>NC_052625.1:80941731-82191731 GCF_016161935.1 Mauremys reevesii
GGCATTTAGGGCCCAATTTTTAAAAGACATTTAGGCACCTAAAGATGCAGCTAGGCACCTAGTAGGATTTTTAAAGGCACCTAAGCGCCTAACTCCCATTGATTATAGGGAGTGGGTGCCATGTTACAGAACTCTTAGCAAACGTGTGTTCACGTTTGTCCTGACCCATATAATAAAAGCACTAAAGTATCTTACAGTAACTGTTTTAAAGAATAGCTTACGATAATGATATTGCAGCGTTTGGGGCTACTATGGTAAAATGTTGTGCAATTTTTTTCAATAATGGAAAATACTGTTATATGCATCTATATAGGGAAAAAATATAGGTTTCAGAGTAGCAGCCGTGTTAGTCTGTATCCGCAAAAAAAACAGGAGTACTTGTGGCACCTTAAAGACTACACAGACAGGGGATATTTATACATACAGAGAACATGAAAAGGTGGAAGTATGCATACCAACAGGCGTGAATGTTCTCTGTATGTATAAATATCCCCTGTCTGTGTGTTCCATTCTATGCATCCGAAGAAGTGAGCTGTAGCTCACGAAAGCTCATGCTTAAATAAATTTGTTAGCCTTTAAGGTGCCACAAGTACTCCTGTTTTTTTTGCGGAAAAAATATAGATACCTTTGGCTCCTCCAGAGTACACTGATACCCAGAGAATGTTTGCTTGAAGAAGGATTAATGCAACTTTTAAGAAGCCTTTTTTTTCTGATATGTAAGTGCCTGGAAAGGGGTAATGGGCTTTGTTTGTGTGGAAACCAAATCCCCAGATGATTCAAATTTGAAGGAAGCATCTGAGCTGAGTTATGTGCATATATGTGGATCTGAAATCAAAGCTCACCCAGGACAGCTTTGTGATGTATTCTTTTTGGGGTAGGAAGAGAGAGAAATCCTTATTGTTCTCCAGGAGTTCACATAGCGCTTTCTGAAATTGAATTAAGACTTTGAAAGCAATCTTTAGCCTGTTATAGCTGAGGAGCTGAACTCTGTGAGGTCACATACAGAAAGAAATTATTGTGCATTATTAAAGCAGATTAGATTTTCATATTTTACTATTCATCATGACCTTGGGTATGCACAAAATGACAGCCAGGTGAGAGCTCATCAGCGCTTGCTCCTTAGGGAGAAATGGGAGGGAAGTATGTGATAAAACTCTTGATTCTGCCATTATCCTAGCGAATACATTAAGGTCTAACTTTTCCAGGCTCTGTCACTGCCATACTGTGTGATTTTGGGGCAAGTCATTTAACCTTTGTACCTGTTCAGACCTCCAGTAAAATATGTATAATACCAAATTGTATAATACCAAGTGACCTTAATGCTTCATTAATGTTTGTAAAGTGCTTTGAGATCCTTGAACTAAAGGTGTCTTCTTATTATTGCTGAAGATACATGAGTTTTAAGCAGTAATTTATAAATAAAAACAAGATTTGGCAATAGCCAACAACTATGTACCATGATGATTCTATCAGGAAAAGTTAGGTGTTGTCTACACACAAGTTGTACCATTTTAACTATACCAGAATAGAATTGAAGCAGCACCATCTCCCTTCTGGTCCCTCCGCCCTGGCCCCAATGTGGATGCAATCTTACCAGTATAAATGTGCTTTTACATTAATATAGCTATTCCTGCACACGAAGGGGAACAAACTATGCCAGTATAAGGAAACTTTATACCAATTAATTTCATCCACACTGGGGGGTTGTACCCATATAACTACTTTGGTTTAAAAAAAAAAATCATGAAATAGTTATACTGGCACAGAATTGGTGTGTAGACCAGGCCTTAGGTAACACATTGGTTAACATATTTTCAAACAGCACTTAGCACCTAGTGCAAACCAAGACAGTGGTGTATAAAAGCAGCAGTTTATACAAATATTAGCAGGTTGTGCTGAACTCTAGAGTCCCTGTAGTGTTTAGAAACATGTTAATCCACTTGCTAAGCAAGGCCCTACAGGCTAATGACATACCTTCCATCACACTGACAAACATCTCTAATTTGGACACATAGTCCTAGGATTTTTTATAGTTTAACTTCTAATCAAGTGTACAAATATATTTGTTTGGTGGATACTTTTATTTCACAGTTTACTGTAAAACAGTTCTAGTTTATTGTTGAATTCTTGGCTTTTGTGCATATTTGATGTTTTAACTTATGTCCCTCTGCCCCCAAATCTGTCCCTCTGCAACCGGCAGAGCGCCCCCCGTGGCGTGCCGCCCCAAGCACGCACTTGGCGTGCTGGGGCCTGGAGCCGCCCTGGGCGGCAGCAGTCGACCCACCAGGGTGTCTTCATTGCGGTGAGTAGGTCTAAGTACATTGACTTCAGCTACGTTATTCAAATAGCTGAAGTTGCGTAACTTAGATCGATTTTCCTCCTTCTTCCCCCCCAAACCCCCCAGCATAGACCAGGCCAAAGAGTCAGTCAGTTTTGCCTGGTCTGTTTTGAGTCAGAAACAGTATGATCTCTACTGGCTGCTGTAAATTGCCTCTGAGTGGTATAGTTGCATGTCAGTTTTGCCTGTCCGCTTTCAGATACTGCTACAGAGTGCTAGATTTTAAAATGTATCCATGGGATATGTCCATGGGATTTCTATGGCATTTGCATGCAAGTATTTCCATTTCAGATAAATCATACCAGCAAGGCAGGGTGTGACCCATACCCCCACCAAAAACATTTTTAGAAGTATTGCGTGCCCACAACTCCAGATTAAGTGAAAGGGAGCAACAGATGCCCAGCATTTCTGAAAATTCTGTTGCTTTTTTTTTTTTCTGGTGCCTTTTCAGTGCTGTAGCAACACAGCAGGGCACTTTCTGGGACGTGTCTTCATTGTACAGTACTTGAAAGCAGCAGGACAGTTGGGAAAGGGAAAGCCGTGAACTGGCTCCTCTGCAAAGACCCTGTGACCAGGAGAAAGAAGGAGCATGCCTATGAACTTTGCTTAAAGTTATGTTTGTTCCTGGGAGACAAGTTGTCATGTGGGTGAGGGGAGCAGGAGGAATCTGGGTCAACCTGGAGTTATGAGTAGAGAGCTATGAAAGAAGATCAAGAGGCCAGAAAAATGAGGTGGAATCTGTTTTTCAATACCTGTTATCTAAATTCTAGACCCCTACTGCCTAGATGTCACAGGCTTTTTCATAGATTTTTTTAAGGCCAGAAAGGACCATGATGACTATCTGGTCTGACTTCCCATATAACACGGGCAAAAGAATTTCACACAGGGCTTCTTGCATGAAGCCCATAACTACTGGTTGAGTTATAGCATATCTTTTAGAACGACATCCAGTCTTGAGTTAAAGATTTCAAATGATGGAGACTCCACCCATGTCTTAGAGTGACCAATTAGCAAATGTGAAAAATCGGGATAGGGGTAGAGAGTAATAGGCACCTATAAAAGAAAAAGCCCTGAATATTGGGATTGTCCCTATTAAAATCAGGACATCTGGTCACCCTACCATGTCCCTAGGTAAGTTGTTCCATTGGTTAGTCACCCACACTGTTAAACATTTGTGCCTTATTTCTAGTCTGAAATAGGTTGTTGCAAAATTTGCTAGTAGTGCGTAGTGCAGAGTTGAGTGTTGGCTGGGTAGACAGAGGTCCTACACTCAACTTGATGGCATTTCTGTTTTGTCTATCTGTATTTAGTGTTGTTGAAGTTGTGTCCGTCCCAGGAGATTAGAGAGACAAGGAGTGTGAGGTAATATCTCTTATTGGACCAAATACTGTTGGTGAGAGAGACAAACTTTTGAACTTAGACAGAGCTCTTCTTCAGATCTGGGAAAGGTACTCAGTTTCACAGTTAAAAACAAGGTTTGAACAGATTGCTTAGCATGAGTAAGAAGAACAGTGGTCTTGTGGCACCTGGTCTCTAAGGTGCCACAAGTACTTCTGTTCTTTTTTGCGGATACAGACTAACAGGGCTGCTACTCTGAAACTTAGCGTAAGTAGTTAACACATATTTCAAGGGATCAGTCAAAGTGAAGTAGCCTGTTAATACCTGTCCAGTCATTTGGGGGAAGTGGGGGGGAACAATGTGAGGAAATCAGACTCTCACTATGCTCTCAAATGACCCCACATGGGAAATTGGTAAAACAAAAACACTACATATCATCTGTGTGTGAACACTTCACACAGAGCTCAGATATAGTTTGATCGATCAGCCTTGATCCTCAAAGGAAACCTGCACAATACTTTCAAAAGATGACCTTGGGAACTGAAATTCATAACTTTGCTGGGTACTAAAAATCATGGACTGCACAGACGCATTGGATTTATGGTGTATTGCAACATTCAGTAACTCACTAACAACCCTCCCAGCTGCCTTCCCCCACCCGCCTTCCTTCCCCCCCCCTATAACTGGAGGGGTGATAACAGGCCACTTCACCTTGAATGGTCCCATGAAATATGAGTTAACTACTTATGCTAAACAGTCTGTTCCACCTTGTATTTAACTGTGACACAACACTTCCCAGACCCGAAGAAGAGCTCTGTGTGGCTTGAAAGCTTCGCTCACCAACAGATGTTGGCCCAATAAAAGAGACTACCCTCGCTCACCTTGTCTGTCTGTATGTCCCATGACAACTTTTGAATGCCACATCTGATCAATTCCAAAATTTCAGGGGATGTTCTAGGAATCAATGGGCAGAACCCTATTGATTTTGGTGAAAATTGGAAAACAGAAAGGAGAAACAGGGACACTAGGGTGACCAGACAGCAAGTGTGAAAAATCCGAATGGGGGTGGGGGGTAAAAGGAGCCTATGTAAGAAAAAGACCCAAAAATTGGGACTGTCCCTATAAAATTGGGACATCTGGTCACCCTAGGGGGGTACACATGGAGGCCCTGGCATCTAGTTAGCAAAGCCAGTACCTTCAACCAGTTTTTAATTGCCTATTGATAGAGAAGCTGTTGATGGCAGTCATTCACATTCCACATAACAATACCCGCTCCCATCTCAAGCAATGTAAATGTTTACACTCTAGAGTTATCTCTCTGACCTTCCTTTCAGACTTAAGGGGTATAAGGCATGTGGTGGGAAGGATATGCACACAGAGGAGAGCCTGGTATAGGTGAGAAGGAAATGGGGGCACACAGACAGGGGCGGCTCTAGGAATTGCGCTCCCCCAAGCAGGGCGGCACGCCGTGGGGGGGCGCTCTGGCGGTCGCTGGTCCCGCGGCTCTGGTGGACCTCCTGCAGACGTGCCTGCGGAGGGTCCGCTGGTCCCGCGGCTCCGGTGGACCTCCCACAGGCACGCCTGCGGATGCTCCACTGGAGTTGCGGGACCAGCGGACCCTCCACAGGCATGCCTGCGGGAGGTCCACCGGAGCCTCCTGCGGCACCAAGCACACGGGCATGTGGCAGAAGAGGAAATGGGAGACACACAAGGCATGAGGAAGGGGGTGAAAGGTTGCCAGGAGTCCCTGAAATAGAGGGGGATGGGAGGGTAGCACACAGGGAGGGATGCAAATAGCTCCTGATGTATGCAATGAGCTCAGCCAACAGATGCAACAAAAGTGCAATCCACTAGTTTAGTTTCAGCTTCCAGTCTTTGGCTTTGTTATGCCTTTGTCTGCTAAACTATAGAGTCCTTCCAGGATCAGAAATCTTCTCCCTAGATTTGGTTACTTTAACAATTCTACTAGCTGCTCTCTGTCTCTCAGTACTCTTGGGTCCTAATCCTGCTTCCACTGAGGTAAATGTTTTTTGCCATTGGAATCCATGGTAGCAGGATCAGCTCTTTGGTATGTCTCCTTGGTTTGTTCCAAACCACTCTGTGAGCGCCTCTAGCCTGTATCAGAGCTTCATTGGCTTCTCTCTGAACTCTTCCAGTGAGTAAGCTGCAGTAGTCTCTCACTGTTCCCTCGCCCCCAACCCCCATACATTCTATAAACCATATGCCTGGATATATGTGCTGTCAATACTGGACTTTGTGCTGGGTATTTAAGAACGTAAAACCTATCATAATATGTTCTCTGTTGATCTGATCCTGCAGTCCATAGCCAGGCAAAAATACTTGTAAAAATCAATGGGTGTTTTGCTTGAGTAAAAACTACCTGATTGGCTAGTATATGTGTGCATATGTATACACATTCATTATTACGTAGATCCCTATAGATAAACATGCACATTGGGGCAAACAAAATCATATGACTACACATAGTATACACTGCCTGGCCTCGAAAATGGCATAAACTGTTCTCACTGAGTAATCAGAGGACTGATCAATGTACAATGAAACTACTTACAGTGAACTCTTAAAATAAACACTTGTTTCTAGTAAACTGGAGGAAACTGCTTCACCTTATTTCAATGGGCATTCACTCTCATTTAGATTGAAGCTTCACTTTGTCTAGGGCTTGTGTACACAGGATAGTTTTACTAGTTGTATAGTTAAACCAATATAGTTATTCTGGTATAACTCCCTGCATGAGCATTTTTATTCTCCTATAAACTAAACCAAGGGGGGAAAAACACTTTTAAACCCCTTCCAAAGTGACAATATAAACTTAAAAAGTCATCCTTACTATGGAATAAGTGTATCCATATGTGGCGTTATAACACTATTGATTTAAATTCACACTTTAGCTTATGCTGGTATAATTTCCCTGTGTAGACAAGTTTTCATAGGGAAATTACACTCCACTTTATAACCAGGTTACAATGTGCTAATCCCCTTGGATTGAAGCAATTATCACCTTTGATTGGTGTTAAATGCTGCATTACAAGGGGATTATCTTCTCCTTTGTTCTGACTGAAGCCTGGTCTACACACACATTTATACCAATTCAACTAATTTGGCTGCCTCAAATGTTTGTGGATATTTTGCTGCAAATCTGTGTATGAATTATCTTATTCTAGAACAAAAATAGCTAATGTTAATTTAGGACTTGTCTACACAGTGAAGTTAAAAGAACGAGAAGTACTTGTGGCACCTTAGAGACTAAAAAATTTATTTGGGCTAAAACCCACTTCATCAGATGCATGGAGTGGAAAATACAGTAGGAAGATATAGATATAGATACAGAGAACATGAAAAGATGAAAACATGAACCCCCATCTTTTCATGTTCTGTGTGTGTGTACACAATAAACAAATCTTATTGTGCATAAGAGTCTCTCCACACACAGAGTTAGTGTGGAGTAGCTAGTGCACATCAGCTATTGTTGCCTTGGTTAAAATTGGCTTGTTACAAATTGTAGCTAAATTGACTTTAGCACTTCTATTCTGAAATAAGAGTGTACACACAGACTAGTGTGGAAATAACTAATTGGGTTTTAATTTGCACCTTTTGTTATTTCTGTGTAAGACTGTGTGTAAGCCAGCCTTGAGCAGAAGAGTAGGTGGAGGGGAAGACAAGGCTTTGCTATCCATTGTGGGATGGTACAGAGAACTCCCTGGCTCCTGGTCTTGTGATTATTTTTTTTTCCTCACTAGGGAGTTATTTGTATTGCAATAGAGCCTAGAATCTTCAATCAGGATCAAGATCCCATTGTTCTAAGCACCATTCAAACCTATATTTAAAAAGACAATCACCACCCCAAAGAGCTTACATTCTACTTTTAATAAAAAGATGCAACCAATGTGTGAGACCCACAAGTACGAGGGTGGGGGTGGGCAAGCTAACTAATTCTTGTGACAACACACACAAAGTGAAACAGAATTGAGTTGATTTGCTGTAATTTCTCCTCAGCGGGAATGAAAATATGGCTTTCCAGAGGCTTCCCACAGCTACCAATGCCTTGGCAACTACTTGGGGTGAGGAGATGGGGAAATGCTTTTTGTCATATAGGCCCTCAACTTTCATAACAAAACTCCATTTGCAGAATTACGTCCTAGTGTCCTTACTTAGTTTTTCAGTTAGTCCTGACTCTGGCAAAACTCTGACTTAAATGGGAGCTGTAGGTGTTCAGTTCTTATGAAAACGTCACTTATTTAGAGGCCTAATTAGGAGCCTAACATTAGGGACCCAAGTTTGAAAATTTGATCAATGCCAATGAAAAATGAGAGGGAGTTGCATTTTCCTTCCTCTGGGTCACTTATGCATAGTGTGACTAAAACTGAACCCAAAACCAGTTCCATTGATAGTAGGTAATCCAAGATACTAAGTTATCACCTCTCTGCTACATGATCTGTATCCATTTACCATTCTGCTCTGGCCTTCTGTTACCGAGCAAATTTTTTTATCTAGTTGTGTATTTTACCATCAGTACTGTTTTTATTTTTATTTGTTACCATATAGCACCTAGGAGCCCTAGTCATGGACCAGAACTCCTTGGACTGAAGTCTTTTCAGATATTGTAGGTTAAGCAGAGTTGGGTCTTCTCAGCCCTTCTATGAACACAAGGAAAATGTTGTCACAAGAAGCATTGGGGGGAGTCAGTAGCTGGCTGCCTTTTCTTTCTGAATCAGTGCTCTAGCGAAATGCTAAGGGATACCATGTTGCTGGAGGTGATGTCTTCTGAAAGAGCTGTAAAACAGAGGCCTGCCTTTAACTGCTTGTGGTTATTAAACAAAATCCCATCAAAGTACCACAGAGCTCCAGTGTCTTGAGAAATTCCAATCGGGTTGTTATGTTCTGTATATCTAAAATTTCCTTGTTTGCTGTGTTGGTCCCAGAATATCAGAGACAAGGTGGGTGAGAGAATCTCTCTTATTGGACCATCTTCTGTCAGTGGTAGAGACAAGCTTTTGAGCTACACAGAGCTCTTCTGCCTGTCTTTACCATTAACAGAAGTTCGTCCAGTAAAAGGTATTACCACACCCTTCTTGTCTCCTTCTAAAATGTCCTTATAATTTAGCTGAAGGCGGTTGTGACGGGCTCCCCCTGGGGTGCCACTTGGAACTGGGGTACTGCTGAGCCCACCTGACCCACTAGCCTGGGCTCCCTTCAATACTGCATTGCTAAGGCAAGCCAGCCAAGCCCTCCTTCAGGCTTCAGGCTGCACTTTACCAGCACACATATAGGTAGGGACATGCCCAGCTGCAGAAACACACACAGACACTGAAATCAGCTCTGTAAGAGAAGGAATTCCACACACTGGGTTTTAGACATAACAAAAACAAGTTTATTAACTACAAAAAAGAGATTTTAAGTGATTATAAGGGATAGCAAACAGATCAAAGCAGATTACCCAGCAAATAAAACAAAAATGCAATTTAAGTTTAAGATACTAAAGAAACTGGTTACAAGTAGTAATTTCTCACCCTAAATGTTGCAGAGATTCTTGAAGGCCAGCTGCACTTGCCTGCAGCTTAAAACTTGATATTTCATTCACAGGCTAGACAATCTTCCAGCCTGGGCTCAGTCCTTCTCCCCTCATTCAGTCTTTGTTTCTTAGATGTTTACAGCAGTCATCTTGGGCTGGGATGCAGTGAAGAATGAACCCTGATTGTCTCACTCCCCTGCCTTAAATAGGTTTTACGTATAACGGGGATCCTTTGTCTTCCAGTGTGATTCCCACCCCCTCATCCCCGTCAGTGGAAAAATACTAGCATTATCATGGTGTCTAGTATCAGGTAACTTGATCACATGACCCTGAAGCTATGGCTCAATCTGTTTGCAGCATCCCCAGGAAGGCTTCTCTGGAGGTGATAAACATCTTCTGAGACCCATTGTTCTCTCTAATGGCTCTTACAGCAGGCCATCTAGACTGATTGCATTCTATCTGGTGGGTGTTCCCCAGGTGCAAACACACTTGTCATTGATACATAGTCAGTATTCCTAACTTCAGATACAGAAATGATATATGCATACAAATAGGATAATCATATTCAATAAATCATTACTTTTCCAATGATATCTTACATGCCTTATCTTGCACAAAATGCATCATAATTATGCCATACTCGCATCATAACTATCTCCATGAAGAATATGGGAGCATAGTGTCATAGAGGTACCTTTCATTGAACAGTTGCATAGTGTCAACATGAGTATGGGTACAGACTTCTGCCTTCCACTCCAGAGGTGACTGTTTCAGGGATGGTTGAGATGTTTTATATGTAATGGTCCAAATAAAGGGGCTTTGTGAGCTGTAAATACACTGATGTACAGTGGGCTGAGGGAAGATATACTCCACTTCAGCATATTCTTCAGATCTTATAACCCAAGTAGCTGGCCCACTGGCAACTCTTGTAAAGCATTGTGGGACTTTCAGCAGAGACTTGACAGGGGAAGTGGGAGGGGGCTTGCTGACTTTAATCAGAGAGCTCCTTCCAGCACAGCATGATGTCCTGGCATGAAAGAAGGTACAGAGCGAGGAAAAGAGCATATCTAAACTATGCTTTGACTGAATTGAAGGGAACGATGATGAATGGTAATTTGCACCCTAGAAGCAGAAACACGTCTGTCTCCTACACCTTCACACTTCAGTAGAACTGTGATTTAATTAGGAGCCCAGCGTTTGCAGGTTTCTTGCTTAGAAAACAAGAAAAAAAATCTTTTCCACTACAATTGTCATGTTTCTCAAGTCACATCTGGTATAAATCTAGTGGAAAGCTGAAACTGTACTGTCAGCATTAGTGTAGGACTTTTTTTTTTCTGATTAATGATGGCAAATGTACTTCTTATATGATCCCTGCCTTCCCCCTCACATTAAAACCCAGTATCTTTTATATATGTATATGTTTCTTCAAGAACTATAGCTAGTGACAATGTAACAAGGATTGCATTGGAGAAGTTTCACTCTGGCAACCATGTACTTATCAACATCCTCAGTGTGAAAACAGTAGGGAGGGAGAGATTAACAGAGGGAGAAAGGGATGGGGCTTTCCAGCCTGGCTGGGGAGAGTAGCAGCTCATCCAATTATTTCACAACCCAGTTTCCACACACTGTCTCACACTCACCCTGACCTGCACCATCAATCCAGTTCATTTCTACCCTCCCCATTTCACCAGTACTCTGTTCTCACACTCTCTCTCATTCCAAGTCAACCTGGTTTTGTTTTCAGCTTTTCTCCTAAAACATTTCTTCCTCTGTCTCCCTGTTTTCACCCAATGCCACCGTTTTACATCCCATTCCCTCCCTAGCATTTCATGCACTTTGCCCCTCCATGCACCTTAGATATTCAGCTAGTGTCACTGAAGATCATTCATGGATCAAACTCTTCTGAAGGTGTTCTGTGGAATGCTCCTTCACCAACAGTTAGAGCCATCAAGGCTCAACAGCAAAGCAGTCTCCTGCAAATTACTGGGGATTGCCTGACTGAGGTTAATGAGCTAATGTTAATCTATGGAAAAAGTCTGTGGAATGGACTTCACTTGGGCCAAAATCTTCAAAAGAAGCCACTGATTTTGGTATGCTTCCCTTTCTGGCTGCCTAGCATATGATGCCATGGGCCTCAGTTCCTGTTAGCTTTGAATGGAGCTGTTGGTTCTCAGCACTCCTTGGAAGCAGGCAATGGTTTCTGCAGTTGGGCATCCAAAATCTGAGCCACTCCAAAAATCAGTGGTTTCTTTTGAAAAGGTGTCTATAAATATCTGGTGCCAACAGCAAAGCTCCATCCAGCAGTGCCATGCACAATGCATGGACTCTATGAACAGTGCTGTATGAAACCTGATTGTACAGGTTCTGCTTCTTTAAATCTTACCTTTGCAATGAAATCTCTTCTGTTGTGTGCTGATCATCAGGTCGTATCAAAATGCATTTGAACCTGGTAAGATTATTGTTCAGGAAAAACATGTTGTTGCCCTTTTTCCTTCAAAACCTGTAATGATTCAATGGCCTCTGACTATAAACCTCCATCTTTTTGGGGTCATAAATTTTCTCTACTGCTGCAGCATTACTGAAACCGTTTCCCCTGTGGATGAAATCTCTTATGCACTTAGGTCTGGACAAGGAGGCATCCAGCTGGATGGCAAAGCAAATAATACTGCACTAAAAGAGGGAGATCATGTTTAGCCACTGAAGTAGAACATGATCAGTTATCAGGCTGGAAATGTTTTCTTCTCCAATCTCAGCCTCTGCAAAACAAAGCAAGTCTGGATAGTATAGTAACTGCAATGAATAGAAATGCCTTAAATGATAAAGTTCCCTTAAGTAACAGAGCATGGAAGAAGAAAAATCATATAATATATTTTTAGGAAAATACGAGTTATATGAACAACTGGTGTGCATTAAATGTCAGAGACCTATCATGTGGTGGTTTGTCTGACCTCTGCTTTTCTTTTGTATTGTTATTTCTATTGTGGTTGTCCCCAGTATCCCCCATCAAGGTCAGGTCCCTTTTGTGCTGGATTATGCGCACATACATAGAATAGTCCCTGCCTTGAAGGGCTTTACCATCCTAAATGTCACGTCTCTTTCTCCCACCACCTCTCCCAAAATAAGTGGACCGACGGTTCCCAGCAGTGATGGTTCTTCTACAATTTGCCATAGGTGGGACCACTAAGCACTGAGGAAGGGGTGGAGATTTAAGATAATCTGGGTATGGCCCAATACCTAAATTAATATTTTGCCTCAATTTTTAATTGCAATTAAAGGAGCCTGGAGCCAGTGCCAGAGTGGCTAATGGGAACAAGGATAGGGAAGTAGAAATTACTACATTGGATTTGGAAGCCAAACTCAAACAGCTTAATGGGACCAAATCAGAGGCCCAGATAGTCTCCATCCCAACATATTAAAAGAACTGACACATGACATTGAAAGTCCAATAGCAAAGATTTTTTAATGAATCCATGAACTTGGGGGGTATACCCTATGACTGGTGAATTGCAAATATAGTATGGTTACTCAGTGGGGAGGGGGGGACAATAACAGAAAATGTGGAAATGGCAGAAGTGCTAAATGACTTTTTTGTTTGTTTTTCACCAAAAAGGTTAGTAGTGATTGGACATCTAACATAGTGAATGCCAGTGACAATGGGTAGGATCAGAGGCTAAAATAGGGGGAAAAAAACAAATTAAAAATTACTTAGATAAGTTGTAGATCTCTTCAAGTCACTAGGGCTTGATGAAATACATCCTAGAATACTCAAGGAGCTGACTGATGAGATATCTGAACCATTAGCGATTATCTTCAAAAAGTAATGGATTGGAGAGATTCCACAGGATTGGAAAAGGGCAAATATAGTGCCCATCTATAAAAAGGGGAATAAGGACAAACTGGGGAATTACAGACCAGTTATCTTAACTTCAGTACCTGGAAAGATAATGGATAATTGATTAAGCAATCAATTTGCAAACACCTAGAAGATAAAGGGGTGATTAGAAACAGTCAGCATGGATTTGTCAGGAACAAATCATGTCAAACCAACCTAACACATTTATTTGACAGGGTAGCAAGCCTTGTGGCTAGGGGGAAAGTGGTAGACATGGTATATCTTGACTTTAGTAAGGCTTTTGATACTATCTCACATGACCTTCTCATAAACAAACTAGAGGAAAACAACCTAGATGGAGCTACTATAAGGTGGATGCATAACTGGTTGGAAAACTATTCCCAGAGAGTAATCAGTGGTTCATAGTCAAGCTGCTAGACATATCAAGTGGGGTTCTGCAGGGATCAGTTCTGGGTCTGTTTCTGTTCAATATCTTCATCATTGATTTAGATGATAAAGTTTGTGGACAATACCAAGCTGGGAGGGGTTGCAAGTGCTTTGGAGGATAGGATTAAAATTCAAAATGATCTGGACAAAGTGGAAAAATGATCTGAAGTAAATATGATGAAATTCAATAAGGACAAAAGGAAAGTATTTTCCTTAGGAAGGAATAATCAGTTGAAACATGCAAAATGGGATATGACTGCCTAGGAAGAGTACTGCAGAAAAGGATTTAGGAGTCCTAGTAGATCACATATGAAATATGAGTCAATGTTGTAACACTGTTGCAAAAAAAAAAAAGCGAACATCATTGTGGGACGTATTAGCAGGAGTGTTGTAAGCAAGACACAAGAAGTAATTCTTCTGCTCTACTCCATGCTGATTAGGCCTCAGCTGGAGTATTGTGTCCCGTTCTGGGTGCCACATTTCAGGATGATGTGGACAAATTGGAGAAAGTCCAGAGAAGAGCAACAAAAATTATTAAAGATCTAGAAAACATGACCTATGAGGGAAGACTGAAAAAATTGGGTTTGTTTAAGACTGAGAGGGGACATAATAGTTTTCAAGTACATAAAAGGTTGTTACAAGGAGGAGGGAGAAAAATTGTTCTCTTTAACCTTTGAGGATAGGACAAGAAGCAATGGGCTAAAATTGCAGCAAGGGTGGTTTAGGTTGGACATTTAAAAAAAACAAAAAAAAAAACAAAAAAAACTTCCTAACCGTCAGGGTAGTTAAGCATTGGAATAAGTTGCCTAGGGAGATTGTGGAATCTCCATCATGGGAGATTTTTAAGAGCAGGTTAGACAGACACCTGTCAGGGATGGTCTAGATAATACTTAGTCCTGCAATGAGTGCAGGGGACTGGATTGGTGACCTCTCGAGGTCCCTCCCAGTCCTACAGTTTTATGATTCTATCTGTATTTAAGAAAGTCAGTAATAATGGGGGAATTCAGCTACCCCCATACTGACTGGGTACATGTCACCTCAGGATAGGATGCAAAGACAAAGTTTCTTGACACCTTAAAATGACTGCTTTTTGGAGCAGCTAGTCCTGGAACCCACAGGAGGAGAGGCCATTCTTGATTTAATCCTAAATGGAGCACAGGATCTGGTCCAAAAGGTGGATATAGCTAAATGGTACCACGTGGTAATAGTGACCATAACATAATAAAATTTAACATCCTTGTGGGGAGAGGAGGAGAACACCACAGCAGCCCATCACGATAGCATTTAATTTCAGAAAGGGGAACTACACAAAAATGACACTTTTCTATGCAGTGTCTACCCTGCACATCCATATGATACTGAAGGTGTTAAATAAATCATCTCATGGCCTACCAACAGCACTGAAAATAAGATGTTGCATTTGTCATAACATTTATGTAAGGAGGAATTTTTAAATAAACACATACAACTATCAAGATGCTAGAACGTGACGTTAAAATCCACGCATATCCATTTAAGAGCGAGATGTCTGGCCACTTTAATTCTCCATTCCATGCTCTGACACCTTCTCTTGAATGATCTAATAATAACCCAGGTTTCCACTCTGAAAAGCCCTCTCTATTTCTCATTTTGTCTGTCGGGATCTCAGTGCAATTATAGGCTGCATCTCTTCAGCTGGGAAAAGACATTAAAAGTAACTCTAAAATAATGTCAGAGAGCCAAACCCTAAAAAAGAAATGGGCAACTAGGCCTCCCTTGATGAGAGCACTCCAGGATATTGCTGAACAAGATACAAGATAGTGTTCTCAAAGAAGCAATTAATGCAATCAATTTAACTTCACATTTTGCCTTGTCTTGAAAATTATTGAGTCATTAATCTTAGCAGTGTCATGGTGTTGTCATCCACTGAATTCAATTAAATGAGAGCCCAGGGTAATAAATAGGTGTGTTGTTCATGTGGAAGAATGCACTATTGGCAGTAATAAATACAGCACTACCTGTTGAATTAAGAGGGATTTAGAAAGAGGCAGATAAGCGAAAGAAGACTAGAGAAAATAAGTGAGGGATGCACATTAGTTGATATTCTCTTTTCATACTGTGTAACTCTTGGACAAATCTGAAACCTTCACAGGGCTCCATTCTTCCCTGTGTACTGTGGAATAATCCATGCCAGGGAGAAGAGAGGCTACAAGCTTCAACTCATGGAGCCTGATTCTCTACCTTGTTTTCTCATTGACACCGCCTTGCACCTGCTGTTGTCCATCAGGCACATAGAATTTCCTATGAGTTCTGCCATTTGGAATGTGTGGTGTCCCCACTCAACTCCCATGGAATAAGATGGGGTCCCCCATCTTATCCTGCAGCTTCCTGAAGATCTATGCAAACCTCAAGGGATCAACAGGAGGCAAGGAGCATCTATCCAGATCCTCCTTATGCCTGCCTCTCTCCTTCCCCCACCCCAAATGTAGAGGGCGTTTCGGGATGGCTGAAAGCCAGAAGTGGCTTAGTGGGGTGGGGCCAGAGCACTGTGCTGGAGAGCAGATCCTTGAGGAACATTAACTGCCGGCACAACTTAGGGCAACTCTAAGGCTACTCTATTTGTACCAGAGCCACTTTGGCCCCAGACAACCCACAGGATCAGGGGGCAGAAAGGTGGTTTTAAGCCACCTACCTTCCTCTACCAAGCATAGCTCTGGAACACCTGCAGATCTAGCTTTTAGTAAGGACTTCAGGATTTGGGCCAATGTTACTGGATGTGACTTTTCTCTCAATGTTTTCTTTATTTCTACTTTTGCCTGTGAGAGCTAACCTGAAAGAAATTCCTATAAATCCAGAGTGAAGGCCTGGAATTGTAATGGAAGAGTGGCTCTGACCAGAGTGTGACCCAGTAAAAATGGCTTCAGGCTTCCATAGGCAGGTTCTCTCATAAGGGCAACTGCTGAGTGAGCATGTGTATTTGTGGTGTTGGGGAGAGGAGTCTGGGGAAGAGGGTGAATATTGTGTCTGGAGTACATTAGAAAAATAACAACTGAGTTTATGTCAAGAGGTTAATTGAACTGAGATGATTTGCTACTGTGTAAGTGGGCAAAGGATAGATCCCTGGGTTTAGGGGTTCTGTAGTGCCACACAAAACTGGAATTGACATGAGAACATGCTCAACTAATGCAGTAAGTTAGAATCATTGCACCATCAAGAAAAAAGTCTCATTGCCTGATCATATCTAAGGGCGTTGCCACTGGAAGCAGCATGTATAATGTCTGGAGCGACTACCTTTGGCCTGATGGCAACTGAGATAGAAAGATCATGTGTGCATGTTGAGTCAAAATGGAGTGGAAAGAGCTTTTACTGATAACATCTTCCTGACTGGCAACATACAGAGAGATGCCCCACAGTGAACTCTCACAGCCCAAGAATCTCAGTGTCAGTTCTAATGCCCAGACCAGCACTATACAAAAAAATATGCTGGATTCTGTAAGAGAATATCTCAGATTTGGTTCTTACAAACACTTATGTAGAATATGGAGCAGATCACTATGGCTGTTATTGTTAATCACCATATATTTTATGGTGATGTCTAGAGGCTCCAGGCAACAAGAGAGTCTAGGCTAGGCACTGTACAGACACATCATAAGAGACAGCCCTGGCTCTGAAAAGCTTACAGTCTAAACAGATAAGACGGATGTGGGGTTGGAGAAAAGGTTGGAACGCACAAGCCCAAGAGTGGGGAACTGAGGCACGAGGGCAAGGTCACTGTTTGCCTTATGTACCTGCACAGGAAAGTAAGAGGGCATAAGGTGTATCAACATGTAGGTGGACAAGCAGCCTTCTCAGGGCTGCTACTCCCCCACTTGTGCAGAGAGGGGCAAAGGAAGTGTCAACTGGGTGGAACTTTGACTGTGCCACCACTGCCCCTGAATATACTGCTAGCAAGACAGTTTATGCAGAGGGGGAAGTAATCTACGAGCATAGATTTCTAGCAGATGACTTCCTCCTCCCCCCCGCCCCTGAGCGAGGAGGAGCCAGTAAATGAATTGTGTTTCTCAGGGTATGGCTACACGGCAGCTAGGAGCGAGCCTCGCAGCTGTGTGGACAGACTCATGCCAATGCACTAAAAATAATTGTGTGGAAGTTGCAGCAATGGCAAAGGCCCGGCTAGCCACCTGAGCTCAAGCCCACAATACTGCATGGGTATCTAGCCTATTTAAAAATAATAATAATAATAATCCTGAAATGTCTCAATTCACCCCTTACCTTATTTTCTGCATAACTAGAACATAAAGTAAATAGAATTTGGGAGTTATATGTGTATCTTGCACACTAAAGGTCTTTGTGTGCTTTGCAAAGCAAGGACTCAGAGACTGATTCAATGACTGTTTGCTGGGCAAAAACTCTCACCCAGATCCATGGATTTTAGAGAACTTCCTTTGTTAAGAGAAGGCATGTTTGTCTGGTAGAGCACATGGAGCTGATATATATATATATGTATATATATTTATATATATAAATAAACTCTTGTTTCTGCTTCAAGAAATTGTTAAGATGAAACTGGAAAACTCAGTGGAAATATTTGCAGACTGTTTTTCTGTTTTCCTTCTCTAAATCAACCTCATTCTTTTCATTTCCCTCCTGGCTGTGGTAATGTTATGACATTTCTCAGTTATTTTGTCAGTTATTTGTAATGGTTTGGGGGAGATTGATAACTTCTGCAAAATGTGTGTTTGGTTTTTTACTGTGCTTTTTTTGTTATTGTTTTGGGAAGTTTTTGTTTGTTTTCTTTCTGTCAGAGGAAGGGGGGGGGAACAGTTTGCACATTTCCCAGTTTTTTTTCTTCTGCAAAATGCTTACAGTGCAGCTCTGCATGTGTCATGGTGCTACTAGGAAGCTTCTACTTAGAATAAGAAAGGCTCAAAGATGAACATGGCTGTAAGAAACTATAGTAATTACATACAATACAAGCAGTACAAAAATGAGAAGAGATTTTGGTGGTGGAGGAGCAAGGTAGTGGTCCTTATGTGTACAGTATGAGAAGATAAAAAAAAATTTGCAACGTTTTCCACTTGTACTGTTGTGTTCTTATGTATTCTATTGCTTTTGCTTTTATTGCCTTGAAAGCGTTTCCCCCATTTTGTTTTTATAGAGCTATTTATCATAGCACTGGTGGAGAAACTAATGTTGACTAAAAAAAAATAATTGGAAGCCAGAGAATAACTATTCTGAAGGGCCAACACACGATGGTAATTTAATTATAAGAACTTGTCTTCCTTCACATTCCTGTCTAGGTCCTGTCTGTAGCACACATTTCCATAGGGCTCTTTAATAAGAACAAAAGTAGTCTGTATTTCCAAGATATGTTTGGAAATAGCATTGTAAAATCTCTCCTGAAGGGTGTCTACTTGTATTTGTGTATGGAGAACACAAAGTGTAAACAGCATTTTGATGATCATATGCAGACCATTTGAGGAAAAACTGATACATTGGTTTGTCACAAACCAGAATATGATTAAGTCTTCCTAATTTCTAGAGAACTCCAAGGAAGAGGAGAGAAATTACTAATCATGATCTTGGAGCATGCACCAGTAAGTGGCATGATTGGACTCCAGGAAACCATACTCAAAAACCTAGCGACAAAATCTGTACAATTTTGTAGAAGCTGAAACACAGGAAGAAGGAAAGTGCTAAAAATAATGCAATCTTAGAATGTGGTTACAAAAAGCTGAGTCAGTGATCCATTGAGATGTACTGAAGGCAAAATACTGGCACCTTAGCCAGGGCACAGAAGACTCAAACTGAAGCAGTACCACTGCAGTTTTGTGTGTTGGTGGAGGAGGGGGGGGGGGTGCTGAGGGCCAGGGTGGAGAAGAGAGGGGGCCTCAAAGAACCAGTGAATCATTGTGATCTGGAGTAGTTCTTGGTGCATCTGAGACAAGGAGGAGAGGGGAAAATTGTCTATACATCACTTTTCAGCCCCCCCCCCCCATTTTGACGACAGCTGTGGGCCAGTTCACTCCCCAGTGTAACTTACAGCAGCCTCTGGGTTGATAGACCCAGTGTGATATTTTGGATGCCCAAGTGCATAGGCAAATATAAACAGGATATATCTGGTCTCTCAATTATGTGGCCCCCTGTCCTCTCCAGGGCTGCCTCACCTCAAATTCCTCATGAAACTGCAATATAATAATCGTGCTGGCAATTGTCACCCTGCTGAACTAGGCAGGTGGTAATTTTCAACCCTCAGACATCAGGACTTGGGAGGTTAATGAGTTCAGATGATCTTCCCTTACTACCTACTCTGAGCATCTAATTAATTCACTAAGGCAAAATGGCCTGTGCAGTAGAGTGAGGCCATGAGTAGCACTATCACTGAACAGCCCAGTCTGCAGGTTGCATGCATTGATCTCCCAAGTTCATCTTCCGTGCTGATGACTCATTTCCACTCTAAACATGCACTGTCCTGCAGCATGCTCTGTGCTGAAAACATGCTGGTGAGAAATGGACTCTGCAGTTGGGATCTCTACGGAAAGGGCAACCTGTATTGCTGTTACTTCCTTCTGTCCTAAAGAGATGATCCCCCACCCACTATGCACCCAGTTGCCCACAAACCACAGTTGACAGACAGAGTCCCATTGCTTAAGCGGCAGCTGTTTAGCCTGGGCTGTGTGTAACTGTATCTAGAGATAGCAGGCAAAAGGTGTTCAATACACACTAGTCCTTTGAGGTTATGGTTTTTTAGGCACCCAAATGGAGTTAAAAAGCACAATAATTAGCAAACAGAAATACCGCGGTTCTTAGCAAGGAAGTAAATTCTTGGATCTGTTGAGAATTCCAAAGTAGGTCATCCTGAGTGTGACAGCATGCTGCACAAATGGGCTAGACTTGAAAATCTTTAAAAACAAATATTACACTATAGAGAAGCAATTGAAGCACCAGCTGGTTCCCTGTAGACTCTCTCCCGTGTGGCCTTCTGAACCTCGTGTCATATGAGCAGTCAGTTCCAAAAGTTGCATCTTTCCTTCTCACAGGTCACATTCTTTCTCTCCTACTGCAACTAACGTTCTATTGAGCAGTAAATGTAACACATTCTAATGGGAACATTGAAATCAGGAGAAATTTAAGGAGAATAACATCACCAGAGGATTTAACTACTACTAGCAGCTTTCTCTCTATGCTGTGTGGAATGGCCAACTAGCCAATCATTGGTATTTTCACCATCATTGACAATCAAAATGTAAAGGCACAACCAATTCAACAACCATCTGAATTTGTTTCCATGACAACAACTTAGTAAACAAGGTCGACAAAAGTTTAAAATCCATTGCAATAAAAGGCAATTATAAAAATTTGCCCTGTGTCCTCTGGTTATGTATTAAAATGAAAATATCACAAACAAAAACAGTGAATAACAAAGAAACCAGTTATCACAACCACACTGTAGATTGGAGGAGAATAATGGTCTCTTATTGTAGCAGAAATCGCAAAGCCATCTCATTATACAGTAGCTTTCTGGGGGCTGAGGGAATGTGATGAGGCACAACCACACATATGAGAAATCCCAGGATTTGTACATGAATGGATTTATTTCTTATTAGAGTCTAATTAGAATACATAGCTACTGCAGTAGGACTTTTACCATCATGATCCATGTCTAGTTCTTGTTCCAAGCCTGAGGGTTTCAGACACAGCTAGTAATAAAGGGATAATGATCCAGCATTGCTTTTTTTTAATATATTTGAATCATTTATATTTATAGTTTATGAATAACAGGGAAAACAAGGATGCTCCTGTGCCAAACAAAGCAGTTTAAAGAGCCCTCCAATCCCTCCAGCCCAGAGGAAAATAAACATCACGGCATTTTGTGAAGAAACAACACAATCATAGTCGTCATAATAAAGTGCTTCTTTTTAGGGCAAAGATTGAAAATAACAGGTTCAAAAGCAAAATAAGTGGGGCCAAATACATTAGGCACACAAATCTAGTTACAGTAATTAAGGTTATGTTCTTGGGAGAAAAAGTGTGACTAATAAAGACTGCATGTAATTTTTTTCAGACAATAGCAAATTGTCTTTAGCAATAGCAAAAGCCCTTTAAGTAGAGTAATATAGCACACTGGTGATCCCATCTCTTGTTTGTTTCCTGGCAAAGTGGGTGAGGTTTCATAGATATGAAAGACAGCATGCAGCTGCATGATTTTCCTGTGTGTATATTGAAGCGGACTTTGATTTTGCAGTGGCAATTGGCCTTCTTTAGAGAACAACGGTAGTCCAAAGAGAGGTGTTTTTGGTTGGTTGGTTGGTTTGTTTTATTTTTAAAGAGAGAGCACGCTCACTGTGAAAGAGAGATGAAGAAAATTTCTTGATTAACTCTGAAATTTTGAAGTCTAGGGGCCAGATCCTCAGCTGTTATAAAATATCATAGCTCTGTTGACTTCAGATGATCTATGGGATTTCAGCAAATTGAGGATCTGGCCATTGGTTTCATACCATGCCTTTTTCCAGACTAATTTTGCACTTAATAATGAAATACATGCAATAGCAGCATTCAGGTTGTCCTTCTCGCTCCCCATTGGGTGGAATGATTTATTTGCTTTGATTTTTGTATTATTAATTTCTGTAAATAATGAATGATTAAAGGAAAGCTAGGTCAAAGAAATAATCTCTCTTCTTTTAGAAGTGAATGCAATGAGGTTATTGATTGTGTTACCACTTTTTAGCAATGAGTCCCCAGTCTTGGAAACTGAGACACAGGAGAATTAAAGAGTAAATATCCAGCTAGGCTGAGACTGGGCACAAATTGCTCTCTCCCCCCCCCCCCCCCCACAAAAAAAAAGGCCTGAAATTCAGGTCAGGGGCAGGTACAAATCTTAGTAGTTAATATATTTGACTGTCTGACTGCAGACATAAACCAGATCATTAGACATGTAACTACTTTGATTTGCACCTGCAAAAAAAAGTGGCTGATCTTCTGAAAATGAGGCCTGAGCAACTTGCCCAATGTCTCTGAGAGTCAGTGGAAGAGTCCCCTACTTTGTTAGGCAAAATTTCCCTCCCCAAACTATCCAGAAAAGCATGGCCTGCTCTTGCCTTGTTCAAAAGCATCAGGATGAAAGTACTGCATTTGTTCCATAAATTAGCAGTACAAAAGAAAGTTCCTTCTGTAGGAAATATAAACAAGTGTTTGTTTAAGTGTGTCCTAGTTTTATAGTTTGTATTAGTACCCTGGCTATTGATGAGCTCAGGTCATCGGTCATGGAGCCTTTGAATTAAAAAGTATAGTATAGTCTGCCACAGTGCCACAAGGAAAAGCTTTCTAGTAGAGAAACCTGTTCTTGATTCATGCAGTAACTATTTCCTTATTATTTTATTATTGGTCCTTCTGATTACTAAAATATAACTCTAGGGGCCCCTCCTGTGCAGTGGGTGCCTGCTCCATAAATTAAAACTCACATATCACAAAATAAACAAAAGCTGGCCCATAAATAGCTCTACTCTCCTCTCAACTGCTTTAGAGAAGAGAGGAAAAGCTAGTGACAGGCTCTCTGATGATGAGTGTAACACAAATACCTAGACAGTTCGATACTGACAGATGGAACATACATGGAAAGCAAAGTAATAACCTATTCTTGAACCACACAGCAAGGGGTACCGCACGTCTCTGGTGCATTCTTCATGTCTCCCTCCCCTTCTCCTTCAACCCCCCTTTAGGATCTTCTTTGTATTTTTAACTCCTTCCCCCTCCCCCTTTCCTCCTTTTGTGCTTTTTTTTTTCTTCTCTTCTCATGGGAGCCAGCAGTTTGGACCCTTACATTTTTCATGGTTCACTGCTTCCGCTTTGCAGTGCTTCATTCTTCAGTATAAAACAAAGATTGCAAGAAGAGTGCAAAGGCTACAGAGAGGAGGTTACATCAGGCATGTTGTAGACAGTGCTGACGTGTTTGTAACCTTGCCAGATGGATGGACAGCCCCACACACTCCCAACAGGGTCTCCTGAAAGCAGATTCAAACTCATGTATTCCGTGGGGGTGAGTATGTGGAATTTCCATACATTTCCATTAACTTGATGTGATTTCTGCCTACAGTGTCACTAGCAGTATTTTACAAGGCTTTTCCGCACTAAGTATTCCGAGCTATTAAGTGTCCCTGACCTAGCTGTCCCATTCCTCCCGAAAACAAATATTGTAGAACACTTTTTCTGCTCATAGCAAATTCCCTGCAGTAAGTGAGTAGCTTCTATTGTTATGATTATCTTGTTTCTGCTAGCTGTCATTACTATTCTAGCAATCTCACAAAAATAGGAATATCCCAAAGTTCTTGTCGGCAAGATTTGCTCCAATGTCATCTGTGTAGCTACACCAGCAAAACCCCCTCGTGTAAAAAAGCAGATGCGACTTGCACTGGTGGATCCTACAAATATTTAATATCTGTTCTTTGTATTGCAGTTGCACCAGTAGGGCCCCAGTCATAAACCAGGCTCCACTGTGCTAGGCCCTGCACACACCCAGAATAAAACGAGGAGCTCACAGTCTAAGTAAGATGGGGTAACTTCACTAGTGCAAATAGCAGTTTAGAGTGTTTGACTCTGTTTACCCGAGGAGTTGGCAATGGTGGCTGTTCACTCATGCTATCGTGGAGACAAATCCCCACTGTGGACAAGGTCTCAAGTGCAGTCCTGCTCCAAATGCAAATATCCCCCACTTGATTAAATTAAGCTCTCTTCCAAACAGTCACAAAACGATGGTCTGACTCCCACATTTCCCATTCAGGCAATGTCTTCGCTGTGGAGTTAGCTCAGGTGATCATCACCCAGGTCTGAATGTCCTCACTGCAAAGCCATACCTGAGTTGCTGTGTCCTCATTGTTTCCGAACTCACCTGTATGTGTGTGGGGACATATCCCCTGGTTCTTTGTTCTGAGATGCTTTAGGCTTCTTTCCTAGTCAAATGTATGAATGGGGGGGGGGGAGGGGAGGAACTTGTCTGTTCTTTGGGGAATTGTGGGATGGCATCAGAGGACTATCAGCCCTAGAGTGTGGTTTAGCCTGCATCTTCACTGTAAAGAGGGCAGATTCCAGCCTGAGTTAAAGCAGAGACTGGACTCTACCCTACGGCCACAGCTGGGTAAGATAGCTTGGGTTTAGATAGCAGGGGCCCCCCACTTTTGGGAAGGCTCTGCCACGCTTACTGATAGTGGGGGGCACAACCCCAGAACAGCTCAACACACACACACACACACACACTTTCCTCCTGGAAAGCAGCAACCCCTCCCTGCAGCTCCCAGTTCTTCCTGCCTCTGCCTCTCCCTGCCTGGCACAGCTCGCAGGCTCAGCTGCCCTACAGGGAAGGGGTTTGGCCGCCCCATGTAACAAAGCAGTCTGGGGGGGCACATTACCCCGCATGCCCCCCCATGCATTGCCTCTGCCTACCCATCCCACCCTGAAATATTTTGCACCATCTACACAGGTCCTTCTCTGAAAACTTCCATTGGCTGGGTCACAGATAGAGAGGAGTGACTTGATAGCCTAGTGGTTAGGGCACGCAGCTGGGAGACTTGGGTTCCAGTCTCTGCTTCAATTAATATTTAAGTATTTAGACAAAATGAAATAATTTCAGCAGGAGAGATTGAGAGAGCCCCAACCCAGAATACTCCATAGGTCGCTCACCTAGGAAATGGGTTTTGAGTCTCTGCTTTGCATCAGGCAGAGTGGGGATTTAAACCCAGGTTTCCCCACTGCTGAGTGAGTGCTCTAACCATGGGGCTGTGTCTTGTGGGAGTGCCCCAGTCTAGTACATGCTCTCTGAGATGGCCTCTGAGAATGCCGAACAGCTTGGGTCTCTCAGGTGAGCTAGGCATGGGGGAAAACCTAACTTATTAATCTTGCCAGGGCTTAGGCATGAGAGAGGTGCTGAGTTGCTCACAGGGCCGGCTTCAGGCACCAGCTTATCAAGCAGGTGCTTGGGGCGGCAACTCTGGAGCGGGGTGGCACTTTCAGCTATTCCGCGGCAATTCGGCGGAGGGTCCCTCACTCCCGCTCGGAGCGAAGGACCTCCCGCTGAATTGCTGCAGATTGCAATCGCGGGTGGGTTTTTTTGGCTGCTTGGGGCGGCAAAACCCCTGGAGCCGGCCCTGGTTGCTCACCTTTGTGCATGCCCATTGGCAGAAATATAGAATTCTAGAACCACAGGGTTAGAAAGGACTGCAAGAGTCATCCAATCTAACTCTCTGCCAAAATGCAGGATATATAGATGTGTTGTGGGGGTTATAGGTGGACACTTGAGCACCTAGGGACTTTAGTTGCCTTTAGGGATAGGTGGCAGCTGAGAGCTGGTTTTATAAATGCCAGTGGTGCCTAAAGGTTGGACTCTGCCTCTTAAAGTGGCAGTTAGGCACTTAAGTCCCTTTCGTGAATCTAGCCCTTAATGTTCATGTAACACAAGTACTGGCTGTTGTGGTTTTGGAGCTATTAAAATGACACTACCCCTGAATGAAAGTTTCCACAGATACCAACCTATTGTTTTGTGAAACCTTCTGTGCTAGTTGTTTGTAACCCACCATCAGTGTGAACAGTTCCTGGAATCATGCTCCTGCGATGAATCACTGGGTGCATGTGACTTGGCTGGTAGCTGCTGAACACTTTGGGCTCCTTCCCATAAGGAACCATTCCATAGGGATTTATGGCTCAGAACTGTTATGTTTTTGAGGTGTCCAAAATATTCAGTATTATAGTGGGCCCTGCCTAGCATCCACTGTAATTCAGGTTGAGTTCCATTCTAATTCACCTCTCAGTTGCTCACAACTTTTCATGCCCCTTTTGATATGATTTTTTTCCATGCTTGGTATCAGGCCAGTGGTGGATTGTGTGTATATATAAAAAATAAAAAAAAGTTTTGAGCAAAATTGGTTCAGCCAATTTTTCTGAACAGGGAAATAATTCCTTCCCCTACCCCATGTGTTTATACTAGAAACCTTACACTTCAGAAAACTTTACACTTGATTTGCAGATCTCATGGAGATTTAACAGTTCAAGCCCAATCTGAAGAAAAAAGGTTTTACGATTAAAAACACACAAGCCAGTCCTGGTCCGTTTCACCCTCAGTCACAGTAATGCAGAGCTTGGCTCATCCTCACATGCATCACATTACCTAGCTGTCCAAAGACCCCAAGCAGATGGTTCTCTGGATGCCTTCATTGACCAGTTTTACCAAAGAGATGTCTCAGATGGAAATAGGACCCTGCATCACAAAAGACAAGATGGCAACAGTTAGAGAGACAGAACGGGTCTGATTGTGACTTGGCTGGTACTCTCACACCGGTCTCACACCGGTCTTACACTGTTGTGACTCATAGGGCTTGGCTACACTTGCAAGTTAGAGTGCATTAAAGCAGCCCCGGGCACCCTAACTCCCGACCCGTCCACACTGGCAAGGCACTTACAGCACCTGGACTCTGCAGCTGGAGCGCTCCTGGTACTCCACCTCCACGAGAAGCATAATGCTTGCTGCACCTCGGCTGAAACGCCCCAGCATCAGTGTGAATGAGGTGTTGCATTACTGCACTGCAGTTGGCCTCCAGAAACATCCCATAATCCCCTTAAGTCAAGTAGCCACTCTTGTCATTGTTTTGAACTTGGCTGTAGGAATGCAGATATCCCCTTTCAAAGCTCAGTTTCTGACATCGGGCATGCTTATCTGCTCCGGGACAAAGCAACCATTACTGTGGAATGCTGCTTGCTGTAAGTGTGTGAGAGAGGCAGGGAGGGGAGTGGGGTTTGCTGCTGTCTGAACTTACAAGACAGCATACTGATACACTCTCAGCATCCCAAAAAACAAGTCTTTCTCCCCCCCACATACACACAATACACTCCCTGTCACACTCCACCCCCATCCCCCCATTTGAAAAACACGCTGCCACTTGAACGCTGGGATAGCTACCACAATGCACTGCTCTCTGTGGCACTGCAAGAGCTGCTAATGTGGCCACGCCAGTGCGCTTGAATCTGACAGTGTAACCACAGGGCAGCGCTTTCCCTACTGCACTCTCCAAGGGCTGGTTTAATTCCCAGTGCACTACATCTGCAAGTGTAGCCATGCCCATAGACTCCAATAGCATTTCTCCTCTCACTGACAATGAGGTGCATTAGGCAGCCCCTCCACCCCACCCTTGTGCTTTTGAATGAGGCATTGTCAGTAGAGATACTTGTCACTAAACCCTGATGCTGCTGTTTAATCTTTTCACTCTGGCCAGCCCAGTCCTTTTGCTTATAAGTTCCTTTAGTCTGGAATGTGCTTTCAATTAAGATCAAACTGTTTTCCAGCAATAAGATCTTGTTAAATCTTCACTAGTATCTTATTTGAACTCCAGCTGGGCTTGTTTCTGAGTGTAATTTGTCCTGGTTTATAATATAGTATCTTTTCTTGTTGTTTTTAATGCTAGCTTTTGAAGCTGATTGGATTCCTTTGCTGTCCTGTTTCACTGCACATACTCCCATTAGTAAACCCTGGGAAACAAGGACCTTCATTTTACCATGCTTAGTCTGATGTAATGCAATAAATATATAAAAGATGTTACGCTATAAACAGAAAGATTTCAGACATCTGTTCAAAGCTACATCCAACATAATTACATAACACTAGGGCTGATGGATGACTGATTTATCCAAATATTTGGTGAAGAGGTTGACATACTACAGGGATAAGTTACTGCCTCACCGCTGCTTCCTACCTCATTAATTTATTTATCAGTTTCATACCAGCAATTAGCAATTGTAAAATTTCAGGGAATTATCACCTTGATGCAAATCTTTAACAGGTGAGTAAATATGGTCTGACTTTGCAAGTTAAATTATAAACTCAAGATGTCTCTTAGACTAGTTACTACCGTAAAAGCCTAATCATTAATATTTCATGCCCGTTTAAACTAGAGAATTCAACCAAAATTATTAATTGGGAACAGGAAGTAAAAAATCTTTCAAGCAGAGTATGTGGTAAAAATCATTTCCCAAAAAGTCTGGTTTCAAAGTTTAGTGTTTTCACAGAAACATGTTTACAAAATGGTGCTTTTTAAAAATGTTTGAAAACCCTTCACCCTGCACCAGTGAATATAAAATCTAGAAGTAAACTATAATTTTTAATGCTTATGTGACTTTGCTGCTAAGAAAATGTTGTAGCTTTCCATTGCAGCTGATGTGTGTCTTCACATATTGCTGCTTTCATAGTGGTAAATGCAGACAAGGGAGTTTAAAAACGCCCACTGCAAAATCTATATGCTGCAAAAGCAGCCTGAGGGTCAGATTCTGAGAGTTGTTTTGCACCCTCAATTGCCATTGACTTCAAGATTGAAAACACTTTGCTTCTGGGCTCCTTTGCCCATTATCTACTATTGAAACAAGCATAATTAAGAGTAAAGTAGGAACAATTTAATTCAAATCTAAACCATTTTGGTATGGTGGGAGTATGCAATATAATGCCACCTTTAACAGTAGCTAGTTTCCATGCTTGTAAACAGCATAATCTATCTGTTTACTATATCCTCTCTTTGCAGTATGAAAGGTGGCATTAAAGGTCCTTCATAAATCAAACTGAAGAAATGGAGGTGGATATTGTAGCAAAGGGAGTCTATCAAAGATCTAGTGAATGTAATTTTGGCATTATAAATAAACAATGTATCTAGTGGTAGGGAATTGTGAGTTAAATATCTGGGGTTCTTGTCTCCTCTTAGATTGAGCTGTGATTAATTTCTGATGCAAAAGATCATAGGGCAGGATTTTCAAAAGTATGTGGATGACTTAAGAGCAGAAGCCGCACTGACTTCCAGTGGGACTTCTACTTCTAAGGGCTAGTCTACACTTACCTGCCGGGTCGACGCGGTGAGTTCGACTTCTCGGAGTTCGAACTATCGCGTCTAGATTAGACGCGATAGTTCGAACTCCCCGCGCTCTCCGGTCGACTCCGGTACTCCACCACTGCAAACGGCAGTGGCGGAGTTGACCTTGGAGCCGCGGCGTCTGGACGGGTAAGTAGTTCGAACTAGGGTACTTCGAGTTCAACTTGCATACCCTAGTTCGACCCCCGCCCTTAGTGTAGACCTGCCCTAAGACATATAGGTGCTTTTGTAAATCCCAGCCACCATGCCTAGTAATTATAGACATGAAAGAATCAAGGCTACATTTGGCCAAATTCATCATGAGTTTAACTGTATTGATTATGGGTTTATGCCAGGGATGAATTTGATCTATAATATCTAAAGATCTAGGATAGGATTCTCTGAATCTTGCTTGCTTGGTCTTCTAATGAAAACTTTACCAAGTGAAGTGTCTCTGTCTACTCCCAAATGGCCACTTTGAGATAGGATCAAACAACTTTTTTCTATTATGAACCTGCACCGCTGTATCATTAGTAGTTACTTCTTCATTATGCTTATTGGCATTTCATGCTTCTGCTTCTCTGAGGAGTATAGCATCTAAGAAAAAGATACATGAGTGGGGTCACACTTGGGATCTTTACTGGGGTGTGATGACAATCAAAATCTTTGCAGTTACCCTGGGGGACGGGGAGAGCGTGAAGAGCACAGCTCTTCCTTTTGCTTACAAAAGCCAACATTATCAACAAAGATGACAAGGCCTTAGTGGGACATGAAGGTAGGTTTCCTCCAAGTCTGTTGATGTCCTAGTCTCCTAGGTTTTTGTTTTGACAAGGAATAGTGGTTGAATTTAGGTTAGGTTTAGTTATCATGCGTAAAATAAGCCTGACCTAAGCTTGACTACTAGTCTTACTCTAGGCAAAGCCCTAGAGGTAGAGATTTAAAAATATTGCTTTGGGGATATAAAAGGAGCTGGAAGGAAATGCTTGGATTTGTCTCCCTGTTTAGCTATTATGTTCTCTGGCAAAAAACCTAACTGGCTTCAAGACTGAGCTTGATGAATTTACGGAGGGGGTGGTATGATGGGATGCTGGCCTACAATGGCATGTGGCCCATTGGCGATTTCCAGTAGCAAAAATCCCCAACTGCTGGAGATGGGACACTAGATGGGGAGGACTCTGAATTACTACAGATAATTCTTTCTCAGGTATCTGCCTGGTGGGTCTTGCCCATATGCTCAAGGTCTACCTGATTGCCATATTTGGGGTTGGTAAGGAATTTTCCCCTGGGTCAGACTGGCAAAGACCCTGGGTTTTTTTTCACCTTCCTCTGCAGCATGAGGCATGGGTCACTTGCAGATTTAAACTAGTATAAACGGTGAATTGTCTGTAACTTGAAGACTTTAAACCATGATTTGACGTTAGAGGTCTATTTCAGGAGTGGATGAGGTTCTGTGGCCTGCAATGTGCCTGAGGTCAGACTAGATGATGAGGATGGTCCCTTATGACTTTAAAGTCTATGAGTCTATGGGATCTTCTCAAATAACTGTACATTTTCCTGAGGATGGGTTCTCTTTGCAGTGGTTATCAGAATGTACACCAGAGATAATGCCTATCTACTAAACCCTGGCTACTAAATTCATACAGTCCACTGAGCCTTTGCTCAGGTTGAATGTTCAAGCTTAACTAAACTTACACTCAATTTGGTCATCAAACAGCAACTATTTATGAGAACTGTGTCTGGAGCAAAGTGCTCTCCTGCCTCTCTCTCAGTAAGATTAACCCAGAAACAAGAATGCACCCCAGAAATCCTAATCACCACCATTCTACTGCCATCTAACAAATGGGAGATCCACTAGCAAAGCATGTATCACATTGCATTCTAGTGGCTGGTCTGCAGAAAGCTAAAGGGCCCTCCTCTAGCTCAGTTGGTATGTGTCTGTGCTGAGGACCAGCATTCAAACCTGCTGACATTCCATGTTGCATTTTTCTTTAAAAAATGGTCATCTGGTTTATTTAATACACATAGAGAGGAAGCATCTTTAAAAACAGGTTTTACAGTTAGGTCTTTATAATCCATCAAGTAGGGCATGATGCCCAACAAAACACAGTTCTTAATTTTGGTTATTTGTTATACATTTTGGTTGGTTGTGTCACACATTGACAGGTTTGAAGATTAAGAAGTAAATTCCTCAATCTTTCTCCTGCAACTGTAATTTCTATAACACCTCCTCCCATCACTTCCTCTTCCCTACTGCTGGATCCTTCATCCTCTATCCTTGCCAAGGCCAGCCACAGCCCCCAATGGGCTAAAGAGATGCTTCACTCCCCACTGGCAGCTGTGTTAGGCTGTTTGTTGTTTTTGAGTCTGTTGGCTGTTGAACAGAGGTTGCTCAATAACTGATCTGTGGCTAATGGGGGGTATCTGCTAAGCTCTGAAATGGTACTTTCACAGCGCTGCTAAAGCAATGAATCTAGCAGTGAGCACAGTTGATTGCACTAACAGGAGACTAGAGAATACTGCTGAGATCTCCACAGCCTTTGGCTGGAAAGTGTTCTGATACCACAATGATGGGCTCAGTTTAAAAATTGAGATAGATGGAAGCAGCTTCATGGACCATCCGGGCTTGACAGACAACAGTTTGACTTGCTGGTGCGTGCTGCTCTGTATCTTTTAAATCATCACACAATGGCTTGGCTACATTAGCAGAACAGATTGTGGTGTGAGATGACTGAAGACAGGCTAAGCTGGCTTCAGAATTACATCTAAGGTTCTCCTTTATTTTCCTATCCATGGGGGTCCTTTGAAAAAATCCTTTTCTGAAGGATTAATTATATCTCTATGTGCGGAAGCTGTGGCAGCATCTATCTTGGGGAAATAGAAACTAAATTAGCCTTTGACCATTGAGGATTACAAAATTTCATTATTTGTTGATTTTCCCCTTATCAGGGCTTTCCCATTCTGTGTAAATTACATCCACAGATGAGGAATTAGGACAGTGGACATGCATTTTTGTTTTCTAACTTGAAGGGAAGATATTTGCCAGTAACCATTTTATCCTGTAAGACAGTGTGACAACAGCAGTAGCCACATGGGGCCAGATTTTTAAAGGGACTTAGACAGCAAGGCACTTTTGAAAATCCCACTCAGTACCTATATCAGCATCTCTGCATACCTAAATACCTTTAAAACAGGCCTATGGTGCCAAGACATTCTGGTGGAAAGACCCTCTTTTTTCAGACTGAGATCCTTTTCCTTCCTCCCCAGAGGGGCTGATGTTGAAGAGAATTCTGTTTTTTGTTGTTCTTTAGTTGTTTTACTTTTTATTTTGTATGGTTTTTTCTACATGTATTTCTTGTGAAGAACAAATGACCTCTCAGGGCAAGGGGTTTCCTCTTTTGGCTTTGTCTACACTAGCAAGTGAAAGATAAAACTTTTGTCATTGAGAGGTGTTAAAAAAAACAAACACACACACACACAAACACACACACCCTCCGAAAGACAAAAGTTTTATCCGCGACAAGTGCTGGTGTGAACAGTGCTTTGTTGGCAGGAGCGCTCTCCTGACAATGCTAATGCCGCTTGTTGGGGGTGGAAGTTTTTTGTCAGAAGGAGAACTCTCTCCTGCCGACAAACAGCAGCTACATGCACACCTTTTAACCGCATGGCTGTAGTGTCACAGTTGTGTCGCTAAAAGCTGCGTAGTATAGACATTGCCTAAGTGATCCCCTGGCAGCACAGCGCTCTCAGGCATGTACTAGCTTAAGAAATTTCCTTCTTATTAGAGAGAGCCTCTAGGTGAAGAGTCAACAGGTACGTCCACACTACCCGCCAGATCGGTGGGTAGCGATTGATCTATCGGGGATCGATTTATCACGTCTTGTCTAGACGTGCTCAATTGATCCCCGCCACACTCCCCGTCGACTCTGGAACTCCACTAGGGCAGGAGGCAGAAGCGGAGTTGACAGGAGAGCCGCGGCCATCGATCCCGCGCCGTGAGGATGGGAGGTAAGTCGAAATAAGGTAGTCGACTTTAGCTACGTTATTCTCATAGCTGAAGTTGCATATCTTACATTGACACCCCCCTCCCCGCTCCCTAGTGTAGACCAGCCCAAAAGAATGCCCTGTGAGTGAGAGGACCTTGTTAGGCTGATCACTAAGAAAGGAAGAGCAAATGCCTGCTAATTGGGACTGAGTGAATTTAGCACCATTTTGGAGGGAAATAGTGGATTTCTATAATAAGCTGATACTTTTCCTGATATGGGAAAGTGAACTGGCTTTTCTCCTTAGCTAGGAGAGCAGCAATAAGACAGGATGAGGTGAATTTTTATTTTTTCTGAGCACTTGGGTTAGGGAGTTTTGTCTGTTTGTGCCAAAGGTTTATGTGAGGTACCATGCTTGTGTCAGGCTCTCCTGTCCATCCCATATCACTCCACGTCAGAGCCCATTTATCCTAGCAGGGTGATGCTCCGCGGGCTTGGCACAGTAGTAAAAGTGCTGTATCCCAGCTGGATGTGGAGCTGCATTACTGCAAGCTGGGCCATGTCTGCCAGACAGTTCAGATAGGGATGCTCCCCTGAATGGTCTCTGTTGGAGAATGCTCTTCCAAAAAGGCCTTCAGCTGAAGCAAATGAGAAACAGACTCACTGAGAATTAAAATTAAAGGGGCCTGGTTAATATTTGCCAAGAGAAGTGTTGGGGGAGGAAGATGAAAGGAAACGTGAAGAAGAGTCTGAACTACAATGCTATGCCTAACTCCCAGAGACTGGCCGGCTGATGGGAAGCTTAGCTAAGCAGGTGCAGCCTTCAATCCCAGTCTCCCTTCAGCTCAGCCAAACTGCCCCAGGCCTCCACTAGCAAGAAAAGAACCCATTTGTGCAGATTTGAGGCAATGTTTTGAGGGAGAATGTGTTGTTATTATGATGTGCAAATTCTAGCCCTGTAAACTTGGCATGGAATAAGGGGACAAAAGCCCTTCTTCACATCCTTTTGGCATCTACCTTAGGATAATAATGATAGCTGAGACAGAGCCGAGTGACTGTTTTGTTTTTGGGTTTTTTTTTGGTTTTTTTTAAACTCCAGTCATAGATCACAAGCTGGATACAGGGCTGGCAACTGACTGAGAGCATAACATCATACATTTTTTACCCTTCTGTACCTATTGGGTTTCTGGGACTGGGTGGGCGGAAGCCCGCCTACTGCTAAAGGATCCCCACCCCCACCCCCAGCCTAAGGGGAGGATCTACAGGGCCTCAAAAACCCAACTGATTTTGGGGGACAACTAATAAAAGAACAGGGACAGGAGTGCGGTCAAAGGGTCATAAGAAGGGAGCCTGATGGGGACACCGAGCAGAGAACCCCGGACAGCGCCCACTGCTCCTCAAAGGCGTCAAGGGAGCCAGTGGACGCTGCCCAGAGGAACTCTGCCCGGATGCGTGAACGGACAGAGGATCAGAAACAAGCCCCACAGTCACAGGAGTCTCCACTGGCCAACCTCCTCTCCCTGGTTGTGTAGATGGTCATTTTAGCCAGGGCAAGGAGGAGGTTGACCAGGAGGTCCCGCGACTTTGTGGGGCCGAGTGACTGTTGACAGTGAGCTTTAGATGTAAGTAGCTCAGACATGCAGGGTGACGGATCACTGAGGCATCTGTGCAGTGTTTTTTATACTGTATTTTCTATTCTGTTTGCTAACTGAAGCAAATCACAATAAGACTATATTTCTCTTATGCATTGGCTGCTAAATGGCTAAACAGCAGCATTTTAAATAAATGAGAGCCACTTCAGGGAATTATTTAATGCAGCAGCATTGCAGCAATCAGAGAGCAAAGTTAGATGTAAGAATGTCTGGTTAAGGAGGTTGAATTGAGTTCAGAGTAAAATCTCCTGCATTCTGTTTACCCACAACAGACAGCATGGTGTAGAGAAAGGAGCAGAGGACTGGGAGTCGTCAGGCATTCCAAATTCCAATCCCAGGTCTGTCATTGACTCCCTGTGTGACTTTGAGCAAGTGACTTAACTTCTCTTCCTGTTTCCTCACAGTTAAAGGGACTTACTTCCCTGCCTGTTAGGGATGTTGTGAGGATTAGTTTGTATGTGGAAAGTGCTACATAAATTCTAATAATTATTTATTAGATGGCAAGATGATGCATCAGGAGAATGGAATGGAATGGCTTGATCTAGAGCCAAATAAGAAATTAAAGCTTGATATCTGGCCAGGTTTGAAAGGCCCAAATGGAACTTAAGTCTAATCCATTTTCCAAAGCAGGTTATTTATTGCGTTTTACGCTGATGAATGCTGCTTATTGCCCAGCATCAATATTGTTCACATTTAGTTCATGATGGTTTCACACACTTCCTGCTGTCTGCCCCATAAAGTGTCTTCATTATTTGCTACTGGCTTTAATGAGGCCACGCTCTTGAAGTCTTGGCATAAAGGATCCAGTCTGGTGAGAGAGTGAGCAGGGGAAGTAAGAGAGATGACATTTAGAAGTAGTAGAGATGGAAGCCAGTATCCTGGCTGAATAATTACAGAGGTGACAAAGGAAGGTTCTGTAATATGGGGGAGGCACAGGGAGTCTGTGGTTAGTAGTGAAGAAATTATAACTAGAAATGAGTGAAGCTTTCATAATGTCACCTGAAGCTCAAGGGTCTCAAACCTGGGTGAATTAAACCTGCTGGTTTAGATTTACCAATGCCTTGCAAACTGGAACAGGCACTGCTGGAAAGAAGCCAAGGACATTTTCATAGTGAACATGGCCCATTAATTCTCCAAAGCAGCTTTTATCCTATTTAAAAAACAAGGGCAAGATTTTCAGAGGCGTGAGCACCCAAAACTCCAGTATAAATCAGTGGAAACTTGTGGATCCTCAGCAGCTCTGAAAATCAGAACCTAGATAAACTAAAGCTGGGCACTGAGAATTTAAATCGCCCAAGATCTGAATTTGAAAATGTGGGCTTGTATCTCTGTAGTGGGGCCTAAAATGGGCTGAAAGCAATTCCAGTTAGCATGAAAGGACACAGATAGAAAAGTTAGGGGTCAGTCATGTCCTCCCATAAATGGGGGACAGTCCTTTTTGTGTTGGAGAGCTCTGACAAAATGGGCCTGGCAATTAACCAATCCAGCTATGAAATCTACTTGCCTAGCCTTTGCCATGATGGTGATGATGAAAGGGCTAATGACACCTAATTCACTCATCTAAAAATTATTTCTCCCAGCTGAGTATGTAGGTAGAATTTTGCAAATCTCAGTTTATAGTGATCCATATCTAAACACTGAACAGTTTCTTTCATTACAGGAGCTTCTAATGAACCGCAAAGACTGTAATCCATAGGTTCTGGTGCTATGTAGCTGTCTACAGAATATGTATCTCAGTAGAAATAGGAGTTCCAGGATAGTTCTGTGACCTATAAATCAAATAACAAACATATGCATGAATTAACCAGAAATAAGTTTCTATTAATGATGCAACATAATACAGCACATGTGGTGTCAAGGAACGTGTGTGTGTGTGTAATTACAATCTTTTGATACAAAATATAGTCTCTAGTCCATAAAGATACTCCTTTTATTGTGCTATCTTAGCACAGCTTTATTTTAGTGGAGAACATCTGGAGCAAAAATCATTGTCCAATGGGAAGGAATTTTCCTCCAGGGCAGATTGGCAGAAGCCCTGGGGGGTTTTCGCCTTCCTCTGCGGCGTGGGGCACGGGACACTTGCTGGAAGGTTCTCTGCACCTTGAAATCTTTAACCCATGATTTGAGGACTTCAATGGCTCAGACACAGATTTGATACAGGAGTGCGTGGGTGAGATTCTGTGGCCTGAATTGTGCAGGAGGTAAGACTAGATGATCATAATGGTCCCTTCTGACCTTAAAGTCTATGATTCTATGATCATAATAAGCAGGAACATTGATCCTCTGTTCCTGATTTACAGGTAATGTTTAATGCCTTCTATGTTTTCCCATACAATCATTTCTATGTAGAAGAGCCTTCGTCCTCCACAATGTGGAGCAGGTTGCTAAATTTGGATCATACTTTTTTCTTACAAATACAAGCTTATGACAATTTAAAAAAGCAGCATACTGGAATTCTGGATACCTAGCATTATGGCATTTCCCTTTCAACCATTTGCTGTTATCCAGCTACTATCGGTGCCTTGGACATTTTGTTGCATTGAGATATATTCTTCTTTTTCTTCAAAGAATGATTTTGAAGATCAACATTTAAACTTGGGAGACCACCTTCTCCCATGCAACAATTATTCAGGAGCTAAATGGAGCCAAATACTGAAGCCTTTATTTAAGCAAGACTCCCACTGAAGTCCCTGGTAGTGTTACCTGGGTAAGGAAAGAGTCAAAACTGAATAAGGATTTCAGGTTTTGCCCTCTGGCTTGTTGCATGTCAAATTGCTTAATGGCTGTATGTAAGAAACATGACAAATGACTGCCAAGGCTTTTCTTCTAGGTCAGCAGTTTGCAAACAGTCTTTCAAAACTCATTAAGTTACAATAGTGGCACAGTGGATGTCTGCAGTTGCTGTTTCAAAAACTCCTACCAATATAATAATTTTCTCATGCAAACCCAGTATGGGGTCTGGGTGCAATTGCGCCCCACCTGCTGAAACCATTTTGATGAGCTTCATAAGGAAGGCGAATAAACGTGGGCTGAAACTCAATAAGAACAATAGGCTCATGTATCAAATATATGCCATGAGGGACTAACTCACCATAGACCTGAAGGGAAGGACAGCACTACGGATCAATATTATTCTGCCCTTTGGGGGCTATCTTCTCTTTAGGAATCTCACACTTTCTGTAAGGCAGGACATGGTCCAGCATCTGCTTTGAACTATTCTGCAGATTGCACAAGAAGTTTACTTGTTACTAGTGCAACTGTTCCCATAGCCTCTTCCAGGCAGGTACCAGTTCTTAACAAAGGTAACCAACAAGCAATTTGCAACACTTCCCCATCCTTCTCTGTGTCGTTGGTAAAAGACACCAAGGGAGTTGACCCTCATGCAGTGTACATTCCACATTGTCCAACTCCTTTCATAAACAATATTGTCAGTGGCCAGGCCACAAGGTAGATTTTCATCCCCAGAAGGAAACTGTACCATTTTTGAGTCATTAGGACTCAAGCAAAGGCTTTTTCAAAAGTAGAATGCTCCCATTAGTGTGGTCAATTCAAATGCAACCGTACTTTGAGGCTATTAGCCAAGGTGGTCAGGGTCGCAACCCCATGAGGTGTCCCTAAGCCTCTGAGTGCCAGGAGCTGGGACTGGATGACAGGGGATGGATAACTCGATAATTGTCCTGTTCTGTTCATTCCCTCTAAAGTATCTGGCATTGGCCACCATCAGAAGACAAGATACTGGGCTAGATGGAGCATTGGTCTGACCCAGTATGGCCGTGCTTATTTTCTTAATTTCATGGATGATAATACATCCCCTAGCCTGCAACTACAGATCCTTCAACTCTGGGCCAAAGTAGAACTAAAAGTACTGTAGCCATGTGGTGGAATTACCTGCTGTGAGGAGAAGGAGAGCGCCAAAATTAAACAGCTGGCAGTTTGGGTGGGTTATTACAATAATTGCTAACTAGCCACCAGGATTATACAAGTCTAAGCAGTCATGTTAGTTTGACTGTGCAGGAGCACAATGTGCTAACTCCCAAGGTAACTTGCAGCACCTTATAAGGTGGTTTTGTTAAATGAGCTACCATGCTTACACATAACCTCACAGTAGTGATAGTGACCATCAAAAGGTTCAGCGCTTTGATTCAGATAAGCAAAACTTCCCCAGTGTGGATGCCTGTTCAAATCTCATTGTTCTGGAAGTCCCCATGAGAAATGTTTTCTCACTACATTTCCAGTATTTTCTGGTTTCCACTCACATCTGTAATTCCATGAGGGTCTTTCACCTATTTCAGCACTTCCACTTCTAGCAGAAACCAGGAAGGGCAGAAGCATGGAAATGAAACTCCTTCTCATTCACTTCTGTTGTTAGCCAAACTGGGAAGGTGAGTCAGGCTTTTTGGATGAAGGTTCTTAGTCTATCTAAACCAATTCACCCATCCTTAGTTTACAAGAGCTGATTTTACTAGCTTACTCTAGGCCTTTATGTGAATGTGAAGGTGGGCAGAGGGTGAAGGCTCTCTCTGCCCTCCTCAGCAAGGATGAGGGATAATCTCAGTCCTTGCACTTGAAGGAGTGCAGCATATGCTCTCTCTGTGCACCCCCAAAGGTTCAAACCACCCCAGAGCAGGCAAAGAGTGACAGAGAAGAGTAGTGCTGCCCTGGCTCACTGGGGGAGTAGGATGCACTCTCTGTCCCAATGTTTTGTACAGAAGGCACGTTCCCCCTTTGCCTTTGGGTGCTGAGCCAAAGGATAGTGCTTCCCTCGGCTGCTATCCCACCTGAACTTTGACCTTTGGTAGTGCAGCTCTACATGGCACCCAACACAGGACAGGTTGTAAAGTACACGCTTTGGGCCTTACTGGATTGCAGGGGTCAAACTAGACAGCAGGCATTCTTTGTAGATCTCTACTTCCAAATATGATGCTTTAAACAGTGGGTGCCAGGAGATAGGCCACTAATGCAAACTAGTAAAAATGCTTCATCTATCTATGCAGATGCTGAGATACGGTTATAAGAGCCAAAACTGCAGAATTTATGGTGCTCATTCTTCAGCTGGTGTGTTTAATTCTGCCCAGTGTTATGATTACAGGCCTATCAATTCCTGCTGCACAGCATAAATGAATATGGAATACAATTGGAGCCATGAAAAATGCGGCATTGGACCCTCAGCTTATGTAAACTGGAGTATTAGAGCAGAAATTGAAGGCATTGGAGCTAAGCCAATTTAAACCTGCAGTACCAGTAACATTTAAAATGCTGCATTTCCCGTTCTAAGGGTATGTCTACACTATGAAATTAGGTCAATTTTATAGAAGTTGATCTTTAGAAAGCAATTTTATACAGTCGATCGTGTATGTCCCCACTAAGCGCAGTAGATCGGCGGAATGCGTCCTCAATACCGTGACTAGCATCGACTCACGGAGCGGTGCACTATGGGTAGCTATCCCACAGTCCCCACTGCCCACTGGAATTCTGGATTAAGCTCCCAATGTCTGATGGGGCAAAAATATTGTCACGGGTGGTTTTGGGTATGTCATCAGTCTCCCCTCCCTCCGTTCCTCCCTCCTTGAAAGCAATGGCAAACAATCATTTTGCTCCTTTTTTCCTGGGTTACCCATGCAGACATGATAGCACAGCAAGCATGGAGCTCGCTCAGCTCAGAGCTGAGCATTGTAAACACCTCGCGCATTATCCTGCCGTATGTGCAGAACCTAGCTAGGAGACGCCAGCACAAGGATGATTGTGAGGAGGACGTGTACACAGACATTCCTGAAAGCATGGGATGTGGCAATTGGGACATCATGGCAGCAATGGGGCAGGTTGATACAGTGGAATGCCAATTCTGGACCCAGCAAACAAGCACAGACTGGTGGGACCGCATAGTGTTGCAGGTAAGGGATGATTCCCAGTGGCTGCGAAACTTTTGCATGTGTAAGGCCACTTTCATGGAACTTTGAGTTGCTTTCCCCTACCCTGAAGCGCAGGAATACCAAGATGAGACCTGCCCAGACAGTTGAGAAGTGAGTGGCAATAGCCCTGTGGAAGCTTGCAACACCTGACTGCTACCGGTCAGCCAGGAATCAATTCTGAGTGGGCAAATCTACCGTACTGGCCATGAATGCAAACCAATTCTTCAGGGCAAATCAAACATTAAACACAATTGCTTTTAAACCCTGTAGTGTAGTTACAAATGTGCACTCACCAGAGGTGCCTTCTCTGGCGTCAGGGTCCGGGAACCCGCCATGGGAGGGTATTGGCTCCAGGGTGATGAAAAGGTCCTGGCTGCCAGGGAGAACGGATTCTCCGCTTGCCTGTTGCACATTCTCCTCCTCCTCCTCTTCCTCATTCACAAAATCCTTCTCTGTGTTGCATGAGACTCCCCCCTTGCAGGTGTCCACAGACAGTGGTGGGGTACTGGTAAGGTCCCCCCCTAGAATGCCATGCAGCTGATCATAGAAGCAGCATGTATGGGGCTCTGATCTGGAGCAACCGTTTGCCTTCTTTGTGTTGTAGTAGGCTTGCCAGAGCTCCTTAACTTTCATGCGGCACTGCTGTGTGTCCCTGTGTAGCCTCTCTCCACCATGCCCTGTGCGATTTTGGCATATATATTAGCATTTCTTCTTTTTGATTGGAGTTCTGCCTGCACAGATTCTTCTCCCCATACAGCAATCAAATCCAGTGTCTTCCATTCGCTGGAGCTCATTTGCGATTCTGGGGCTGCATGGTCACCTGTGCTACTAAACTTGCCACGCTGACCAAACAGGAAATGAAATTCAAAAGTTCCCGGGGCTTTTCCTGTGTACCTGACTAGTGCATCGGAGTTGAAAGTGCTGTCCAGAGCAGTCACATTGGAGCACTCTAGGATAGCTCCCAGAGGCCAATACCGTCGAATTGCACAACGCTGCATTTGCACTACCAGAAATTTGACCCAAGAAGGTCTATTTTAGTGCTACGTAACTCCACCCATCAGGGAGGAGTACAGCAGTCGATTTGAAGAGCCCCTTAGGTCAACAGAACGAGGTTGGTTGTGTAGGTGCATTGTTTACAAAATCGACCTAACGCGACTAAATTCAACCTAACCTCACAGTATAGACCAGCCTTAAATGTAGGAATATCACACATACCTTGATAAATGTTAATACTGCTGTGTTGCAAGTATCTATTTTTTTAAAGGTCTCCATCCATCTGCCACTTCAGCCCCAGGAGCAAGAGACTAAAGGCTCAAGGCTTGGTTCTCCATTGTCCTGCATTGCATTTTTACCAGTGCAAAGTGGACATAAAACACTATCATTCTGATATGCAGGGCCGGCTCCAGCTTTTCTGCCACCTCAAGTGGCAAAAAAAAAAAAAAAAAGAGCGGCGGCACTTTGGCAGCAGCTCAGTCGCGCCGCTTCTTCTGTGGCAGTTCAGCGACAGGTCCTCCCTCTCTTCCTCGTCATCACTTCGGTGGCAGCTCAAAGAGGAAGAGAGGGAATGACAGACGAGCCGCTGAATTCCTGCCAAAGACCCGGACGCCCCGATACCAGACGGAGTGCCGCCCCTTTGAATTGGCTACCCCAAGCACCTGCTTCCTACGCTGGGGCCTGGAGCCAGCCCTGCTGATATGGTAGCATTTTACACCCACTTTGCACTGGTGTGAATGACTATACAGGATGCAGAGCAGTGGAGAATCAGGCTCACAGTCCAGTCACATAGGCTGTACCAGGGAGACAGCCAGGAACCCAACATTTATTTAAAAAGCATTTAGAAAATCATGGGATTTTTTAATTTTGGGAGCTGAAAATCCACACACACTAAAGCAACCATGTTCTTTTTCTCAGTTATCTTTACAAAGGGAATAACCTTTGGCCTGTAAATGAGCTCAGACTTGACAGACCCTTCTGCTCAATAATATTTAGTCTTCCCTGCTTCCTGGGATGCTGTGTTTATTGTTTTATTTCAGGCTGTTTTCAGAGTAAAGTAAACAAAAACACAAGCCTCGCTATAGGCCCTGCTATCTCCGGTCCTAGGGCTGCAATTACTTTATGGTCCTTAATAGCCACAATTATAAGAAGTCTGCAGAACTAACTAGTCTGCAGAACAGGAGAACCTCCCCTTCCTAGCTCTCCTAGCTACAGTCCTCACTTGCCGTCTGCTGGATGGTCTCTGAAGTCCCAGACCCCCACTCAGAAATTGTCCGCAGGTTACATGATTCCTAATTGGCATCCTCTTGTTTAACACCAGTTGATCCTGGATAAGGTCACAGAGCAGAGGCAGGGATCATGGGGTTTCTTCCCCGGCCCCAGTTTGGGTTGGCCAGTGCACCCCATCACAGGCCTTTAGCAAAAGAATGAGCTGTATTATTTAAGGACTAGTAGCTGAAAACCCCTGATGTCACAGGGGTGTGGCAGTTGGGCCAAGTAATCCACTATCTGTGCAGTCTCCCTCATACAACCAACAAAATGGTTGCATACAAACAGGGCCGGCTCCAGGCCCAGCACAGAAAGTAGGTGGTTGGGGCAGCCAACGGTAAGGGGCAGCACATCCGGCTCTTTGATGGCAATTCAGCAGTGGGTCCCTCAGTCTAAGGGATGGACCTGCCTCCAAATTGTCACCAAAGAATGAAGCGGCGGTGGTAGAGCTGCGACCGAAGTGCTGCCAATCGTGGTGGCTTCCCCCCCACCCCCACCGTCGCTTGGGGCAGCAAAAACACTGGAGCCAGCCCTACATACAAATTAGCTGTAGACTAGAGTAAGTGTAGTGACTGGCTGAGTTACCTCTGATGTCTCAATGGTCTAGAACTCTTGATATGGTATAGCTCCATGCCTTACTGTAGCCATACATCACATGGGTGTAATTTATAAAGTCAAAATGGCTGAGAACTTAAAAATTGAACTGTAACAGACTGTAAAACCCAGTAATGATTGCATCTGGTAATATTCTGAACCAAAAGAGCTCTCCAATGTACTTGTAGCTGTTTCCATCACTTCACACTGACTAAACACACATTCTAGGCTTCAGAGTGACAGGGAGAGAATCCTGGAATTTTCTAATATAGATTCTTTCCTCTCCTCCCACATTACATTCCTGTCTTCAGATGTCTTTGGCTTTTTGGCGTGATCAAGCAAAGGTGACACAGAACCCTTCTGATTGTCTCAGAATGTTCTGCAGTGGAGTATGATTCAGAGTACCTGATTCCACTCTCTCCTGTCCTATAGAAGGAAATCTCATCCCCCAGGCAGATAACTTTTGATGAGCTAATCATAAGCTACACTATTTGCTGTCCTGTCCTTGAGTTCCCCCGCTGAACCAGTAACAAAAGGTAACCAAATGGGAGGTGCTAACAAAGGAGCAATAGTATCAGAGTACCTGTTAGTCTGGATCTGCAAAAAGCAACAAAGAGTCCTGTGGCACCTTATAGACTAACAGATGTATTGGAGCATAAGCTTTCATGGGTGAATACCCACTTCGTCAGATGCATGTGTCTGACGAAGTGGGTATTCACCCACGAAAGCTCATACTCCAATACATTTGTTAGTCTATAAGGTACCACAGGACTCTTTGTTGCTTTTTAAAGAAGGAATAGTTCATTTGTAGCCCAATGCTTTGAAAAGTGCAGATTTAAGGGATGAAAAGGCAGCTCTGCTTGACTTTCCCTAACCCTTGTCAATCTTTGGCTGGTTTGTGTTTGTAGATTTCACCCCCACCCCTCCCCCACCTTGTTTATGCCAGATTAATTTCAGCCATGCACTTCCTACTTGAAAGAATATTCAAAGGTTGACGTCCTCTCTGAAGTTTGTACTTAAAGCAAATTTTTATAGTAGCTTTACACCACAGTGTGTTTAGATGGATTATCTATTTTCCAACTGTGGGCTAACATTTCTAGCAGGCATGTAATTGTTTAAAGTTTAAAGATGGGGCTGGCTTACCTTTTTGGTGGGTTTTTCATAGTTTAAATAAAAAAAATACACAGCACCTAATTATGAAACCTTTATTCCTTAGTTACTAATGGCTGCCTTTTTAAAAAACCAGCAAAGACAGTCTGCAGTGGATTTTTTTTAAAACTGTTTTAAAAACAAAACTTGATATCAAGATAAATGAGTCAGTGAGCTGGTGCTCTAGAGTGAGATTTTTCAATTGCATTCAATGGGACATACGCCCCTAAATCACTTAGGTGCTTTTGAAATCCAATCCTTAGTGTTTCATGTGAGAAGGGCTGGGTTCAAACCCTTGCTCAGGGCATACATTGAAAATGAATGTGCTGTCTCATCCTGACTCCTGGGTGAGATACGTCCACATCACATGCATTTTAAAACTATCTGAAAGTCCAGGGTGGTTGTTTGAGCTTCATACAACTTAAGAACTGGTTCAGAGGAACACACTACATTTTGGGAAAGCCAGATGGAGAGGAGCACTTGGATCAGCCAGCCTGTATGTGTCAAAGGGGCCCACGAGGGACCAAAAGAGAGAATATTTTTAGGATTCAGAAATGCAAAATTTTGGTCTGTGACTCAACTGATTAGAGAAAGTGATTAAAAAGAGCCGAGCGTGCTCCTGCCTTGTGTATGCAATAAAGGGCAAGCGGCTGCCTTCGCTGCACTGGGTTGTGACGAGATGGGCAGCATGGGAGTGAATGTGTTGAACCTTGCCTTGATACTGTGTGGAAGAGAGATGGAAGGAGCCCTCGGTGCCCTCTTCACCTCCCTCTCGTGCATTTGAATAACCCTGGGCAGAATCTGGCCATGAATGTAGGAGAGACTTCACAGGAGTTGGGAGCTTCGTAGAGCAACACTGTAACACAGAGAAGTCTACTGTAGTCCTTGAAACTGTGTGGCAAAGGAGCACTTCACTAATCTTGGGTGGACTTTGATGTCAACATTTCAAAAGGCTGTGAAAAAACCCCTTTCGTTATAGCCACAATAAAAGGAAAATATCGGAGATGACATTTTGAAAGGGAACAAAAGCCTGTAATTGAATTTCCAGGTATTGTTGCACTTATGCACTATGCTGGGAAAGAACTTTGTTCTGAAGAGTCTTGAAGCAGATTAAAAGGGAAGTGACTTGAAGGATTTCGCAATCACTAATGTATGAAGCATTGTCTGTTAACTAGTTTTTAAAATGAAGAAGTTTCACATTTAGAACATAACACTCAGCTCTGTTGAAAATGGAGACATATTTAGGAGCCTTAACGTGGACTTAGGAGCCCAATGTTAGGCCAGCAGATTGAAAGTATTGGCCAGTGGATGTTTGTGAGATTCGGTCTCAGAATTATATTGGTGCAGTGGGATGCAGTTGAGAAACTCATTTTGAGACTTTTACCACGGACAGAAAATAAATAAGGAGCTTTCCTTCCCTATATTGTCCAGTATCAGAAATAAAAGATGAGCTTAGCCTTTCCTTAGGTTCTAACTCTTTGGTCCTGTTGCTACTTCTGGCAATTTAAGGGGGGAAAACCCATCATCTGTGACAGGAACACTCAAGGCACCCTCTTAGTTGACTAGAAAAACTTTTTCAATTATGTTTGGTTTGTACTCTTGATTTTATCCCATTAGAACTGCACAGCACTACTAGCAGTCTTATGCCATTCCTGACACTGGGGTTGTCTGTGCTATCTAGGAATTCATTCAAAAGCAGTGGCCTTGTACTGTCTTAGTCTGAAGAAAAGCTTTGCTGTTCTGTTAAGTCAAGCCAGTTGCTTGGCTGTGCCTTACTGCTTGGAAACGAAGTATATAATCCCGAAGGGTTCCGAAAGAATAGAGTCCTCTCAGCTAAAGACAAAGCAAACATATTCGGGAGTGAGGTGCTGGGGAGTGGGTAGTAGTGGAAGCAAGTTTTTGAGTTAGGGAAGGATTGGCTTGGCACAGAACAAGAGAGCATTCTGCTTGGGTTTGACTGAATAGCTCAGGGGATTGGTAACAAACAGGCTAAGGCCTCTCACCACTAGGCCAGTAGTTTGAATGTGGCCCACAACAGTAGTAGGGGTCTCATGAAGTTGTTAAGCACCTGACACAGCTGTGAAGTGAGTTGCTTATTCCATTCCTGTCCACATCACAAAAAATCAAAGCTGACGAGACTTGGCCGTCTGTGTAGAAAGGCCAAAGACCAAAAGGCCCATGGAGACTGAACCAATACACCAAAGAGGTTCTTATCCCCAGACATCATTCCTGCCAGTCAAGATTGAGGTCAAATAAGGAAGCATTGTGAGAAAGCTTACTCTGTTGCTAGCCATGTTGTATATGTCGTGTGTATAGATAAAGCCCTGTAGTCTCCAAGCTTGCCAGTCAAGCACTTGATTCGTGGTAACCAAAGCTGGATTCATTGGACACACAGTTCATCAAAATCAGAAGAGAAACCTTGGCTCATGAATGGGCTGAGCAAGGTAGAATGAAAAAAGGAAAGCTTTTAAAATGTAAAACTCGTCTGAAGCAGAAACATCAGTAATAATATCCATTTGGTTCTGAAGAGGCCTTTGAGAGCTGAACTGTTAGCATTGGAGTTTTTCTATTTACCTCCACTACAAACAAATGAATACATAAAAGAAATGTGTGTGCAATCCCCGTGCCACATTGCTGGGACTTCTGCCCGTATGAGCATTGTGAAAATCTTCTAAAACCCATCTAGAAGGAAGGTAGCTCAATTGCTTACTTTACCAAGTTACAAGGATTTCAAAACTTCTTTTCTCCATAGTTTCTTCAACATTTTAGTGTACATCCTTATTTCCTGTAATGGTACTGATCCTGTTGCAACTAACATCCAAGGATGGTTTGCTATTGACTTCAGAGGGAGGAGGATTCCTTCCCTCCCATATTGTAATTGCTATCAGTTGTTCTTGGCAGTCTCAAGAAGAGAGGCCATTAAAGTAATGGATCAGAGAAACTGAACTACTTTCTCACTGCTAGAAGTGGTCCCTCCAGAGCAGGGTTGATGCACACTAGCTGTGCAAAGAAGGAAGTGTGAATTGTCAATGTTCATGCTCTGCTTGCGCTGTGACTATACAGAGGACTGAACTTCAGCCTTTAGGGCTGTCAGTATAAGTACCTTTCGTGAGTACTGCTTGTTAAAGAAATGTATTTTAGAGAACAACCTGTGTGCTGCTTGGGTGACTGGGCCTCAGATTTGACTCTGCTTCTGGGTTTATTTTAAAATGTCAGTGGACAAGGGGGGCTATTTTTTGCCATTTTTCTACTCCCTGATTTTTGCTAATTAGAGGCAGCCTGTAGCATTACAATGCACACCACTCCTCTTCCCCACACACATGTTACTAGGTTTATTTGATCTTGTCTCAGCACATGGGGCTGGACTTGACCTCTGAAGGTCCCTCCCAGCCCTACATTCAGGGCCAGCCTTACAGGTGGGGCAACCGCCGAGGGCGCCATGGTCAGCGGGGACACCATGGTCAAGAGACAAGAAGTAGGACAGGCCTGGGGTGTAAGGCCACAGAAGGGAGCACGGCGCGATGCTGGGGCGGGGGGGCGGAGAGGCAGCAAGGCCGATGGTGATGGGAGGGGGAGTCTGGGGGGCCAAAATACAAGTTCACCCAGGGCACCATTTTCCCTAAGGCCAGCCCTGCCTACATTTCTGTGATAACTTCCGATCTGACCTTATTTGTTCAGATGCTCAATCCCACAGTTGAGACCAGATTTTTCAAGAGCTCAGCACCCACAATTTGGGGCCAGACTTTCTAACGAGTCCAGCTCCCGCCGACTATATGGCCAAATCTTCAAAAGAGCTCAGCAGCCAATGTGCTGAGTATCCTTGGTTGGAAATTTTTCACCCAAAAGCTTTTTTCCCCCAACAAAAATTGGCTTTTTGATCAAAACAGAAATTTTCATTAAATTTGTTTTGCATCATGCTAAATGTTCCAGTTTTTTAATTAACACATTTGTTTTAAACTGATTTGCTGAAAAACTGGAAGAAATCCATGAAAAATGTTGACCAAAACAAACTCTTAATTTCATTCAATTCTCCCCCCAACACACACATGGAATATAATTCCTCTTTTTCAACCAGTATCTATGAAGTTAGCCTCAGTGTGATCTTTGCCTCTGTGAATGTAGGAATTAGGCCATCCTCTGGATGTCAGTGTATCACAAACCAATCAGTGTTTCAAACTGGACCAGATTGTGCCATCAAGACATAGTCCTGAGACAGGGGACAGTTCAGAGCCAGCCCATGCCAGCAGGAGATCACTTCAACCACTTTGGCCACTCAGTAACAGATTTAAAGGTGGCAATTTTGCAACAGAAAAGCTTCAAAAACAGACTCCAATGAGAAACTGCTGGACTTGAATTAATATGCAAACTAGATACCATTAATTTAGGCTTGAATAGAGACTGGTAATGGCTGAGTCATTACACAGATTGAATCTATTTCCCCATGTTAAGTATCCTCACACCTCTTGTCAACTGTCTAAAATAGGCCATCTTGATTATCACTACAAAAGTTTTTTTTCTCCTGCTGTTAATAGCTCATCTTAATTAATTAGCCTCTTAGAGTTGATATGGCTACTTCGACCTTTTCATGTTCTGTATGTGTATATATATCTCCTTACTATATGTTCCATTCTATGCATCTGAAGAAGCTTATGCTCAAATAAATTTGTTAGTCTCTAATAATCCTGTTCTTTCTGAGGATACAGACTAACACAGCTGCTACTCTGAAACCTGTCATTCTTCTCTAAAGGAGGCACAATTCCTCATTGGATCCCTGTGAAGTGCAGCTATTTCCCTCTCTGGTTAGTTAGCTCTATTAGCAGAGGTAGGTAAAGGTGGTGAATGGTTCTTCTTTGCAGTGTGTCATGCCCTGAGCGATCCTTGCACTAGGGGGAGCACAAGGGTTGCAAGAGTGGCCAGCCCATGCATGAAGAGTACAAGGTGGGAGAGAGGAGTGAAGAGAAGGCTCGGCGCTCTGCCGCATTGTGCACCAGCAGGGGCTGGCTCCAATATATTTATTTATTTTATTTGTTTGTATTCCAGGAGCAGCTACAATATTCCCAGCTCTGTGTGTGCACATGCTCAAACGCAGCCCTGCCCTGAAGAGCTCACAACCTACTAACACAAGCAACATTTGATGGGTGGGGGAGAGGGATACAGTTAAAATCAGTATAATCTTTATATACATGTTTTAATGTAATCTGCCCTGAATATTTCCTATCCCTTTCCATATAAGGCAGAGCAATATTTCCTATCCCTTTCCAAGGCAGAGCAAGTGAGTTAACCTTCAAAACCATGCCACCTATGAACCATGATCAGGTGGCTCTAAATCCTGCCAGATCAAAAGCATCAAATTTCACTCTCAGTAAAGGAGGACACAGTGATATTCACTGTAAAGATCAGAAAAATGGGATTAGAGAAGTGATCATAGTACTGTATGTGGCTAATATGCAACGGTTTCTAAGACCATAAAAAGACTCATAATTACATTTATATGGATTAGTATAATCCATGAATTTGTAACCCCCAAGGACTTGGTCATGCAGGGCTGGAGAAGCAGAGTGCTATGATATTCTATCTGATGTGCCTGACTAATAAAAGTGTTCTTCTGAGCCTTAGTCTGAACGGAAGGGTGAGGTGCTGGTGCCTTTTAACCTGCTTTGGTTTTCATTGATAGTTTTTAAAAATCCTGAATAATAGTTATAACTGTTAATTCATAAAAGACATCTGATCTGTCTATGAGACATGATCAGAAATCTGTTTAAAGGAATAAAGAAAATTCCTATATTCGTAAAGAAACAGCTTTCCTTACCTATATTCCTAACACCTTAGATTATTAAAATGAAAGGGTTTGGCTGATTGATTATTTTTTACATTTCTCTCTATGTCAGATAATCATAGAATCATAGAATATCAGGGCTGGAAGGGACCTCAGGAGGTCATCTAGTCCAACCCCCTGCTCAAAGCAGGACCAATCCCCAACTAAATCATCCCAGCCAGGGCTTTGTCGAGCCTGACCTTAAAAACCTCTAAGGAAGGAGATTCCACCACCTCCCTAGGTAACCCATTCCAGTGCTTCACCACTCTCTGAATGAAAAAGTTTTTCCTAATATCCAACCTAAACCTCCCCCACTGCAACTTGAGACCATTACTCCTTGTTCTGTCATCAGGTACCACTGAGAACAGTCTAGATCCAACCTCTTTGGAACCCCCTTTCAGGTAGTTGAAAGCAGCTATCAAATCCCCACTCATTCTTCTCTTCTGCAGACTAAACAATCCCAGTTCCCTCAGCCTCTCCTCATAAGTCATGTGCTCCAGCCCCCTAATCATTTTTGTTGCCCTTCGCTGGACTCTTTCCAATTTTTCCACATCCTTCTTGTAGTGTGGGGCCCAAAACTGGACACAGTACTCCAGATGAGGCCTCACCAAAGTTGAATGGAGGGGAATGATCACATCCCTCGATCTGCTGGCAATGACCCTACTTATACAGCCCAAAATGCTGTCAGCCTTCTTGGCAACCAGGGCACACTGTTGACTCATTTCCAGCTTCTCGTCCACTGTAACACCTAGGTCTTTTTCTGCAGATCAGAATGGACTAGTTAATTTTATCTTGGTTTTTAATCAGTTTCACTTTCTGGCTCTCATAGACAAATACAGTGCTGGAACACCGGGGTTTCAAAACCTGCAAAGGGATGGTTAAATCTAGACTGGGCACTGAATGTGTTGCTTGAGTCATCATGCAAAATATTGTTTTAACAAAACCTAAATTGTGAACCAAAATCAACTTGTCAGTATCCCTTTAACATTCCATCCAGCAGCACTGCCTCTGCCCCATGGTACAGCAAAGGGAGTCAGGATTCCACATGCTTGTCAGAGACTTGAATAGCTAGAGAGACTGTGAGGATGCAGCTGAGCAAATATTCACTTGCAAGCTGTAGTCAAAGATGGTTAAGGCTGAGTCAGAAAACCCAGTGAAATCTGAGAGAGTTGAAGGAAGTCAGCATCACACAGTAAGTGCTCAGCACACCCTGCAGCACTGGGTCCTTTGTGTATGGCTGGAGCCCAGCATTGAATATTTCACCCTCAGCTTGGTATTTCTTTGATCTGGATTTTGTATTCATTTTCTTCCATTTTTTATGTGAATCTATGAATTTAGCACAAAGACTAAAGTCAAGCCAGACAGAACAAAACTCGGTGAGTTCCTGGACTGTACTTCTTTGTATTCATAAATATAAAAAACATTTTCAGGAAAGAGCAATTTTTCTGTACTGAATGTGAGTGGAATGGGTCAGAATATCAACTAGTTTGCTAATAACTAACTAATTTGTTTCTTAAAAAAACAAACTAAAACTAAGCAATCAGTTAGTCCATGGTGGGAAGTAATGTTTTGTTTATAAATCTTAAATTCTCACGTTAGTTCTGCGTGTGGGGGGAAAGGAAGCTGAACCCTCACCTGGACAGTGGCACGATGCATTTGACTATTGTAGGGATCTCCACATGTCCTGTTAAAGGCCATTTTGTGAACTATTCGAACGGGCTCTAATAAAGCCCTTTACTCTAACATGTCCAGAAATCCCTACTGTGACATGATCCTGGTTCCTGCTGCATGATGCAACATAACCAGAAAAATGCTTCACTTTGGGGTACGACCCAATCCTATGACCCATGGGTGTGGTGCTCTCCCTGCTTCGAAGCACAGTATTCTCTATGGTGGATTAACAAATTGCTGCTCTTATTGAGCTCCCTGTATTCCTTTTGGCAACTTGGCCTTCATTGTCTAGACCCACCTCGTTACTCCACCATAAATACATGACAAGAGTGCACTCCCTGCCTGCTGGAAGACAGGTCAGGCATTGCTCCTCCACCTGCTCCATCCCATTGCTGTCATTAGGATCATTGTATTGGACTGACCGGCCCATTCAGATTCCCCCAGCTGGCTGATGGCCACGCAGATGAACCAATTTCCCAGAGAGCTGGCAGGCCTCTTTGTGCTTGGCAGGGTAGAGTCTCTGGGCGAGCTCCTTTACTGGTGTAAATTGGCATTGATCTGTTGACTTCAATGGAGCTATTCCACCATGCACCAGTTGAGATGGCCGTGAGTGAAAGGGATTTTGCCCTATTCAGGCTCTGTGGCAATGAAGTCCAGACAGGCCCCATTGCTCTGGCTGGCTCAGTACCATGAAAGAGCTTGAGGTAAGATTTGGTTCACAGTATCTTGCTGGGACTAACATTTGTTCAGTAGTTTAAAAAATGCGGTTATGAATCATTAAGTAAATTCTCATTAATTTTCAGATTATTGACTCAATGGACCATAGAGGCGGTGGACTCGCCACCATTAATGGCCTATCCAAAAACAGTCTGAATGGTTATTACCTTTAAAATCTGAGATGGTTGTTATTTCCCAGAAATGAGATGTTCTCTCATTTCGGTCATGGACAGCTGTGGTACCACAATTATCTGAGATGAAGACTATAGTACAGAGACGCCTACTGAGTTTTGAAGTAAATTCTAATTAGCTACTGACTAGAAACTAAATAGAGAGGTACTAGGAACACAGCAATAAATCTGTGATCTGAAAATACTGTAATACTTGCTTACAGAGATCAAAGGACTTTTGGGATGCTGCAAGTAACAATTCCAGACATATAGATGGGATTTAACCTTCTCCTGCCCTGTCCTTCCAACCAAGACAAATAATATCAAAACAAGACAACAACTTAGCCCTAAAATAAAGATACAGTACCATCTAATCAGGGGCCGCTCTAGGGATTTTGCCGCCCCAAGCACGGCAGGCAGGCTGCCTTCGGCGGTTTGCCTGTGGAGGGTCTGCCGAAGCCGCGGCTTCGGCGGCCCCTCTGCAGGGAAACCGCCGGAGGCAGCCTGCCTGCCGCCCCCACAGTGCCAGCAGAGCGCTCCCCGCGGCTTGCCGCCCCAAGCACGCACTTGGCGTGCTGGGGCCTGGAGCCGCCCCTGCATCTAATGGTGGAGGTGCTGTCTGCAGGGAACATTACAATACATAGAAAAATGACATTGGTGGGAGGGAGGCGGTGAGGGGAAATATATCCACGTAGAATAGGTGATTGTGAGATATTTGAATGTATTGAGCAGAGTGTTGACTCAATTATGTGACTTTGCAGTTATAGTTTCTTAAGCCGTTATGTTGAATATGTTATATAATGGTTACTACATTTTTCTTATTTCTGCAATACATGAGTCAGTCTGCCATCATGGCTGCAACTATGTGGACATGAATATGTTTCTAATCATGGATTCATGCTGTATCCGCCATATACAACATTGGTATTCACAGCTTAATATCTCCTGCAGAGTGAACTGATGTCTAAAGCTTAATGTTACATGCAGAACACTGCTTAGAAAGCATTCTTGGTGACATTAACCAAATCCCCTCTTCAGCGAATATGATAGAACAGTTGCTCATCATCCTCAATCCATTTGAATCTACCTCCCTATCTATGGCTACTGAGTCATAAACCTCCTGGAATAATGACTCTTGCAAAACAACTACTACATCGGGGGTTCTCAAACTTTTTTTGACTGGTGACCCCCTTTCACAAAGCAAACCTCTGAGTGCGATTTTCCCCCCCACTTCTACATTAAAAACACTTTTTTATATATTTAACACCATTATAAATCCTGGAGGCAAAGCGGGATTGGGGTGGAGGTTGACAGCTTGCAACCCCCCCCATGTAATAATCTTGCGACCTCTGCGTTTGAGAACCCCTGCGCTAGGTCCATTAAGTGTATGTGAAAAACACACGTGGCCTTGCCAGCACTCTCATGCAGAAAATGACTGAGCAGTTGCTCAGTAATACCCAGTCAAATAGGGTGTTCCAAACCCCACATTGCATGCTAGCCACACACAATAATCCTTAGTTCATACAGTACAGGTTTCACATGGATTGACAGAAGAGAGAGAGAGACTGTAACTTGATAGCTCAAGCACTTTACTTTACACAGACAGGCCAGAAGGGGCAAATCAGACAGTAGAATCTTCTGCAGCCTCAGATACAGCACTAGCAGTGGCAGCCTCAACTTCAGCTCCTTGACTGCACTCAACATTCTCTAACAGAGAGAGTAGCAACAATTCTCCAAGGCATCAACCTATGGAGAAATCTGACCTGATTGCTTCTGCACCAGCGCAGCCACAGTCAGAGCAATTGATCCCTAAATTGGTACACTGCTGCTACATTGATGAACTACTTACACAGAGCATTTGGATCCTGGAAAACAAAAACAGCAGCCTGGCTTGAATTGGCAAGGTTAGCTTTGAAAGTCCTAAGTTGCTTACCAAGCAGCATGTGCTTCTATTAATACAGAAGTCAGATGTGTTGCTATTAGAAAATGAACTTCTACAGACTTACATAGCTAGGAGTGTGCTCCCATGTGTGAAGACACTGTGGCTAGTGAATTGGTCAATGGCTCAAATAAATCATGCTGTCAGGAGTTAATTGTTCTTGCTTTCTTGGTCTTTGCCCCATGCAGTGTCCACTCCAGCTGTCATGTTATTGACTTAAACTGGGACCATATAGAACATGGTTGCAACCAAGATCCTGTAGTTGCACCAAATCTTGTATACAGGGCGTTAAATAAGGTGTCTAGGACAAGGTTATGGTTTACGGGTTATAATTATGCTGTCTATATGTGTGTATCATTTTGTAGTTGAAGTTATGAATATTAGCTCTATACTGTCTGTATTTCAAAATTATGCTATGCTTCTGGGTGATACCCCAGACAAGTTGGTGTCAGCTCTGCCTAGCCTGCTTGATGGCCCATTAAGGACCATCAGCTATACAATCGACCCATTGAGAGAAGGCAGATATGCCTTGTGACTCAGCAAAGTATGCAGGGACATCCCCATGTGACTCCAGACTCCATTTTGCTGTAATTTTCCACAGTAAGAACAAAGAGGTGTTCTTATGCCTTGAAAAGACTATAAAAGGCTAATGCCTCATCTCCATCTGGTCTTCAATCCTGCTTCTTACCTCTGGAAGGACTTTGCTACAAATGGAAGCTCTACATACAGGACTGATGACCCATCCCAGCTGAGGATGTACTCCAGAGACTTGATTTGAACCTGCAGTTTATTCTATCACTGCTATAAGCCTGAACTAAGAACTTCACTATTACTGTATGTAATTGATTCCATTTAACCAATTCTAGCTCTCATCTATATCTTTTTTTCTTTTATGAATAAATGTTTAGATTTTAGATTCTAAAGGATTGGCGACAGCGTGATTTGTGGGTAAGATCTGATTTGTATATTGACCTGGGTCTGGGGCTTGGTCCTTTGGGATCAGAAGAACCCTTTCTTCTTTTACCGGGGTATTGGTTTTCATAACCATTTGTCCCCATAATGAGTGGTACTGGTGGTGATACTGGGGAACTGGAGTGTCTAAGGGAATTGCTTGTGTGACTTGTGGTTAGCCAGTGGGGTGAGACCAAAGTCCTCTTTGGCTGGTTTGGTTTGCCTTAGAGATGGAAAAACCCCAGCCTTGGGCTGTTACTGCCCTGCTTTAAGCAATTTGTCCTGAATTGGCACGCTCAGTTGGGTCCTGCCAGAACCAGCATCATTACACCAACTTTTTAGCTTGAGCCAAGACAATTCTGGGTGGGTTGGTTCACTTGGAGCCAACATCCCCTCAGAGCAGCACTCAATAATACCTGTCTCAGAGCATGTCTGAGACCTGCATGTGTCAATACCAATCTCCCTCTTGATGTTGGGGACAGAGCATAATGCAGTTTGATTGTTTGCCACCAGGTTGGTCTCATAATTGCTTGTGTCACAAATAAGGAACTCTGGAGTCTCAAGAATACATCTGCCACATGGCATCAGCTCTGTCAGCAGAACTAGTGAGACAAGCTAGAGAGGTCAGAAGTTCTGGCTTCAGGAGCTGCCTGATGGAGAGCAGGCTCCCATAACTTAACGGGTGGTGTGTGAATGGCAGCGGGTCCTGGTCTTTAGCCTGGATTTCTTTGGAAATCTAGGTCCATAGCAACATTAACAGCAAGAAACTCTGGATTTCTGTTTAGGGTGGAGGTGTAAAAGCCCTTAATGATTTCCTGAGCTATATTGACAAATGTTAGCAGATGACTCTGAGGAACATACATCCTGAACAGCACAGAGAGAGGCAACAGCAGGAAGCCACAGATTTTTTTTTTTAACTTCATTATTATTTTGTTTTGACTGTGCCTCTGTGTAGCATTGTAAGGCAAGAAAATAAGACTTGGGAGAAACCCAGCACCTTGCCTTTCATCTTACTTTTTCTCCCCATCAAGCTGCTCAGCCCAGCCCAGCCCTTCTCTCACTCTCTCTGTCATAAAGACAGAGCACTACGTAACCTTGGCACCAGATGATCATCTAGAATCACAGTGCTGCATTGGAACTGGATGATTTAAAAAACAAAACAGTATACAGGCCTAATAGCCAATGTACAATGGGGACAGCTGTAAAGTGCCATTTCACCTGCTGGACTGTGCTCATCTCGCAGCAATTTCTGTACAGGAATCTCTGGATTTACATTTTCAAAAAGTAAACGGCTTATTTTATCCACTAATTACTTTCTTGGAATTGGTTAATTAGCCTCTGTAGTGATAAAATGGGTGGGGAGGGGAAGAGAGAGGGGGAGGGGGGTCTGAGAAATGCAGATGGAAATGGATAGTACCAAAGCACTGAGAGAAGGTGAAGAAGGAAAAGAGCCTGCAGGTAAATCAGAGACCTTTTGCTCACTAAGGTGTGTATTGTGGAGTCTGTCCCCAGCCCTGATTATCTTCGTAATCATGCTCTCATCCAGATAGCCCCATCCTGATCTCTGTGTGAACTGGAGTTCACATTAGTCCATGGATATGTTTGCAATAAATCTAAGCACTCTGATCTCTTGGTATCTGTCACAGTGTACAGTGTAAGCTCCCAGCCTTTCGTCTCAGTTATACAGCACTGATAACGGCTGTAAGGGTAGGAATAGTCGTCTTTATTTTCACTCTGAGCTGGATTTCTGGCACTAGGATTTTTTTGTTTTGTTTTGGAATCATGTGCGGTTGGTTCACCTGTCTGGCACATGCATGTCATTTGTCTCACTGACTGGGTCTGAAAATATATCAAGGATCAGTGCATCTTTCTGGTTCTTGAGGTGGACACAAAGGAAGCAATTGAGCTAAATGTTCTTGTTCCCTGTGCTATCTAAACAATGTTGTAAATGCAAAATTAACCCTGGCTATTTTGATTAACTAATAAAATAAACTATTTGGGGGCTTGATTCTCCACTTCCCCATCTTGTGAGTTGTTGTTTACACCTGAGCAAAGTGGGGTGAGCTGCTAGTGAATCATAACGGTAACGTTCTGCACATGCTTTACAATAGGTGGAAATAGCTATTCTAGGTGTGAGATAGGAGAATCAGGCCCTTATATTGGTACCAGTCACAGGTCTTAATCTAAATGTGGTTTTTAATCTACAGTCTAAAATGTCCTACACTGCAGGGCATTGCACCTGGCGTTTCCAAATTTGTCAGATGACCCCTAAATGCCTCCCTACCTCATACCCTCCCCTCACCATTAAATTTCCCTCACTCTTCACTTTTGTTTTCGTAGCTACAGGCTTAGGGCTTGGCTAGACTTGCGAGTTACAGTGCAGTAAAGGAGCCCCGGGCGCACTAGCTCACTCCCCATCCACACTGGCAAGGCATGTAGAGCGCTCTGACTCCATGCTAGAGCCCTGCTGGTACTCCACCTCGGCGAGTAGAATAACATTTGATGTGCCCCTGCTGGAGTGCCGCAGCATCAGTGTGAACGAGGTGTTGCATTACTGCTCTCTGATCAGCCGAAACGTCCCATAATCCCCTTATGTCAAGTGGTCACTCTTGTCATTGTTTTGGATATGCCCTTTGAAAGCGCCGTTTGATAGCCAGCATGCTTATCTGCTCCGAGACAAAGCAACCATTACTGTGTGAGAGAGAGAGGCTGGGGGGAAGGGGGAGGTCTGCTGCTGTCTGAACTTACAAGACAGCATGCTCACATGCTCTCAGCCCCCCAAAAACCCACTCTCTCTCCTGCCACATACACACAACACACTCCCTGTCACACTCCACCTCCCCCATTTGAAAAGCATGTTGCAGCCACTTGCATGCTGGGATAGCTACCACAATACACTGCTCTCTGTGGTTGGTGCAAAAGCTGCTAATGTGGCCACGCCAGTGCGCTGGCAGCTGTCAGTGTGGACAGACTGCAGCACTTTCCCTACTGCGCTCTGCGAAGGCTGGTTTAACATAAAGCACTCTGCATCTAGCCATGCCCTCAATCAATAGCTTCACTGAAGTCCAGGAAGTTGGGCCAATTCAAAACCTGTACAAAAACTTCTGTAATTCCTAATTCTCAGGTGGAATTATGCTAACTTTAATGAAAGGCTTAGGAAATTGCCGATTAAAGAGAGAGGATGGCATGTGTTTCAGCCTATCACATTACACAAAGGAGACAGACCCTTATCCTATAAATGTAGGATGCGTGGCAGGAGGAAGGAGTCATACTATTGTGTAATACAGGCAGCAGCTTCACTGAGGTGAGCTGAAAGGGTTCTTGCAATAAAGGCAAGTCATCTGGAATGGCTTGTCCAAACTGAAATACATGGCCTCTCTTTCCTGGAAGTGCTGGTGAGAGAAATGTGTGTCTATTTCTTTGTGTTTAAGGGAAAGATGTTACCTTGCCTTTCCAAATCACATTCCAGCAACCTTCTGCCTGTCTTAGTCCACCCCATCCCATATTGTTACCAATGGGGACTATATTCTTCACTTCTCCTTTAAAAACTGATGTGTAGTGTCACTACCAGAGAACAACTCCTGTTCTTCCACACAAGAGGTGACTCTGTTTCTGTGGGAAGTGAAATATACGCAGCGTTTCTAGATGAAAGGCACTATATAAATCTCAGATATTATTTTTTCAGCCAATGCAATAACTACAGTGCCATCACTGTAAAAGTGTGGTGGACCCCAGGGTCTTGTGAGAGCCTGCATCAAGGGATCTGTGAAATCAACCACACTAAATTGCATTCTTTGAAAAGTCTTGCCTGGCATCGACAGCCTAGTAAGATTAAAAGAGTGTTGGACTCATGGGGAAATTTGCAGGACTTTTATAGTGTCTGAGCTGACTCCAAACAGCCATGTTTGATTCACTCCGTTAAAGGCGTGGGTTCTCAAACCTGTCTGAAGCTAAACTGTGCCTTTCTTATTTCCATGTTGCCTATGCTTAGCTATGCATTCCAATTACAAATGACATTTTAGTTCATAATTTTTATGAATGATAGATAAATGTTTTCTTACATAAATATCAAAGGAGAAGGTGACAGATACAGGAATAGAACAGAGTTGAGGCAGTATAGGATCTGAGTTACAGTAAGTGTATCTATTATTATGGTTTTTTCATCTGTTCATCCCATTTGGCCCATCTTTCCTCAAATAGCTCAGTTGTGACTCCATTAGAGGTGGTAAAATTGCTCCATTTCTCTTAATTCTTTTATTCTGAGAGAACACATTTCTCTAGATAGATGACATTGGTTTGTGCAGCCATAGTGATGAAATACATTTACTGGCTGCAGGCACAAGAATTCTAAGCAGGCATCTGTCTTTGTTTAATTTCAGCAATCAGGAGATATCTATATCACCACAGGAAGAGGAATTTGGGGGACATAACACTGAAATAAAGTCTTGCATTAATATTATACCATCAGACCAGAAGCCTTTCACTGGGGACCATTCCAGATCTAAGGTGGCCTTCCATAACATGGTGTCCACTCCACCGAAAGGTTTTGAAGGATTACTGGAAGCTGCAAATTAAAGGTAGGGGCCAGGATTTGGCAGATCATGACACACTCTGAAATTTGCTCTATGTGTTTGCCAGGTTTTTGGCTGACAGGACTGTAGGTTTACCAGGCTTTTTGTGGGAGGAGGGTGGTTTTGGTCAAAGCTTGGCCTGTCAGTGGCACCAATTAAAGAGGGTTAGGGGACAAATGCCTCCCCCTCCCAAGGTGTTTGCGCTTGTTCCATGTTCCATAGGCCGTGGATCTAGGGGGCCATGGCCTGACCACTTTTAAGCAGTGGTCCTGTACTAAATCAGTACTGCTGCTGCCGGAGTGTTCCCGAGTCGCTCTGGCTATGTGGTCGCGATGCCAATTAAATTTGACCTGGCCGTCCCTCTCTACAGACAGCGGAGCAGCCAGGCCAAATTTCAGTGAGTGAAATTGCAACCTACTGCATAGGGTCACAAAACCCGCTCAAATTTGGCCTGGCCACCCCTTCATCCAGATGAGAGGGGCAGCCAGGCCGAATGGTGGTGTGACTTGGTCAGGGCCGGCTCCAGCGCTTGGGACGACATTTTGCCGGGAGGGTGGCAGGCGGCTCCGGCAGACCTTCAGCAGTCATGTCTGCAAGAGGTCCACCGGAGCCGCGGGACCAGCGGACCCTCTGCAGGCACGTCTGCAAGAGGTCCCCCGGAGCCGCGGGACCAGCGACCGGCAGCACGCCCCCTGCGGCGTGCCGCCCTGCTTGGGGCGGCCAAATTCCTAGAGCCGCCCCTGGACTTGGTATATATGGAGTCTGTTCCTGTATGACAGAGCATAGGGAGCCCACCAAGAACGTGACTCCTGGTGGCACCGACTCATAAAGTGTGTGGGTGAGAAGGAAGTGAGACTTCCTGCCCAAAGGAGGCCCAGGATCCCTAAAGGAGGGGTGGGGGATGAGTAGGGCCTGGACCAGGGTCCCTGCAGAGCAGCAGCACAGGCATAGCATAGGCAGGGCACAGGGGGGCCTAGGCACCACTAGGGGAGGGGGGGCAGGGGGCCAGGGCAGGGACAGCAGCAGAGCAGTGGAGGGTCCAGAGCAGAGAGTGCTAGAGAAGAGAGAGGGGAGAGGCTGAGGAGGATTGGGTCTGGGAGGGCTGGGGGAGGGTGGTAGGGGTTGGGCTGGGGGAGGGTGTGACTCTTGTCCCTGGCCCTGGCTGAGTGAGCTGAGGTGAGGTGAGGCAGGCAGCTGGTGCAGCTAGGTCAGGCAGACATCCATTCCATCCTTCTCCCTCCCCTTCCCCCCCCCTTCCCCCCCCCCTCCCCCTCTCCCCCTCTCTCCCCCTCCTCCCTCCTCTCTCTCTCCCCTCCTCCCTCCTCTCTTGGGTGGAGGTGGGGGGTGGGGTGTGGTGTGGGGGTGTGGGGACTGGCCCTATAAAATCATCCTGGCTGGCTGGGGGGCTCTCCCTGGGCAGCGCTGGCTCTCAGCTGGCCAGCAGGGCCACACAGGGCCAGGGGGAGCTGCTGGGCTCATGATGGGTGACTGGCTCCATGATCAGATGCTGTGCTGTCTCCATGCTGATCTCCATGGTGGTGGTGGGTGTGGCCCATGTGGTGGTGATTGGTTGTGTGGTTTTGCTTGCTGCTGAGGTTGCTGCTGCTGTTGCCTGCAGGCCCCCTTGGAGGTGGATTTTTGGGGGTGTGTGATTTAACAACACCAGATTGTGATTTAACAACTTTGTTTACAAAAATGATTTTTCAAATTTTAAAAAAAATTAAAATAAAAAAAAAAAAAAAAAAAAAAAAAAAAAAAAATTAGTGACAGCTTTTGTTTGAGTGCAGGCTGGCAGTTTTGAGGCCAGTTTCAAAACAAAAAACTTTTCAAAAAAAAAAAAAAACTTGATGATACCCCTCCTCCCACCTGTCCTCCATGCCTCCTCCAACATCTACAGTATACAGCCCTCATAGTGGTATAACTGCACACGGCGGCACCTGGCAAGGTGGCAGGGGTTGAGGGATTTTTGATGCTGAGTTTGGGCAGGCAGCGGCTCACTGCTGCTCTGCTCTGGGCTCTCTGCTTGCCTGCTGCGCTGGGGCCAGCTGGCTGGCCCACCATCAGCCCCACTCCAGCTCCCCTGCTGCCCCCAACCCCCCCTGGCCCAGGCTGGGGCAGGCAGGCTCTGGCTGGCTGAACCACAAGGCTGAACTTGTCCCATTCTCTTCTGCCAGCAGTGGCCAGCAGGGCAGGGGGGTGGCTGGTGGTGGGGGCGGGGAGGGGAGGGGGGGTTGGTCTGCTGCCAGTCTGGTCTGCTGCAGCACTGGGGGTGTGCAGGCACGGGCCGCTATGCCGGCCAGGGCCAGGCCCCAGCCGCCGCCAGCTCAGCCCAGCCGCTGCCTCCTGCCAGCCTGGGCCAGCAGAAGGGCTGGCAGCAGGGGGCTGGGGGAGGCAGGGCTGAGGGGCTGGCAGGCTGGCTGGCAGTTCAGAACCCCAGACCACCAGACCAGCAGTGGGCTGAGCAGGGCTGAGGTCCTCCTCCAGTTCAGCCCCCCACCAGCCCAGCCCACTTCAGCCCACTCTGGGGTCTGGTTTTTCAGCTGGGCACTGGCTGAGCAGGAGCAGGAACCGATGGCCAGGAATATATATAATAATAATATATATATATAGATATAGACATAGAAGAACAAATGTTAAAATGTAAATTACATTTAAGAAACCTTAAATTACAGTGAACTTGGCACACCACTTCTGAAAGGTTGCTGACCCCTGACCATATGTTGTACTAAGATTCTTTTTTTTTTTTTTTTTTTTTTTTTTTTTTTTAGCTTTTTTTTGCCATTTTGGGCAGCCAATGTTTTTGTTTTGAATGTTTTTTTTTTTTTTTTCATTTCATAAAATACATAGTAAATTAAATAAAAAGTTAATAAACACTAAAGAAGAAAAAGAATCTCACAGAAGAATCATGCTAGCATGCTGATTGAAAATTTCATTTTTGATTTCTTGATTTTGCATGTATTTTATTATTTTTTATTGTATTATATATATGCTATGTGCTAATGCTCAAACAAAAAAAAACAAAAATAAGATACAATAGGACTTCTGTGCTACTTAATCTAGATGAGATGATTCTGTGCTGACTTCATTTTGGTCACTTTGTACTTTACCTTTTAGTAAAACTAGTAACTATTTTTTTTTTTTGTTTGAAACCCAGCTTTTTAAAAATTAATAAAAAAAAAAAAAAAAAAAAATAAAGATTTAGATTAATTAAAAAAAAAAAAAAATGTTTCAATAATTCTTCAAAATAAAATTTAAAAAAATTAAAAAAAAAAAAATTATATATTATATTCATCATCAAATCATTTTTTTTTTTTAGTTTTTCTTCTTAGTTAGTGTGCAGTGCATCAGCATTGTGTTGTGTTAAGTTAAGTTAAGTTTTTAAACGTGAAATGTGAATGTTTTTTTAATACTGTATGTATATATATGTGTTGCTAAGAGCAGATCAGGCACAGGGGCACCAGTTTAATAATCTCGCCTAGGGCACCAGAAATCCTAAGGACGGCCCTGCTGCTAGACCAGGAGGGAACTGGATTTCCCCCACTCCAATAAATAGCTGAATTGGTGCCATTGCTGTGTGTGTGTGCGCGCGCGCGCATGTGGGTGTGTGCGCGCAAGGTAAGAAAACAATCCCCATCTTTGGCAGTGTTTCTAAAATCTTTGGCGCATACACTCTGTTGTTGTTTACTAGCCTGAATATTGACTTCCTCTCCTCTGTTTTAGTTCAAAGCTCTTCAGTGTAAACAACCTAGTTTTAAGTCGCTTAGTGGGGAAAATGGTAGATCTTCAGCATTTTCCTTGCCAGAAGTGGACAGGGCAGCAGAAAGGAGTCAGCAGATGGTACGAATAGCAGGAAGTCAGCTTCAGGCAATCAGCAAGTGGATAAGGCAGCAGGAAGGCTGACCCACTTTCTGAACTAATTGATGTGAATGGCACCTGCTGGAATTCAGTGCACTTTACACTCAGCCGGGGTTCTGCTTCAAGGGGGTTCTTACTTTCCTGCATATCAGCTGTAATAAAAGTTCTACTGTCCTCCTTCAAAAGGCATTGCATGTTAGTTGCATCACTATTACACTAAAAAAATCAGGAGTACTTGTGGCACCTTAAAGACTAACAAATTTATTTTAGCATGAGCTTTCGTGAGCTGCAGCTCACTTCTTCGGATGCATAGAATGGAACACACAGACAGGGGATATTTATACATACAGAGAACATGAAAAGGTGGAAGTATGCATACCAACAGGCAGAGTCTAATCAATTGAGATGAGCTACCACTGTGATTCACTGGTAACACAATCACTTCTTGGCTGGGGCATGAGTTTTACACTAATGTTTGGATTTATACCTGATGCTGACATTGCACTGAAGTCCTGCAGCAGAAGTACTGCACTGTTAGGGGGATCGATCATCCTCTGGATTAGAATTAAAGGGTCTTTTTTGCCCAGTGATGTGCTGGAAGGGATTCCCAGGAGCTCCTTATTACAATTCTGCCATTACATCAAAGGAAGGGAAGAGTGAGCTGACGTCTTTGTCCCTAATTGATACTAACTCCTGCTATACCAATATTTCTCTAAATTCTGACTCACTGCCAGATGCAGCTTCCACCTGCCTACAGCACACCCCTCTTTAGCATGTGATTGGGGTGTTGGGGAGGGGCATGAATTATTTATTACATGTAGCTGGCTGAGCCTAGCACTACCTTACAATATCCTGAACTCAGGGCAGGCACCTGACCCGTGATTAACTTCTTCCCTGCCAACCTGTGGATGATGCCTACAAGCCCTATTACAGGCTCTTTCTTTGATCTGAGGCATCATGTTGTTTTTGAGAGAGACTTTCAGAAAAGTTATCCTGTATCTCTGTGAGGTGCATAATGCATATGCTGTAAGTAGGCTGGCATATGTACATACCAACAGCTCATTTGGCAAAAAGCAAGAGGTACTCAGATTAAATTCTAGCATTAGTTAAAAAGAGGCTGAATAGAAAACTCATTGCAACCCACTTGGCCTGAGCAAAGATCATTTTAGGACTGTTAGAGACTGTTAGGACTCATGAATTCACTATTGCTGATCTGTTTTGCTCAGAGAGCCCAGCGATGCACAGCAGTATAAACACCTCTAAATAGATGGACAGATAGTTTGGAATTGAGCAGCAGGTTACAGGGCCAGAGGCTCTGTCGTCCAATGAGGACAAACCCAGTTTTTGCTTTTGTAAAAATGAGTGCTATAAAGCCCTTTAACATCAGCTAAGCCTCACAGCATCCCAGGAATGCAGCTATTATAGTGATTTTCAATATAGGTAAATGAAGGCACAGAAAAAGTTTACCGGCTTGTCCACAGTCATTCAGTAAGTCTGTTGTAGAGCCAGAAATACAATCAAGATATCCTTGACTCTTACTCCCCTGCTCTAACCATTAGAACACACTCTCTTCATATTAAATTGTCTTAGTACTATATGACTGTCTAGTTGTTCAGTGTTGAATATTTTTGTCAGTATTCATTGTTTTTCTACCATAACAAAGTTTGATATGAACCAAAGACGTCATTCTTTTAATGACAAGAAGTCCATCAAGCCCAGTATCCTCTGTCTTCCACAGAAGGCATAAATCATGAAAAGTGAATTAAACTATCGCTGGAAAGCGACTAACTTCCCATGTGATTCCTCCCTTCTCAGAATATCAGATTTTCTGTAAACATTGACCAAAATAAACTAGCTCTGTAGTATCGGGGCTCTGTGCTTTCCATGTTGATGCAATTTCTGCGTATGCATCCCTGAGGCATGGGATGTTGCAACCCAGTAAATTTTGCATGTGATGTGCCTATCAGTTATAGCAGGACCTTGCTTGGGTATATGGCAGAGGGATAGTGCTACCTATGGAGATCAAAAAGGGAAAGCAGAATCAAAATGATATATATAGAGAAAATTAAATAACCACATGAGAATATTGAAGTTCCTAATCCTAGAATGAAATTCAATCCTGTGCTCAAAGGTTTGTGCACCACTAAAGACATGTGTAAGTTATATATTGAAGGCCTTTGCTGACTTTAAGTGGTGCATATGCCTTTTGCTGGCCCTCTGACCAGGAGTGAATTTCAGCCTGAAGGCACAGAATAAGTGAGGCTCAGACCCAAGAGGGCTACTGAAATATTTGAGCATGAGACATCGACTAATTCTTTAGATAGTTTAGGAAGACAGTCCATATCAGAAGGTCATGACTGTTTTCTTTTTTCTATCGTTCTTGCTCTTATTCTCTAGAGTTGAAAATCACCTCCTATAACAAATGGCTCAGTAACCATTAATAGCCTTAGAAGCAAAATCTGAAGCCTTTCCCCATTCTTTGCTATAGATAAGCAGACACTGTTTCCAGTTTACATGGAAAGTAACTAAAGAAATCTCTGAACAATTGCCTGCCCGCCCACCCACCCCATACATCTCCTGTTGAGATGACTCTAAAAAGCTAGATTCTTTTGTGAATTAAAATTGCAGAGGAGTAGACATAAATTACAAACACACAATGATTAATTTGTCTTGCAGGAGACACTATCAGTCCTCCATTTCTTCCACTACATAAGTTCTACTTTATATTTAATGGGGTTATTAAGCAATGGCATTCAAGGAGATCCAATCAATACTACATTTCCAATTCATGATAATAAGAAGTGTACACAATACAGATAACACAAGAAGGCCGATGATGCCTTTCTGCTCCCTGTGCACTGTATTGTCATAACCAGGGAGTATTAATGCAGAGGTGCAGCAATTCTATATCAGGGCATGCCACTGGCAGTGCAGGAGATAAAATGTCAAGTGGTGCCATAAATTCAATACAGATAGAGGGTACATTCAGTGGAGGGAGGCGTGGAAGGGCATGGAAAAGGGAGACATTTCTTATCTACAGCAGGATTAATGCAGAGAGACTAGTTGCAGTCACTAGTTCATTGTGGAAAATAAGAAACAACAAGCCACGTACCTCAGTACGAAACAGTGTGTTCCTTCCACCTTTTCCTTCTCTTTAATGAAAATAACCAGGGGTAGATTGATCAAACAATGGCTGCTCTGACAAATGCAGGACAGAGCTGTGTAAGTGTTGTACGATTCTGGATTGTTCTTCTCTTTAGAGTTTCAGACGCAGTGTCTCACACAGAGGAAACCAACTTAATCAAGTAGATCAGACCTGAGTCAATAATTCACAAGGATCAATGCATCTGATTAATTTACCCTGTATTCAAGCCCATGTCACATCTGGGAGTGGATCACAATCTCTTCCAAAGCATTTATTGTTCAAATATATTCATTTATTTAATTTCTCTGTGCATTGAGTGTAAATAGTCAAAATTTGAGCTTTCTGATTTAGAGCCTGTTTACATGGTGAGTTAAGGGGCAGCAAGCCAGGGTGTGAATCTACAGAGCACCCGTTACTTGCCATGTGGACACTGCTACAGCACAGTACGCTAAGTCACACTGTAGGACTTTTCACTGTGCTGTAGTAGTGTGTAACGAGGGGCGGCTCCAGGCACCAGCGCAGCAAGTGCGTGCCTGGGGCGGCAGCCTGCCAGTTGCTGTGAGGGCAGCAGGCAGGTGGTTTTCGGCGGTGCGCCTGTGGGAGGTCCGCCGGTCCCGCGGCTTCGGCGGCAATTCAGCGGCGGGGACGCCGATGGCGCGGCACCGGAAGACCTCCCACAGGCATGCTGCCGAATCTGCGTGATCAGCGGACCGCCCGCAGGCTCACTGCCAAAAGCCACCTGCTTGCCGTGCTTGGGGCGGCAAAATACATAGAGCCATCCCTGTGTGTAATCTTTGATTTATGTATTCCCAGTTAGTAGCTTGAAGGTAAGGAATAGAACCAAACTGAATTCTTTAAGGTTTGAGTCTCCGGCATGCTTACAGTGATTTAATTTAGTGGGAGGATTGTGAATGAGTATAAAATTAAAGACTTTATATAAAATAACAGTGTTAGTTAAATCAAACAGGCATTACAATGTAGCCATACACTGCACTGCTACTCACATTCTAAGATAAAGTGATGTATTATGGGGTGATCAGTCCCTGTATAGGAAGAATAGGTATTAGCCTTTCTCTAATTATACCTTAATGGTGGATGGGCAGGCCTAATCTAAAATTAGGGTGCTACCCCTTTTATAATCAATTACAATAATGCCCCATAATTAATTAGTATTAAATCTGCCTTTTACCTATCTACATTTCTGCTATCATAATTAAAATATCTTCTACTCCCTCACTGGTTATTTAATACAAAACTTATCTTTAATTAACATCTGGATCAATGCCATGCCAGTAAATATCAATATAGAAAGCATTTTCTAAAACATTAACATTTTATCTAAAACACTTGTAAAAACCAGTTAGGCCCAAAACATATTACAACATGACCTGGGATTATGCCCTAATTTCTCTCTCACTTGCCTCTGGGCTGTCTCACTTTACTTCATTCGTATTTTACCAGGCCTGGCTTAGCTATTGTCAAGTGTATTTTTAGGCTATAGATTTTGAGCCTATTTACATTTCCACACATTTCTGTATATCGTAAGCAAGAGTCATCTCCATAGGCTGCAAATCTCCACACAGTGAGTTACTGCACAGCAAGCTGCTGTGCTGAAGATTCACATCCTGGCTTGCCTCTCACTAACTCATTGTATAGACGCTGTGATTGGTCAGATATGTCACATGACATTGTTTCTGTTCCCTGATTAGCCATGTGTGGAAGCACTTGTATACTAGAAATGCAGGAGGTCCCACTGGGTACCTGAGATACCGGACTTTAATTCCCCACTCTGCCAGAGGATTCCTGTGTGATCTTGAAAAAGGTCGCTTAGGGCTCGTCTACATGAACAATTAGTTTGTGGCAAGTTGGGGTGTGAATCTGCCCCGCACTAGCCTTCCACTGTCTAACTGTCCACGTGCGCTCTGCTGATGCGCATTAGTAGCTCATTAGACCACTTTGGTCTAGTCCTCTTTGAAATGGGGTTAGCTCAAAGTGCTCTAATGAATTGTGAATGTATGTTAGCAGGGTGCACATGCACAATGTGCAGCAGGCTGGTGCAGGGCAGATTCACAACCCTGCTTGGCTCAAATTGTTCATGTAGACAAGCATAACTGTCCATCTGTAAAATGGGGATAACACTTCTTCCCTACCTCATTGGGATGTTACTCATGGCTCCAGTTGCAGGCTTTGGCTTCAGGTTCAGGAGTTTCAGGTACTCAAGAATCTGAACAAACAATGGGCTTGATGCTCAGTGGATAAGGCACTGGCGCCCTGAGATGAGGATTGTGGGTTCTAGCCCTATGTAGGGTGGAAGATGCTTCTAATCCCTCTTATAGACTCACAGACTTTAAGGTCAGAAGGGACCATTATGATCATCTAGTCTGACCTCCTGCACAATGCAGGCCACAGAATCTCACCCACCCACTCCTGTAACAAACCCCTAACCTATGTCTGAATTACTGAAGTCCTCAAATTGTGGTCTGAAGACCTCAAGCTGCAGAGAATCCTCCAGCAAGTGACCCATGCCCCATGCTGCGGAGGAAGGCGAAAAACCTCCAGGGCCTCTGCCAATCTGCCCTTGAGGAAAATTCCTTCCCAACCCCAAATATGGCAATCAGTTAACCCTGAGCATGTGGGCAAGACTCACCAGCCAGACACCCAGGAAAGAATTCTCTGTAGTAACTCAGTTCCCAACCCATCTAACATCCCATCACAGACCACTGGGCATACGTACCTGCTGATAATCAAAGATCAGTTGCCAAATTAATTGCCAAAATTAGGCTATCCCATCATACCATCTCCTCTATAAACTTATCAAGCTTAGTCTTAAAGCCAGATATGTATTTTGCCCCCACTACTCCCCTTGGAAGGCTGTTCCAGAATTTCACTCCTCTAATGGTTAGAAACCTTCTAATTTGAAGTCTAAACTTTCTAGTGTCCAGTTTATATCCATTTGTTCTTGTGTCCACATTGGTACTAAACTTAAATAATTCCTCTCCCTCCCTAATATTTATCCCTCTGATATATTTATAAAGAGCAATCATATCCCCACTCAACCTTCTTTTGGTTAGGCTAAACAAGCCAAGCTCTTTGAGTCTCCTTTCATAAGACAGGTTTTCCATTCCTCAGATCATCCTAGTAGCCCTTTTCTGTACCTGTTCCAGTTTGAATTCATCCTTCTTAAACATGGGAGACCAGAACTGCACAAAGTATTCCAGATGAGGTCTCACCAGTGCCTTGTATAATGGTACTAACACCTCCTTATCTTTGCTGGAAATACCTCGCCTGATGCATCCTAAAACCGCGTTAGCTTTTTTCACGGCCATATCACAGTGACGGCTCATAGTCATCCTGTGATCAACCAATACTCCAAGGTCCTTCTCCTCCTTGTTTTAGTGCATAAAACAACCTTTGATTTAGTTGGGGATTGGTCCTGCTTTGAGCAGGAGGCTGGACTAGATGACCTCCTGAGGTCCCTTCCAACCCTGATATTCTATGATTCTATGATCTCTCATTGAAGTCAACAGAGAGACTCCCATTGTCTTCAGTGGGCATTGGATTGAGCCCAATGTGAGCAGATGCAAATGCACTCCATTTTGCTAGCCCCAGCCATCTGCCTACCCCAACCTGGGCTTACTATACCACAGTTTATCTTTTTAAATCATCCGGAAGGGATGCAGTGGCCTGATTAGGGTGGGGCTGGCACTAGACCTACCTAGCAACCTTTCTAAAGACTGATGATTGGAGAAAGGGTCAGCACCCTTGTCACACCAGCATATTATGGATACATATAATGGTACCAAATGATAATGGTACCTGAAATCATAATAGGGATCACTACATTTTCTTCTTGAAAATAAAGACAAATTCCCAACAAAACCAAGAAAAAAGAAAGATGGGTTCCTCCAAAAAGGCTGAGATTAGTTTTAAAAAAACAATCTTAACTTGGAGAGAGGAATGTGTAGCAAAAATCAGTTGTGTTTTTGTGTAGGTGGTGGCTTTGTTTGTTTTTTGGCAATATTGTGAATTTTTTTTATTGGAGTTGGCAAAAGAGCCAAGTAGGAATGAATAGAAACTGTGTGTGTGTGTGAGACAGAGAGAGAGAGAGAGAGAGAAACCGTTTAGCATTTCAGTAGAAATAGTGTACAACATAAGATATTTCTAGGGTAGCATGGGCTAGCCATCAGTTAGACAGCAAACTGCTAACTCTGGCATCCCAGCCTCTTGTTGGAGTGGTAGTAAGTCCATAGGATATATAATAAACATTGGCTATTGAGTATCTTTCTTTTTCTCTTTTATAATTTAGTTTCATTTGCCATGTTTTCTCTTTGTCAGCCAAAGAGTCAATTTTGAAAAGCCAGCAGCTTCTACAACCAGCTAGAAACAAAAGCTCCAATACTGAACTGTGTTCAGGCCCCTTTATATGGTGCAAGTGGTGGAGAGCAGTTGAGCCACCTCACCGGTGAATTGTCCCAGCATAGTTCCCATGTAGTATATAACTGTTGGAATGGCCCTGTGCTGAATCTCCTAGTAGCATAGGGACTTGCTGGTAGTTGGCGGGGACATGTTAGGGGAGGGTGGCCTATGGCCAGAGTGCACAATGTTTTGACTCTTCTGGGCTGCCAAGTTGTCCTTTGGAGACTGTTGTAGATGAGGTGCAAGTTGGTGCACACCCTGGGGTTGTTCTAGTTTATGCTGGGGTCTGAACCAGCCCTTTTTTGGAAACCCCAGAATCCCAGAGCTACAAAGCTGTGTGCAGCCAAGTCTGTTCTCCCATTGCTGGACTGAGCAACCAGGGCCAGCTCCAGGCACCAGCGCAGGCAGCAGGTGCTTGGGGCGGCCAATGGAAAAGGGCAGCACATCTGGGTCTTCATGCTGCTGAATTGCCGCCGAAGAATGAAGCGGCGTGGTACAGCTGTCGCCGATCGCGGCTTTATCTTTTTTTTTTCTTTTCTCTTCGCCACTTGGGGCGGCAAAAAAGCTGGAGTCGGCCCTGCGAGCAACTCAGAACCAGGGCTAGTGTCCTGCCCATCAGATAAATTAGCCAATGAGCATTTAGTTCTGATGGTGTCATGCTTGTAACTTGATACCTTACTTCTGTTTCTGTGGAACTAAGCAGTCATGGAATTCTCCCTCCATTAGTCGATTAGTGCCGTTTTCATAAAGCCCCGTTGAATTAATCTGTTACTTGTGATAAACTCATTTATTCGTCTAACCCCTTCTCTCTGTTTGCACTGCCCTATTCAGTCACACAGGAGACAAGCCGGCATAAGGCATAATGCTCCCCAGAGAGCGAGCTTTCCACTCCAATTCAATTCCCTGCCAATGCCTCCAAGGCTGGGGCTTTCCCAGCTGGGGCTGCAATGGTCCACGCCATTGGTGGCAGATGACACAGGTGGTTTAGGCAGAGATGGAAGAGATTGATGTTAAGAAGCCTGTAGTGAGCTACAAATAGGAGACTGTCTTTTCAATCTCTCAGTCCTTTGGATGGCTGTCACAGCTGCACGTCATTCCCTGACGGCCATGAATATTCCCAGACAGCCCACTGTGGTAACGCAGATCAAAGCTCCCTGAAGTCTGCCCTGCCTGCTGTCTGTGCAATGCATGCATTAGTGAGTGTTTCTTTGTCCGCTCTGCCTGGCTAGTCAGGCTTCTGAACAGAGCTATATTCTATGAGCGCTTCAGTCCCTACATTTCAGGAAAGATTTGCAGTAAGCCCCTTCTTAATGCTCAGTTTCACTTGCCTGTATCCAGCTGCCCTTTAGAGCTAAAGTCTAGCTGTTGATACAGCTAGAGAGCATGTAGAGCAGTTGGCAAGTGTTTCTTTTCCCTGTGACTGTTGATTACTTTGTTAATCATAATTCACAGATTTTAAAGCGAGAACGGACCATTATGATGATCTAATCTGACCTCATGTATAACACAATGCATAGAACTTTAGCAATAATTTCTACATTAAAGCCATTATTTCTCATTGAACTAGAGCATAGAAATCATAGATGTGTAGAACTGGAAGGGACCCTTTAGTCCAGCCCATGGGGATGAGGCAGGACCAAGTAAACCTAGACCATGCCTAACTGGTGTTCCTCTAACCTGTTCTTAAAACCGGGATTCCACCTCCTGAGGTAATCTGTCCCAGCATTTAACCATATAGTAACCTAATGTCTAACTTTAATCTCTTTTGTTGCATATTAAGACAATTATTACTTGTCCTATCTTCAGCGCATAAGGAGGACAACTGGTTCTTTTTATAACACATTTGAAAACAGTTATAAAGACTAAACATGCCCAGTTTTTTAAGCTTTCCTCATAGGTTAGGTTTTCTAAACCTTCCATCATTTTTGTTGCTCTCCTCTGGAAAGCATATCTTTTAGAAAAGTGTCCATTCTTGATTTAAAGACTGCAAGCAATGAAGAAACCCCTACATCCCCATGTAAGCTGTTACAGTGGTTAATCACCCTCACTGTTAAAATTTTGCACACTATTTCCAGTTTGAATTGGTCAAGTTTCAGCTTCCAACCTTTGGATCTTGCTGGGCTCTGCTGGATTAGCCATCTACTTTCAGAAATCGCTTTTCCATGCAGGTACCTGTAGACCTTGATCAAGTCACCCCTTAATTGTCTCTTGGATAAACTAAATACATTGAGCTTGTTAAGTCTCTCAGTATAAGGTATGTTTTCCCGGCCCGGAATCATTCTTGTAGTTCTTTTCTGAATCCTTTCCAATTTTTCAACATCTTTTTTTGGAATGTGGGAATGTGAACTGGTTACAGCATTCGGTAATGGTCTCTTTATTGCTATATACAGAGCAATAGTGGTAACACCACCTCCCCGCTTTGACTTGATATTCCCTTGCCTATACAATCAAAGATCCTGTTCACCTTCTTAGCTACAACACTGCACTGGGAGCCCATGTTAAAGCAGTAATCTACCATGACCCCTGAGCAGCAGGACAGCAAAGCAGCAAATCATGAGCCAAACTCCCCATCTGGTAGCAGGACAGAAACAGAAGAATCTAAATTCAGGCCCTTTCTGAATCTTCTTCCCCTTGCTGCAGTTAACACCCCAGTCTTGGTTAATGTCATGTAAACTGTGAGACTGGGCCTGAAAGAGATGTTTAATAAACCCATAGGAAATACCAATAAATGCAAAACCCTGGGAAAAGATAGTGTTGCTTTGTCACAGCTCTTGGAACACTCGGGAAGTCTAATGTGAAAATATTTTAAAAGCGTAAATGGGATGACCTGGATAACCATAGGCTGTGTAGTCTGACAGTGATCCCAAGCAATAACACGGAAAGGCTGGCATGTACACTTGAGTTGCCAGACCTGTACTTGGGCCCAAAGAGTTGCTTGCACACTTGTTGAGACCGGCCCTGATCTTTTAGAATTCTCCGACTTGCATATACCAGTGACTAGAAAGGGCATCTTAGTGAGAAGAGACACTCTTAGATACCTACTCTATCCTTAACCATCTGAAAAGCTTCACCCATGCAGAGTTCTGAGTGGGTGGTGCTGGGCAGAGATGCTCTGGAGACATAAGAATCTGTAGAACACAGTGGAGGGAAAGAGGAGTAATGCACATGAGCTGCACTGCTTCTCTCAGTGCTGAAGGGGTGTGTGTGTGTTTTTAAAGCTACTGGAAGTTAGCATCAGACTCTAATGTAATTGTGAGCTGATCAACTCGCCCTCAAAAAATTAAAATGCCCATTTGGCAAGACAATCATAAGGGATTCCCCTTTGGCATTTCACTCTCTCATTGTCTGAATAGTGATAAATCAGAGATTGTTTTCTTTGCATTGTATATTGGATTGCCATTGTGCAAAGGTCTTTTTAATTTTCCGTTTCTCCAGCAAGATCTATCATGCGTCTCTGAGCCGTGCTGTGATTATTTTCATATTATCTCTTTCTGCCCTTTACACTCTTGCATTGCTTTTTATTATTATTTTTATTACAAGCTGTTTCTTCATCTACACTGGCAACAGCAACTGTCCTAATGATGCACTGGCTTTTTTAGTGGCTTTACCTGTCTCTCTTCTCAAGATACTGACCCTCTTGTCTCCCGTATCACCCTCCCCACAGGAACGTGACTGAATACTGCGTATTAGGAGAACATAGGGTATATCTACACTACATTGTAAACCCAGGTCTGTCCAGGCTTGTGGACTCAGTGTTTTTAAGCCCAAACGTGCTGCATTGTAAACCTGGTTTACAAGTGCTTGACCTGGGTCTCGGCTGTGCTAAAGCATCCATATTGCACTACACAGACCTCGTGACTTGGGTCTGTGATTTGAGCTGCATCCACACTGCAAAACGACAGGGCTTAGATGTGAATTACAGCAAGACTCCAGCTCCGACCGCCCCCAGTCCATCGTAGGACCTGAGTGCTTGCTGAGCCGAGTCTGACTGATTTGTGTGTGGACGGAAGTGGGGCTTGGGCTCAAATGGGAGTCAGAGCCTGGGCTTAGTGTGCAGTGTAGATGTACTCATAGACTCCCCTGTGCTCAGCCAAACCACAGCTGCTTTTAACCAGGATTCACATTTAGGCCTCCTTCAGAGATTTAAAAGTGAGCAGCTTTATCATGGCTTTTGGTTGTGCTGGTTTTCAGATGCAGAAGAAATATTCTGCGTCCTTCAGTTTTTATCCCCGGAAGTTTTTATTATCCTCCTTGACAGTGAGAAAAAAATCTGTCTGTGCATACTTTTTTTTGGAGCTTCTTTGTTCATATGCTAAATCTCTGAAACTAAAAATCTCTTGGTCCCAGTCTCACTGTTAATAGGATAGCAAACTAAGAGGATACATAAAGCTTATTCTAATTCCACCCTGAAGCTCTCTGAAGCACTGCTGCATGTCTGGGAGCCATTCTGTAACTGCCTTCTCCAGCCTCTCTAGAAAAGAGGTGCTTATCTTGATTTACTAAGTAATGATAGGAAAGTAAAAGACTGAAATGTCAAGCCTTAGAAAAAATGGGATTAGCTAACTGACTGAGAACAAAAATATTTGGATAGATCAGAGCCATCCTCAGGCTGCTTCTCTCTCCCACCCCAACCCCACCCCTTATTTCCCAAAGTAAATTTTAAATACAGAGAGCAACAGCTATTTCAAAGTGTTTACAGTCTGCTCCGTGTGTGCATTTGGTTTCCTATTTTCTTTTCTCTTTGGTGTGTGCATATTCAGAGACCAAATTGGTGGGGAATTTATAGTTCCCTCTCATGACCCTGTATCTCACCTTAGCTCTGTATGAATTAAAGGGAGTATGGGGGTGTGTGTTAAACGTGGGAATATGTGGGGTGTGTGGGGAGGGAGGGATTTATCCATGGTGGGATTCCTGCCTTACCCTGGATACCTGCTAAACCAGCCCTGCTAGAGATGATTTGCATCCCTGGCTCATACAGGGTGAAATTCACCCCTGTTCAAAGGGGCAGGATAAGGCCTGTGTACCACTAAACTCACACTTACATTCTCAAATAGGCCTTAATTGGGACTTGGTTGCTGCGGAGATCTTGTACTAAGGCTTAGAGGGTTTTTTTAAAATCAATCTAGGTACTTAGCTGGCCCTTCATGGCTGTGGTATCTGAGCATCTCACAGTCATTAATGGACTTTATTCCCACAATATCTCTGAGGAGCAGGGAAGTATTTTACAGGTGGAGAATTGAGGAAACTAAGTGACTAGATCACACAGGCAGTCTCTGGCTGAACTGGGAATTGAACTGAGGTCTCAAGTCCCAGTACATGCCCTAGCTACTGACTATCCTTACTACGCCTTTCATGCAAAGAGACTTCTGAAAATCAATAGAGTTTGCTGGTGCACTAAATTGCACCTAGTGGAATGGATTTTCAGAAACGTCTCCAGAAGATGGGATGTTCTCAGAACTTCCCTAATAGATGCTTCCTCCCTTCTCTGCAAGGTGCCAGACACTGAATTTCCCCACTTAAAGCATTGCTAAACTGAATGAACAATAAATGCATATAGACCTTACAACATTTTTTATAAACAATGTTCTCTTTATTTGCAGAAGAATATATTTCCTATCCACAGTAAAAGAAAGCTGACTGAGGTGCAGTAAATGATTTACTTTATTACACCTTTTATTCAGACTAACTTAGAACAATTATTGGGTTGGCTGTTAACTTCCCACAACAAATGTAAAGATAATGGAATGATGCATTGAGAATATAAGCCACAGCGAGCGAGAGAGGTGTAAAAAAAAATAAAATGTTAATACATCAAAATATAAAATTACATACAAATCAAATAATGACTGATAGTTTAAGACTTCTGGTTTTTTATTATAGTGGTTGTATACTTTTTATAAATTAAAAACTAACAATTCTTTGACGACGTGAAACATGAAGGCCACGATGTTTTAAATCAAAATGGAATTTCTTCAAAAACTCATACAGCTAGACAAAGAACAGAACCCGAGGATTAACTGTCCCTACTTGAAGGCATTGTGAGAAAAGTGCTGTGACTTTGAACTGCTGCAAAGCAGCTCCATTTGGTTCTTGCTGTGCTTTGTGCTTTATAAATAGTCAATGCGGGTCGTGTTTGGCTCACACGTGCTGCACAGTCAACAGTGACACAGCTCTGCATTTGCCCCATGGTGGTACTCGTGTGAGTAACTGCTAACCAAAGTGAGCATGATGTTCACACTCTGGGCCTGTGCGCTTTGTTATATAAGCAGGGTGAACTCAGCTTGGGTTAGTAACACAGTGAGCTGTCATTTCTGGCACTTGGTGAGCCTTGGCTCGGTTAGATGTTAGCCCACATTTAGGCCCAACAGCATTATAAGTTGGTAATCATGCCAGTTTTATGGCCATATTGTACCATCAGTTTTTACTCAGAATTGTCACTAACTTTAAGGAGGGCAGGCTGAATTTCATCACTGTACAGAATAAGCTCTCCTCCCCCCTCCGCCCCCCATTAAGTGTGATTTAAGTGGTGCATAGGCCGAGGGCTGGCCCAGTGCATAAGGGTGAATTTCACCCTGTCAGTAAAACAATGACAGCATACAGTCTGCATTTGGTCTGCCTATGGCTAGTAACTAAGGCTTTGTTCATCCACTTTTATGGGTGTTTGCAGAAAGTGCAGTGGAGAGGGAATGTGCAGGAACTCTCCAAGGACAGCTTGGAGAGGGTGAGCAGGTAGGTCGAAGGAAGAGAAAAAGCAGCAGCAGAAGCAGGAGCCCTCCATTGGAGGCTGTGAATAAGTAAGGGAAAGACTGCAAGGGGAGACAGGAGAATTGAAACCCATGCAAGGCACTGACCCAGGACTCTTAGGGTACGTCCATACGACCCGCCGGATCGGCGGGTAGCGATCGACTTCTCGGAGTTCGATATATCGCGTCTCATCTAGACGCGATATATCAAACTCCGAATGCGCTCCTGTCGACTCCGGAACTCCACCACCGCGAACGGCAGTGGCGGAGTCGATGGGGGAGCCGCGGACTTCGATCCCGCGCCATGAGGATGGGTAAGTAGTTTGAACTAAGGTAGTTCGACTTCAGCTACGCTATGCGCGTAGCTGAAGTTGCGTACCTTAGTTCGACAGCCCCCCACCCCCAGTGTAGACCAGGCCTAAGTCCCAACATGGATTCTGATCTAAAGATAAAAGCCAACCACGTTTTGAATTACAGGGCTGTAATCCATCCTGAAGATCTGATGACTACACAAACCACTGGAACTTGACTCTCATGGTTTGTCAATTTTACCTCCCTGGATGAAATTATAACCCTGCTGTAAATCTCAGCTGCCTGGTGCTTTATTTATTCATTTTACACACACACACACTCTCACTCTCTCTCTCTCTGAGGTAGAAATTTTAAGTCTAGTATTTAAGTACACAAAGAAGAATGAACATAGTATTTTAGGTCGATCTGACTAGTAGTCCAGGGATTAATGTCTGAGAAACCATCATGCTCAGGGCCGGCTCTAACGTTTTTGCCGCCCCAAGCAAAAAAAAAAAAAAAGAGCGCCGCCCTGCTGAAACACCCCCCTCCGCGAGCGCTGCCCCACTAACACCCCTGCCCCCTGAGCGCCACGCCACCCAAAGCCAGGCCCCGCAAGCGCCGCACCGCCTGAAGCCCCCGCCCCTTCCGAGCGCCACGCTGCCCGAAGCCCCGCCTTCCCCAAACACTGCACTGCCCAAGCGCTGCACCGCCAAAACACCCCCCCCTCCGAGCACCACCAGGCAGAAACAAAAACAAACAAAAAAAACCCTCCAGCGCTGCCCCGCTGAACCAAAAAAAAAAAAGCCCAAGCACCACCCCGGCCCAAGGTGCCACCCCAAGCATGTGCTTGGTCGGCTGGTGCCTGGAGCCAGCCCTGGTCATGCTTTATTTGTAAACCCAGCAACTCTAATAGCACAAACATGAATTAATATTTTTAAAAAGTCCATTTTTAAAAGAGATACAATCTACTGTTGTGAATAATTGGCTTGAGCTAGTGATTTAAAGGTTGAATTAAACTGAATTGAGTTTCTAAGGAGCTGTTTTTTGTATTTATTTTTAATTTCCCCCCTTAGTCTCTGCAGCAAATAGTAGAAATAGGATTCCGAATGAAAATGTGATAACCTCAGTTTATTTTAGCATCCAAGTAAGAATGTTTTGATTTATGAGTACACAATTTACTAATTGTTTGAATACTGCACCATTGTAAATCACCAATATTTAGCTGGTTTTAGTTCCATTCCTTTTCTTTTTTCCTGTAGGAAATAAAGAGATTAAACAGATAATATAACTTTATCAAACATATGTATGTATATACACATCCAAAAACCTTTCATTGTTATGACAATACAGGGCAGGTTAAAGAAGTAAGCATAGTATTAAGAAAAATGACTTAATGTTCATACATTATTCAAATATAAAGACCACAAATCAGTAGGTTATCACTTTAAATGTTCTGAGCTTTTGGTATTAATATGCATTTGCTATAAAATGAAAATGGTTGAAAAGTTATTATTCTCTAGTCTGATGTTAATTTTCTCTGCTATGTTGAATGCCACTGGGTAAGTGCAGTCCTAATTTAAGTTAGAAGACTTTGGTTATTTTGAATTCTATCCTAGTGGTCTTATATTTTGTAGGAATCTGAAAATAACGTGGGTGTTACAAAGACAAAAAATTACTTATTTCCTCAGCTCTCTCTCAGCAATACTGAAGAATACTGCCTTTAACGTTACATGTTGAAGGAGAAAAAGATTGAAGAATGCACGAGTAAGGAAGTTGTTTATAACAGTTAGAAAAATCTCACTCTGACATTAAAGGAGACTCTGCTGAATCACTTGAAATGTATCAATTTGTAATCTACGCAATTACAGGAGATGCTCTGCTCTGAAAGCTGTTTTCCAGTCTGTGCCAGAACATGTGAAGCTGTGTAGAACACGTCTGTTGATAAACCTCCAGGCTCCATTTCTCCATAATTGATTTAGTTGTTGTTAGTTATGCAGGGAGAGAAGAGATCCTCAAGGCTTGGTAAGACAGTATTCCGTTACTAAAAGCAACCCTTTGTGAATTAACATTAAAATACCAAATCCCCCTCAATATTATTCCTTTAAGTCTTTTTTTCCTGGACACCAGCTGTCACAGAGGAAGTCTCCAGCCTCATCTTCTCCTGCCTCCTTATCCGTCTGGAGCTGCATCAGCATGGCCTGCAGAGTTTCCTTCACCATCTGGATCTCCCTCTGTAGAGACTGTACATGCTTTATTAAGGAATAAACCTAAAGGTGATTGGTAGCCCCTCTTCTCTTGCCAAGTTATGAAATAAATTGTTGTTCTGCTGTTCACAACAGATGGGCATTGCTATCTAATTGTGGCTTCAAGTTCTTCCAAACTGGTTGGATTAAATATTCATACATATTTCACACTTTCTTTTTATTTATTTATTATATTTATTTATTTTGGATTCCCAGTAACTTTGAAGTCCTCAAGTGGCATTACTTAGCGGTTGTCTTATAAGGGTTAGAAAAGAACTCGGTTGGAGGGTTTGTTTTTTTGGGGGCGGGACGGGGGGAGGGATGGGAGAGGAAGGTGTAGATCAATATAGAGGTTATCTATTCTGATGCCCAAAGACACTATTACAGTCAATCAACAACTGCAATAACCTGAAATCTCAGCACAGTTATTAATGGATATCAAAAGAGCTCCTGCTATTAATGGGGCAACCCCTCAGCTCCTGAACAGTAATTCTCACTAATATAAGACCAAGTACTATCCTTGGATTCACATGCATTGTGCCGCCTGAACTCAATGGGAGCCACACACTTGCACATGAGGAAAGGATTTGGACCAGTTACCAACTTCCACCATGTCCTCCCCAGCACTTTATACATACGAAATGGGATAATTTTCAGATAATTCTCCCTTCTTTGCAGAGAGCCTTAGTATGGATCATCACTAAGGCTAGGATTTTGTCATGGTTATTTGTAGTAAAAGTCATGGACAGGTCATGGGCAATAAACAAAAATTCACGGATGCCGTGACCTGTCTGTGACTTTTGCTGCTGCAGCTCCATGGTTTCCCACCCCCCCTGCCGCCATGGTGGCTGGGAGCTGTGGGGTTCCCCCCTCGCCTGAGGAGTGTTTTCCCCCCACTCCGCGTGAGGCTGTGACCCATTGCTGGAACCCTGAGGAGGGCCCCCTCAGGAGTCTGTCACCTTATGTTGGAACCTTGCCAGGGCCCGGCTGGCTGCCAGCTCGAGTCCCACCGCCCCGGGGCTGAAGCGGAGAATATCATGGAGGTCTCTGGAAGTCACAGATTCCAGGACCTCTGTGACATAAACATAGCCTTAGTCATCACTAGTTTGTATCCAGAGGGGGCAGAACTTGCCCCACCTTCCAAAGACTCCCTCAGTTACAAGATGCTTCCAAAGCTAAGCCCTCTGGGTTGTGAAACAAAAAAGGAGTCTCTCACCCTGCATCAGTACCTTGCAAAAAAATACTTGACAAGAAACATGAACCACAGGAAAGATTTTAACTTCTGCAGAGAACTTTAACCACAAGTTTGACAGATTTCTCTTAATGGATTTCCAGGGGAAGGCCGGCTCTGTAGACCTATCCCTTTCAAGAAGGGAACATTTTCAGGAAAACAACCACAAATTCTCCAATTCTCTCTCCAGGCAAGGTCCACAGATCACCAATGTAGGATTTTCTGAACAGTGACAAAATTCCTAGGGAGGGAACAATTCTCTTACTCTAAGGAATCACTACACCATGCAGGCCCTACCTGCCTAAGGTTGCATCAGCTGAAGACTGAGTATGGGTGTTGTAAAACTTGGTAAATGTATGCAAGAATGACCAAGCTGCAGTTTTAGATTGCCTGAGAAGGGGCCTGTGCTTTCTCAACCCATGATGCCACCTCCACTTGTACTGAGTGAGCTGTTGTTTCCACTGGAGGATTGAGACCTTTTGCTCTATACACACCAGCGTATACACTGTGAGATTGATGATCTAGATGCTTTAGCACCTCTTTTCCTTGGATGAAATAAGACCAGGAAGGCTGTTCTTAAGTTCTCATTCTTTTCAGATATGCCTTTAAGGCTTGCTTGCATCCAACAAATACCACAGTTTCTCCTTTGGGTGAGAAGGATGTGGACAAGAGGAAAGCAATGAAAAATGCTTAACAGTGCTCATTGTGCTCATTGTGCTCAATGAAAAATAAATATTTGGAATAAAGGTGGGAGCCATTCACAAAAGGTGGGAGCCATCTAGAAGGATGGATCAGTTGATAGAGCTCCCAACTCGGACACCCTTCTGGGCAAGCTGATAGGGATGAAAAAGGTTAATTTGATAGCCAAGTAGTGCAATGAAACTGATTTAATAAGTTCAAAGTGCACCTGCACTAAGGCATTGAGCACAATGTTCAGATCCCAAGGCAGTGCTCTCTGCATCTTAGAAGGACCCAATAGCTGAACTGCTCTAATGAAGTGACACACGTTGTTATAGTGGGACACAGAAGACTTTCTAGATACACTCAAAATTGTCGACAGTGCAGAAATGTGTACTTTTAAGGTATTAGCCTGCAACCTGACATAAAAACGGCCATGTAAAAATTCTAGAACATAAGACATTTTGGTTAAATGATGCTGAATATGTCTCCTACTGTGTGAATTTAGCCAAATCCTTGAATAAGACCTGTTTGTTTTTTACTTTCTCCTAGATGCCAACAGAGTTGCCTTTCATTTTAGAAACTTCCTTTCAAATGCCAAGCTGCTAGATTTGATGTGCTTGGATCTTGGTGAAGAACTGGTTCCTGAGATAACAAATCTGGTCTCAGATTCAGGAAAAATGGTAACTCCCACTGACATGTCCACCAGGTCAGGAAACCAAAGCCTTCCAGGCCAATGAGGAGCCACTAAGATCACTCCCATTTCCTCCTTTCTAATCTTCTGTATTACTCTGGTGGCGATGGGCACTAGGGGAAAGGCATGTATGCCCACGGCTTCTGGCTCTCTTCTCCTGGCAAAGTGTTGGCAAGCCTTTCAGAATTGGAATTTTGAACATTTTGGTATTCAATTGGAAGGATCTGTTGTGAAGCCTTCATTATGCCTAACTGTTTTTCCTTCTGCTCAGCCAGTCAACATTTTTATTGCTGGTGCCCTTGATGTGCAAGGCGTTGATAGACAGCAGATGGGCCTTCACTGACTGCATCAGTGATGCTGCTTCTTTCGGTAGATCCCTTAATCTCATACTGCCCAAAGGCTTATATATGCCCTTACTGATAGGCTGTCCATTATTATAAGGATATGACTGTTCAGCGATGCTGAGGCCAGTTGTTGAAGAGAGTACTTTATTGCCACCAGTGCTAGAAAATTTATGCTTTTCTTTTGTTTGAAAAAGGACCATGTTCCTTGAAAAAGCAGCAAAGAATCCTGTGGCACCTTATAGACTAACAGACGTTTTGCAGCATATAAGGTGCCACAGGATTCTTTGCTGCTTTTACAGAACCAGACTAACACGGCTACCCCTCTGATACATGTTCCTTGAGTCACACACTTCTAGGAGAATACTCCCCATCCTTCCAGACTTGCATCTGTTATAACAGATCTGTCTGGTTCTGCCATGTTCATCTCTCCCTGGAACCTCTCCAGACTCATCCAGCAATCCAGGGAATTCAGAACAAGTGACAAAATGGTCACTTTCTGAAATGGAAAAATCAGAGAACAGGGAATCAACAGCAGGAAGCCCTGGAGAGTCTTCATATGCATACTTGCTCAGAGCACTATCCCTATGCAGGACACGATCACCACTAGAACACTCATTAGAGTGCTGACTGATGTCCTTGGGCATCTCCTCAGGAGGGTAATTGCTGATCTAATCTTGTCCTATCTTTCAGCCGACAGAAACATTTTGTGGGCCTCTGCATCTAGATAAACTAGGCACTGAGATGGCTGAAAATGAACCTTTTTGGAATGTACTATAAATCCATGCTGTTGCAACATATGAATTGTGGTTCAAGTTACTCAAGTGGACTCCTCCTTGGATGGGGCTCTTACTTAAATGTCACCCAGGAAAGGGTACATCTGTATCTACTATTGCCTGTGAACTGCCACCGAAATGAGGAATTTTGTGAACATTCGAGGAACAGATGACAGTCTGAAAAGCAGCACTTTGTATTGAAAATGATTGGCCTCATGAGTAAGTTGCAAAACTCCCCTGTGCCCCGGTGAACTGGCACATGAAGGTAGGCCTTCCTCAAGTCGACTGATGTAAGGTAATCATCCTGGCAGATCACTCCCACTATTGACTTCAAAGTGTCCATCTTGAACCTGAGCCTCCTTATGAACTTGTTCAGGTGCTTTTAATTCAGCACATCTCTGTCCTCCTCAGATCTCTTGGGTACCAGAAATATGAATATTGGCAGGAGAACAACACTGCCTCGGTGGCTCTCTCTGTCACAATGATTCACAAAAGATCATCTATAGCCTCTTGTATATTCTGCCACTTTTGAGGATTTGAGAGTAGTGGAGAGGGGAGAAAACAGTTATTTGGAATCTTCTGACACACTTTTCTTGAACAACATCCGCGGCCCATCTGTCTAATGTTGAGAGGCCATTGGTCCTTGAATTTTAATAGCTACCCCATCTCCAGTTGTTGCTCACTGCACCCACCTGACCACAGTCAGAAGTTGTTCTAATGTTGGAATTTGCACTATGGGAAGCGTGCTCTCTCCCCTTCCTGGCCTTAAACTTGTTCCATCTGATTTTGTGTAGCCTCACCTTCTGTATTTCAGGGATTAGCCATGAAAAGGATATTTAAGCCTGTTATAGAGCTGGCTATTCCTTTTCCTGCATTTGGAATCAGGAAGTCCTGTAAGGTCTTTTGATTTAGCTGAGGACTCTGTCATGACTTTGTCTAATGGCTTCCCGAATTGCTAACCTCCTGAATGTTTCAAAGCTGCTAATATGGTTTTGGCCTATCCCTGGACTCCTTAGTAAGCCAGGAAGAGCTACATAACAGCTGCATGGCACAGCCCTTTGTCTCAATGGATCCCTTGTGGTACATGGACACTGCAAAAAAACCCGAACAAAACAAACCCCCTGGGGGAGAGTTTCAGAGCACAGGTCAACTGACTCAGGTTCACAGGGCTCATTCTCCAGGGCTAAAAATAACAGTGTAGATGTTCCCACTCGGCTTGGTGTCAGGGCTCTGAGATCCTCCTCCCTTGCCAGGTTTCAGAGCCTGGGCTTCAGTTCAAGTGGGAACGTCTACACTGCTATTTTTAGCCCTGTAGCGCGGGCCCAAGTCAGTTGATCCAGGTTTTAAGACTCCCTGCCATGGCGTGGTTTGTTGTGTTTTTCCCCACAGTGTGGACATAACTTTAGAGAGCCAGGCATAGCTACCTAACAGCTGTATAGTGCGGGCCTTTGTCTGACTGCATCTCTTAATAAGCCAGACAGTACTACAGAAGAATCGCAGAGCACAGCTGTGTTGCCTCACTGAAGCCTAGGGTGAACAAGGCAGGATTCCAAAAGGGTTACCACCCCTTTTTAAAGCAGGCAGAGTTAGTCAGTCAGACATAAGTGGTGAGCCAAGAGGCCTCTTACCGCCTGCTTGTTCCTCCATGTCTGTGCTGCTCTCCCTCTCAGTCCTCTACAGTCGGCTGTATGAGGCATGGTCGACCCATAATGAGCAGAGTTGCGTTTGTCTAGCAGGTGTGGCATGGCTGACCTGCCCTAGGAGCAGGGTTTGGTTAGTTTAGAAGTTGTGGCATGGTTGATCACAGCATAAGCAGTGTTTTGGGGCCCCTTTTCTGCCAATGTCTCTGTTCCTCTGATTGCATGTGAAGTGGTCAGCCATCAGGGGCAGCTCCAGGCACCAGCACAGCAAGCGCGTGCCTGGGGCAGCAAACCGCGGGGGGGCGGCGTGCCGGTTGCTGGGAGGGTGGCAGTCAGGCTGCCTTTGGTAGCATGCCTGTGGGAGGTCCACCAGTCCCGCAGCTTCGGCGGCAATTTGGCGGTGGGTGCCAAAGGCGCGGGACCAGCAGATCACCCACAGAAATGCCGCCGGATCTGTGTGACCAGCGGACCGTCCACAGGCACGCCGCCGAAGGCTGCCTGGGGCGGCAAAAAACATAGAGCCGCCCCTGTCAGCCATAGAGGCCTGGCCAGACACATTACACTGGAATCTAATCTTTTATTATTATGCTTATTCTTTCTATGTATGAAAAAAACAGAGCTTTTAGCTCTGGAGCCTTCTGGTGATGAGTCAGAGGAACTGCCATCCCAGAAAGAACAACAGGCCAATTGTCTAATTTTCTTGGACCATTTCTTGACCTCTTTTCCCCCTTCTTAATTTACTCAGTAATCTTCCTGCATAGGTCAGGTTGCAGTTTCAGGGCCCAAAAATGGTAACACAGATTCAACTGATAATAGAGAAGAGTAAATCTTAGTTTACAACAGTAAAGCATCACAGGGTATTCATGAGACCCCGAGCTCCAAATGGAAAAAGACTGGAGCTGGAACAAAAACCTTACTTTTTTCAAAACTTAATACACAGAGGGGAAATGCTATATTGCTTTTGGCCTTCTTAGCGCTCATCCATTATGAAATGTTGTTTTACTCAAGTACAATGTCGATGCAATGTCAAAACAAAAAGGCACCCTTAGGTTATGTGACTGTAAAAAGCAAGCTCTCTCTCTTTTGAAAATGTGACTCTAGAGCATCATGGGAAAGTTATGCAAATCACTCCTATGGCAGGCACAAACACCAGTTTGAAAAGCCTTTTGGCAGCTTTTGATTCTATTATAGCTTCCTCAAAACTTCATCTTTTATGTAATTTACATTAATTTACTGTTATGTTTCACTCTTTACATTTTACCATGGGGAAAAAAACCACATTTATTTTGGTAGAGGGTACATTCCCCTTAATTTTTGGGCAGATTTATTAATCTAATCTATGACTTTATATACATAATAATAATATGCATTTCTATGTACTTTCCCTATCCAGTGCTCTCAAAGCACTTTACAAGCACTAGCGAATTAAGTCTCACACCACCTCTGTGAGGCAGGGAAATATTGTTAGTGTGTAATAACTGGTCTCAGACCCAGGGCCAGCATTAGACTATCGCAAGCAGGCTAACTGCCCAGGGCCCCGCGTGGTGTGGGTTTGTGCGTCAGCTTCAGAAACATTGCAGAAATCCAATGTGTGAGCAGGTAAGGGAGGCAGAGTGGGGGGCCCACTCCTTAGTTTCTGCCCTGGGCCCCAGTGAGTCTAATGCCAGCCCTGCAGATTGAATACCAAGATGCAATTTAATCATAAAGTTCTGCTGAAATCAGAACTAGCAAAAGCATAGCTCATGCAGTTTATGAACACCAAGAAACCCCTGAGATTTAATTACCTTTGATATGCAGCCTGGAACAACATGCTGTTATTTGTAATATGCTAAATGATTACAAAAGGTTTTTAGGTAGAAAAAATGGAAGCAAAAATTATATGCTTCATTACCACTGAATATTATATCTATGAGGCAGGAAGAAGAAAGAAAGAAAAGAAGAAATATGAAGAAAAGCAGCTGTGTGCTGGAGGAGCAAGAGATATGACCGGCTTATGCTTGAAATAAATTCTAGTAGTATCAGGAATGTTGCCACATTCACAATATGACAAACCAAAGGACACCAGTAATTGTAAAGTTAAGGCTAAAATACTGTGGCAAAGGGACATGTAGAACCTCTACTGGTAACAAATGGAGTTCTGCATGAGGGTCACGCTCATTACATGTCTCTGACAGGATGCAGGGCTGCTGCTAGTTTGCTGCTAGAAAATGGGATTAACCCAATTAAGCGTCTTCCTCCCCTGGCACAAAGTGCTCAAGGGCAGAAGGAGGAGGGCTGGATGCTACAAGCCAGAGACCCCAGGGAGGAAGACAGGAAACTCTTTAAGACTAGTTTGTTGGGTGACAGAAGGCCTTGGAGCTACAGGCTGAGGTGATGGCTGTGACTGGGATTTTCTGGTTTAGATCTCTGATAATATAATATCAGCTTGCTTTAAATAGTGCACTCTGAACACATGGGGGAAATGTGTACAGGAGGAACACAAATGGCCAGAAAGATGTTTGTGGGTTGTTTGGCTGTTTTTTCCTATTCTACCTGGCAAACTACTCTGTCTGTTTACCAAGCCCATCTCCAGCCTTTGTATATCACCCTTTTCTGCCTTGTAGGATGAATGCAACCATTCCTGTGATGAAAGGAGCACTGCAGGTGCTTTCTTTGTTGTCTGTCAAAACCAAGTCTTGAATTGGCCAAGGACTAAGAGTGGTGGTCCCTTCCTCACCCCTCCTAAAAATGTATTACGGCTTGTCCTTGCCATCCTGAGTGTCAGGGATCCAAGCTGAAAACTAGACCTTATTTTAATCTGTGAATCTTCTTACTTTATTTACCAACATAGAGTACGGAAGAGAGCCATCCATGGAAGTATAAGGAGGTGGAACTATAAGGCATAATGGAGATGCTGCAAAACGCACTGGTACATTCATGACAAATGTCCTGCTGGGTCCTGCAATTCTATAATAAAAAATGAAGGTGGTGCTGGGGTTTGTGGGGGATGGTGGCCGAGGAGAGTCAAATACCACACTACTACTGGCCTGAGAGTTCCTGCAGTAATGCAGAACATTAATTTCTTAAAGATTCATCCAGATGGTGACTCCTGACTAAGGTATGGTAAAGAACTAAATATTTATTTCACCACATATTTGGTACAGACATGGGGCTTGATTCTGCTCTGGCATCATTTTTACACTGGTGTAAGTCCATTGACTAAGCAGAGTTACCCCAATTTACACTGATGTACAGGAGACCAGAATCAAGCCCCATGTCTTCACCAAATACACGGTGAAGTAAACAGGTTAGGACCTGTGTGTGTCTAATCAACATTTAAACATGCTATTACAACTTCAAAATCATTACTTAATATTTGGGTTTTTTAAAGGGAGGGGAAGGGGATTTTGTGCATTTAACATACGGTAGCCCAACCCAGTTTTCTCTCAACAAAAGCATTTTCTCTAGAAGGAACTATTACATGCACTCAAATTGTCTATCAAACCCGAACTGCTAATTAAGAACAAAAATGACTGTGAAATTGCAATATAGGAGCCATTTAATTTTACTGGAAATTCTAGGCCTTTCCTGTCAGTGAAGTAACACCTCTCATCAGCCCTGCAGACACCAGCAATGAGTCACCTCTCCTTCTTTGGTTTTGCCAATTAATGATGCAGACTGTTTTCATACACTTGCCACTGATTAACTATAGTTGACTGTTTTGTGGTTATAGTTGGTTATGCTACATATAATTTAGCAAACATGTCAGACAGTCAGAGTGCTACAGAGGAGATTTTTATTCTGTTTGTTTCATTTTTTTTATACAAAGATACTGTTTAATATTTGCAGTGAGAAACTTCAATATCAAATGAGACTCCCAAGAGGCTCTGTGTAAATATTCAACACCATGAAATATCGCCTTCTGCTTTGTTCATGTCATACCAGCAATTACTAGTAACAGCATGGCTGATTCGAGTGTTATGTGCCATCTAAATGTATAACGAAAAACAATGGCAAATGGGAATTATTTCCTCTAATATAGATTTAATTATTAATCAAAGCCAAGATGTATACTAAATATTGGAAGAATTTCTTGACAGCTGCAGGAATGTAGTTATCTGTGGGAGGTTTATAGTCCTTTTCATTAAAAAGAGACATCCATATACCTTCACAGCAAATTTTGTCCATACATACTTTTTTTCCTCCTCAGTATATTCATGGCTTCTTTTATCTAAATACAGAGCAGTCAAGAATTTTGCTGGGAAGTTTTTACAGTACTCATTAAGTTCTAGATCACATTTTACAAATAAATTACATCTAGCCCTTACATAGTTTTATACCTTTAAAAGTATTTTTAATAAAGACCATATAAGCACTTAGCATTTGAGATGTGTTTTCACTGAAGTCAAGTAAGTGCTGTGAAAAGCTCAATCCTTAACCTCCCTGTTGACAGTAGTAACTAGTGCCAATTGTGGTGCTAGTTTTTGTAACAAAGGAATATCAGGAATGAGATCATGATTTTTTCATAGGCTATTTAACAGCCAACAGATTGATTTTGAATAATGGTTTAAAGATTTGATTTTTTTCATCCCTTTTAAATAAAACAAAAGGACAACTTGATAACTTTTGGTTACGTTCACCTTTAGTGGATTTTAATCAGTAATCTAGAGTTTAAAGGCTCTATGCTGCTAGCAATCACTATTCAACAAACTTTAAATAAGTTTTCTGATTTGTTCTTGATGTACCTCCTGGAAGCCATAACAGCATCCTTCCCACGGGATTTAACTCCATTTATGTAATCACTGACGTCAAAGAGCCAAGTCTTGACACAAACCCATGACTTCCAAATCTCCAGATTTCTGTTGTGATCTACAGTACCTGGACTTAGAAACCAAATTTTCACCTAATAGTGCATTTAACAAACACCACTAAATTGTTAATTACACTACCTGTGAACCTTGTATGTATCTTAATGCTAACTGCTAACTGTATCTTAATGCTAACTGCAAAGTGCAAAGTGCATGATCATGTTAAGATCAATCTTGTGAATAGTGAAAATTGCTTAATACTAGGTTAAAGATATTGTCTATTAAAATGTAGTCAGGGTGGGGAAGGAAATATGGGGGTTTGGGACACTCAAAGCTAATCTGGGTGAAAACTTAATTGTTTCTCTAAATGAGATTGACCCACAAGTCTGTTCAAAGTTCAAAATGATTTTTAATTAACTTTTACATTTAGAATTTAAACTAAATTGAAGCATACACTGCCTTTATAAAAATATTACTAATATGTGCTTCTGTAGTGTCTGTCATTCAAATATCAAAAAGTTCTTTTCAAACAAAAATGTATGAAACCTCATAACAAACCTGCAAGGTGGGTAACTACTGTCAGACCTATTTCACAGCTGGGTTAATTCAAGTATAGATGTAAAGTGACTTCCAAAAGAAAATACAGCAAGTCTGTGGCAGAGCTGGGAATAGAAGACTCCTGTCTCCCAGTGCTCTTCTACCTGTTAGACACACTGGGCTCAACTAAGAATGAGCTATAAGGTGTAAAGTTAGAACCTCCTGCCATTTATTATAGGGGAGTTAACTGAGTGTATGTATATAGCATTGCAAAGGGATCTCAAACAGGATTAAGGTTGATCAATTATGCTATACAAATGCCTCACAGACACATTACAAATTGGTCTGTGCTAAACACAGGTTAATTATCTTCCTGTAAAAATAAGACAAACATTTAGAGCAGCGATGACAAATTACTGCAAAATAGCTAATTACATTGGCTGAATCATTGTTTCTCATAGGAATTTTAAACAGTAAAAATATTATGCACTTTTAATGAATATCAGGCTTATTTTATGCTTTTAAACTTTTGCAAGGTTGGTAATGGCTCTGCAGGTCTATAAAACAATACAACATCTCAAATAAAGTGTCTCATCTTCCTCTTGCCTTCCATCTGTTAGTGTCTCCTAAGATTTTGTCCTTAGCCTCTATACTGCCTTTCCTTCATGACCGTGTCTGTTCTTATGGTTTCAACTCCAGCCTTGATGAGGATGATTCTCAAATCTCTGTTTCTTAGAACTGTATGCCTTCTGTTCAGTTCCTTATCTCCAGGTATCTTTCTAACACCTCCTCTTGGGTGTCATTACAAGCTACCATTACAAACTCTCCAAAATGGAACTTTTTCATCTTTCCTTTCAATACTTTTCCACTCTGTCTCTTCTCTATCTCCATTGAAAACACAACGATTAAGAATTTGTGAGACACAAACTGGGAAATAACATGTATTATTTTTTATGAATATGGTGCATGACTCTCCTTATTTATGATGGAGTTGCTATGGAGTTGGAGTTAGATCAAAAGGCATTGTTAAAAGAACCAAGCAGGGAAGGTAAAATAATGGGCTAGATAAGGAGCATCCCACCAAACAGTAAAACACAGTAGCCAGGTTTATAGCCATGAAGAGGTGACGCCTATGTCCCAGCCCTAGTGAGAGCCAAGGCTGATGAGAGAAAGACCAAAGGGAAACACTAACCCATCACAGGAGCATGGGCCTAGAAAAGGGAGGAGGGTTAGGTGAGCAAGGTGAGGCTGCCCAGAGAGAATCAATGAAAGCTGATAGGCTAAGGGGTACACAGAGACAGAGACAGCCTGCTGCAAGCAGGAAAGTATTTTTCCCAGCCAGAAATGGGGATTAGCTGAGCTAACAGGAACCTACAAAAGCTGATGAGGAATGATGAAGGTGTAGGTCAGAGCATGTGTCTAGCTTTTTTATTGTTTTTACCCTTTGCTCTATGTGCTTTGTATCTCTGGGGAAACAAATGAATAATACTTTGTTTTGAAGACCCTGTTTTGAGTTGCTTTAATCAACTCCCTGGTCACAGGTTCCCAGAGCGAAAGGGCTTACAGGTTCCAAACACTGTTCAGCTTGTGTCATTAACCTGGCTGGGAACCAGGAAGGCTGCAACCCAGTGACCCAGTGCCAGAGTGGTTGGATTGTGTGGTTCTGCCTGGATTGAAGTGCAGGAAGCCAGCCCTGTTACCTAACAGGTGCACATGAGAGGGAGGGACTAAAAGAGGTCCAAGGTGCTGTTCTCCCTGTAACTGTGACACTTTGTCTCCCAGATTTACAATCACAGTGGTATATTTACACTTCTCCCCATATACTTGTCTCTACTAAGCATGCCCTTTTTTGATCTGTAATATAGCCATCATTACTCCCCATTCCCTGAAAACCCGTGTCCAGTTCTTGTCCATCATTATCTTGTTCTAAACTTCTTCTCTAGAACTTCCCACCTCTCCCATCTTTTCTCTCCAATCAAATCCATATAGTGTTTCCAAAATCATTCTTCTCTCCTGTCACTCCAACAAAATTGCTGGCCTCTGAGAAAGCCAATGAAAGGATTCAATCTGTATTTAAGTTTCATATCCTAGTCTTCGAAGTGTTACATAATCTTGGTCCCATCTGTATATTGCCTCTCATTTTGTATGCTATTCCTGAACCTCTTTCCTTACTGCTCCTTTCATTGTTCTTCTCGCACTCATGGCTACTCATTTCTATCACATCGCTCCTGTGCCACGAACAATCACAAACTCCCTGTGACCCCTAGCAACCCCTCTTTCTGCTCCTTGCTCCAGGAAAGCTTGCTACTTTCTCCTCCACCCAAATTCTCCTCTCATCTTCTCTTACTTGAGCTAGTGTTCCATGGCTCATCATGTCTTTGGCTTGCATAGCTTAGATTGTAAGCTCTTCAGCAGTTACAAAGAATAAATACTAACCCAAGACCCCAGCCCAACCAATCTCTTCTTATGCTTTTTACATTTACACTTTCTGAAGGCTAATTTCCATTCTCAGCAGAATCACTACCTTTGGTGGAGGTAATTTATTTCTATAAACACAATAAGAGGATTAGACAACACAGGTGAAAAGATAGTCTGTACTTTTAAAGTTGGGAAATTTCTACATATGTAGGTATGGCAGATGGCTCTGTAAAGGTTAAGCAACCTTTACCCAGATGCTGGATGGCATAAGCAGCCTTTCGGTTCTTTCTGTATTTTATCCAAGGGCTTTCAGCTGGAAGAGAATCAAATACCCAACTCTCTTATGGCTATTTACACTGTATGCAGGTTAAATCACATAGTAGATGCCACATGATGCAACTACTGAATATTTCAAAAGGAACAATAGCCAGATTAGACATCTATAATCAATTCTGACTGCACATGAACTCACATTTAATTTGACTAAATAGATCATGTTTGAAAGTGCAGATTTGTGTTGGCTGTTACACGTGTTCTACTTTGTGCACTAGACACCTGCAGTGATGTGTACATTATAAAACTCAGAGATTAGATTGATAGAGATAAGCAGATGACTATTTAAACATTTAGTCTAAGATTAAATTTATAGGACTTATCTCACTCCTATTTAAGTCAACGGAAGTCTTGTCATTTACTTCATCACGAACTGGATCAGATCCATAGTGAATGAGCACTATGGGAATGTTTTAGTAGACCACAAATGTCCACATTAGCTAAATTCACTCATTTCCACCTTACTTAACATATTCAGATCATGCTAAAATAAACTAGTGCTTTACATGAAGCTGGGAGATAAATAGTTAATCTATGTAGCAAAAGGATATGAATAAAACCGTCATCCAAGCTGCAGACTGATGTTTGGAGTTGATCTTCTAATTGCACCAGTTTCTCACTTATTGCTTCACATTTTTCTCCCAGTTCTGCAGAAAATAAGTGGCAGTCCTAGGAGTTGAAAAGGAAAAGAAAAGGTGATTGCTATTGATTCCATTAGTACAGTTCAAATTCATGGCAAATTAAGGATAAAATAAATATTTTAAAACAGTAAGACTGGATGGCTCAGGGAACTGGTAACAGGAATACAGTGCCTTGCATTGCTAGGTCACTTGTTCAAACCATGGTGCGGTCTGTACTGACTGAAGGCTGTTTTTGTATGATGATTTGGTGACCTACGTGAAATGAAATGAGCTGGTGGTCTCAATCTATCTCCAAGCAGCAAAATAAGTCAAGATAATTGTCACACTCAGCAGGGAATTAAATGTTCACTGAGACAGAACTGCCCTCTCACTCCCAGCCCTTCAGTGAAGGGGAATCTTGCACTGCCTATGCTGTGCATGTTCTATTGTTAAATAGACTATAGTCTCTAGGGGTACAATTTTCAAAACCACCAAAATACTTTAGAAATCAAAGTCCTATTTTTCAAAAGTGACTTAGACATTTAGGTCCAATGACTTTCAGTGAGACTTTCTAAGTGCCTAAGTTGCTGTTGAAAACATCACTTGGGCTTCTAAGTCACTGGTATTTTTCAAAATTTTACTTGAAGGCTATAAATGTTGACATCTCTTTCAAGCACTAAATTTGCTAAAAAAATTTGAAAAGACTAAAAAAATGGCTAAAGTGTTGAGGGACTTTTCGAATAATTCAGAATTTTGGGCAGGCTTGACATATGTGCCATTATTTAATGTTTTTCATCTTAAGAACACTGAACATGTATTGATCTAACTAACCAGGGGTGGCCAACCTGAGCCTGAGAAGGAGCCAGAATCTACCAATGTACATTGTCAAAGAGCCACAGTAATAGGTCAGCAGCCCCCCACTAGCTCCCCCACTCCCAGGACCTTCTGCCCACCGGCTGCTGCTCAGCGCCTCCACCTCCTCCTCCTCCCTCCCCGCACCTCCTAATCAGCTGTTTTGTGGCATGCAGGAGGCACTGGGGGGAGGGGGAGGAGTGAAGGCATGGCAGGCTCAGGGGAGGGGGCGGGAAGGGGTGGAGTGGGGGCAGAGCCAGGGGTTGAGCAGTGAGAACCCCACAGTTGGTGCCTGTGGCTCCAGCCCCTGAGTCGGTGCCTGTACAAGGAGCTGGATATTAACTTCTGAAGAGCCGCATGTGGCTCCACAGCCACAGGTTGGCCACCCCTGGTTTAGATTAACAGTATTCTGCTATTGCATTACAAAAGCAAGCAAGAAAATATAAGCTTAAAAAAGTAGTTGTTTCCCACAATTTTTATTTCAATCACAGTCCATTTTAAAATGTGTAGTGCTACTTCCCGTTACAGGATGGATCAAATTTTGCAATTAACCAGGTTTAGAATATTTGCTATACATATTTCCTTGCAGTGTCATTCCTCATTAGGTGAATGACAAATTGGCAAATGATCATTCTGGAAAAAAAAAAGTTCTAAAATTAAATTGTAACAGTGACACACACAAAAGGCAATTTTGCTATTTTAATCTGCAGCTGCATCTACACTGGGTGACATGGCCAGGCTTGGGGAAAGCGAAGTATATATAAATGGGTGATTAGGTACCAGCTCTGAATTTCCATAACCACAGTATTGAGACAACCACGGTCATTCACTAACCGGTCAGCCTGAACTATTCTTCTCTTGCTGCATCCCCTACAAATTCATCTAAACAGGTGATGTTAATTTTACACATGCAACTAGTATCCTGGCTCTTATATGAGCCTCAGAATCCACAATGCCAGCTGCTGTGATGCTTCCTTAAATCATGGCATAAATAATGGCAAAGGATTCTGGGGCCTATGCAGAAACCCAAGCATTCACTAATAATAAGCTAAACCAGAAATGTCTTCCTTGAGGAAAAATACACAGGGGGTGGGTGGGTTGGGACGGTGACCAAACAGCTTCACTGCCTAGGTTACAAGGTAGACAGAGCTTCTCTTATGAAGCATGTGTGCTCTTCTTCGCTGGAGTGTGCTGTTCAATGTGAAGTATATTGGTTCTGTGGATCTTTAGAGTGTTGGCATAGTCATCTATGGTGTAACAGTGAATTTATACCAGTGGATGAATTTGGCCTATTGTTTTTAAATTCAGAGGCAGGTGGGGAGAAGGTGGCATCTCTCTCTATTGACTGTAAATGTCCTTGTCTCAGAACTGGGTAAAGAAAATGAGTCATCCATCGAGCTGGTAAATTGTTATTCCGTACACCAGCAAGCTCTTGTATGTTTTTTTAGGGAGAGGGCTAAGCTGAGCAATTTACACAACTGGAAGGCTATTATAGAATAGCTTTGTGAGAAGCATACAAGAAAAGATTGCAGCATTCTAAGTAAACTTTGGTAACTCTAATGCTAGAAAAAGAAGAGTTAGTAAATCATTGACAGTCATTGCTCTGAAAGTATATCTAAAAATGATGATTACCTACTGAAAGTTTCATCTTTGAATGCCATTTTTTTTCTAGAGAAGTTAACCATCATAAGAAAATTAGATGTTCATATAGCCAGCATTTCAAATGTGTCAATGTTGCATGTGTGCACGGGGGGCGGGGGAGGTTGGTGCAGTGATGGTTTGCTCGGTACTATAAAATATGAGCACTTGATTTAGCTTTTAACTAGGATTTGAAAGCTCTTAAGTGCAGATTTGCTTTGATGGATAAAACATATAAATGAGATTTTCCAAATCAAGCTATCGCTGCGGACTGTACGCTTAGGTAAAATAAATGACCACAGTACAGAACATGAAGAAGTGCTGTTTTAAAGTGACATGTAAACAAAAAGCAGGCTCTAGTTCCATAATATCAATATATTGAGTACTTTGTCTGGATCAGACTACAGTACTTTGCTTTAATTAAGGGCTATTAGTATATTAGAGCAGACTCACGCTGCCAAAAAACTATGAGATTTCCAAGACTGGTTTGAAAAAAATCATCATCGGAGGCAAAAGTTAAAAAATATTGTGTAGATTAAGTGATTGTCTTTGAAAATGTGTGTCATTATATTTAAGAATAATGATACAATAAGGGTGTGTGTTATATTGGGACGTCCCCATTTTCAGATGGATTAAGTCAAGTCTGAGGTCAGAGTATTTTCCTAGAGTACTGTTGCATGGCCAGTTTTAGCCCTAATATCAGTCACCTAACTAGCACAATTGCTGAAAGACAGGATTGGTTTCCAGAGTCCCTTGAACCCAAATCCTTTCTAAAGTTGCCTTCATCTGTGCTTCATGGTACACGAAATACACAGGAGCCTTAAGACATCTTAACTGCAGCATTAACTCAGGTGATCGGCACCTAGGTCTGAGCATCTGGGTTTGTCTAGCTCAGCTGTGTGTGGTCATACCGCAAAGCCTTACCTGAATTACTGTGTCCTCAGTGGTGTGCACTCACCCATGGGTGTTGCTAGGACTGCTGGGGCATATGCCAGGGTTCTTGGCACTGCAGTAAGCTGAGCTATGCTGTGATTCTTTCCCAGTGAATTGTCAGAGAACTTGTCTGTCCCTCAGGGGTAATTGTGGGAAAGCACTGAAGGACCATCAGCCCTCAAGTGGTTTAGCCTGCACCCACATTGCAGAATGGGTGGGTCATCAATCCAAATGAAAGCCTCCTCTGATTTTAAGCTATTGCCTTGGACAATCCAGCTAGCCCAGGCAAGACAATTGTGTGTGTGGATGGGAGGGAGGTTGAGGGCCACACCCAAGTAAAAACCTGTGTTAACTCCGCCATGAAGAAATACCCTAGTCAATGAAGAACTATTCTGTATTGGTCTACTTCAGACAAGTTTTACTCTGTTGACAACATAGGTCATCTCATTTGGCTCCTCCAGATCATCTCCTAAAGTCACATGCAAAAGGAGATCTTCCACCACACCCTCTCATTGTAGCTATGATCTGTGTATTAGTTGAAGTGGGCTCCTAATTAGACCTCGCTTTCCCTTTTGTTTTCTGATTCAGCAGTTACAGAAAAGGTCCACCTTTTGGTATACCCGGTATTTCTTATCTTTTAGCTTTTGTGGGTAGGCAGAGGGGTCCTTCAAGCCCATGTCAGATCTTAGAGCAGCTTTTCCCCCAGGTAAAAGGTGTGCCCCTCTTGGGGAAAAGGGTGCACAGACAGACCTCCCAACTGTTCTCCAGGGTCCCAGCTTTTATTTCTTTTTATAAAAAGTTAGTGTCTAGCTGTTACTTTGTTTTAAAAAAAAAAAACATGTGAAAACATGACCCAAGTGCACATATGCAGCAATGTCTGCCTGAGTCTCCAAAGAGCCTGAAACAGTAGTGTAGAAGTGTGAATTGTGCCATTCATTTCACTGGCTACAACGCCAATGTCAACATTTTAAACTATTCCACTGCTCAGCGAAGCACATAAGAAAGAAGAGGAAGCATCATGTTATAAGAATCTGTACATTCTACTCCATATGTCTGCATCCTTTAGGTAGGACTTTAACAAATACCTGTCGGGGTTGGAGGGGCATGATTGGTTTCCTTTTTCTGAAGTGGGACCCCTCAACTTTAAAAAGTTTGGGAAATGCTGCCTTAGAAAATTCTAATTTCCTTCCTCTTTTTCCACTCAGATGTCCTGTGTCACTCCAGGCTCTGTATATCAATGTAATCTCAAATAAAATCAACAGTTACTTCAGATTTACATTGATGTAACTAAAAATAGACTCTTTCTCCTTTCCTGTTTGCTCATCCCATACCAGCAGAAATCCTCTTTCTGTTCTGTACCAGCTGGACTGGATATTTTATCTCTTCCTCTCTTTTGATTTGTCACTGTCACGCCTCAAGTTTGCACTGCTTGATAGACTTAGATAACCTGGAGACATTCTCTGGTTATTGGCACTCTTTAGGGAATTTCCAATGTTTCCCATTTAAACTTGAGGTTTAGCTTGAGACTTCAACCCCTCAGGCTAGTCAGGATGTCAAAGCTTTTCTTTCTTTATTCTTTTGACTGGCTGAGGAGCCAGAGCTCCAAACACCCTTTTAGTGTGACTTCCAGCTCTAAAATGAACTTGAGGGCAGTTAGTTTCCAGATAAATGATGCATACAATCATGTACCCATGTGCTGTTGCAGAGATGCTATACAAAAACTGTCACAGGATGAAGTGCTAGGCAAAGAAATGGCTAATGTTTAAGCTTCCTTTCCTTTTTGAGAACCAGCAGTCCCTAATACAGTGTATCCATGCATCTCAGAGTGGTGATTTAACAGTGCTGTTGGGGAAAGGGAGACTGGTCTCTGCAGATCTGTCGACAGACACTGCAAGTGAAGGTGGGATTGTTGCCCGGATAGGCATAGCCACCTTAGCTTTAGGTACAGCTACACTGCAGGTGTCTGTTGGTGTCGTATAAAGTACACAGCCCCCCTACTAAGGTATAATAGCAGCGTAGCCAGTGAGGCATAGTTTAGGCAAAAAAAGACATACTGAAGGGTGTGGGTACGTACCCAAGTACATACCCTACATGGCCCTCTACTCGCCCAAGCCCTACCTCCCCAGCTACACTGCTATTTTTAGCATTGTAGTGTCCTGCTGACTGCCTGCAGCTGGAGTCTTTCCCCTCTGTGGGAAAAGACTCCCCCAGCAGGAACAGGCTCTGGCAGCTGGGAGGCAGTGGGGAAAGGCTCTGGCAGGGGAGAAGCAGCAGGGAAAATCGTACATACCCTGGGTCCTTGGAGGGCTTGTACTCTGGTTGTTAGCACATGCTGAAGCTCATGTTACCACATCTACACTGCTATTGTTACCCGTGCTAGCTAGATTAAAGCTAGTGTAGTATGCCTACCTGTGCTACAATGACACCTTCACTTGCAGTACAGATATACCCTTAGTGTCTTCTAAGAGGAAAAGTAGCACTGTCTCCTCCAACTCAGACTCTGTGGTCTGTTCTTATGAAAACCGTGAAACATACAGACTCCTGTTTGCTAAGTATTCAGGAAAGCAGGATTCTAATTTCATTATCATAATGACCAACTAGAAAAGTGGTACAGCAAGGGAAAAAAAAAGTCCCACATCACACACTAGCGTTTGAGGAAGTAACATAATTTTCCACTTAGCTTTGGCCCCATTGATCACAGCAAGCAACCCGCTAACCCCACTTCCCTCTTCAGTCCCAGAATGACTCAGTGAAGTCAGGTTTTCTTTTAGGTGCAACATGGAAAAAGTGGCTCATGCCGGAAGGAGAACAGAATAAATGTTTGCAAGTTTTCACAGTACTAGTGGGCAGACTGTCAATCATCTTCTAATAAGGTAAAGAAGTATTATCTGCACTTTACAAATGGCAAAACGAAGGCCCAGTGTTTAAAATTGCTTCCATGGGGCCACACTGCAAAACAGCAGTAGAGCTGTGCTCAAAACCCGTAACTCCCAACTACCAGCACTTCACTCTGACCACTACATTTGGTATCAATGGCTCGAATTACTTCAGATACAGAACTATGTAGTGGGCTTACTTGTTTACTCACTTATACCAGTTAAACCCCTATGTAAACTTCAGTGAGTTCAACAGATCTACTCTTAACATACACCCGTGTAAGTGAGATTAAAGTCAGATCCAGTACATAAGCTGCTGCATATTTTCATTCCATCCAGTTTGACTTGTCCATTTGCATCAACGCTAAGAAACACAAACTACATGTATATTTATCTTCATTTTAGCACCCCACTTATTTTTGTTAGCAAGCATGTCTTAGAATAGTAATTTTGTTCTGACGCATTACTGCTTTCTCTTGTTGCAAAGAGCTAAATAAAACTTTAAAGAGAGAATGAGCCTTCAGAAAGGAATTATGAAGATGTCAAATTGGTTTGACAAGGAACTCTTGAGATTTTTCTACCATTCCAAACAAAAAATAGGCCTATGACAGTATTACTTTTGGCATACTGACAAAAACAACGTTTTGATACATCTTTGTATACCATTTTCAAGTTCATGTGACAAAAGCACCCATTTACTTAATGCCAAATTCTCGCTGCTACTGAGTTAATTACACAGATGTAAATCTGAAGTGAGATCAGAATATACAACATATACTTAGAGGAATGATGGGCTTGTGGTTAAGGCATTGGTCTGGAACTTAGGAGAGCTGGGTTCTTTTTCTAGCTCTACTACAGACTTCTTGTTTGACCTTGGGCAAGTTATAGACTCTGTGCCTCGGTTTCCCCATTATAAAATAGGGATAATCATGCTTTTGAGTGTCTTGTCTATTTCAATTGTAAACTCTAAGAAATAGGAACTGTCTCTTGCTATGTGTATGTACAATGTCTAGCACAATGTGGATCTTGTTTTAGGGCCAGTAGGTGCTACTGTAATACAAATAATAAATAAGGGAAATAGAAGACTTGTAATTCAGCTGTTCAGATGAGGAATAAAATATGGGTGAGTTTGTGGACCAGTCTTCATATATCATTCTTGAGTGACTGCACTTTTACCTTGTTTCTAGGTAGAGCCATAGCACTGTTAATAACTGCTGTTTTGGGGTAGGTTGGCAGAAGAGGAGCATATTATGAAATGTTTCAAGATCAAATATTTGTGTAGGTTTTGAGTTTTTTCTTCTGTTAGCGGAGACCCTCTTGGTGCTCTAATTTATAACACTAACAATTACAACATTTATACAGATCCACTGATTCAGCTCTTCAAATTGTTTTGTCCAGGCTGCTTCAGCCTGCCAGTCCAGACCTATCCTTCAATAACCATATGGAAATGTGGGTTGACTCTGCCTCCGGGGACAGGGGCACGGCTGGATAGCTGCAAAGTCTCTCCATGGTCAGTTCTAAGAGGGAGGGAGTTTTCTGTTTACGATTCTCTCAGTGTTGGGTAGGCACAGAGTCAAATCAGGCAGAACAGCTCCAGCTGGTGTCTCACTAGTAAAGCACCAGGTGCAGGATTTAGCCTATAAACAATTAATATAACATTGGTCAACTAACCTGCTCAGTATGTTAAAACAGCAGCCAAAGCAAAGCCCCAAAATATAAATAATTGGAAAAACTGGTTTAATGACTTTGTCTTTTTTTATAAGATAAAAAGAGCATTGCGTGTTCCAATGTATCTACTTCATTTAGAAGAGTTTCTAAACTTTAATCTGGAAAACACCCCAAACGGTCTGCAACAAGTACTTATTTGAAATGATATTTCTTCTTGTTGATTTGCATAATGAACAGTGTGTAACTAGGTGCTCTGTACCTCACATTCATAGACAATTAGCTTAAAATGTGTTCCCTATCCAATGCAATTTTGAAATGAAATATTAATGAGAAAAATGTTTAAAAGGGCCTTAAATCCAGTCCCTTATTGGAACTTAATTAGGAGCTTGAGATTGTGGGCACCAGTGAGATGACTGATTGGAAATGTAGGCACAAAAGTACAAATTGGGCTCAGCAATGATAATGACACAGTTTTTATGATGTAGAGAACCTGGAGGCCTGAGGTATCACTAAATCCCCAAAATTTCAATAGGCAACATGTCTACCCTTTGATGCTGTGTATCACTACCCACTGTGCTGTTTGATTTTTTTTTTTAAAGGAACATTCACACACAAGTTAAGAAAGGCACCAACTTTCCAAAAATAATGTCTGAGGTTATTTCCCATCATACTGAATGCTAACCTTGTAGATAAACACTGTACTACAAGGATGGCTACAGATCCTTTATGCCATTGCTAAATTAAAATTTAGACTCCTAAGTGAGATCTACTGCAAAGACTCAATTTCTGCTCTATCAGTAGATTAATTTAAAAACTATTCTGAAATAATAGTGTGCAGTTATTATGGATGCACTGATAGTTACTCCATTGTTAAGTCAAGTTTTGCACTTAAAGAAGGGAATCAACCTGTTTGTTACATATGAATAATACAGCCCATCCCCAAAATTACAGCACTTTCTCTGAGTATGGAATTAATTTTCTGAGAATTTACAAATAAATCAGATAACTGGATCCAGAATTACAATGGATTAATACTGAGTCCTGTAATAAATTTAGCACCCAGTCCAGACCTATGACATCATGAGGGGGAAAATGAAAAAAAAAATCAAATACGTCTTTTAAAATGAGTTTAATTTAATCTGGGTCCACAAATTCCAATATCCCTTACTCATAATCATATGACTACTGCATGGTTTCTAGTGGGTAATGACAACACCCCTGTAATATAGTTTACCCTAAACTACTGAAATGTGTTCTCAAGCTTACACCCAGATTAATATTATTATTACATTAAGATGGAGTTATTATCTATATATGGGAGAGAGCTTCTTCTGTTAAAATAAACAATTCCCTCCCTAGTTTAGACAAGCTGTGTCATTGGATACCACATTAGTAGGTCATGAGAAATATACACCAAGGTCTTCACAAGATATGAGTATAAGGCAATGTATTGATTTTTTTCGGGGAGGGGGAGGAGAGGTCATGCTGTAGATAGATAGTTGAAACTGTTGTTTAACATTGAAGACAGAGTGCTGAGAATTGTCTTATATGGAGTAAGACAACTCACCAATGCTCTCAATAAAAGTAAGTACTCTACATTTTCAAAAACAAATCCTCTATTTCTAAATCCTCTACTTCTAAAAAAGGAGGTAACAGCTAAAAAATAGAGAGGGAACAGTGCCTTTCAGCATCTTTCATGCCTAGTATTGGCACTAGTAATACTTTTACCGGACACTCGTATATATAGGCAGGCAAAAACACTGCCACTGACACAAACTATTCCAACCACTTCCTGATTAGATCTGCTCTGTGTATACTGCACAACAATATCTCAGAGAAGTAAATGAACTCTGCCTCAAGCTCAACACAAATCCTCCTGCTTGCTGGTTACAATAATGCTGCAAGCCAACGTAACTCTGATAGCACCTTAAGACTTGTTTGGTTATTTTTTGCACTGACCTCACTTTTAGGAATCTGAATGTTACTGCTAGGAGACATTAATATAGTGAGAGAGAGATGAAATTGGATTTATGTGTGCAGAGGGTGTAGTTTTTGATGGCGTTTATTTTTGTTGTTCCTAAAGTTGTAAAATATATTTGTGGCAGTGGTGGGAAAATTTCCTCAGCTTTCTAATGTAAAGTGGACTTATTCACCTCTCCTCCCCTTTTCAGCTGTGGGTATACAACAGACATTGCTGCACCTGCATTAGTGTATCAGCACACTGGGCCTTAATAGATCAGAATGTTTTTCAATTTATTTTCTGTGGTTCATATTTTCTTAAAAGCCATTTTAATTCCTACTTCCAACTGGCAGACATTGTAGCTAAGTGGTACTGTATAAATATATGTTTGGTCAATTCCAGTGCAGACACCATACTCCCTCTCTGAATTCTAGTTCAGCAGTTTGCATATAGGAATTAGTGAAGTCAACACAAAGTTCCTCTTCACTCCAGTCTCAGAAGTGAGAGTCCCAGATACATCCCCCAAACCAGCCCTTCCTATACAGTGACACAGTAACAGTAAGCAAGCTGTATAGTCTTATCAGGGGCACAATTTGATTAATTTGAAAACTTTCAGCACAAAGAGCCTTAGAACTATTGATACAGAAAACTTGGTGAGACATTTTTCGTCTAGGCTGAATTAGAACTGATATTTCTTTTACACGCATTAAAAACTGTTTGAAGTAATTTAAAATACAAGATGGGGTTTCCACTTTCAGACAGACATTTCAGAAGTGCTGATTTCCTACCACTCAAAAATGAAGTTAATCAGAGCTGTGGGTACTCAGCACCTCTGAAGAATCACACCCAAGTATGTCAAAAAGTACACGAACACTTGAATATATGCTTAAACCGGGAGCGGGCAAACTTTTTGGCCTGAGGGCCGCATCGGGGTTTTCAAAATTGTATGGATGTCCAGTCAGTGGGGGCTGTGCCTCCCCAAACAGCCAGGCATGGCCCAGCCCCGGCCCCATATGACCCCTCCTGCTTCTTGCCCTGATGCCCCCCCCAGGACCCCTGCCTCCATTCAACCCCCCTGTCCTCTGACCACCCCAACCCCTATCCACACCACCACCCCGAACTCCCCTGCCCTCTATCTAACCCCCCTGCTCCCTTACCGTGCTGCGTGGAGCACCAGTGGCTGGCAGCGCTGGAGCCACGTTGCCTGGCCGGAGCCAGCCACGCCACCACGAAGCACAGAGCACTGGGTCAGGCCCAGGCTCTGCAGCCCCATCACCCAGAGCATTGCGCTGGTGGCACAGTGAGCTGAGGCCGTGGGGGAGGGGTTGGGGGCTAGCCTCCTGGGGAGGAGCTCAGGGGCCAGGCAGAATGGTCCCATGGGCCATAGTTTGCCCACCTCTGGCCTAAACCATATGTAGTGTAATCTCATACCATACTCAGACAGTGAGTTATCTAGCCACACAGTGGTCAAACTACACAAGGAGAAAACATTTCTCCACGTTACGCATCCCTTAATGTGAGAGTCACTGTAGAGAAGAGGGTGGCACTGACTACTGAGAACAGGTCCAAATTCTCTCTGTGCATAATGTACAACACCCAGGATAATATGTGCAGAGCAAGCATCAATGTGCAAAACTGCATGCATCTATTCAAGAAACCACCACAGCTGCACTAACCATTTTCATGGTCTGTGAGTGACATGACAACAATCTACCGTACTTTAAAAAAATACTGGACAGACGCAGCAGTGGTTCACCATCCATAATGGGCAGCAGAGAAAATAGTTTGTAAAGCTATCACCCCATTACTGGTGATGAGTGACCACCCAGCTACAGCAACCACACAAGCTGTGCCCCAATACTGACTACTGCCTGGCAGTTCGGTTCCAGAGATACCACATCATGGGAAGCTCTGGCTCACCCTCTGTGTACCACCTTTGGGTCTGGTGACTTAGTTTGGATGCGCAGACCAAGATGAATGGTGGGATGGTGTGGGACTGTACTTGTCTGTGTTTGTATGTCAAAGCCTGAGTGTGTCTTGTGTGACTATGGACCACAAGAGATGATCACTGCTTGTGCATCTCACCCTCCAAACTTTTCACTCTGTCAGAGCTCTCTGCATGTCTGAGTGACAGGGATTGGTATGTTCTGGCATACTGGTGAGAGGAGATGGGCTATGTGAAACATAACCCAAGCAAACTCCAAAAGGTAACTAGGAACACAGCAAACAATGGCTTATCATACATGCTTTAATTCTTGCCATCCCATCAACCTTTTGCCAAGAATGAAGCTCCTGCGTGGGCATGTGGGGGTGTTCGGGAGCAGCTTCAACACGACAACATGCATCAGAGCTTCTTCTTATGTGCAGTGACTCAAGTACTAAGGTTCCCACTCAGGTTCTTTGCAATTACGTCACACCTTACAACCACATCTTGCATTTCTTTAGCTCAATCAGCTCTATCTTCCCACTTCCTCTGCAGTGGTACGGAATGCTGGATGTTGTGGCACATGGGCATGTTAATTACTGCCAAAATCATGCTGCAACCCTGACCATTCTGTCCCCTCATGTTCCCTGTGTTACAGTTGCTGAAGAACGTTCTCGGAAGAGCATCCACACAGGTCTATATCTTTCTGCTGTCCTCCAGTGTTCAGTCACACAAAACACCTTGCCATGTTCTGTGTGAGAGCAGATTCCCATCTCTTATCATCTGTATTCCCTCTGTCTGAATGATACAGTATTTCTGGGCTGGGCAGGCTTTGAATATGCAAGTGTACTACTACTACTACACTGGCTTCATTTAATGTACCTGGGATAATTCCAATTCCTGTTGTGAGATGTTCCTGTGGGTAATGTCATCTACTGGTTTGCAAGTGATAATCTGCACTGGGCCAGAACTTTTCATAGAAATTGCTTTCTGATGTGCACATCCATTTGTGTAAAGAGTCAGCATAGCTGGATATGATTTGCAGGTGGCTCACAGTATAAGTAATTCCTTTTTCTACCTCTGTCTAGTCACCACGATCCAGCAACTGTCCTGCAGCTTTCTGTATCACTGCTGTGTATTAGTCTGCTGGAGGTGTTTACATTCTGTATCGCAGGCCATATGCTGCCTGTACTATCTTGTAAAGACTCTGCTATCTTGGCAGCTGCCTGTGGCTGATGACTGGACACTGTCCATGTACCATTGTTGTCATTCTTTTCTGACAACAGGTGTTTTCTCTGTTTTGGTGCCTGTGGGATTATGTACTCCTTTTGTTTGTCAACACTGTTCAGAGGCATATGCATGGCTTTGTCCTGATTCACAGCTGAGGCCAATGGCATGAGAGGCAGTTTTAATCATCTCGAACTCATTTTTTGCTTAGATAACCTTCACCCCCAAAAGCTTCTTCCTGCGCATGCCGCCATCATGCACAGCTGAACTTTGTCTGGCATATCCAGTCTCATGGGCGTGATCTCACAGTCTGCCTGTCCACAAAGACAGTAATTTGAGTTCGTCTCTTGAGGTAGAGTATCGTGCCTGGGTTTTTCCGGCTTCTATGCAGCCTTTGGATTTAACTGGTGGTAATACATAGTGGCAGCTTGTCCAGATCACTACCCTATGTTGCAACAGTTTCATTTTTTGAATTTGCATGGCTGGGCAGCAGGGGGTACATATACTCATATATACTACTATGGAATGTGAAATAAGGTTTACTTCCTGTATAATTAATTTGCTTGCTGGAAGTGGTGCATATCAATTAAACTTTCTCAATATGTAAGCTTCAGCCCAAGGTATCCCAGTGTGGAATTGGGCCATGGTGAATTTATACTACTCCCAAGGGCAACAAGTGTAACTATGGATTTATTATCTGACCACTCAGTTTATAGCCAAAAAGAGGCTCTCCTCCCATTTATTTTTGACAGGAAATGTATCTCAAACTACTTCATTATTTTAGACTTTGCTCAAGGATACAAACTGTACGATCTGACATCTTTATTTACAAAATGATTGCAAAACAAGATACCAAAAAGATGACAAACATCCAGGATTTGTATCCAGATAACATTTCTATTGAATATCTATACTCCAAACATTTATATACTTCTGAAAGGAAAAATAATTTGTTCAAAGGGATTAAAATAGAATAAAAAAGTGTGGTACAGGTAGACAAGGAAACAAGCATTATGATTTTGCTCCATGTTAAAATATCATTATTGTCGTACACTAGAGTAAACTAATTATCACTAGCTGTCTATTTCTCTGATGCATTAATGCTATTTCTTACATCTGTGTTAAAATCACTGCCTTAGGGTCTGATCGTGCTTCTGCTGAAGTCATTAGCAGTTTTCCCATTATCTTCAATGGCGGAAAGACTGGTCCCTTCATTTTGGTTTTGGCCTTGCTTTCCTAAATATCTGCCCCCTATTCTGCAATTTTCACCCAAAGGTGAAAAAGATGCATCTGTTTTAAAGGAATCCCAAGGAAGTTAGTACAATTTCCTCCAATCCTCTTATGTTGTCTAGAAAGCACTTACCTCATACAAATGATCATCTGTACCAAATGAAATATCCTCCACAACCTGTTAGGGATATGTCATAAGATAAACATAATACATTATGTATAAACACGAGGATTTTAATGTAATTGTGTAGCAGCAGTATAGCATAGTAAAAATTACACAGGCTGAACTCTTATATTGTTTTGCAGCATAAGTATAAAGAAAGAAGTCATCAAAGGAGAAACCTGAAAGCTATTTTCCACGGAGATTATTATGGAATAGCAGCCACGCCATATTTCAGTCTACAGTTTCTGTTATAAACAAGCGTGATTTTTGCTCCTCCCCCTCAAATCTACAAACGAATATCATCTTCAAAATCAGTAGATGGAGTTGAGGTGGAATCTTCTATCAAGTTTGTAAAGAACAGTATAAGTTCAAAAAGTGTATGTGGAAAGCAAAACTTGTTCTAACTTTTTTTTTAGCCACTCTGTAACAAAAAGCTGAAAGAATGAGAGAGGTGAAATGTAGATTATTAGATTTATTTGGCCAATATATTGTCCAAAGAACCAACGATTATCAGATTAAACTCTAATTTATAAATTAAGATTGTCGTCCCCAATCATCTACGTGACACTGCACGAGTACATCCTTGTGCCAGTGCAGCGTCCCACTGATGTCCCACACAGACACCATGGTCTGCACATCCAGATTTTTTTTTACAGACATGGAAGACTTCCCTGAACTGATCCATAAGGCTACTATCTTCGCCTTCTTCAAGGCACATTTCTACTATGATATAAGAAATTAGAAAATATTTAAATGGCTAGGCTGAGGGGTAGTTGGGGAAGTCATGAAACTGTAAAATTAGATATTAGTATCTCTCTCACACACTATTTTTAGCTCTATTCAAGTGAGGGCTACAGTTAGTGTTTTGACAAAGCAACACACAGTATCAGAGACCTGTATATAGGAAACAAATGATAAAACATAGAATATTCTTGGTGAACTTTTCAGAACTTCACCTCTACAAAGAAGGGAACTCTGCAAAGACATTAACTCTGTCTTCAGTTTTTGTTTGTTGCTTAGTGCATTTTTTGGTTTTTACTATGTTTCATGTTCTTGGAAGGATTAAATTTTATGAGATACAGATGTCTTCATTAAAAAGCTAGTCTTTACCCAGAGATAACACACAGTGGTATCTGAAACTTCTCAGGATTTCCTTATGGTTAGACTGGGCAGTGACATCGCTGTGTAGTAAATGTGGGTAAATACTGGCTGTACAATGGTGACCTGAGCACTGTATACAAGCCTGTTGTTACAGAATCCCTTTGCAGGTTGGATTAAGGATATAGAAAACATACTCAAACACTGACCTTCACTGATGCTCAATGTTGACATTTAAGGTAGATAAATTTAAAGTCTCCAAATGATTTTTGAATCTCTACAAATACAATATTTAATTAAACTAATATGAAAGTACATTTTGTTTAGATTTCTAAAAAAGTGTTGCCCTTTACATCTGGCATATTTACTTCCTGGATCAGAGGGTACTTTAATCTATGGTAATGTGTTGCATCCCACTGACAAAGGCTTTATTGCTGATGGCTATCACCAAATTCTGACAAACACTATATCACATACAGTTTTGACTTAATTTTTAACATTTGTCATTTTAAAAGTATACTGTTATTTCTTTTTAGTGAGAGTCCATTTCAATATCACAGAGTATTAATATCTCAAACATAGTTAATCAAACAAAATGCTGTGTAATTATATAGCACCTTTTCAACAAGGATCTGAAAGCATTTTACAAACCTTCTTTACAGATGGGAAAACTGAGGTACAGAGAGGAAAGGTGACTTGCTCAAGATCAAGCAAATTAATAGCACAGCTGGAAGAGAACCTGGCAACCTGATCTCTACTCTAACAATACACACTCTGTTTCAAGCATTGAGATGGAATTATACATGTTACAAATGACTGATGTGGTAGCTACCAAACATGTTGGCTTACCAAAGGTAATACTACTACATTTTGTTTTTTTTACCTTGAAACTTTAATCACCTGAATTCTCTTGAAATCTAGTAGGTGTTTCCTTCCTTCATAAGGTTAAAGAGGGAACACTGCACAGCATGCCAGAAGAAGAAGAAAAAAAGGACAGGTCAGGAAATGAAACGTGAAGGTTCATGGGTATACATGATCATAGCGATACCAGGTGTTAGAGAGATTTTAACACATACAAATCTACACAGATATTAGTTGTCAGCAGTGCCTCTGATGTTGCTTACTAGGAAAATATCAACAAACAAAAGTCAAAGCAAGGACACACAAGGAGAGATGCAATGTGCAGGTGTTAATATCTTGAGAAATGAAGTGTTATTGTATATAAGGCCGGGTAAAATCCTGGTATAATTCAGAAATTACCCAGAAACAAACTATGAAAAAAATTCCAACCTCCTCCACTTCTAAGAAACCAGAGTAAAAATACTTGGAGTCAATTTAGAGCTACATAAAATTTTAAGGAACAAATCTAGGACCTACTGGGACCATGGCAGAATCACACTCAATTGCCATGATTGGTTTGGTTCCTTCAGACTAAAGGTGGCTCCATGTTGTTCTTTCTTAATTCCAGCAAGTTAATTTTGGTTCCTGATAGAAGAACCATACCTGAAGTTGCCACAATCTGTCTTGGCTCTGTCTGGTGCAGGAGTACTTTGGCTTGGTTCAGACTGATTAGTGTTGTTTATGGATTTGTTCCAATAAGTTAAAGAAGACTGCTGTTCTAACTAGCTGTTGGTAGTTCCAGTGGGGTGCCATTTATTCTCAGGTATTTTTGGCTGTTCCAGGATAATTCTGGCTGGTCCCATCTGATTTAGTTCTGGCAAAAACCAGTAAAGGTGCTTCTACCAGCAGGGTTGTCATGGATTATAGATGTTTTCCCAGCTCTGCAGTTGGTTTTAAAGGGGAAGTTTGTTATATATGGTTATTCGGTGATGCCACAGGTAGTTTCAAGAGTGCTTTGGCAATTTTCAGGGAGTTTATTGTCCCATTAAACACAGTATATTTAATTTTGAGTTCTACATATGCAGGTTAAAAAGAGAATAGTATTTGTGAGGATCACTGAGTCTTCAGTGTAAGTACAACTATAAAATATATTCCAACTGTCTTAAGAAATACAGGGATAAGGCTGTCAGATAATAAACTTATGATCACACAGGAAAGTAAGATATCTGGAACTTTGAAAGCATGCAAAGCCTGAACGATCATGACTGAGCATGTGATATTCTGTGATCTACTGAGGATATATCTTACTTTGAAAATAATAATAAAATAAACAAGTCTTTATTGTCAAGGAGCAAATCCAGTAGGATCGTGAATGCCTGGCTGTTCCCCTTCTCCTGTTTCAACCCCCTTTTTCATAAGAATAGTCTTTAAGTTTTTAATGAAACCTATGAGCAAAAGTTAATCGTATGTGAGGAAATTGTATTTATAATACATCACCATGAACCCAGGACCCAGTTTATAATAATGTTTTGTCAGAGGTAACAAGATAAATGACTGGAAGTGAAAGTATATGAAGTAGTTATTGGTAATACTGACAAATGAACCACTAGAATTCCAGCCTTCAACTCCTCACTCATAACATTTCAGTATAAAGTGAAACAATTGCCAGGCTGCCAGTGTATGTGTGTGTGTGCATATGTATTATTATATCCTTTCTGTCATGGTTTTGAATCTAACAATTCTGCAAGCTCCAAAACAAATGATGCCTCTGTTCCTCTTTTTTGGAAAGAAGTTAATATTCTTCAAAGGATACCACTCCTCTTTTGATACCCCATAGCCTAGAACAGAGATAAGATAGTTAAAGGGGGTCACCCCCCTAAAAGTGAGCTCAATCTTATCAAGATATGTATCTTAGAAGGACTCCATAAGGACTCAAAGAATACCATCAAATAATTTGGTAAATGCACGTTCTTCCTTAAGTGAGTATCTATAATCTCCATCCCTTGTCATATGATAAATTATCATGTGGTTGATTACTAATGATCATCATTAAGCTGTTCCCTAAGAGATACCTTAAAACCCTTTCAGTGGTCAAATGAAAGAGTAACTAAAAGGTATACAACCTATTTAGCCATAGACAGAGCTATTTTTAAACAACCACAGAAGTTCCACAGTTATACATCATGACAGAAGGTTTAAATGCTGGAAAAGAGATGCCAGACCTCTGAAGACCTCTGTGCATTTACAGATCAGAGGACTTGCTTCCTTCCTTTACCCAGTTTCTCTTTCTCAAATTATTGCCATGGCTATAGAAAGGTGTAATGTGTTTATTAAATATTCCACCCCATAACTGGCTGTTAGGAGGTGTTTGTGAAAGATACACTCCATGCCTTCTCTCACTAGACATACACTGCCCAACATTCCTGTTGAGATGCTACTAGCCTGTTATGCTTCTGTCTAAACCACAGCACCAACTGAGAAAATCGTGGTAAAATTTGTTTTCAGTCGTGTAGCTGTCTTGGTCCCAGGATATTACAGATTATTGTAATGAGCTAGAAGAAGGAAAAAAAAAACGTGAAAAGCACCTTCAAAAGGTGAGTCTGGGAACTTAAGTTCATAACTCTGCTAGACAACAAAAAACGTGGACTGAATAAAGACATTGGATTTATAGCTCATTACAACAATCTGTAACCCACTAACCTTCCTTTGTCACACAACTGTAGAGGTGTAAACTATCCACTTCACCTTGAATGGTCTCTTGCAACAGGTGTTAACTCCTTATCTATTCCACCTTGTATTTAGCTGTGATATTCTGAGTACCTTTCCAAGAAGAGCTCTGTGTAAGCTCGAAAGCTTGTCTCTTTCACCAACAAAAGTTGGTCCAATAAAATAAATTACCTCATCCATTTTGTATCTCTAATATCCTGGGACCAACACAACTACCACAACCAACCACGGAAGATATCAAATTTCACTGTCTGAAATGGAAATTCCACAACATGAAGAAAAAGGAAACCAAACTTAACAGCGTCCTCTACTTCCTGAGCAAATTTAAGAGGACTCCCAGAGGACTAACCATCTATAACCCTCTGACCACTTAACTACATGCAACTCTAAATATGCTAAAGAGCTCTGCAGAAGGACTTCAGAAAAACTGAGGAACCATCTCCAGCACCTCACATATTCCAGAAGGGACGCCCCTCAAATAAGAAATCATCACATGCTCCCATATGCTGAAAAGAAAAAAAAATCAGGAATCCTACCGGAGATCATGCAAGAAAGCCAAAACAACTGTAACCCCACCCCCACCCCATCCAACACAAAAACAAAAAATGGAAATAACTACAACAAATCCACAACCTACAGAACACCACTTCCAGGAGAAACCATGACACCAGGACCCACCAGATGGATACTAGGTGACACCCCAACATCATCAACTTATCAAGGCTACTTCTTACCAGAGCTGAATTATCTACTTTCCCAGGGACTGAACTTCTGCCGCACCACAGAATTTGATACCATACTAACATGTGAGAACTAGAAGAATTATTTCACTGATTCTTCCTCAAAGAAGTACTTCACAACAAAGACAATACTGTTCATAGTATTGTCCCCAGTGATGGTTATAAGAAAAAGGAATCATCTGACTGGAAACCACACACTTGATTGCTTCAAGGAAAAATTTGACTGTGAAATCCCAAATCATCATATCCACTACAATCTCTCCATTGTGGAGAGGACAGCTATACAGTCTCTGAAATCCAACCACCGGATAGTGATCAAACCAGCAGATAAAGAGAGAGCCATCATAATCCTCAAATGTGATGATTATGTCAATGAGGCCAGCTGACAACTCTCTGATGCCACCCACTATAATAAAGTAAGAGAAGACTCCACACCACAATTCACCCAGGAATGTAAGGATATCCTCAAATCCTTCCCAAAACAACTCCAGGAGAAACTATAGAACCCCATACCTCTTGAACCCACCCCAAGGACCTTCTACATGCTTCCCAATATACACAAACAAGAGAACCCACACAAACCATCATATCTGGCCATGGCATGCTTACTGAAGGAATATCGGGACTCAGAGAAACCATCCTCAAACCACTCACCACTCAAAAGTCCAGTTTCCTACAGGACACAACTGACTTTCTCCATAAACTCTGCAACAATAACAGCCTTCCTCCAAACACCATATTGCCACAATGGATGTCACCTCCCTATATACCAACATCCCTCACAATGAGGGAATTGCCTTCTACCTCAAATATCTACAGGACAATGGACAAGACTCATATCCACACCAACCTCACCCAATTCATTCTCACCTGTAAAATTTTATGTTCAACACCACACACTTTGCCCAGACCATGGGAACAGCCATGGGTACTAGGATGCCTCCCCAATATGCCAACCTGTTCATGGACCACCCCAAAGAATAATTTTTTGAAAAATGCATCATGAAACCAATGATAGTCCTGGGATACATCAATGATATTTTCATCCCCTGGAGAGACAATCTAAACTCCTCTGTAGATTTCCACCACAACTTCAACAACCACTACCCATCCATCAAACTCTCTCTATAACACTCCCGCACCAGCATCAACTTCCTGGACACCATGATCAGCTTCAATAATGGAACCATACAGGAAACTACATATGAGAAACCCGCAGATCACCACACTTACCTTCACAGATCTAGTAACTACCCCAAATACCAAGAAATCTGTTATCTACAGCCAGGCACTCAGATAACAAAGAATATGCTCCGAGGAGAAAGTCCAGGATATGTACCTTAATACACTTAAAACTGCCTTCACCAAACAATGACACTCCTCCAGAGAAGTAGATTGCATGACTAAATGGGCCATCCAAATATCCTGAGAGAACCTGCTTCGATATAGGAAAGAAACCCCCTCTGACTGCACATCCGTATTTATCACCTACCACCCCACCATGGAAACCATACAGTTATACTTTTGGAAGAAGTCAAGCTTTACCCAAGCAACAGAATTGCTGGCATTATCTTTGCAGATTCACCAAGAACAGCAGATAAAATAAAAAAAATCACAGCTGGCCATTTAGGATGAAAATGCCCTCTGTGTTACAAGTTGTCCAGCTATGTAAAACATTTTATTTTACAAAAGGTTGAAATTACCATTCACAGCCTGATTCAGAATAGAATTTTACTAGACCAGACGGGAATTTACAGTAGGGTAATGGCCTGACTTCTGCTAAATCTCAGTCAACAGAAATGCACAATTAAATATCAATTTTCTACGTGGTTCAAAGTTCAATGGCTGTTAACAGTAAGTGCTCTTAAGCACACGTTTAATTGTTGACGACAAAATTCTAAAGAAATAAAAACAATGCATGTCATAGGGTTTGTTTGTCACATTACATGGTGTTGTTGGATGGTATGACTCCTTAACAGCTTGCTTATCCTTGCAGTGCTGTTAAATGATTACTGGGTAGTTGTAAATATTTAAGACAGAAATTCCAAAGCAAACCACAAAACTTAAAAGAAATATGTCAAGCCCTTTAAGCTTCCTCATTTTTTCCTTTTTAATATTTGATGCAAACTGGAAGTCTGCCCAGCATCTGAACTGGAAAGACTTAGACCATTCCACCGACATTAGGGGACCCTGCTTCTCCTCTCCCTCATGCTGATGTAAATCAGGAATAAAAAGTCAATTGAGTCACACTAGCATGAAACTGATGTAAGTGAGAGGAGACACCGTTGACAATTTGTGTTAAATCCATAAAGAATCTTATGAGAATATTTTCTCCCAAAAATCAATATGTACCTTACATATTCTTTCTTTCTTAATTTCGAAAAGATTGATGGTGAAAGGAAAAAGGATTGACAGAGTTTTCATAAAGCTATTTTATTTTTGTCCTTATTTGAGGCCAAATCTAAAGTTAATTCTTAATCTGCTTTGCTGACCCTTAACCCTTCCTCTCAAAATGAAAAACAATGACATCATTCAACAATCTGCAGAAAACGCTAGATACCTCTTTGAGTTCACGGCATTTGGTTTGAGCAGTGGGGCATGAAACAGCGCCCCGCTCTGTGCCTTTTGGAAAGTGGCTTTCTTTTCCTCTCGCTGTGTCCGAACAGTGATCATCAGCAGCATCCATCTCATCTGTTCGGCCCTCTTCTCCCTCTGAAACACAGCAACCAGCTTCTTTCAGCTGAAACCCTTGGATCAACAGCTGACAGGCCTCCAAGTCAGCTTCCCACACTCTTTCGAGCAGCTGGTTCCCACAGCTGAAATAAAAGCCAGAGGAAAATAAAAATTTGTTTCAGGGAGAATAGTTCCTAACATACAACTTTTTTTTAAACCTAATCAAAAGGGCAGGTCAATGCTCTCATAAAGAGCTCAGCACTTTTTAAAATGGTAATGAGTTATTTCAAGCTGAGAAGCAGTAGAGGGATTTATCTACTGCAAAGTGGATGTCAAGAAAAATCTGTTAAAATGCTGTTACCTTCTGTGGTGTGTACAGTAGGTAGATTAGACCCCATTCTAATTTTACTGAAGTCAATGGAAGTTTTGTCATTGACCTCAATGGGAGCAGGATCAGAGCCTTACTCATTCTCAGTGGCTTTATGACTGTATTGTAAAAAAGTACTCACATAATCTTCCTCAAGTTGTTCTGAGAGAGAACGTTATCACTTCAACTAAAATATTATTTGCTGCATTAAATATGTTGGTCAAATTATACTTTTAAGAAAAAAATGTATGTAACTTTTCAGATTCTTGTTAGAGTGAAACTTAGACAAAAATCTAAAGCATCAGTCAATCAAGTTTTATTAATTAAATTAGGGCTGTTTTTACTCTCCCTCAGCCTTCTCCTATCTTTTTTGTCTATTTTCCCCAACCTCACTTTGTGATATTGTACTGTTCCCGTTTTTTCCAGCAGAAGAAGGAGTTGAAAGGAGGTTTCTGTTTAGAATTTCTTAATATTTTGCACGTCTGTATCTTCTTTCAATCAAAGATCTTTAAGCGCTTTATGAATATTATCCTGAAAACCCTTCATGTACAGTTCTTCCATTGATGTCAATGAGAATTCCATGCATGCAAGGTTTTGCAGCATCAGGTACTTAAGCTTCTCAGTACCATCATGACATACAGGCATATATTATCTTCATTTTACAAATGCTGAATCCGAAACACAGAGAGGTTAAATTACTCTCTGAAGTACAGTGAAGTGAGTCATTGGCAGAGAAGGAAATAGAACCCACAAGTCTTGACTCCCATTTCACTGCTCTAATGTCTAGATTTATCTTAACATCTAATAACTGAAGCATTTTCTATCAATGTCCTTCAGATCTATCAGTTATAAGTTAAAAAATTTAAACAAACCAAACTGTTATTCCAACTTTCTTGACAAATATCTGTGGTAATCAAATATCTGATTTAAAGATTTTTACTCTGAACACAGAATAAATTAATTGCAGTTAGTAATAAAATGCTTATTTGAGTGACAAGTTTTTACTTTGAACAACAGTATTTGTTACTGCACAAATAAAACTTACCAACCCAAACTTGAAGCTGCAATATTTTCAGAGTATGTGTGAATAATTGGGAGTCAGAAATGGAGCCACAGGATTAGTGCTTACAGTTTGTATGGATGCATATTTAATTAAGGTGGAATGTGACATGAGGTCTTCAAATTGCTGCCTGAATCCCAATGGGTTCTGAGCAATGCTAATTAGAAGGGGGGGGAAGGGAAGAGGGATCTTCAATACATGCCACATAAGAATTCTGTGTTCCCTCCAGTCAGCACTCCACCTCCACGTAAATTAAAATAAAATAAAATAAAATAAACCCTACTATTTTCTGTACTAGATGGTGCTTGTCACTACAGTGTAATAGTTACATAGTTGAAAACTTTCTTGCCCCTTATAAAAAGTTTGTCAGCACCAATATATAGTATTTTATGAGATATTCATTTTAGACATCTCAAGACTTGACCTGGAACTTCCAACCGGTAGCCCACTTTGATTGTTCAACTTAATGGAAGACCCCATTGATACAATTAGGATAGAAATAATGATATATGCAATAATTACTGCCAGAAAAACAAATGGTGTTCGAACTATTATAAAGCAGCAATGTCTTGGGCACATGTTATTCACCCACTACTCAAGCCATTTGGTCAACATGAGTTGATCATGATTAAGATTTACACAGATTTCAGCATTCCATAAATACGGTACATGTCTTTAATAGCTTTGGGTGTATTTCAAGGACATTATTATTTTGCCACTATATTAGTAAAACTCTGGTACTTCCTGATGTATCCCTAACTAGGTTATCAAATATGTATGTTAATAGACTCTGTGTTGCTGAACTTTTCAACTGAAAGCAGTAAATGCACAGATTTAATTCTTGGGGCTATACTTCCATAATTTTTTATTTTAAAATTACTGAAAGTTTAGGGGCATTTTTTAAACCAGTATTTTGAAAATTGCAAACAGCAAACACAAAACCACATGCCAAATAAATAAAAAATTGTTTATGTGGTCCAATTTTTGAATATTTCAGCATTTTAGATATATAATTGAATTATGGTGTTTGGCTTATTCATATTAAATCCACTTTGTAAATGCTTAAGTTTATGGATGTTTGTAGTCCTAGTGAAGTGGATGGGACTACTCTTCTTCTTAAATTAAGCACAGTATAACTCTGTAGGATTGGACCTACACTGTGGACAGGTCAAGATTAGGTCACACTTTATACTGAAGTTGCATTTATAAATACATTATTCAATATTCATAATTGACTAATAGATGTTATATATGCATGTTATAGACATAACAGTATGTATTAAGTACATCAATCAAAGGTATTACAAGAAACCTATTGATTTGTTGGACTCTATAACCATCTATAAGAATTGATTAACCATTTATTAAAACATATTCTAATCACTTACTGATCCTTTATAAACTATTTATAAGTGTACTCTTTATATAAGAAAGCATGACCCAAGATTATATATATATATAAAGGGGGATTTGTCCACTGAGGCTTCTTTCCATCTTCTATTAAGTTTACAGGCTATTTCTCCCCTCAGTCTTCGTGCAAGATTCACAGTGATGTCAACAGGAGTTCTGCATGTGGCTCCTCAGCAGAATATTGCTCTAAAACTATTTAGAGTGTTAGCTGGAAGTCCAGGAAAACAGGTTTCCTACTAAGAGCACTGCAGACACACACAAGTCATCTTTGGCTCTTGCACACTTTAGCCTAAATGAAAACATATGCCCATGTAAGTAAGAATAGCCAAAATATTTTTATAAAAAGTAACAGGAGCTAGACAAGGAGGCAGCATTTTTTGTAAATCTCATTGCAGCTTATCTCAGAGATGTCTTCTGATGACTGAAACATGAAGAAAAATGGCTCATGATCCACAGTGGCTAAAACACTGTTTGTGTAGAAGATACTGTTGTTTTAATTGACAGAATGAACCTCTATGAGGAGCCATATCATGAAAGCCAATAAAGTGAGACTGAAAATGAAAGCAAGCATAATAAAATTCATATTCAATAAATACACATGCAAAAACTTTCCAGCAGTGGGAACATAAATTAAATAGAAACAAATAAATGTGTAACTTAGAGAACTGATTCCTAACAGAAAATAGAGTTGCCGACTCCCCAGGATTGTCCTAAAGTCTCCAGAAATTAAAGATTAATCTTTAATTAAATATTATGTCATGTGAGGAAACCTCCAGGGACATGTCCAACCACAACTGGCAACCCTATTGGGATCAGGACTAAAGTTTTGATTCAGGAAAGCACCTATGCATGTGGGTTTACACACATTACTTTACACACATGAATAAGTCCCATTGACATCAAAGGGATGCAAGCATGTGTACATGGTCAAGTGTTTTCCTGAATCAGGGCTTAAGTGCAGGCATCAAGGAAAAAAAGCTTAGAATTAATGACATTCAGGAAGATGAAAGATGTTTACTATTGATTCATCCTACACACAGCGTATGCCTTGGAAAATGTATTAAAGACAGTGGGCCAATAATTTCCCACAGTCTGCAAGCCCTATTCAGGATGCCTTATTTACCCTCTGATCAAGAAAAACTTGAATTGACATTAAGAGGATTTATCCCTAGGTAAAAAATGCCTAAGGAGTGATCAAATGAAATAACCAGGGAAAGTCATTACAAAGGATACAGGATACCATTTAACATCAGAAGGAAATATGGTCTAGTAAAAAGGGTACAGGACTGGAATCAGGAGCTTTGGATTCTACTTCTAGCTCTACCACTGACCTACTGTGTGAGCTAAGGAAAGTCACTTCATCTCTCTGTGCCTCTGTTTTCCCTCCCACTTTCTGCTTCATCTATTTAGATTCTGCTCTTTGGGGTAGAGATCTTTCTCTTACTGTATGTCCATACAGTGTCTAGCTGTTTCTAGAAAGGTAACCACCCTAAGGGAGGCCAGGAAGAAGGAGGGAAAGAAAATCAAGAAAAGTAATGCTTAAGCCACTCAAAAACCCCATGAAGACCATATTTTTAGATACCTGGCCTTTTAATGTAGTTTACCATATTACCATTAATGTTATGTATTAATACCCATGTTTATACTTAAACATTGCTTAATCCTTCAGAAATTTACCCTCACACCTGTTATCTCAAACATCTGTATCTAGATTTTCCAGCTTTGCTTTTGATTCTTTAACATTCACTCTACCACTTTAGCCTCTTGACCCTCCCCTTGTATTTTTTTGATGCCTATAACTTTCCACTGCTCATCCAAACCCGCTCTGTAATGTTCCATCATGTGACTGGATCACATGAGGCTTAGTCAGTCAAGGTCCCCACAACCCTATTTTCCCTGTCAGCTCTGGGTTTAGGAATAATCTGGTAGAGAAGATACAGCTGGAGCTCATCAAACCACAGGACTCAGCTGGCACACACAAAAGGAGGAAGAGGAAAAGAATATAGACTGTGGGGAATGGAAAACTTGGACTCAGTTCAAGCAGGGGTATTGGTTTTCCCTTGCTCAGACCCTAGAAAGGGCTTTGATTTTGACTATTTAGGGAAGGAAACTTCGGTTTGGTTGGGTTTTGTTTGTTTGTTTTTTATTTTGGGGCTGGGAACTTCTCTCACTGCCAATGAGAAAAGCCTGTTATACACACCAGAGTCTCAATTTCACATTTCAATGCCTACTAAAACAATGTTGTGTATATCATCTCTACGGCCACCAAGAAAGTTGGAAATCTTGTAAGTTCATTACATACTTTACGCTATACTGATGTTCCCAGGGCACCAAAACCTTGTTTCTGCTGCTCCCTTGTTTCCAAACTTGTTAACAACCCTTGTTTATTCATGAGCACTATTAACTCTCTTCTCCATCTAAACACTTTGCAATTTCAGTCTTTCCCCAACAAGGCTCAGGCAATCCTATTTCTTTTATTCCAAGATTGCTTTTTTGTTGTTTTTTTTTTAATTTCTCCTCCCTCTTTGACACTTACTCCAAATCCTTCTAATCAATTATTTCTTTTTCCTTTACTCTCCCTCCCCTGCCTTCTCTCCTTGTACCCTGGGACCACTTGGACATTTGGTTCCTTAAAACCAGTTCCTCCTCCTGACCTACTTCATTCTCTTACTACATACTACGACATCGCTAATGTTTCACTGTCAAAACCAACTTTTCCACTGGTACCTTCTTACTCCTCCATTCTCCCCATCTTCCTCTCCTATATTTCCTTTGTATTTGTAAAATCTTCTATGGACTTGTCTCTGCCTACTTCATGGACCTTACCTCTCTCTACCCACTCCCTGCGCCTTCCCCTATTTAACAACTGACCCTCATCAGGCCTTTCACTATTGGTAAAGAATGTTCTTTCTTGCACCTCTGGCTGCTAGAAATAGCCTCTATAGCTCTTCATTTCATATCATATCTCAGCTGAAAACAATTTTTCCAATTTCCTCTCCTTTCTTTCTCCCCCTGCTATTATTCATTATTTAGTGCTGTACTTTTATTATTTGAAGTAACTCTGTAAAACTTTTTGTGATTAAATTTGTATGAAAGACGGTGTACAAAATAAATGTGTATTGTATTGTATAAATGACTGATTAGATCTAAATTACATGATTTACATATATCAAGTATTTTAGTTGTAAACAATGATAATTGGAGTCTTATCTTCTTGCAAAGGACTCTGGGATATCAATGCATGTAAAGAGCTACATATATAAAATATTGTTCAATGAGATGCAGCAAAGAAGGAAGCTTTTTCAACCCATATAAAGAAATTCCTTTTAATATGCTAAGGGCTTGCCTACACTGGGATAATAAGGAAAATTAATCCAAATTAATTAATGTGTGAATTTAAAGTGGCTTCATTAAACTGCATTAAACCTTTTGACAGGTTTCAGAGTAGCAGCCATGTTAGTCTGTATCCGCAAAAAGAACAGGAGTACTTGTGGCACCTTAGAGACTAACAAATTTATTTGAGCATAAGCTTTCGTGGGCTAAAACCCACTTCATCGGGTGCATAGAATGGAACACACAGAAGATATTTATACATACGGAGAACATGAAAAGATGGGAGAAGACATACCAACTGTAAGAGGCCAATCAATTGAGATGAGCTATCAGCAGCAGGAGAGAGAAAAAAACCATTGACGTGATTATCGAGATGATCCACAGAAGGTATGAGGATATTTTAACATGGGGAAATAGATTCAATTAGTGTAATAACCCAACCATTCCCAGTCTCTGTTCAAACCTAAGTTAATTGTATCTAATTTGCATATTAATTCAAGTTCAGCAGTCTCTTTGGAGTCTGTTTTTGAAGTTTTTTTGTTGCAAAATTGCCACCTTCAAGTCTGTCACTGAGTGGTTAGAGAGGCTGACATGTTCTCCCACTGGTTTTTGAATGTTATGATTCCTGATGTCAGATTTGTGTCCATTTATTCTTTTGCATAGAGACTGTCCGGTTTGGCCAATGTATATGGCAGAGGGGCATTGCTGGGACATGATGGCATATATCACGTTGGTAGATGTGCAGGTGAACGAGCCCCTGATGGCGTGGCTGATGTGATTAGGTCCAGTGATGGTGTCACTTGAATAGATATGTGGACAGAGTTGGCATCGGGCTTTGTTGCAAGGATAGGTTTCTGGGTTAGTGTTTATGTTGTATGGTGTGCAGTTGCTGGTGAGTTTTTGCTTCAGGTTGGGGGGCTGTCTGTAAGCGGCGAGGACTGGTCTGTCTCCCAAGATCTGAGAGAGTGAGGGATCATCTTTCAGGATAGGTTGTAGATCTCTGATGATGCGCTGGAGAGGTTTTAGTTGGGGGCTGAAGGTGACGGCTAGTGGCGTTCTGTTATTTTCTTTGTTGGGCCTGTCCTGTAGTAGGTGACTTATGGGTACTCTTCTGGCTCTGTCAATCTGTTTTTTCACTTCAGCAAGTGGATATTGTAGTTTTAAGAATTAAACCTTTTGTTCACATTTTCAAAGTGAATTGAGCTAAACCAAATTAAAACCACTTTAATTCTGACTATGAGGATCTACACAGGGATTTAATACAGCTGAGTCTGATTTAATACAGTTTAACTAATCCAATTTAAAAATCCATTCGTATTAACTTTCCTAAGAGTTCCCATGTAGACAAGCCCTCAGAGTGATTCTGAATACAAAGAATTTACATAGGTTTATTATTGTAAATTTATTTCACAACTGCTATAAAATTAAGGACACATTTTTCAAACATATCTACATTACCAAACCAGAATAGAAGACTAAAGAATGGGGAACTGTAAACTAAATGCACATACCCATTTTGTGTGTATAGCAGCATGTTTGTATTAGCAGCTGAGATGCACCCTTTTGAAAATTGTTCAGCGAAGGCCAGAGCCTCATTGTTCAAAGCCCAGAGTCAATGCAGAAATATTTTAGTGGGGAAAATGCACTGCTGGACTGAAACACAGGAACAACATGGGTAAGTGGCTCCTATTTTCTTTCAACATTCTATCTCTCGTTCTCATCTTCTTTTTGCTTCTCTGGATTTTGACTTCTAGAACATTTTCATGATTGGAAATATGTGCATGTTGATAGACTTAAGTGATTAGATTTAAATTGTGCTTCCCCCATGTAAATCCCATCCCTGTGCCCATCCCCACCAATTTATATGGTAAACATTTTAAAAACTGATTGCTTAAAGTCATACAATTAAATCCATATTTTAAAAACTTGTGCATGTGTCTATATTTCACGAGACAACTGAATATTGTAAAAATTCTCAATCCTGGAAAATACTTAGTGGAAAATATCAATAAACATATTCTGTGGTGGTGGATGAGGTTCATTTTCTCAGACCTTTACAGTGAATAATAGCATTAGTTATTTTACTCGTGTATAGCATTAGTTTAGAATTTTTTTTGGTCAAAACATTTACAACTTTGTGTAGCAGTCTGCTAACAATATTAATACTAAAAGCTGCAGTCCCTCACTGTGCTGTCAGTATACCGAGTGCACACTGAAACACGAATGGCTGGCAATACTTTCTACCAAATGTTTAAAAGATTAAACCTATCAGCAACAGTCATTATCCACAATTTCTCATAGGCTAGGATAAACATCACCTATTGCATCCACAGTCTATAGTATTTAAGAGCTGAAATCTAAATTGAAATCTAAAAAGAGCCTGATAATATTATTTCCTTTTTTCTCCTACCCATAAAAGGATAAGCAAACTAACATCAACATCTTGAGGGCATAACTGATTTCTTGGATTTTATGTGGCCAGATTATGTAACTACTCTTTCTGTTCAAGAAAATAAAGGGGAAGTCAATTTTTTTTTATTGCTGAAAACCAATAATGGATATTTTATTATGGTTATTAAAAAACAAGACAGTACAATACTAAGCAATAACAATTAGAAAATACACTTGTACAGGAGTCAGAAGGGAAATTAATTTCTGTTTTCTTTTCATCTGCCAGCTATTCATTTTATCTGGCACAAAACTTTAATCATGGCCTGTCATTTTTCTATCAATATTCAGTGTCACTGTGTTATAGTTAAATTATCTCTGCTGGAAACACAAAATGATAGACTGCTGCAGTTTACTGTTTCCACTTTGATTCTTAATGCAAGGTGGATGTTGTGATGGAACTGACATTGCAGATGCAGGAAATTAACTAATTTACAAAGAAATAAAGTAGCGAGCACGTACTACTCAATTTAGTGCCTCTACTTACTGTACAATGTTTTTACCGTATTATCTAATCTATAACGTACATAATTTACTGCCTCTCTTAAGAACCATTTTTTTCTCTTTGTGAAGAAATGGAGAAATATAGTTCCTACATTAAAACTTCTACTGTAAATAGCCCTTCATAAGGGTAAAAACTTAGCTTTGGTAGTTGAGCATACTATGCAGTTTCTCAACCCTATTTTACCATTCATCTAATCTGTTAAAGTACCTTCAAGTTTGGTACTAGCACAAATAAGTCTATTTCCATGTCACTTGCCTTTGGATCCCGTGATAATGGTGAAGCCCCATAATGTCAAAAGTTGAGAGTTTTGTTTCTTTCATTAGAGAGCTATGGTTGAGATGAGATTTTTTTCTATATTATTTAATATATAACCTTAAATCAGATTTAAATAAGAGGCCTGATTCAGGGAAGCATCTCTACTCAGAATAGCATTTATGCATGCTCCTAATATTGCCTTAATAGGGATGAACTGAAGCACATGTTTAAATGCTTTCCTAAACTGGGACCTTAGAGCATATGTGAATGCCCTCAGCTTCCATTGACTTCAGCTGGAGTTGAGGTTGCTCAACCATTCAGAAGCACTTATGATTTCACAGGCACTGCCAACTCTACTACCAGAAAATTTCAGTTTCCAAACTTTTGCAACTAGGAGAAAACACAGCATTTGAGATTTGGGGCCAGATTCTCAGATGATCTAAATCAGCATAGCTCCACTGAAGTCAAAGCAGCTATGTCAATTTACACCAACAGGAAATCTGGCCTGACATTTTGAAACACTGTTTAGGTTGTACAAGAGAGAATGAGTGCTTGTTTCTTTTAACAACATGATATGCATAAGGAGCCTGATCCTCTCAACTCCAATTACAGTCACTGTGGGTTGCAAGTGCTCAACAGCACACAGGAGAAGCTCAGTACACAGACCGGTTCAAGTGTTTTCTTTAGAACCATCATGTTTTTCAGGTTTGCTTCTTGTATATACAAATACACATTCTACAAAAAGCTCCCTTCTACCAGAGTTATAAGTTACAAGTGGCAGCAGTAAATGTCAATTGAATTTGTGATGTGAGTCATAATTTGGGATGTGCTGAATGAACTGAGTTTATTCAAATGAATGACTAAAGACAGGAAGAAGAAATGCCCTTTGGTTGAGGTGCAATGGGGAGCAAAGGCTTGAAATTTGGCAAAGGGTGGTCTTTGTGTCAGGGATGTCTCCCACTTTATATAATGGCTTCTGGATAGGATAGAGAGTCAAGTTCAAGGTCTTGGTCCTTATTTCCCAGGTGCTCAATGAACTGGGCCCAGGATATCTAAAAGATCACCTAAAAGCTCTGGGATAAGGCTTGTGGTTCACAACTTCATTCTTCAAGCACAATGGAACTTTCTGTCACAAGGGAAAATCATAGATTAGGGTTGGAAGAGACCTCAGGAGGTCATCTAGTCTAACCCCCTGCTCAAAGCAGGACCAACACCAACTAAATCATCCCAGCCAGGGCTTTGTCAAGCTGAGCATTAAAAACCTCTGTGGATGGAGATTCCACCACCTCCCTAGGCAACCCATTCCAGTGCTTCAATACCTTCCTAGTGAAATAGTGTTTCCTAATATCCAACCTAAACCTCCCCCACTGCAACTTGAGACTATTGCTCCTTGTTCTGTCGTCTGCCACCACTGAGAACAGTCCTAGCTCCATCCTCTTTGGAACTGCCCTTCAGGTAGTTGAAGGCTGCTATCAAATCCTCCCTCACTTTTATCTTCTGCAGACTAAATAAGCCCAGTTCCCTCAGCCTCTCCTCATAAATCATGTATCCCAATCCCCTAATCATTTTTGTTGCCCCCCACTGGACTCTCTACAATTTGTCCACATCCTTTCTGTAGTGTGGGGCCCAAAACTGGACACAGTACTCCAGATGTGGCCTCATCAGTGCCGAATAGAGGGGAATAATCACTTCCCTCGATCTGCTGGCAATGCTCCTACTAATCCAGTCCAATATGTCATTAGCCTTCTTGGCAACAAGGGCAAACTGTTGACTCATATCCAGCTTCTTGTCCACTGTAATCCCCAGGTCCTTTCTGCAGAACTGCCTCTTAGCCAGTTGGTCCCCAGCCTGTAGCAGTGTATGGGATTCTTCTGTCCTAAGTGGCCCAATCCTCCAATTTTTCTAGTTTACTCTGGATCCTATCTCTACCGTCCAGCATATCTACCTCTCCCCCCAGCATAGTGTCATCTGCAAACTTGCGGAGGGTGCAATCCATCCCATCATCCAGATCATTAATGACCTGGCTGAAAAGCTCATCTGTGCAGGAGAAGCAGCTTTCTCAGGACTAGTCTAGACTATGGAATGAATTCTCACAAGAACTAAGGACCATCATGAACCTCACCACCTTCCACTCCAAGTGCAAGTCCATTTCTTTACTCTTCCCTTCTCCAATATAAACACACAGCACTGTGTACATTAAAAAAACCAACAAAACACTACACCGCACACAGAATTGTCCCTCTGGAGAAGGGACATGAGAGAAAACAAACCACAGGTGACCAATATTAGTCACATTGCTTAATGCAATAATGAAAGGTGCTCAGTTACTATGGTAATGAGCGTGGTATAAAAGCCTATATAGCATAGAATAGCTGGTGCCCTGAAGAGCTTAGTCTAAATTTAGACCTAAAATGTATTTATTTAGATAAAAGAATACCACATTCTAAAATGTCTGGTATCTCTGAGTTCATTGGGCCACACCATTCAGATTACTCCGATCTGTTAATTCGTATCACAATATCCTAACCTGGCATAACAACAGCATTTACAGGAATCTGAAAAATAAAGTGTTAAGGTAAAGAATTGGGGTGAGTGTATGTCAGAAGATTCTAACAAAATACACCACTTCTACCTTTCCCAGTAGTAATTTGAACATTTGTGTATTATGGGTATTTCTTTCACTTTAGTTAATAGTGCTGAGGTTCTTGCAGGAACTGGCTAAGTTTTAAATGGGACAACTGCACCCCTTTACATGCTGTGCACCTCTGAGATGTGGAGTTGATTTGGGGCTTTGAGAATATGAAATCCTGTAATAGGAATACATGCAATTTTCATCTGTAGTCACTGTTAGCATGCAAATTCCTTTTATGTTCATACATAAATTCACATAAACTGTAGGTAGAGACTACATAAGATAGTAGCCAGCTGCTCCCTTAAAAGGAAACTTGTCACTAAAATCCTTCACTATTTGTCTTGGACAAATCAAGAAAGAGGGTTCGCAGAATGGATTCTCTCTAGACTCATGATTGGCAACCGGTTAATGGAGAATATAAATTGGTGTCCTTGGATTTAGGTTTCTTCATGGAATTCATATAATTCAAGTAGGTAGAAGGAGATAAGGAAAGAGGAAAGTAAGCAAATGAGAAGGATAATGCAAGGAAAATCATACTCCATCAGTTTCCACATATGGAAATTGCAGTATTGCAAAGGAAGCACAATGAAAGAAAATTGCTTATTCTCAGGTAAGCAGGAGAAGGGCTACAATGACATTAATTGACTTTAGTAAACTGTTGAACTGTATCATTACTGGTGCAGTTGTCGAGAATCAGAGAACAGCACACAGATTGAAATGGAGAGATGTGGGCTATCTAAGGAAGGATGGGAACATCATAAACAGCGACTAACAATTTAGAGGGATTCTGAACTTTCAGGACTTTTTCTTTTTAAGGAATGCTGATATTTGCTGTTGCTTGAGGTAGAATCCTATCACTGCTCTCTGGCTGATTTTGACATTCTAGGTATAAAATGACTTGAAGGGAAGAAGAAAAGCATGAAGAAAATGCATTTCATTTCATGAATAAGAACAGAATCCCATTCCCAGTAACCTTGGCATTAGCGATGCCCCACTGTAAGTCAGTCTTAAGAGATGAACAATCAAAGAGAAAAGATAAGATAATTTAGTTCAGAAGCCTGGATAAAGTCCCAGCTCAGATGAATTCTGAATTACTATGGACAGAGAGCTAGTAAGGGCTGAATTATTGTATTTCACTGTTTCAGAAGTTTTAAGGGACACTGGCAAGGACGACAAGCCCAATTTTGACATACTTTTTTCCTCTTTGTATCTGTACAAAATCTTGTCTTATTGACAAAAAATTTTTAAGGTATAGATGTTTTCCTCCCACAAACAAATGCTTTAAAGCTCTTTTATTACTTAAAAAAATAAATCAGAATCAGCAGTCCAACATTCATGAACTGGAACAATGGGGAAAAAAATCAAAGGCACAATAAATGTGTGGAGTCTGCGATGTTAGGGGGTCTTTCTTCACTTTCTGCTGTTTTATGTAGTAGCTAAATATTCCTAACAAAATGTTCCTAGCATAATGCAAACCATAGCAATATTGGTTTAATATCAGATATTAAACTCTCTAGTGTCTGAAGTAGAAAAATAAAAGTATTAGTCTGTCTCCCACTCCTGGATAACTGTCAGCCTGAAGGCCTTGCCTCCTCTCTTGCCCTGATGTCACAATTACACTGAAAACTCTTCCGGAACCCAGACACAGTCTGAAGATTCCCCCTACCCACAGCAACTATTCTCTTCACCAGTGGTGCTCTAATGCATCCTCACCACCACAGGGGTGTGAGAGTAGGGGTTCCATCACTGCAATTGTTTTCCTTTCTGCAGGCATTCATGGGGTAAATCTCCCTCTTCCTTACGGTCTTGCCTGGTGCTAGGAGTGGTACATATTTCCTCCTCACACTGTGTGGTGCACTGGAGGGAAGAGAAGAGAAGATCTGGTGGAATTTTCATTTCTGCTGTATGAGAGAGAGTAAACATTAACTCTGCTCCCTGCTGAAAGACATGAGGGCAGGAAGAAAAACTGGGTTGGAGAAGAGAAGCTGCTTTGCAGCCCATGATGTGAATGGGTTGACTGGGGCACTCTCCCAACACCTGGCACAACTCCACCACTGAACATTGCCAGCCTCTTATGCCAGGGACAAGTCTCAACTAACTTTGAGCTCTGGTCCCCTGCATTTCCAGAGGGATGGTCTCAATCCCTACCCTGTCTGAGCCGTGGAAAAACTTTCTACACCCAAACACAACAGTAACAGCAAAGATATTTTTTCCCATCCATCTTACCCAATTCACCTCAATGAAGTATTACCTTCCAAGTTCCGGTGGGACTATTTAAATTACAAACCTACAGAAATCTTAAAATATATTTGGGGCTGTTGTGAAGTCATCCCAGAAATAACATTGTGACAAATGGCTATTATTTTTGTTGTAATTTTAATATTCTATTATTCTTTTTTAGCTAAAATCTTCACCTGAGCCTGGGATAAAAGGGTGATGATTAAGTGAATGAAGACAAAATTCTACACCTCACATGCAAACCAATTGAATACAAGTGGTGAGAAAGAGAAAGACATTTAATTAGCTCAGGGCTGGAGTCATTATCTTTGGAGGCCACAAATAAATAGACCATTTAACTCCCAGCAAAAATAAAAGGTCCTTTCATGCAGTAGGAGAAGTTTGACAGATTTCACCTGACTGGGCTGGAGCTTGTTAGAGACAGGGGATAAATTAAACTGGAGAATGGCAGGTACCTTCTGAGTCCCCCCTCTCTCACACAATACATAGACATACCATAGCTTCCTAGACACAGGAGTTTAAATGAGATCTCAAAGAGAATGGACTGTAAGTTGAAAAAGAATCTTATTTTTTGTAAGTAATAGTTCTGCCACATTAACAAAACCTGCTGGCTACTTTTCCGTAATGCACTTTTCTGCATAACCCACTTTTATTTTGCAGAGTTCTTCCTTTGTGTTTGGCTTTTAACAATCATTCTTTACATTATGGTTGTGCACAGAGGTCCCAGTCAGGTTTTGGGCCCCATTATGCAAATAAATATTATGGGCCAGATCCTAAACATTGAGGTCAATGCTCCTACACAGACTTACACCAGCTGAGCATCTGACTATATATGGAGATGTGATGGGAAACTGCACCTCCACCACTAGACCCATCAATCTGTGCAGTCTTTCAAGCATCTGTTCTCACTCTAGTCCTTCTCAACACCTACATTCAACCACTAAGTGAGCTATTCAGATGACATGGGCTCAAATGCCAGCATTATGAAGATGGCACACAGGTCTGCTATCCTTCACCACTTATGACCATTCCAGTGTGAGGGGATACATCTGTACAATTCATGAATTTTGTGAGAGATACCCTATCAGTCTGTGTCAGGCTGCAAACTCCATTTTGAATGTCCAGCCTTTTGCCTCTTCTCGCTCTGTTTACCACCACGTTGAGTTTAAATTCTAAACGCTGTTGACAAAAGAACAACAACGAAGGGCAGTTGACTAAATACCCACTGGTTGGAAATCTATTTATTCTACACAGTTACTGCCCAGAAGAACTGGGTTAGCAAGGGGAAGTCATATTGGCAACAAAGTCACATGTGGGGAGTGGTCTCTGCTCTTGTGAGAAGCTGACACTGGTATCACCTGACACAGAGAGCTGAAGGTTTTAAAAGGACAGAGGCTGGTCTGCTCAGGTGCCATTTTCTCCAGTTCATGAGAGACCACTCTCCATGTGACTCCCTGCATTGCCTGCCTTCCTGGAAACCAATGGTCACTAAGGACTCACAAGGGAAGAGTGAAATAGAAAGGGACATGCATGTAATGTTTATTGTTTTGTATGATCTGTACTTCCTAGGCTTTGGCTGATTAAACCTAAAAAAGCATAAATGTGTTAGACTCTGTGAAGGGTGCATGAGTGTGTGTTCACTGCTTCACAATTGCTGCATGTCTCTGAGGACTCATCTACACTGCATGCTTCTTTTGGCAGTGAGTAGAGTATATACCCGGATAGCCCCCCAGCACAGGTATAAACAGTAGCGTAGATAGAGGCACAACTTAGGCCAGTAAAAAGCCATTCCTGAAGGGGGTGGGTATGTACACAAGTTGTCTCTCCTATGTCTGCACCGCTATTTTTAGCAGTGTAGTGTCCCGTGGCCTCCCTGCTGCTGGAGCCCTTCCTTGCCACAAGGAAAGGCTCAGGCCAGGAAGATTCAGTGAGGAAAGGCTCTGCCAGCTCCCCATCACTGAAGCCTTCCTCTGCCTCAGGGAAAGACTCTGGCATCACGGAGCTTGTGAAACCTTTCCCCACTGCAGGAGCCTTTCACTGACATGTAGCTACACACTGCAGTGGGTACACTGCATCCTTTTCACTAAGGAGTGTAGGTACATGTACCCACACGCTGCTAACACTGGTGTGCAGGGTAGATGTAGCATTAGAGTTAAACTGTAAACAAGAAGCTTCACACATTCAGGGTGGACTTGTGGGAGAGGTGTATGTTTAAGTAACCAGGAGATCTTGGTGACCAGCACTGGTCTGGGTCCTTGGTTAGGTGAGCTGAGAAGCGCCATTTCAAATAACGGGGAGAAGACTGAGAATCAGTACCCAGGAAAAGTGCCAGAGAGGCCAAGGAAGGAATCAGTGCTGCAAGGTGCTTGAAACACCCTTGGAATCCAGAACAGCAGAGGCTTGGATTCCCCTCACAGCAGTCCTAGTAGGTCACCAGGAGAGGAGATTTGCAATTATCTGTGATACCTACTGCTTGGATGAGATCAATTCATAGATGTAGAATATGCTGGCTAAAGCTGAAACCAAGCAAGACAGAGGTAATGTTGGTGAGCAGGTGAAATCACATTGAAGAGTTTGCAGCCACAGTACAGTCTCCTTTGGTTAAAGATACATACCCACAATTGGTCAGCTTAGCCTGTCGTGTAGAAGTAATCTTGGATTTCTCGCTGACGCTAAGCTCTCATATAGCAACATACACAAGTAACTCTTTTTATCATCTCTGGTTGGCTAGGAGAATTCACCCAATCTGGGTGGATGATGACCTAGCCTCAATTATTTCATGGCACTGTCACTTCTTGGCCGGACTACAGCAAAATAATATAGCTGCCCGTAAAGCATGCAGCACTTAGGAATCTCCAACTAGTACAGAATGCTGCAGTGCACCTCATCAGCAACACAAGCTACTGCAAGCATAACTAGTGACTGTTATATGTAACCTCACGCTTAAAACAGAATGTACCAAATGACTGGCAGGTTGCTAATGCAACACCAATTTTTATAAAGGGCTCCAAAGGCAATCTTGGCAATAACAAGCCAGTAAGCCTAACTTCAGTATCACGTAAATTGGTTGAAACTATAGTAAAGAATAGAATGATTGACACATTGGGGAAGAGTCAACACGGCTTTTCTAAAGGGAAATCATGCCTCACACTCTATTAGAATTCTTGGTGGGAATCAAGAAGCATGTGGAAGAGAGTGATATAGTGTACTTGGACTTTCAGAAAATCTTTGACAAGGTCCCTCATCAAAGGCTCTTAAGCAAGGTAATCAGTCATGGGAGAAGAGGGAAGGTCCTCTCATGGATCAGTAACTAGTTAAAAGATAGGTTACTAAGGGTAGGAATACATGGTCAGTTTTCAAAATGCAGAGAGGTAGATAATGGGATCCCCCAAGGATCTGTACTAGGACCAGTGCTGTTCAGCATATTCATACATGATTTGGAAAAGGAGGTGAACAGAGAGATGTCAAAATTTCCTGATGACACACAATTACCCAAGAAAGTTACGTCCAAAGCTGATTGCGAAGTGTTACAAAGGGATCTGACTAAACTGGGTGAGAGGGCCACAAAATGGCAGATGAAATTCAGTGCTGATAAGTGCAAAGTAATGTATATTGGAAAATGTAATCCCAACTATACATACAAAATGATAGGGTTTAAATTAGCTCAGACTTTAAGGTCAGAAGGGACCGTCATGATCATCTAGTCTCATCTCCTGCACATGCAGGCCACAAAACCTCACCTACACACTTCTGTAATAGACCCCTAACCTCTGGCTAAGTTACTGAAGTCCTCAAATCATGATTTAAAGACTTCAAGTTACAAAGAGTCCATCATTTATACTAGTTCAAGCCTGTAAGTGAACTGTACCCCATGCTGCAAAGGCGAAAAACCTGCAGGGTCTCTCCCAATCTGACCCAGGGGGAAATTCCTTCCCGACCCCAAATATGGTGATCAGTTAGACCCTGAGAATGTGGGCAAGACCCACTAGCCAGACACCTGGGAAAGAATCCTCTGTAGTAAATCGGAGTCCTCCCCATCTAGTGTCCCATCACCAGTCATTGGAGGTATCTTATGCTAGCAGTCACAGATTGACTAAATGCTATTGTAGGTAGTCTCATCATACCATAAACCTGACAAGCTCAGTCTTGAAGCCAGTTAGGTTTTTTTTCCTCCACTGCTCTTCTTGGAAGGTTGTTCCAGAACTTCACTCCTCTGATTGTTAGAAATCTACATCTAATTTCAAGTCTAAACTTGTAGATGGCCAGTTTATATCTATTTGTTCTTGTGAACACATTGGTGCTTAACTTAAATAACTTATCTCCCCTTAATAGCCAAGAGAAACTGGAACATGTTTGAACTACAGCCCTGGGCTAAAGGGGTGCCCTTGATTCAAGTTTATTAAAACCCAGAAAATTTGTACGGCTCTGGTACAACCCAGGATGTTCCAGAAAGATATCCCGCTCTGCCCTAAACAAGATGGATTGATTTAAATCAAAGCTTTTTAAATCACTGATTTTAATCATGATTTAATATCAGCAAGCAGGAAATCTTGATTTAAATAACTGATTTTAATCTTGTTTTGCATTTGTACTTTTTAGTTATTTTCCTAAAGATTAATTCTCATTTACTGATAATTTAAATATGTTGATTTGCAACTACACACTATATCTATGCACACTTATTTAAGCAATTAAAGCTTAGCTCACATTTATTCAGATTCTTAATTTTTTATATTTTATACATTAGAAAATTCTGAATAGTACATTTCTTATTTACTGGATAATTGTTTGTGTCTAGCCGTATGTGAATAGAATTTATATCTCAATTAAAATTTAACAGAAACAGCATTTCAATGTTTTTATTAGTTAAATAAAGCTACCTTAAAAGTACTGAATATATTTTAAAAAGTTTATCAAAACATGTTTTGCATATTAAGCAAACTGAATTACTAAACCAAATAAGAAAAACCTGTAGTTAGTGAATTGACTTGATTGTTTCTTGGTCACCATGTCCTTCACGATTTTTGAACTAGTAAATCTCATTCTGTCACACCTGTTTTTTATTCAGAGATTGGAAGAGGAAATCATTCCTGCTTTTTCAACTCCTAATTGGTTTAACTTTGAATGTACTAATAATTGAGCTGAAGTAGTTGAATACACTGAAATAAAAAAATTATTTTCTCTGAGGTTACTGATATCAAAAGCTGATTTGGCATTTCAACAAATCCAGGTTCCAGGTTGCTTAGTCAGTGACTGCCACCAGTTCAGTGGTTTTAATTTTTTTTTTTAGAGCTTGGCAGCAAACAGATAATGCTTAATACTACTTTTTAATAATAATTTAATTAATTTTAATAGATTATAGTAATGTTTAGGCCTTAGCATAGGTTGCCATAATTTCATATTTAATTATAAATAAGTTTGCTTTTAAAAATATACTGTATTTAATTTTTTTTTATTTCAATCAGATTTTTTTTTAAATCACCATTTTTTCCCACCCTGGCCCTAAGGGTAGGTAAGTAATGAAGGTGAAACCAGGCTTTCTGTGATGTAAGCCTATCTTTATATGCATCTATATTTTCCCCTCAGTGATGTGCACAGAGGATGAAATATAACAAAATGAAAACATGTAAAGATGCAAGGGAGAAAATCCAACACAGAAAATGGAGATGAAAGGAAGAAGTGGATACAGAAGACAAGCAGAAACACAAGAAGAAAAGAAAGAAAAATAACCATATAGAAGAAAGACAAGAAGGAGAAATAGGAATATCCAGAAGAACTAAACTGAGGCTGAAATCAAATTGCTGAAGATAAAGGTAGGAAAATGGGGTGGGGAGAGAAGTTTTCAAAACAGAAGAAAAGGAGGAAAGAATGACTCATATTTAAGTGGGCTCACATTTGTTTTTACAACACTTAGTTTTCAAAGTTGATTTAAAGAGCAGATGATACCTCCTCAATAGGGCCAAGCAAATATAGCAAAAATTATTCAAGAATATTCTTGTGAATAAAACCTACCAATTCACTTTGTCACTATTCATAACCCCTTTTTTCTTAAACATTTGGATGAGCTTTTATTCCTAAGAATGTTTATGGAAACAAAAAATGTCGTGAACATTCGCAGGAATAAATATTCCAAAGAATGCTCACAAAGGAAGCATTCCTTGCTTGCTTGCATATATATACCTGCCCCTGGAGATTTCAGCTACATGCATCCGACAAAGTGGGTATTCACCCACGAAAGCTCATGCTCCAAAATGTCTTGTTAGTCTATAAGGTGCCACAGGACTCTTTGCTGCTCTCACAAAGGAAGTACTTCATTGGCCATTTGGAATGATTCATACAATAGGTTAGCTGAACAGTTATAAAAGTTTGTAAATAATTTGTGAACAGGAAAGGGAAAACAACTCCGCAAATATATCCTAGATTGCTACAATTTTTTCCTCCTAAAGAAATCTGTATGAAAACAAGATTTTTATTTACAAGTTCATATGCTCTTGCTGCTGTTTACCTACTTGAAATGATAATCCTTCAATTCATGACATCATAACCTTTTCCACGGCAAACAATTGTAATGTCACAGAGAGTTATATTTCAGAGTAGGAATGAACATCATGAGAAGATGAGTCCGTAAGAAAAAAAATCCTATTTTCATGACACCATCTCACACAAGATGAAGATAGAACAAAGCAATGGAAATAAATATGTAATACAAAAAAAGCAGAATTGATTCTCCATAGAATGGGCTTCAATCTTCTCAATGTGGCTTTAGCAGCACTTCAAGGCTTTTTAGATCAGTATTTCAGGAGCCAACTGGTTTTGTTCTTTTTTTAGAGCTCATCAGCTGCAAACAACTGTCTAAATGTCTTAAAATCAGAGAAATTTTAAATCACAGTAAAATATTTCTGTATCAGAATGCTTTCAGATGCCACAAAAAGGTGTCATCTTCTATTCATGTCATAAACCTATTTTGTAAGTCATGTATGATATTTACTTTCTATGACAGCAATTGCCACTAGTATACTAGATTTTCAATATAAAATATAGTTATATGGGGCTTAACCCTGCAAAGCTTAGTTACAGAAGTTACATAGTTATTGACACTTGTGGTCCATTGAAGTCAGAGGCTCTCTTCAGGTGGGTAGAGACTACTCAGGCAAGTAATAGTTTACAGCTTTTAGCCCCTGATGTGACTTTTTTTATTTCTACTTTTATATGCTCTATTCTATACTTAAAAACAGTAATATAGATGTGAAAAGCGGAGAAAACATAACTAGGGCCCTATCTGAATCGCAGGATGATTGTCAAATAATTGCGGCTGAGTTTCAGACAAGACATGAAAAATTGTGGAAAAGTAATTTGGAAAAGCCAGCGAAGACTTATTTGATTAAGAAAAAATTGCTGGAATAATATGAACACTCAAGTATTATGTTATGCCTGCTAATTTTTTTTTTTTTTGATAACCAGACATTTTGCTGCAACTATATTAGTCATTAATGCGCGGGACTGACAGTCCAAGCCCCAGTCACTGTCAGCTTGGATAAATGGGGTTCTACTGTACTAATGGGGAAAAGGTGTGTGTTGCAAACCTGAAAATGTATGCAAAATTGTGGACTGTGCAAAATAAGCTAATTAAAATCAAAATTGCGGTGGAAACCTAATATTGTGGGATCTGCGATTTCCGCAATATCGCAAATTAAGTGGGGCCTTAAGCATCACATATCTCCCACTTACAGTGCACACAAAAAAGAGCTCTGTGCATGCAAGTCTTTCAGTTTGTTCCTGAGCTCTAAGCTCAGCAATGCTATGAAACAGCAGTATTATTAGCATGCTAATCTCAGTATGCCACTTTCAGAATTCTCAAATCCAGCTCTGGTACATGATGCCTATCTGAATTGCAGTAACTTTTATTAAGGCCATGCTATTTGGCATATAAAATGACAGAATATGTACAATAGTGTAATAATTTTAATACTGTTTTGAGATATTTTTAATTTTCAGAGTATTATGGAATGCAATGTGGTTGTAATTAATCATAACTAGTCCCTGAGCAGCAGGATGTTTACTGAGCACAGAGGGAGTTTCTCAAGGGGTTTATCCCACTGAAGATGAGAATTTCAGATAAATGAAAAACACCGTCCTCTAGGAAATCATCAGTTTGGTTTCCAAAGTACATATCCTTTACCCCGCAGCCCCACGGATATTTTTATGATAGCTCTAGGTAATTATATGTCCCCTATTACCAGAGTAAATGAGCATCTTCTATTCCGTGAAATATTCCCCCCTGTAGCATACAAATCCCATGGCTCTCTGTAACATTCTTTCAAAAGGGTGAGTTTGTAATTAAAATATTTACTTGGTCTAATGGTTTGGTGAAAAGGGTGATCCTTATATGGCGTGAAACATTTAGGGGACACTGGTAAAATAAAAATCATATTCAATAACAATGGGACGTATTGTTCCCTCCACTTCTATGCACATAGATGAAAAGTGTTCAGAATACTGGCCAACAGTGACTGGCAAACACATAAGGGATGAAGTTGGGAAAGAAGCCATGGCAACATCATTCCCCCAGGCTCCATGTGTTATGTGGGTAAGGCTGAACAGGGTGAGTGAGGAGTCTGGAGAAGGTCACTCTACATGGCATCATCCCATGGGAGACTCTCTCTAATCTTTAAAATTCCCTCAGAGAGGAAAGTAAAGTGCAGGGAGTTGTTTGGTGGGAGTGGGAGGGGCTGGTCTTCTGTATGGATACCAGAGGGGCTGGTCTTCTGTATGGATACCATGGCTCAACCCTCTGAGGATAGCCTAGGAACCTTGCAATTTCCCTGCAGTTTCTGGACATCCATACTTCAGAGAAACAAACCCTCTGCCCCATATTTGGTCAGGCAAATTCTGCTCCTTAAACCACATGATATATTGGGAACTCAGTGAGGGGAATTTTATATTTTCCTGCTCTTGTCATGGATTTTTCTACAGGAGAGCCCAATCCAGTCCCTTGTAACAGATGAAGACAAACACCTTAACTCCCATTCAAGTCAATAGGAGTTACTGGATGCTCAGCACTTTTTAAATTCAGGCAACTTATTTGTGTGTCTAAATATGGGCTTAATAGCCTATCTTTAGGCACCTAGGTGTGAAAAATCTTAGCCTCGTTTACCCATTTAGGCAAGCGTGATTATTTTTAATTTATTCAGCTTGCATAGTGAAAGAGACTATTCAGCTTCTACTCAGTGTCACTTTCTGGTTTTCATCCATTAGCAGAAAGCTGTTGTAAGTTTCTGTTTCCAACCTTACAAGGAACCATTTTAAATCCCCCAAACGGTTTCTATCAATTATAGTCATGAAAACACTCCCATTTATATTTGATTATGTAAATTCCCTTAAACACTCATCAGAATAAGAATTGAGGCCTGTAACTACTCCAGTGTTCTTTTTTATTTCAGCAAGCCTAACACTGCACTGCCATCCCTCCTGTATTGATCATGTACATTATGTAAAAATGACTAAGCGCTGATCATCTGAATAGCTCGGCTATAGCCAAATTTGTTCTGAACTAGTCAAATTCAGCTCTTGAGGTATTGGTCTCCATCCTCCACTTTTCTTGGGGATGACGAAGTACCAGGAATAAAATCCTTTCTCTACAAAGTTTGGTGGAATCGGTTCAATGTCCCCTAGGGTTAGAAGGGATTGTACCTCCTGTCTTAGGAGACCTTTGTGAGAAGGATCACTGAAAAGGGACAGGGAGGAAGAGTGAACATCTTAAAGTATAACTAATCACTTGCAGATATATACGATCAGGTGAAACATGCTTTGTATTAGACTGTTGCTCCTTTAGTAAATATGAGTGCAGGTTATCCTAAAAACACCACACATTCTTCATGCTCGATTAAGCAAGCAGCTAGACAAATGAACACAGCCTTACACTAAAGTAAGACTGCTATCATTACCTGTACTGTGTCCAGGAGTTGACAAAAGGTACTATTAAGATAAAACAAACACTGCTGAATGCAGTGGTGGATTTAGAGTTAGTGGGTCCCTGTGCGCAGCTTCATTTTTGAGCCCCCCCTCCACCCCCCCGGGACCCAGCCAAGAAAAAGAACATTCTCTCTTATCTCCCCACTGTTTTTCATTCTTTTGTTCTTCATCCACCTCCTATATTATAAGTAATAGGAAGTTAATGAAAATAAAGTGAGGTACCTTGATTGTTTTTGTAGTCTAACGTTTTTTCCCCACAGACCACTTGAAAATTGCTGAGGGTTTCGGCAGACCAATTAATGATCTTTCCAAATGTTGTCTGTGCTGTTAGCTAACTATTGTAAAGTGCTTTGGATAAGAGTGCTTTATAAAAAAAAAACCTTAATAACCTTTCCTCGGTCCACCTGAATGGAGATCTTGGACCACAGTTTGAGAACTTCTGGTCTAGATGAAAGTGTGTAATTGCATTACTCTAACATGAAAAATGTGTAAAAATAAGAAGTATAGATGGTGCATGAATGGAAAAATAAAAGTTAACTTCCACTGAAGAAACGTATTCAATTTGAAAAAAAAATTATTCAGATAATTTTGTAAAGAAAAAGTGTAGAAAATTGTGAAGTCATTGTAAGTAATATTTTGTAAAGAGGCACTTTCAATTGTCAATATTGCCGAACTTGTCAAATGTTCCTGACTCATCGTATTTCACAAATAATTTTTAACTTGTTTCAGAACAGGATAAGAATGTTCACCAGAAATATTTGTGAGGGGGATTGTTAAAAATATTTTCAGAATGGTTTCCACATTTGGAAAGGTTGCCTGCAAACCATCATGTACAAGTCTATCCAAATTAACTGGTAATCTTGAAGCACAGATCTCATCATTTTCGATCAAGTGAAACCTTTCATTAATTTTATCTTCAAAAAGATTTGTGTCTATGTCCTCTCGGTAGAATTCACTTAATTTCTTACTGTAGTGACTTTTAGCATTTTCATCCATACTTCTGTCAAAAAACATGCAAAATAAATCAAAAGTTTTCTTTAGAGATTCACCTCTACTCTGCAATTGCACTATTATTGTGTCACAAATAATATGGACAGTCTCAACAATGATCATCTCTTTCACTTTTAAATTGATTTCATTGTCTCTAGTCTCATGGAAAATTAACTTCCTGCTTTTTTTATGCTTCTCATCAGATATATCAGAGGAACCTATATTTTCTGTTAATGTTAGTGCCTCTGCTTCCACGACAAAACTTTTAACTGAGGCTAAAAATTGTGCAGCATTCAATAAATGTATATCAACCTTTTGCAATGATTTGCTGATGGCATTAATTCTTTGAAGTAAACAGTTCCACAAAAAAGTAAAAACAGCAATATCGTACTTTTCAAACTTTTCTGCTAAGGATTTTGCTTCAGTTTTCACACACAGTTTTTCAGAATTTAATGTGGCTATGTCTAATAAGGTTTTCTTTATATCATAGCAGCTCATTTTCAAAGCCAAAACAGCATCTGCACAAGCAGACCACCTGATGTCACAAATTCTTTTGACTGTCAAATGTTTTTAATTTGCCTGCTCCAATGCATGGAAACCAAAAAAAAGGCATACACGTTTTGAACGAAGTAAAAAAACCATGTAGCTCCCTCACAAAATTCAGCTGCAGCATTGCAGATTAAATTTAAGGAATGGTTGGAACATGGTATGAGTAAAGCAGAGGGGCTTGCATTGTTCAGTCTTGCCTGCAGACCTGAATATTTTCCTGCCATATTTGCAGCATTATCAAAACTCTGCCCATGACAATTTTTGTTGTTCAAACCTAAATTTGCAATGATTTACAAAACAGTATCTCTAGACATTCAAAAGTGTGGGATTTTAGCAAGACAAAACAAAGAAATCGCTCTAACACTTCAGCATTGTTGGTCACATATCTTAAAATTAATGTTAATTGGTCTACATGACTCACATATGGTGTTGAATCGACGATTATGGAATAGTACTTGGCATCCTTTACTTCATCAGTGGATTGGTTTCTGAGCCGCTTTGCCATTATAGTGATGAATTCATGATAGGTTTGGTACATTAAAAAGTTGGTCTTCCGTGAGCCACAATACTGATGACTTTTCAAATGTTCTTTGAGAAAATGGTCAAATTCACTAAGATATTCAAGGCAGGTTAAAAAATTACCTTTTTGATTTGACAATGATGACTCATCATATCCTCTTAGAGGTAGTCCCAAAGAAGACAGCAGTTTGACTGTGGCAACAACATGTCTCATCATTTTCCTCCAATAAGAACACTCCTTTTCAAACTGAGCCAACAACACAGAATCAATTCTTCCAGATAATTTACACCTTTGAACGAACTTACACATAGCATTAATATAAGGTCTGGAAGTTTCATGATCAGCAATATGTCATGCAACATTTCTCCAATTAGAGTGCCCACTGACTAATGTTTGTTTTCCTTTACTATGGTCAGGGAATAATTTGCAAACGTAACAGTAGACTGCCATAGTGGTTTCTGAAAAAAAATCAACCAAATTCTCATTTCTGTCATCCAATTTTTCTTCATCCTCAGAAAATCGCACTCATGAAGACCTCTAAATTGCTTTCATCCTGCAACCTCATACTCTTCTCAAATTTTCCATATTCCCTATATTTTTCGGTTTATTGACTAAGAAATATTCGATCATATCCAATGAAACAGATTTTTGCCATAATGCAATGTCTTCAGGGTAGGTTTATTCTCTTACTTCGACAATATTTTGCAGTTCATTGTCACTTCGGAGTCCACTTGTTCAACTTTTGCAGTCGTTGTGATATCCCCACAACTCGGCAAGTGACCAGATAATTCAGATGTTTCCTCGCCCATACTTTTTTATGACTGTCCACTATTCAATACTTCAAGCTTTTTAAAATAAGATGACAAACTGCCTTTTTGCTTAGCTTCATCTTCTTGCCTCATCTTCATTTTTTTGTGTTTTTGACTGCCAGACTCAAGTATCGCTTCATTATTGCTAAAAAACTGACCTTGATTTTACGCAGATTAAACATGTCTGAAAGAGCAGGGGCATAGCCACAGGTGGGCCTGGGTGGGCCATGGACCACCCAATTAGATTTAACCCAGTTAATCCCGTGTTTTTAGCAGGCTCTGTAAAAATGGGATTTTGAACCATTGCATACTAGTGACAAACCAGGGGCACTGTTGCAAAGTGCGAGGGAGGGTGCTTTTGTTCAACTGGATAACTGGTCAACCAGACAGACTGATTGGCAAATGATGATTTCTCTTAGTTGCTGTTATGGTATTGCCAAGACAGTGAAAAAATGGTGAAGCAACATTCTTTGATAGACCACTTCAAAAAAACATGTTTAGAGGACAGTTCGCAGAATATGTTCACAGAATGCAGAAAGCCTGGACCACTTCACGACTTGCAACCCTTATTAAATTCAGTCATTTGTCATATTTGGGCTGCATTTTGGGGTCCCCTGTCATTGGGGGCCCCGTACCACTGTACGGTTTGTTTCACATAAATCCACCACTGGCTAAATGGAAATAAAGCAAGACAAATAGCAATGGAGAATCACTTAAAGGAGAAAGGTTGTGTTGCATTTGCAAGGTTACAGGGTGCTGCATCATTACCAATCAACAATGGAAAAACACATTCCCTGGAATATTTCAGCTTACTAGCAGTCATATTCATTTATTATGCCATTTACAGAATAAAGAAAATAACTCAGTAAAACTGCTTTCTGTAATTGTCACCAGTTATCCTTTAAAAATGCTATTCTCCAAAAATAATTTTACAATTTTTTATCTGAGAATTAGAAAAAGGCCCTATTTTCTATGATGAATGGAAGTCACAGAATAATCTTTTGAGGCTTGGAGTACTGTACAATCACATTACATTCACCCAGCTCAAGAAATGTCATCTTTACATCAACTGGTACAAAAAAATTGTTTCCTGCCTCAGGCAGTTGTGATAAGAGAGTTAGGGAGGTAGGCCATCAGCAGGTAGGCCATACGACATCTTGGCATGCATCACAGCATATAAAGTATCTGTTATTCACTATTTCGTAACTAATGTTCTCACAGCTGTTGTATGACTAAGGGTGGCTGGGAGGGAAAAAGAGAGCTAAATGTGTCACTAGTAAGGTATACTATTTTGTCTAACCTGCATTTACCTTTACTGCAGCAGAACTGTTAAGTGAATCAAAATTAGTGTATTTAGAAACAATGGATGAGATTTTGTGCTGAGTCTCTTGGAGGTACAGCACACAACTCGCAGCATTGGGGAAGGGAGGGCAAATGTAGCTTCAAGTCACATTAGCACACTTCCAAATCTGAACTACTCAAGAGGCTGAAACAGCCCCCCACATTATTTAGGCAGGCTGGGGATTATTCTACATTACTGCAGCCCATCCTGCGCTCCCTAGAATGGACCCCACTTTGGGACTTGTGAGGGGACTTATTTTGGTCAGCCTACACCTGGCCAATGCAGTATCTCCACCAAGGGAATCCACCACCAGCAATCTGTGGGGCTTTGGGTGCAGCAACATACAGAAGCCATAATGGGAGGGAAATCTCATTCACTATGTATATAAGAAGTTTGTGCATGAAAACCCACTTTGATAGAAGGCAAGTTCTTTTTAACCCAGCTGAAGAGGAATGACTCTGCATGTCTAAAAAAGCAAGACCAAAATTTGAAAATCTGGGTGCCTAGAGTTAGGCTCCCATACTTAGGCACCTAAATAAGAGGTGCTTTATTAACAAAATGGCTGACGTCTGCAGGTTTATGCTCTTACCAATATAGGCTCTGATACTTCAGGTTGTTACACATGGAACCTGTGTCTGAGCAGAGCCCCTCTGACCTTGAACAGGGCTTCAGATGGCAGGAGTTTGCTAATGCAGAACAACTTGTAGGATAAGTGACCTAAAGTATAGCAGACAACTTTGACAATATACCTTAAAAAAAGTCTAGTTATTTAACTAATAATGGAGCTGGTTACTGGGGTTTGTGCTGATACTATGTTTAATTTTTCCATGATATTTCTGGTTCTCACATTCTGAATATGTTGGAAAGGATAAGCGATAGTATTACGATTTTTGGGTTCTCTTGACTTTCTATTTGCTTTCCGACTTGCTCCATCAAGATATATTTTCTCTTGGTAGATGCTCCTGCACAGTAAATCTATCATTAATAATAGGCTGTAGATAAGGAAAGACTCATGTTAAAATACAGTGCCATCCAAAAAATGTTTAAGTATGCCATAAAACCTGGTTGTCATGTGGCAAAACTTATGGCTTGCAACCCACAGACCAAGACGACGACATTCTTGGGCTGATTCTGACATATTTGCTCAATTTGCTTAATGGTTTGAGGTTTTATAGGTTATCAGTGATTGACAGGGATGTTAGAAGCTGCTCTCATGTATCATAAGAGCTGGTACATTCCAAATATTTTTATGGACACCACTGAAGACTCATTATAAATGTTTGAAACAAATGAACAGATGTCTAGAGATTTTCAGCTTTAATGGAACTTTTAAAAATAAACCTTATTGTTTTCTCACCCTGTCTCTTACTAAGCAGCTTGCACCTTTTAATGATACTGGGCTTTCATTAGCATGAAAAGTCACATTTTAGAATTATTTAAATATTTTACTTGACATTTGACTCATACAAGCATCAGTAGTGACTCCACAGTTAAAGGCTGTATTGAGATTTTCACTTAAAGCAGCAATCAAATTCATGGTTCATATTTTAATTATTTAATTTAGTTTACAATTTGGCATGACTTCAGAGGCTAATTAAATTTTCTATGTAATTTTTTTTAGTGAGATATTTACTAACTTTTACAGAGAAAACATTTTTTAAATGTTCACTTTCTGAAATTCTACCTTGTTTCGCAAAGTTCTTCAGGGTCTTCTAATTGTCAGCTACAAACTCCAACCATTGCACACATACGTGTTATAATACCGTGTGCTGCTTACAGTGGAAGGGAGGTAGCTGAGGTCAAGGCTAAGAAGGGGAACTAATGAATGAGACAAAGATGGGTGCTGAATATATTAGTGCTTATTTCCTTCTTGTTTATGGCTTGCGTTGGTAGGGTAGATAATCTAGCAACCTTAGCTCAAAGTTAATGAAGATTTTTGTGTGGAGATATATATTTTAGGTCTCTTACACTGGAAGGAAGTTTCTCTCACTCAAGCAGTCTGAATGAACTTTGATAGAAGGTAGGTTATTTTTAACCCAGCTGAAGAGGAGTGACTTTCTCTGCATGTCTAAAAAAGGCAGGCCAAAATTTGAAAATCGGGATGCCTAGAGTTAGACTCCCATATTTAGGGACCTAAATAACAGAGGCTTGATTTTCAAAAGTACAGTTTCTATTGATTTCAGAAGGATTTATGGGTGCTCTACACCTCTAAAAATCAGGCCACTTTAATTTAGGTGCCTAAATATGGATTTAGGAGACTAACTTTAGGCCCGCAGGTTTGCAAATAATGGCCAAAATCTTACTGCTCTAATAACCCTGCAATATTTGTGTGTAAATTCTTTTCTATCTTGGATCCTCAATCTAAGGAAGGCTTTCTCCACGAAGGGACTTGTGACATATGCTTATATCCATGATTAGCAGGACTTCCTAGTTCTTCAAAGAATAAAATCATTAAGGCTATATTTAAAGACATCTTGACTAATGTGGATACGACAATACTTTTATCTAGATAGTCCATGTTTCTGTGAGAGAACAATAGTTCAGGGAATACCAACGGAATAAAGATTTTCAGCCAAAAAATGTAGTTTATTTGAACTGTGGCCAATGGGAGCTGCGTGGGTGGTGCCTGCAGGCAGAGGCAGTACGCAGAGCTACCTAGCTTTGCCTCTGCCTTGGAGCAGCAGGGACAGGTCGCCGCTTGTGAGAGCCGCCTGAGGTGAGGTGCCCTGGATCTGGCATCCCAAAACCCCTCCTGAGCTCCAACCCTTTTCCGCACTCAAACTCCTTCCCAGAGCCCATGCCCCGCACCCCCTCCTGCGCCACAGCCCCCAGCCCTACACCCCCTCCTGCACTCTGAACCCCTCGTGGCTGTTCTTCCATCTGGGAGCAGCAGGGACATGTCGCCGCGTCCAGGGAGCCACACAGAGCCAGGTAGGGAGCCTGCCAGCCTTGCATCAACCAGTCTATGAACTGGACTTCCTATGAAGATTAGAAATGCTGATTTATAGAGCTTTCCGGTTGGTACAGGGCCAAATAATACAGCTTTTCCTGTATAAAGCAAACCAGCAGGTCATAAGTATGGCACAGTGTCGACAGCTATCATAGCACACAATCATCTTTTTATCTGTCAAACAAGAAGGGAAGACATTGCATTCATTCTGGACATGAATAGCTCCTCCACTGATACTTCCCACTTGAAAGTAAGAAGGAGGAATGTGAACTTGTGCAAATTCCACTCACATTGGTTAAAGTAGCATCTGATGAGTCAAATCTGCTGTGATGTTCTTCGATCCCTTGATATGCTAGGCATTCACACATTAGAAAATGAACTCCACCTAAGACAGTCAACTAAGGATTACCACTGAACATGACTAAACCTCATTGCTTTTGGCAGCTGCAGAGGTCCTCTTAGGCATGGTCTATGCTAGGAAAAAACATGGTAACTAACACTAGATAAGATAAGGCAGTTGCAATTTTAACATGAGGTTAAGGTAAATGCTAGGCTCCCTCATAGTCTTTATCTTGACCTGCTAACAAATCTGAAAGCTAAAAACTGTCTTAACTTCACTAGGATTTTACCTAGTGTTTGTTCCATATGTTGGATACAATGAGGTAAGATTACACCTTTTTTCCCTAATCAGAAAACACCCTCTAAGTGTTCAGCAGGGATCTGGTAGCCTTGCTGACAGGAAGGAGCTAGTAACTTCTCTGTTTCTCTTCAAGAGGCCTTCACTTCTTCTGGTGAGCACTGAGTAGTACCTTGAATTTCAGGAGATACTTCCTTTTGGACACAAAACAGTTTCACAGTTCATGGAGTGTGCTAAAATGAGTAAATTTTCTGATGTGCTGTTAGATCTTTTAACTTTGGCAACCCTTCTGGGGATGGGCTCTGCCACTGTTGAAAACCGCACCTGCACGATGCAGAAGGGAAATCCTCCTATGAATTCAATTTATCCATTTTAATATTAATGTACTCTTTTACTCTGGTAAAAGGGAGGACTGAAACATCCTGGTTACTTCTTGAGGAGATGCAACAATTCTGTTGGTTAATACAGTGCAAGGATCTTAGCTCTCTGCTTAAGACTGGCAGATCTGAACTGCCTCCTAGTAACAGAGAGAAGGAACAACTCACTGTAGACATAAGAAAGTAGGAGAAATATGCATTTTGGGGGGGGGAAGGAGGAGACACGGAGTTGAGATACAACACGATGACATATTGCGGAATAAAAGGCTTTTTTGTCATGAGTTTGGGATAGTCATATTAATCGCAAACACTAAAGCTGAAAGTGAGCTTTTCACATCATCTCAAGCAAGTCCTTATAAAACCATTATATCATACTTCATATACTCTGTATATGTCCCAAGTTATAGAAAAGCTGTTTTAGGAAAGTTTTAGAGCGTTTCTAAAAAGTAGATTTTTTTTTATCCCTCTCCCTATAAAATCAGATGCCTTAGTTACTGTAAGTCCAACTAAGCTCAGAGAGTCTTAGTTACTGTAAGTTTCTAAGCTCAGAGTCTTAGAAACTTTCCAAAAAGACCTAAAATATTTTTGCATACCTAAACATATCATGATTTGAGAGATATGATATCTGAGGCCCATCCATGTTTAGAAGTGGGTGCTGTTACCATTGAAAAGCTAGGAATCTCCTCTTTCCAATGAATAAAGCTCCCATTTCTAGACCTGCAGTTCCTTGAGATATGAGATTTTTTGAACTGTGACATTTATATGTACAGAAAAGCTACCACTAGTGCAGGACTGAATCTTGCCCATCTTGGGACTTGGATAGAAATAGGGTTGGTTTTTTTTTTTAGGGGGAGAGGTGTGCGGGAGACAGTCCACATTTGGAAGAACCTGTTTTTCTGACAGATTAATTTTTTTAAAAATGGTAGCCTTTTGAAGATGCTCAGGTGTCTGCAATGTTAGACTAGTGCAATGTTAGTCCCAGGGAGATGGAGAGTGAGAGAAGGCTGGGGTAACGGTCAAAGATGCATGACAAATAAACTAATATGACTGCAGGAATGTACTTGTAGAACTTCAACTACATGTATTTAGTACAACCTGTAAAACCTCAGTAAAACCTGATGACAGTAACTGCTAACTAATATCACATTAAGGCCTATAGTGTAGTTTCAGTAGAAAACAAAGATTGAAACAAACATAGTAAAGTCTATATCAGGGGTCGGCAACCTTTCAGAAGTGCTGTGCCGAGTCTTCATTTAGTCACTTTAATTTAGGATTTCGCGTGCCAGTAATACATTTTAACATTTGTAGACTGTCTCTTTCTATAAGTCTATAATATATAACTAAACTATTGTTGTATGTAAAGTAAAAAAGGTTTTTTAAATGTTTAAGAAGCTTCACTTAAATGCAGAGCCCCCTGGACCGGTGGTCAGGACCTGGGCAGTGTGAGTGCCACTGAAAATTAGCTCACGTGCCGTCTTCGGCACACGTGCCATAGGTTGCCTACCCCTGGTCTATATGGTACTAAGGAATGCAACCTATCAATACAATTCGAACATGTTGCATTACAACACAATATATTGCTGAAGTCTGTTAGAACCGGTTTGAAATGTTCACTCCTTGTTGATAAAGAAATGACTTGACAGCATGGGCTTCCAATATGTAGTATAATGCCACAGGAGGGTTTAGCTTTCAATCTTTTCCCAGAAATGACACACTTCACCGAAACAGGATAAATACCAGCATGATGGCATCGCTAAGTCCAGCACAAATTTCACTCTCAGAAATATGAGTACTGGGAGAAGAGGGTGGGTGAGAGACACATGCCACATACTCTTTCAAAACCCATTAACAGCACACAGCATATACAAAACACACCGGAAAAATTCCTAGGATTAGAACAACATTAATGCAGAAAAAAAGTTTTGAGTTGATAAGACAACCCAACAACCCAAATGCAGTATTTAATTTCTTTAAAGCAATTGAATACTTAACTACAAAGCTAGCAGCACAATTGTCTGTCCACAACCAGAAAATTCCTTCAAAAGAAAATGCAAATGACATTTCTCTGACTTTCCCTGTGGTTAACTGTTAAAGAGAAGGTGATTTTGTTTGTTGAGGGATCTGTTGTGTTGCTATAAACCTATGAAACCCAGGCCATGGCTACACTTGCAAATTTGCAGCGCTGCAGCAGGGTGTGAAAACACACCCTCTCCAGCGCTGCAAATTGCGGCGCTGCAAAGCGCCAGTGTGGTCAAAGCCCCAGCGCTGGGAGCGCGGCTCCCAGCGCTGTACGTTATTCCCCACAGGGAGGTGGAGTACGGACAGCGCTGGGAGAGCTCTCTCCCAGCGCTGGCGCTTTGACTACACTTAGCGCTTCAAAGCGCTGCCACGCTTTGAAGTGCAAGTGTAGCCATAGCCTCAGAAACATCACTGTGTTGCTACACCATATTCTTTGGAATTTGTATTCTTGATGAAAATTTAAACAAACAAGATTTTGCACTATGGTTTTGATTTAGTGCTAAATATGGAACCTATAACCTACTAAATATTTAGTATTCCAAAGCACATATGAACAGGTCTAAAAACTTGGAACCTTCCCTCAGCCATTATGATAAATACTGCATGGGTAGAAGTACCATTCTCTATTCCAAACCAGCAATACAAAGGAGATTTTTACACAAATCAATAATACAGACTGTAGCCAGACTTTTAAAAATGTAAATGCCTCTTTAAAACAAAGTCCATTCTAACAGATGGTTCCATTACAACAGCAACACAGCACCCGGTGATAAGTTATGGAAAGGCAAGGCAACCCTTGAGGGAGGCACAAGAGTTCTTCACATAGCAAGAGGATTAAATATTAATCTTTGCAGTAGTTTAAAAATATGTATTCGTAGTAGGGTTATATACTTAAAACAGCTATATTGTTGTTTTGGTTTCTATTGGTTTGTGGGGGCTAGAGAGGAAGAAAGATTTCATTATATTTTTCAGAACTATTCAAAATTAAGTAGATCATTATTTAATACATAAGAGCACAGAGTTCATGGGCGAAATCATCTGGCCCAGCTAATTTGTGCTTTTGTGTACAACTGCTGGGGGGCGGGCGCAGGTGGTTTTAAATCAATGCTGTGCTCGCTCCCCACAACCCAGAACTGCTGGATACTGGTCTGGTCTGCAACTTAAAATAGAGCAGCCTCGTGTTGATTCTAATCGCTTGCGCTGAGGTGGATGCAGTGATATCCTGACCATGCCCCCTTCTGTCTTGTCATACCCACTATGTCAGAGGTAGGCTGATGTGGTATATGACCTGTCTATGCCCCTGAAGAATACCCTTACACCAGGGGAATCAACTAACTGGATATGCGGATCTATATGGCCACTTTACACTGGAAGACTAGTGCAAAGCAGCTGCAGCAGGGCCATGAATCTGGCCCATAATATAGAAACTTATGGTACTTCCAAGCCTTTGTAGATTTTTTTTTTAAATAAGATTTTGTTACACTTCTCAGGATGATGGGATGAAAGAACAACAACAAAAATTTCCTTTGAACTATTCCTTTCTAAATTCTGATTTTTGCTATTTAAAAAAAAATATATTCCAAAGTGTTCACCAACACTCTAAAGCAACAGTTATATTTATAAAGTAACATTTTAGATTTTTTTTAAAAAGGTTTCCACCATGCCATCCTTACCTATGCAGCTTATCCTCCAGCATCTCCATGAACTTCACAGCATCTTCCTTCACGTTTGTCTCTGCAAAATAAAAGTCAAAGTTAGGGAGTGCTGTGGCTATTTAATTTTAACTTGTCTACTCTTATTATTTACTAAGGAATCAAGATGAAGAGGTAAAATATAGAGATTTATTAGTGAAAAATGTCCCTTGATTTTTTATTTAATTTTTTTTACATCCCATCCCTTACACACTACATTACATATACATTACATTACAGTTTGAAGGGGAATTCTACTAGTTTTTTCATATTAAAATTAGGATCTGAATGTTTATCCCTACGTTAAAGTCTAAAGCACATATTAAATTAATGTGTTTAATTTATTATTATTATTGCTAAATTTTGCTCTCAGCTGTGTAATGCAGATGGTGGGGAGAGAAGAAAGAGGCACAGGTAGATTCTTCTCATCACACAAAAAGGACGGACTAGATCCTCCCATTACCACAGGAGAAGGCTGCCAGATGGACCTAGCTACTGTAACAGTCGATGCTCGAGATCCCTTTAAAACTTAATGAAACATATGGGACTAAACTGAAGCTGTCCCAAGCTACCAAACAATTTTAATGGAACTTAAATGTTCTTGGGATTGTTCCCAATCCACGCAATGTTCTAAGCTCTTGTATACACTGGGACCTGGACATTACCAAATATGTGTGAGGATATATATATGTCCACTATCTCCTAGTGACTTCCCATCTGAAGAGTTGCTGCATGTCATTTATTCCACATGAAGGAAGGAATATTTTTAGCCTTCATTTCAATTAATGTTATGCAAATTTCTAATGCACTGCACTAAAAATATCCTTTTTTGAATATTCATATGCCCCAAACTGGACAAGATGCGAAAGAGATATAAATCCTTTCTTGAAGGACAGAAGCATCCAATGGATCAACATTTCCATACTGTGGCAAAGATAGTTCTTCATTTTTGTCTCTAAGCAAAGTTACTGTCTCTAAGTCAGATGGGAATATTTAACTTCTTAAACTGATAATGTAAACGATATCAACTCTTGATAGACTATTCCTCCAAATACACTACAGGGTTGTACAGTTTGTTGCTTCTGTAGGCCAAGCTCATTGCACATGCCAGGGGCTCCTTGCCAGGGGCGGCTCTATGTTTTTTGCCACCCCAAGCATGGCAGTCAGGCAGCCTTCGGCGGCACGTCTGTGGGACGTTTCGCTGGTCCCGCAGATTCGGCAGCATTTCTGTGGGCGATCTGCTGGTCCCGCGCCTTCAGCACCTGCCGCCGAAGCCGCGAGACCGGCAGACCTCAAACAGGCATGCCGCCAAAGGCAGCCTGACTGCCGCCCTCACAGCAACTGGCAGGGTGCCCCCCGTGGCTTGCTGCCCCAGGCACGCACTTGCTGCGCTGGTGTCTGGGGCCGCCCCTGCTCCTTGCATCCCTTCATCTACCCAACAATTCATAATCTGTTAAATTATTTATTTTCTTTCTGTCTCAGAGAGAAGTCACATGGGGGATGGAGGAGGCAACATTTTAAGGTCCATTGGAAGGGTGGACAGAGCTGAAAGGGGGTGGGTATTGTTAGGCTGGAAGGTGTTAACAGCTGCCATCAACAAGTTCTGTAATTGATAGACAATTACAGACTTATGTAAAGATGCTGGGTGTGACAACCAGATACCAGGAGCTGTGTCATCCTCCCACCCATTTTTTCGTTTCGGTTTTCCAATCTCCCCCAAAATCAGTTGAGTTCTGCCCACTGATACCTAGAAGATTCCCTGAATTTTGGGAATTGATCAGATGTGGTGTTCAAAAATTATCGGGTTACAACCAAAGAGGCAGACAAGCAGAGAAATTCCATAAAGCTGACTGAAAGGCCTCACTTTGCTCAGCCAATCAGATATGATTGTTTCCACAGATGATACTCTTGCAAAGCCTCACATTGCTCTCCGTGGCATTGTCAATTCAAATTCACCTTCAAGAGGTGCTATACAACACAACAACATGCTATGATCCAGAAGGACCAAAAAAGGCTATATGTAAAAAACTGCATCTATTTATATTTACAGTTCTGCATCTCTGTAAGCAAAGTGCTAATGAAAGTTATACAAATAGATTATATAAAGGATTGCAATGGTGATGGAGGCCAATGCAGTTTCTCTCCCTCATAACAAAGAGAATTTTATATCAAAACTTGTTATATTAGGCAACACTGTACTATACTACAAAGCTTGTAAAAAGCATCTAGTTTTTTAAATACTATTAATTCCTATTTTTCCTGAAAGGTCTATCTGCGAAGCCCAAGAGACCTTGTAAGACTGTAAGCCTTCCTTTAATCACATACCACTGTTTTAAGCTAAAAGAAAACCTAATTTTTCAAACTATTTTTATCTGTCAGTTACAAATGTTTTGACTTACGGTTTGACATGTACTTTAAGAAAGAATAGCTTTAATGTGTATAGCTGCAATGCTCTTTGTTCAGTTGCCACTGCCATCATACCCTTGAACATGAGATAGTACAACTTCTTCCCAATATAAATGTCAATAGATATTAATTTTTGGAGAGGAATGAGAAAGGGTGGAGAATCTGTTTCACACTTACTTTGTTTCTAACTGATATAGCGACTTCCTCTCTTACATGAAAGATAAACCCTACTTCCAATTTCTCCTGCTGTGCTTGTCATATTCTAATTGGACATGATCTGATACAGTAATTCTCGCTTTCACAGTTCAGTCCTGCCCCTACCTGTTATTTTACAATGACCTTGAAGCACACAGCTTGGTAAATCAGCATTATTCAATGACAAAAAGTAACACACAAGAGAACACCGCTAGTCCAAAGTAGGTCAGTTAAATGCTAACACTCTTTTGAAAATATCCTCACATCACTACACCACGTACACCTCTGCCAAATGTTTTAACTAAATTAAGAATAACACAAACTTTCTGTGGCTCTCTCCTCTCACAGCAGACTAATGTTGCCTCTTTGCTTTCTTATGCATGTAATTGAAAGGGTTGTGACCAGAAGGGCTTTTTTTCTACAAAAAAAAACTACTTAAAAATTCTATTTGTGTTACTTTCCTGATAATGATTTTCAAGAAGCATCAGGACAAGTACATGAATATTTCAGACCGTTGGACCATCCATTGGAAATACAGGACAAGCCGCAGATTTCTAGATTTTGTTTTAATTTAATAAAAACCAGTCATCACCATTTAGTGCAAGAAAACTCAAGCCAAAAGCTATGCATGAGTCTCTTAAATGTAGCTCAGAAAGTGCTTGATGATGCCAGAGAAAATAATTTATGAGACTGTGTACTGCATGAACATGTAAAAAGGTTTATTTTTAAATTAAAGCAAACAGGGCCTATTTTTCCACCAGTGCTCTGGGGATTGATGTACTTCGCTGTTATTGCCAATTAAGGGGACAAATATTGTAAATCTTCATAGAAGAATAGACCCCAGTGTATTTGCTGAGACCAGAAATAGGATTTTCCCATAGAAGCTTAATCTGGAGAAAAATGATTCAGCATTTTTGTTCTGTCATTACTATATCACATTTTCTTCTTCCTCCTGGGGCCTGACAGCTTGAGTCCAGTCTTACAAACAATCAAGGTCAGGCACAGCTGATTCTCAATGGTATACCACCATTCTCCTTTCTAACCACCATACAATGTCTGCCAGTAAAATAATGGAAACATTCATTTTGGCACAGTTAGGAATAATCCATATTCTAAATCTAGGATTGAAGTAGTACTGGGGTTTGCAGGTAAGAACAGAATGTGAAGAGCCTTGCCTGCACTATGGGTATGGCTACACTTGCGAGTTGCAGCGCTGGTGGAGGCTTTCCAGCGCTGCAATTAGTAAGTGGCCACACCTGCAGGGCACTTCCAGCGCTGCAACTCCCTGGCTGCAGTGCTGGCCGTACACCTCACTCAGCATGGGGAATAAGGATTGCCGCGCTGGTCATCAAGTGTGGCCACACACCAGCGCTGTTATTGGCCTCCAGGGTATAAGGATGTATCCCAGAATGCTTTAAACTAAATTACTCCCTTTGTTTTGTTATGCAGCCTCTCTTTGTTTTGTTGTGAACCTCCGGAGCTCCATTGCTACCGGAGCTGCTTATCTAAACAAACACAGCTCCTGTTTGCTGTGATCAATCTGTGAACAATCAAATGAGATAATGAGGCGGCAGGGAGTGAGTGTTTGCTTGACAGAAACGGGGCAGAGGGGAGAGAGGGAATCCGTTGGATGCAGGCTGTTTGCAGTTAAGAGTTAAGGGTAAGGGACCGGGAACATGTTCTGATTTTTCAAGTCAGGAAGCTAACACACAGTGTTGGCTCCAAAAATCCACTCTCTCTCTCTCGCCCGCTCCCTGTCACACTACGCCCCACCCCACCCCCCTCTTTTGAAAAGCATGTTGCTGCCACTTGAACGCTGGGATAGCTGCCCATAATGCATCACTCCCAACAGCGCTGCAAATGCTGCAAATGTGGCCACACACCAGCGCTGGTAGCTGTGAGTGGGGCCACACACCAGCGCTGGCCCTGCACAGCTGGACGACCAGCGCTGCAACTACCAGCGCTGCAGATTTGTAAGTGTAGCCATACCCTATGTGATGCAAGCCCATACAATTAGTCTCTCCCTTTCATAACCATTACATTCCTTCCCAAGGGTTTTTTGGGCCAACTCAAGCAAAACTCCCACTGACTTTACTGAGAATTTTGTTTGGCAAAGGTCTGAGGGTAAAATTCAGTTCTCAGTTATCCTGGGGTAAGTAAATGCATTTATTTCAATGGACCTACCCGGATGAAACAGAGAACAGAATTACAGTACGTGTTAAGTAAGCATAGCAGGATTTGGCTTTTAAAATGTAAAAAGGATTTTTTTAAAAAACAAAGAAGCACACTATTAGTTGAAAGTATTTGATCTTTTCTATTACAGTGGAAAGTCTGCTGAATGAAATGTGTGAAGTCATATTCTGAAAACTGTGGCAAAGCTTTAGTGTATTTGAAGGTTAACTTGAAAAGGCAGTCAAACTTCAAGAGACTACATTTCAACTCCTCAGAACGTATGTCAAGCTGATTTGTCAAGCCACAATAACAGTAGCAAGACTTTGGATTGCAAAGCAGCAAGCAATTTTGCACCCCATGGACGTAGGAGGGAAAATCCAAAAGAACATGCTCTGTGGGAAGAAGCACTGAGTCTAACCAGTGCATTTGTGTGGGAAACATTAGTAGGAGAACCCCCTCTGGAAAAGGCAAGAATTAAGAAAGGAAAATGGTGAATTACACAGAAGAGAAAATATTCCAGAAAGGCTGTCTTTCTTTCCGGGCTTAAGGTTATTTTCCAGTAATAATAATAAGAGTTAAAAAGAAAACAAACAGATGTTTGGAAGGGCTTTAAATCCTTAGGTTTCAAGGTATAAGTCAATCTTATTTGATGGGATTTAAAAAGAAACTTCAGTTTGGGACAGATTATTTCGAAATTGCATATTGCAGGTTTTCTTCCTCTGAAGCATCTGGCACTGGCCACTGCCTTAGATGGACCACCGCTTTGAGCCAGTATGGCAATTCCTGATGTTTGGAAATTATAGTTAAGGGATCTAGGCTGAGAAATCTCCACTACCATATAATCTTTCCTGTACTCTCAACCATTTTACACCTCACAACCAACCTTAACTTTCCCCTCTAAAAACTGTGCAAAAATATGTTAAAAAATTGAAATAACAAATTACTAGGAAATGAATGGATTTTCTGGAAGTGGTTAACTAGCTCATTCCCCCATTACATTTATAGGGACTCCTGGTTGTCTCGTTCCTCCCTAAATCCACAGGAAACTTCTTCAGGAAAGTGGGATTTTTTACTTTGCTCTAGCTCACCTGTCCACTCAGCAGCAGGACCAGGAAATACCTCTATGGTTCTGGGTTTACCATGGCTATTAGCCTTTACCATATTCTGAATTCGTCACATATCAGAATGCACCATGGTAATAGAGATTTCACTGAGTGCCTTCTCCAACATCTCAGACATGAAGCTCTATTAAAGTGGAAGCTGCAGAACTGGAGAAGCATTACCTGCGTTCGTTGCTGCTGAACGGAAGGTGGGCAGGGAAGAGGAGCACAAGCAGCTCACCCTCCTTAAGATGTTTCTTATGGATTTAGTTTGGATATAGCAAACCTACCAACACTCCCTGTATAAGAGATCAAGACACCCCTGAACATACAGAAAGGCAGAATGTGAAATCTAACCTCTGAACACAGTGTGTGTGGGGAGGGAAGTACCCACATGGGGTCCTCTCAGAAGATACCTAAGGGAGCTAGTGCCTGCTTAGTTGGAGGGAGGGGTATGGGTTCCTTTGGGTTAAAAAGGGGTAAAAAGTATTCTCTAAGCCTTTGGTGGCAAGTAAGTCTCTTGCTCTCTCTCTCCAGGCTCCCTATCTGGCAGCAAGCTGGCCCAAGACTTCAAGTTTTGGTGAAGCTTAATGAGTTTTGAGTTTCCACTGAAACCTACAATCAGGCAAGTTTGCCTAATTTTGATGTGAAAAGTTTGCACAGACCTCTACACTACAAAACGCTGATTCACCCCAGAGCAGGTCTAGCCTGTCCACTGAGTGAGAGATGCCTCTGGGGAAAAAATAATATGCAATCATGTGATTCAAGACTGTCATAATGCATACAAATAAGGAGGCCAAGTTAAGGTTCCAAAGGAAGCCTTAATTCTTGTATTTCCTAACTTTTGAGTGCTTGACCTTGCAACCTTAACATTCTTTTACTATAGTTACTGGTGTGTAATTTCCCCAAAAATTCTATTATATGGTATCCGATTGATACCCACATGGATCATCAGCATGGCTGGAACCTTTTGATCCATGACACAGACCTCTGCCATTTGAGCTAATGGAATAACTGATAGCAGTAGCAGGTTATTATTCTCTTTGTGGCCCAGCACTAGAGAGGGATGGGACATACACTTTGCCAGTGGTTTTCACAGATATTTGCTGACAGCAGAGGAATTGTGAGACTCAGGAATCGTGGGTTCCACTGAAGGCTCTGGAAGGGTGTGTGTGTTAGTGGGCACAGACCCTTCTGCCCATTCCCCCCAAGCTTGACCCCTTCTGTCCCAGCCCCACCAACTTGTTCTTGTCCTGGTCATGACACTTCCACACTGGTGGCTCATCATCCCCATCAGTCCCATTCTCCTAACCTAGCTAGTCTCACTCTCCATTCCTCAGGTCTCTCATGCCAGCCCCAGTCTCCTCACCCAGCTAGTCTCAATTCTTCCTTCGCCAAGTTCCTTATCTGATTTGTCTCCCCTACCCATTCATCCTGCCCCACTTGTTCTCAGTCCCAGTCTCCTTTCCCAGCCAGTACCAGTCTCCCTCTTCCAGCCCCCCCGCACCTACTGGCTCCTAGTCCCAGCACCATTTCCCTCCCCAGCTCCAAGTTCTAGTCTGCTTACCCAATCTAGTCTTCCCCTGCTATCCCAATGCCCAGTCCCAGTTTCCCTCCCCACTCCCCCCCTGCCAGCCTCCAATTCCAGTCTTTCCACCCCTCAGGCTCCTTGTCCCAGTGTACTACCCTTCCTGCCCCCATGGGTAAGTTCTTGTCCCCTCTGCATTTGAATCAGGAAGTTTCTTTCTCCATGGTGCCTGGGCCCAGCAAGGGTGTCATAAGCAGCACAGGAGGGATAGTCTTGCTGCTCTTAATTCAGATATCCAGCCTAGATCCAGCACGGCCCACAATAGCCCAGAGTTACAATTGGAGTGACAATCCCACTCAGCCCGAAGCTGAAGCATGCCCAATGTGGACTGAATCTCTAGGACATTTTGCTGCTAAAATCTAAGCATCTCTACTGAGCATGTGAGAACAAAGATTTTTCTAAGGCTTATAACTTGGTCACATTTTGCTGGATTTTCATTGGGATGTCAAAAAGCATATCCCTAATACAAAGGTCTCCCCCAGCTAAATTTCAAGTCCCTGATCCAAAGCATGGCATTTCTAGAGCTTTAAACAAAGAGCCTCCATAATTATTTAACATGGTAAAACAATGTATTTTCCCCCCAAGCCTTATTCTCACAAATGGCTGAACCATTTTGGCTGAATTTTTCCAAAACAATTCAGACCAAGGCAGACACTTGGCATGAAAATTTTCAGCCCAAATGGTTACATTTTGGCAAAGTTCTGAGCAACCGAAACCAGGGTCTTACAATGGGGTGTGTTGGGCAATCTAAATAATAGGTGGTGTTCTCAGGCCCGCCACCTACCATAACCAAGATCATGTTCTGTTCAGAATATGGCATAAAAGGTTTAGGAGTGGGAAGTAGGGATATAAAACATTCTACATAAAAAGAGACACTTAAAACAGATGTTCCCAGAAATTGCCTGCTGAACCTACTGCACTGTACATGGTACTTTTCATCTAAAGAGACAAGTGACTTTTCAAGGTCAGTGATGATTAAATTGCTGAAATTGAAGGGAATTACCATAGCTCCATATGGATTTTAAGCTTCGTTTAGAGTTTTATAAATCTAGCAAACTAAACATATGGCAGCTTCTCACATAGCATTTGGGAAGCAGGGGAATTACCCTCGACATCATTTTAGTAAATAATATACCTTTAAAAACCAAATAGGTCAATGTTGTTAAAGTTAAGTTTCATTATTGACTATGTATTAACATAAATTTAGGACTTCTAAACTAAGCCATTATAAACATTATTAACATTCCAATAGTAACTAAAGGCTCCAAACAAAACTGGGGCTCCACTACGTGAGGCATTGAACGAACACATAAGAAGAGACAGTTGCTGTCCTGAAAAGCAGATGATTTTAATAGACATCACACACAGAGAGAGGGTGAGAGGGTTAAAAGAACACTGAAAGATGAAGTGACTTGCCCAGAGTCACACAGCAGATCAGGTCAGATCTCGTAACTCCCAGTCCCAGTGCCCTATCGACTAGGCAAGCTGTCTCTCTGATAATTATATGTAGGGTAGGTGGACTTGTTGAGCATAGGTTATTTTATGTTTGTTTGTTTATATTTTAACACCACTCAGCAATTAGAGCTGTTCCATTTGGGGCCCAGCACCAGCACCCAGATCTGAAATGTGCCCTCTCAGCAGTCTATTGGAGTGCCTTTGGAGAAATGTAAATTCAACTCCAAATCTGGATCAAAACTATGTGACTCTGGTCCATCTCTGTTAGAAATACAAAGCAACTGTCCTCTGGAAAAGTTATCTTTATTATAAAACTTTTTAAAACTGATATCAGTAGAATTAAGGAGTTAAAGTATCTCATGAAACTCAGGCCCTTTCTATACATTGTTTAGCTTCAATATCCTGACATATTAGAGCCACATACTGTATTGCTCTAGGAACACATGCCAAAAAAAGGTCTGAACAGATTTCCTAGGGCAGGGGTTTTCAAACTTTCTCATGGGGTAAACACATCTTAACAGAGTGATTGTCTCATGACCACCCATCCTGTTTGTGATCATGTGAGCCACCTCCCCTCCCAATTTCCCAATCCATTTTGCTGTCTTATAACTTCTCTGCAGCAACTACAGCCCTTGGTTACACACAATATTAGAAGAACATTTATAGATATAGCTGTCTTTAAGTGGTTTGTCCTTCTTGAAAACCTTAATCATGGTCTCCTTTTGTTTTCCATTTCATTTTATCCTCCCACTCGTGGCTGTTCTGTTCCTTTCTCTCCCCTTGCTCAATCTACATAAGCTTCTCTGCCATTTGGTCCCCCTTGTCTTCTCTTCCCTGTTACCCGGTTTTCCTTGCAGCCCTCTGATCTTCTTCACCTGTTCTGCTGAAAACCTCATCCCTGTTACCTTAGACATTTCTTTCCCACTAGTAGTTAGCAGCTCCCATCCCACCTGTGACCCCCATTTCTTTTCCTCCTATTACATAACAACAGCTCCTCAATAGAGCCAGCAAGGTTGGCTGCTCCTCATTTCTAGCTGATTTTACAGTGCTACAAGCTGTTCTTTGCAATGGAGAGCCTGGACACCTCTTTAAGCAGCTGGAAACCAACAACAGTCTGCATACTATGACCACATATGACCAACCTGCTCTCTGTGGATTGCTAGTGGTCAAAAGATCACAGTTGAGGAATCATTACATTAGGTACCAGCTAAATAACACTGTATGTCTGCCAAAGGTTACTGAAACACATGGTGGCCTATGCTAATTTCTTCTCATTGTGGTTCTTCAACTGAGCCAGAAACATATAGTTTTAGCCCTTAAATTGAAGGCCCCAGCACTTAAAATGAATGGCCCCACGTCAGCCTTTAAATATGAGTCACAGTCAGAAACAGTCTCTCTAGAAATTCTCCAAAACAAGAAAAGGCTCAGAATTTTATGCCAGCCATAATGCTGCTGCTGAAAGTCTCTTTTCTCTTATTAATTGTGCAGCTGCTCAGCGTGCGGGTAAGTCTGGCTGTATAATCTGGGCAGAATCCAGCGACGCAGAAAGGCTCCTCTTCAGGACAAAATGTAATTTTGTGCTACACCAAATGTGATTACTGGTTCAGAAGGTCTCTGTATATTACAGACTCATTTATGGAACACAAACACTGCATAGGCACACAGCCAAGAAGATATGAGTGGAATTGGTTCCCAACAGCCATGGATTCTGGCTACTGAAAGAGACATGGGAGAATACATGCACAAGAGCAGGGCCGCCCTTACCCATATGCAAACTACACAGCTGCATAGGGCACCAAATTGCCCCAAATTTCCTGGTGCCCTACGCAGCTGTGTGATGCTCCAGCAGCCAGCCCGATTGTCTGGCCAGCTGAACTGGTCAGGAAAGCTGCCCCTGCACCCACTCCACCCCTTCCCCATAGCCCCCAGCTCCACTTCTTCCCAACCTGCTCTGCCCCCACTCCACCCCTTCTCCAAAGCCCCTGCCCCATCTCCACCTCTTCCCATCCCTGCTCCGCCCCCACTCCACCCCTTCCCGAGCTACGTCCCGGGGGACTGCAGCAGGGGTCGGGCGTGCCCTGCACTCACTGGGCAGTGGGAGGTGGAGTGACCCGGCCCCAGCCCACTCTTCTGTCTCATGCTGCTCCTGCCCCACAGAGACCTTGGGCGCAGCCCCCCCCCGCCCCGTGGAGTCCTGGAGCCAACCCCCCCGGGGGGGCTACATAGGGCACTACAATGTCCAGGGACGGCCCTGAACAAGGGCTCTGCAAAGAGGTGAAGACCAAAATGTGGCAAAGAAAGGCTATCACTGTGGAAAGTGACAAAGGAATATGACAAGCACTTGTCTTCACTTCAGTACAGTACATAGTGGCTAAGACATTGGTCCTTCCAGGTTATTTTAAAGCAAGGAAAGAGGAACAGAATCACTTAGTCCTGTTCTGCACTACAGAGTTAGCTGTACATCAACCTAAGGCAGCTTACATCAACTTAACTCTGCAATGTTGCTCCTGACGATGTAAATAGCCCACTACACTGTCCAAATAATTCCACTTCCACAAAAGGCATAGCACTTACGTCGATGAAGACACTGTGTTGACTGTTCTGGCTGTCAGCCCTGGCAGCTGACAGCCCAGAGCCCCGCCTCTCAGGGATAAGAGCAGGGGCTCCAACAATGGGGGTGGCCCCACAATGACCCCACTGTCAGTTAAATCCTGGTGAGGATGTGCACCGCCGACAGAAGGAGGGTAGTGTGGATATGAAAAATCAATTTAATTACTGTAATGGCTGTACATCAATGTAACTTAAGTCTACTTAATTTTGTAGTGTAGGCTTGCCTTCAGAGAAGTTTAGAAGTAATATGAAAGTAGAATATTGTCACATAGCTAGGAGGAAAACAACATTCAGCACTGCAGACAACAATAACCTTGAAATATCAATTAAGGCAATAAATTCCTGTGCCAACACTTACACATAACTGAAAACAACAATCTTGAAGAACAACAGTTACGGAACAGGTTAGTAGCCTTTTTTCCTTCTTTGAATGATTGCACGTGTGCATTCCACTCTTGGTGACTCACAGGCCACAGAACGGAGGCAGGATCGGAGTCTATTTCCGTAACATTTAGAGAACAAGTTGACCTTCTCTAGCATTGTCTTTGGAGCCTTGAGCCACAGTATAATGGAAGGCAAACATGTACAGAGGACCGTGTTACCACTCTGCATTTGGAACTTATGCCAGAAAGGCTGCCAAGGCCGACTGTGAACTCATTGAATGAACTGTGACTGTCGTGTGGACCAACATTAGCCAAATCATAGCACATGCATATGCAGGATGCAATCCAGGAAGAAATTCTCTGGGTGGATACTGATTGACTTTTTACTCTGTCAGCCACTGCTATGAACAGCTGGGAAGATTTACAAAAGTGTGTGGTTCTATCTATGTAAAATGCCAAGGCTCTTCTGACGTCCAAGGTATGCAAATGCTCTTCCTCCCTGCTCGTATGTGGTTCTGGGCACAAAACAGGCAAATAAATTAGCTGTTTAATGTAACGAGGAAACCTCCTTTGGGAGGAATTTCAGATGAGGGGGCAAGCAAATCTTGTCCTTAAAAGAGATTATATATGGTGGCCCCAACATTAATGACGGCAGTTCTCTTTCTCTTCTGGCTGAGGTAATGGCCACCAGAAATGACACCTTCACTGATAGAAGCAGCAGAAGGCAGGTAGCCAACAGTTCAGCCAGGGGACACATAAGTCTTGACAATATTAAGTTTAGATCCCATGGAAGAACAGGTCCTGCACTTGAGGGTATAATTTGACTAAGCCCTTTAAAAACTTTGTGGATATGTCATTGTACAAAGAGCAATTGTCCACTTTATGATGCAAAACAAACAGCAGCCAGCTGTACTTTAATAGAACTAACCACCAAACCTTGATGCTTCAGGTATAATAAGCACTTGAACTGAAGAACTGGTCGGTGGTATCCCATACTGCCTGAGATCAGTTGGAAAAATATCTCCATTTAGCAAGGTAAGTTGCTTTTGTAGAAGGCTTTCTACTATTTAGCAGGATCTCTTGAATGCTTTTCAGGCAAGCCTTCTCTCTAGTGTCTAGACATGGAGCATCCACACAGTTAAGTGAAGGGATTGTAGGGTAGGGTGGAGAACACAATTGTGATCCTGGGTGATTAGGCCTCAGTCAAGCAGAAGTGAAATTGGAGGTTTCACTGACAGTGCCAGGAGAGTGCAGAACCATTCTAAGGCTAGAAGTATGACTCTGGCCTGGTCCCATCTTATTTTTAGCAATACCCTGTGAATGAACGGGATTGGTACAGAAGCATAGAGAAGCATGCCTGACCACATCAATAAAAGGTGTCTGTCATGGAATCTGTGCTGACACTTTCTGTTGGAACTTGTTGCAAATAGGTCTACTTGGGGAAACCCCTAGGCTGGAAGATGTATCTGGCCACATAAGAGTAAAGAGACCAGTCATGGTGACTCAGATAGTCTGCTCAGGTGGTCTACTAGGTCGTTACGCATGTCCAGCAGGCACAATACTTATAAATCTACTGTGTTGTCAATACAGAGCTCCCACAGTAGAGTCATTTCTTGGCAGAGTGAGAAGAGTGGAGTTTTCACTGCTTGTTGAGGTAAACCATTGGCGCTGTGTTGTCTGTGAGTACTAACAGCCTGTTTCCCCTGATCTGCAATAGAAATACCTGGCATGCCAGTCTGACAGCTTTCAGTTCCCTGACATTGATGTGTAAAGCTACGTTCTCTGAAAACCATATACTCTGCATCTGTAGAGAACTGAGGTGGGCTCCCCAGCCCAGGGCCGAAGCATCTGTCACTAGCATGAGAGTCGGCTGTAGGTGGGCAAATGTAATGCCTACACATACATTGGCTGGATCTCTCCACCAATCTAGGGAGGTAAGGACATGGGAAGGCACTGGCTTCCAATGGAGTCCAATTGATGACAGCTTGGCAAGTAGATTGATGCCAGCCAGCCCTGCAGAGTTCTGAGTCACAGTCTGCCATATTGAACCATGTAGGTGCAAGAGAGGTAAACAATTTCAAGCTATTGTGACTGGGAAAGCCTTCAAATCTCTGACAATTGACCGAATTGCCTGGAACCTAGAGTCCAGAAGAAAGGTCTTGGCTTCAGATGAGTCCAGTATAGCCCCTATAAACTTTATCTTCTGGACCAGGGAAAGAAGAAATTTTTCTGTGTTGATTAACAGTCCCAGAGCATTGAACGTTGATTGTATCAGGGCTCTAAAATTGACATTTGGACTGGCCCTTGACAAGCCAGTCATCTGGCAGGGGTAAACCTGTACTCCTAATCTTTGGAGAAATGTAGCTACTACTGCCATGGCATTGATAAAGACCCTGCAAGTTGCTGACAGGCCAGAAGGTAGTAGAGTGACCTGGTAATGATTTTGCTTTACTAGAAATCGGAGGTACTTCCTGTGAGCTTGATTGATTGCCAAATGGAAGTAGGAATCTTTTAAGTTAAGGGCAGCATACCAGTCCTCAGTATCCAGGGAAAGGATAATAGAAGCTAGGGTGCAAAATTTTATCCTTTTTTAAGAATTTGTTGAATTGACACAGATCTAAAATTGGTCTGAGACTCACCACCATTTGCTTTTGAAATTAGGAAATACCAGGAATAAAACCCCTTTCCTCTCAGATCACATGGAACCTCCTCTATGATTCCGAAGAAAAGGAGGTGTTGAACTTTCTGGACAAGGAGTTTCTCCTGTGAGTGGTCCCTGAAGAGGGACAGAGCTGGAGGGTGGGAGGAAAGGGTAGGTGCAACTGGAGATTATATCCTACTTCCACAGTGCTCGAGACACACGGGTCTGAAGTGATCCAAGACCAAGCACTGTGGAAGTGGGGCAGACAGTTTGTGAAGATGAGTGGGTTCGGGTCTGGAGATAGAAACAGGTATGTCAGCCTCTACTGGTCCATCAAAATGGCTGCTTCGCAGTTCCTGGGTGTCCTGAGGGGCCTGGAGCTGGAGCTGAAGCAATAGGAGGGGGAGGCCTACACCTATAACCCCCTAGACCTTTTTTTTTTTAAAATATAAACAGGCCCTGGCAAAGAGGAAAAGTGGAAAATCAGTGCATCTGTTGTGACTGATAGTGCTTTCTGATCAGGGAAAGCGTGTACAGATGTAGAGACTTTAGGGTGGCTCTAGAGTTCTTTAGTCCATGGAGCTCACTGTCTGGTCTGAGAATAGAGAAGGCCCCTCGAATCACAAGTCTTGGATAATACACCTCTACCTCGATATAACGCTGTTCTCGGGAGCCAAAAAAATCTTATCGCGTTATAGGTGAAACCGCATTATATTGAACTTGCTTTGATCCACCGGAGTGTGCAGCCCCGCCCCCCTGGAGCACCGCTTTACCACGTTATATCAGAATTCGTATTATATTGGGTCACGTTATATCAAGGTAGAGGTGTACTCTGTATTTCATAGAGAAGACCAGAAGACTGCAACCAGGATGATCCACGCATGGCCACTGCAGAAGCCATGGTTCTAGCTGCTGAGTCTGCTGCATCCAGCCCTGTCTGCAGTGATATTCTCGTGACTAGTCTGCCCTTATTTATAGGGAATAGAATGCCACTCTAGCATTCTCCATCAGAAGCAACTCTGAACTCTTCCTTGGAACCACACAAATTAAAATTACACCACCTCAGCAAAGCCTGTTAGTTAGCAATACACAGCTGCAGACCCCGTTGAATAAATCTTCTGCCAAATAAGTCCCGCCTTTTAGCATCTTTTGATTTGGGAGTGGCAGCCTGGTGTGCCCGACACACATTCTCACTAGCCACTAGACACTAAGGAGCCCGTTGGTGGGCACGTGCAGAGTTACTGAAAACCTTGGGAGGTGTATAATATTTTCTTTCTGCCCTTTTTGAGGTGGGAGGCAGTGAAGGTGGAGTTTGCCATAAAGCCTTTATAGATTCTAGTATCACCTTGTTAATTGGAAGAGTAACTGGAGAGACCCATGGATGATTAAATGTGAACCAGGCAATGGGAAAACTTCCTGACCTCTTTGACCTGTACACCTGCAGAAACTCTCTTTAGCGATGCCTGATAAACTTTAAAATAATCAGGAGGAGGTAAAGTCATGCTGGACAAAATGGCCTTGTCTGGTGATGATGAAGAGGAAGACAATACTGGTGGAGGTAGAATCTCCTCTACCGGCTGTTGCTCTGGCTTTGGAATCTCCTCCTGATGAACAGTACCAAACCCAATATTGGACTCTGGAGACTGAGCTGCTAGGTGCATAGACTCGGCCCTTCTGCAAGCATGAGCTAAGAACTGACAGACTCATAGCTGGAGACCAGACCAGTTGTATGTTAGTTTTGCTCAAAATAGGCATTAGTCTTATAAGAATATATTTACTGTTTAGATTCTATGAAATGCTGGCAAATTGCTGCATGCATTAACCTTGTGGTAATCTCTGTATTCAATGCTATAAGAAAATATGTAAATTTTGCTTTATAACTTTGAAAATGTTTGCTCTGAACTTGTGAACCCAGGCATAGGAATCGTTCCCCAGCCATCCTGAAAGACTATCAAAATCAGATAGGCCATCAAGGAACATCACAATACAAAGGATTGGTTAACGGTCCTATTGCACATCAGAAAGGTTACATGCAAAGAAGCGCATCCTGAGGATTTGGAAGCTGAATGAAGGAAATAACAGTCACAGGAAAATTTTACATTTCTTTGCTGTTTGAACTCTCACATGACCAGAGCCACCAAACTGAGGCCAGAGACGTCCAGGAGCTGCCTCCTGGGTCTGCCCTGAAAGACACTTGGAACTGACAGATCACTACAATTCTGTCACTCTTAGGATAGATGGTAACTCATTGGTTTGTATGTTTGCTTGCTCTAACCTGTAAATAACTCTCTTCTTTCTTTTGCTATTCAATAAATGTTTAGATAGTTTATTACAGGACTGGTTACAGGCATTGTCTTTGGTGTAAGATCTAGAGTATCCATTGATCTGCGGTAAGTGCCTGATCTCTTGGGACTGGAAGCAACCTGAAGATGGTGTGATTTTTGGTGGAAGTGACCATTTATCACTAAGTCTGGTCTGCCTGGGTGCCAAGATAGACTGGAGAGTCTACGGGGACTGTCTGTGATTCCATGGTAAGATTATTATCATGATCTGGGAGTTCACATTTGTTACTGGTTTGGTAAAATTTAATTATAGAACATACCACCTGTTTGAGGTATCTGCCCTTGTTTTCTGACAGTCTGCCTAGAGGTAGACACTTATGGTGGTGAGTCACTCTAGACAGTGTGACAGAGCTATTTTGGACTGATCTTTGACATGAAACTGAAGTGACTGTATGAAGGTGTGTTCCAAGATAAACAGGTAGGTAAGATCCCATCAGCATCTAATGAATGTGCATTCCCTCAACTCTCAAAACATGCACTGCATGCAGAGTAAGTGTATAAGACGCAGGGTAGTTTAGAAAGTGCATACTGGGAGTTTAACATACATTAGTTTATGTTTCTGTGGGCTAGATTGTGCCCAGCCCTATGCAAGTGAGTAAGGAGCTGCTGGTGGTGAGGAGAACACACAAGGAACCTTCCCACCAATCCACGTACCCCAGCACAGATGCTAGGCACAGCCTGGTCCTTATGCACCCTTCCTCTGAATTGTTCCCAATGTGGGACTTCAGGGTAAAGAGACAGTAGAGCCTTATGTCTAAGTAAGTGTGTTTCTACTGATTATATTAAATGCCAGAGTCAAGCTGTATGGAATATAAATGAGAAGACAGTGGGGTTAAAGTTTCAAACCTGAGCACAACAGATGTAGCCACAAAAAAAGTGTGCGTACACAGAACCCTTTTAAAACCCAAACTTGCTTGTGTGCACCATAGTTACCTAAACAGAATGTATTAGAGGTACAATGAGGGCAAGCACCGTTCAGCAGCCAAACCCCTTATTACCTGCTTTGAAAATATGGCCATTAATGTACAGTCAGTTAATTTAAAAGTAATACAATATAAAAAGATTGCCAGTTTCTATATATACTTGTTAGTGCAAAAAGATAATGTGTCTCTAGACCGAGATAGCTTTAATAACATTGGTTTAAGAGGGTCCAAATGAAGGGATTTTTTTATAACAAGATCATAAAGTACATTTTCCAAATGAGTTATATCTACCCTATTCAATTGTACAATAAAACAAGAGATGTAATTTTAATGGACGACAGATTATCCGTTATACTGCAGATTGCTGTGTAATTTCCACCTATATTACTCTACAAGGGATTGTGGGTTTTTTTTCTTGATATCCTTCCCTGTCACTGGACTCAGAGATAAGTATGCAGTTTCTCCTTATCACCTGGATAAATAATAAAATATTTGAGCTGGCTGGTAACCTTTCTGATAAAAAGAGAGACTTAATACATATTTTGGTTTAAAGAGATAATGAAAGAAGCAGCCCTATTAGCAGTTCAAAATCTCTTTCTGGATTGAAATGGACAGTTTCAGTATCAATGGAAAAGCATTTATTTGAATTAAACCACAAGAGATCTGTTACAGTAATTTCCAGGATCTGAACTTAACTCACAAAAGAAAAGAGCAGGGTTTCAGTTTCCTAACACAGTATTCTAGCTCTTACTGCATATGTGATAAGTGAAGTCATTCATTGCTAAGAAACCCCACATTGATTCAGCACAATGGTTCTAATTTTCTTGCACTGAAGATCCTGATTTGTGATGGAGCTGCACCTGGGTTTCCTGTATTCTTGGCACTGTCATTACTTCTCGTGTTTTCTGTCCAGTCTCTCTCCCGCCTGGCCCCAGGCCTTCCTAAGCCTCCTCTCCCCCCACACCACTTTTTTTTTGGGGGGGGGTGGGCAATTTTGCTTTTTTTATGTTACGGTATTTCCCCCAATTCTTCTTTTTCTCTCTCCCCTTCCCTACCTTTATATAATGAGCAATATGTGCAAATATTTGCCAAGGATAATATACAGGGAGTCTGGAGGCTGCTAGGCCCCTAGCCAATAAGACAGTTTTGTGGGCACTCAATGTTAGACTGCTTCTTAGAAAGTGAGATAAAAGCAGAAAACCCCAGCCCCCAACTCACCAGAATGCTTCAGAACCCTCAGACCACTGACTGATTTCACCCACTCACCCACACTTTCTTCAATGTGGACAGGAGTCTTGCAGTTTCCCCATTTCCACTGCTCCTCTCCTCCAACCTTTGCTAGCTTTGCCAGCTGTTACATCCAGTCTCCTCCTGTAGCCTCAGGGCACTCAGAGAGGAGCAGCCCATGGAGCTCAGAGCCCCTTTTCGGTGTCTTTAGACACCTATACTGCAGGCTGAGTGGCACCAGTGAAACTGCTGTGCTTCTCTACTTCCAGAGCGATTTCAAGTCCCTGGAGGATTCGCCCTAGAGGTTGGGAACCATTGTTTTAGCAGAAAAGAGTTCATATGGAAACTAATGTAGTTTTAACCATAACTATGAGCTCAAATGCTTTCGTTAGTTTAACTCTTTTGACACTGATCATTTTCCAGGTGATACCTGAAAAACCGTTAATTTTAGAAGTTCTGGAGAAATCAGTTAGGGCCACTAGGTCCACGGTATTTCCAGCAGTTAGCCTCATCACACCCCACAGCCAGAAACTTTTCTTGATGCCCGACCTGCATTTTTCACATAACCTCCCTCCCTGCTTTGTTTCCCAGACTAAATCACTAGGCTGTGCACAAGAATGGGGAGGCAGGTTGGTCAGGAGCATATGTCTGTATGGATAAAGGGAACTGGCAGAAATCTGGAGTAAGCCAAAATGTGGAAATAGGCAGGTCATGGTGAGGAGGCAGGTGATGTGAGCTAGGCAAGAAATTGCAGGGAGGAATGAAGCTGGGTGTGGGCATGCCAGGGACGGGAAGGGAGACAAAAGATATTTTGTGATAAGAACCTTTTGAGGAAAGGGAGGGATCAGTGCTTAGGAAAGGGAGAGAAGGAGGGATGAGGAGATGCTATTAACTGAGAACAAGTACATTTGTTCTCAGGTAGTTGAGTTAAATCAGGCTTTGTGTTACTTGAATATGATTTTGACTGTAGTTAAATTTAAATCTCTTTTTCAGTTATTACTGGGATACAAAACCTTTTCACTTAAAAAAAAAAATCTGTACCAGTTTTTTTCCCAGGCAGATCCATTTCACCCCATCTGGGATGCTTAGAATTGCATCCAAGTATCCAAGGTTTTTGAAGCACTTCCCCACACCCTGCAAGCACTGCTGGATGGATCTGTAATAAACTACATCAAATTGAGTCAGTCCTGTGTATAAAGATGTTATTAAATCAGTGTTTGACATAGTGCCTCCTAACACAATTCCCACACCCAAAATGGATTTAATAGAAGACAGCAGCATATGTTAAGGTGCTGGTTTTGACCTATAAAGTCCTAAATTGGTCCCTAATCTTCTCTGAGACACCGGCTCTTTCATAGTTGCAATTATTGGAGGCACTCAAACTACTGCCCCCTTGGATTTAAAAGGAGGGGCGGCTGGCAGGGCACCTTCTGAAGGGCTGTGACTTTGGAACTCACTCCCGTTGGTCTGGATTAGGCTGAATCTGACAACCTTCAGGGCATGCTGCAAACTCATTTCTGAGATACTCAGGATGTAATCTGGAGCCAATTGCTGTGGAGTGACTGGGTTCTGGAGATGCTGCAGTAAATTTGTTTAATTGATTTGTCTGATTGGTCGGTTTATTGTGCTAAGTAGGTTGAGTAGTTGGGCTGGATGGTCTCATTTTGATTGTTTGGGGTTTCTTTAGGAATTGTATATTAAACTTTGTGAGAGTGCCTAGAGGTTAGGATGGGTCCTCTAATAAACCCAAAGGAATCAGTAGATACAGATGAGGGATGTGTGACGTTTTCTTGACTCATTAGCTTACCTTAGCGTTCAGCTCTGCGACTAACATTTCATCACATTTCTGTCAAGCAATATTGGACAAGTTTTAAGCTACATCTAGACTATGAGCTAGGGTGTGACTACCCTGCTCATGTACATGTATGTGCACTAGCTCTCATTGAGCTAGCATGAGTATAAATAGCACTGTAGCTGCAGTAGGCAGGCAGGGGCAGCAGAGATACGGTTGAGCTGTGCCAAGTACATACCCACCTGTTTCAGGCTAGTTTGCACATGGTATGGCACAATCATGCATCCGCTACCCATGATACCAGGGTTACACTGCTATTATACTCGTGCTAGCTCAATGAGCTGATGCCAGTATGTGTACGAGACCAGGGGAATCGCAGCCTGAGCTCATAATGTAGACATAACCGTAGAAATGAAAAGTGTTTATATGCCAATGATATAAAGAGCTATGTTACTGGACACATTTTCAAAGCTGATTGTGGATTTCATCTATGCAACTCCTGGTAATATCAATGGGAGCCACACACTAAATCCCCAACCATCACTTTGGAAATATGGCTTATATTCAAAGGGCAATTATATTACAACAAAATCTCTCTTTATGCTGAAAATTGTGTAAGTCACTATCCTTAGAGTCAGTAGAAAAATGGAATAGTTTGGGGAAAATAAATGACTCACTAGGTAGCAATTTTTCCATCCAATTAGATTGGGCCGCTATGCTGAGTACATATAAATATCCACACTGTCCCTTCCTCTCAACATAGCGTACACATTAAACTCAAGTTAAGGCTTCTAGTATTTCATCTTTGTTGATTTGATGCTCCTTCTGGGGCTCATACCACTATTTTGTTTAATTATTCTTTCCCCTCCCCCCCCCCCGCACACACACATCTGCAGTACGGAATATCAGTAATATTGAGCTCAAATCATTGTACAAACCCCCACAGTAACCATTTGTAGTTTACTAATAGGACATTATATTTGCATTAGAATGTTCAGTTCAAAGCACATTGTGTAAATCAGCTCTAAGGGTTATGACCATAAATCTAAAACCAGAACATCAGGTCAATTAGCACAGCTTCTAAACCACAATAGTCTGGACAAAAATATAAAGGGTATGATTAAAATTCTAACAACTGAGTAGCCTTCCTGGGCTGGGAATGTCACAAAGGCACTGTGCTTGACCCCTGAGAGCCTCAGCTCTCACCACTCTACAGTAAGCCTGGTGATTGATTAGGCAGGGCTGACATGCTCCAAAGGAGCAGGGAGAGTAGATCACAGAAAAATAGGGGATGGATCTTCAGGGCTCCAAAAAGACATCTTTTTTTTCTGATCAAAATTAAAAAAGATAAGGTAGCACGAGGGAGTATTTGGGAGTTTAGCACTGAGAGGAATAGATTCCTTATGTAAAAACTGTACAAGAAACAAAAAACTTTAGCTTCTAAAATGAAGACAAAGCTCAGACAACCTAATACCCAGTTACAGACTCAAAATCTCAGTTTAACAGTGGAGGTGGAAGACCCTCAACAGATTAGTCAGGGTGGGGAATACCTAGCTTAGTGCACAGAGTGCAGGATCTATGACTACTTGCTTATGGGCAAATTGCATATGTATACACCTGGTTTAGTTCATAGTCTTCAGAGATCAATACAGCATTTTGGGATCAAAGCTGCTGAACCGGAGGAGCAGAGAGAAAATAAATTATATACAGAGACAGCAGGAAAGGGGGCATTGTAGAGAGGGTCTACCCCAAGACTGGCAGCCCCAATCTTCCAGGAAGATTATATTAAGAAATTTTGAGGAAGGTAGTGTCAATATGGGAGGAGATTAGGATGGAGTCCTCCTTCAGATGAGTCCCAGCAATTCCACTACAAGTAGAGGAGATTGCTGACCCACTAAGAGTGATCAATCAGGGTGCAGCACAGCCAGCCTCCAGGCAACCTAATGAGAACAGCTGGCCTGTTGTAGGCTGCCTGACTGGCTACGCCACATGATTAGTTGGAAGAGTCAGAAGACTGGCTCTTAAACCCAGCAGCTGCAGCAGTTCAGTGGCTGCTCAAAGTATTTGTCCAAGGCTTTGATAGCTCCTGCTTGCTCCCAGCCTTGCCTCACTCCAGGTAACCCAGTTCTGACCCAAGGCTCTTATTCCTGACCCTTAGCTCTGATATCTGGGCTGACTCTGGTTCTGTCCCTAGGCTCTGTCTCCTGACACCAGCTGTGACCCTTGGTTATGGCACCTGAGCTCTGGTTCTGATCCTGTGCTCCAGTTCCTGGCTACTGATTCCTGTTCCAACCACTAAGCCTGACACCTGCTGTGACCACTGAACTGGACTCCTGATATGACTGCCCATATGCTGGTCACATGACATTGTGCACCAAGTTGGTCATACCAGGAGATGGGGATACAGCTTGAGACAAAGGGAATTTGATCACTAGAAATATTGATATCTGGGTATGTGGTGAAAATGAGAACTGTTTGGCGACTTACCTACTGGGTGTGAAAGTGGCAGATCTCCCTAGCCATACTGGGGAGGAACCTGGGGGTTGTGACATATAGGGGAACCAATGATTTAGGGAGGTGCAGGAGAGAGGTACTGGAAAATGCATTTAGACTTGGCCTACACTTGCAGCCATGTGTGCGGTGTGTGTAGCTACACTCCACAGTGAAAGGCTCCAGCAGCTTCCTGTTCTCATCAAGCTAGCATGCTAAAACACTAAATGGAGCCGTGGTACCATGGGCAGCAGCAGGTGATGGCATGGGTTAGCCACCCTGAGTGCAAACCAACCTGGGCCCTGTGGGTATGTACTTGGGGAGGCTAGCCCATGCGATCATGTCTACACTTTGAAAACTGGTACTGGCTAACAGGAAAAACTGACCTAAAATCACCAGACTGCAGATAATGTGAAAAACTATTAACAGATTCCTTAGCTAAAAGATGAGTGACAGAGGCATTTAGTGAAGATGGGGTTTTCTTTTGTAGTGAGAACTTGCTGGTTTTTCAGGTATTAAAACAACTTGCTTCCTACCAGAGTACAGAAAGCATAACAATGATACTCCTCCCCTTCCCACAAAAACAAAGAAATATTTCTTCTGCTCTGTCAATTACATTAGGAATATTTGTTTCTCTGACCTACATTGACCAAGAAACAGCCTGCACAATTTCTATGCTTGATTATGGTGTACCTTTTTCCTGCACTGATTTATGCCTATAGTTATTGCTGTTTTTCTTTTACTTAGAGGCTCTTAAAGTATGGTAGTATGGATAGGATAATCACGTCACATGAGTAGTGGGGAAGGTATAAGAATGACAATGAAAAAAAAATCTACTGGTAAAAAATAACTTTGTCTAGGTCAAAAATCATCCTGCAAGATACACAGAAGAAATGCCAACTTACTTTAGCTTCTAAGATGGAATCTCAACTGGTGGGACCACAAGTACATCAGAGGAACATGTTCTATCTAGAATAAGAGTCATGACTTCACCAAACCAGATATTTTTATAACACTTATGGGCAGATCCTCAGTCCCTTGCAAGTATCCCGCAGCAACTGGCAGCCGATGAGAATGTATGCATTCATACAGGGCACTCCAGCATGTCCTGGAGGTGTCTTGAGGTGGAAGACAATGCAGCTGGATTGCTATGTGGTCCGGCAATCTTGGCCAGTGGAGCAGCTCCTTGGAATTTCTATCTGTTGGCAGAAGTTAGAACAGCCCTGAGGCTGCTCCAGCTTGTGCCAGATCACTACCAACAGCCTCTGGGTTAGAGCCACCTATACCATCACCCAGTGTGCCAAGAACTGTGCTGGTGAACCTTCTCCTTAATGTTTATAAAGCATCTTTCCTCTAAGGATTCCAAAGTCTTAGCTACATCATGGAGGTGTTTATAAGTATTACTATACCCACAATTTGGTTAGATTCAGAGAGGTTTGGGTGACTTGCCCAAAATCAGTCAAGAGACTCTGTGGCAGAGATGGGAATAGAACCGAAAGAGTCCAACTCTCAGTATATTGCTCTCGACCACATGGCCTCTACACATCCTTAACTCAAACCCTTCCATTACAACCCCGACCAAAATTAAGGCCATTTTGGGTGCTGAACATATTCCACTTCTGGTAAGTAACTGGTATGCAATAGAACCCGAACAAGTGACCACAGTGGGATAGGCAGACATGCACATTGATGAGTAGTAATATTCAGATGATGAGTAACATCACAATTAGCGGCAACCTAGAACTCCATGTGGATGTCAGAGCCTTGGGGCCTGGGGAGTATGGATCCCAATATACTCACAATGGGAAGTAGGCAACATTTGGGGAGATATAATTCTGTTCCCATATGTTTCATACCAATAGATAGAAATATCACTTAGATAGCTGTTGGTATGCTGTTATACAAAACATGTAAGGTACAATAGTGTTAAGTCGGCGAAGTCCCTGCACGCCCATATATCCAAAATGTCCCATCAGTACACTGCAGTGGATGCCACCATATGCAGCCATCCTTCTACCTCCTTGACCAGAAATTTTGTTCTGCCTTTGTATGAGATAAGACCACCTTAATATTAGATGAGCCCAACTCTGCCAATACACACACCATTTTGTCTCTGAAACCACAAATGTGTGATAAATATGGGGGAAGAAATACAGCACGTGAGATGTTGAGAAAAGAGAAGGGACAGTCAATCATTCAAACCTATAACTGTTTCAACATTGGCAGTCTGAATGAGTATGAAGTTCTGATAGGTAGGTACACAAAAGCTTTCACTGTAACAAACTACTGATATGATGACAACTTGTTACATGGGGTGGGGGGCTACTACTTTGTCTGGCTGCAAACACAAAAAAGATGTAACTACCTACACACAGAGAATTTCTAGATCAGGCAACTGTTGAGGTGATTATTTGCCTTATACAGAATTACATACACAACGGTTGCAACTAAGGAGGTTCGGAGGGAGGCAGGCTTGTGGAAAAAGGCATGGCAAGGTGGTGTTTTCATATGTCATAACAAGAGACATTATACAGACAGAGGTAGTTAGGGGGAAGTCAGAATGGTTCAATCTTTATCCTAAGCTGGTGGTGTGTAGAAATATACCGGTGGATTCTCTGGCAGAAAGGATTTCACCTTAGTGGACCACGGAGAAGGTGCAAAAAGGAGGGAGACTATTTTTACCTGAACACACTCTTTGGACTTGTCTACATATACACAGTGTGCAGCATGCTGGGGTGTGACTCTGCAGCGCACTAGCTTGCAATGCACTAACTGGCCAGGTCAATCCTGCTCCTGCACACTAAAAGGTCTGTGTGCTCTTATGGAGCCTTTAGTGCACAGTAGCAGGGTCCACATGGCCAGTTAGCACACAGCAAGCATGTGCACTGTCGAGTCACACCCCAGCTTGCGACACACTAAGTCTCTGTATGGACAAGCCCTGTATCTTCCCACTCTAAAATTGGTGAGTGATAAGGTCTCTGAATCATTGCATCTACAGCTGCTATGAATAACTTCAATGGGATTTTTTTTTCTTTTTTGTGGGAAGTGGGGAGAAGCAGTGGTTGTGTTATTCAATATGTCTTGAACCCAACAGTAATATCTACCCAGGAATTAAAATGATTAGCAAATATAACATACAGTCTCTGTGTGCACAGCGGTCTGTGCACTGCTACCGCTGCATTTGCACAATATGTCACATGAAAGTTATTTTCCAAAGTGCAGGTGTGAGGGAAGCATCCAACCCACGCACAAATAAAATGTTCTCTTATTCAGTGCTGTTCTTTTGTTTATTCATTTTGATTTCTTTTTTGGTGCTACCCTAATTTTTCATTTCTCTTTCTCATTTTAATTTTATACTTTTAAGCTCGACAGGTGTTAGAAGTTTTCATATTTACTAATAGAGCTGGTCAGAAAATGAAAAAAAAATGCATTTTTTTTCTTTTCAAATTTTTGTTTTGATGAAAATTATTGGCTCTTTTAATAGACTCAAAGGCCAGAAGGGACCATGGTAAGCATCTAGTCTGACCTCCTGTATAACATAGACCATAGGACTTCCCCAAATTATTCCTTTTGAACTAGAGCATGTATTTAAAAAAAATGCAATCCTGATTTCAAAATTGTCAGTGATTGAGAATCCAACACAACCCCTTGGTAAATTGTTCCAGTGATTAATTATCCTCATTTTTACAAATTTGTACCTTAGTTATTTCCACAGCATGAATTTGTCTAGCTTCAACTTCCACCATTGGATCTTGTTTTACCTTGCCCATTATCAAACATTTATTTTCCTTGTAGGTACCCCCAAAACTTTCCCTCTGTTATGCTAAACAGATCAAGCTCCTTGAGTCTATCACTATCAGGCATGTTTTCTAATCCTTTACTCACTCTCATGGCTTTTCTCTGAATCCTCTCCAATTTATCAACATCCTTCTTGAATTGTGGACACCAGAACTGGACACAGTATTCCAGCAGAGATTGTACCAATGACAAATACAGAAGCAAAATAACCTCTCTACTACTACACAAATGTTCTCATGTTGCTGCATCCAAGGATCACATTAACCCTTCTGACCACTTGGAACTCGCATTCAGCTGTTTATCGCCAAATCTTTTTCAGAGTCACTGCTCCCCAGGATAGAGTCTCCCATCCTGTAAGTATGGCCTACATTCCTTACATTTACAATAAAACACACATTGCGTGCTTGAGCCCATTTTATCAAATGATTCAGGTCGCTCTGTATCACTGACCTGTCCTATTCATTATTATTATGTCATCTGCAAACTTTATGACAGATGATTCTACATTTTTCCCAGGTCATTGTTAAAAATGTTAAATAGCATAGGTGCAAGAACTAATCTTTGCAGAGCCCCACTAGAAATACACCCTCTCAATGACAATTCCTAGTTTACCATTACATGATGAGACCTATCAGTTAACCAGTTTTAATCAATTTAATGTGTGCCATGTAAAATTTGTATCGTTCTAATTTTTTAATCAAAATGTCATGTGGTACTAAGTCAAATGCCTTACAGAAGTCTAAGGGCTTGGCTACACTTACAATTTGCAGCGCTGGGAGTTACAGCGCTGGTCATGCAGCTGTGTAAGGGCCAGCGCTGGAGTGTGGCCACACTGACAGCTACCAGCGCTGCAGTGTGGCCACACTTGCAGCACTTTCCAGCGCTGTATTGAGAGGTGCATTGTGGGCAGCTATCCCACAGAGCACCTCGTCCCATTTTGGCGCTGAGTATTGTGGGAAGGGGAAGGAAGTGTGCGGGTCATTCCGCTTCCTGTTTGCCAGCGCCCCGTGGTGCATTGCTTCACATCCCAGCATTCACTCTTTCCGGCAGCGTTTGGCGCCATTGTGAGTGTCTTTCTGTTACTCTCTGTGTGAATCGCGATTTCTGTGGCAAATGGAGCCCGATCTGCTGAGGACTCTGCTGATGAGTGTCACCAGCACAACACGTTTGGCAGTCGAGCTATTCCTTCAGCTCCAAAGTGACAGTGAGGAGTCCGACGATGATATCAATATGGATTTGCCTGCCGCGTGTGACACTACAGTGCTTGTGGCATTCACGGAAATGCTCAGCACCATTGAACGCCGCTTTTGGGCTCGGGAAACAAGCACTGAGTGGTGGGATCACATCGTCATGGAAGTCTGGGATGACGAGCAGTGGCTGCAGAACTTTCGTATGAGAAAAGCCACTTTCATGGGACTGTGTGCTGAGCTCGCCCCACTCTGCGCGCAAGGACACAAGATTGAGAGCTGCCCTGACGGTGGAAAAGCGGGTGGCTATTGCCATCTGGAAGATGGCAAATCCAGACAGCTACCGGTCGGTCGGGAACCAGTTTGGTGTGGGAAAGTCGACCGTGGGAATCGTTTTGATGCAAGTTTGCAAGGCAATTAATCGCATCCTGCTAAGAAAGACCGTGACTCTGGGGAGCGTGCAGGACATTGTGGATGGCTTTGCACAAATGGGTTTCCTAACTGTGGAGGCGATAGATGGGACGCATATTCCTATTCTGCCCCCACCTGGCATCAGAGTACGTTAATCGTAAGGGGTATTTCTCTATGGTTCTCCAGGCGCTTGTGGATCACCGCGGGCGTTTCATTGACATTTACACAGGCTGGCCTGGAAAGGTGCATGATGCACGCATCTTTCGGAACAGTGGCCTGTTCAGGAAGATGCAGGCAGGGACTTTTTTCCCAGACAGGAAGATCACAGTAGGGGATGTCGAAATGCCCACTGTGATCCTTGGAGACCCCGCGTACCTGTTACTGCCTTGGCTCATGAAACCCTATACAGGGAAGCTTGACAGGAGCAAGGACCGGTTCAACTACAGGCTGAGCCGGTGCAGAATGACTGTGGAGTGTGCTTTTGGGCGTTTAAAAGCTCGCTGGAGATGTTTGTGTGGGAAGCTAGACTTGGGGGAAAGCAGCATCCCCGCGGTTATAAGCGCTTGCTGTACCCTCCATAATATTTGTGAAGGGAAGGGTGAAACATTCACTGAGGCATGGACCACCGAGGTTCAAGTCCTGGAGGCTGAATATGCACAGCCAGAGAGCAGGGCTAATAGAGAGGCCCAGCACAGGGCTACAAGGATTAGGGATGCCTTGAGGGAAGAATTTGAGGCTGAAAGCCAACAGTAATGTTTGCTGCCTTGCATGGGAGTGAATTGCACTGCTTACACTGTTATTCTATTATCCATAATAATATGATTTGCAGTGCCTCTTTCTTTACTGGGCTAAGGTATCTTTCACTATCTGCTATAATAAAGACTGTTTTCAAAGCCAAGAATTGTTTTATTGAAAAGAAAAAAACTTCCTTGACAGACAGACAGACACACAACATTTCATTAACACAAGAGGGCAGGGGTGTGGGTTGGTGAACTGTACAGTCACAAGTTTGCATATGCCCTGTCTGGATTGCTGTTTAATGAATCCTGCACTTCAGGGTTCATATACTGCATGGTGATGGGGGTTGAATGCAGAGGGTAAGGGTGGTGGTAGGTATCAGGGCTGGTTGGGGAACGTACAGGTGTTGGAGGCAGCTGGTGGTGGTAAGAACCTGGATGCTGGGGAAAGGTGGTTTGAGCTGACATTGGGGCACAAGGCACAAAGGACGGGGCAGGTGGGGGAGTAGCACGGTAGTGCTCTGCTTGCATGGAAACGAGTGACTCTATAGACTCCGCTTGGCGCTCCAGGATGCTTAGCAGCCGCTCCGTGCTTTTCCTCTTGGCCACTGCATTTCTCTTGCGGGTCCTGCTTTCTTTCTCTCGCCACTCCTTCAATTCTTTTCTCTCTGTAGCAGAGTGATGAAGAACAGTTTTCAGCATGTCCTCTTTGCTCTTTCGGGGATTTTTTCTCAAATTTTGAAGCCTCTGTGATGTTGAACATCTGGGCAGTCCAGTAGTCAAGGTCACTGTAGAAACAGAAATGACAACATTTAACACGGGCAGCATTGTATCCACTATGTATCCACTATCTCCAGACATGAATTGTTACACTGAGGGAGTTCTCACTTGCAAGTTCTCACTTGCATTCTTTATCCCAAAAGGAAAACACAACAGAAGCCACGAAATGGTGAGTGAGGAGTGTTTACTTATATAGGGAGAAGAGGGGCTTGAGTGATAGAGGGGAGCTGGTTGCTTGAGGTAATCTGGAGTGCTAGAGGGGTTGAGTGAAGATGCAGATGCAGGGGTGATCTTATCTCCCTATCTCTTCACTAAAGAGTCTCCCAACATTTTTCACAGGACTTAATCCTGGAAGATGTTTCCCTACTGCGAGTCACTAGGGAACAGCGGGGGGCTCTTTTAGAGCAATGTGGATTCCGCCCGGGACCCTATGCGGCGTGCCTGTGTTCAGAAATGGTCCCCCCACCACTGGCAGAAGAGTGGCGCGGACGCGTCACCGTCACTGGGACAAGGGACACAGTGGCTCTGCCTATAAACCTGCGCAGGCATATTGCCCTGGATGAAGCTTTTGCTGAGATAACTGAAGCAGATTACCGCGACGTGATAGACCACATCAACGGGCTATTCCACATCTAGACACTGGCATGCATGCATCCATAACCCCCCTTCCTCTCCAGAAACATTTCACCCAGAAAATAAAAGCCGCTTACCGGTAAACCGCTCCTCTGCTTGTCCTTCTGCAACTGCTGGCTGCTGCGATTGGGTACTTTCCTCCTGGCTTGAGAAGAGCTCCTGGCTGCATGCCTCCAGGGAATCTGCGGTTTCTTCCCCCATCCCAGGAGCTTCACTCGCGGTTTCCTCTCCCCCCCCCTGCCGCCTCCTCCGCCTCCTCCTCCTGTCCCCCAGCCTGCTCAGAAGTGTCCATCGTTATCCTGGGATTGGCAGTGGGGTCACCCCCAAGTATCTCGTCCATCTCCCTGTAAAAACGGCAGGTCGTGGGAGCAGCTCCGGATCGTCGATTGCCCTCTCGGGCTTTGTAATAGGCACTCCGCAGCTCTTTAACTTTCACCCTGCATTGTAGTGCGTCCCGATCATGGCCCCGATCCAGCATGGCCCTTGATATCTGCTCAAAGATATCGTAATTCCTACGGCCGGAGCGCAGCTGTGCCTGAACAGATGCCTCACCCCAAACACTGATGAGGTCCTGCACTTCACCAGTGCTCCATGCTGGGGCTCGTTTGCCGCGTGGAGCCATGGTTACCTGTAACCTGTAACTGATTAACTGATTGCACTCCACACCTGGCTGCAGCAAACAGGAAGGAGATTTTTAAATTTCCCGGGGCATTTAAAGGGCGGGTCACCTGAGGCAAGAGCAGTAGAGTGCAAACTGATGTGCAGAGTGGCTGAACAGGAATTCTGGGATAGCTCCTTATTCCCTGGAGGACAGGTAAAGCGCTGGTGAGTGTCCACACCTGCTGAGCAGCGCTGGATCACCAGCGCTGCACTCCTTATACCCCTGCCGGGATGGGTTTTCAGCCAGCGCTGCAACCAGGGAGTTGCAGCGCTGGTTGTGCCCTGCAAGTGTGGACGGGGTGTTGTTGCAGCGCTGGAAAGCCTCCACCAGCGCTGCAACTTGTAAGTGTAGCCAAGCCCTAAGTATATTACATCAGCACTATTACCTTTATCAACCAAACATGTAATCTCATCAAAACATATAACAGCTAAATATTTGGGCCAAAGAGTTAATGCTTAAAGCCACACAAAACACAAGGAGAATGAAACAAAAGGAAAAACAATAATCCCTCCTACCAGAACCAAATGTCTTCAAGTCTTGCTTGGTTTTTAAGTGCCACTGAGATCTAAAACACCACAAGTTTGAATTTTAAGCTTCACCACATTTGAGTTATCTAAGCACAGCATTTCTGATCAGAACATATGGGAATTTTTCTTCCCACATTTGGAGAAATGAATAAAGAAGTATAGTATAGTATTATCTCCAACCGTGATCCATCCTGGAGCTCATTTTAAGACCCCTGAACTGCTTAGTTCTCAAAAAGGAGTTAATAAAATACATAATTGGAGATATACCTATCTCCTAGAACTGGAATAGACCTTGACAGGTCATTGAGTCCAGCCCCCTGCCTTCACTAGCAGGCCCAAGTACTGATTTTTGCCCCAGATCCTTAAGTGGCCCCCTCAAGGATTGAACTCACAATCCTGGGTTTAGCAGGCCAATGCTCAAACCACTGAGCTATCCCTCCCCCAGCCTTGAATCTTCCTTTCCCAGTGTTGTTCTCAGGCAGCTGTTTCCCAGTGTCTCCACTTCATACTTATAACAGCTTCATGCATATGTGGACCCAGGGGACAATACTGCAACACCAAGAACTTCAATTTTTCTGCTGAACAACTAGATCATTTAGGATAACTTGTTTCAGACTCACTAGCCCTTCCAAAGCATTCAGTAATGCCTCTGAAGTCCTGCTTTGCACATTCCAGATGAAGAATGACCATTATAAACTAGCATCTTTAAACTGTGAGGACAAAACAAAGAACACAAATATGAACTACCATGCCACACAAATCTTTTCATTCCTGGAGATGCAGGATCTGTCTCATCTTTTCCATGAAAAATATAGGAAATCCATCATAGAGACTGATGGAACTAACTACTGATGATGGTGAGGCAATCCAGATCAAGTCAAAGAACTCAAATGTATAGTGCTCACAGTGCTGTCAGGTTTCAAAGTAGAAGCTGTGTTAGTCTGTATTCGCAAAAAGAACAGGAGTACTTGTGGCACCTTAGAGACTAACATAAATAAATAAATTTGTTAGTCTCTAAGGTGCCACAAGTGCTGTCACTGTAGAGAATTAAAACCTCTTGACCTCGCTCATAGCTCCTGTGTCCACCTGCATCTAATGCTTGTACAGAAGATGCCCTGACACCTTTTTGCTAATCTAGAAGCCTACAGTTTGATTTCTGGAGATCACCATTAGACCAAGGAAGACATCTAGCACAAGCAGCAGCAATAAGGGTAAGCGAAGTACCAGAGTTGAACCCCTTCTCTTAGGGCACCCTGTCTGGAAGAGAAAGCCAATTAAAACTCAATACCAGTAATGATATTCCAGAAATAAACACAATTCACTACTTCTAGGGCTCAGTCGAAATACGAAGGATTGGTGCTGATAGGGCACTAAAGCTATTCAAATAGTTTTGCTGTTTAATATCATTACAACCAAAGGCATATTATAATTTATTGTCAATGGATTTATGATTATAATAATTTTAAGAAATTGGAAACCACTATCTTCTCCACTGAATAATATTGTTGTCTGATGAAACTTTAAAAAGTATGCATCTTAGTGGCACTAATCTGTTTCTTTGAAAGAACAGCAGCATATCATTAATATCTTTATATAGTTTGATTTTAATTTGAGTAATAAAACACATGATCATTTGCTATATCAACCATAATAATAAAACAGGAACTGCAGTAGTATGATTTTTATTTTCAAGTACAAGTTATGTTTCCATTTAAATGCTTTTAGAAGCATCCAGAAAAAAAGGCAAAAAAAATAATTTTAGGTCAAGTGAGGTCAACTTTGTTGTATTCATCTAGTTAATAAATCATCTTTACATAGTTTTTCTCAGAACTAACAGCATAACTGTGTTGTATCTAGTTAACACTGATAGCTTTTATATGGGAATTAGAGAAAAAAAATCACCTTGGCTAATCTTTTGATATTTTCTTCAGTTAAGATAGCTACGCTAAGAATACTGATGATGAGTTTAAAAAGAAAGTGACATTTCCATGATACACCCATTCTGACTCAATACATCTCTAGAATTTGAAATTGCATTAAAATAAGGAATATTTAATTTTGTCTTTGATAAATTATAGCACACTGTTTCATTTTGCAGCCGGCACTGTTGTTTTGGAACGCAGATGCAGACACAGACTGGCACATACAGGAAGTAATGTTAAGATAGTGATTCAAACAGAGCAAGCCAAGAGTACTTAAAACTAAGACTGATTAATTTCAGAAATTTGTTTCCTTGTTTGTGATTTTTGATTCTAGTATGAAGGCATCCGCTCATCTGGACAATACTGATACACGAAACCTTCCCATTTTTACAGCAATGGCGACAATTTAGTCTGAATCTTTTTACTGTTGTTTAAGTTCAGACTCTGCCGGCTGGACTGGTGCTGCACTGGGCTCTGCCCTGAGGAGATGACGTCCAAAACTGAAACTCCATAAGCTTGGTAGAAATATTACTTTGCTGGTCTCAATGTTGTATACCAGGTACTCAGTTCAGCATTACAATGAAGAAGGGTCAGACAGGTAGTATGGCTTTGTGCATCCTATTTCAAATGGCAGGATGTCTCCCACCTGTAACCTAGATTTAATATTGTGTGTCCATATAAAGGGTGAATTCTGGGATGGATTTAAGATGAGACTAGTACTAATGTATACATTTCCCCATAGTACTGCAAAGGCCCTAGTTGAGATGGACAAGTTCTCTTCTCTGATGGTGTTTGGAGTCTCTGAGTCTGATGTTTTTGGGGGATTTCATTGTATAGGTGGAAGACAAACCATCTATGACAGCTCAAGATCTCATGGTTTCCATTACAACCATGGAGCTATGCCAGGTGGTTTCTGATTCAATGTATAATGCTGACCACACTCTGGATCGGGATTAGAAATTGGAGTGATGGAATTTACATCTTGGTAATAGACAGACCCTGATCCAATTAAAAGGAAGAAGTGCATCTCTATTTATGAGACAAGTGACGTATTTTATTGATCTGTCCTATTTGGTTTCAGAAGACTCTGGGGATAAATACTGATTTGACCATGATGTCAATAATCTGACGAGTGTTATAATCGCCTTTTATCTTTTTTTTACCAGTTTCAGCTAACAGATTGACATAGTATACTGATAGACTGTTATAGATGGAACAAAAAGGAGGATAACTGACTTGAGGACCTGTGCAGAGGGGAAACCCCTGGAAGACATCGAGAGGGAAAAGTACATGACAACATATGATAAGCATGGTTGGGTGTCCCTGAAATTCATATGCATTCGGCTAACCTCTGGTGATTTTACCAGATCTTTTTCTTGTGGCCAGTCTGTAAAACTGTGTAAAGTCTGGAATGCAAGATTTTTTTTTTGTAAAACCAACAGGGATACTGAGACAGGCCAAAATAAGGAGAATTCCTAGTATTTGGAGACACCGTCATCTTTACCGTTAATCGTCTCCTAATATTTAGCCAGCCATCTCTTCAATAGCAATTTTCTAGCAGGTTTGCAGACCAACAACAGCTGCAAATCTGTGTAATTACAATGTATCAAGAGTGATATAAATGTGTATGGCTAAAAATACTGTAAAATTTTCTTGATGAAACCTTAGCAACTGAAGTGCATACTGTCTGTAGGGGGATTTATAGAAATCCATTGAACGGGACAGTGTCCCAGTTCTGACAGAAAATAGGGGTCAAAATGGAAAATTAGTAGAATAAAGACATTGTACAGAGTAGTACAAAGAAGCAGCAGGATAGGAGAAGGGAGGGAAGGGAAGAAGTTTGATCAGGCCAATCAAGAGGGTGAAAATTAGTAGGCTTAATCCAAAGGCAGGAATTAGGGGAGAGCAGGGTAAGAAAGATGTGGCTGGCAGGGGAGAATGGAATTGGATATGAAAGAAACTGAAATGGACTGGAGGAAGCTGGGTATCTGATAAGTGGAGAGAGAAGCAGCTGTGAAAAGGAATGCAGCAGCTTAAATTCTGCAGCCCCATTCACTGTACTGCCCAGACTGACAGGAGCAGGAGCATGGGATTGTGTACTCAGTATTCTCAAACTATATTATTTCTCAGGTGAAACAGGGATGCTGCATTTTAACCTTTGGACGACAATACTACACTTCATGGTAGGAAGACTGAAATCCTCAGACATAAGGGATATTCTGTACCTTGGGTTTAACATTGCTGACAGCAAACAGAGTTAAGAAATAGAAAAGATGGTCTACATGAAGCAGTTTTATTAGAAAGAGCTGGATGCTCATTCGAAGTATAACATTACCTAATTTAAAAAATAAATTCTAAATCAGTGTCATAATAAATAAAATAATTTAATTTTCAGTGAGTGGTTTCAGAACAAACCCTTTAGTCCAGATACACTAAAATAATTTAGATCTTTCTTGATGCATTACAGAAATCCAATAAATGTAGTTTAGTACCATTACGTGTTTATTACAAGAATGAAGGAAGTAGAGAGGTAAACAAAGCAAGAATGAAGGGAATATTAATGTTAGCATGCAATGTCTCTAAGATTTGTCAGTGTGCACAAAACCCTTCTCTACTGCATTTTAAACAACACATTTATTTTTATTAGCAATCAGACAAATAGAATTGTCGCAACTACTCAAAATATAGGGATGTGGTACAGTTATTAACCCATAACTCTACACTTATTTCTCAATTTTGAAATTCTCTGTACTCTAATTGGCTGATGGAGGTCTGATTAGTATAATGATCTCGTTTATTTCTCTGCAACTGTACATTATGTAAATTCCTCTTCTCTACGTTTTTCTTCCTATTAGATAATATGATCTATCAATTAAGGTTCTCAACATATGCCCCATCACTGTAATAGGTGAGCACTTCACAAAATGGAATTGGACAAGAAAGAGCCCAAGCAACAGACTAAAAATGTCTCTTCTCCCTAGAAAGTTGCTGAACACTTTTTAAATGCATGCATGAAATCATTTCCTCTTTTCCTCCTAAGTTGTTCTTGTTGCCATTGCTGTTACTGTTTCTGAGGGAAGTCCAAGCTAAAGAAGTTGGTTTTGCCACTGAGTCTTCAGGCCATTCTTATTTTCTCTGGAACACAATTCCATAATTTTCATCCAGTTATAATAATTATGGGAATCCCTCCACTCTATGCAATTACTGTCTTTAAACATCCATTCCAAGCATGGTTGCATCATCTTCTATTTTTGAGGTTCAGTGATGACCATAAATTAAGAAATAATGCTGCATTTTAAATGCTGTATTTATTGCTCATCTTTTGTGTTGGTGCACAAGAATTCTCCCATTCTCTATTTAATAATCATACTTATACAGTCATTGATGTATTGTGAAGAAAACAGAAGAATGAAGAAATGTATATGAACATATCTGGGGATGCCCATAGAAATGCTTCATCTACTGAACCATTCTCTACCCAGTTATTCCAGCCAAGACATTAAAAAGAGATGTCAGAAAAGGAATTACTTTTAGTAGGGAGTAAAAGTGAAAACTATTCTGTTCTCAACAGATATGGAAGAGTTGAGGGAGAGATTTAAAAGACTGAGGTTACAGGTGGTGATAGAGAGAGGTCAAAAGGTGGTAAGGTCAGAAGCTGTGGCTTCCACACCTGATGTGAGCATAGATGGTGCGTTGAGGGAAAAAGCCAAATCAGAGCACAGTAGTGATGTACTGAAATGTACAGTTCAACCTAATAACTTGAGGGTATGCTCGCTCTTAATTCAATAATAACATCACCTTCCGTAATAAATTCCTTGGCTTCTGGCCTGAGTTTATTTAGTTCAGGATAGAGTTATTACTTCATAAATAGAAAGAACTCTCAATTTTTCATTTAATTATAAAGATATCTGATAATGACACCCCAAAAAACTAAGCATCAAATGTTACCATTTGGTAAAAAGAGTTTACCAATGAACATGTCACTGGGATTTTTTCTTTATTTCTAGTTTCTTTAATTTTAAGATTCTTATTCACTATTATTAATGCATGCAGTGATTATTAAGTATCAAATGTAAATAAAATCATAAGGACTGGGTGAACCAAATGAATATTCATAGTAAAACTGGTGATTTGATATAGTACTTAAAAACATAGAGGGAATTTTAATTAGGTAAACCGACAGTGATGAACAACAGACAAAAAAACTACAGATTCCTGCTGTGGACATGGATTCTGCTTAACTAATCAATGGAATCAAATGCATAAAAACATGCTAGGGCGGCACATAGAAATTTCCTGAGAGACTACATACACAAGATTTCCCTTAACATAAGGAGAAACAGAAAAAAGTTAATAGCCTATATTATGATTCTTTATTTCATTGTCATTTTGGTGGGTAAGGATAACCCTTTGTTTAAGCTAATGCGAAGTTCTAATCCCCAAAGGGAGCAGTGACAAACAAATGCTTCATCTGTTCTTTTCCCTTGTCTTGTTCTAGTTAACTAAAGGTGATATCTCAAAGGCATCAAAGACTGTGGTTATTATAGCAGCAAATTGTAAGAGGCTAAAAATAAACAGAATAAGTTTGCTGCAGAATGCTGACAGCAGCCCAAATTTGGAGATCACATAATGAGCTGCTGCAAAATGTCACTGCAAGGAAGTTTTTCAGACAATACAAATATCCTGAAAATTGAAATAAAAAGGGGGGAGCAGGATGATTCATTCAACATATCATGTGTGAAAGAAACGGCCTGGATTTATTTCATAAATGGTAACCGAAATCCTATGAGAGCCAGGCAGGATTTAAAACAACAAAAAACCCCACAACCAACCAAACAAAAAAAAAACCCAAAAAACCACCATCACCACTACCCTTGACGGAAGCAGAATTAAGGATAAAAGTAAAGGCATACGAAAGAAAGCATAAGCCAGTGACTTCCACGAAAACAAACAATGATAAAATGAACTTAAATTTCCTTGGCACATGTTTTATTAGATCTTATTCAGATATGATGGGTACCCAACTGCAGCATGCTTTAATGTTAATAATTCAAGTCGTAACACACGTACCCCAAAACTGTCCCAGAGATATCTGAGAAAGTAACTTCATCTAAAAATATACAATCTGGAATAACAACAAAAAATACTACATTCAAAACAAACTAAAACTACAGTGCACAGGTTGATTTGGTTGTTTTAAAAAATTAAATGTGAGCATTTATGAATATGCTCATTATGAACAATGGCAAAGTAGATGCATACTCATCAAATGCTACTGGCTCTTCTGAACTGACCATTACAAGATGCACTAGAGAATATACTGATAATTGTTTAAAGAAACAGGAAAACATCATTTAGTCATGATCTCATTCTTAGATTATTTCTTCTTATTATTAAAGGTTGATTTAAACATACATGCCTACGACAACCATACATTAAGTACAGGAATTTCGGACTGGTAATCAGAGTGACCCAAATTCTGCCCTCAGTCATGCCGGGTGGGATCCCACTGAAGATAGAATTTGGCCCAATAAATCTAGCAATGCAAATAAAAAAAAATCATCTTCCACAACGAATTTAAGATTACATATTCCATTAGACATCGAAATCTCTTTAGAAACAGGTCTGCTATAAATCAGTGGTGGTGGTGGTTGTTACTCCTACAGATATTTGCATAAATTCTGAATCTTTGTTTCTTGGGGAGTTTATCAATCTCTCCTGCTTATCTCTATTTGAAGTCGTCATCCTAAGCTTGTGATGACACAGTCATTTCCATAGCAACTTCTGACAATATCACAAAGAGAGTATGATAGTTTCAGCAAGGGAATAAGTATCAGAGTTCAATGAACTCCATAAGAAACAAAGAACTGATTTCCTGTGAAGACCCCTGATAGGATGAGGGAAATATAGAAATTACAGTATAATTGCTATTGTACAAATAAAATGGTCTCCACAGATAATATTTTTCAACATTTTCCAGGAGATGTCTGAGTATTTTTTTTAAATGCTGAAATTGTTTCTATAGCATTTATTCCTTGGTTGTTTTTACTAAGATGGATCAGCTGGCATCAAAGAAAAATTGCTAGCAGTCCTGCAATGGAAAAATGAAATACTGTTTACAGCATCTAAAGAAAATAAAGGATAATCTAATTGGGAGAGATCACATTCACAGGTGCGATTCACCTGAACACCAAAAGTCATATGATGAATCAATGTAGTGAAAATTCAGAGACCCAAATGATTTTATTTTATAAAGAGCCTTATACAAAGATTCTCCTATTGTGTATTTTTAAGGCAGCTTCTATTTTTCATGCCCAGCTTAGATTCTTTGCTATTTCCCTAAATGTCTGATCTAAATTCCTCATGTTAAATGCCCATTGTGTGTTAAAGCATGCCACTGTTGGAGAAAGAACCTCAGTGACAGTATTTTTGCATTCATGATGTGTGCCACTCTACATAAATCAGACAAGAAACAATTCAAGACATGAGTGACCTATGCAGACAGATTTTTGATTTGTGTAGCATTAAGAACTACAGTGTGTCTCTTTAGGAACACTAACAAATTATTGTATATCTATTCAAATGTTACAGTGAGAACAGAGAGAGGGAGAGAGAAAAGTCATTACATGGTGGTTTCTGCCTCCTTGTTATCCTTTTCAGATTTGGAAGACTTCTGGATGACAAAGGCAACAGCTCATATTCCAAAAAAAATGGAAATATTACTTTAACCATTTCCCCGCTCCATTACTGCTAGGTGGGACCTGACTTCCTGATTGAACGCAGTGGAGAATGAGGGAAATATCTGTTTTATTTTTGTAGCTATAATGTACACCTCACTTTACCTGTTTGATACAATTCTGCCTGATTGCATAGAGTTAAACCAAAGGAGGCTATTAGAAGGGGTAGCAATCAGGAAACAAAACAATGTTAGAAATGACACATGGGGTAAACACCTTCAAGGGAGTGAAGATTGTAGTAAAGTGGTCACAGCATGGGGTTAACTGGGTTACTCAGAATAGTAGGAGATGGAGTCATGCTCCACCCTTCCCTACTTCCTGTTTGTAAGTGGGAGTTTCCCCCCCTACTCAAGTTGCTGTGATACAGTTTAATAAAGCAGCAAGTTCTCCAGCTTTCAGTTCTGTGAGCTAAGTGTTATTTTTGTCATACTGAGCGGCCCCTTTACAAAACAAATAATAGTGGCTGGGCCATTACTAATTGGGAAGATGCTATTTTCCAGGCACACAGTTACACAACTGATTTGCCAAGGTTAAAGCCCAGAGATCAAAGAGAGTTTAAAAGACCCCCTAAAGAAAGGACAGTGGGGACTGAGCAGCCAGCAGCAGCAACTGGAGATGAGTCTTGGACAGAGAGAACATGCAACAGCAGGACAGTTCTGTACTTACCTGCCGGGTCGACGCGTAGCGCTCGACTTCTCGGAGTTCGAACTATCGCGTCTAATCTAGACGCGATAGTTCGAACTCCGAACGCGCTCCCATCGACTCCGGAACTCCACCACCGCGAACGGCGGTGGCGGAGTCGACGGGGGAGCCGCGGACTTCGATCCCGCGGCGTCTGGACGGGTGAGTACTTCGAACTAAGGTAGTTCGACTTCAGCTACGCTATTCGCGTAGCTGAAGTCGTGTACCTTAGTTTGACCCCCTACCCTAGTGTAGACCAGGCCTCAGAGACAGAGGTAACTGGGCTGAATGAAACTTGCAACGTAAGATTAAGGTTTAGGTAAGCGGAAATATGCATACAGGCCTTTATTATTTTACCCCCTTTGCTCTGTGTGCTTTGTAACTTTGTGTGAATAAATAAAAGATACTTTGTTTTGAAGAAGCTGGTTTTGGATTACTTTAATCAACTGCTGATCACAGTTCCCTGGTGGAAAAGGACTTACAGATGCCAAACACAGTTGGCCCTGTCATGTTAACACATTTGGGAAACAGGAGAGCTGTAGCCCAGAGACCCATTCCTAGAGTGGTTGGGTCCATGGGGATCAATCTCTATGAGGTACAGGCCTGTCACCTGTGGCATGTACTCAAGGGGGACTAAAAGAGGTCTAAAGCACAACTCGTCCTGTTACTGTGACACAGGCTCATTACTTTGGGGCCTTACAAGCCCCATGGGGCCATGCAGTTCATATGAGGATTTGTGACCCATTTTCTATTCCACAGGGGAAGCCTGACCCTGGAAAGACCTGTGAGTCTGCTCCTACAGACAAGATCTCTCTATTCGTATGGTGAGGAAGAGGCGGGAGAGAAGGAAGAGACTGGAGGGGATGGTGAGAGAGTGGAATGACATCAGGAGAGGAAACCCAAAGGATGTCATTAATAGTTCCTAATGGTGAAGGAGCCTCTGACACATTCGCCTATTATACAAGTAGCCCTGCTCCTCCTTCAGTCAACTTCCCAGATCCGTCTCTTTCCTTGGTCCTACTTCCTGACTCCTTCACCCAACTATGTTCCAACCGATCTCCACAGCTCTTTCATTCACTCAGTATCAACAGCACAGGAAATAGTCAGGCAAGACCCCAGAGTTCAACGAGGCACAGAATAAAATAGATTAAAAAGTGCTTTTGAGGGGAAAAAAAAATCACCAAATCACACAATGAGCAGCTTGTCCCTCATTCCTTCCCTCACCTCACCACCACAATCCCATTCCCATTCTCTACAAATTTAAATTAATTAAATAAAGAATAGATTCAATCTGTCACTATTACACATCCAACATATCAAGATCAGTATTGTACATCTCCTTGATATGAAACACAAAACTAAAAAAAGACTTATAGAACTAAAAGGACAATGAAATGTCAGTTGAAAAAGGATTAAGGTGAAACAACACATGGTTGACATCATCATCAAGGGAACATTTTAGAATTCTTTATAAGGGATGAAATAACTATAGTGCTTGGCACAAAGACTAGATAATTGCCAACATTTGTTTAAAAACACTGGGTTTTGTCAAACAAGACTTCCTAAAAAATTTGACCAACAAAACGGATTAGTGGAAATAAGTGATCTCCTTAGTCATGTGATACACTGTATTAGTACACAGAAAACTAATTATAAAGGTCAACATTTGGGTATTCATAATTGAATCTTGGACAGAAAGAGACAGATCCTGCAAATATGAGTGTTCTTGTGTGGTGTTACGCAACGTCAGCTTCCATTGGCTTTAACTGGAGTTGAGAGTGCTCAGCACCGCACAGGATCAAGCTCACACATGTAGAAGGAAGGGTGCATGACGTTTATAAATTCCTGATTGAGGTCTTTTGTATGCTATTGCTATACAATCAATAGATAGCAACATAACAATAAGCCAACACAGAGAGAGGTAATGATCAAGTCTTCCAAGTTTCAGCACTAGAGCAATATTAACATTAATACAAGTGAAACTGAAGCGATTAGGAGTTTCTATATAAACCACATTTACCAATGATACCAAGGTTGATGGGGGAGCTGGTACAAGTGAGGAATGCAAGAAATTACTCTTTCACACAATACACCACATTCTCTTTCATCAAATTAGTAGGCAGCAGGTTTAATACAAACAAGAGGAAGTACTCTTTGCTATGGGATGTTGTGATGGTCAAAAGTATAATTGATTTACAAAAAGAACTGGGCAAATTCACATAGGATAGGTCCATCCCTTGGCTACTGGACAAGATGGTTAGGGATGCAACCCCAAACCTCTGACTGCCAGAAGCCAGGAGGGGAAGACAGAGTGGATCTCTCCAAAATTGCCCTGTTCTGTACAGCCCTCCCCTGAGAGCTCTGGTACTGGCCACTGTCGGAGCCAAGATACTGGGCTAGATGGACCATTGGTCTGACCCAGCTTGGCAGTTCTTATGTTCTTAAATTACAGAATGTACATCTAATAAGTCCAGAGGGGGTTGTGAGAATTACCTGAATGATGGATGTAGGCTTAAAGGGACCACCGTTAATGAGAGTTGAGCACCTAATTTCTTTAAGACTTTTTGAAAATCCAAGATGAAATGTCTAATGAAAATCTTAAGATTTAAGCCTCAGAATATCTGTGAGGCAAGAAAATCTCTCTATTTTACAGATGAAGAAACTGAGGCACCAAGATTAATAGATTTTCCCAAGGTCAGGCAAGAAGTCTGTGGCAGTGATGAGAATAAAAGTGATTTAGGGCACTTTAGGTGCCCAAATCCAAAATTTAGATCCTCAAAACTGCTGCTCAGATTCTCCCTAGTCCTGCACGGCACCTAGGGTTCTTAGGTACCTAAATCTCCATCACTAAAGTACCCATGGTAGCTAACTTTCTGCCAGTGGGCATATGCAAAGCTGCCTCTTGACACTGCTACGCTGCTCAGCACCTAAGCCCCAGCAAGATCTTTAAATTAGACATTCCCCAGCCTACCTCTCCGGCAGGACTCAATCCAGTAGGCATGCTCAGAAGCCATCTACCAGCACACCTATCAGATCAGGCCCTACATTAAACAGAGCCAAGGAGGAGGAAAAGGAGATGGTGGTGCCCATCCCTATAGCCCTATGATCAGAGCACCCACTCAAGATGTGGGAGATTGTGATGAGGTGTACAAACCCCAAACTAGAAAGGAAGCTGGTCTGGGTCTCATAGCACCTGCAAAACCTGCGCAGGCTGGAGGAGGAAATTAAAAGAGGAACAGAGTATCTCACTGGTGAGCAGACAGTGAACGTGAGTTAACATCCACTTTGACCCCCTGAGACAGAGCACCACAGGAGCTGGCTGTGGCTGAGGCCTGACTATAGTGACCTGACCAAGCCTACCATTTTAAGGGATCTGGGACTATCTGAAGGTTAGAGACTTTATCTTTGTGGTTTAATACCCTGTGGGAAGCGAGGGAACTGGTAGGAAGTGATCTAGGGAAGCAGCCTCATAGCACACCATTGTGTGGGATTTAGCTGCCTAACACTGGGGTCTGGATTGGAGCCTCATGGAGGTGGGCCAACACTACCCTACCAACTCCTAATGAGGGACAATTACAGAGGCCTAGCCTTGATGTGGGGAACCTACCTTGTGGGAGAAGAGTGAAAATAAAAGGGTCTGGGCTGTGAGATTGTTACCAAGGGGACCACTTAATCCCAAAACCTCCCCCTTTGGATTCTGTATACATACCCTGAAAGACACAGCCTTGAATATGTGACCTAGCCAGAGGGCCAAGTAACAAGAAAAGTGACCATGGCAGTGCTGCAGTGACTGTCAACAGGGGGCACCAGACAGAGCTATTATGCCATGATTGGGCACAAGGAGGCACCCCTGCAATGAGTGAACTCCTTCACAGAGACCCAGGGTCAAATCCCCACTCTGCCTGACACATAGCATGAACTTGAACCCAGGTCTCCACCTCCCAGTGGAGTGCTCTAATCACTGGGCTACTGGATATTCCAGGGTGGGGATCTCAGTCTCTCCTGCTGAAGCCATTCCACTTTGTATACAATAGACATTGGAACAAAGACTGGAACATGGGTCTCCCAGGTGAGGGCCCTTACCCCTGGGCTATACAGTTATTCTCATGCTCTGTTTGGCCCAATGAATATTTAACTATTTTATACAAAGTGGAACAGCTTCAACAGGAGAGTCTGAGAAAAAACTCACCCAAGAATACCTTATAACCCAGTGGTTAGGGCACTCACCCAATATCTGAATCTGGCAGAGTGGGAACTTGAAACTGGGTCTCCCACACCCTAATCACTAAGCTATTTGGTGTAAGGGGGAAATGGCTCCTCCTCATTTTTTTTTTTGTGAGAAAGAACTGACCTTGCTTGAGGCATGAACCCTCCACCTATAAACCCTCTCTTCGAATTGGGCACCTCCCTCCAACCCAGAGATAGGTGTTTCCAATTGGCAAGGTTCAGCAGCTCCTCATTCTGCATGTTGGCTTTTGTAAATACCATTCTTGGGTATTCAACTTTTCCCATGCATTGTATAGGGAGCCTGGGCAATGAATGCAGGCTAAGGATTCCACTAGGCAGCAGGGTGACTAAAATTAGGCATTGCAACACTGAATCTAATTCCCCTTTGTGGATCTAGGCTTTAGGAGCCTAAATCCTATTAACTTTCAATAGGTCTTAGGCTCCTAGGTGCTGAAGTCACTTTTGAAAATGTGACTTAGGCTTCTAGGTCACTTAGGTACTTCTGAAAATTTAAACCTAGATCTCAGGACTTTGCCTTCTGCTTTAGCTATTAAACCATAACTCCCCCTCCTTCCCTTTGACATCTTTCATCCTGAAAGATCCCAAACTGATCTGTAAGCTTTATCTAACCATATACAAATGTATAAAAGAATCACTTCATCCTCCACTGAAATCAGAAGCGGGTCAGGGACTTGATTTAGCAAGATACTAAAATATTTGCCCAACTTTAAGCATGTGAGTAATTCTATTAAAGTCAATGGGACTACTCACCTGCTTAACGTTAGGCACATACATAAATCCCATGTAAAATCAGGGCATACACTGGGAACTTTGTGAAAAAAGCCTATAATTAAAGGACACCTGGACAGAGCAGAAAGTTACAGGCAGAATAGCAGGTGTTGCACTGGCTAGTCACAAACTAGAGTGGACTCAGCTGCCTCACCTGAGAGGAAAGTCAAAGGCTCAGAATAGAGAGGAAGATGAGTCCAGCTGTAGGCATGAAGGAGAGTCAATCCAGGGGGCAAAGTTGCCTGAAGTGTCTAACCGGGAGGGCTCTGAATATCCCCTGCCCTTCCCAATATAGAGACCAGGATACAAAATCTTGATGTCATATTTAATTTTAATCCACCTCTAATTGAAATGCAGCCACCTTTGGGATGGAAAATGCAGCTGTTCAAACAGCTCAATACTCATTCATAGGCCAAATTCTCCTCTACTCCCCCTCTCTGTGTTTCAGTAGTACAACCGCATTTAATGCAACGGGATTGTACTGATGTAACTGAGGGGAGAATACAGCCCTTTAACTTTAACTCCTAACAGAGGAGCAGTCAAACCCTGTGCAGTATGTCCTGACATGAAAACATCAAACTTAAGTTCATGTTGTTCCCTGACAGTTGATATTTTTCTGCATTATAATTTAAATTTATTCCATAATGTCTGCAGTAATTTGTAGGTAGGAAATTAGAGTAGTCTGTCATGTAAGAAATACATTGCTATCTTAGCAAGAATGACAGACGGCAGTGAGTTACAGTTACAAAGAACAGAACAGATTCCAAAGTAATTTACCAGTCCTTTGTACTGTATGTTTTGATGATGTTTCAATAGGGATTCATGGGCAAAGGTTTTATATTTTCTCTCACACACACACAAAGAAAAGAAAAAAACCCTTGCCACTTTAAAAATAAATAAATAAAAATAAAGTTTGAAGAGAACCAACTTTTCCTAAATCATATTTCACTACATTTTCTTTCTGCTATTTGCCTGGCATTTTAAAATCCATGTGGGAGATCATTTAAAACAATTAATTACCAACATTACTTGTGGCCTTATAATCTGCTGGCAAATCTCCTAGTACTTTGACATGAAAGCAAACCATATTTTCTCAACCAAAATGAGCTAGGTTCATGTTTAGGTTCCACTTCAGCCAGTCTTACCTCCACTGAATAGAAACTGACATCCCAAGCAGTAAGTGTGACACAGAGGCTCCGTAGCAAAGGGTCCCTTGTTCTTTGCGAGCAACTCTCACCTCAGACCTCACAAACTCATTGATCCAAACACCTCTTACCTTACACACATGCTACTTTTTATGGATGTGTGTCCTGTATCTACAGAACACTTATACCTTGTCAAGATTCATAATCATTGTGAGATGTATGCACAGGTAATATTTAAAGAATAATGTAATTATGTTGCAAGTAGGCTTCATGGATATGGAGTAAAACTTAGGGTGTGTTTACACTGCAATAAAAAACCGCAGCTGATCCGTGCCAAGCTAACTCCAGCTTGTGGGGGTTGAGCTGCAAGGCTGTTTAACTGCCATATAGATGTCCGAGCTTGGGCTGGAGCTCAGGCTCTAGGAACCTGGAAGATTGGAGGGTTCTGCACTCACACATCCACTAGCCAAAGGCCCTTGCACAGTCTGTTCCTGCATTCACCCTCCAAGCCAAACTTTGCTGTGCTACACAGAGCTGCACTGCTCTGCGGTACATGGTGAGAACAGGGCCACACTGGCACATCCTTTATATGGCCTGCAAGAGGGCAGCAGGATTTGGTCCTGGAGGATTAGTAAAGTGGGTCGCACCCCATGTTCAGCCCAGTCACTGAGCCATGTCACTGACCCAGCACAGATCAGCAATACACTAATTCACCCAGCACGTCTGCTCTAAATAGTGAGGGCCCTGCACATGAGCAGAGTCTCGCCCTCCCAGTTCCAGAGAGCCCAATCCAGTGTCCAAACTGACTCTCTTCCTGGGGTTTGGCTTTACTTATAACTCTAGAGACCCTTATGTGTCCTAGTCCCTTCTCCCCAAAGGCCACTCCCACCACCCTTATGACCAGTTTGGAGTTAACAAGCCACACCTGTGAAAATGAGTCAGCAGAAATCAGTCCATCTTCCTTTGGGATGCCCACAGCCGCTAACAGAAAGGATGAACAGCAGAGCCCTGCCAACCTGTTCCAGGTCTTAATGTTACCTTAATATTGTCTGGCACTCAATTTTCTCTCTTTTTTAATGTTGTATGTTTTTAAGAGGAAAAAAAGAATAAAAAAATAACTCCATCAAAATAGTTCAGATTTACAGATATGATGAGAACTGGATGATTCTGCAGAGGCCAAAGGAACAGTTCTTTTCTCTTTCATACATGCCACAAACCCAAGCTGTGAAGCAACAGCCCATCATGCTCCCTCTGCGCTCCCCCAGTCCAGGGATGGATGGAGAGGACTGGCTAGTGTAGTCACAGATCCACTAGCCACAGGCTATCTTACAGTCCAAAAAGCAAACACAATATTGTCTCATCACCTCAAATGTGGCAAAACCAATGAAATATGAATGAAATTGATTTCAAGTTTGCTACACAATATAGCACAAAAAAAGCTCAGCTTTGGTCTGCATAGGCAGAAGCATCAACTCACAAAACAGGGAGCAAACAGTCCCTCTCGAAAATAGTTCTGGTGCATCTTCACATGAAATACTGCATTCAGTTCTGGACACTTCATTACCAGAAAGATAACACATTGGAGGGAGTTACTGGAAAAGCTACAAAAAGTATAAGAGGAGATTGGAGAGACTGATTTACAAGGAGAGATTAAAAGTTAACTACAAGCAGCTTGGCTAACAATCAACTTAGTGGGGGACATGATAATATTTGAAGGGTATAAATGCCAAAGAGGGAAATGAATTATTTAGAGTGGTACAAGCAGGTACAATTAAGAATAACAGGATGAAATTTAAAAGAGAAGGTGGGTGAGATATCCTTTTATTGGACCAACTTCCGTTGGTGAAAGAGACAAGATTTTGAGCTGTACAGAGCTCTAGAAGTCTGTATATAGAAGAGCTCAGTACAGCTCAAAATCTTGTCTCTTTCACCAACGGAAGTTGGCTCAATAAAATATATTACTTTGCCTCTCTAATATCCTGGGACCAACATGGCTACAACACTGCAAACAGGATGAAATTAACAAAGGGAACATTTAGGCTGAATACCAAGGAAAAAATGTCATGAGAGCAATAGCCTCCTGAGGAAAGCAGTGGAAATTCTGCATTGAGAAAGGTATAGACTAGATGACCATACAGGTTTTTTCCTACTGCTAACTTCTGAAACCCAGTGATGATAATGGAGAGGAAGAACAGACAGCAAAGCATAAAATCCAATTAATTCTTTGCCACTAGGCAAACCATCATATCAGATATTTTGGCTTAGCAATAAGCTTAAGCTTGGCATGATAGATCCTACTGTCAATTATTCACATGTAGCTTTTTGTAAAAATCTTTGGGGAGACCAACTGTATTTTTACCCTTTCATTAAAGCACATGATGCATCCACCATAGAAACAAGTCAGCTCAAAAGAAAACCTGTGGCATTCTGAGACTGGTCCTTATCTGATCCACTGCAGTATTTAGTGATATCTGATCTGTTTTCTGTATCTTATGTAGACTGTAAACCCTTTTGGGTAGGAACCACATGTTCTTCTTTGTAATGAACAGGGCCGAGCACACAGTCAGAGTTAAATAATGAATAAATCCACTAAAAATGGAGAGGGTATGTTACTACAAAGGGGAGCAACATTATTTTCACAGGATGATTTCTCAAATCAGCTAGTGGTCTGGGAGTCATCATGTTTATTCTGGTGGGTTAGGATTATTTCCCTCTGCTTCTCTCTCTCCTTCTAAGAAGAAAAAAATATAATCCAAAATTTACCATAAGGGACAACAGCATCACACAGTTTTTTCTAAGATGCACATATGGAGCATGTGTATGCATCTGTGTACATCAATGTAACTCATGAAAGTAATTTATACACAAAATGAACAGTGAATAATAAAAATAACGCCTAGTTCTCATATAGCTCTTTTCATTAATAGATCTCAAAGTGCTTTAAAGGGATGTCAATATCAATATCCTTGTTTTACAAGAGAGGAAACTGAGGCACAGCAAAAAAAAATTTAGTGACTTGCTAAAGGTCACTCAGCAGATCAGTGGCAGAGCCAAGAATAGAATTCTGAGACACCCCCCACCCTTCCCCTGAGTACCAGTCCAGTGCTCTATCCACTAGGCAACACTGCCTCTCTTTTTGCTCTTGCCTCATTTACTGCACACCTCAAATGATGTGCTCATTCACTCAGCAGCTAATTTAGCAACATGCACATTTCCAGTGCAGCCTTCCCTTGCTTATAGAACACTGGTAAGAAGTGTTCTAAAAAAACATACCCAGAATTCTGCATGTCTCCAGGTTGAATTTCAAATGCTCATAACTCAGTGAGATTAAAACCAATTTTCACATGAACACTTAAAGACACTTCTCATTTTCCTGCCAAATTGCAACTTTCTACAGCGCTAGAGTTGTAAAATGTTTTTTTTTTAAACTTGCAAGATTTAACAAGGTAAAAAAAACTTTTCACTTTTCTTTCATTCGAAAACTGATGGCCATAGGTAAAATTTTCATAAATGCCTAAGAACCTAGGAACTGAAGTCCCATTTTCATAAGCACTTAAGTCACTTAGGAGCCTAAGTCTCCTTGACAGCCAATGGGACTTTGGGCACTTTTGAAAATTTTACCCCATGTGAAAAGTCAAGTAGATGGAGGTTATAAAGGCATATCTGTTCTTGGCTAGCCTGCTGTCAATTTCATTGTCCAAATTGCCTAACAGCACTTTTAGATGGACAGTTTTCTGGCATTCACAAAAATCAGGACAAAACTGCTGGGGAATAGGCCCTAAAACAAGGATAATCCCATTTTTCAGGGACATATGACTATCCCATTTACAATACACTCTCTCACTTTGGAAGGAGGAAGGGTAGATAAGGAGAGAGAGAACTGACTCAGTAGCAGATCTTAATTTAGAATTAACTTGAAGATGTTCATCCTCTAGCTCTGACTGGAAGAGCTGACATTTTAAGCCCATGAGTTACTTTTTCTGAATGGCAGTCCTCCTTTCCCACCCATAACATCAGCTAGTCCATTAGAAAAATTTAAAAAAAGATAGCTGTCCCTCCACCATCCGACCACAGGGGCATGTAATGAGATGCAGCTATACACATGAGGGAAACAGGAAGAAGGGACAGGAATTATTCAAGGGCAAACCATCACCTGAAACAACTAAAGCCAGGTGAAAGCCTTGCAAACTGTACATGATTCTTCTCCTGAAGAGCTCTAACTCACCATCTAGAGGTGTTTAGAACTTTCTTTACAATACAGCAGGGGATCTCAAACTTCATTGCTCTGCTACCCGCTTCTGAGAACAAGAATTACTACACGAGCCCAGGATAGGGGACCGAAACCTGGGTCCGCCTGAGCCCCACTGCCCCAGGTGTGGGGGCCAAAGCCCAAGGGATTCAGCCCCAGGCAGGGGGCCTTTGACCTGAGCCCCCACACCTAGGGCTGAAGCCCTCAGGCTTTGGCTATGGCACTGGGCAGTGGGGCTTGAGCTTCAGCCACAGGCTCCAGCAAGTCTAAGACACTTTGGGATCCCGACCCACAGTTTGAGAACCTCTGCAATAGTCTATGCTCTGGGCCCCAAAAATCAAAGAAGGAAAATAGTGAAACTTATACTTGGGACTTTCTGCAGCAAAGAGAAAAGGTTATGAAGCCTTTAATTTATAACAGACTTTAGACTACCATTTCGTTCTGGTGAGATCTCCTGTAACCTATACAGTAACCAAATCCTGTAATTATATACACTAAGCAGGATTCCAAGGTTCATCAAAACATTTACGGGAAAAATTCTATTTCATTTAACTCAAAACAGTTTGTATGACGGAAAATATTGAGGAGTCTGTATATACTTCTTGATGACACATACTAAATGACTAATGTGTTCAGTCATCAACTTTTATATGTCATCAACCAATAATGAAAAACAAAGCTAAAATAAAAAATAAAGCTTGGAGGAGATGGCTTAAAAGTCCAGTTCTAGAGAGTCACTAAAAAAACAAAACAGGTTTTCATTCTGACCTGGGGGACTCATGTAATTTACTGTGTGGAGGTCTTTTTGGAGGAGTCCTTAAAAAATTAGGTCTCATACTCTTTGTGTACCTTAAAAATCCCATTATACTTTTGTAAGAATAGGGAGGGATAGAGCTAAGCAAAGTGTTCACAGGGAACAATGTAATGAGTTGAGTCCCTTTTCCTGTTTGTGAATTATCTGAAAACTCTATTTTATACAAAATTGGTTATTAAAAATTATTTCACAAATGGTTCTGTGAATATACTTCAGCCGATAGCAGGGGTCTGCAACCTTTCAGAAGTGGTGTGCCGAGTCTTCATTTATACACTCTAATTTAAGCTTCGCGCGCCAGTAATACATTTTAACGGTTTTTAGAAGGTCTTGCTATAAGTCTATATATTATATAACTAAACTACTGTTATATGTAGCGTAAATAAGGTTTTCAAAATGTTTCAGAAGCTTTATTTAAAATTAAATTAAAATGCAGATGTTATCAGTTTAGTGTGATCCTTGCCCTTGCTTTTCGTTGCTGAGTTTTCCAATGTCTGGCACGTATTTGGATACTTTAAGCTGCACACTGGCTTCTGAGTGATCAGTTGTTAACCAGCTGGCAGGAGGTCAGCGGCTGGAACCCCAGATTGGCAGCTGAGGTGAGTGGAGCTGGCGGCTGGTAGGGCTGAGCAGGGCCTGAGGCCTGGACCCTGTCTGGCAGGGGGCCTGCGCTGGAACTCCAACTGGAAGCAAGGTGAGTGGGGCTGCGGCGGGGACCCCGGCTGGCAAGGGGCCAGCAGCCAGAACCCCAGAGCAGCAACTGAGCGGCTCAGCCCCCCCAGCTCTGGGGTTCTGGCCACTGGCTCCTGCCAGCCAGGATCTGAGCCCGCTGCCAGCCTGAGGTTCCTTCACCCAGGTCAGCAGCGGGCACTGAGTGGGGCCAGTGGTGGGACCCCAGCTGACAAGAGGCCAGCAGCGGGAACCCAGGAGTATGGTGGCACCTTAAGGACTAACAGATTTATTTGGGCATAAGATTTCGTGGGTTAAAAAACCTCACTTCAATGCTTATACGTGCCTCTCAGGAATGAGAATTAGCAACCCAATTGAAGTTGAAATTCCTCCAGCGTGGTCTGCCTTGCATAGGGTTGCCTCATGTCATTTATTGGAACCCTAATCCAGACTTGCATACTATTGTGCTGCTGGCTTGGAGGTTCATCATACAGAGTTACAGAATTGAAGACTCGAAGGGACCACCAGATCATCTAGCCTGACCTTCTGTGTATCACAGGCCACCAACACTACACATCAGCCTCACAATAAACCCAACCACTGAAATTAGACCAAGGTACTACAGCCCTCAGGAGACTAAACTGCTATCTGCCACAAGCAGAGAACAGGAGGGACCAAGTTACACCAATGCCTGAGGCTCCCACAATGGCAGAAAATTGATCGAGAGTATGTCTACACTTAAACTGCGACAGCAGCATAGCTGCACCGCTGTTGTGCTTCAGTGTAGACACTACCCACGCTGATGGGAGGGGTTCTCCCATTGGCATAGCTAATATACCTCCCCAAAAGGCAGTAGCTAGGCCAACAGAAGAATTCTTCCATCGAGCTAGCACTGTCTACACCGAGGATAAGTCAGTATAGCTCTGTCTCTTGGGGGTGTGGATTTTTCACGCTCCAGAGAGATGTAGCTATGCCAGTGTAAGTTCCCAGGGTAGATCAGCCCTAAGTGACATTCCACAAATCAACCTCATAAGACAGCAAGTGCTTGTACTGCTAGTGTGATCAGATAAGTACAGTTTGCTTTATCTTGCCTTAGGACCAATCACCAACTATTTCAGCAGACTAAACAGTTCATATAAAAAACCCCAGAACTGACAAAATGCATTCCTCAAGCCTAATTAATTTTAGCACCTGGTTATATTGTTATTTTTTTACTTGTTGTACTTTTACAGTGCCTTTAATATTCCTAGATTTGGCTAAAACCAAAATGTGCTAGAAATACCAAAGGCATTCAGATACCATGGCAATGAGTATTTCATACATGAATAGAATTCTATTAAATATAAAGATAGATTGGAATTTCATGAGAAAACCTATACTCACAAGATTTCCAAGCCAATTTTTTTGTTACTTTTTCTAAAGCCTGTCATTTCAGGGACTGAGAAGAAAGATTAGGGCCTGAGCGGTCAGAATCAAATCGTGTTATTTTTCAGGGAAAGGAGGGAGAGAGTGAGTTTAGGGGGTGGGGAGAGGGAAAGAGAGAGACAGAAGTGGCAGCAACTGCTACAAGAGATAGCTGACACAGAAAACACATAACCTGCCATCACTTAGTCTTACAAGACACAATATTACTCAGTTGCCTTTAATTCGTGCACCTCTGAGTAAAACATGAACTTGAGTATTGGTCGGAGTGGGAGGGGGCTCTCTTTATTTTGGAGCGAAAAGGTAAACGCTGCTCCTGCTTCACTGTAACTCCCTGTGAAAGCCAGTGTGTGATAGCTGAGTTTTGATTGTATGTTTATGCTATAAATTCCATTTAAGTGCGAATGATCTCAAATCAAAAGCTCACACTTAGGCAGAGACCTTTGTGACAGGCAGCTTGAAAAAAAAAAACTATTTGCCTAGTCGCTAGTATAGACAACATACAGTTTTACAAATAACTAATGCATATGCTTCAACCAAAGGAAAAAAAAATCAGAAAGTCCTCCACAGTTGCTGGTATATATGTGTACACTATTGAGAATACTCATATGTCAGCATCTGAAACACTAGTCACTTCATACAACTCCTCCCCATCTTCATTCATGTATCTCCTGAGATATCATCAGAGCTCATTTAGGATTAAAGTTAGGGGAAACTAAAAATTACTTAGATCTCTCTGGGCAAAGCCAATGAATTCTAATAGGCATTTTTCCACATAATTTTGCAGCCCTTCAAACTTATTCTGAAGGACAAGAACTCTTTTAGCTTGTATATATCTTTATATATCAGTGTCTTGCATATATAGTACACTAATCTAAAATAATTTATTAAGCTTGTTTTCAGGATTAAGGACTGGGCATTCCATAAACTTATCCAATAAGTATTTTTGTCATGAAATCTTTCAAGAGGAGAAAATTATATTTTGAATTCCAGAGGTCTCTAGAAATAGTTTCACAGCTTTAATCTCATTTTTGTATTTGTCAGCAAAGCAATAACAAAACTTATGAAATTATCCCTATGAATTTGAAAGCAAAGAGAACAAACTAGTATAATCCATAACACAGTACTTTATTTCTTGTATCTCTCACTTGCACTTTGTTTTGCACCACTCTTCCAATGGGTGAAACACACAAGGGGAAATCCTGGCCCCACTGAAGTCAATGTGAGTTTTGCCATGGTTTTCAAAGGGGCCTGCCCAGGATTTCACCCACAGAATTCCACAAACTCCTGGAATGCCTGTTTATTTTGGGGAAAGGGAGCTATACACAGTAGCAGATTTCTGAACTGTAAAAGAAAAATACTGAAACAAAACAGTTTTGCAAAGACAAGGACCCACTCCTGTGAAGATATACATGCATGCTTAACTACCCTTGAAGTTGACGGGACTTCAAACATGTCAATTTAAGGATGTGTGCAAGTCTTTGTAGCATCCAGGTCTAAATACATAAATCAACTCAACCTGTACATTGAACAAACTAGAGAACACATTCAAAAATAATTTAACAGATCAGTAATTCGATGAGAATGTTCTTATAATGGATGCCAATGTACCACAGGAGCCATGAACATTTACTGCTAGTTGAAAACCAGAGAGAGAGAGAGGTATGTAATGCAAAGCTTTGCATGCAAAGGATGGCAAAATTTCAAAATGTTTGGCAGGGCATAATCCTTATTACATAATACTTTAAAAGGTGATTAGCTATCTTTCTAAAAGATATGATTTAATCCAGCTTCTGGGAGAAATTCTACAGCTTGTGTGTGCAAGGGATTAGGCTGTATGGTCGTGGTGGTCCCTTCTGGCCTTAGAATCTCACACTCTAGGAATCCCTCTATTCATTCCCTTTCTACACAAGCTATGAGAAGAACTAGATTGACTGCACAGCCCTCAACATGCTCATAACATTTGCACCTCTGCATTAGGATAATGACTACAATCAAATTTTATGCTTCAGGACTTCCACAGGTCCCCTGCAGGGGTCAAGAAGGAATTTTCTTTCTGAAACACAATTGGCCAGATGTATTCTGACAGATTTATTTTCCTTTCTCTGAATCATCAGAGATTGGCTACAGTTGGAGACAGGACACTAGATAAAGTGAACCTTCCCTCTGAGGAAGCAAATCTCTCTTAGATGTGTCTTGCTTACATACTCAAGATGTCACAGATCCAGTCAAATGCCCACTCTTGGCCACTCCAGGGCCACCCGGGCGGGGGCAAGTGGGGCAATTTGCCCCAGGTCCCGGGCCCCGCAGGGGCCCCATGAGCCCTGGCACGGCAGTGGTCTGGGTCTTCGGACAGCATTTCAGCGGTGGGGGGCCCTTCAGTGCTGCCGAAGACACAGAGCGACTGAAGGCCCCCCTGCCACCAAAATGCCACCGAAGACCCGGACCACCGCTGGGTGAGTACAAGCGCCGCAGCTCCCCCGCTTTGCCCCAGGCCCCCTGAATCCTCTGGGCGGCTCAGAAGTCACCAGACTTCTGAATCCCTTGTGCTTTAGATGTGATCAGAGGCCACTGTCTTAAGGATTCTAGGCATAGTCTTGGGGTATAGATCCTCTATCTAGTATTGAGAGCTGAGACCTCATGGTCCAACTGCCTAGCCCTTGTTATCAATGCTGACCCCTTCAGATTTCCCCCTAGCTCAAACACACCCTCTCCCAAAACTGCAACTGTGGGAATGATCAGGGTCCACAAGTTAACTCTTCAAAAGGGCCTATGGTACATGTAGCACATATCACACACAGAGTCACTTTGCACAGGATTCTAAAACACTATTGCTCTTTACTTAAGCATGAGAAATACACAGAGTACAATTATACAGAAAACAATGACAAAGAGTCCTGTGGCACCTTATAGACTAACAGATGTATTGGAGCATAAGCTTTCGTGGGTGAATACCCACTTCGTCACAGGGCCGCCCAGAGGATTCAGGGGGCCTGGGGCAAAGCAATTTTGGGGGCGTCTTCCATAAAAGAAAAGTTGCAATACTATAGAATACTATATTCTCATGGGGGCCCCTCTGGAGCCCGGGGCAAATTGCCCCACTTGCCCCCCCGGGGCAGCCCTGCTTCGTCAGATGCATGTAGTGGAAATTTCCTCTGTAATGGGGTGCACTCATCTCTCGCAAGCACCCCCTGTATCAATGTGTGTGCCTGCACACACACACACAGTTTGTGGTGGGCCTCTGCTGACTCAGCCCTCCGGCCAAGTCACAAACAGTCTGTATGTGAAATAAAAACCAAACCCCTTCCAGGATACAAGTCCAACCGCCCTCAGTAATGTCTCTTGATCTGAAGCCTTATCTCTGGGCTCACTCCTCAATCAGTCCAGTAGGGCCTATGACAGTACTCTGGTTTGAACTGTCTCAGCGCCTTCTGGGCTCTCTCAAGTTGTCCCTGCTCTTCAAGCAGTCCTGGCCGTGATGTAGGCCAATCCTCCTGGGCTTCCTCCATGGATACTCTTTGCCTCTTTGGTCATTTCTGGCCCCAGCTCTTCAGCTGGGCCACTAATAGAGTTAAGTTCCCCTTCTAGGGTGCATCAAAGTCCATACCACTTTCCCAGTGGCTGGTGGGGGAGAATCCAGGCCCACTCTACTCCAGGTCCCAGCCCAGGGATCCCATAGATATCAGCCATCCACTATGTCCCTTTAAATAAACTGCATTGCTGCTACAATTCCCTGGGCCACTTCCCCATGGCTCCAGCACATTCTTCACCCTTACCTCAGGGCCTTGTCCTCATGGAGTTCCATAGCAACATCCACTCTCCTTCAGCTCTAGCAAGGAACTGAACTCATTCTTGCCCTGCAGCTCTTCTTATACTAGCCTGCTGGGCCCTGATGACTGCTTCCCACACAGCCGCTTTACGCAGTTTGGAGGACCTCTCTACTGCCTTTTTCTGGGGCAGGGTATGACAGGGCCACAAGGCCTCCAGAAGGGGGCCTCAGAGCCTAGTCCACCCTATCACACCTTCATTCTACTTCACTCTTCCCTTGGACGATCATCCGAGTTCAGGAGAGCAGGGTTCCCCCCACTCCTATCTCAGACTTCTGCAGCAGCTTCCCTTTGCTTGAAACTGTAGAAAATGGCTGAAGACCCCCAAATAGATCAGATCGTGCCTCTTAAAACCTTCCAGTTTCTCTATCAGGTGATTCCTGGATAAGCCTCCTCAGGTGATCCTAGACCTCTAGAAAATGACCTTGCTGCTAAGTGACCTCTCCCCCGATAAATCAGTTCTCCTGGATGGGAGACAGTTTATTGTCTAGGATGTTTGACTAGAGCAGTGGTTAAAATAAAAAATAATAATAGTAATTGGAGATATACCAATCTCCTAGAACTGCAAGGGACCTCGAAGGTCATCAAGTCCAGCCCCCTGCCTTCACTAGCAGGACCAAGTACTGATTTTTGCCCCAGATCCCGAAGTGGCCCCCTCAAGGATTGAACTCACAACCCTGGGTTTAGCAGGCCAATGTTCAAACCACTGAGCTACCCCTCCCACAATTCTAATTCTATTTTCAAACCGCGGGTCGTGACCCAGTACTGGGTCATGGTGGCTCTGGTCAGCACCACCAATTGGGCTGTTAAAAGTCCCATCGGCGGTGCTGCCCAGTTAAGGAAGGCTAGTCCCTACCTGTTCTGACACGTGCTGCGGCCCAGAAGCAGCCAGCAGAAGGTCCACCTCCTAGGCGGGGGCACCATGGGGCTCCGCGCACTGCCCCCACTCTGAGCACCGGTTCCCAAACAATGGGAGCTTGGGGGTGGTGCCTGCAGGCAAGAGCCATGGGGCAGCTGCTTGCGCGCCTCAGCCTAGGATCCAGACCTGCTGCTGGACGTTCCTGGGGCACAGCGTGGTCTGCGGTGCGCAGGACAGGCAGGAAGCCTGCCTTAGCACTCCCGCTGTGCCACTGACTGGGAGCTGCCCGAGGTAAGCCCATGCGCTGATCCTCTACCCCAGCCCTGAGCCCCCCTAAACCAAGAGCTCCTCCTGCACCCCAAACCCCTCATTCCCAGCCCCAGGCCAGAGCCAGGGTGAATAAAAATCAATGATTTTAAAAAAAGTCAGATTTTTTAATTTAAATTTGATTTTTTTGATAAAATGCTTTTTGAGGAAAAAACTTATCTAAAGATAGTTTTAATTAAGATATATTATAGCTCCAAGATATCTCATCATGGAATAGGGATTATAAATTCTAATTCTATAGTATGAGACAATATATTCATGTAATGTTTAAGAAAATTTTGTAAATGAGTTCCAACAGTTCATGGATTAGGGACCCAATCTTATGGGGTTCCACAGGCTTCTTTATAGATTATTTAGGTTAATCTTTCTATCTACCCAATGGGACTCAGTGCTCAGTCTAGAAGATACCATCAAAGATGCTTAGTTTTGCAGTTCTTAAACTGTGGATTTGTGTCTCCAGTGGTAACATGCTTGTTAACAGCAAAAATGTTTTAAAATAAACAAACAACATATAGAGGTGAGAAATAAAGAAACCTCAACTCTATTGTCCCTCTGCAAATTTGAGTACACAGAGTCAATCCCTTACCTCTCTCTAAAAGTGCAAAGTTTCAAAAAGTTTAATGAATGGAAAATTGTTGGGGGTGGAATAGATCTGGACAAGGAGAAAAAGTCTGGAGACAAATGTGAGAAGTGAGGGACATATGCTTGTTTTGTTAAAATATCATATGTTTGCTGTTGAAGAAAAAAATCCAGAATACTTAATGCTGTTGTTTTAGTTAAATAAAACAATTTAAATGTCTGTCTGGTGATGTTCTCCTCCTAATACATCATTGCAAGAAAATCCTCCAAATATTAATGATTAACCTGTTGAATTGGAGATAGTTCACCTCCCAATGACTTCATATATATCTGCTTCAATTACCTTTGGTAAATGAAATAACCAATCATTCATTTTCTGATATAGCTGTAAAACTAATCTGAAAAGTTTTCCAAATAAATCACTGTTTAAAAATGTATCGTGTGTACCTTCTAAAAATGAAACCTACATCTATCTCTGAGTTGTAAAGAATATGCATTAAGGTTATAACAACCAACAAGAATGCACTTTTATGTAGAAAACCATGATTAAATCGAGTCTTCCTAACTAGTGATTTATGATTTAAATCATATCCACCCTGACCAGGGCCCTGACCCCCTCCCGCACGTCAACCTCTGGCCCCAGTCTTGAGCCCCCCCAAACCCAGAGCCCCCTCCTATACCTCAAACCCCTCATTCCCAGCCCCAGCCCAGAGCCTGCACCCCCAACCCAAAGCCCTGACCCCCTCCATACCCCTGCCCCAGCCCAGAGCCTCTCCCATACCCCAAACCCCTCATCCCCAGCTCCGTTGGGTCTTGGGCATTAACCATTTTCTTCAACTGCATCGCCAGAAAAAAAAGTTTGAAAACCACTGGACTAGAGGACCGATTTTGTCAACCCCACATTACTATCCATTGGAATTTCATCCCAACATGGGAGCAAAAGGACAAAAGAGAAGACAAAAGGCTGTACCTTCAAAATGGAGTTTGCAGTTTGGTAAAAATACATCACAGAGTTCATAATCTGAGACAGAATTCATAAATTGTACACAGATTCCTCAACGGCCACACAGGGTCAGGAAGGAATTTTCATTCAGGCCAGATCATCAAGAACCATCGGGAGCTTTTGCTTTCTTCTGTAGCATGGATTGCCTGGAGATATCTCACCTAACCAATTCTCTGCCATTCCAGGGTCCTCTGACACTGATGGCACCTCAGTCTCTCCTGTTATCTGCCTGTGGCACACAACAGTTTAGTCTCCTTAGGACTGAAATACTTCAGTCCAACTAAACTAATTGGGCTCAATATAGTGGTATTGGGGTGAAATGTAATAGCCTATGATATACACAAGGTCACATTAGATGATCTAATGGTCCCTTCTGGCCTGAAATTCTATGGAAGTATAGAAGTCTGGGTGTTGGTGGATTGGCTCAACACAGCAATGTATTACCTCTCACATTCTTCTCTACTTGAAGGACTGTTCTCCAATCGTCACTGTGCAAAAATAGGATATAAGAATATGCATGAACCCACATCAACACAAGTTTTCTACACTTCATTGTCTGTCAGGTGCTTATATAGTTCTCTAGGTAGTCAGAGGAAGACAAAAAAGGGAGAAATCTGAGTGACCTTGGAAGAGGGAGCTATAACACATAACACTGAATCAATGGCTGACATTTGCAGGGCTCTGATACAGTAAAATCAATATGGTAGATTGGGAAAAATAAGAGAGTTTTCAAACAAATGGAGGAAAATAACCTTACAATAAGGGCTAGTGTGACATACACATTTTTTTTCATTACTTTAAAAAAAAAACTTACACTGAGGGAAAAAAATTGGTGTATAACTCAACATAGTGAGTCAAGTTTTGAAACAAACTCTTGCCCGCAACATTTGTATTGATTCTCACAGACAATAATACCTTCACCTAAAACATATTTCATACCTTTTTCACTCCATTGATCAGGGGAGTTTTATGAATGTTTCCATCAGCCTGATGAGGCTTTTAGTTACACATGCCCATGTTGCAATTCTGTTGGGATCCAAAAATATTCAGCCAGTGTATGCCAAACAGAAAGAATCCAGATTTCTCTCAGGGTAATTTGCCTGCCTTATTACTGCCATAATGTCCAGAACATTTTAAAATAGATTTAGCAACACCAAAATCAGCTTTATATTTATATCTGCAATGAAGGTGTTACTATACTACAATGGGGGAGACAAAGATTTTCTAAGATATACTGTATGTTGGGTTTCTGGCAAATCATTGCTAGAATAATAGCAGGAGAGATCTTAAAACTAACAGTTTTTATTCTTGCTTGATGTCATTAAACTCCAGTGTGAGTTGGTAGATATAGGGTAACTATATAATAAATTTGACTTTACATTAGCAGAGTACAGAGATCATATTGCACACACATCAGGATACACAAAGTAAATGACAGCATTCATGAAAACTGAGATTATATTGAACCTGGATCAAATTATCAAGAATCTACATTTTTAATAAACAGGAGCCAAAGGATCTCTGGCTAGATGTTTAGTAAAAATCCTATCTAAAGGCTTTTTGTTTTGTTTTTTAAACATCACTTGTGTGAATTTAGTGGTGCTGACAGGTACCTGATTAACATCCCTGTATCTTGAAATCTTCTGTCTCCACTATACAGACACAGCAAGAGCAACAGCAGTACAAGCTTCCCCACTCGACCCTACCAATGAATCTAAATCCTGGCTTTTGATGGACCACTTCTAGGGGTAAGAAGATAATTCAGTCTCCACGACCTGGACTCTTGTACGACTGCCAGTGAGGTTCAGTGCCATGTCAATTTGAGCTAACTGTGGTGTTGTCTTTACTTCTTCTCAGGAAAATGGCCCTACACCAACAACTCATTTCACAGAGACCACTTAAGATCCAGGGGATGGCAACAACTTTGTCACTACCAAATCCTGCTTACATAAAACAGGCAATGTAGAGGTTAGAGGCTCTATGTTCCATTATAAACCACATCAATCAGCCTTATGAAAGTAATTGTTAAATTAACAGGTATGGTAACAAACCAAACAAGCCTTTCTGATGAACTCAAAATCCATAGTAGCTCCATGTGAGTGACAGGAGGGGAAAAAAGCCTTTATCTGTCCCTGTGGTTCCACAACCCTACAATATTTATTTACAGAGATTTGGTCTTTGCTTAACCACTAGCTGTGCAGAATCAAATCTATTCAGTGCTATGGGATTGCCACTGCAATACCAATGCTGTTCTTTTGTGAGCAGGCATTAGGAGTTCATTCATGCTAAGGGTATTCCTAGTGCATTCATTCCTCTCCACACCCCATGCTGGCACTTGAAGAGATAGATCTCCACTGTAGAGACAGTTTAACCAGCCCAATTATCCATGACCGCATGGACATTTTTAAACTTGGCTTTGTTGTGCACTGCAATACTATTGGAGCTGACTGGAGAATGACAAATTCTGCTCTGCAGCAACTTTCAAGGTTATTTTTGTTCCACATTGGAATAAAAACAAAACCTTTCCAATATTTTCATGAAAACAAAATTGTGTCAGCATGTCCATTCTCAGACTGAAATCTGAGCTTTTCGATTCATGGGTGTCACGTAAATCCCTATCCATCCCCTCGTGGTTAGGGCAGCTCAGACAACTCCTTGCTCCTCTGCCAGATACAGAGCAGAATTTTTCATCCCAGATCTCTCTGAATCTGGTAGTGCAGGGATCCGAACCTAACCACTTTCTCCCTCCCTCTCACTTTCTTAAGAAATTTTGTTGAAAGTGATATGGCGTCAATGAAACAGCATGTTTCGACAACATTTCATTTAATCCAAAGTGTACCAACCAGCTCTAAATACTATTTATATAGCGTCACACAGTCTTCCAGCCAAATCATTGTTTTAAAGGAATTGATTAATAGAAGGGTTTAGCTTACTACAAATCTGTTTTGCAGTAGGTACAGACTAAGCTTAATGTTATATCTAACTCCATTGTACAGCAGTAAATATAGTGTATATTGCGAGACATTTTGTGTTCCAGCCTCTTAAGTGTGTCAATTTTAACAGGGTCCATCACTTGTGTGATTAATAAGCAGTAGCTAAGTCATCTCACTTTCAGGGAAATGAGCCTCTTAAATTGCACACACAAATTCTGCAAGTGCACCCATTTGTGACATTGCCAGTGCGTTATCAAATATCCCTCTTCCTATTTTTGAACCAACTCATATCCTTTAATGGGAATGTGAATTAAGTTTTTAAATTTGTGAATGCTTCTCACTGTCATATACAGCAGTCTCACCTCTTCCGTGCTACAATGATTTCTTTAAAAAATTATCAAAAGAAAAGGTACTGACATATCCTAATTTTAAACAGTTATTTTTCCTCCTTTAAATCCTTCCATGTTTTGAATATAGCACTGTGGTATAATATGTGAATAAGTAACAAAAGATAAAGAAGTGGATTTAAATAAAATATCCCTTATTACCATTCTTAATTCTTATCTATTGTTGAGACGACAGCCATCTGGAGTATTATAGCAAGGTGGGCATTAAGGAAGAATCTACACAGAATACAATGTAATTCAAAACCAAGGAACAATTATCTTAAATGAGGTCTTAAGAATAGAGAAGAGGCCTTACTATCAAAGAGGAATGTAATTTTGATGATTTATCTTATTTTATTCTGCGTTTTGCTGGAATCACGGCTTGTTATCTGAAGTTGATAAATAAGGTTCTGGAATGACGTTTCTTTTGAAGTTCTATTTCATGAGTCCCCCTTGTAATCTGCTAATAATTTTTTTTTGTCTGTAACTCTGTGTGTATATTGCTACAACATTGCCCTCTTGTGTCAAAAGAATGCAAAGGAGATCTTTCTTTTCCCCTGAAAGCCTATCATTACTTTAATTACAGATTAATTACAGCCTTTCATCAAGGTCAGAAGGAACATTTATAGACAGCATAAAGGCTATGATGTGGAAGATACACAATTAAAAAAATCTCTCTTCTTCAAACGTAAAATTTGCCATTTCAGCCCTAATGAACATGGAGATTGTCTGTGACATATAAACCCACCATTAATGCATTGCTCTTCTGTACTGAAATATTGACCCATTAGTGTCCCAAAATTAAAATTCAAGGGGAAAAGAAGTTATCTTTTTTTGTTGTTCTTGAAAGCGTGGCCTAGGAAAACATTACTTTCTAGAACGTGACTGCAAAAAAAATATACTGATTGGCCAATTATGTCATATAAAGTTCTCTTTCTAAGATGTTTGCACTTTTTGGAAAAACATCACACACTCATATGGGTCAAATTCAGAAGCGGAGTAAATTGTGGCATGTGGACTCTATGTTGGGTCTAAGTGATACAAAACAAAACTTGCACGCATATGGCTTTCAAACATTATTCAAGGAGGCTTGTAACATGAAAAGCAACTAACAGGAGGGTGCAAGTTATAATGGGGAGGCCTGCTTTATATTTACATCCTCCAGTTAGCTCCTTTTCCTGCAGCACCTTAACTTCCATCCTTTCAGTGTGAATGTTATATGTATATTAAACGTCCAAAGTAAGATCCTGGTCTCCCACAAAGCTGCTTTGTGCAGCATCAGCAACACAAAAAAAAACCCATTAAAGCTGTCCTAGCAGAGTAGTTGGGGATTCCCTTGCTATGTGGAAATCCCTTGTCTTGCATAGCATCAGCTATGCCAACTCTATATCACCACCTGCCAAGAGCAGGAGAGGGCTTGGTCATTGTGTTGTCTTGACCGTGGATGGCCCCCTGGGGTGCCATTTCAGTTGGGAATAGTTTAGATCACTACTGAGGCTGCTCTAAATTACTCCATGGACTGGGCCAGCCCAAGGGGATGTGAGCGGGACAAAGGTGTTGTAAAGCCATCTTTGATGCTCCCCACCATCCATTGGCATAGCTGAGAATCTAGGCCCCACTGTATGCCAAACCAGTGCAAGTTATACTACTTTAACTCTTGCAGCAAATCATACCTGTTTTCTGACCAATTTACACCCAGAGTGTTCTATCACAGCAGAATATGGCCCAGATATTTCCATGGGTGTTGCACCTGCTTACAGCAAATCTGGATTTTGCTCACTATGACTGTTTAGGCAACACCTATAGGCAGAGCAGGTATCTGGAGTATATTCCTATCTAATAAAATAACTGATGGCAGAGTAAGCTCTACTTAAAAGTACACCTTATTAAAACTAACAGAAAGACTGTGATTCCACAGAGGCAGATTTTTATCTCAAGGCAGGAAGATGCTAACTGAAAGAATGCTGTCACAGTTTGTTATTAATAATAAAGGTAACATCTGAGAAAAGTACTATTTACAGTAGCAGTGTGACTCTGGAAGAAAAGCTACATTAATTCTGCCTGGGCTAGTGAACTTTGAGTGTTAGACAGTCAGATAAAATTTGCCTGCCCAACTCCCCTTTGCAGAGCTATTCTTGGACTGCAACACATCTATTAATGTTATTTTTGTCTACTTCATAATGTAAGAAGCTCATAATACTAAAACTCAGAGCAATCCCAGCTGGATATTCCCACAGATTCAGGCAGAACTCTTATCTACACCATAATTTTAGGTAGGTTGTTTCTAGAAATCTCTCTACTCATCTTATAAAATTACATCTAACAATATCCCAAAATATCTCAAGGGCATATAAGTGTGGCATGAGCACTACAGCTCTGTATCCAAATACAAACAGACAAGAAACTGTAGAGAAAGGATGAGACCATCGTTCCTAAGCCAAATCATCTTGGGGGACTCTGCAATTTAACACAGTGGCAGTATTCCTCAGTGCTCCCCACTCTCCACCAAAAGGAGTGAAATACATAGTCATAAGTCAATATGCTCCTTCTCTGATGCAGCATGGAGATAGCAGATGGACATAATTTACGTGGAAAAACTGCCCTGGAAACTCCTGTTGAATGGAACATGCATTATCCCATATCACACATACCTAGAAGTAGGCCATCCTCACCCAGCTTTGAGTATCAGGAAGACCACATTCAAAGAGGTAAGTGGTGAGAGAAAAAGTGGGACGGAGTCAGGACACAGATATTTAGGGTTGGCAGAATTCTATTTTTACTTTTTCATCATTTCAACTGATAATATCCATGTTTATCTTTAAGCATTTAAAAGCTTTGATCTATTTAAACGTTCACAGTTGCAGGAAACTGCAGGGTGTGTCAGACAATGGGTGGGGGTTAAATAATTATTTATTGACAGCAAATATTGAAATTTAAAAAAGTTACAGCTTTATAACTGTGAAAACACAAATTGTGAACATCACCTGTCAAAATATACAGAGTAAATACCCTTAAATCAAACTCTAACAGGTTTCAAGCAGCATTTTCTTACTTTGCCTATCTGTACATTTTGACCATTTTCTGTGGAAATATTTTTTCATCAGTCTGTGTGTGTGGTGAATCGACATTTACCAATAAAAATCTAATCCTTCCAAGTCTACAGACAATTGTACGTGGTATATACCCATCTGAAAGCAGCAAAAAACGGACAAACTGCCTACAAAGTTAACACTTGCAACTCATCGTTAACTGGGCAGGTCACTTGGTACAATGTGAAATCAGCACTCATGGTGGATCCAGTGAATCAATGGGTACATCTAATTTGAAACAGCAAAGAACCTAGCAATGATAAACATCATTAATAGACATTCAGGATCCCTCCCTTGCATATGTCTGCAAACAGCAAGTTAGGGCATGCATATCTGTGTATTCCTCAGAGGCACTCTACACTTTTGCCCTTTTACTAATTGACCTCTTTTCCCTTGGACAACTTAAGATGCATTATTGCTGTGGGAGAAGGTACTGTACAATAACCTCTTCCATGATCTTTAACAGCGAGAGGCGGGTAGGATATGACTTATAGAAAATAAAGAGGGTGGAAAAGCCACCTGTCTATCCAGCCTGTTCCCTTACACACTGGATATAAGTTGTAGTCAGGAACAGGCATAGTCCAATATTGTTGGCAGTTTTCAGTGCAAACAGGCCTTTTGAGGAAAGGAAATTGAAAGGGTCTTCATCAGCACTAGGTAAACATCTAATTACCAAGTCCACGAAGTCAGAGCATGCAACTGGAAAGAGGAACTGTCTGTATCTAAACACTGATGCGTATAAATTTCTATGAGAAGCAAGTCTGTTCTGATTATAAAAGGAACATAGTGTTGTTCATCATCTATGAAAACCTCAGTTGTACAGGATTGTATACAAACAAGTACTGGAATAATTAATAAAATGGAAAATGAAGTTAAGAACAAAGGTCTGACCATGAGGCCTCCTTCAGGAATTATCTGTGAAGGAGGAAGCTTACAGTAAGTGGAGCGCAAACTAGAAAACAGTGCAATATGTGAAGTAAAGAAGAATAAGAAAAATAAAATGGGTGTTGAACAAAGAGAAGGTATAAAAGAAAAGGTAAATAAAATGTTTGGACAGGACCTAGGAATGGTCATGGGGTAAATTGGAAGTAAAAACATAACTGAGGTGGGAAGAGCTATTAATAACAGGTAAGGGAAAAAACCAGAAGGATTGAAACAGTTTAAATCAGGTTTTAACAGGTTTAAATCTCTGAGGCCCTAAAAAAAGCTGAACATTTCATAAAGATGTAGATAATGAATATTAAACTACAGTCCATAGAAGATACTGAATGCTTGAAAATTGGCTATAAAGTAAACATAGGGATGCTGAGGAAGACAGACTTCAGTGGTTCAATAAAAACTCTTAAAACAAATTTCAAAACCCAAGAGGATATTAAAAAAAGATCTAGCTTTTCTTAGCTCTTTATATTCTTGTAGAAGGTATTACATGATGAATGGTATCCTACTTAGGGGGACTCTATAGAGGCAGAAATAGCTAAGAAATGTACCCTAATGGTTCTCAGCTGCAGTTTGGCATTTTAGAGCTATGATAAAGTATTTTAATACAGGAAGAGATGCTTGCATTTTGGTGCTTTATTCTTCAAATTTATGAAAATGCATTCCCTTTAAACCAGCAACTATTCTTTTGCAAGGTCAGGCAGGCACCTTGTAAAATGCTACATACTCTAGAGTGCTCTATGTTTTCCCACAGTCTCATTTCCCTATCCAATCCACACATGTGCTACGTAAGTAACCTCAGCAGGGGTCACACGAGAGATGAAATGCCAGAAGCATAAGAATGAGATAACACACCTACATACTCTGCCTTTGAGGAATTAAACAATTTGGAGAAGAGATGGACATTGCAGCATTTTAAAAAAAATAAATAAATAAATTGGAGGGAGAGAGAGAAAGGACAGATCTTGGTGAATGCTGTATTGTCCTGAAAAAGGCATGGAATAATGCTCTACGTGATTAAGAGCTCAAATAAGCAGAAATTTAGCACTTTTCCCCCAGCATGAACTTCTGAATTATAAAAAACAAAAAATTTCTTCATTTCAGCTGCACAACAAAAATGAATGATGCAGAGATAAAAAAAAGTGAAGAGAGCTAGCAAAAATTAAAACAAAGAAAAAAGGAAGGCAAACAGAGAACAGTTACTCTAATTCAGGAGAATGATGGGACTAATAATAATAGAAAATACTAATAGTAATATAATATATCGAGATAGCATTTCATTCGGAAGGATCCCAAACTGCTTTAGAAAATTTACCAGCATAGGAATCACTTCTCCTTTTATTGAAACTCAGCCACTGCTAAATTGAAAACAACTATTGTTCATAGATTCACAGATTATAACGCCAGAAGGGACCTCTATGACTATCCAATCCAACCTCCTGTATAACACTGGCCATAGCACTTTCCTAATTTAAATTTCTGTTTGAATGAGGCTATATCATTTAGAAAAACATCCAATCTTGAATTTAAAATTTCCAATGATGGAGAATCCACCACCACCTTTGATACTTAGACAGTAAGCTTCTTGGGGCAAGGACGTTGTGGTCCTGGTCCATGACTAGGGTGCCTAGACACCATGATAATACAAATGAATAATAATAATAATAATGAACAATTAGTCGTACCAATATTTAATTACCCTCACTTTAAAAACTTTACTTTATTTCTAGTCTAAATTTGTCTATTTTCAACTTCCAGCCATTGGATCCTGTTATATCTTTGTCTGCTAGATTGAGAGATCTCTATTATCAAATTTCTGTTCCCCATAAGGTACTTATATACTATGATTAGTCACCCTTTATCCTTCTCTTTGACTAACTAATTAGTCTGAGATCCTGGAGCTTTTCACTAAAAGGTGTATTTGTCAATGCTTTAATCCTTCTCATGGCTCTTCTCTGAACCCTCTCTGACTTTTCAAAATGCTTCTAGTATTGTGGACACCAGAACTGGACATAGTACTCCAGTAATGTTTAATGGTAAATATCAACACTCTGCAAAAGTTAAAACAGAAAGTGATGAACAATATATTCAATTGACATTGCAGGGGAAATTTCAGAAATTATTCAGAAATTTCAATTGAATGTAGGCGCAAAATTAAAGGCTGAGTGGATGCCCATTTAAAAATGTGATCCTTAGACCATATCCTCCTCAGCACAGAATCACAGGACTGGAAGGGATCTCGAGAGGTCACTTAGTCCAGTCCCCTGCACTCACGGCAGGACTAAGTATTATCTAGAGTCTTTTGATAAGGGGTGCAAGAACATATTTGGAGAACCAAAGGGGTGCAGGCTGTAGTAAAGGTTAAGAACCACTGATCTAGACCATCCCTGACAGGTGTTTGTCTAACCTGCTCTTAAAAATCTTCAAAGATGGAGATTCCACAACCTCCCTAGGCAATTCATTCCAGAGCTTAACTACCCTGACAGTTAGAAAGTCTCTTCTAATGTCCAGCCTAAAACTCCCTTGCTACAATTTAAGCCTATGGCTTCTTGTCATATCCTCAGAGGTTAAAAAGAACAATTCTTTGCACTCCTTAAGCATCTCTATGCTTCATTTATATCTTTTCTTCTAGTTTTCAGCTTTTCATGTAGTAGTTCATTTCATCATCAACAGCACTGAGTGGTGAGGGCTACACACATTTACTGTGAGAAGCTGGAAAAGCGTACACTTCTACATTTACGGGAGCTACTTGCAAAGAATACAGAATTACAAGTAAACTGACGTTTTGAAGTTTTTCTTCCGCTAAAAACCATCTAGGACATTAAAAAAGAAATAGAAGAGCAGGAAAGGGGACAAAAATTAATGACTTTGTTTTAACCATGAAGCTTTGAAGAGAGGAATCTTCCAGTTACTGTATGCCCTTTTTTACTTCTGTTTGACAGCTTGCTGTATTGAGTTTTATCAGGAGTGGGACTGCAGGGGACACAGATGTTTTAAATACTGTCTGTGTCCATTAGAATTAACATAATGAAAGGTCTTTATTACACTAGTTCTATCTTTAGAGGGAATATTAGGGAAAATATTTATTCACTTAGAGCATAAAGTGTTAGTTTCAGGACAAAAATGAGAAAAATAACTGGTTAGCCAAAAGCACAACAACCTTGCAAGTCCATTAATCAGTTTTATTTACTTTAAATTCTCTGGTCTGATTGTTATCACTACTAACAATAGGATCAGTGCAAATATCCCACATATATCTATTTACTCAAGTCCAGTATTTCCCCCACTCTCCCTCCCTCAGTTAGAGGGTATGTTTCTTAATTTATGAACAAACATGAGTCATTCACATTAAAAAAATTCAATATTGTAGGTCTTTTTAAACAAACAACACTCTGTACTTATTATCTACACATTATTCCTTACAGATCCACTCTCATAATTTCTGATAGACAACTTTTGCGAGGGGAGGATATAGACACCTTAATGACAATCCAGATTGTCTCCACTCAAAAGTATAATAATAATAATATATGGAGATATACCTATCTCCTAGAACTGGAAGGGACCTTGAAAGGTCATTGAGTCCAGCCCCCCGCTTTCACTAGCAAGACCAAGTACTGATTTTGCCCCAGATCCCTAAATGGCCCCCTCAAGGATTGAACTCACAACCCTAGGTTTAGCAGGCCAATGCTCAAACCACTGATCTAGCCTTCCCCCAAAGTAGAATCAAGAGGGTCATGCTATGAAGAGTTTTCAATTTATTTCAATGACAAAATTACTCAGCTACATAGACCTGATTTTCACCTTTCATGGATTTATAACCATACCTCAAAAAGGATATGGGAAACCAGCATGAAATCTCCTTGGACTAATGGCCAATTTTGTCCATCAAGGATCTGGAAAACTTCAGGCTACAACCTGAAAATAGGACTCATGTTCTTTCTGGTTGGTAAAAGAGAGTGGAGAGATACTATACCCATTACTTATGGCAACTGACAATGCCTCCTGTTAGGAAGACAAAGTGTCAGCAATTATTAGATCCCTGCTCCACAAACCTTTTTAGAAAATCCTGGCCTCTGTTTGCCAGAAGCTGGGGATGGGCAACAGGGGGAATGGACCACTTGATTACCTGTTCTGTTCATTTTTTCTGAAGCACCTAGCATTGGCCACAGTCAGAAGACAGGATACTGGGCTAGATGGACCTTTGGTCTGACCCAGTATGGTTGTTCTTATAGTCTTATCATCAAATGCTTGTTTTGGAGGGGAACAGGCTTGTGAAGATTGTAGCAAAGTAATTCTGGCAATATCTAGAGCCCTTAGATTTTGTTCGCTTCAGGTCTGCAGTGCTCTCATTGGTTGATTATCTCTTTCTGGTAATGGATGAAAATTGATTATTCATGATACATTATTTTAGATCTATCGGCTGCTTTACATACCTTTGATTACAAAGGTACTGACACATATTTAGACCCTGGCAGGGACAGACAGAACTGAGTGCTTCCAATGTTCTCTCCCAGGGAGGGCCCAATGGATAGTAATAGCCAATGGTTTGTTTGCCAGGAGTACTCTCTGATATGGAGTGACACATGGTTCTATTCTCACTCTATTCAATCATTTACAAGGCCACTGCGGAAGGCCATGTCTGAGTGTAACGACATCAGTAGGATGAGAATACTCAGTTCTACATCTCTAGTTTGTCAGCCCCAAGAAGTACAGTTGATCAGTTTTCCCCATATCTAATGGGGATTGTGTTTGGATGAGATCTAGCTAGCTGATGCTCAGTTTAGCAACATGAGAAGATTGTAGAAAATCAAAGAAAATAGCATCAGTAATATCTACTTCTTTGATTGATACTGCCTAGCTTTTATTACATATGTTCACACTTTGAGGGTTTTGTTGGATCTTCAAGTCACTCCTGGAAGAGTGAGTTGAGCAGGGAAAAGTCTTACTTGGCATGTGTTTTACTGCCGACAGTGGGTCACCTGAATTAATTTTGTGTGTGTTTTTTATAATTGTGGAGGTTCCTACAGTTCACAACAAGTGCCTTCCATATATAAAAAATAATGAAGTGACAGATGAACTGGTCAGTTCATGAGGGAAATGCGTCAAATACTTGACAAGATGTTAATATTTATTACCTATTTTTGCTAAAATTGCGGTCCTTAGGAGTGAAGATATTTTGCCATAATTTTCCCAAATATTCAAATAGGTATTGAATGCTCCCAGGAGTCCAGCTAAATGAAAGGCATATTAGTACAGAAACTAAAAACTCTGAAGAAAAAAACTGTAAGATTACAACTTCCAAGGGTAAATTCTCAAAAGCAGGTGCCTACGTTGCACCCACAAAATTAGAGCAAGCACTCGAGTATATATATGGGCACCTAACATGCATATGTGAATGTAAACTGGTAGCACTAACTGCATAAACAAATGGTTATCCCATTTTCATGGGCAACAGGTGCTTGGGGAAATTCTGCCAGTGCAGATGTAATCAGGGAAATATAGGTGTAAATCTTTGAATACGTGATGTATAATGTAGTACACATCACCCAGCCTGGTTATTGATGGTATTCAGTACATACTGTTACAAATTGAGGAAATTTCACTACAAGACTTTAATTTTACTATTAAAAATCAAGGTCACCTTTAAAATCAAGAATTGTCTTTAAGCATTCAGTTGTGTTCATTATCTGGTTTACTTACAGGAGGACAATGAAATTTACAGGACATTAGCCAACTAATAATAGATAGGGAAGAGGTCAGCTGAAGGACAGTTAATACTAATTAAAAAAAATCCACCTCTGAATATATATTTTCTCTCTCCCCACTGCTTGACATCTTAGATTGTAAGCTCCTTGGGCAGAGACTGTGTCTTTCCATAAATGGAGAGACTGCATAGTACCCTGGAGTTACTACCATAAAACAAACAACAAACAACAGCAACAATGTTTGAAGATAGAGTATGATACATCTGAGATGTGGAAATGAGAAATCATTACATTTTCTATAAATCAATCCTGTTTTTGCAATAACAAAAGAATAAATGCCAAAGCCATTCATAGTTTTATCTGTAAATTCTACATTGTTAATTCCCCAAACTAAAAAAAACACAAGTGGCATCTTCTAGCTATAGAAAAACACTGACTCTCAATTAAATTTTTATTTTAGGACAAGGACTCTAAACTCAATGAAATAAAGATAATTGAAATAACTTACATTTTAGCCTGAATAAAAACTGCTAGAGAGGATCTTCTTTGTTAGTAACAGCAGATTGCTGACTGTGCGATGACAGGGTTTTTCTAGTTAAAAATAATCTGTAACCCAGTTCTGCCCCTTTTTGTAGGGGTGGAACGTCTATCAAAGTTAATGAAAGTTGCACCCATGTAACTGAGGGCAGAAATGGACCCTGGCCACTGGGAGTCTTAAAATAACAAAACAATTCAGTGGAGCCAGGATTTCGCTCGGTATGTGTATGTTCACAACTCAAGCAAATAAAGCACCTGATACTGAGGGATGCAGGATACCTGCAACTCCCACTAACTTTTATGGCAGTTGGGGGTTTCTCAGGACCTTTCGGAATCAAGCCTACACTTCTTAAAGTGGCTGATTTTGTTATGCCCTTCATTTGGTATGTGGCACAGGAAATTTCACACGTGCAGGTTTTAAAATTTAGGTAAGAAAAATTCCAGCATAAAAAAGGATTTCATATTGCTTTCATGCCACTAGATCCAGGTTTCTTTGGCTCTACAATATTACATCTAGTTACACCCTGTCATTTTTAACTCCATGGTTCACATTATTAATCATATTTCAATATACTCAGCTAGATAAAAGTATAATCCAGCTAAAAGTATATAAAGATTATAGTCCAAATTATGCAGCGTGTCTTCCGCTTGATAATTCCAACAGGTAATGAACTGTTTAATCTTATGCAGCTTGGCAAACATTGCCTCTGTTTATCTTTACCCAAGCCTTCAACGTGCACATCAAACCAAATACATTTGCTATAGATATGACGACTGAATCCTCTTTCACTTACCAACATTTTAAGTTTTATGTTCCACTATTTCAATGTATTTTTTTAAGTCAGGATTTAAACAGATAAAAGAACAGACAAAAAACACACCTTTTCTGATATCCAATTAAATCAAGATGACTCCCCCATTCCCATAAAATTGGTTTCTGAGATTTAGGTCTACCAGTAAAGATTTGACAGGTAATCATCAATAATAATAATTACTTCTATAGTACCTTCTATCCAAGTATCTCAAGCTTTTTCTGATTATTTGTGATTTAAGCCCTGATTTTGCAATGCAATCTCCTAGCACAGGCTCCTGTGTTTGAGCAGAGTCCTGCGGCTGTAAGCCTCACAACACTCCAGTGAGCAGGCAAATATTATCTTCATTTTACAGATAAGTTAAGTGACTTGGCCAAACTCTCACAGTAATACAGTCAGAGAGATGTGAACAGAAATAAAGCATAAGAATCCTAAGGCCATGTCTTACACTACGAGCACTAGAGCAGCACAGCTACAGCTTTGTAGCCATGTCGCTGTAGCACTGTAGTATAGATGCTTCCTACAGCGATGGATGGGTTTTTTCTGTTGCTGTAGGCAATCCATGTCTACGAGAAGGCAGTAGCCAGATCGACAGAGGAATTCTTCCATCTACCCACCCATAGGGTTACATTAGAATTTTTCACACCTCTGAGCACCATATCTATCTGAACTAACTTTTAAGTGTAGACCAGACCCAAGTCCTAGTTCCCTGCTCCAGCTATTAGACACCATTCCCGCATCTTCCAAACTTGTACTTCAGCTTATACAACGAATCAAAGAAAAACAAAAAAAGAATCAACCCTTTGGTGTCAATTAAAAAATTAGGCTTCTGTTTACTTCATAGCCATCAACTGGGACTTGATGAAATACAAAGAACAATAACTTGATACCATCTATTTTCTTGGCCTTTAAGAACAACAAGAAAGGGAATTTTCAGTATGACACAATTTATCATATATATAATGCTTCTATTTTAAAATGTCAATAATTAAACAGCAAGCTTCCTTAAACTTGTACTCCCTGGATTTCATATATTTGTGTAATAGCCTTAAAGTTCTATCAAAAATATTTTTATTTAAGAAAGATCAAGCTACTCTTTGTGAAAGGCAATGAAAAATAAAAATATTATATTTCATAAAAAGAGTGACATCCTGTATGACATTTATACAGGATCAGCATCCCAAGGGTTTCGTGTGCTTAAATTTTCATACTCCCAGCTGCTGTTTCAGACTATTGTCAGTCAATATCAAAGCAGAAATGAAACTTCATGTACCAGAAAATGATCAGATTTTTTTAACTCACTCACTGAGCAAATTTGCCACTGGTGTAAGTGAACTCAACTCTATTCACTTCCATAGAATGCCACAGTCTTATGAGAGTTCAGATTTTAACCCATATATTGTCACTTGAGTATCAGAGGGGTAGCCGTGTTTGCTGCTTTTACAGATCCAGACTAAGAGTCCTGTGGCACCTTATAGACTAACAGACATTTTGGAGCATGAGCTTTCATGGGTGAATACCCACTTCATCGGATGCCAAGGGGGTATTCTGGCATCCGACGAAGTGGGTATTCACCCACGAAAGCTCATGCTCCAAAACGTCTGTTAGTCTATAAGGCGCCACAGGACTCTCTGCTGCTTTTATTGTCACTTGAAAACACTAACAAAATTTATGGATGAATAGTGCTCGGGGAAAATTCACTAATAGATCAAGATTGTACCATAAGCTAAATTCTAAAAATATATTTATTACCACAACAGTACAATTATAGCAGTATTAGCAGACATTATGTAAGATTCATAGAAACAAAGTCATAGGTAAGGCCCCATGTATTATTATTATTATTTTCATTTGTATTTCCATAGCATCTGGGAGCCTCAGTCATGAACTAGAACCTCATTTTGTTCTGTGTTTGTTCAGCACGTAGCACAAAGACAATACCTGCCCCAAAGAGCATATTCCACATTTCTGCTGCTGCAGAATTTGCCTTAGAATCTAACCCAGGGTCAGCAACCTCTGGCACGTGGCTCGCCAGGGTAAGCACCCTGGCGGGCCGGGCCAGTTTGTTTACCTGCCACGTCGGCAGGTTCAGCGGACTGCGGCCCCCACTTGCCGCGGTTCACCATCCCTGGCCAATGGGTGTGGCGGGAAGCGGTGCGGGCAAGGGATGTGCTGGCCGCTGCTTCCCGCCACCCCCTGGCCTGGGCCAGTGGGAGCCGCGATTGGCCAAACCTGCCGATGTGGCAGGTAAACAAACTGGCCCAGCCCGCCAGGGTGCTTACCCTGGTGAGCCACGTGCCAGAGGTTGCTGACCCCTGATCTAACCCTATAAAAGAATTGTACAGCAGTTTCCATTTAAACAAAAAAAAGGTGTCATGATCAGGGCTGGGGCCATCATCCCTAGTGGCTGTAGCAGGAATTGGAGTCAGGCGTCAAACCAAGGGGCAGAGCTGGAATCAGAGTCAGAGAGTCAAGCAAAGTGTCGGAGCCAGAGTCAGAGACCAGAGGCAGGGATCAGGAACAAGGCAGGAACCCGGAACAAGTCAGAAGAGCAGGGGCAAGGACTCAGGAAAAAAGGGCAGATTCTGATGTAGCAGCCAGCAAGTAATTCACCCAGTTGCATGAACAACTGTCTATGCTTCCTTCTGGCCTAAACAGCACAGCCAGACCAATCAGTGGGATCAGGCACTCCTCCAATCAGTCCACAAGTTACTACCAAGCTGCCAAGATGCAAAGGTTGCCTGCAGACCCACAGATCTGAGTTCAAGACTTGTGGGTCCTCTCAAAAGATTTCTAAGACCTTATTGTTATGAATAAAACTTTCAAAATATAAACTGAATACAAAGCAATGCAGTGTTGTCTTCTGCAAACAGCCTAAAACAATAGTTCAGACAGCTTTGAACTGCCTAATTAGATTCACTGGTGCATAGACAAACTGAATGAGGACAACTCCCCAACATTCGAGTCATCTTCACCCAGTCCTCAAAGCAAATGGAATGAGGCAAAGCATACCCAAAAACCCTTCACACTTTCTTGGGTGCCAAAAGTGCCAACTGACCTCCCTGCTACCAAAACCTCCACTCTTTCATTTGGCAACTTCACAAATGTAATTATGCAGTCAATCAAAAATCAGTAGCATAGTGACAAATGTTTGATATAGAATGAAATTGATATTAATAAAAAAATAAACACAAAGAATTCTGTACCAATTGTATCATTCATTTTCATATTTAATTCAATAAAACTTTTGTTTCTGAATACACCAAATGCTGCCTTCAAATTTTCAACCTGTCAAAAATTCAGGATCAGAGTGTCATAGAATTGAAGTCCTCATATACATGCTCAACGAAATGCATGGAGAAAATATCTATGTGGAAGTACAACACTATCCAATGAACTACAAAACCAATCTACTCTGTATCTCAGTTTCCTCATATGTAAAACAGGGATAATAATATTACCCTTTCTTTGAAACACCCTTTGAAATCTATTTGTAGCTGTATGTAAATATAGCTATACAGGTTTACAGTGTCATTGGGCCTCTGGTCTAGTAATCCATTTCTCTGGGACTTATTTTAACATTCTACACACCTTCCAACACCCATTATTTTTACAATTCTTCCAAATGTGCAATTCCCCACTCATAATTACCCCAGCCCTGAGGCCAAGAATGGGTAACAAACTTATTCCTGGGCCAGTGATGGGTTTTTGATACTTTAAACTTTCATATTTTCAAAGAATGGTATCTACCATGCTGCAGAGCTAGAAATGAGAGTTATATAACATCAGAAGAGCCTCCCAGCTTCCCAACAGAACAAACATGGTGTATTCAGCACATATTTGATGGCGTGTTGGTATGAAGGTTTTATCAGCATGAATTTGGGATAGGCATATTACTCATGGACGATGAAGCCAAGAGTGAGTCTGCAGCTTGATCTTCACAAATGAGTTACACCACGGTTGAGTCTGGCCTAATATGTCTTCAGAAGAAGTCACTGCAGAATTAGAATCAAATTCAACATTGATCTAAATGGTCTAAAGTTTTGCATATTTTATACGAGGGCCAAATTCACCACTTCGTTACTCCAATGTTATGTCAGTATAGAAGAATGTCAAAGTTCCAAACACCTCGGGAAAGGAGGTTGTTCATAACTCTGAAATGTTCGTAACTGAACAAAATGTTATGGTTGTTCTTTCAAAAGTTTACTACTGAACATTAATTGAGCTTTGAAACTTTAATATGCAGAAAAAAAATGCTGCTTTTAACTATCTTAATTTAAATGAAACAAGAAAAGAAAGTTTCTTTACCCTGTCAAATCTTTTTTGAACTTTCCCTTTATCTTTTAGTAGTTTACATTTAATACAGTACTGTTCTGTATTTAATTATTTATTTATTTGGGTCTCTGCTGCTGCCTAATTGTGTACTTCTGGTTCCAAATGACATGTGTGGTCAACCGATCAGTTCGTAACTCTCCTGTTTGTAACGCTGAGGTTCTACTGTATAACTCCACTGATTACAATGAATTTATATCAAACTAAAAATGGCGTAACACAGAGAAGGACTTGGCCTATAAATGGCAAATCAGCAATAACTTGCAATAATTTGGCATTCAATGGGTGTGCAAAACAAAAATAATGAAGTGAGGGACAGAGAGGAGCTAGCAGGAAATACGATTAATAGGAGGATGTAAGTTAAAATAAGGGAAGTCTCCTTTAAAAAAAAAAAAAAGAAAACATCATCCTTCTAACTGCTTTTCCTGATAAACGAACCAGTCTGTTAAATTACACCTTTTTTGCACACTCTGAAAGGCAGTTCAGTGGCAATTACTCCACACTTTACCACTTACTTTCATACTGCGTGAAATCACCCCTGTGCAGGCAGCCAACACAAACTATATACAACATTTAAGTCCCATTTTTAAGCCTTCTATGGGACTTAAATGGTGGGTGGGCCTTGTTCTGGCCCCCTGAGCCAAGGTGAATTTCATCTTTATAATCAAATTACACCTACTATGCAATATGCACTGTCATTAACTTCACCAGTGAATTTGCTTCTTAGAATTTCATTTCATTTGTCTCCACAGTTTGAAAGTAGAAACCAAAATGATCTTCTGCCTAACACGTTTGAGATATAATTTTTAATTCTACGAAAACATTCTTATCAAAACTTAAATACACTAGTTAAAGATTTACAAGCTAAAAAAATTAGACAAGACAACCTTTACTTTGAAAATGGACCTACATGTCCATTTAAATCAGCATTTGAAATAACTCTGTATTTAATGTTGCACGACTGCAAGAGACACTCTCAAAGGTCAACATCTCAAGGCAAAAAGAAAAAAAAGAAAAGGAAATGAAGAGGACATTTTCCTAGAAAATCTGCTAGTGTTTTTCTGTTTTGACGCTGGTGCTCCTCAATATTCCTTAATTCCTATCACAACACTGGGTACAAATGCAAACTTTTAACTCTGAGAAAGGATTAAGTAGTGCTTTGGAAAGGTTCTTCCTTATATATTTGGGGAAGAAATGAAGAAAAAAATCAAGACACTTCACACAGTATTTTGTTAGTTATTCTAAATGTTCCAAATTCTAGGTTAGGATAAGACTATCAAATTCTTTCCCAAATAAGGTATATCAGGCCCAATTCAACAAAGTACTTAAGAACGTGCTTAACTTTAAGTACATTTGTCACATGAACAGAGATGGAGTTAAATACATACTTAAATTTGAGTAGCTACTTAAGTGCTGAATTGTGACACTGCCTTGGTGAAATTACAGTGATTTGCTCAAATGATGATGATATTTGCTCTAATGGTAAATATTATCATACAGCTGATGTTCTGAAAGCTGCCTGGAGGTTTTGGATGACCAATTCATATTCATTTTAATGGGAATTCAGCATCCAAAACTTTGTAAGTTTTGAAAACTTCAGCTTTGATTTTTATAGTACCTTAATCACAGAGGATCTAAAAGTGATTTATTAATTATAGCTTATTCAATTAAAATCACAGAAGTTAAGACTGCCTTATGCTGTTGTCTTGTCCTTGTCAGGTCATAAACAGGGGCAGGCCTGATCATTATATTGATATTATTTGGAATACTTCCAAAGAAACCCCCAAAATGAAGTTGCTATGGTAACTCATTAAGAAAAAGGAATGAGGAGTACTTGTGGCACCTTAGGGACTAACAAATTTATTTGAGCATAAACTTTCATGGGCTAAAGCTCACTTCATCGGATGCATGTAGTGGAAAATACAGTGGGAAGATGTATATACACAGAGAACATGAAAAATGGGTGTTGCCATACACACTGTAACCAGACTAATCAATTAAGGTGGGCTATTATCAGCAGGAGAAAAACGCTTTTCTAGTGATGATCAGGATGACCCATTTCAAACAGTTGACAAGAAGGTGTGAGTAACAGTAGGGGATAAATTAGCTTGGGGAAATAGTTTTTACTTTGTGTAATGACCCATCCACTCCCAGTCTTTATTCAAGCCTAATTTAACAGTATCCAGTTTGCAAATTAATTCCAATTCTGCAGTTTCTTGTTGGAGTCTGTTTTTGAAGTTTTTTTGTTGTAATATTGCGACTTTTAGGTCTGTAATCGAGTGACCAGGGAGATTGAAGTATTCTCCTACTGGTTTTTGAATGTTATAATTCTTGATGTCTGATTTGTGTCGATTTATTCTTTTGCGTAGAGACTGTCCGGTTTGGCCAATGTACATGACAGAGGGGCATTGCTGGCACATGATGGCATATATCATATTGGTAGATGTGCAGGTGAACGAGCCTCTGATGGTGTGGCTGATGTGATTAGGTCCTATAATGGTGTCCCTTGAATAGATATGTGGACAGTTTGCAACGGGCTTTGTTGCAAGGATAGGTTCCTGGATTAGTGTTTTTCTTGTGTGGTGTGATTGCTGGTGAGTATTTGGTTCAGGTTGGAGGGCTGTCTGTAAACGAGGACTGGCCTATCTCCCAAGATCTGTGAGAGTGAGGGATCATCCTTCAGGATAGGTTGTAGATCCTTGATGATGCACTGGAGAGGTTTTAGTTGGGGGCTGAAGATGACGGCTAGTGGCGTTCTGTTACTTTCTTTGTTGGGCCTGTCCTGGAGTAGGTGACTTCTGGGTATTCTTCTGACTCTGTCAGTCTGTTTCTTCACTTCAGCAGGTGGGTATTGTAGTTGTAAGAACGCTTGATAGAGATCTTGTAGGTGTTTGTCTCTGTCTGAGGGATTGGAGCAAATGTGGTTGTATCTTAGAGCTTGGCTGCAGACAATGGATCATGTGATGTAGTCTGGATGAAAGCTGGAGGCATGTAGGTAAGTACAGAGGTCAGTAGGTTTCCAGTATTTTCTATGTGGTTACCAAACCAATACCCTAGCATGGTGTTAGAGGACAATTTTTATGCTCATGTATATCATTGATTCAAATAGAGTTAAATTATATTTATACTAGTATAAGGGAACAAAATAAAAGTTGTAAAATCTGGCAGCCATAAGCATTTGTGGTAACTAAAGATCCTTGGTAATTTTCAAAAGAAAACGGTTGTTATCCCAAAAGTGCTGATCAAACTCTGCCTCGTGTAACTACATTTTTACTATCTTGTGAATACCATAATACCTAAAGAACTAACACCTCTGTTCTGTGGTCAGATTTCACCATGTCTCTATGGCTGCGGCATAAAGTACTGATTAAACATTTTTTTCAATTTAAGTGAAGATTTCCTAAACTAACAAGTCTCATAAGTAGGTCCCTACCAAATTCACAGCCATGAAAAACATGTTCACAGGTAGTGAAATCTGGTCTCCGCCATGACATCTGGTCTTTCATGTACTTTTACCCTATGCTATAGTACTATGGGGTAAAAGTATAAAAAAGCACACAGTGTTCCTCAAACTTGGGGTCTCGACCTAAAAGGGGGTCACAAGCCTATTTTAGGGGGCTTGTGGTATTGCCACCCTTACTTCTGCACTGCCTTTAGAGCTGGACGGCCTGAGAGCTGCGCTGCAGCTTGGCGCCCAGCTCTGAAGGCAGCACTGCCACCAGCAGCAGTGCAGAAGAAAGGGTGGCAATACCGCAATCCCATCTTTTGGGTTGGGACCCCCAGATTGAGAAATGCTGACTTAAAGACTTTACATGTGTATATTTTGCCATTTTTAAATATGTATTCCTGCTTTGTCACAACACCATGAAATTCAAGATTTAAATATCTGAAACCATGAAATTCGAGATTTTTAAAATGCCATGACCATGAAATTCAACAAAATGGACTGTGAATTTGGTATGGCCCTACCCATAAGGAAGGCGGGAGTAGAGGCTCACCTAAGAGCATTCAACCCATGAAGAGCCTGATCCAAAGTCCATGGAAGTCAAAGGGAGTCTATTATCTTCACTCTGTATTGTCTGGGTTTCAGAAGATTGGGTTTTGCTGAAGTCAACATTCTGGAAGGGCACAAGCTATCACCAGGCATCCTGAACTCTGAGTTAATTAATTTTTTTGCCATTTAGTTTCTGAGGTCTTTAAATAGAAAGAAATGTTTGTTGGTTAGAGTTAGCGGTCATTAAGGCACCTGTAGTTCTCAACTAGGATTGAAAGCTGATATGCTACTGTATCTAGTTTATAATCAAAAGACCTAGATTTCATGGAGTGCTTTTCATCACTAGATATCAAAGAACTTTACATCGTTATCCCCATTTTATAGATAGGAAACAGACACAGAGAGGTGAAGTTAAGGTCATGTGGCAGGCCAGAGGCAGAGCTAGGAACAGTCCCAGTCCAGTGGTCTTTGCTACATGGTTGCTATGTGATTCCTCAATGCTCCCTCCCCCTCCCCCCTGTACATGTTGTTATAGTGGAATGGGAATAATGGTCGTGCTTTGAACTGTTTCCAATCTGTAGTTCCTAACAGGGCTGGCGAGAGAAATCTCATCCATCGTCTGTGTCCCAAAACCGTGACAGTTCAATTACAGGAGTGTTGCACTAGATTTATGCACGTGAGAGAAGATTGGTGACTGTCTCTCCTTGTTCACAACACTGCCACACCATTTCCTGCAACATGTAGCCTCTCCCGACCAACATTTCCAGCCTCCCGTCCCGATCCCATCCCATTAAACTGACTGGCACCCCTGCACTATTCTCCCTCCAGTCTACCTGTTACTCGCCCCTATTTTTCCCTTCCTAGTGTTCTGCCCCTCCCCCTCACCCAATTCCCCAATTGCAATTCTCCCCTTATTGCTACCTACACTTCTACCCCAATCACCATCCCCTCCTAGCAAACATTTTCTTGTGTAGTTTTCTTTCTTTTCCAAAAATAGTTGCATCGTCTTCTGAATATTCTGCTGTACTCAGATTACATTTCCCCCAAATACCTCCCCCCCTTTGATACAGGCCCATTGGAGCAATACACGTGCTTTTTTTTAAACTTCAGATTTCTGCTGTGGGCTGGTGCTCAGATTCAATGGCAATGACATGTCCTAGGAGCCACCGAGGTCCTGCGATGTAGACATCGTTTTCCAGATAGTTAGCCCCCCCACCCATGCTCAGAATAATCCCTTAGGAGAGGGAATAAGCACATGAGGCTTGCAACTAGCCTAACTGGAGAAGCAAAATCTTTTTCAAATAACATTTTAATTATATTTCCTCCAAAGGGCTGGTGGGCGCCATGCATGCTGTTGGGGTAACCTGGAGTGTTGAACACTGTGGTGTGATGATCTAAGCCCTAGTTTGCTCTCTATCTGTGAGCAAAAATAGGTTGCCAGAATCTCTAAATTTTAAGAAAAAAGCCTTTTAGGGGGTTGGGGGAGGAGGGAGGAGCACTGTATCTCGAGACCCCTTGGTCAAATGGCCTCAAACTTGGACAACTAACAGATCTCCACACACTCATGAAACACACCAAATTTTAAGTAACCTTGTAGCTTTTAATGCACTTAGAAGAGTCAAGCTTTAAACAAAAAGCTGGTCTTAACTATAGGAGACCTATTGCTCTTCTGTAATGGTCATCCAGTTTTAAATTGTTCTTTTATCAATTCTATATTTGAAATTCACAAAAATAAAAAACTTTTACATAGTGCTATTATCCGGAAAGATTCCAATTTTCAGAAATGCCATAAACACAGGAATCTCTTCAACAATCAATCAGACGCTGCTACTAATGAGTTGGAGCATGGAAGATATTTACCAATACCCAACAATTAAGACCAGGAAGTGAAGAACACATTCTCCAAATGAAATGGAAGGGGGAATTTAAACCATCAGAGTGCAATCACTCAAACTGGAATTTGGGTGACATACCCCTATTCTTGCAAAGATAGTTATAAGATTTTTGGTTTTTTTTAAAAAAGACAACAATTATTAAGGATCTTGGTTTTATATCTTGCCTGAAAGAAAGCTGCCCAGCACCACGCTGGAGCATCAGCTGAATGCCAGCTCAGAAGGAAGAAATCCACCAATCTAATCACCAACAGCATTTCCTACAATATCTTGGATTTCATAACCAACTACCAATGAGGGCTCACTCTACTTACCTTGTGAAATCTGACAAGGTCACAGTTTAAAAAGATATGGCTGTAGACAAAAGCAATAATCCACTCCCTTCAACCTCTAGTTTTAGCAACAAGCATTTCATATAATTTCTCTAGAGTATATATTGGGTCCTCTAGAAAGTAATAACCTTATACAAATTGGAAGTGGACATATAATGTGATTGGGAATAGCTTCCCTCTGATGGAAGTCCATCTATTACACACTAGGTCATCTCCCTTTAATGATTTATTTAAAAAGATGCAATCAGAAGGTTCATCTTTTCAGTTTAGGATCAAATAGTCATTCTCAAACATATGATTAATTGTGGAAACTCTATGGAGAACCTATTCAGCTCAGAGAACTTATTTTGTGCAGATGCTGCAAACATATTGGACCAAATCATTTCTTATATAATAACTCCATGGAAATCAATTAAACTACACCTGGGATGATTTTGTCACAGTGTGGTATGTACAGCTTTTCAGATGGCCCTTTTTTGGAACAGTTAAAAATTCTGTAAAGTTTTATAACAATTAATTTCTAGATATTTCTAAAAAAATTACAAAAAATTAAGCTATAAAAGTCTTCCTTATTTTCCACTCTAACAGCTATTGTTAATATTATATATTTAAATAAATAAAAAAGATTTTCCACAAGAGGGTTACCGTGTACTTTTAATTTATTATATGGCGATTTCTGACACAGATTAAATTGGCCCAAACTGACAGAGTACAAAAATATATCTTTAAAAAAATTCAGTCAGAAAACACTTTGGAATAACCATTCATCATTAGTTAGGTAATCATGTTAAACATCAAATCATGTTATACGAATATGTGGGTTTGTCAGAGAGTCAGAAAGACCCCTCTTCATAAATATTTGATTATGCAAAGCTTGTATTATTTTAAGTACTCATTAACGGTTTCTGGTACCCACATGAATATTATGTTACAGGGTAGTTAACTGCATCCCGTACAATGACTGAATATATAGTTTATTGAACACTTACTTTAATTAAAATAGGACAAATTTCTTACCATATTTCGAGGTACATTTTGATAAATTATAATCGTATATTTTAATTTTCAGCACCCAAGTACAAGCCATATAGTTGGAAGAAATATTAAAAAAACAGAACCCTGTATAGCTTTCTCTTCATTAAAGGACAAGTCCCTTATAAATATACTGTATAAACATGTAGCATGTGCATACTCAATGACAGAGACAAGGTGGGTGAGAGAATAGCATTCATTGGACCAACTTCTGTTGGTGAAAGACACAATCTTTCGAGCTTACACAGAGCTCTTCTTCAGGTGCTGCAGGCATTGCTCCCGCAGCTCCCATTTGCTGCGGTTCCTGGCCAATGGGAGCTGCGGAGTTGGCACTCAGGCCGGAGGCAGCAGGCAGAGACCCTCTGGCCGCCCCTCCGCCTAGGAGCCAGACACGTCACCCGCTTCCAGGAGCCACACGGAGCCAGGGCAAGTAGGGAGCCCCACAGTGCCACCAACCGGACCTTTTAGCAGCCTATTAACATTTCCCAGATTGCTTTCAATAGTCACTGGGAGATCGATGCCAATTCTAGTAGACTCTCAGACAATTCAGGGGGGTTGTCAACCCTAAATATGCTCCCCCCTCCCTTAGTCATCTCTTTTCCAAGCTGAATAGTCCCAATATTTTTAGTCTCTCCTCATATGGAAGCTGTTCCACACCCCTGTCATGTTGTGGCCCTTCATTGTGCTTTTTCCAATTAAATATCACTTTTCTGGAATAGGGTTTTGGTTGTCTTAGCTACCATACGATAAGATTTCCCCTACCATGACAGCACTGTTTTAGAGAGAGATTTGGTCAGCAGATCATTTCAAATTCATCTATCTACTCTAATGAATTCCAGTGGTTAGAGCAAGAGGCTGGGAGTCAGAAAACTCACCGTAGTAACTGTTGTTCTTTGAGATGTGTTGCTCCTATCCATTCCAGTCAGGTGTGCGCGCCGCGCGTGCACGGCTCTTCGGAACATTTTTACCCTAGCAACTCCGGCGGGCGCCCCCTGGAGTGGCGCCGCTATGGCGCCTGTTATATACCCCAGCCGGCCCATCCGCTCCTCAGTTCCTTCTTGCCGGCTACTCCGACAGTGGGGAAGGAGGGCGGGTCTGGAATGGATAGGAGCAACACATCTCGAAGAACAACAGTTACTACGGTGAGTAACCGTCTCTTCTTCTTCGAGTGATTGCTCCTATGCATTCCAGTCAGGTGATTCCCAAGCCTTACCTAGGCGGTGGGGTCGGAGTGAGACGTGGCGGAGTGTAATACTGAGGAGCCGAAGGCTGCATCGTCTCTTGATTGCTTCACCAACGTGTAGTGGGAGGCGAAGGTGTGGACAGAAGACCAGGTAGCCGCTCTACAGATGTCCTGGATGGGGACATGGGCCAGGAAGGCGGCCGACAAGGCGTGCGCTCTCGTCGAGTGAGCAGTGAGGCGGCATGGTGGCACGTGAGCAAGCTCGTAGCACGTCCGAATACATGCCGTAACCCATGAGGAAATTCGCTGCGAGGAGACCGGCTCGCTCTTCATGCGGTCGGCGACTGCTATAAACAGCTGGGTCAAACATCGGAAGGGCTTCGTCCGCTTGATGTAAAAGGCAAGCGCCCTGCGGACGTCCAGGGTGTGAAGCTGTTGCTCACGAGGTGAGGCATGCGGCTTCGGGAAGAAGACCGGGAGGAAGATCTCCTGGTTGAGGTGGAAGGCCGACACCACCTTAGGGAGGAAGGCCGGGTGTGGTCGAAGCTGCACCTTGTCTCCGTGGAAGACGGTGTATGGTGGACCAACCGTTAGAGCACGGAGCTCAGAGACTCGTCTCGCTGATGTAATTGCGATGAGGAAGGCTGTCTTCCAGGAGAGGTAGAGCAGAGAGCACGTGGCTAGAGGCTCGAAGGGCGGTCCCATAAGCTTGGCCAGAACGAGGTTCAAATCCCAGGTCGGGGCAGGACGCTGCACGGGCGGGTACAAGTGGTCCAGGCCTTTAAGGAAGCGGGAAACCATCTGGTTGGAGAAGACGGACCGACCTCCCGTAGATGGACGAAAGGCAGACACCGCTGCCAGGTGTACCCTCAAGGAGGCGACCGCCAGACCTTGCTCCTTAAGGTACCAGAGGTAGTCCAGGATGGTAGGGACAGGGACTACGAAGGGATTGAGGCCTCGTTGGTCATACCAGAGCGCAAATCGCTTCCATTTCGCAAGGTAGGTGGAGCGAGTGGAAGGCTTTCTACTCTCTAGCAGGACTTGCTGTACCACCGCCGAACAGTCCCTCTCCGCGCGGGTCAACCACGCAGGTACCAAGCTGTAAGATGGAGGGACTGCAGGTTCGGATGGTGGAGTCTGCCGAAGTCCTGCGTGATGAGGTCCGGCCATAACGGAAGGGGGATGGGATTCCGAACGGAGAGCTCGAGCAGCAGGGTGTACCAGTGCTGCCTCGGCCAGGCCGGAGCTACGAGTATGACGTGGGCTCTGTCCCTCCAAAGCTTCTGTAGCACTCGGTGCACGAGCGGGAACGGAGGGAAGGCGTAGAGGAGGTGATCCTTCCAGGAGTAAAGGAAGGCGTCCGACAGGGAGCCTGGCGAGTGACCCCGGAACGAGCAAAACAGGTGGCACTTCCTGTTCTCCTTGGAGGCAAATAGGTCTATTTGGGGAAACCCCCACCTCCGGAAGATTGTGTGCACGACATCTGGACGGAGGGACCACTCGTGGGAGAGGAACGACCTGCTGAGATGGTCGGCCAGCGTGTTCTGCACTCCCGGAAGAAAGGACGCTTCCAGGTGAATTGAGTGGGTCACGCAGAAGTCCCACAGGAGCAGCGCTTCCTTGCAGAGGAGGGAGGAGCGGGCTCCGCCCTGCTTGTTCACGTAGAACATCGCTGTCGTGTTGTCCGTGAACACTGTCACGCAGCAGCCTTGCAGGCGGGTGCAGAAGGTGTGACACGCCAAACGGATCGCTCGCAGCTCGCGGATGTTGATGTGCAGAGCGAGCTCTTGGGGTGACCAAAGACCTTGGGTGTGAAGGTCGCCCAGATGAGCCCCCCAGCCGAGCGCTGAGGCATCCGTGGTCAGAGTGGCGGATGGGCGAGGAGGGTGAAACGGGACTCCCGCACACACGACGTCTGGGTCTAGCCACCAGCTGAGGGACTCGAGGGTTGGCTTGGTGACCGTGACCACCATGTCGACAGGGTCTCGATGCGGGCGGTACACCGATGCTAGCCAGGACTGGAACGGGCGAAGGTGGAGCCGCACGTACACGGTGACATACGTACAGGATGCCATGTGGCCCAGGAGGCGGAGGCAGGATCGCACCGTCGTGGTAGGAAAGGTGATGAGGTCTCGAATGACGGAGACCAGTGTCTGGTGCCGAGATCGCGGTAGGCAGGCCCTGGCCAACTTGGAGTCGAGAACCGCTCCAATGAACTCCACCCGCTGCGATGGAATTAAGGAGGACTTCTCGGCATTGATGAGAAGACCGAGCCGTTGAAATAGAGACAGGATTTTTGTCATCTGGTCCATTACCAGCCGCCGAGACGTTCCGCGAACCAGCCAGTCGTCTAGATACGGGTAGACGTGTATATGACGACGGCGGAGGGCTGCGGCAACAACTGCCATGCACTTGGTAAACACCCTCGGTGCGGTGGATAGGCCTAATGGTAACACTGCGAACTGGTAGTGTGCGTTGTTGACCATGAAACGTAGGTAGCGTCGATGGGGAGGGTAGATCGCGACATGGAAGTACGCGTCCTTCATGTCGAGGGCGGCAAACCAGTCTCCCGGATCCAGAGAGGGAATGATGGTCCCCAAGGTGACCATGCGAAACTTGGGCTTGAGCAGATACTTGTTCAGCTCTCGAAGGTCCAGGATAGGACGTAGCACTCCTTTCGCTTTGGGGATGAGAAAATATCGGGAATAGAATCCCCTGCCCCGCCTGTCTTGAGGCACTGCCTCTATGGCACCCACGCTCAACAGAGGCTGGACCTCTTGTAAGAGGAGTTGCTCGTGAGAGGGGTCCCTGAAGAGGGACAGGGAGGGTGGGTGGGAAGGGGGGGCGAAACAAACTGAAGGCGGTATCCCGACTGAACTGTTTGAAGCACCCAGTTGTCCGTTGTTATTTGGGACCACGCCGAAAAGAAATGGGAAAGGCGGTTGTAAAACAAAAGGGTAGGATCCGGTAGGAAGAGTGATGGGCCGTCCTCGGGCGTCCCATCAAAAGGCCTGTTTGGACCCTTGAGGGGCCTTGGAAGGGGCCTGGGCCTGCTTGCGTCTGTTGCCGGATGGTTGACGGCGATTTAGGCCAGGCCGTTTGCTGTTGTAGGGACGGTACCGTGGCTGAGTGAAAGGCCGGGAGGGTTGCTGCCTGAAGGACCTGCGCTGTGTTGCCGGTGTATGCATCCCGAGAGTGCGGATGGCTATGCGACCGTCCTTCAGGGTCTGGATCCGGGAATCAGTTTTTTCCGAGAACAGACCCTGAGTATCAAAAGGCAGGTCCTGCAGCGTGTACTGCACCTCCGGTGGTAGGGTGGAGGACTGCAGCCAGGAGATGCGCCTCATAGTCACTCCTGAGGCCAGGGTCCTTGCTCCCGAGTCCGCGGAGTCAAGAGCGGCCTGGATGGAGGACCTGGAAGATTTTTTCCCTTCGTCCAACAGCGCCGAGAACTCCTGGCGGGAGGCTGTTGGGAGCAGTTCTGTAAACTTCCCAGGGACACCATGATGTCATAGGCGTACCTGGCAAGGAGAGCCATCTGATTGGCGATCCGAAGTTGCAGACCGCCAGCAGAGTAGACCTTGCGGCCCAACAGATCCATCCGCCTCGCCTCCTTAGACTTCGGCGCTGGGGCGGGCTGACCATGCCTCTCCCTGTCGTTGACCGACTGTACGACCAACGAGTCTGGGGCCGGGTGAGTATACAAATACTCATATCCCGTGGGGGGGACGGAGTACTTTCGCTCGACCCCGCGGGCAGTAGGAGGGACGGACGCCGGTGACTGCCAGATTGTCGTGGCGTTCTTTTGGATCGTACGGATGAACGGTAAGGCCACCCGTACTGGAGCCTCCGCTCCAATGACGTTCGTCACTGGGTCCTCGTCCTCCTGGACCTCCGCCACGGGGAGATCGATGGCCTTTGCCACGCGGCGAAGCAGGTCTTGGTGGGCCCTCAAGTCTATTGGTGGAGGATCTGTGGCAGATGCTCCGGCCACCACCTCATCTGGTGACGACGACGAGGATAAGCCCTGGACTACAGCCTCCGTAGATGGATCTTCTAACGGTTGGTCGGCTGGCTCGGGCTGAGGATGCCTCTGGGGGTCAGGCGGTATCGAAACCGAACCCGGTGGCGAAGGGGGCGGTCTACTTACGGTGGTCTCTGGTACCCTGCGCTCGGAGGCAGGGGCCCTTGGAGGGAAAGGCACCCCCTGAGTCTCGTATTGGGCCCAGGGGACCCAGAAGCCCCACTGCTGTGCACCCTGAGGTTGACCAGGCGGAGCAGGCGGAAGGTGCTCGTTGCTGCCTGCCCCGGAAGCGACCGACGCAGGGCGAGATGGCCATGGGGGTGCAGAGGCGCTGATGGACTGCGCCATCGAAAGTGGCAGCCTGTTCCCGGACGGTGCTGAGGATCGGTGCCGGTCATCACGGTACCAGGATGGTGACCAAGACCAACGTCCGCCGCAGTGCCGGGAGCTCGACCGGGATCTGGACCGGCGGTGCCGGGAGCGGCTGCGAGAGTCATGGTGCCGGGAACGGTACCGGGAAGCGGACCTCCGTCGGTGCCAACGCGAAGGCGATCGGGACCTGGAGCGACGCCGGGAGTGCGACCGGTACCGCGACGTTGAACGGTACCGGGACTGCGACCGGCGTTGAGACGGCGACCGGTACCGCGATGGTGAGCAGTGCCAGGATCTTGAGCGGCGGGACGGTGACCTTCGTCGGGACCGGGAATGAGACCGGGACCGGGAGCGCCGTCTGTGCCGTCCGTCCGGAGAAGGGGGCCGAATCATCATCGCCGGCTTTCCCGCCGATACAACAGCCTGCACAGGCGGTGCCGAGGGCTGGAGGCTCGGTGCCTCTGTGAGCTCTATGAGCTCCCACGCCGTTGAGAAAGTCTCAGGCTTGGATGGCAGCTGCAGCTCAACCGCGGCCGGCGCCGGGGAGCATGGCGGTGCCGGACTCGACGGCCCTTGCGGCGCCGGAGGCAACGGCACGGTGCACGTCCTGTGCACGGCCACAGCCGGTACCGTAGGTGGTGGTATTGGCTGGGCTTCTTGACCCTGAGCGTGGGTCTTTGCAGCTGCCTTCGCTGGCTTACGCTTCCTGGATGGCGAGAGGGAGCGGTGCCGGGTCGCCGGTGCCGCTGGCTGAGGTCGAGGAGCCTCGGTGCCGGAGCGGCTCGGGGCCGCCGGTGCGCTACGCGCCGATGAAGCCCTCGGTGCCGGCGCGGTCGGTGCCGGGGGCTGGAGCGATACCTCCATCAGGAGCTGCTTCAGGCGAATGTCCCGCTCCTTACGCGTCCGGGGCTTAAATGCCGAACAGATAGGGCACTTATCTGTCCTGTGACTCTCCCCGAGGCAACGGAGACAGGAGTCGTGCGGATCCCCGACCGGCATATGCCGCTGGCAAGATGCGCAGGGCTTAAAGCCCGGTGCTTTGGGCATGAGCCCGCACCGGTAGAGGAAAAGGGGGGGAAAACCCCCCTTATCCTTATCCTAAAACTATCTAACTAACTGAACGAACTATCTACACTAAGTAATGAAACAACTATGTACAGAAAAAGTAGCGAGAGCTAGGGTTGTGGAGGACAGAGAGCACTCCACAGTTCCAACTGGCCGTCACGGGCGGTAAGAAGGAACTGAGGAGCGGACGGGCCAGCTGGGGTATATAATAGGCACCATAGCGGCGCCACTCCAGGGGGCGCCAGCCGGCCCGCCGGAGTTGCTAGGGTAAAAATGTTCCGAAGAGCCGTGCACGCACGGCGCGCACACCTGACTGGAATGCATAGGAGCAATCACTCAAAGAATAATATTTAGCCATTTTTGTAAAGAGCTTGGAGATCTTCAGATGAAAATAAGTGCAAATCAATATTATCTCATCCTAAAATATAAATAAGTACATCTAACTTATCAGTTGACATCGCTATTATAAAAAGCAATCTAAAATACTTCTGATATTCTCATTAAAAATCCTTTTGTATTTTTTAAGTCTCCTACACGAAGCCCTGACAGTTCACAGCACAGTAAGCGAAGCCAGATTTTTGCACTACATTTGCAATATCTTTTATACTTGGGCAGCTGGCAAAAAGTGAGAAAATCCATTAACATGCTAATGATGTGCCCTATTTAAAATTCCAGCCCTGATTATTGTGTGATTAAATCTCTTCCCTTGACGTCTGCTTTGTTATATTGGAGTTACAGTGAGAAATCAACAATATTAATAAAGTACAATACAGGTGACCAATTTAAACACAAGAAACACACATACATTCTAGTCAGTGTTTCAAATTTCTTATGAAAAACAGCTCCTTCTAAGCTACCAAAAGACTTATTTCAATAAACAAAACTCGATTCTTGAAAGGCTCACAAATAAAAATATATAAGTTCAAGAGAGAAGATGTGCATAAACAGTCAATGAAGAGATCAACACAGGAAGGCTTTGCCAAAGTAGTAGGTTTCAAGGAAAGGTGTGGAGGAGAATAAAAGGGGCTTTTGATGCAGGGGAAGTAGAAGGCTTTTCTACCGATATAAAGTAGTATGAAAGAAAAAGCATAAAGCAAGAGTGGGAAGAGAAGGCAACCAATGGCATGCCACTGTCCTGATTGTCTAGCTAGAAAAATTAAGCATCTGCTGTCTAAGGTGAAAGACTATCAACTACACCACTGAAATAATTAAACTAGTATAAACAAGGAAACTGACTTGTCTTCATGGTAGTGTTGGCTCATATTAACACCTCTCCAGTTAAACTCAAGTGAGAGCAGTCACACAGAACGACTGGATTAGCAGCCCAGAGTGGCTGAGCCCCCACTGTGTTACTAGGTCAAGAGTCGGCAGAACTCAAGCTTCAACCCACTCACCCTGACAGGCCAGCTAGCTCACGTTTAAACCACCACTGAACTTGAGCTAGAGATTTTTGTGCATAGACAGGAGTCACGTTGTGGTAACATTTGAGGCATACCTCAAGCTAGCACTGCAGTGAAGACGAGCCTTCTGAGGCACCTAATACCTGAATACACAACTCTGAAATGCAAGAGGGGGAAAATGGTCTAGAATTAACAAAATATTTTTGTTACAGATTCTGGGAAAAATGAATTAAGTGGTTCAGGTATATTTCTATCTTTATCATTATTAATTATTATTATTATTATTATTATTAACTACTGCCTCATTTAAAAGAATAAATCTTTGCTTTAAAAAAATGAAAATGTTATGTTGCTTATTCTCTAATCAAATGACATATTTTACATAAAAATAAGTAGTTAAAATCATGACAGACTATGTTCCGCTAAACTTCCCTGCCCATCATTCAGGAGCTCTCATCTACCCTTATTATTATCCTTAAATATTCCTGTTTATCAAAAAAATGAGATGTGTGCATACTGGGGTATTTACCAACCCCTACTGTCATCGATATTCCTTATACAGTCAGTATCTTCATCTTTATTCTACTATTCTTTCTCCCTCCATTTTTCTAAATATGCATGCTCACAGACTATATATTGTGATGAGCACCAAAACATCCCAAAGTCAGTTACTCGACTAATTTCAATTGCCAGTTGCTAAAGGTTAAATGTAATAACCTTGAAGAAAATAAAACCTGTCCTCATCACCAATCAGTCTGCCATAGAAAACAGGGTGCAACATTCAATAAACAGCAGCAATCACAGGAAAAAGCCTTCTCAATGATAATGTGCCATCTGCAGTTTAGACTATTCCATGTTTTATTTTCCAAGCATAAAAGTACTATGTGAAAAGACAACTGGTTCATGAAACTCCATGTCTTTTTTTAAAATACAAGATATTTACCACTTTTCACAGGTTTGTTTCCAACCAAAATTCACATGCTAGATGCTCTCAAATCTAAAGGAGTGTCTATCTTCCAAAAAGTAAAATGGTGTAGATTATATGAAGATCAAATAATTTTAATGGTTTATACAGCTTTCAGCAATTTGGTTTGGTTTAATAAGGTTTTATTTCATACAGAATTAACTTTCTTCACTTATTCTTGTGAAATCACAACAAATCAAATTATAATCTGCATAATAAATCTGACATATCTCAGTGCTTTACAATTTATTATTGTCATAATTTGCAGTAAATTTCAGCAGAGTATGATGCTTCATTGCATACATTCGGTGTTTCAAAAAAGGACAGTCTTGGAAGCGCTGCCAGTTCTGTTGCTTCAACAAGCTCACACAAACAGTCTGAAAGCTCAGTAAAGAAGAACTCATTTGGAAAATTGTGTGTTATGGAAAGTTCCCTTTCTCTAACAGAGCAAGTAACAATATGAAGGGCACAGCCTGGAGAACCAAAAAAACCTCTTCAATCCACTGGCAAACCCAAATAATTAGAAACCATGCTTCATCATCTGCTTTTGGATCACTTTGCTTATGTTGAAGAACATTAATGTTGGAGGAAGACCATTACAATTTTTGCTCCACTTTTCTGGATCTTTTCTAGTTTCTAGCAGGATAAATACTTGTCTAGTAGTGTAGAGGACACGTCTTCCTTCCCTTCCTGCATGTGTTTTCAAGAGTACTGTTGCTTTAAATCTCTTTAGTGGTCTACAAAATCCATCTTTTTGTTTTTAAGATAGCTTTGCCTGTCTGGTCACCTAGGAAACGCAACTCAGCAACCTTCCAAAAGAGCAATGCTTTTGTCTCTTCTACCAACATACTGCTCAGAAGATTTTGAGGTAGGAAAAGAGTTTCAAACTCTGGAACTATCTCTAATTCTTTCTCAAGAAAGCAATTCTAAGATTATGTTTAGCAGGCAGAGGTAACTATAGTATGTGTGTATTTGTAGTCAATTAAACACTACTCCATCTTTTACTTAAGCAACATAGCCACTTTATCTGGTAACTTACTGGGTGGCTTCAGGAGGGGAAGGCAGAAGACAGGATCTACAGAAATTAGAAGCAGCTCTACTTCGTCAGTTGCATTCACTTAATCACAGATCAAATTTCCTGATTCCACTTTGAAACAGTAATCCACAAAGGCTGCTTATGTTGACTTGCTAGCTGTTTTCGCTAAACCACTTATTTAAATAAAGACTTCTTGCTTTCAAAACCTTGAGCCCTCTATGGGTTACACACTTTCCCAACAAACATCCTGAATAAATATCCAATTATGTTAAAGGCAGAGGTTCCTATTGTTGTGGACAACCTACATTTTCCATAGATGAAAAAGCACAAGAACATTTATGTACAAGATATTTGATTATGCACATGATGTACATGCACAAGGCGTTATTATTATTATTAATTAGGTTTCAGCACAAGAGACTTTTTGAGAATCAGGGCTAAGAGAGATATCAAAAGCACCCTACAAAATTAATATACACAAAGCTAGAAAAAATGTCACTCATGAATGACAAGACAAAGCCTGACAGCATGTACAAGCCTGTTTATCAAGGTCCTGCCAAAATTTCCCTCCTAAAAATGGTATGTTCTACATGTCACACACATCACAGGGATGTTCATCCAATCAAGCAGAATGCTGGTCTGCCCACAATATAGAAAAGCAAAGCTTCAATCACCCAACAGCTGGTGAACTACTTACCAAAGGCAGACTCCCCCTGCTCCAGTTCTTGTTTCAATCTGTTGTAATCTTCTTTAATTCTCTCTAATTTTCGGACATTTCTGGTATTCAGCACCAACAGCTCATTGAGAAGTCCCTCCAGCCCTTCTCTCTCAGATGTTAATGATCTTATTTCTTCTGCAAGATCCTTAGCAGTACAGAAATTACTTCCTGCAGATTCATTTGGAGGGAGAATAAGAGAGAAGGAAACAAACATTTGCATCATCAGTAGATTGCACAGAAAACACAGGAAATTAAGCAACTAAACACCCAAGCAGCGGCTAAAACAACAGTAATAAAAGACAGGAGAGTTTTGCATTCTGTTTAATTTTTCTGCTCCACTGAATCCCATTACAGGAAATGTTCTTAATAAGCTATTGGAACAAGATGTGCAAAATTATGGTTTACCTAGATTCTTTTACACAGAAAACATTCCTTCCTTTTTAGTTTTTAATTATTTTTTACATTTGTGGGGAAAAGCCATGTCTGATATTTAAGTTGAAGAAAATTTTACACTTGTAATTCATGGGTCATTACCTTGTAGTCCATCAGATCATCATCAGGCTTTATAGTGTACCTCAATTCATAATTGCCAGATGATATAGTACATTTAAATGGGTGCCATCAATCTGTTAGGCTCCAGAAAATATCTTTCTTGAACAACAATAAATACCATATACCATTATTTCCTTAAGGTTTTTATATATAGGACATACTGTGTTTGTAAATGGTATACACCTATTAAAAATAATATATTAAGAAAATGCTGAAGTTGCATGGATAAGTGCTTAAAAATCAGGAATCTCCACTTCTTTTTCTCCCTGAAACATGTAGTTTAGGAGCCATGCAGGATTCCTGATACTCCCATCTTATTTTGCCTACAGTTCCTGAGCAGTGTGTGATTCCTGTTAGAGAATCAGAACTAGGAGTCAGGAGTCCTGAGTTAAATTCCCAGCTCTACCGCTGGCTTGCTTGTGATATTAGTCTTTAAACTCTCTGTGCTTCGTTTTGTAAAAAATCAAGATAATAGCACTTCCCTGCCTCACAAAGATAAATTACATTAATGACACTAGAAAGTTGTACCATTTTAACTATGTCAGTATAGTTAAAATTGCACAATCTCCCTAGTGTGGATGCAGTTATAGCAGTATAAAGGAGCTTTCTACCACTATAGCTATTCCCGTATGGGAAGGGAAATAACCATACCAGTATAAGTAATTTTTATACAACTGTAACTGTGTTCACAATAAGGATTTCACTGGTATAACTATTTCAGTAAAAAAATCGCACCCGCTAACCAAAATAGTTATACTAGTAAAACATTTAAATGTAGACTAGCCCTAAGGTGGCAGGGGCCATATAAGTACCTATAAAGACAGATCTATAAAATAACCTTTAGGGGCTTTGATGTAAGCAGCAAAGGCATTCAAGGGTTACAGATGAAATGCTGCTTCTAGAAATTAATGCGAAGCACATCCACTTGTGCATACATTAGCCATCTACCACCTCAAAACTCAAAAGAGAAGGCATAGATTATAGGTATCCCCGACCATAATAGCTCCATCTATTGTCCACATACCAAAATGCTTTATGAAATTTTTGGTTGAAAAGTACAATAAACTGCTGCCTATACACAACGGATAATTTTCTAAGGTAAACAGTTTTTTTTCCCTTTAAGAAATATCCCAAAGCACCAATCAGCAAAATTTCAGCTTCAGACAATCCAAACAATCTTATCTTTACTTATAACAAAATCTCCATTTCTATTGCCTAGGTTAGAACCTATATGCCAAAATTTCAACATACCATGAATTTTTACAAATAATTATAAATAACCCCTAACAGTAGGGTGTATAACTGTCGCCCTCCCCCTCCCCACCTACCCCGAGCCACTATAAATATTTTATAAACCTAATCTGTGATTTGCTTCCACACAGGTGGTGGGGGGGAAGAGGAATGAGGAAAAAGTTGACATATAATAATGGATGAATCGTAAATATTCAGATGTCTCTAAGGCAGCAAGGCTGACACCACCACAATGGTATCTCCAAAGAAAATAGAACTCATTACAAGCCTTAGTGCACAGGATCCTTAATAAAACATGAAAGAGAAGACATTCTTAATTAAATCTAGAGCCTTTTTTCTACTTTTGAAAAAAGCTAGGGAGAAGGTATGATGCTATACATGAAAGTTTTATACATGCTGAATGATTATGAATTCCCAGAGGGGAGGTTAATATCAAAATTCAGGCTATGACGAAAAGGCATCAAGTATATGCCCATAAGGCAAATCTCCCTGATGTAGTTTTTCCTGACAGCAGAAATATGCCTGTGAGTCTGTGATGAAAAATCAGAAAAGCATATACAGATCTGTGCACCACCTCCTGAAAGTGCCATCAGTGAACTCCTGACCGCAATCACAGTAACTAAAATAGGCACTTTCTAAATGCCACAAGAAGGTTGATTTTAAAATTATATTTATATCCCTACCTGCCAACATTATAAAAAAATGCCCTTCTGCTTTTTAGAAACCACAAGTCACTTTGGTTACTATAGAAATATCCTTTAGACACCTGTCAAAATATTTTATTTTGTTAATATCATAAATTTGATAAAATGCCTCATTTTGATGACAAAGTAATTATTTTACCTAAACTGAGCACAATAATTTATCACTTTCCTGCGTACATGGGGTTAAATTTCTACAACCATACTGTAGACAGTGTTCTTTTGGATCTCACTGAAGGTCTGGGGAATAGGCGGTCAGGCCTAATGGTTAGAATCAGGTGCCTGGAACTGGAGCCAGGGTCAGAGTCAGGTGCCAAGCCAAGGTTCATTGCCAAAGACAGACTCAGGAGCCAAGCCAAGGGTCAGAGCCAGAGACAGCGTCAGGGGCAGGGCATAGGAGCAGGGACCTGGAGCGCGTCAGGAAAGCAGGAACCATGAACAGACAGGGGTCTGGAATAAAGGGGACAGGAACAGGCTGGGGGGCAGGAGTCAGGCAAACAGGCAGGGTTCGTAGTAACCAGAGATTCACCAAGTTGCTCAAACAACTTCCCGTACCTCTGCTTTAAATAGTGCATCCCAGCCAATCGGTGGGGCCGGACATCTTCCTCAATCAGCGTTATGGGGAGAGCCTTTGTGAGCTAGAGCTTAGCTAGCCCCCTTCTCCACTAGTTTGGGAAAACTATTGGGTGGTGGCCACAGTCTGAGCATGGTCTAGGGACTCACAGGTCCTGGTTCAAGGCCCACGATCTTACACACTCACTCAGTAACCGATAAACCCTTATCAGAATTTGTGAGGAAAACCTAGAATGCTGAAGAAAGTAGTGCTGGTTATCAGGGCCGGCTCCAGACCTCAGCACGCCAAGCAGGCGCATGGGGCGGCATTGTCCTGGCAGGGCAGCATTTGGCTCCGGCAGTCATGCCTGACATGACTGCGGAGGGTCCCCTCTTCCCGCGGCTCCGCTTGAGCTCCCGCAGGCATGACTGCGGCGGGTGCGCTGGTCCCGCAGCTCAGACGGAGCTCCCGCAGGCATGCCTGCGGATGCTCCACCGGAGCCGCGGGACCACGGGTCCGTCCGCAGGCACTTCTGCCCCGGCCGCAGGACCGGGGAAGGGCGGCGCAGTGCGCCGCCCTGCTTGGGGCGGCGGAATTTCTAGAGCCGCCCCTGCTGGTTATGCATAAAGTGGTAGTCTATCAAAATAATAAATAAATCTTTCAGTTAAGACTTAAAACCAAGATTTAATAACCCCACGTGTGGTCATTAAAGATCCCATGGCATTTCTGATATTTACTTCCAGTGCCTGGGCCAAATTCCAGTTTAGATAATTAAGTTACCTAGGCAAAATTCCCCGGCAATATCCATTAAATGTTATATTCTTCATTTTGTCCTAAACTATTGTGGAGTGTTAATGAGAGCTGAATGACTACCAAGTTCCTCACCAGCAATGACTGCATTTCACTAGAGTGTATGTATAATTATACACACCCACATTATATTATACCAGATGGGTGAAATTAACAGCTTAATAAATTTCATGAAAACATTGGCAGGTTCATGGAATTTTACTGTGCTACTTTTAAGATGTTTTGAGAAGCAATGTAGTAGTGAGGGGGAAATTGAGAACTTGGTTTGTGATCATTTAAATCCACAATGGTGTACTGGGTTTTATTTTGTGCAGTGAGAGATCAATACTGCAACATGAGGCACTTATGATACGATATAAAGCTTTATGTGGTCAGCAGACAAAATTAGGGCTATTTGGTGGAAGTCTGAGGGCTCTTGCAGGATCTTCCCTCAAAAGTTTGCAAAGAATTCTCATACTTTAAACCAGTATAAATGACTTCAGCAATCCAAACAAAAAGAATAATTGTTAAGGATCGCAAGCACTGGTGGAGGAATAACCAATGCAGCTAGGGAAGTGCACAGGGGCCTGCACAATTTGGGGAGTAGAGCTGCTGCAGTGGTCCAGAGTGTTATCGAGCACCTGGAATCCAGGCCAGAGCAATGCTCCACCACTCGGTACCCAGGGTCACAATACAACTGAAATTTGGCCAACCCACGCCTCCATAATGCCAGACAGACCAGTGGCTGGACCAAATTTCAGTGGTGTTGTGACCCCATGTGCACGGTCACAATGCCTATCAAATCTGGCCCGCCCATCAACATTCCCTTTATACTGCACACACAAAGTAGATGTTTCCAGAAGCCTCAGCAGTCTTGTTCAGAGCTGGCTTTCTGTCCACTTGACGAGTATGCTGGTGAAAGCACTCGGTCTTCTATCCACCCAATCTGCCTTCTCATACTTATTAAACATTACACTCAAGACGTCAAATTTTAGAGACCTCATCTGACAGAGAGCCTGCAGCGGCACAACATCGTCTAACATCATGTGAGGGAATTTGTTCGGTATAGACCAGACAGAAATGGGCCACCTCCTGAATCACCAATACTTATTGCAATATCATCTGAGGCCTCCCATCTGCACAGTGACCTAACATCAGTCAGCTTGTGAAAATTGACAGGATCACCTGGCAATAACACATAGGTGCATACTAGGGTGACCAGGTGTCCAGTTTTTGACCGGAACATCTGGTCAAAAAGGGATCCTGGAGGCTCCAGTCAGTACCATTGACAGGGCCGTTGACTGTCCGGTTGGCAGCGCAACGCAGTGGGGCTGGCAGGTTCCCTGCTAACCTCCACACCACATGGCTCCCGGGAAGCAGCCGTCATGTCCCTCCTCCGGCTCCTATGCGTAGGAGCAGCCAGGGGGCTCCGCATGCAGCCCCCAGAGCTCACATTGGGCAGGAAACATGGCCAATGGGAGCTGCAGGGGCAGCACCTGCAGACGGGAAAGGGCACAGAGCCACCTGGCCGTGCCTCCGTAGGAGCCAGAGGGGGGACATGGCGCTGCTTCTGGGAGCTGCTTCAGGTAAGTGCTGCCCAAAGCCTGAACCCGGGACCCCCTCCCAGGCCCCAACCCTCTGCCCCAGCTCCAGCCCTGATCCCACTCTGAATCCCTTGATCCCAGGCCAGAGCACCCTCCTACACCCTAAACCCTTCATACCCAGCCCCACCCCAGAGCCCACACCCCCAGCTGGAGCCCTTAACCACCACCCCGCGCCCCAACCCCCTTTCCTAGTCCAGAGAACTCCTCCCCTCATTTCTGGCCCCACCCAGGAACCTGAACCCTCAGCCCAGAGCCTGTACCTCTTCCAGCACCCCAAGCCACTCGGCTACATCCCCCAGCCTGGAGCCCCCTCCCGAGGGATAGCTCAGTGGTTTGAGCATTGGCCTGCTAAACCCAGGGTTGTGAGTTCAATCCTGGAGGGGACCTGGGGGCAAAAATCTGTCTAGGGATTGATCCTGCTTTGAGCAGGGGGTTGGACTAGATGACCTCCTGATGTCCCTTCCAACCCTGATATTCTATGAACTCCTCATTTCTGGCCCCACTCTGGAGTGAGCTGGGGGCATGGCCTCAGAGGAGGGGCAGGGGTGTTCAGTTTTTTTGCAAATAGAAAGTTGGTAACTCTACTGCATATTTCACAAAATGTGCCTGCCTAATGTAACATTTTACCATTGCTTGTAATTTCTAAGTACACCAGAACAGATGTCATTTGTCACAATCCAGCACAGCCATCTTATTTTTATATATGAGTATGCATGTGCAGAGGATAAACAGAGAAACAGAGATCCACGTCGGTGAAGTTTCACATTTCTATACTACTATTCTAGCAATAATTGTTCCTTGTCAGTGAATTCACAAGAGACCAGTCTGGGAGTAAAATGGTCACAGCTATTTACTGATATACTTAAGGGCTTATTAACATTTGAGAATTAATCAGGAATAAAGTAGGATGTGAATTTAAAGTGGATTAATTACTCCAGATTACATCCATATAGGTCACTGATATTCCTTGTTCTGGAAAAAGAGCATCCATATATAGATTTAATTAGGAATACTTTCCAATATAGACAAGCCCTCAGGGCCGCCCCGGGGGGGGGGGGACAAGAGGGGCAATTTGCCCCAGGCCCCCACGAGTTTTTCGGGGCCCCTGGAGCTGGGTCCTTCATCCTCTCCGGGGGCCCCGGAAAACTCTCACAGGGCCCGGGCCCCCGGACCGTCTTCCGGTCCGGGTCATCGTCAGCAATTTGGCGGCGGGGGGTCCTTCCGCTCCGGGACCGGCCGAAGTGCCCCGAAGACCCGCGGCGGGGGGTCCTTCCGGCACTTCAGCAGCAGGGCCTGGGGCGGGTTTTCGGCAGCAATTCGGCGGCGGGGGGTACTTCTGCCCCATGACTCAGGATCAGCTGCTAGTAGAACCAGCGATAATTGGCCCTCCAGTGGCCAGACAGGCTGGGAGCAGGCAGAAGCCAAATCAAGACCCAACAGGCTAGGTAAAAAGGGCAGGCTGCTTCCTTGAGGTGGCAGTTCTGAGTGAAGCTGGGACAGAGAAGGAAGGCTTTTCCCCATCTTAAGCCAAAAGCCCAGCCTGGTCAGGGCCTAACTCTGATTGCACCTTTTGATTGAGCCAGCAAAATACTGATTTGTTTTACATAATAGAATTTAAGCCCAGGCAGCCATCTTAAGTTGGAGAGCAACTGACTGTTGTAAAATTAAAGAGTGCTTGCGTCATGAGATGCTCCACTGATTCAGGAGAACCTCTGACACCACCTCTCCATTGTATGACTCTCACAGGAGAAAAAAAAATCTAAGAGATAGGGAATCATGTGTCATTGATTTTAACACTGTGCTATAGCTATGTCCAATGTTACTCAACATCTAGCAAAGGAATGATTTCTGCAAAACAGAAAAATGTGAATGCTGGGAAGCCAACTGGGGGAAAAAACAATGACACTAAGCACAAAGCACACATTCACCTTTCTTCCTCCACTAAACAACTTTTTAAAGATCAACACCTGTTGAAGCAATAATAAGAACTGAAGAGCTAACAGGTGTTCTTCCTCAGGGCAATCACCATTATGGTATCCATCAATGCCACTAATACAAGTCATAAAATCTTCTCCCCGGTTGTTGAGGATACAGAGTTTGATTACAACTTAGACTTCAATAGATAAAGTGAGGGTCTATGAGCACATAAGGAAAGCTTAGTGCAAAGAAAAGAGGAGGAATTAGATGTAGTGATATATACCAGATTCTGAAAGCAGCAGTGCTGATGGGTCTGCAGACAAGAAGAAATGAACAATGAACGAGCAAGATCTACATACCTCAAAAAACAAGAGGCCCAATCACAATTAACATTTTTAAGAAATTATACCAAACATTTTTATTATGAGGCATAATACAATACAAATTGTGCACCTGATCCAGAAAATACACTGTATGAAGGCCCATTTACAGGATCTGCTATAGAAAAGTTAGTTGAGAGAGACAGACAGAAGGAAATGCCACTTAGAGGGCACACAAGAACATTATACTAGGATCAAATCAGCAGGTGCAAAGTAGGACATATCTTTTGAGCAGCTCACAAAAGCGATTAATTGTAGTGGGTCAGAGAAAATAAAAGTTTGGGTAAATTCTCTCCAGAAACTCAAAGAAAAGTCCTTAAAATCCACTGGAATACTCTATTGTATTTTCAAAGACAAAAAGTTGGCTCTCCAGAAGACTTTTTATATGTCAGGGATCAAAGTCATTCTTAGCAGGAATAGCAGTACTCAGAGAGGGGAAAGAATTGCAAAGGAGACAAGGAAATCCCTCCCTCCTTCTCCCTGTGATTCCTATATATGCTCAAGTCAATTCAAACACTGATTATACTTTGAAGACGGAGGGGTAGATTTCCTTCTACATCCAAGATCTATTAAGCACAGGTGAAAGGTCAGTTACACAGCTCCATGAGTTGGTGGGCTGTTTTGCAACAGCCTCAGCCTCAGAGCAAGTTAGGGCAATCTAGGGGCTACTGTAACTTACACCAGCTAAGGATCCACCTCCTCCCTCCCCAGCACATGCTCTGTGCCAGTGAGGAAGGTGAAAGGTTGTGTCAGGAACTGACTCTGACATCTTTACCCCAGCTGAGAGAAACACTCCACCTCCAGGGAAATTCTCAGCTGACTAATTATAGCCAGAATTAGGCTCCTTTGAGCTGCCTGGGCAGTACAAAGAGACCAGATTTTACCTTAGAACAGTGGTTCTCAAACTGGGGTCCTTAGAGACTGCACAAGGGGTCCACAAAATGTTACGAAAAAAAATTCTCACCACACATCTGCATTGCCTAACAATTAAAACCAACAAATGGTGCGTGAACAATGCCGTAATACTCACATTGCATAAACATCAACATAAAAAAACTCACTGCTTTGTGACAGCAAATCAGAAGTGATTTCCATTTTTTTTTTTTATGACTAAGACGTCTTTGGTGAGTGGAAGTGGAATATATTTTTACAGTGCGGGAGCAAATTACATTGGAAAATGGATATATTTTTAAAACGTCCTCATACTAGTACTGCTAGTTGTGCTAAAGCCATGGACAATGCAGAGTCAAGGAGTAAGAAACAAATTAACAGAAAGTTTGACGAAAGTTATACTGATTTTGGTTTTATGGAATTTAGTTATGGACGACTGCAATGCATTGTATGCTTATAAATCCTGTCAAACAAAGCAATGAAATCCACAAAATTGAAACGACACCTCGCAACAAGTCAACTTGAGAATAAAGACAAATCGAGACTTTTTTCCAATGAGAAAGAATAAACAATCAACAGAAAACTCAAATGACAAATAACATCAGTTCCAGAAAAGGCTCTGAAAGCATCTTTCTTAACAGTAGCAAAGAATCCTGTGGCACCTTATAGACTAACAGACGTTTTGCAGCATGAGCTTTCGTGGGTGAATGCCCACTTCGTCGGATGCATCACCCACGAAAGCTCATGCTGCAAAACGTCTGTTAGTCTATAAGGTGCCACAGGATTCTTTGCTGCTTTTACAGAACCAGACTAACACGGCTACCTCTCTGATACTTTCTTAACAGTGCTTCAGTTTGCAAAGAGTAAAATATCCTGTACCACTGGAGAAGAACCGATTCTTCCAGCTGCCGTAGAAATGTGTGAAGTGATGGTAAGGGAATATGCAGCGAAGAAACTTAAAGCCATAACACTTTCTAACTACATAGTTAGTAAGAGAATTGAATAGCTTTCAAATAATGTAAAATGCTATCTAACTGAAAGGCTATGTACATGTGAACAGTTTGCAATTCAGCTTGATGAGACAACTGGTGTTGGTAATGCAGCACAATTATTAGTTTTTGTTAGTTATGTTTGACTGGGGGAAATTTTGTAAGATTTTTTTTTTGTTATCAGGAGTTACCAAAACAGACAACAGGTCAGGAAATAATCAAATTATTGCATGATTTCATGAAAGCGGAATTGCTGAATTGAGAGAAATGTGTTGCTGTTTGAATGGACAGTGCTGTTTCTATGATAAGCAATAGGAATGGTGGTGTAGCAAGAATGAGAACCATAAATCACAGGTAATTGTAACACACTGTACCTTGCATCGCCAAGCCCTTGCGTCAAAGAAAATGGAACCTGAATTACATGATGTGCTCAATGCAGCTGACACAGTTGTGAATTTTGTAAAGTCCTGGCCTTTGAATTCATATCTTTTTACAAAGCTGTGTTTAGAAATGGGTGCAGGATATGACAAATTATTGTTTCATACGGAAGTTGGCCATCTCATGACAAAGTGTTGGAATGAGTTTTTGAGCTTCACAAAGAGCTGCTGGGTTTTCTTTCGGTGCATAATCCCAAGAGTGCCACAAACTTTTCTGATCCAATATGGATTGCAAAGCTTGCAGACCTTGCAGACATTTTTAAATGGTGGAATGCACTGAATCTGTTCACACAAGAGGGCAATACCACCATACTTGAGGTGAGTGACAAGATTACAACATTTCAGAATAAAGTAGAGGTTTGAAAAACTAGAATGAGCAGTGGAATCTCAGATACGTTTCCTTTATTGACAGATTTTCTGGATACTAAGAGCATGACAACTGAGTGACAGATCACTGCTCACCTTTCAACTTTGGCAGAGTACTTCAGTGTTTACTTTAAAAGTATTAACATGGAGAAATATGATTGGGTTTGGGATCTGTTCTCAACTTTTGCTATGTTGTCTTGCCGTTTGAGTGGAAAAGCAGAACAGGAGCTGGTTGAACTGCCCTGTAGTTTCAGGAACAGACACCTGGCCAGTTTTGGTCAACTGTTGCTGTGGAGTACTCAGTATTAGTTACAGAAGCAATGAAAATATTGCTACCTTTGCCAGCAACATTTATATGTGAAGCATCATTCTCTAACATGACATCTATGAAGACAAAGTTCAGGTCACAACTGGAAGTGGAGAATGATTTACAAGTTTGCTTGTCAACCACCAGCCCAAGGATAGAAAGACTCTGCAGTAAGAAACAGGCACACCTATCTCACTGATATCTGTAAGTACTCTTATCTTTTCTTAAAGCATTAATAACAGTACGTGTTTATATGAAGCATATGTATACTTTTGTCAATCAGTTTCTCGGTTGGGGGTCTGGGATTAACATTGCATTTGAAAAGGGGTCCATCAACAACAAAAAAATGGTGACTCTTTGCCTTAGAGTCAGGCCAAGAATGCATTATAGGAGTGCAAGGTGGACTGATCATTTATGTGAATGGCGTGCGCACACGAACACAAATATATAATCTTCCCTGCATTATATTTTCTCCCTTCTTCATGTTTTCTCTGTCATCTTATTCCCAGTAATTTCTTGCTCTTTGCTTATTTTCCACACCCTCCTTCTCCTCTTTCCATCTATCCTCCTACTACACACTACCATCCTATCCAATTACTACTCACCAATCCTTTCATTCTCTATCCCCCTGATCTCTTTATCCCCAATATACAACATTACACAATTGGTTAGGGAAATAATGGCTTTTGGGTTGAGAGGTTCATCTTTTTCTGAAGCATCTGGTATAGGTCACCAATGAAGAGGCAGGATACCGAAAGTGATAGATCAATTATATGTTAAGGCCTATATTCCCAAGGAGCCCAATTAGCCAAGATATTGAGGAGGAATACTGAAATGCAATAGGCACACTGAGACATTAGCTGAATTTTCTTCCCCTTTCTTAATAGCATTTCTTGACAGTGAGAAAGTTACAAAAGACGAAAGAGGAACAGCAGCCCAATTTATGAATCATGTAAGGAAAGACAGAGCAAACTTGCCTAACATAAGGCCATTTTGTCAACTTTTTAGGATTCTGAGGACAATATCTAATTTGCATAAAATTAAGCAGATTGCAACATGATCTCAAGCAAACAAAGGAGTTAACATCACATTAGCATAAACATGTGGAGTGGTGGTTAATCATATGTTCACCACCAGGCATAGGCAAATTTCTACTCTGATGGCTCTGTTTTACCTAATCTCAATTATCATTAAGAGACATGAAGTGTTTTAAACTAAAAGCCAACCTGTTGCAAGCCTTTTAGCAGGCATCTGGAAATAATCTTATTCCCTAGTCTCCCATGTCCAGATTTATTATGAGAGGCAACATTACCAACAGTACATTTGGTAAAAGGGAAGTGGTTAAATATACATGCTATGCTACTAACCTGTACCTCCACCTTACACAGATATAGGTCACAAAAGAGGGATGCTCTTATCTTTTTAAAAGTGCTGGAGGTCATATCACAATCAATCATCCAACCAATTCCCATTTTCAGGACAGCTACTATATACAGTCAAACCCTGCCATAACGCAAAATCGCATATAACGTGATCGCAGGTTGGCTCCCCTTTAAGGTACAGTATGATACCATACCAATGGTCCCCAACACCACGGCAGGGGAGAAAAGCTGCAGCCCCGTACCTGCTGGGGACAGAGAATTCCGAGGCTGCAGGCGCCGGTGCTCTCTGTCCCCGGCAGGCAGGGAGCCGCGGCTCCTCTTGAAGTGGGAGGGAAGCCGCGGCCCCACACCTGCCAGGGACAGGGAGCACTGGCGCCCGCAGTCCCGGAGTTCTCTGTCCCCGGCAGGTGGGGAGCCACAGCTCCTCTCCCCTGCTGGGCACTAGGCGGTACACCTCAATGCACCGCTTTGGGGACCACCTGACTGATTTGAAACCCCGCTATACTGTGACCCCGCATTTAGTGTGATGGGATTTTTTGGACCCCACAGGTCGCATTATAACGGGGTTTCACTGTATCTAATAGCACCGAAAAACTGTTTTATTAGTGAAATGATGACATAAGACCTCTATTCGGTGTAAGGATCTTAATATTCTTTCCAAATGAGGTATAAACCTTCTTGGCCTAGTTTCTACATCTGGGTCTAATTTACATTTCAAGAATAAGACTATGAAGGAAGTGAAAAAAATTAGTGGCTCTCTCTCTCAAACACACACCTCAGCTGTGTCTAAGCATTTGTCAGATTTCATTACTATTATTTTCAAGAAGAAAATTGTTTTCACACAGTTACAATACCTAAAGAGACTATAACATACATGTAATCTCTCTCATCTGCACAGCTAGTAAATTGACAAAACATTACCTAAAATGGTGGTTTACTTCAGATCTTCCACTCTACCCCTTATTTTCTTACTATGCAAAAATTAGAATTATACCATTCATCACACATTAATCTAAAATTTTGAAAATTGTGAAAATGAACTTAAAATAAATATTGCTACAGTATTTTTTTACTTATATGGATCAGTGCAATATTCTGCATTACAAAGGGTTACCAAGTTAACCTTCGCTAATTTATATTTCCTTGCTATTTTTGAGCATTAATTTGATTTGATCTGTAATCTTGCCCCAATAATTCTTGTGCCTCTGAGCCATCCCACCAGATAAGAATAAACTTTCCTATATTTCCACATCCCTTCCTGCACTGATCACAGGCTATTTTACAAAATTTAAAGCTTTGCTGGAATAAGCAATTTTTAAACTTTTTAAAGCTTTGATACAATCTCTCAAAATAGTTTTCTTTTACAATGGTACATATAAAAGACACTGACCAAAATGACTGCATCGATAGTTTTTTCTCAGTGGCTGTATCTCTATTAGCATCTCCCCCAGCCCCCATCCTAACCCAACCCAAAGAAGCTAGCATTCTTGTTTCTTTGACTGTCCATTACTTTATGTATCTATCTGTGAGATGGTACTCTTATTAACTGCAGTTCCAGTAGAGCTACTGATTAGAAATCCATTATCTACTAACATCCTATTTATTATGTTTTATGAAATATACTGGGCAAGAGCCTCAGGTGGTGTAAACTGGTGCAGCTCCGTTGATTTCAAAGATCTGAGCTGTAAATATTGGTAGAAGGGAGACATGAACATCCAAAGTGGTTTCTAATTTTTTTGGAAACTTTTTAGTGTCTTCATGATATAACTGACCTATTGTATTTATTACATATCTTCATAAAGCTGAAGATTCTCTAACATTTTTGCTGACTAAATTCTAGATTAGGATATAATAAAGAGGAGAAACTACTCAGTTTGTATGATATTATACGCCAGTAGAATGGCTGTTACTTGGGTATTGAAATGCAGGCTAAGTTATTATTGTTTAATACTAAACAATATTCCTTCTGTTCTGAAATGGTTCCAATGTTTGTCTAGGTTAAGATTAAACCAAGTTTAACTGGCAGCACTAGTAGACTTTCATGTTTGGGATTGCGTTTATTCTGGGGTTTTGTTTTTGCACTTTGAGGAGCATTTTGCCCTGTACTGTAAATTGATGTGTCTGGAATACAAAGGTGAGTGTAGGTAAAATGTTCGTTTTCTTTGAACTACCTTGCATCCATGAAATAGCATTGCCTTTCCAACTCTCCTACTTGTAAATATTTTATATTTAAATTCATATAACTAATATATATTATTTGATAATTGTATCCCAAGGTACCAGTATCTAATTGAACCTTTGGGCCAGTATGTCTGACTTCATTTGATGAACTTTCTACTTTGATGTTGTTCCAAAACTATTTACATTTTTGACTGTTCCCTCAAGGTAATTATGGGGTTTGCTAAGAACAAAGTATCATCATCAACATATAAGGAAATTTTGTGCTGGGGATCCTTTAACAATGTTGTTGCAGTGGATTCTTTTAGCGAGTGATTCCATTGTCAAGGTAAAAAATACAGGTAACACACAACATCCCTGCTTGGTGCTTCCAGATTGAATGAAAACTTCTGATTATATCCACTGTTCTTCATCTTCATAGCAGGTTACAGATATAAAGTTTTTGTCCATCTAAGAAAGTTATCCACAATTCCATATTGTTCTGAACTGCTCTAAAATAATTCCACTCTACTTGATTAAATGCTTTCTTAGCCTCTAATGCTAAAATACAGAATCATTTATTTGATTAGTCAGATAAAATAATCCCTCAACAGTCATCTAACAGTCTGTTACCTGCCTGTCTCTTCTTTGTATATATAAGTGGATGATATTTTGTTTAAACCACTAGCCTACACCTTGGCCAATATTTTTTTTTACAGGTCAGTTCATACCCCTCAATTGTGTCATTTTTGAGGGGTCACTCACTTTAGTCCCTAAGTTATTAATATCCACACGTTTGGATATTAATTTACTGCTGAAAATGATTTACATCATAAGAAATAAAAGGCAGACCCGGTCAGACCAAAAGGTCCATCTAGCCAGTATCTCTCTGTCGACAGACAGTGGCCCCCAGGTGCCCCTGAGAGAGAGAAAAAAGGCAAAATGATGAATGATCTCTCTCTCCATCCATCCATCTCCCTCCTGACTAACAGAGGCTAGGGACACCATTCTTACCCATCTAAATAATCATTAAACAGATTGTACAGTTGTTTATATTAAAGCCCCATTATCTTTTAAGTTTCCTCTTTGAATAAAATTGTGTCACTGTGAAAGGACATGCCCTCACACTGGTATGGCGGAGGCTAACAAGCTCCTGTGGGTCTATTCCACACTAACGTACCTGCAAGGCTCCTCCAGGTTGAACAAGGAGGAGGAGGAGTTTAAGGGGGGAAATTTACCTAGGAAGGACGGTGAAAAGGAAGAAGGCTGCTCCACCCAGAGGCTGCTGGTAACAGAGATAGTCCAGCTGAAGAGGAGACAGCCACAAGATGCATCGCTCCTTAAGCCGCCCTGACTGACAGCAAAGCAATACACCCCAGGAAGAGGCATAGAAGGTAAACCCTGCAAAGGAGACTGAGTCCTTAAAACTGAGTATCTACATGCTGCCTGATAGACCGGTCCTCTTTCCGGCCAAATCCTCCTCTCTTGTAAGGAGAAGGGAAGAGGAAGAGCCAACTGTCTGCCTGTGGGTGGTTGCCCTCAGAAAACTCCCCCAAGGGCTGCCAATTGGGGGAAAAGAGAGGGTAAGCAACAGACAGAGGGACCTGGGGAGGGGGGTCCATGGAGCCCTGTCCCCCACCGTCCCTGCCATTTGGGGTCTGTTGCACGTCATGATCCACATTTGGGCCTTGGGAAATTGAGAGATATGAGTTAGTAGGATGACAGCTGGACATTTACTGACTTAGGGAGGATTAGTAGAAATGCTTCTTTTATTGATGCCGTAAGCTTCTTCCCTATCAATGTGGTATTGAAAACATCTGCCAATGGGTTTATTAGCACTTTTTGAACAGTTTTATAGAAAGAATGCCAATCTACACCAGAGAGTCTATCTGATTTAAAATCTGAGATAGCTGTCCCTCAACATCATGCCCACTAAACCAATTAACACAGCATATACCCTCAAGGGAACTTTCCCATACACCATCTAATCATTAGTTTCTAAATATATGTTTAGTAAAATAACTGAATATTCTGCATCTCTTTGTGTGTGTCTTAGTGTCCCTTTAATGGACCATTAATGTACATATGATTCCTGCTTTAAATGTCATTTCTGATTCTAGTCAACCCTATTTAGCCTTGTCTTGATTATTCATCTCAAGTAAGAGCCTTGCGTTTATTTGGGAATTATTTTCTTTTTCTCTTGGTCATTCTCAATGTCCTTCCCTGGCAACTCAGTATTTTTTTCTACTAGTATCCAGAAAAATTGAATAAGTTACTTCTCTTCTTTTAGATCTTTCATAATGGTTGTATTCTTGTAGGACAAGAGAACTTTGAATCAGAAACTGCATCTGTATCTTAGGTATTTCCCCCTCCTTCCTCCTGCCACCTGCAGTTCTTCAGTTGACTTTATTTTTCTGCACAACCTCAGTATATCAGCTGATAAATCTTGACCTTTTTTATCAAGAGGTCTTTTTGTTGACAGTAACATAACTGTACAATTATGTCACTGCAACAATTTTTTATGCTTGAAGAGAGAAGACTGAGAGCCCTATCAGTTGTTACTTCCTCCACTGCACTAAGATTTAAAATGTCCTCATTCTTAACTAATAACATAAGATTGCCTCTCTTTTATTTTCACATTGTTCCTTCTTTCACAGTTCTCCAGATCACCAACTGTAGACAACATGGGTTAAATTTTCAAAAGTGTCTATATGACTTAGGACTAAGTCACTTTTTAAAACATTATCCTATGTTTTCCTCTTAACTGCTTGACTTTGGCCTGCAGATTCACTAGTACATATTCATCCTCCCCAACTCTGATCTCAACTGTATCTTTTTTCTATATCCATTAGTTTAGAGTGAATGTCCATTTTGACAGAGCTGGCCAAAAATTCCTTGACAGGGAACTTTTCTGTCAGAAAATGCTGATTTCACTGGAAGTAAAAATGTTTTGTGAAGACCATTCTATTTCTCCAAAATTACAGTGGAAGACGAGCAAGGGAAAAACGGTTATTAATCTTTCCTTAACTGTTGTTCATCGAGATGCGTTGCACATGTCCATTCGAATGTAGTTGTGTGCACACCCCAAGCACAGTTGCCAGAAATTTTTTGCATTAGTGGTATCCATTGGGTTGGCTCTGGCGCCCTCTGGTGCCATGCGCTCATAGCGCTGATATAAGGGGCCTCCACCAACCCCATGGCCCTTCAGTTCCTTCTTTTCAGCCAATTCTGAAGAGGGATAAGAGGGCAGGTCTTGGAATGGACATGTGCAACATCTCAAAGAACAACAGTTACAAAAAGATTAGTAACAGTTTTTCTTTTTTGAGTGATTGCACATGTCCATTCCAATGTAGGTGACTCTCAATCAGTTGTACAAGTGGAGGGCTCAGAGTTTAGTTGACATGCTGACTCTAGTACCGCTCTGCCAAATCCAACATCATCTCTAGCCTGCTGAGTGATAGCACAATGACAAGTAAATGTGTGTACTGATGACCAAGTTGCTGTTCTACAAATGTTGTGGATAGGCATTTGCACTAAAAACGCTGCCAAAGACGCTTGTGCTCTTATAGAATGAGCTGTCAGAACATGAGGGGCAGGAACCCCTGTCAGGTCATAACATGTGAGGATACATGACGTGATCCATAATGAAATTCTCAGAGCTGAGACAGAAAGACCTTTCATCCTGTCTGCAATGGCTACAAACGGTTGCGTAGTTTTCCGAAACAGCTTGGTCCTTTCTATGTAGAAAACCAGAGCATGCCTAACTTGTAGCAAGATGAGTCTCTGCTCTTCCCTGTTTGCATGTGGTTTTGGATAGAAAACTGGTAGGAAGATAGCCTGATTGCTCTGGAACCGGGAAACCACCTTTGGAAGGAAAGATGGATGAAGACACAATTGGACTTTGTCCTTGAAGAATACAGTGTAAGGTGGCTCTGACATGAAGGTAAGGATCTCAATCTCTTCTGGCCAAAGTGATGGCCACTAAGAAGGTCAACTTCAAGGACAGGTACAGAAGGGAGCAATTTGCCAACAGTTCAAACAGGGGGGTCTGTCAGTTTTGATAAAACCAGGTTGAGGTCCTGGGAGGTGGAGGGGCTATTGGGTGTCGCACATGGGGGTACATCCTCTCAAGGCCCTTAAGAAAACCATTAGAAATGTCATAGGGGTGAAAGGCTGACATTGCAACCAGGTGGATTCTAACAAAAGCATGGTTAGACCTTGTTTTAAGTGCAGTAAGTATTCCAGAATGAAAGGTAGTGTCAATTGTGTAGGTGAGACACCCTTGTGGGAAGCCCAGATAGAGAACCATTTCCATTTTGCCAGGTAAGTAGCTCTAGTGGATGGCTTCCTGCTTCCTAGGAGGATTTTGCAGACCTACTCTGAGCATGCTAGTTCTGCAGGGTCCAGCCATGGAGCTTCCAGACAGTCAGATGGATGGACACGAGGTTCAGTGATGCAGGAAGCCATGGTCATCAGAGAGTAGGTCTCAGTACAGATGCAGAAGGATTTGCACTTGATCCTCAGCAGGACCTTGTGTATGAATGGAATAGGAGGAAACGAAAAGATGTCCTGTCCAAGAAAGGAGGAAACCATCTGCAAGAGATCTGGGACTGTGGCCCAGGGGGGAGCAGAAAAGGAGACACTTCATGTCGCACTTTGTCACGAACAAATCTAGGTGGGGTGTTCCCCACCTCTCGAAAATGTCTTTTACGACATCTGGGCAAAGGGACCACTCAGGGTGGTCGGAGAAGGATCTGCTGAGGTGATCCACTAGTTCGTTCTATGTTCCCGGTAGTTAGGAGGCCTCGAGGTGAATTGAGATATAAAACATTGCCATTGTGTTGTCTGTGAGAACTGACACACTCTTGCCTGCCACATGGAACTGTTCTGAGCTCCTTGACATTAATGTGTAGAGAAAATTCTTCTGAACACCAAAGGCCTTGACTTCTAAGGGAGCCCAAGTGAGCACCCAGCCCATTGCTGATGCGTCTGTAACAAAGGATATCCGTTGGGTCTTGTGGTGCTGGCTCCTGGTAGGCAGTGCCAACCTCAGTACCAGAGCCTTGATCAGGCTCTGATCAGAGTGGTGGTGTGCTCTTGCCTTGGAGGCCACCGAGTAGGAGTGTCTGGACTGGGGACCTTGCATCCGGGGAAAAGCCCAGGGGCTCCAGAAGGGCCACTGTACCAGTATCTGCCACTGTCCAGGCGCCACGCAGCTGATGGGATACTTTGACACAGGTCCATTTCAGGGTAGTGCCGACTCAAATGCCGGTGCCGGCTCCTGCTCAAAGCATATGACTGACTCCAGTGAGTCTGTTTGGAGACCAGGGAGGAGCAGTGCCCACTAGTGTTGGAGATTGATGCCGAGGAGGAGGAAATCAGGGCTGGGTCATCATTGCCAGTTTCCCTTTAGACGGTAACAAGGATCTCAGTACCACCGTAGTCTGCTCTTTCCTACCTACCGGCACCAACATAATTGGCTTTTAGCCAGAGACATAATAGTACCAACATTGAGAATAGGTTTCTCACTGTGACAAATGCCTCTGGCATGGAGGATACCACCAAAGTGCTGGTACCATGGTGACCCTCCGGTGCCAGGCTCAACAGCACCCACACCAGGGCTGGAGTCAATGAAACTGCATGGGTTGCTGGCGTCAGAGTGTCAGGGTGCAGGTCGTACTCTGCAAACATCTCCATCCCCCGTCAACCTCAGGGTCGGGGAATGTCCTCTCTCAGTCTTCTGCTCCTTCCTTGGCACTGAAGATGGTGAACGATGCCAAGGCTATGTGGAAATTGGGAAAAGCGCAGACATCTTAGTCTTCCAGGAAAAGCAAGAGTCAGGCTAACTCTTCTATTTAATAACGCGAGACTTTAATGCAGGGCCTGGGCGAGTGGCGGGGGGGGAAAGGTTATTTTGACCTTATGTTAAATAAGAATGAAATGCAGACTGTAGCAGAAAATTGCTGAGAAAAGTAAGATATCAGGAAGGAATATGTATAAACAAAATGCAGCTGTTGATTACTGTATGTAACAAAAAGTATAAATGCTTGCCTTAATTGTTTATCTGAAGGAGACCTGACTAGGTAGGGAAATCCCTGCCTGTGTGTACTCTCCCAACCAATTGCAATTACTCATAATAAAGCTGCCTCTGGCTTGTTGCTTTAAACTCAGAGTGAGGATTTTGTTTTCTTCCACAGTTTTGATGCCATGACTCAGATGGCAACACCCATCTGGGACAGCGACAACTACTACGGACCATTCCCCTGCATTGTTTTATATGGGAATATTTGCACATAGCCTAGTCTCTCAGTTTTTTCTGGTAACGCTACATTCTTGAAGGACTGTAATGATGCATATCCTGCAATACTAAACTAGTACTGCTGCACTTTACCATAGTGTACCTCTTGCTGGAAGCAAAATATTTCTCCTTACAATGTAACAAAAACTGAATGCTTTTTGGAGTTACACATAAGAGACCCACAAGGAATATTTTACAGCAATACATGTTTCAAATAGTGTGGCATCATCCTATATGAAACCCTTAATTATGTCTTTTTAGTAACTTTTATCTACGAGTCCTCCAAGTGCATGCATCAACGAAGAACTTAAGGGGAAATAAATGCGAAGTTTATTTACAGATGAGAAAAAAGTTCAATTAATACAAATTTTCTAGACAACTTAATAGCAGGTTATTATGTTGCCCTGTGAGGAGTCTGGTCTGTCACTGCTCAAGCCAGCAAAGGCTGAGAGTACTCTAAAGAGGCATGGTGTTCATTTTCTGAGGAAAAGAACACACTGCAGTTCTTCCAAATAATCACACTGTCTCACACTCAGAGTGGTATTTATGGATTCCATAAAGAGCAAAACCACCCATCCTTAGCTAGTGGGACATTGTTGTGATTCAGCACCAAATGGTGTGTGTGTGGAGTATGGGAAAGTAAACAGGGAATAAATGGGAACTATGGAGTCCAATTGACTCCACTGGGAACTCCATTGCCTGCATGGCTACATGTTTTGTGCACACACACATGAAAGAGCAAAGCTAACAAATCTGAAAGAAGAAGAAAGAAGAGTGGTAAATAAACTATCCAAGTCAGTACACTGAGAAACAGTGGATCAATGTCCACCATTACAGATGTGTCCTCCTCTTTCCTGCCATATCTTAAAGAGTGTACAGTAAGAAGGATATTTTGTTTTCTTCTCAACTAGTATGCAGGTTTTATCAACAGCCATATCAAACTTTAGCTATAAATCAGCAGAAGAACCACAGCATCCAAGTCATAAATCACATCCACACTTAATTAAAAAAATGAAAATAATGTTGTTGTCTCTACTTTAAATTGTCTCACTCTGTTGCTCACAGATCCCTGTTACTCCATGGTAAAAACGAAAGCAAACTGTAGCAACACATCACATAGGGCATAATCTTGCAAAGATGCTGTGCTGAGTGCCCTCAACTTCTCCCACTGACTTCAGCGGAGGCTGAGGCTACTCAGCAGCTCCCACTGAATTCAGTGGGATTTGTGGTTTACACTAAGCTCAGCACTTTGCAGGAACGGGCTCATATTCAGAAAATAAAACTCCTCCTAAAGTGCAATATAAAGATACTCCGCAGACTGACAGTGTCAAAGGCTTTTCACTTTCTACCTCTGTTCTTCTTTCTTTTCCCTAGAGCACAACTGCGTAAAGAAAAATCTCTAGTCAGATGCCTCATGACTGGACAGTTGCAACAGCAGTCATGTTTCTCCCCTTTTATAAAGTTTTATTACACCTTCGAAAAAAAATTATTTAATCTTCAAAACCCCACCAGTAACAAAGAAATGCAAAGAAGTCAAGTCACATGACTCACACATACCAAGCAAACACTGCCAGTGCAGAAAAACAAAAAGAGCCCATGGAAGAGAACAGCACGAAGTTACAGAACTGAAGCCCATAATCCTTACTCACTGAAGTAAATGGGAGTTTTGTCTCAGTAAGGATTGCAAGATTGCACTCAAACAGATTATTCTGTCAAATATCAAACTTCAGAATAATTTGCTCCCGTTTTGTCAGAGGTTAACAGTTATCATTCCTGCCAGCATATGAAAGCAAAATATAGACATCTGGGAAGGGAAAAATGAAGGAACACTTTATAAAATCCTTGTAATACTCTTGAACTAGAAGAGCTTTTCAGAGGGCCAGAGTGAAAAAATGGTAATTTGCTGAGAAACAGTGCTGTCACTCCTAAAAAGGCATGCAACAGCAACATATTCATAACACTGAGAAGACAGTTTACAGACGCATTAAATTGTCTCTTGCATCCCTTGCTGAACCCTAAGCAACCTCTTTTAAAAACTAGTACAAAATGTTTTGCTACGGAAGATTTCACTTGATGAACACATTTTATTTTCTAAAAGTGTCAAAATCTCATGCACCAGTTCTTAATGGCTTCTTCGCTCTCGCAACACAAAGAACTGTAAATCTGGTTTCTGGCTACTTTGCACAAAGCAGCTGGAGAATACTGGTGAATCTGGTGCGTGGGTCCAAAAAAAATACACAGATCCATCTTTCTTTAACATATGCACAAGAAAAACCATTACAGCTCTGACCTTGCAATTCTTACCCAAGCAAAACATAAGGGGTTGTAGTCTGTAACAGAATCGTGGAAGACTATGGAAATTGAGGATGTTTGGCATCTTGCAGGGATCAGGGCCCTAATTATTTCCATTTGGATTTTGTTTGATGATGAAGTCTGCATTCAAATTTTACATTATGCAGCTGTAGAAAACAGTACGTGACGCCTCATGATACTTTATTCTAAAATTATGTATGCTTTTGTAAATATTACTATAGCTTCTAATTAAGAGAGCAAATAGCCACAGCACAGGTCATGTGTGTCCTTCTGGCACATATAAAATACACACGGACCTCTTCCTTTAATTTGGTGCAAGACTGAACACATTTTTTGCCTGAATCCACACCTCCTCTACTTTGGCTTATCCTCTGTAGCAGGTGCCTAATGGAGAGGTATCTATTTACATGTGTGGGAAAGACTTTCTGAACTACAAAAGCCAGCTCTTTAACTTGGAAACTAAATTATGCTTAGCCTTTTTTCCTTAGTAAATGGTGCAGTAATCCCAAATAAGTGGCATGTAACCCTGTCATGAATCAGGCTCTGTATTCACATTTCAGTGTTTTACAGGTTGTAAATAATACGCACGAGTGCTTCCAAGGACCAAATTGCTCTTTTGCTGCCAACATTAGTTGTTTAATGATCTAAATAGCAGAAGCTACTAATTATTATATTCCATTTTACAGTGTCATTTAAAACCCATACATGTAATTATTACACGTTTTGTTATTTTTATGGCTCTTCTGATACTGAAGAGTGGTAGGTACTTTTAACATGTACTGATCACATATTTATACATTTGGACTATGGCGAAGATACCACATTCTCAGTACGACTATTACATACCCCCCTCACTAAACATTTTCTAAGACATTGTGGTAATTACACAAGGAATCTTTCTTTTCTAGGAAATCAGTGTGAATATGTCCAATGCTAGTAAGAACTGAAAGTCATTACCATCATATCTCTTATCACGTAAACCTTACCTGATACAGCAAGCATTTTGGCTTCAAGTAAAGCTGGTAGTTGGGTCTCAATATCACTCACTTTTCTCCTCAAAGTACTGCATAGTTTCTGACTTGCACAAACCTAAATTAAGGCAGACAGCCATGATATATAATTCATTCATGAAAAAATATAAAGGCAATTTAAATAGGACTTCAAATGTTCTTGGTTTCCAGACATGACATAACATTCTACCATAAGGTAAAAAAACTTAATAAAAAGTGATGTGTGATACTTCTGTAAAGACATGTATCAGAATTCATTGGCTTTGCAACACATTCCAATATAAAAATGAGAAAACAGTATTGTATTATTAGCTATCCACATGAGAGAACTAACACAGAGTATGTTTCAGTAGTAGATATCATGAGCGTTTAAGCAGAAGGCCAAGATTATGAACTTTGCACCAATGGCCTATTTTCAATAATGATGTCTGGTAACCAGTGGAATTCAGGTAAACAGAGGTTTGGGGTTTAAGGGTACGTCCATACTACCCGCCCGGGTCGGCGGGTAGCGATCGACTTCTCGGAGTTCAATATATCGCGTCTCATCTAGACGCGATATATCCAACTTCGAACGTGCTCCCGTCGACTCCGGAACTCCACCACCGCGAATGGTGGTGGCGGAGTCAACGGGGGAGCTGTGGACTTCGATCCCGCGCCGTGAGGACGGGTAAGTACTTCGAACTAAGGTACTTCGAGTTCAGCTACACTAGTCGCGTAGCTGAACTTGCGTACCTTAGTTCAAACCCTCCCGCCCCCAGTGTAGACCAGGCCTAAGAGTCAGTAACACAAAATGTACAGATAAGTTATTTTTGATAAACAAATTCCCATACCCCTTCTTAACTGAAACATCAAATTCTGCTATACTACTATGGGTGGGCAATGGAGAGAGCCTACAGTAGTTCAAGACATTGTAGTTAGTTTCATATTCAGTAGCTGCTACTCCATCAGTATGTAGCGCAGGGTTTCTGCTGAAAGACTTCTGTGACACCTCCCGGGAGCTCTCAAGGTTGCGAGGCACCACGCTACCACCCGCCCTTAGCTTGAGGAAGCCTTGTCTGTGTCTGTCAGGAGTCAGCTCCCCAACTCCATTGGCCACGGGCAACACAAGCCCTCCCCTCTAGGCCTCACAGGCCCCACTGTCTCTCTACAAGTTAGCAATAGGCACAGTCCCACTCTTGAGCTCTCTGAGCATCTCCCTGGAGTGTCCAGCCAATGGTACACTGGGCACTTGCAGTATTCACAGATTCACTTTTTCCGAAGAAACAGTGGCCTCCAGCTTCCCAGTTTCACCTCAAATCACCTCTCCACTTAACACGTAGCACTTAGATATGTTTACAGTGAAATCAAGTATAAGTTTATTTAACAAAGCACAGAGATTCAAACGATAGCAAGAAGTATTTAAAACAAATGGCAACATATAAAATAAAATCATAAACACACATTCTAGATACCAGACTTAATTAACACTCTTGTGTCTTGTAGAGTTTAGTTCACTCAAACTCCTTTCAGTGTTTTATACCCAGCCTTGGCTGTGACATGAGGCTGACATGCTGTCAGCTTGCCTTCTACATGAAGGATTCAGTGTGTTTCTTTGCCCCCACTAGATATACCAGAACAGTCCTTTGTCTTTTTTCATAAAGAGGACACCTCCTGCTGTTCATTTCATCTTGTAGATTTTGCAATCTCTTATTTAGCCTGGAAGGGGGTTCAGTATGCATATAGACATACAATATATAATACCCAAACGACCAAACAGGAAAATAGATATCTCTTACCTCCTGCCTGAAAGGAACATTTCTGAGGTATGTCACCTCTTGGTGACCTGCCTAAACGCCAAGACCTTACGATCATAATTTTTAGTATAGATTCCTAATTCCTTATATATTAAAAGTACATTTTGCAAGGATTATGATGACCAGTGAACCACTGGCTCTCACCAGAGACCTCACATGTTACCCTTTGGTGAACTATTATGCATATATCCAACCCACAGTATTCCTGTAAAACCATATGCACCTCCTGTGCCTTTTGCCATTTGGCACCAAGTCCCTGGGTCACAACTTCCAGGTTCAAAAATATAACTAGATCTGCCAGAGGGACTGTGAAAAGCCAAAGCACAGGATGATAGCTAGTATGGAGAATAGAGGGAGGAGAAAACTGATATGAAAACAAACAATACTTTATATTTAATGTACATTACCACCCCAACGCTCTGCCCCAGCCCTGAGCCCCTTCCTGCACCCAAACTCCCTGCCAGAGCCTGTGCCCTGCACCCCCTTCTGCACCCCAACCCCCTGCTCCAGGCTCAGCTCAGATCCCCTTCTCATGCTCCAAACCCCTCAGCCCCATCCCACAACTCCTGCACCCCAACCTCCTGCCCCAGCCCGATGAAAGTGAGTGAGGGTGGGGGAGAGCAAACGTTGGAGGGAGGGGGATGGAGTGGATGGGGCCTTGGGGAAATGGCGGGGAAGGGTGCGGGGCAAGGTGTTTGGATGTGGAGGAGCACGTGGTTCAGACATCCCTTACGGGAGGATCTAATAATAGAGAAACTCTATGTCCTAGTGAGGACGAGAGGATGGAAAATGATAAAGTACAGGCAGGGTCTGATCAGAAACAATCAAATAAAAAAGAGTCCCATTCAATTACATCATGTAATGTCAGACAGCTAAAAGGAGACAAAGTTTTAAAGTGCTTATATACCCAATGCTAAAAGTCTAAATAATAAAATGGGTGAACTAGAGTGCCTTGTATTAAATTAGGATATTGATATAATGGGCATCACAGAAACTTGGTGGAATGAGGATAATCAATGGGATACAGTAATACCAGAGTACAAAATATATCCGAAGGACAGAACAGGTCATGCTGGTGGGGGAGTGGCATTATGTGTGAAAGAAAGCGTAGACTCAAATGAAGTAAAAATTGTAAACTAATCAAACTGTACCATAGAATCTCTATGGATAGAAATTCCATGCTCTAATAAGAAGAATATAGTGGTAGGGATATATTACCGACCACCTGACCAGGATGGTGATGGTGACTGTGAAATGCTCAGGGAGATTAGAGAGGCTATTAAAATAAAAAACTCAATAATAATGGGGGATTTCAATTATCCCCATATTGACTGGGTACATGTCACCTCAGGACAGGATGCAGAGATAAAGTTTCTTGACACCTTAAATGACTGCTTCTTGGAGCAGCTAGTCCTGGAACCCACCAGAGGAGAGGCAATTCTTCATTTAGTCCTAAGTGGAGCACAGGATCTAGTCCAAAAGGTGAATATAGCTGAACCGCTTGGTAATAGTGACCATAATATAATTAAATTCAATATCCCTGTGGCAGGAAAAACACCACAACAGCCCAACACTGTAGCATTTAATTTCAAAAGGGGAACTACACAAAATGAGGTGGTTAGTTAAACAGAAATTAAAGGGTACAGTGCCAAAAGTGGAATCTCTGCAAGCTGCGTGGAAACTTTTAAAGACACCATAATAGAGGCTCAACTTAAATGTATACCTCAAATTAAAAAAAACAGTAAAAGAACCAAAAAAGAGCCACCGTGGCTAAACAACAAAGTACAAGAAGCAGTGAGCAGCAAAAAGGCATCCTTTAAAAAGTGGAAGTTAAATCCTAGTGAGGAAAATAGAAAGGAGCATAAACACTGGCAAATGAAATGTAAAAATACAATTAGGAAGGCCAAAAAAGAATTTGAGGAACAGTTAGCCAAAGACTCAAAAAGTAATAGCAATTTTTATTTAAAGTACATCAGAAGCAGGACGCCTGCCAAACAACCAGTGGGGCCACTGGACGATCGAGGTGCTAAAGGAGCACTCAAGGACGATAAGGCCATTGTGGAGAAACTAAATGAATTCTTTGCATCGGTCTTCATGGCTGAGGATGTGAAGGAGATTCCCAAATCTGAGCCATTCTTCTTAGGTGACAGATCTGAGGAACTGTCCCAGACTGAGGTATCATTAGAGGAGGTTTTGGAACAAATTGATAAATTAAACAGCAATAAGTCACCAGGACCAGATGGTATTCACCCAAGAGTTCTGAAGGAACTCAAAAGTGAAATTGCAGAACTACTAACTATAGTCTGTAACCTATCATTTAAATCAGCTTCTGCACCAGATGACTGGAGGATAGCTAATGTGACACCAATTTTTAAAAAGGTTTCCAGAGGTGATTCCAGCAATTACAGATCTGTAAGCCTGACTTCAGTACCAGGCAAACTGGTTGAAACTATAATAAAGAATAATATTGTTAGACATATAGATGAACATAATTTGTTGAGGAAGAGTCAACATGGTTTTAGTAAAGGGAAATCATGCCTCACCAATCTATTAGAATTCTTTGAGAGGGTCAACAAGCATGTGGACAAGGAGGATCCAGTGGATATAGTGTACTTAGATTTTCAGAAAGCCTTTGACAAGGTTCCTCACCAAAGGCTCTTACGCAAAGTAAGCTGCCACAGGATAAGAGGGAAGGTGCTCTCATGGATTGGTAACTGGTTAAAGATAGGAAACAAAGGGTAGGAATAAATGGTCAGTTTTCAGAATGGAAAGCAGTAAATAATGGTGTCCCCCAGGGGTCTGTTCTGGGACCAGTCCTATTCAACATATTCATAAATGATCTGGAAAAAGGGTTAAACAATGAGGTGGCAAAATTTTCAGATGATACAAAATTATTAAAGATAGTAAAGACCCAGGCAGACTGTGAAGAGCTACAAAAGGATCTCTCAAAACTAGGTGACTGGGCAACAAAATGGCAGATGAAATTTAATGTTGATAAATGCAAAGTAATGCACATTGGAAAGCATAATCGCAACTATACATATAAAATGATGGGGTCTAAATTAGCTGTTACCACTCAAGAAAGATCTTGGAGTCATTGTGGATAGTTCTCTGAAAATATCCACTCAATGTGCAGCGGCAGTCAAAAAAGCGAACAGAATGCTGGGAATAATTAAGAAGGGGATGAAAAATAGGACAGAAAATATCATGCTGCCTCCATATAAATCCTTGAGTACTGTGTGCAAAAGTGGTCACCCCATCTCAAAAAAGATATATTGGAATTGGAAAAGGTTCAGAAAAGGGCAACAAAAATGATTAGGAGTGTGGAACAGCTTCCGTATGAGGAGAGATTAATAAGACTGGGATTTTTCAGCTTGGAAAAGAGACAGCTAAGGGGAGATATGATTGAGGTCTGTAAAATCATGACTGGTGTAGAGAAAGTAGATAAGGAAGTGTTATTTATTACTTTTCATAAACACAAAAACTAGGGGTCACCAAATGAAATTAATAGGCAGCAGATTTAAAACAAATAAAAGGAAGTATTTCTTCACACAATACACAGTCAACCTGTGGAACTCCTTGCCAGAGGATGTTGTGAAGGCCAAGACCATAACTGGGTTCAAAAAAGAACTAAATAAATTCACAGAGGATAGGTCCATCAATGGCTATTAGCCAGGATGGGCAGGAATGGCATCCCTAGCCTCTGTTTGCCAGAAGCTGGGAGTGGGCAACATGGGATGGATCATTTGATGATTACCTATTCTGTTCATTCCCTCTGGGGCACCTGGCACTGTCGAAAGACGGAATACTGAGCTAGATGGACCTTTAGTCTGACCCAGTAGGGCCATTCTTATTTTCTTATGTTTTTGTGCGATTAGACAGTTGGCAACCTTAACCACAGTTCTTTCCAGCCCTTTCTTAGGGCTTGATCCTAAGACTCCTTTCCATCCACAAATGACAGCTCCTCACCCAGAGGGCCACACTCATTTCCCAGGCACCCAAGCTGTATTCCCTCTGTCAATGTCCCAATGGTCCATCTCACCAGTCATATGATCTGTGCTTTGCACATGGTCATTCACGGCCCACCTTCCTCAGCAAAATCCATTTTACCCAATACTGCCTCTTATCACCTCCTTTTTTTTTTCTAACGCCTTCCAACTGTCCATTTGGGCAGATTCTGAGCCCCCTCTCCAGCTCAAGCCGCCCTTTCTCTGGCTGTCTCTTCCCCAGGACAGCATTCTGAACTTCTGCACCACAGCTTCAGGTGCTAGTGCCTGGGCCAGGGTTACTACAAAGGTGCCAGAAAAAAAACGGGAGCCATTTTCTCTCTCAACTCTCCAAAATAAATTAATGTTTTTGCAATGATTTCTGTTGAAGTGGTAATCTTTCTCTGTGGGTACAGGATGGCTCAGGGGATTGGTAATTACACAAGGAATCTTTCCACTCTAGGAAGTGTGAATATGTCCAATGTTAGTATGAACTTAAAGTCATTACCATCAGACAGCTGTTTGGTAATTATATGAAATGAGTTGGTAGATTAAGTGAACAGTGTGTCTAAATCACAACCTCCACTGTCAGAACTGGTGCTTATTGGCAGTCTTATTAACAGCCTAAGTAGAGAAGCCATGGGCTGAATGAAGGCTTAACCTACATCTAGAGATGTCCCTCTAGACCAGGATAGAAGCTTGCGGGTAAGGCTCTGCAAGTACCCGTGACACATCTTTCTGTGGATAAATTCTGGACTTTAATCATCAGGGATGTCAGATAATATCTTCCAACAAAACTAAATGAAAGAGAGAAATAGGGGAACAAACTATTCACTTAACTTTCTTTAGCTAATCATATTATTGCTATTTTACACTAGTTATATTCCACATAAACTAAGCTTTCCTTTCGCTATCTCCATAGTGGCTACCATTATTCATTATGATAACTTGTCCTGCTACAAAAGAAAGCCTTTTCCATAGGTAATGAAAATGCCGAAGATTAAAAAATCCAGCAACCTTCTCCTCTTTCTCTGATTTGCCTGATTCAAACAGCTCATGTCTTTGTAATCCCAACTCTACTTTCCAACCTTCCATTACTCTCAGTGACCAACACAGTATACATCAGTCACACCTAGTGATGTAAGTCAAGGGCTAGGAGCTAGGAACCTCCTGAATTTTATTCCTAACTTTAATAATGAGTCTGCCCATGACTTTAGGGCAGTTACTTACACCCAAATCCTGTAGTCTCTACTCAAGAACTCCCATTGAAGTCATTGGAAGTAAGGATTTAGAATTTTGCTCTTACATCTTCTGCCAATTTCCTCATCTGTATAATAGGTAAATAAGTATTTTGTACCCATCTCATAGGCTGTTAAGAGGTTTACCTATAGAGGTTAATGTTTGTAAAGTGTTCTGAAGATGAAAAAAAGCCCAAAAGTATTATCTTAATCCTTATATTAGGGGCCCAATCCCATATTCCTCACATAGAAAAGTCTCACTTTGAAGTCAAAGGGAGTTTGGAATGTGTAAAAGGTATGGAACCAGGCCATGTGTGACTTCATATTTAATGCAGCTTTGGGGTTTATATTACAATACATTAATGGAGTTTTTTAAAAAAAAATTGTTTTTCATATATAGGTTTCCGAAGAGCTTTAGAGCAACTAGAAACCATCTTAATTTAGGGCCTAATCCTGCAAATCCTTATTCAGTAATCCTTACTCAGCCAGGCAGTCCCAGTACAACAACTGGGGCTCAGGCAAGAAAGGAGTCTTAGGATCAAGCCCTTATAAAGCAAATACTGATGACAACATTTGCGTAGTAACATCCTTTTACATCTTTTCCATGTGTGATATGTTACTCTACAGTGGCAGGAATGGGGTGGGGAATATGGGCTAGAACACTAAAATTAACACATTCTTTCAAAAGTGGAATACAGTCTTCAGCATTCACTGTAACAATTGCTTAGAAAAACAGGGAGATGGAAGCTCTGTTCAATGTCTGAAGCAAAGGGCAGCACTCAGTCAACAAGCATACATCCAAGTACAATAATGTATTTCAGCATCACTGCTTGTTATTGGCTCAAGTCCTGTATTACTTCTCAAGGAAACAGAATGGGTGGAGGAGTGTTCACTTTGTTAATATGTAGTGTGTGATTTTTGCCACCTCAATTGAAAAATGATGTAGTAGAAACAGAAAAGATAGAAAAAGCCAATGTAAATATTAGACGCCCGGGAGGCTGGAAGACAGCGATCATCAAAGAGAGATTTACTTTGAGAGAAGAGTAGGAAGAGATATGATAAAAGTATATAAAAAGAAATGAGTTGGAGAAAGGCAATATTGTGCTTCCTATTTATCCTCTGAATAAACAAACAACGAGGGAATGCAATGAAATGTTTAAAAATATTTTTATCTATTTAACATTTACTATTTTAAGAAACAGATATAATGTGTGGAATTCACTACCGCATGTTAAACTAAGTAATTTTTGTGACAGATGAATGACGTAGGAAGCATGGAAACTCCAAAAAGCTATTAGATTCAGATGTGCCAGATGCTAGCCGCTGGGATTAATAACACACTTTTGTATCTGTAAATGTTATAGGTATCTTTGTGAACTACGGACAGTATTCTAGCTCCATGGGAGAGGGTTACTGAGCTTCGCCAAGGAACTAAAATCAGTGGGACGTGATTATTGCAGATCCTGGGACAGGTAAAACAGCTTCAGAGAAGTACCACCCTCTGCAGTTAATTGCATATATTAGTTCAGAATGGATTCAAGATACCCAGGAGACAAGAAATAGCTTGTGGTATAAAAAGCCAGACTGAACTAGCTGAGAGGACTCTCATTTTGATTAAAAAATTGTCATGAGTTTGTAACCAGGAGGGCAAAACCCTGCTAGAAGGGTTTGAAGGACTGGAACCTGCCAGGGTCTCATTTTAGAAGATAGTTAACTTATTATGCATGTACACTCTTTGTTTCATTTTATATTAAATGTTACTATCCTAAAATAAATGTATTGTGCTCTGTAAAAGCTGGCTGGTCACTAGCAACCCTGAAATTGTCCCTGAGAGATAGCAAATGGCAGGTGCTGGTCGCTGGTGAATTGCTAGGAGACCGCAAACCCCTGATCTGAAGGGAGAGGGATGCAGGTCCCCACCCACAGAGAGGTGATGGCTGAATGCTTGAGATGTAATAAGCAGTAGCTGTTAGCAGACCATAGAGAAGGCAGAAATGCAGTTAACTCCGGAAGTATGACCATTTTAATAGAGAGACATGTAGAGTGAGGTAATAGTTTTTATTGGACCAACTTCTGCTGGTGAGGCCTTGTCTACACTACACAGTTGAAACAGTGGATGCATGCAGACTGCGATGCAACTTTTGGCAGCAAAAATGCCCTGTTTTGGCAACAAGATCAAACCACCCCGACGAGAGACGCAAGGTTTTTTGAGAAAATGTTTGTCGACAAAGTGTCAGTGTAGACACCACGCTTGATTTTATTGCTTTAACTGGCCTCCAGAAGGTGTCCACAATGCCCATCTGGTCAGCAGTTTGAATTCCACTGCCCTGCAGCCAGGTAAACAACCATCCACCCTCTCCCTTAGAAACCCCAGGAATTTTTGAAATTCCATTTCCTCTTGACTTGGCATGGAGAGGTCTCATTGCATCTTCCCAGGTGACCATGATGGCTTATCACAGCAAATGCTCTCCTGCTTGGACCACTACGGAGCTGCTGGAGCTGCTCAGTATACGGGGAGAGAAGGCTGTGCAGTCCCAACTGTGCTTGAGCTGTAGGAATTTTGATATCTACAGGCAGATTTCTCTAGGCTTGTGTGAAAAGGGCTGTGATCGGGACATGCTGAAGTGCAGAGCGAAGATAAAGGAGCTGAGGCAGGCGTACCATAAGGCGAGGGAGGCAAATTGTCACTCCAGCACTGCACCTAAGACCGCCCAGTTCTATAAGGAGCTGGATGCTACACTCAGTGGTGACCCCACCTCCACTGCCAAGAGCCCTGTGGATACTTCGGCGGGCCCGGAGGCAGCGGAAAGAGAACCTAACCCAATGATGAAGAAGAGGTGGGGTTACATGATGATGTGGAGCTCCCAGCAGGGTCACCCATGGGGCAGGCAGCCAGGAACTGTTCACCACTCTGGAGGTGTCTAGCCAGTGTCAGCAGTTGCTCTCTCATGAGCAAGAAGCAGGAGAGACACCTAGTAAAGTGGCTACAGTTTGTGTAGTGCAGGGGTGGGTTCAGGGTATAGAAATATACAAGGCTGATTGTGTTTCTGTGTGCTGGACATTTCCCTGTGCAGCTAATCAGGAACAGGCAGAACAGGGTATTGATGCACACAGAGATCTCACGGGAATCCTCCAGAGAGATCTCTAGGAAAGTTTCCTGGAGGTACTCGGCAATTCTCTGCTGAAGATTCCTTGGCAGAGCTGCTTTGTTCCTTCCCCCACTGTAGGAAACTTTCCCGCACCATTCAGCAATCACTTGTGCAGGGTCCAAAGCAGCACACAGGGAAGCAGTATAGGGACCAGGGCAGAAGCCACAAGCATGTAGCAGATGTACCCTCGCTTCCCTGCTTACCCTCAGAGTGAGATATCTATTATAATGACCCCCTCCTGTGGAAAAGTGTGGGAGAATTTTAGAATTTTTCCCTAGTCGGCTGCACCTCAACACTTGCAGAGTCCTCTTTTCCATCATGTAGCACACCACCCACCAGCCAACACTCACCATGCTTTGGATGTTCACCGAGATGTGTGCTTGCCAAGGGTCAATGAGAAAGTGACAATATGTTACCAGAGCTTTATTTTACTGACATGTTTCAATACTGTGCATGAACTTAACAATCATGTTTCTGTGCATTGTTCTTTGTGCTTCGGCAGATGTGGCCTTGAGGAACACCCCAAACACGCTGGCCACCAGATAAGAAAGTGCCCAAGACCGAGCAAAGAAGACATGTTCAGGGAGGTACTGCACTTCTGCAATGCAGAGAAAAGGGAACTCAAGGAGTGGAGGGAAGCCGAAAGGCAGGACAGAAAAGAAAATCAGGAGTTTGTTAAGGACACTACTGAGCGGATGATTAAAGTCATGGCGAAGCAAACACAGATGCATGCCTGCCCTCCCCTGCAGCACATTCAGAACTCTTTTCTGTGCCCCCCCACAAACACCGCCTGCACAGTCCTTTCCGCTTTCTGGGACTTCTCGGTTTCCCCTTCACTCCACCCCCTTGAACAATTTTCAAAATGATAGCTGGACCTACACACAGCTCTGAAAGCTGCCCTAGCCTGGTACCTCCTTTCCCACCAAGCACTTTTGTGTGTGTGTGTGTGTTGTTTCTTGTGCAATAAAAGCAAAGTTTTTGAACGGTAACTCATTTTTATTTGTTTCCTATAAATTGAGATAGCAGGCACTACCAATACATATACAGTCAGTTTAATCATTTGCTTACTGGAACGTAAGGCCCCAAATTTCACCATTGCTTCCTAGGAAAACTACATGTCATGTACCATTGCAGCACCAATCACAGAGGTATACATTACTGGCTCTCATTTTCAAAGTGTTGCCTCAAGGCCTCCCTGATTCAAATTGTCCCCTCTGGGCCCCTCTGATAGCCCTGGTATCTGGCTGCTCAAAACATGCAGCCAAACAGTCTGCCTCAACACTCCACCCCTGAGCAAACCTTTCACCCTTAGCTTCACAAAGATTACACAATGTACAACACACAGCTATGACCATGGGAATATCATCCTCATTGAGGTCTAACTTGCTATAAAGGCATCGCCGGCGCACCTTTAATCTGCCAAAGACATATTCCACTGTCATCCAGCACCTACTCAGACTGTTGCTGAACCACTCCTTACTGCTGTGCAGGTTTCCTGTGTAAGGGTTCATGAGCCATTGCTGTAAGGGGTACGCCTGGTCTCCCAGGACCATTATCAGCATTTCAACATCCCCCCCTGTAATCTTCTGGTCTGGAAAGAAAGTCCCCATTCGTAGCTTTCTATACAGGTCGATGTTCCTGAAGATGTGTGTGTCATGTACCTTCCTGGACCATCCCGCGTTGATATCAGTGAAACACCCACAGTGATCCACAAGCACCTGCAACACCATGGAGAAATACCCCTTCCTATTGATGTACTCCATTGCAAGGTGGTCTGGTGCCAAAATTAGAATGTGTGCGCCATCTATCACCCCACCACTATTAGGGAAACCCATTTCTGCAAAACTGTCCACTATTTCATGCACTCATTTCTCAGAATCACCATCCTTCATAGCAAGATGCAATTAATTGCCCTGCACACTTGCATTAACGCAGCCCCAACAGTCTACTTCCCAACTCCAAAATGATTTGCGACTGACCAGTAGCAGTCTGGAGTTGCCAGATTCCACACAGTGCTTCTCTACCAAAAGGGCAGCTCTCATTCTGGTGTCCTTGCGCCGCAGGGCTGGGACGAGCTCTAAAGCAATCTAAAGTTGCTCCTTTCCATATCATACAGCATGTCAGGTAACTGGGAGTTTCTTCAGTTAGAACTTTGTAATTATCTGCACTGCCATCTGCGATATCTTAATGACAATTATCAGAACTGTGGGATCCACCCCTTCTCACAAAGATGTTGGGGGCACAGCAAACAAGGGCTGTTGAAAAATGCCGTGAAAGAAAGCCAGAAGCCCATGGAATGCTGGAACAGAAAGTGATGCATCATGGGACATTGAGGCCAGTCCCAAGATGCACCACGATCTGCTCCGTCTCCCCACAAGACCTAGCGACAGAAGGTGTCGAGCTGGTCTATGGTATAGGTACCCACAGTGCATTAATCACACTGTCGATGATATTCCACAGATGTCCCAACTGTGGACATGCTCTGCTGACAGACGGAGCGAGTGTGAACATGCAATACCAATTTTTAATATAGCGCTTTTTGAGTGTCGACATGACTTTTGTCAACAAAACTCTGTAGTATAGACAAGGCCTGAAAGAGACAAGCTTTCAAGCTCCACAGATATCTTTTTCAGCTCTGTGAAGATTGGAAGCTTGTCTCTTTCACCAGCAGAAGTTGGTCCAATAAAAGATATTACCTCACCCACCTTGTCCCGCTCATACTCAGGGACCAACACAGCTACAACAACATTGCAAACAACAATTGTAATAGTTAAACAAGGATTAGGAATTTAAATATGAGTAAGAACATCTGAAGTAACAGCAATGTTTCCCACAACATTACGACAAACTATCTGGATAAGGTGGAGAACAGACAGACCTCAATTGTTAGTGAGGTTTTAGCTTTCATTTTAAAAAGTCTCCAGATGTTATGGTTGAAAATAAACATTCAAAATGTGAAAAAAAAGTGTATCCAAATCAGTGATTTCTGCCTAAAATTGGAGAGAGCTTGAAGCAATAGTTCTAAGGTGTGAAATGACCCATTCATTTCAGTGGTGTGCCCTCAGATGCCAATGACATCATCTTAAATGTCACCACTGTTAACTATATCACTGCTCATTAAAGCATGTAAAAAAGGAAAGGAAATATATCATCATATTATGAAGATCTACACCAGCATTTCCCCAAGTGTGGGTGGGGAAGGAATACAGTGATATTATAAATTAATTTAATAACACAGGCCAGAGCTGTTGGGGAGTGACTGGCTTCATTTTTCATTAAAAAAAAAAAAAAAAAGGGAAGAAGGTGGATCCGGGGAACTATAGGCCAGTCAGCCTCACCTCAGTCCCTGGAAAAATCATGGAGCAGGTCCTCAAGGAATCAATTCTGAAGCACTTAGAGGAGAGGAAAGTGATCAGGAACTGTCAGCATGGATTCACCAAGGGCAAGTCATACCTGACTAACTTAATTGCCTTCTATGAGGATATAACTGGGTCTGTGGATGAGAGGAAAGCAGTGGATGTGTTATTCCTTGACTTTAGCAAAGCTTTTGATATGGTCTCCCACAGTATTCTTGCTGACAAGTTAAAGAGGTATGGGCTGGATGAATGGACTATAAGGTGGATAGAAAGCTGGCTAGATCGTCGGGCTCAACGGGTAGTGATCAATGGCTCCATGTCTAGTTAGCAGCAGGTATCAAGCGGAGTGCCCCAAGAGTCAGTCCTGGGGCTGGTTTTGTTCAATATCTTCATTAATGATCTGGAGAATGGCGTGGACTGCACTCTCAGCAAGTTTGCAGATGACACTAAACTGGGAGGAGTGGTAGAGATACTGGAGGGTTGGGATAGGATACAGAGGGACCTAGACAAATTAGAGGATTGGGCCAAAAGAAACCTGATGAGGTTCAACAAGGACAAGTGCAGAGTCCTGCACTTAGGACAGAAAAATCCCATGAACTGCTACAGACTAGGAACCAAATGGCTAGGCAGCAGTTCTGCAGAAAAGGACCTAGGGGTTACAGTGGACGAGAAGCTGGATAGGAGTCGACAGTGTGCCCTTGTTGCCAAGAAGGCTAACGGCATTTTGGACTGTATAAATAGGGGCATTGCCAGCAGATAGAGGGATGTGATCATTCCCCTCTATTCAGCATTGGTGAGACCTCATCTGAAGTACCGTGTCCAGTTTTGGGCTCCACACTACAAGAAGGGTGTGGAAAAATTGGAAAGAGTCTAGTGGAGGACAACAAAAATGATTAGGGGGCTGGAGCACATGATTTATGAGGCGAGGCTGTGGGAATTGGGATTGTTTAGTCTGCAGAAGAGAAGAATAAGGGGGATTTGATAGCTGCTTTCAACTACCTGAAAGGGGGTTCCAAAGAGGATGGATCTAGACTGTTCTCAGTGGTACCCGATGACAGAACAAGGAGTAATGGTCTCAAGTTGCAGCAGTGGAGGAGGTTTGGGTTGGATATTAGGAAAAACTTTTTCACTAGGAGGGTGGTGAAGCACTGGAAAGGGTTACCTAGGGAGGCGGTGGAATCTCCTTCCTTAGAGGTTTCTAAGGTCAGGGTTGACAAAGCCCTGGCTGGGATGATTTAGTTGGGAATTGGTCTTGCTTTGAGCAGGGAGTTGGAGTAGATGACGTCCTGAGGTCCCTTCCAACCCTGATATTCTATGATTCTATGATTTTCCTTAAGTGTGGATTCAGCTTTCTAATGTTTGGAAAAATTCTGAGATGCTGAGTTACAGTATATTAGAGAGAGAGACAGAGAGATGGACTAGCAATCTGTGTGTTTCAGGATATAAACCACATATTTGCCAAAATCAGGAAGGAATTTCCCCTCCAATTATATAGCATTGTGAATTAAGCACATTAAGGCCATATTAACTCTCCATCCAAAGCATTCTCCAGTCACTGTCAGAGAAGACTAGTGGATCATTGATCCATTATGGCATAAGGAACCACCACATTCTGTGATACAGGAGGGCCAGGGAGCAGTGGGAGAGGGGAAATATATAAGCCCTAGGCTAATTAAGGTGTGGTTCCCTGTAGACTAGGAAGGGTTGATACAGGTTAATTGGAGCATCTGTAGTCAATTAAGGCCCTGTCAGGAACCTAATAAACCCCCCTGCTTCAGCATGCAGGGAGGAGGAGGAGGAAGGATAGAGGACTGGAGCTTGGAGGTGTGTTGTGAGATTTGAAAGACGAGAGAACCGAAGTAAGGGAGACCCTGCCCCGGCAGGGCAAAAAGACTCCCTCCCCCAGTGTCTAAGGACCAAGGGTAACCTCACCCAAGGGGGAAGAGGGTAAGAAACCCACAGGGCTTGAGAGGAGCTGGGCCTCAGAATGAGGAGCAAACCCAGACCCCTCCCCCGCTTCCCTCCTCTACTACCTGCCCCGGGCCACTATTGGGGCCCTCGCCACCCAAGAGCAGGGGCAAGGGATTGCATCTTAGCCCCCCCGTCGCCCTCACAAGAAAAGTGGAGGCCCTACCATATGAACATCGGCCATCTTGTCACAATTCTTTATAGTGGGTGGAAGATATGGAAAATAAGAAACTGAAAATCAGATTTGAGATACAGTAGCAGCAGTATCTCAGATGAAAGCAATAGTGGTAACCCAAAAGTTTCACACTCCTATTCTTCACATGTACAGGGTTGGGAGAAATTACTGAAATAATTTGGTGGGAGGAGTACCAAAAACTTCCCACAAAAAAAATAACAATATAAGTATCGACATTTGTTAGATATTATAGGCCACAAATGCAAAAAAAAAATATTATGCATATACGTCATATACAAAGTATGTGCCAGTGAGCAGACTTGTGTGTCTGCATATTTTGCATGAATGAGAAAACAGGCAAATATATGTGCAAGTGAGCGATTGCATGAGTAACAGCATATTTCCTGCACACAATTACCAGTTTGTAGCAACAAATCAGCATTTTGTACATGCCATTTAAGGCACTGATGTTTGAAAAGGAAGCTTCAAATCTAATAGTACACATGATGGGTGCTTCGCTACTGGAAATTCACTGGGCATTAGGCACCTAATTCCCCAGGTGCCTTTGAAAAATTCACCCTTAATGCACCTAACAACCATGCCACAAGTATCATATAAACACATGGATTACATGGTAACTAATCTCCTGAGTCTGCAAACAGCTATGCACTGCTTAAATTTACTCATATGAGAAAGTGACATTAGTCAGTAGGACAATTTATATGCATAAATTTAAGCAACTGCATAAGTGTTTGCAGAATCAGGACCTAATGGAGGATGATATACAATGAAAGTCAACAGGAGAAAATACAATACTCAAGTCCATTAAGTGTCCTGGAAACTATGATGCACTATATGATTTTTTTTTAATATGTGCGAGCATGTCTAAACTTTACCCAGTTGGGATGAAAATGTAATTCATTTATCATAATTACCCTGGGCCTGATTCTGATTTCCACTTGCACTACTGTAATTCCTGAGTAACATTGCTAACTTCAATGGAGTCAATCTGGATTTACACCAGTGAAACCAATATGAGAATATGGCTTTTTTCCTAAGAATAAAGACATTCAATTGTGACCAGATTTCACTTTTATTTCATAAAGCTGACAGTTCTTTTCTAAGCTGAGACCAACAGATTGGTTTCTATTGTGAACATGAGCCAAGAAATATTACATTTAATGAACCATTCCACCAGCTTCCTTTGGCAGACACACTAACATTTTTGAATGCCTTAACCAGGTTTAGATTTCTTTTTTAAACAGATATTAAGAATATTTATATGTTAAACATATTCAGAAGAAATACCATACATTTGGCCTTTCAATAGGGACAATATTGTATTTAAAAAAGTAATGCATTATCTTTGTTTCTTATATGTACTGGAAAAAAATGATAGTTGATATGCACTTACTTTGGCAGTCGTTTCTTTAATGGACATGCTGAGTGATTGTTCTTTTTCCTGAAGGCTAGATGGATTAAAAGAAAAGAAAAATGTTGACTTTCTTCACTAACCATGGTATGTTACACAATCTATTTTTTCATAAATAAGTACATAAAGGCTTTAAGATGATTCTTCCAAGTAGAGAGGTCCAATGTCAGGATAAAAATCATATTTCTCTAAAATCTTCATTTAGTCTGTGTTACTAATAACACTGCGCTGCAGATTATTAGAACAAAGATTTTTTTTCAGTCTAGTTTACTTGTTCTCAACCGATCCCATTTGTTTACTTTTATACTTTATTCAACATGGATAGTAAAACTAGCCTACAATGTATTTCACCAATACGTTTTCATGTACCATATCTATTATTATTTTAATTATCAGTAGTATTAATAATTTGTATAGAAGTAGCCCAGGAGCCCAAACCCTGGAACAGCATTGCACGGTGTGACGCACTGCACAAATACATAACAAAAAGAGAGTTTCTGGTCTTAAAGAGCTTACAATATAGGTATTGCATTGTGTTCAGGTTTCCAGCACTGCTAGAGAATGTTTAAAATCCATCATCCTGTTTTCATTAAAAATTCACCTGAAAATATTTCTATTCATATTTGTTTTTGTAATTTAAAAAACCCTTGCAAACAAAAGTTTTGCCCTGTACTACTCAACTACAGTAACTCCTCACTTTAAGTCGTCCTGGTTAACATTGTTTCATTGTTACGTTGCTGATCAATTAGGGAACATGCTCATTTAAAGTTGTGCAATGCTCCACTCTGATGTTGTTTGGCTGCCTGCTTTCTCCACAGCTGGCAGCCTCCCTACAGCTCCCCCCCCACACACACACAGTGACTCTGGCCCGCCGGCAGACCCCCCGGATCAGCGCCTTCCCCCTTCTCTCCCCCCCACCGGCAGCAATCAGCTAGCTTGCGGCATTTCGGAGGCAGGAGGGAGGGGAGAGGAGTGAGGACTCGGCGCACAGGCTCTCCCTCCCTCCCCTGCCTCCCAAACGCCACAAGCCAGCTGATTGCCCCAGGCAGGAGGGAGGGGGGAGGAACAAGGACTCGGTGTGCAGGCTCCCCCTCCCTCCCCTGCCTCCTGATGGCAGCAATCAGCTGGCTTGCGGCGTTTAGAAGGGAGAGGAGGGAAGGGGGGGGGAGCGAGGACACAGCGTGGGAAGTAAAGGGGGAAGGGGGGGAAAGAAGAGGCAGGTCAAGGATGAGGGCTTGGGGAAAGAGGGGAGTGGGTGGGCTGAGGGTTGAGCCCCCACCCCGCCCCTGGTGCTTGCAGAGTAGAGGAAGCTGCTGCTGCTGTGCAATGTGTTTCTCTTAGCCTAAAGCACCTTCAGCCTCCAGTGCCAGTGGGCTGTGCCTGTGTAGGGTAAGGTAGGGGCACTTCCCAACTATAATACTGTACAGTATGTTTGTAAACACAGCACGTGCACACTACTCCTCCCACCTGCCCCCAGCTTAGTATTAAATTGCTTGTTTAAAAATTGTTTAAAACTTATACCTGTATTAAATTGCTTGTTTAAAATGGTTTAAAATGTATATAATGCCTTTTGTCTGGCAAAAAAAAAAATTCCCTCAGACCTAACCCCCCCTATTTACATTAATTCTTATGTGGAAGTTGGATTTGCTTAACATCGTTTCACTTAAAGTCGCATTCTTCAGGAACATAACTACAACGTTAAATGAGGAGTTACTGTATATGCTTAAGCTTTGCAGATACAACCCATGTTTGTGCACACAAATTGCATGCACAAAATAGACAATCCTGCTAACACTGGATATTATTGAACACCCACTGATAATATAAGCCTATATATACACAATACAAATACAAATTAAATGTATATATACAAAGTAAATACAAACATTACATTAAAAGAATGTTACAGTTGCAAAATCAAACATTCAAAAGTGCATTACTAAACAGTTTTTGATTCACATAATCATCAGCTATTTTTTCCACAGGACCCCTGCCTCATTCAGTGCAGAGGCTGGATGGTCCTCAGAGAATGAATCAGAGCTGTGTAGTGAATGAGGCTGTTATCTGTAGGATCCATGCCTCATTTGTTCCCAAGTTGGAAGCTGTGTCATGAATGAGGCAGAGGACAGTAAGAGCAAAACGGATGATTTTTTGGTTAAGGCAGCTGAAGGCCATCCTGAAGAATCAGATTTTACACCTGCCTCTGCCACAGACTTCATATGTGATGCTGGACAAGACCCTTAAACCAAACTTTTCATCGTTGGCCACTATGTGTTCCTCATTTTTCTAGGAGCCCAGCTTGAGTCCCTGGGGTCTCTGATTTACAGAAGTGCTGAGCACTCAAAGGCAATTAAAGTCAATGGGAAATATGCTATGAATAAATGAAATGCTATCAAATGGTATCAGAAAAATCAGGCCACGAGCATCTCTCTCATTAACTGGCCACCAAAATTAGTGTGTACTTTTGATATTATCTCTGTGCCTTAATTCTACATCTGTATAACAGGCATAATATGGTCTTACTTTACAGTGGTGTTGTGAAGATAAATCAATTCATGTTTGTGAAGCACTCATGCTACAGGAGGTTTTTAGTAGTGGATCGTAAATAAGGCATGGGTCACACAATGCACAAGGATAAAACAAAAAACTGAACTGATGCTTATTAATTGAGAACCGTCCATCCTGTGCATGGAATGAGGTGGGGGTCCTGTGGAAAAAATAGCATGTGATCATGGATTTATATACTGTATCATAAAGCATATACACAAGGGGATAAATTAAGTTGCACAGACAACCTTAATACTGGTATTTCCTAACAGCTGAGCGCTGGACTTCACAACCTTACCATTCTTTTAATGTAGTTTTCTTTGCATGTGATTTCCTAGGTTTTTTTTAAAAAAAAAAAAAGAACTGAAAAAACAAATTCCATGACGTTATCACTATTTATTATTTGAATTATTGAAGTGCCTACAAGCAATTTTTCCCACCCATGCGTGGAAATTAATTTTGTTATATGCACCAATATCGGGGTGATGTGTCACACATCTCCATATTGGTACACACAACAAAATGCATGTATCGGTGCTGGGCTGAGGGTTTCAGAGTGTGGGAGGGGGCTTAGGGGTGTGGCTGAGGTGTGGAGGGGTGAGGGCTCCGGCTGGGGGTGCGAGCTCTGTAATGGGACCGGGGATGAGAAGCTCAGGACTGGGGCAGGAGGTTGTGGGGGTGAAGGCTCTGGGGTGGGGCCAGGGATGAAGTGTTTGGTGTGCAGGCTGCCCCGCGGCTATAGCGGGGAAAGAGGACTCCCCCCAGCTCTCTCTCCCCACAGCAGCACCTAGTCTGGGGGTGGAGGGGAGCCTCTCCCCACCACGGCAGCTCCGGGGCTCAGGCCAAAGGATAGACACCTCTCCCAAGGCCACAGCAAGTCCAGGCTGGGGCTGGGCCGGGACCGGGGCACCTCTTCCCCAGCCACAGCAGGTACGGGCCAAGCTGGGTTGTGGCCAGAGGGGGGTGCGTTTCCCCTAGCCACGGCATGTCATTTTTTATAAATTATATTTGTGGGAGTTTTCACTAACACATTAAACTTTGTTTTTGACAGAACACCTACGAGGCCACAAAGGGCCTTCACAGTAAATGGTGATGGTTCTATATATAGAAATGTAGGGCTGAAACTTGAGAAGCCCTCTAGTCCAGTCCCCCATGCTGAGGCAGGACCAAACCGGACAGGTGTTTGGCTAACCTGATCTTAAAATCTCCAACAACAGGGATTCCACAACTTCCCTTTGAAGCCTATTCTAGTGCTTAACTATACTTACATCTAGAAAGTTTTTGCTAATATCTAACCTAAATCTCCCTTGCTGCAGATTAAGCCCATTACTTCCTGTCGTACCTTCAGTGAACATGGAGAACAACTGATCACCATACTTTTTGTAACAGCTCTTAACGTTCTTGAAGATTGTTATCAGGTCCCCCCTCAGTCTTCTTTTCTCAAAATTAAACATGCCCAGGGTTTTTTTAACCTCACCTCACATGTCAGGTTTTCTAACTTCTTATAATTTTTTATGCTGTCCTCTGGACTCTCTCCAACTTATCTTTCTTAAAATGTGACGCCCAGAATTGGACACAGTACTCTAGCTGAGGCCTCACTAGTGCTGAGTAGAGCAGGACAATTACCTCCTGGGTAACTGACACTTCTGTTAATACATCCCAAAATTATTCTAGCCTTTTTCACAACTGCATCACATTCAATTTGTGATCTACTATAACCTCATGTGGCTAGCCAGTTGCTCTCCATTTTGTTGTTAGGAAGGAAGAAATCAAATGCACAAGTGCAGTATTTTGCACTTGTCTTTACTGAATTTCATCCGGTTGATTTCAGACCAAATAAGTAAATATTGACAGAGTTACCCTTCCACAATCTAAACTACATAGAGGGCTTCCAGTTTTTTATTTGTTTTTGGTGTTTGTGGACAAATTATTATTCAGTTTCAGAGCTAACTATAAAAACTAGTTTTCCCATTTCCGATTTTGGTGGTTTCATCAAATGTTATAGCAGGAATCACTGGTGCACAGTGGCCTCAACCAGCTCTGCAGCATACACAGGACCTTGCTGTATTTTATAGGCGATTTTAATAGGCACCACACACAATGGGGCTATGCAGCAAACAACACTGCAGGTAAAGAACTGACCCCTGGGCATCAGCAAAGAATATGCTCCTCCTTTTAGATGCGAAACAGTGCATCACTTTCCACTCTGCAAGATAGGTCAGAGGATACTGCCCTGACCTGATGTTCATCTCTAAAGATGATACAGGTACGCTAATACCCCCATCACGGATCGTCCTTGATAACTTCCCAAACTGCCTGCACAGACTAGTACTGACCATATTGGCATTCAAATTCCAGTTCTCTACTCAAAACCAGCGCGGCACTGGAAATTCAAAAAGCAGACTGGGCCACTTTCTCTATGACTGTAGAGAACATAATCTCCCACATTCCCCCAACGGCGAATACTTGTGATGATTTTACTGCGCTTCTAATCTCCACTACAAAGAAGAACATCCTCCAAGGACACGTCATCGTACACTCCTTGCTGGACTGCAGAAAGCCAAAAACTCCTCCACAAATATGAGTGCAGAGATCCTCCTACTGGCTGCAGCAAGGCAGAAATAGTGGCTTGGCTGTGTAGGTCTAAACTTCACACACTCAAGCAGATGCACCTGGAACTTCCTGAGACACCTGGGGGCTGCAAATCCCACGTGAAAGCCAATGCCACTGGTGATAAACTTTTGTGGACATAAAAACAGTCAGTGGATAAACAGTATCACAGACAAGTCCAGCATCAACTTTAGCAAGTGATGTCCACGTGCAATCCATCTTCCCAATGGTCTGGATATCAATGCAGCCCGGAAATTCGGAAAGGCAGCAGGGAAACATGGTATCTATCCTGATTTCCTATATCTGGGTCCGCTGGCACAGAAATGAATGATGGAGCTTTTCACAAATATCCAGGAGACCAGTGAAATCCTCTACCTGTGGAGAGAAGCCAAGGACATTGCACCCCTAAAGCCTGGAAAACCTGCAGATTATCCTTCTAGCTATAGACCAATCTCCTTTCTGAACACCATCTACAAGGTGAAGGAGCGTTTGAGTCTGAACCAAATCAGGCCCACTGGGAACACCAGCCTACCTAAGGAACAAGCTGGTTTTCTTCTGTACAAAAGTTGCTGCGACCAGTTCCTGGCCCTCACTACAAGCATCAGTGCTGGATTCCAGCAAAAACTCAAGACCAGTATCGCTTTCATCGATCTGTCAGCAGCATATGACACAGTCTGGAAGGATGGTCTGATACTGAAACTGACCAAAGTGATCCCCTATGTGCAGATTCTTAGGCTGCTGAACACCATTCTTAGTGGCTGAAAGATTTGCGTGTGCCTTGGAGGTCAAACCAGCAAGCCATGAACTTTGAATAATGGGCGATCACAAGGCCCTGTACTTGCTCCAACACTCTTCAACGTATACACAAGTGATATGCCTGAAACAATAGCACAGAAGTTTCTGTATTCTAATGATCTGGCACTCACAACCATTACCATTACATCTGAACTTAAGAGTACTTCCAAAAGTGGCACCTGAAACCAAATCCAAGCAAATCTGTAGTCCCTACCTTCCATTTGACAGACTTGCACAAAACACTGTGTCGAGTTTTATGGTGAAACTATGCGTTATAACCCAAAGCCAACATATCTTAGTGTAATTCGTGACTGTACACTGACCTTTCATGAACACCTCAAGAAAGTAGCCTCTGAAGTGAAGACTCACATCAACATTATTTGAAAGTTAGCAGGAACAAACTGGGGAACAACTGCCCCGGTGCTATGAACATCAGCCTTGGCCCTGGTGTACTCAGTTGCAGAGTACTGTGTGCCAGTGTGGACAAGAAGCTGCCATACCCAACTTGTGGATAGGCAGCTGAATCAGACCATGCAAATCATCCTGGGAACTTTAAGATCAACACCTCTTCCATGGCTTTTTATATTAGCAAACATCGAACCTCCATCTATCCATCGAGATATAGCTACATCACGAGAACTTAAAATGTGCTGAAGACTACTCAGAACTTCCCATCTGCCAGATTATGGATAACATACCCTAACAACACCTCAAAATCACCAACACCACTATAGACCACCTGTGATCACCCCATGTCTCTGGATCCGGACAGGGAATGGCAGTGTGTCTGGACCTCATCTACCGTTCCAAACAAGCACTTGGTTACTGATCCAACCAGTTGCCCTCCCAGTTTCGATATGCCATGCAGACATTGGACCACACTGAAATGAATCCAAACAAACCATAGAAGATACAGCTACTTGATGCACTAGTGGAAAATGAAAGACTGCCCTTTGTACAACTGGTGAAAACATCCAAACCACTGAACACATCATAATGTAGTGCCCCAAATATGGATTCAAAGGTAAATTGGATGATATCCACAACATCACAGAGAAGGACTTGAAATGGCTTATGGACCTACAATTGCATCTACAGAATGTTGCTCTGCAGATGCCGTATGCCAGAGACAGAAAAGGGGGAATCACTTATGCATGCACCACTAATCCATGCACCACAACTGGAATGATGCAACCATGTCTACTGGCTACAAACTGTCTTTCACCAAAAGAGAATTTTCCTCAGGTTTTTGGGTTCCCAGTTTGTAGCAGAAAGAAACAAGAGAATTTACATCAAGAGAAAACAAAAAGATGGTGACTTGCCTGCCTGGTGCGAAGGTTGCGGATCTCTCGAGGCATCTAGATAGCCTTATGTGTAGTGCTGGGGAGGAGCCGGTGGTCGTGGTACATGTAGGTACCAATGACATAGGGAAGGGTAGGAGAGATGTCCTGGAAGCCAAATTTAGGCTGCTAGGGAAGAGACTGAAATCCAGGACCTCTATGGTGGCATTTTCAGAAATGCTCCCAGTTCCCCAGGTAGGCAGGCAGAGCTTCAGAGTCTCAATGCGTGGATGAGACGATGGTGTAGAGAGGAGGGGTTCACTTCATTAGGAACTGGGAAACTTCTGGGATGGGAGGAGCCTATACAGGAGAGATGGGCTCCACCTAAACCAAAGTGGAACCAGACTGCTGGCACTAAACATTAAAAAGGTTGTAGAGCAGTTTACTGCTGCAGAGGAGCGTGTGGATCGGACACAGACTTCTAGAGTCTGATGATAGAGAATCTCCAGGTTATAGTCGGGAGCAGAGGAATGAGAAGTATAATGGGATCAGATGATAAACAGTCACATAAAAAAGAATCTGGCACATCAGAAAAAGGCAGGCTAATAAACAGGGACAAGTTTTTAAAGTGCTTGTACACAAATGCCAGAAGTCTAAATAATAAGATGGGTGAACTAGAGTGCCTTGTGATCAAGGAGGATATAGATATAATAGGCATCACAGAAACCTGGTGGACTGAGAGCAATCAATGGGATACAATCATTCTACAAAATATATCGGAAGGACAGGACAGGGGCACTATATGTTAAAGAAAGTGTAGATTCAAATGAAGTAAAAATCTTTCCACAGGTTCCATAGAGTCTCTATGGATAGAAATTTCATGCTCTAGTATTAATATAACAGTAGGGATCTATTATCGACCACCTGACCAGGACAGTAATAGTGATGATGAAATGCTAAGGGAAATTAGAGAGGCTATCAAAATTAAGAACCCAATAATAGTGGGGGATTTCAATTATCCCCATATTGACTGGGAACATTTCACTTCAGGACGAAATGCAGAGATAAAATTTCTCGATACTTTAAATGACTGCTTCATGGAGCAGCTGGGAACCCACATGGGCGACTCTAGATTTAATCCTGAGTGGAGCGCAGGAGCTGGTCCAAGAGGTAACTATAGCAGGACTGCTTGGAAATAGTGACCATAATACAATAGCATTCAACATCCCTGTGGTGGAAAGAACATCTCAACTGCCCAACACTGTGGCCTTTAATTTCAAAAGGGGGAACTATACAAAAATGAGGGGGTTAGTTAGACAAAAGTTAAAAGGTACAGTGACTAAAGTGAAATCCCTGCAAGTTGTGTGGGCCCTTTTTAAAGACACCATAATAGAGGCCCAACTTCAATGTATACCCCAAATTAAGAAAAACAGTAAAAGAACTAAAAAAGAGCCACCGTGGCTTAACAACCATGTAAAAGAAGCAGTGAGGGATAAAAAGACTTCCTTTAAAAAGTGGAACTCAAATTCCAGTGAGGCAAATAGAAAGGAGCACAAACACTGCCAACTTAAGTGCAAGAGTGTAATAAGAAAAGCCAAAGAGGAGTTTGAAGAACGGCTAGCCAAAAACTCCAAAGGTAATAACAAAATGTTTTTAAGTACATCAGAAGCAGGAAGCCTGCTAAACAACCAGTGGGCCCCTTGACGATGAAAATACAAAAAAGATGATAAAGTCAGAAACTAAATGGATTCTTTGCTTCAGTCTTCACGGCTGAGGATGTTAGGAGATTCCCAAACCTGAGCTGGCTTTTGTATGTGACAAATCTGAGGAACTGTCTCAGATTGAAGTGTCACTAGAGGAGGTTTTGGAATTAATTGATAAACTCAACATTAACAAGTCACCGGGACCAGATGGCATTCACCCAAGATTTATGAAATAAATCAAATGAACTATTAACTAAGGTTTGTAACCTGTCCTTTAAATAATGACTGGAAGTTAGCTAATGTAACGCCAATATTTAAATGATCCTGGCAATTACAGACCGGTAAGTCTAACGTCGGTACCAGGCAAATTAGTTGAAACAATAGTAAAGAATAAAATTGTCAGTCATATTGAAAAACATAAACTCTTGAGCAATAGTCAACATGGTTTCTGTAAAGGGAAATCGTGTCTTACTAATCTATTAGAGTTCTTTGAAGGGGTCAAACATGTGGACAGGGGATCCGTGGATATAGTGTACTTAGATTTCCAGAAAGCCTTTGACAAGGTCCTCACCAAAGGCTCTTACGTAAATTAAGCTGTCATGGGATAAAAGGAAAGGTCCTTTCATGGATTGAGAACTGGTTAAAGGACAGGGAACAAAGGGTAGGAATTAATGGTAAATTCTCAGAATGGAGAGGGGTAACTAGTGGTGTTCCCCAAGGGTCAGTCCTGGGACCAATCCTATTCAATTTATTCATAAATGATCTGGAGAAAGGGGTAAACAGTGAGGTGGCAAAGTTTGCAGATGATACTAAACTACTCAAGATAAAAGCAGATTGTGAAGAACTTCAAAAGATCTCACAAAACTAAGTGATTGGGCAACAAAATGGCAAATGAAATTTAATGTGGATAAATGTAAAGTAATGCACATTGGAAAAAATAACCCCAACTATACATACAACATGAGAGTCAGGAAAAGATCTTGGAGTTATCGTGGATAGTTCTCTGAAGATGTCACGCAGTGTGCAGAGGCGGTCAAAAAGCAAACAGGATGTTAGGAATCATTAAAAGGGGATAGAGAATAAGACTGAGAATATATTATTGCCCTTATATAAATCCAAATACTGTGTACAGATGTGGTCTCCTCACCTCAAAAAAGATATTCTAGCACTAGAAAAGGTTCAGAAAAGAGCAACTAAAATGATATGGGGTTTAGAGAGGGTCCCATATGAGGAAAGATTAAAGAGGCTAGGACTCTTCAGTTTGGAAAAGAGGAGACTAAGGGGGGACATGATAGAGGTATATAAAATCATGAGTGATGTTGAGAAAGTGAATAAGGAAAAGTTATTTACTTATTCCCATAATACAAGAACTAGGGGTCACCAAATGAAATTAATAGGCAGCAGGTTTAAAACAAATAAAAGGAAGTTCTTCTTCACACAGCGCACAGTCAACTTGTGGAACTCCTTACCTGAGGAGGTTGTGAAGGCTAGGACTATAACAATGTTTAAAAGGGGACTGGATAAATTCATGGTGGCTAAGTCCATAAATGGCCATTAGCCAGGATGGGTAAGAATGGTGTCCCTAGCCTCTATTCGTCAGAGGATGGAGATGGATGGCAGGAGAGAGATCACTTGATCATTGCCTGTTAGGTTCACTCCCTCAGGGGCACCTGGCATTGGCCACTGTCGGTAGACAGATACTGGGCTAGATGGACCTTTGGTCTGACCCGGTACGGCCTTTCTTATGTTCTTATTCAAAGCATGTGGCAAGACAACCCAGCTCTTCAGCTTTCGCGTATAATAACAGGAATGTGTCAGTGGATACTGAGCCTGTGAAGTTTTAATAACCCAGATCCATTCGATGACAGAGGCCAAGAAATAAAATTCAGTCTCTTACCAGTACTCCTGTGTTTCACACTGTTACGACAAGAGTAGCACTCTGCCTGCTCAGAAGCTCACTCATTTACTCTTCCTTTTGACTACCAGAGAACACTTTTTATAGAGCTCCTAATTTAGCACTAAGGTCTTGACTGGACCACTAGGCTATAGTTCTGATCCATTACCTCACTCTTTTCTAGCAGAACAGTTAAGAAGCAACTTAACTGCCTATCTGCTGATACTCAGATAGGACCTTTGCATCCTATCATAGGACCATTTAAAATTTATTTTTGCTATCCTGTATAGTATAACTCACACACTGAGATTGCTAGGCTATTGACCCAACTGATCGAAAGACTGGAATGAGACAGGACTTCAATTAATATGAGACTTAGCTGACAAAATGCAGGAAAGGAAATGTTTTTGACATTCACACAATTGACAGCAATCTATATTTAGCATGCAATTTCTTCAATTCATGTAGATAGCCAGGTAGGTTCATTATTTAAACCTCCAGCAACAGACCTAGACACATTTGGGGGGGATAAAATAAGGTGATTCTAAAAGAAAAGCAGCACAGATTTGCAAAATGTGTCTTGGGGTCTCCCCATACACACAGTCTCCAGTTTAAGAAGCATGAGCTAAGGAATTAGATTACTGGCTGATGAATGATGTAATATACTGGCAAACACATGTGATTCAACCAGGGAACTTCAGGAAAGGCTGGGAATGCCGAAGATTTAGACTATGTTACTGACCTGACACTTAAAGTAGACTTTAGGAAAACTTAAAATTACCAAATGCTTCAATGGATGCAAACAAGGCAGTCACACATTAATATTCTGCACAGTTGACATGATACAGAAAATAGATGATAGATAATATTTATGGATATTTCAAATAATTGTGAAACAGTCCAAGAAATCACCGGAAAACATCTTACATCATCTATGGTGAAGGATCCTTGAGAAGGAGCATAGTTTTGGAATAAGAGGAAAGGACAATCTTGTTTCTACAGAAAAGAATTGGGAGTCTGGTTTGTGTTCCTGGCCCTGCCACAGACTTCCCATGTGAACTTTAGGGGCCCCTAAACATTATGATGCAACAGCTCATGCTTGATTGGTCTCATGAAGAATATTCTGAGAGGCTGTCACCTCCCTGCCACTATCTTGCCTGTATAGTGAAAATGGCCCTGCTCAAAGGAAAACTGAATAGTACAGTATAGGAAGAACTGCTTTCTGCTAATTAGAGGCCAGTTTCTAGTCTCTTTCCTTTAATTTTGTCTGCAGTCCCACCTCTTCATTTTAAGGTATTATATGCAGATACTTAGCCTTCCAAGAAAGAGGGAGGAGGGGAGAGCCTGACACCAACTAGCAGGCAAAAATCAAGACAACATTATTTCTATATTCTTGAGACTCACCTATGGATGAACCTTTTCTACCCAACTGGGAGCTTATATGCCATGATGAAATATTTATACACCATTGTGGTAAAAGATTTATACGGAATATAAACAGTCCCCATAATTACACAGTAATGGAATATACTACAGTATGCTGGTTATGAATATATGGGAAAGCATCAAGTACAAAAATAATTTAATTCCTACACTGGTGCAAAATTGCAGGCTGATCTTCACTACAAGTTAGCTGAGGACTAGTCTACACTGGCAATGCTAAAGCGCTGCCGCTCTCCCAGCACTCTAAAAAAAAACACCTCCACAAGGGGCATGGCTCCCATCTCTGGTGCACTGTCTACACTGGCGCTTTACAGCACTGAAACTTGCTGCACTCGGGGGTGTTTTTTTCATCCCCCTGAGCGAGAAAGTTGCAGCGCTGTAAAGTGCCAGTGTAGATAAACCCTGAGTTAGCACACTCCAGCGAGTGATCACACTGCAAAACAACCTATATGTGTGTGAAAACAAAGTGATATGATTAGCAGCACAGCAAATGAATTAGCAGTTAATGAGCTGTTGTAACTTGAGCTGCTGCATTCTCACAGCATTACTAGCTCAAGCAGCACTAGTGCTTCACCACATGCCTCCCTCTGGACAGGCCAGCTAGCTCAACCTTCAAGCACCAGTTAACTGGAGCTACCTCAAGCTAACAATGCAGTGAAGACAGGCCCTCTGTGAATTGTTTCCACCTTGATCCTGTAAGGACTGAAAGACACACTACTACTTCATAGCAGCAAGTATCCATCTGTGTACCACCACCTTCACCTAAAAGGATCATTCTGTTTCCTTCTATTCCACTCACCTGACCCCTGCTTGAAATAAAACAAAACAAAACCACCCACAACACAACACAACAAAATTATGCCAATCATTACCGGGTTCATTTGCTTGAATATTATATCCCTATCCTCTGTTCTTGAGTCTTTTAGATTGTCTTCTCCGGAGAAGTCACTGTCTCTTTTTCTGTGTTCGTACTACAATGAGCACAAGGAGGCCGGGATCTTCAGTAGGGCCGTTGGGAATTACTACAATATAAATGTCACCTAATCTGACAACCAGGTCTATATTCAATTTGCAATAAAATGAAAAGTGAAACTGTTGAATCGAGGACTCTTCCGTTATGCAAGCCAGGAATCATCTTTCACTTTCTCATATACCTCATAGCATATATACATTATGGTCAATTTCTAAAAGAGTGGTGTCCTTTTTGCAGGTACAAACTGGACAAAAAAAATCTGTACCTGCAATCCAACTCTGAGTGTAAATCAGGCAGGCTAAAACTACTCACCGTTGCACTCACAATTCATTTTGACAGCTCAAAAATGTAGACAGATTTTTAAGGCACAAATTTCAACTGCAAACAGGATGGACCAATCCTCAGCATGTATGAAAATACAGCCCTAAGTCCAAATTCATACCAGATGTGAGTGCATCTCCACTGCATTCAGCAGAATCAAGTAGCATACAACAGATCTGAATTTGGTATGGTATTCAGATTATGTGCAATGGACAACTTTAATTCAAAACAACCCTTTAGAAAATCCCTCACCCCATAAAGATATAAAACATCTGTTTAATACACAATTTGGAATATACTAGAGCTTTTAATGTATGAAAGCATTTCACCATAATATAGGTATGAAACTTTCCTTCAAATTCTAACATTTCAAGATCTGAAACAGAAAAATTAAGCACAACTTCAGAATCTGAAAGAAGAAAATTACTGATTTTTGTAAAAATGCTAGAGATTATTTTTAAGACCACTTTGTGCTCATGCCATTATGGTAGCCACTCAAGACCAATAATCCACAACTTGGTGCATCTAGACTTTCCTACCAGATATGAAGTTTAGAATGAGATATTGAAGAACCATAATTTCTTATAATGTGTTCACTTTTCAAACCTCTAACAATAAGTTCAACTTCCCCATCACTGCCACTTTTCTGATTCCCAGACAAAAAGTTCTTTGACTTGTTCAAAAGATGAAAATACACAGATCAGACACTATGAAAGTCTTTGTATTGTCACCTCTAATGGCAAGTTGAAAGTTCTGACTTTCAAAAAAGCCTTTGTCCAACTCTTAATGAAAGAAGTCAAAAACAACACTCAAGGGTAACCATATGTTGCAGCCTACATCAAAGGGAAAATATAGCAAAACTCTATTTAGAAGTCAGAAATGCAGAGATGTTTCTTGGCCTTCAGCAGACTCTACAATATAAATCAATCAAGCAATCAATAATTCTCTCGCACTCTTATAATTCCCTCTATGAAAGCATCTCAGAATGCTCTGAGGACAGGTAAAAAGACAAATTTTACATTGTGACAAAGCTATACTAAATAAAAGGACACTTAAGACTAGACAAACAAATAGGACTGAGTGTGTGAGAGAAATTAGAAAAAACTCTATTTACCTGGAAATTATTTTTTTTTTTGAGTAATAAGGCCCACAGATCCATTATCATGGGTAGGTCAGCCTGCTTGCAGCTTGAAGGCAGAACCAGAACCAGTCAATGGCAGAAGGGAAATGCCCCACCTCCTGAAATTCGTTCCACTTAAGACAACTTCCACAACTGGGATAACTCAAATCTAATTTCCCAAATTACAGATTGTGTTAAATATAGTTAGATGAAAAAGCAAAACAATTTCTTCTAACACAGAGCCTGGGAAATTCCCCCTCACAAAATAAACTCAAATGTCTAGATGTCAATTTCCATCTTTCTTCAGTATTATCAGCTTGTCTGAAGGGTAGGCTAGATGGATCTTATTATTCAAAGACAGATAATTTCAGGTAAGCGCTGATAGATATTACTATTCTTCATTTTGCTAATGTCCATAGATCCATTACAATGTGATTTTCACAGCAATGTGTCTCCTGGGTGGGAAGCAGGATTACCCTTAAATACGGACATACAAAATGAGGTATATTATATATCCTGCATTTTCTCTCGGGCACTACAAGATGGAGAAGACTTCTGCCAAAAAACAGTACTGGCTGAAGATTGATCCAATATGTACAATTTTGGTGAATTTATGACTTGATGGCCATGTGGTTGCCCATCAGAGCTTAATGTAGAAGACATGATTTTTGTACCCTTAGATTGTCACTTTTTCTAAGAACTACAGTTTGATGCTTAACAGAATGAAAAATATTTAGTTTAGTTCACTTTAGTTCTTCAGCTTACTTTGGGAATGAATACCATGAGAACTGTGAGAACTACCTATCTGAATTAAAAGTAAAACACTGGGTCTCATCTGAGAAAATTCGCAACTTCAAAGCTCATCTGATTGGAGACAATAACTATGGGGAGATCTACTCCAATGGACAGGAAGCGTAACACCACCTCCTGTAGGAATTCAATCTATATAGTACTGAAAAAAGTAGACTGAGATTCTGAGGTCATTCTCTATGGCCTTGTGGGGCAGGAAGTATTTTTGCTCCCAGGAAACATTTAAATGTTCAAATTTGTATAAAACAAATTTGCATATAACAGAGACCTGACCTTTTTGTTTGGACACTCTTATACACACACAATCAAATTTTCCTGGAGGAAATCAAGGCTAGGTTTCTTTGTATAACAAGTGGTTAAACTATGGACTTTGCACCAGTCATCAGAATAAGTTCTATCTGGTGACTTCTGTTTGGGATCCACAAAAGTGATAATCATTTGATATAAATAGCCATATTGAACCTGGACCTAGATGGACTGTTTTTTGCAACAGCAGACCTCTGCTAAAGAGAGTCACCTGGAAGATCAATGCTAGGTTCATCAGCCATAAGATCCACACAGCCTCTTCAGCCAGAAAAGCAAAAAGTATCAATGCTGCTCTCTCTCCTTCCTATCTTTTGCATGGTTCTAGAGAGCAGTGGAAAAGATGGTATGGCATACAGCAGAGATAATGCCCAGCTTTATGAGAGGTCATTCACTACCTCACATCCCAGGTACTGACACATGGAGAGGCCACACGGCACTCTACTGCTGTTTACAGATGCAAAGAGGCCAATCTCCAGCCCATCAAGTTGACTTGCAATGAGTGAGGATATTCCTGGGTGCAAATTACATTCTGCCTAGTCCAACTTCTGCCATGTAAGTCTTGATGCTCATCCGGCCAGTGCACATAGAGTTACGAAAATTGCTCTGCTGAGGACAAGGAAGTCAATTCTCTCTCTCGGATCAGGCTGATCATGTTCCTCCTAGTTTATTATGAAAACCTCATCAGACATGTTGACTGTCATGATCAGAACAAGTCCGTGGTCCATGGAAGGAGCAGTGGGAGGAAACTGGGCCCAAAGGACCCCTTACTGTGACTTCCAGAATGGGCAGTATCCATGCTGTGTCTGATTACCTCAATCCACAGCCTCGGTCACCTGAGGGGAGGCTGCTGAGTTCCACTGTCACAAGCATGGCTGCTGGTGTGGCCTCTAGGGACTCAGGCACAATCTTTCTTCTGCAGTCATTCCCCTGACACAGAAGGAAGAGAGGGAACTACTTGTCCCTGGAGCCAGTTTTTCCAAATCTGCCTGATTCCTTTTCTGCCCAAAGAGTAGGTCCCAGGCAACCCTGCCAGGATTAGGCTGTGAAAGAAACTGTTCTCTGCCTGCAGAGCCAACTGAGCCTCTCAACAAGACATTCAATAAGTTGATGAGCCAAAAGACACAGGCCCTTACTTTTGCCTCTGGCTTTTGTCAGCCTAGCTTTCTCCCAAAAGCTTGTGGAGGTGCCAGCTGCTGCAAATATCTTAGGGAGGAAGGGGAGATAAGGAGACAGTCTCCCCAAAAGGCAAATGCAGCCTTTTGGATGCGTCTGAGAATTAGACAGACATATTATTGAGTCAAACTGTTATTCAAGACATTTGAAATAAAGCTTGGAATTTCCCTCAGAAAAATTCTTCACTAGAAGGGCTGGTTGAGCTGCAGGCTGCCATGGGAGCAGGGCATTCCCCTGCTGCCATCGACTGACAGGTCTGGTTTACTCCAAAGCTGCACGCAGGCTGAAGTACCCACTGTAACACACTTGTGGACCTTAGCATGAAGAAGAAAGTAGACAGACCACTGTACAGGGAGTTACAGCAAACCAAACAGAATAGAATAAAATATTTGTATTTTAAGAACACTACAATATTAATAATTAGGCTCATTTCACATAATTTAGACTGACACATACCCCGACAGAGAACATTTTACAGCTTTGTGCTAAGCTTTAAAGGTGAGATCACACTAGTGTGAAGGGACCCATCATAAAGCCCTCTATGCCACTTAACCTCTGCAACAGTCTCCATGAGGAGTGGGCACTACGCAGGGAAACACAAACAGAGTAATCATGAAAGGTGACCTCTGCACCCACCTCATGCCATGGAGGAATTCAGTGTTGGCCACAAAGACATGTCTACACAGCCAGAGGAAGTCAGCCTCCCAGTCCAGGCTGATAGACTTGGACTAGCGGGCCTCAAGCCAGCTCTCTAAAAACACCTGTGTAGATAGCACTTTGAAGTTGGAGCTCAGACTGGACATTGGGCTCTGAAGCTTACGGAGGGAGGCATGAGCATTCATAAAGGTGAGCACGAGTGGATCCTTTGGGGTTGGACAAGAGAGAAGCAGTTGGATCCTTATTTATGCAGATCCAATGGCCCCAAATTCCCAGATATGGGATAAGAATGACTGACAGAGAGAGCAGCAAAAGGGAGAGCAACTCTGCAGTCTGCCTGTACATTAAACGGGTGAATACTGTCTCCCAACCCCTGCAGGCTTTCACACCAAAGCTAAATTAATCAGGCCATGAGACTGGAAAAGAACATCCATTTTACTCTAAGAGCGAGCTCTTCCTCACTTCCATGATGCCTTAGATCAGTGGGTGATTATCCTTAGCTGCAGTGGCTGCTATGAAATGGTACTTGCTGCCCCGGTGCATCTGCCTCAGCCTAATTCTCCTCATTTGGAGGGGAGGACTGACAAATTCCTTTGCTTTTTCAGGCACAGAATCACAGAAATGTAGGATTGGAAGGTCCCTCAATAGATCATCTAGTCCACGCTCCTGCAATCGGTAGGATGAAGTATTATAAAAAAAAAAAACAGTTACCCACCTTTTAGCAACTGTTGTTCTTCGAGATGTGTTGTTCAGGTCCATTCAAAGTAGGTGTGCGTGCGCCGCGTGCACGCCAGCCGGAAGATTTTCCCCTAGCAGCGTCCGTAGGGTCAGCCCTGGCGCCCCCTGGAGTGGTGCCACTACGGCGCCCTATAAAGGGGCCAGCCGACCCTCCACCCCCTCAGTTCCTTCTTGCCGGCACTCCGACAGAGGGGCAGGAGGGTGGGTATTGGAATGGACATGAACAACACATCTCGAAGAACAACAGTTACTAAAAGGTGGGTAACCGTTTTTTCTTCTTCAAGTGGTTGTTCATGTCCATTCAAAGTAGGTGACTCACAAGCCTAACCTTAGGTGGCGGGGTCGGAGATCACTGCTGACTGGAGTACTGCATGACCGAAGGCTGCATCATCCCTAGCCTGGTGCGTGATGGCATAGTGGGAAGAGAACGTGTGGTTAGAGGACCACGTGGCTGCTCTACAAATCTCCTGAGTCGGGATCCGAGCCAGAAACGCCGCAGAGGAGGCCTGCGCCCTAGTGGAGTGGGCCGTGATCGGAGGGACAGGGGTCTTAGCTATGCGGTAGCATTCCCAGATGCAGGTCGCGATCCACGAAGAGATTCGCTGAGAGGAGACCGGGAGCTCCTTCATCCTATCCGCCACTGTGATGAAGAGCTGAGTTGAGCGTCTGAATGGCTTGGTACGCTCGATGTAAAAAGCCAAGGCCCTGCGGACATCCAGGGAATGTAACCTCCGCTCCTCATTGGAAGAGTGTGGTTTCGGATAAAACACCGGGAGAAAAATATCTTGACCCATGTGGAACTGTGAGACGACCTTGGGTAGGAAAGCCGGGTAAGGTCTAAGTTGGACCTTGTCCTTATAGAAGACAGTGTACGGGGGCTCGGATGTTAATGCCCTGAGCTCCGACACCCTCCTGGCTGAGGTGATCGCCACCAGGAAGGCGGTCTTATACAACAAGTACAACAGGGAGCACGAAGCCAGAGGCTCAAAGGGAGGTCCCGAGAGGGCGGAGAGGACCAGATTCAGGTCCCAAGCAGGGGCTGGCTGACGAACATGCGGAAATACCCTGTCCATACCTTTGAGGAAACACCCGAAAAGTGGGTTCGCAAACACCGAAGTACCCCCCTCTCCCGGATGGAAAGCCGAGATGGCTGCCAAGTGAACACGAATCGAGGAGAGGAAGAGGCCCAGTTGTCTGAGGTGGAGCAAATAGTCTAGGACAATGGGGATTGGGACCCCCAGCGGATTGTGACCTCGCTGACATGACCATATGGAGAAGCGCTTCCATTTGGCCAGGTAGGTGGCCCTAGTTGACGGTTTCCTACTATCGAGCAGCACTTGTCTGACCTGCTAGGAGCACTGCATCTCCACCGGGTTCAGCCATGGAGCATCCATGCTGTGAGGTGAAGGGACTCCAAGTTCGGGTGGCGGAGGGAGCCTCGGTCCTGCGTGATCAGGTCCGGGAGCAGAGGCAGCGTCAGGGGCACCTGAACGGACATGTACAGGAGTGACGTGTTGGCACGGCCATGCCAGAGCTATCAGGATTACCCGTGCGTAGTCCCTGCGAATCTTCAAAATCACCCTGTGTATCAGGGGGATCGGAGGAAAGGCGTAGAGCAGACTGACCCCCCAAGACTGTAGGAGGGCGTCCGACAGAGACCCCTGACTACGGCCCAGGAGGGGGCAGAACCGTCGACACTTTCTGTTTTCCCTCGAGGTGAACAGGTCTGACCGGGGAAAGCCCCAGAGCTGGAAAATTGAGCGTACCACATCCCATCAGAGGGACCACTCATGACCCCAGAACAAGCGGCTGAGGGTGTCCGCCAAACTGTTCTGCTCCCCTGGAAGATAGAACGCCGTGAGGTGGGTAGCATTGTGGACGCAGAAATCCCACAGCGTGAGGGCTTCCCTGCACAGGGGAGAGGAGCATGCACCCCCCTGTTTGTTGATATAAAAGACTGCCAACGTGTTGTCCGAGAGGACTGAAACACATCTGCCGGCCAGGTGGGACCGGAAGGTCAAACAAGCGAGGCAAACCGCTCTCAGCTCCCTGACATTGATATGCAACTCTAGGTCCTCCGGCGACCACAAGCCCTGCGTCCTGAGGTGTCCCAGGAGCGCTCCCCAACCCCGATCCGAGGCATCCATTACCAGGGAGAGGGAGGGTTGAGGGGCAGCGAAGGGGACACCCATGCACACTTTCTGTGGGTCGAGCCACCACCGCAGCGCGCTTAGCACCAAATGGGGAATGGACACCACTGAGTCTAAGGGGTCCCTGGCCGGGCGATATACTGTTGCTAACCAGGACTGTAGTGGGCGAAGCCAGAGTCTGGCATGGTTTACCACATAGGTGCACGCCGCCATGTGACCCAACAGCCGGAGGCAAACTCGCGCCGTGGTAATCGGGGCACAGTGCAGTCAGAGGATGAGCTCGAAAATCGCACGGAATCTGGATTCCGGCAGGTACGCTCTGGCGTAGGTGGAGTCCAGAACTGCTCCTGTGAACTCTATTTGTTGCGTCGGAGACAGGGTGGACTTGGCTTCATTCAAGAGGAGGCCGAGATTGAGAAAGGTCTGCCTGATGAACACCACCTGGTCTCCACCTGCTCTTTGGAGCAGCCCTTTATGAGCCAATCGTCCAGGTAGGGGAATACCTGGATGCCCCGCCTGCGCAGGAAGGCCACCACGACTGCCATGCACTTCGTGAAGACCCTTGGAGCAGCTGACAGGCCGAACGGGAGCACCGTGAACTGCAGATGGGCATCGACCACGACAAACCTGAGGTACCGACGGTGTTGGGGAATTATGGCAATGTGGAAATAAGCGTCCTTTAAGTCGAGGGCGGCATACCGGCAATCTCCTGGATCCAGGGAGGACAGTGAGACCATGCGGAACTTGAGCTTTCGTACAAACTTGTTCAGCCGCCACAAGTCTAGGATGGGTCTCAGGCCCCCTTTCGCCTTTGGTATTAGGAAATACTGGGAGTAGAAGCCTTTGCACCTGAGCTCCCGAGGGACTTCCTCCACCGCCCCTGCCCCCATGAGGGACTTCACTTCTTGACTTAGAAGTTGCTCGTGAGATGGGTCCCTGAAGAGGGACGGGGAGGAGGGCTGGTGGGGCAAGAGGGAGGAGAAGTGGATAGAATATCTCCTCTCTACCGTGCAGAGCACCCAGCTGTCCGACGTGATTCGGGACCAGGCACGGTAGAAGGGGGACAGACGTGACCCAAAGGTAGGGGTAGAAGAATCTAGAGTCTCGATACGTAGGTTGCCATCGACCTTACCATCAAATAGGCCCCGAGGGTGGTCTCGATTGACCGGACGCCTGGCTGGAGGGGTGGCATTGGTGACGCCTCCTGCCATTTCTGCCCCGCCTGCACCCCAGCTCCTGGCGAGTCTGAGGCTAGTAGGGGCGTGGGGCCGTCTGTGGCCTAAACTGCCTGCGCTGGGTTGCAGGGGTATGCAAGCCCAGCGAGCAAAGCGTCGCCCGCGAGTCCTTTACGCTATGCAGATGCTTGTCCATCTTTTCTGAAAACAACATCTGCCCCTCGAAGGGGAGGTCTTGACTGGTCTGCTGGACCTCATAGGGCAGGCCCAAGACCTGGAGCCAGGCTCCCCGCTGCATGACCAGGCCCGTGGCCAGGGTGCACGAGGCTGAGTCCGCCGCATCTAGGACAGCCTGGAGAGAGGCTCGGGAGATCAGCTTCCCCTCCTCCACTAGGGCCAAAACCTCTGACCTGGGGAAGGAGCTCCGTAAACTTTGACATAGCTGAACACGTGTTATGACCATATCGGCTTACAGTTGCTTGTTGGTTGGCAATGCGGAGTTGTAGGCCTGCCATGGAGTACACTTTTCTGCCAAAGAGGTAGAGTCTTTTAGCATCCCTGCTCTTTGGTGTTGACCCCTGAAATCCTTGATGCTCCCGTTGGTTGGCCGCATCCACCCCCAGGGAGTCCGGGGGGTGGGGAGGATACAAGTGTTCATGCCCTTTAGAGGGGACGAAATAGCGCCGCTCCGTTCTCTTGGCAGTAGGGGCCAGTGAGGCTGGCATTTGCCATAAGGTGCGGGACGTATCCGCTATGGTCTTTATCAGCGGGAGAGCCACCCTGGATGGCCCTGAGGGAGCCAGGATGTCTACTACAGGGTCCGCGTCCACCTCGATTTCCTCAGCTTGGATTGCGAGGCTCTGAGCTGCTCACCGGAGCAGTTGTTGGAGGATTCGAGTGTCCTCCAGGGCCGGTGCCGCAGCCGTGCCCGAGACCGCTTCATCCAGGGAGGAAGACGAGGAAATTACATGGATCGGCCCTTCCTCCGGTGCGTGCAGTCCTTCGGGGTCCTGCGGCACACAGTACTGTGGTTGCAGGGCCGGTTCCGATTCTAAATGCGGAACCGCGCCCGGTACGGGGGTCGCCAGTGAGCGGCTTGGCGTATCGGGCGTTGCGTGCTGAGCCCAAACTGTAGACGCTGCCGGTGCTGCTGCCCGGCTAGGGGGTGCTGAACTTGGATATGGCACACCCCTGCCCGGCGACGGTGCCGGTGGAGGAGGCAGCTGCGCTGGGGCCACCAACACCAAGGAGACCGAGGCTGACCTTGATCGAGGACCAAACGCCTGGCCTACCGACTGGTGGTAGGCCCAGGGGGTCCAAAACGGCCACTGCGAGGGTGGATGCCATTGCTGCTGCCACTGTGGGTAACGCTGGTGGCTTGCCCCCGAAACCGATCTCCTGCTCCGCGACCGGCTGGAGCGGTAGGAGTCTGCCTCTGAGTCTGAAGTGTCTGAGTACGAGGACCTGGGGAGAGCAGCACCCGGTGCCATTGAAGAGCGGTGCTGAGGCGGCGGGGAGCTTCTTACCTGGTCCGGTGCTGCCTTAGCGGCGCAGTGTGGGGTGGAAGGCGATAGCATGGCCGGCTTGCCCCTCGATTGTACTGGGGGACGGGCCGCGATAGGCAACTCCCTACGGTGCGGGGAGACCGGCGCCGGGAGTCCCATCAAGTCTGAGGCCGCCTCGAACGCCTCCGGTGTCGAAGGGAGGCGCAAGTCTCCGCTGAGGTCCGGGGATCTAGGCCGGTCCGGACTCGACCACCCTCTCTGCAGTGCGGAAATCGACAGAGCAGCCGAGGGCTGTAGCCCAGCCTGTCCGCTTGCACCCGCGGACGGCGTCGGCCTCGGGTCCTGGTGGGGTGACCATTCCCTCACCGGCTTTCTCTTCTTAGCGGGCACCGGCGATGGTGAGCGGTGCCGCACTGAGGCCGACTTCCTATGACCCGACTCTGTCTGGTGCCGGGTTTTAGACGACTTGGGCTGGGCCTTAAGTCCTGATGCCGGTGCCGGCACGCTCCGCACCGAGGAAGACATGCTGGGCACCGCCTCGGCCGGTTCCGGGTCCGAGGGTGGCCGCAGGGCAGCCTCCATCAGGAGGACTCTAAGTCTTTGAGCTCTGTCTTTGAGAGTTCTCGGGCAGAAGCCTCTGCAGATAGAGCACCAGTCCTTTTGGTGGCTCTCTCCGAGGCACCTCAAACAAGCAGAGTGCCGGTCACTCTTGGGCACGAATTTCCCGCAGTCCTTGCAGAGTTTAAACCCAGGGGACCCGGGCATGCTGCAGCGGGCAACGAAAACTTGGGGGGGACCCCCCAACTATCAAGAACTATATACAATGACCTAAGTAAACTAACTATAACGTAACTATATAAACGGACTATACACAAGGATAGGACACTGCTAACTTGCTATGCGCAAGAGAAGTTCCAACTAGCCGTCACCGGTGGTAAGAAGGAACTGAGGGGGTGGAGGGTCGGCGGGCCCCTTAATAGGGCGCCGTAGTGGCGCCACTCCAGGGGGCGCCACGGCCGACCCTACAGACGCTGCTAGGGGAAAATCTTCCGGCTGGTGTGCACGCGGCGCGCGCACACCTACTTTGAATGGACATGAACAACCACTCGAAGAACTAATGTTTTTCAAACTTTTTGATACCAAGGACCAGCTTGCTGCCTCCCTAAACTGTCAAAAAGATCTCAGGGACTGGCGCCAGTCCATGGACCGGTCATTGAGAAACACTGATCTAGACCATCCCTGACAGGTGTTTGTCTAACCTGGTCTTAAAAACCTCCAATGATGGAGATTCCACAACCTCCCTAGGTAATTTGTTTCAGTCCTTAACTACACTGACAGGAAGTTTTTCCCAATATCTAACCTAAATCTCCCTTGATACAATTTAAGCCCATTACTTCTTGTCCTTTCCTCAGTGGAAAAGGAAAATTTTTCACCCTCCTCTTTCTAACAACATTTCACATACCTGAAGACTGTTGTGTCACTCCTCAGTCTTCTCATCTCCAGACTAAACAAACCCAATTTTTCCTCATAGGTCACATTTTCTAGACCTTTAATCATTTTGTTGCTCTCTTCTGGAATTTCTCCAATTTGTCCACATCCTTCCAAAATGTAGTGCCTAGAGCTGGACACATTACTCCAGTTGAGGCCTTATTAGTGCTGATGAGGGAAGAATTACTTCTTGTGTCTTGCTTACGACACTCCTGCTAATACATACTAGAATGATGTTCAATTTTTTGTGACAGTAATCCACTCTAACCCCCAGATCATTTTCTTCAATACTCCTTCCTAGGCAGTCATTTCTGATTTTGTATTTGTACAATTGATTATTCCTTCCTCAGTGCAGTACTTTGTACTTGTTCTTATTAAATTCCATCCTATTTATTTCAGACCATGTTCTCCAGCTTGTCAAGATTATTTTGAATTCTAATCCTGTCCTCTAAAGCACTTGCTACCCCTCCCAGCTTGGTATCATCCACAAACTTAGTAAGTGTACTTTCTGTGCCATTATTCAAATCATTTATAAAATATGTTGAATAGAACCAGACCAAGGACAGATACCTGCAGGACTCCACTTAATATGTCCTTTGAGCTTGACCGTGATCCACTGATAACTGAATACAGTTAATCTAGGCTATATTTCCCTAGTTTGCTTAAGAGAAGGCCATGTGAGACAGTATCAAAAGCCATACTAATTGACAGCCCCTCTACCTTCTTTATTGTGGCTCCTTTGCTTGGACTTCTAATAAACTGTTGCAGAGAGAGACTGAAAAGAGAGAGGAAATAACTAAGTGGCGATATAATATAGGGGTACAGAATAATGAATGGTACACAGAAAGTGGTCAGAAACATCTATTCAACCTCTCACAATACAAGAACAAGGGAAATGAATGAGGACCTCAGGATTTAGCTATATACAAACAGCACCTATACACACAGCATCACTGAAATGCAGCCACTGAAAGGCAAGTGGCAGCTAGGCAGCCACACAACAGTTGGGGGAATGAGGCGATTTTGGTCAAGGTTACTGGGACAGATCCCTACTCTTAAGAAAGTGCCATAGAATCTTTAATGTTCACAGATAGCAGAGAGGACCTCAGCATAAGGTCTCATCTGAAAAACACACACACAATAAAACACACAAAACTTCCTTTATCTGCATTGGCAGGATAAAGACTCTGCTGACTGGGACCTATTTATAAATTGTACGGTCAATTGCTTTGAACTTTGGTTCTTTATGAAATATATTCAAAAGACCAAATAACCAAGGTCATTTAGGTTTATGGCTATAAGCCAATGATAACATAGGACAGGAAAAAGGTTCTATATGTGGAGATATACCTATCTCATAGAACTGGAAGGGACCCTGAAAGGTTATTGAGTCCAGCCCCCTGCCTTCATTAGCAGGACCAAGTACTGATTTTTTCAGCAGATCCCTAAGTGGCCCCCTCAAAGACTGAACTCACAACCCTGGGTTTACCAGGCCAATGCTCAAACCACTGAGCTATCCCTCCTGCAGTCTCCAAGAAGCCACTTTATGCAGCAATATTGCATTCACCTTACACAGAAGATGTACTCCCAAAGGGGTACTGACAAGTACTGCTAAATGAACCCGCCAAGAAAAGGTCTGCTTCGTCACCCATGCCGGGGTGTATGTATTTAATGTGCTCCCTTTCGGGCTGCAAAATGCACCCGCCACCTTCCAAAAACTTGTAGATGGTCTCCTAGGAGAATCTGCAGTTGCCTACCTCCATGATCTGGCCATTTTTTCTGATTCACGGGCAGAACACCTGGAGCACCTAAAAAAAGTCTTCGAGCGCATAAGGCAGGCAGAATTAATTGTTAAGGCTAAAAAGTGTCAAATAGGCCTAAACAGAGTGACTTACCTTGGACACCAGGTGGGTCAAGAAACTATAAACCCCCTACAGCCCAAAGTGGATGCTATCCAAAAGTGGCCTGTCCCAAAGTAAAAAAAACAGGTCCAATCCTTCTTAGGCTTGGCCAAATATTATAGGCGATTTGTACCACACTACAGCCAAATCACCGCCCCACTGACAGACCTAACCACAAAAAAAAAAAAAAAAAAAACAGCCAAATGCAGTTCAGTGGACTGATAAGTGTCAGAAGGCCTTTAACCAGCTTAAGGCGACACTCATGTCTGATCCTGTGCTAAGGGCCCCAGACTTAGACAAACCATTCCTAGTAACCACAGATGCGTTCAAGCATGGTGTGGGAGCAGTTTTAATGCAGGAAGGACCGGATCAAGAATTCCATCTTGTGTTTCTGAGCAAGAAACTGTCAGACAGAAAGCCACTGGTCAATCAGCAAAAGGGAATGCTACGCCATTGTATACGCGCTGGAAAAGCTACGCCCATACATTTGGTCATGGCGTTTCCAACTACAAACCGACCATGCTGCACTAAAGTGGCTTCATACCACCAAGGGAAATGACAAAAAACTTCTTTGGTGGAGTTTAGCTCTCCAAGATTTTGATTTTGAAATACAACACATTTCAGGAGCTTCTAACAAAGTGGCTGATGCACTCTCCTGTGAGAGTTTCCCAGAATCAACTGGTTAAAAATTGTTCTTGGAATGTGGGACATATTGTTAGTTTTTATATAATCAGTAGTGTGTCTAAAGGTCCATGTGTCTTATTAACTCTGTTTTCTCCTAGAGCTCCAGGAAGAAATCACAGCCAGTGTGGAACCGGCTGTCCAACACTATCTGTGATTTGGACGGCATGTCATAACTATAAAGGGAAGGGTAACAGCCTTCCTGTGTACAATACTATAAAATCCCTCCTGGCCAGGGACACCAAAATCCTTTTACCTGTAAAGGGTTAAGAAGCTCAGGTAACCTGGCTGACACCTGACCCAAAGGACCAATAGGGGGACAAAATACTTTCAAATCTTGGTGGGGAAAAGACTTTTGTTTGTGTGCTCTTTGTTTTTGGGATCGTTCGCTCTTGAGACTAAGAGGTACCAGACACCAATCCACGCTCTCCAACTCTTTCTGAACAAGTCTCTCATATTTCAAACTTGTAAGTAACAGCCAGGCAAGGTGTGTTAGTTTTATCTTTGTTTTCTTAACTTGTAAATGTTCCTTTTGCTAGAGTGTTTACCTCTGTTTGCTGTAACTTTGAACCTAAAGCTAGAGGGGAATCTGATTACCCTGTAAAGTAATTTTCCAACCTGATTTTACAGAGATGATTTTTACCTTTCTTTCTTTAATTAAAAGCTCTCTTTTTAAGAACCTGATTGATTTTTCCTTGTTTTAAGATCCAAGGGGGTTGGATCTGGACTCACCAGGAATTGGTGGGGGGAAAAGGAGGGGGAATGGTTAATTTCTACTTGTTTTAAGATCCAAGGGTTTGGATCAGTGTTCACCAGGAACTTGATGGAGAAGTATCTCAAGGCTACCCAGGGAAGGGTTATAGTACTTGGGAGGGAGAGGTAGACAGAGTTTCTGGGGGGGGAGGTAGAGAGTTTCCCAAATAACTCAAATAATTTGGGTGGTGGCAGCAAAACCAGATCTAAACTGGTAGTTAAGCTTAGAGGTTCTCATGCTGGTCCCCACATCTGTACCCTAGAGTTCAGAGTGGGGAAGGAACCTTGACAACTGTATACATCACCTGAAACTACATTACCCAACCAGCTTTTTACCTTGTTTTCCTGGTACCGTGGTGTTCCCCTTATCTCTTGTTCTGAACAAATACATTCCAAATATCAAGGGGCATGAAGGCAAATCCTAGGTTTGTACTAGGGTAGAATAATTATTCGTCTTGTCCTCCCCTACTAGTTGATATGGTAAAATAATCATATGTCCTGATCTTGACAACTTTCTTATCTACTTAAGCCAAAGCTTAACTTTAGCTAACTCAAGGTATTATGGGATACTTAGCATAAGAGAACAGGATTATAAGTAAAGGTATAGGCCAATTTAGGCTATATAACTGCTATAATATTTGTGCTCAATGCTATTTGTGATTAATGCATACTAATATGTATAGCAGATAATATATATTATTGCTTTGAGAGAGAGAGAGACAGACAGACATGCTACCCAGCGTATATTAGTCAACAGACCCCCAAATGCTATTATGTAACTAATCATGGGAATAGGATGGGTTAAAAATTGATAAAGCTCCAATTTGCTTAGCTGTCTTCTAGTCCATCTAGTCCCCATGGTTTGTTCCATAAAGGCAAAAGAGCCTCTCTTGAAAATATGTAGAAAGAATAAAAATATATCTTTAGATTATTCTGTTTTTGTCCAAATATAATGGATATAACTTCCTAACTGTTGGGTAAAAATGCAAGGGTGGCAAGGTCAGGTGAGACTGCAAGACTCCAGAGCAGGCAACTGTAAGATGCCGTGAACAGTTTGGTTTGTAACCACCACCATCTTCTTGCCCTTCCATGCACAGACCTCTCCAAACAAACAAAAACAATGGTACATGCCTTATCTCCTGCCACAGAAACTGACTGCTGCTACAAAGCTGCACTTCTATCCCACTCCTCACACTTGCACCTCCCATACATACTGCCTTTACCTCCACACAGGGTAAATAAGTAGATCAATAAGCCCAAAAGTGTAGAGTGTATTTATATACATATATATTCACTAGAAAAACCTACAACATGTGCAGCATATTATCTGACAAACAGAAATCCTTTCAGAATGGTAAGGTACAGTTAACTCTACATTCTCTGTAACTACAGCTCTTTAAAACACATTTTGGTTTAAATGCAGATGCGACCAGATATGACTGAACCCAGATTTCCTGGCTGCCTTCCATGTGCCCTGCTAACTGAACCAACAGGTCAACAAGGGATGTCATGTGGACACATACTTTGTAAAACAAACTGTGTGTACAGCAGAATCCCCTAATGATACCATATGTATGTACAGTGCAGTCTGAATGGCAAATCTATTTTTCATATTGTTAAAACATATTGAGCAACCATGTTTTTCTTTCTTCTCTCCCTCCTTTCTCAAATCAATCTTTCTAAAAAACAAGATCTTTTGACTCAATCCGGTTTTGTCCTCAACTGAGATTGTTGAATGGTTCAACAATATTCCAACTAATAACGTTTTCACCCTCTGAGCTTTTGCACTTCACTTTGAATTAATCTTTGTCAGATAAGCCCCAGGCAACATTACAGCAGAGTGGACTGGTTAAACAAAACTTCAAGTTCAGTTCCTGGAGCCCCTGGCCATGTTAATACTGCAATAACTAATCCAGAGAATAGAGAATTTCCGTATCTTCAAAAGATCACACACACACTGTGGAACTAATTTCTACCAATTAACGTTTGGTGTGTGGCAAGGATGGAAAGGAAGGCAGAGTGTTTTTCAAGTGTGTTGAAGGATATTTAATTGAATTTCTGTCTTGAATGGCATTCAGCTTCACAGACAACAGTCAGTGCGGTGAAATCCATTTTGGGGATAATGTGCTGCAGAGTCACATGCCCAGTCTCACCTGTAGATGTGGGTAAAATCATGCGAGGCAAAATACTAAATCAAACTGTGAAACAGAACACAAAACAAAAGTGAACAGACTTTCTCGATTTTCATTGCCCATCAGAGAAACGCAACAAAGAATATGATGTCAAATGACCTGAATCTTTAAAATTCTTTCACTTAATAATCTGTGGTTATAAATTACATAAAGAATTTTTTTTTGTTTACAACATATAGTTTTTAAATTGACAGTATCCCCTCTGTGTGTGGTCACCCATCACAAGGTATTCAAAGAGCTTCAAAACACAGATCCATCTTTCTTTGACTATTTCCAAAATATCTCCTTTAGATGAGAAAGAAGTATTGTGTCAAGTGTGGAGCTGAGAACTCCTGCGTTCCAATCCTAGCTCTGCCACAGCCTCACTGTATGACATTGGGCCAGTGACTTGCCTCTTTGTACTTCAATTTCCTCATAAGTAAAATATGGAGAGCAATACTTAGGCCCCTCACAAAGTTGTTATACAGAGTAGTTTGGGGCCCTGTCTTCATGGCCAAAAAGGCCATGTTTTTCAATCATGTTAGCTCAGTCAAAACAGCTTAACACAACTGAAAGCATCATCAAGATGCAAGCTAACATATTTGAAGCCACATTAGGTGGCCATGTTTTAGCATAGCATTCCCTCTGTCCCCCGAGATAGGGCTCAAAGTAGTGTATATAAAATGCTTGGAGCATGAAAAAAGCAATGTAAGTGCTAAGTATTACAGTTACATACTGTAAAGCCTTTGTTTTCAAATAACTCACCACACAGAAAACATGGACAAGAAAAAAACAAAAGGTGCATTAGTAAGCTTGAAAAGAATGTTTGAAAAGAAAATTGATTAGCTTGGAACAACACTCAATCCACATTACAATAAATAGACATTAAATACTTTGTACTCGAGCTTTTGTACAAAAATATTTGTGCAATTAGTCTCCCTCTAAGAGTTCTTTCCTTGTTCTCCACAGTTTGCTTTATTTTGTTCCTATTGTATAATTAATAACATTTAGACCAAAGGAAAGGAAATACATTTTATTTTTACAGTCAACTGCGAGTTGCTGAATGAATTTAATTACAGTACATTGTTTTAAGGGATACTTGACAGCAGCCTTGCATTATTCTATTGCTGAATGTGATTTATGGATAAAATAAATAGGGAAAGGGCACTTTACAGCAACACTTTACTGGCTGGCATGATGCAGTTATTAGAACAGATACACAATATCTGCAACCTGGTACCCAGCCAGCTGGCCTTCAAACCCATCAATGCTGAATGAGGCTCAGCTGTAAACGTCAGCACTGTAGTGCATATGCATAGATTTATTTGAATAATAATAAGTGGCTGAAGTTTGATTCATTGATCATACAAATAGCTCTGAACTAGCTTTAAAAGAATTTTAAATATTTCTTTTTTATGCTTCATAAAATAAAATCCACATTACCAGCTAAATCTCTTTCACATTAGGAATAAAGAACCTCAACGGTTACAAACTCAAAACTGAACAACAATCTACTAAACTCTGCTAATTATGACTGGGTATTTTAACCTAATTGACATGCAAATATCTTCCCCAAGGAATGTCAATTCAGAATAAGTTGACTAAAAGTGAAGGACTTTTTCAAGCACATAATTTCAAATATGTACAAGCAGCCTTAAATTATTAGTTATGCCAGTTGCGCTATTTTACAGTTGTAGCTTTTTTAATACATTACAAAGGGGCAACAGAGCATTTACTGGACCAGGTATAGATCAGTGTGACCTTGGATAGGAGTGACTTTATAGTCTTAAAGAAAAACACCAATCATTTGGCACAACCTAGAAGATTGAAAATTTGCCTATGATGATGAATGAACTGCATTTATTGTAGGAACATATCCCTCCTGACCCCTCAGGACACAGAAAGCCTTGAATACAGCAGAACCAGCAAGGTTCTCCTGTGGAAGCAGCAGGGAGCCCATACTAGGAGTCTGCAATGCCTGCACACCATGCAGTACACCTCTACAGGTGCTTTCTGCAATCCAACATAGCACATGGTTTTGGGACAGAAAAGAGACAGGGCAGGTATGGCAAATCAGTGGAAATTCGCCTTCCTTTATACTGAGGGGGGACAGTGGGGAACAGCTGGAACAAAGTCTACTTAAGCCAGAGAGAATCTCAGCAGTAAAGTAACTTGGAGAGGAGATTGCATTCCCACTCAAGCCACACAGAGGTGCCAGCACACAGAACATGGTTTGAGCAAAGGGGCTGAGTGCAGGATTTGGATCCATTATTCTCATTTATGTAGTACCGTAAGTCTGCATGATCTTTGTTGACACAAAATCTGACAAGTTCCTGTCCCCAAAAGCTTATAATCTAAATTAGGTGGAAAAACACCACATTGTTTTCAAGGAGGAACAGGAGGGGGAAGAAACCATGACAGAGAAGGTATACAGCAGCAAGTTAACTGTTATGTTATTTCTGAGCCCATTACCAATGATGTTCCCCACACACATTTTTTCCCTAAAGCAGAAACTTTACTTAGGATGCTGGTACCACGAGACCCCATTGCAAGAGTTCCTACTTACTCATATAGTGGTCTAACAATCTGCAGTTATTTAGTTTATACATTTTTAAAGAACTTTCAAGATAGAACATGTCAAGTATAATTAAAATCACGTATTGACAGTGTAAGAAAGAAGAAAAAGAAGATTGAATATGCTCCTGTAACCAAATCCAAAAATAACAGAAGGTACTGGAATCAAAGCATGGTCTCTGGCAACTGCTAGGCCACCAAACTGCAAGACAGTAGAGACAAATTTTCACACAGCATAAAAACAGGCATGGGAGCTACAGAACAACAAAATAATTCAAGTTACCGTTGCCCACATTCTAGATTAAAATTTCAGAGATGAATCTTTCTTTGGACGTTCTTCTGAAAATTTTTAAAATAAATTAGCACATACAAACAGCAACATCTCATTAATAAAACCAAAACAAACCCAGTAAATGTGAAGGGTAAAAAGGAAGAGGAGATAAAAATGTATATAGGTGATCATATAGAAAATAAAGTTATGATAAACAGGATTCTTTTCTAAGGTCCTGCTGGCATATAAAGACAGCGAGTAACATTTTCAAAAGAGACTTAGGAGCTTAAGTCCTATTAATATTCAATGAAGTGACTCAAGTCCCTTTTGTAAATGGGACTTGGGAACGTTTGAAAATGTGACCCAATATGTCTCTACTCCTGTATTTACATTTAGAGAAGCCACCAGGCTGTGCACCTAACAAAATTATAGAAGTACTTGTGGCACCTTAGAGACTAACAAATTTATTTGAGCATAAGCTTTCATGGGCTACAGCCCACTTCATCAGATGCATAGACTGGAACATACAGCAAGAAGATATTTATACATACAGAGCATATGAAAAGGTGGAAGTAGCCACCTCTCTTTGGAATCTGTTTTTGAATTTTTTTTGTTGTAAAATTGCCACCTTCAAGTCTGTCACTGAGTGGTTAGAGAGGCTGAAGAACTTTAAAAACAGACTTCAAAGAGAGACTGCTGATCTTGAATGAATATGCAAATTAGATACAATTAACTTAGGTTTGAACAGAAACTGGGAATGGTTGGGCCATTACACTAACTGAATCTATTTCCCCATGTTATGTATCCTGACACCTTCTATGGGTCATCTCGATTATCACTTCAAAAGTTTTTTTCTCTCTCCTGCTGATAGCAGCTCATCTCAACTGATTAGCCTCTTACAGTTGGTATGGCTACTTCCACCTTTTCATGTTCTCTGTATGTATAAATATCTTCTTGCTGTATGTTCCAGTCTATGCATCCAATGAAGTGGGCTGTAGCCCACGAAAGCTTATGCTCAAATAAATGTGTTAGTCTCTAAGGTGCCACAAGTACTCCTGTTCTTTTTGCAGATACAGACTAACACGGCTGCTACTCTGAAACCTAACAAAATTATGCATCCCAAGATGCACCCTTCTTCCCTCTCTTCCTTCTCCATTGTTTATTCCTATCACTCAGAATGTCTCTCTATTTAGGATGGAAGCAAGCATATCTTTTTAATCTTTGTCCATATGGTGCCTAGCACATATTTTGAGCATGCAAGGAATAAATTATACTTACCACATTGCCAGTGCAGGGAAGAAAGTATATGTGCTAGTAAATAAGGAGCATGTTGAAACTGATGATGATTCATTAATAGCTGACGGAATGAAATGCTTTTTGTAAATGTGTCTTTGATCAAAACAAAAAAGGGGAAGACTTTTAAACAACTGATAAAGAAGCAAGGTCTTCTCAAAATATCTATTGATCAGGGCTATCGATTGATCGCAGTTAACTCACACGATTGACTCAAAAAAATTAACTGAGATTTTAAAAATGAATCGCAATTAATCCCACTGTTAAACAATAGGATACCAATTGAAATGTATTAAATATTTTTGGATGTTTTTCTACATTTTCAAATATATTGATTTCTACTATAACAGAATACAAAGTGTACAGTGCTCACTTTATATTATTTCTATTACAAATATTTGCACTGTAAAAATGATAAACAAAAGAAATAGTATTTTTCAATTCACCTCATACAAGTATTGTAGGGCAATCTCTATTGTGAAAGTATAATTTAGAAATGTAGATTTTTTTGTTACGTAACTGCACTCAAAAACAAAACATAAAACTTTGGAGCCTACAAGTCCACTGAGTCCTACTTCTTGTTCAGCCAATCGCTAAGACAAATAAGTTTGTTTACATTTACGGGAGATACTGCTGCCTGCTTCTGATTTACAATGTCACCTGAAAGTGAGAACAGGCATTCGCATGGCACTTTTGTAGCCAGCGTTGCAAGGTATTTACGTGCCAGATATGCTAAACATTCATATGCCCTTTCATACTTCTGCCACCATTCCAGAGAACACGCTTCCATGCCAATGATGTTTGTTAAAAAAAATAGTATGTTAATTAAATTTGTGTCTGAACTTTCTGAAGGAGAATTGTATGTCCCCTGCTCTGTTTTACCCACATTCTGCCAGATATTTCATGTTACAGCAGTCTCTGATGATGACCCAGCACATTGTTTGATTTATGAATACTGTCACTGCAGATTTGACAAAATGCAACGAAGGTACCAATGTGAGATTTCTAAAAATAGCTACAGCACTCGACCCAAGGTTTAAGACTCTGAAGTGCCATCCAAAATCGGAGAGGGACGAGCTATGGAGCATACTTTCAGAAGTCTTAAAAGAGCAACACTCAGAGGCAGAAACTACAGAACCCAAACCACCAAAAAAGAAAATCAACCTTCTGCTGGTGGCATCGGACTCAGACGATGAAAATGAGCATGCAATGGTCTGCTCTGCTTTGGATCATTATCGAGCAGAACCCGTCATCAGCATGGACGCATATCCTCTGGAATGATGGTTGAAGCATAAAGGGACATATGAATCTTTAGCGCATCTGGCACGTAAATATCTTGTGATGCCAGTTACAACAGTGCCATGCGAATGCCTGTTCTCACTTTCAGGTGACATTGTAAACAAGAAGCAGGCAGTATTATCACCTGCAATGTAACCAAACTTCTTGTCTGAGTGACTGGCTAAAGTAGGACTGAGTGGACTTGTAGGCTCTAAAGTTTCACATTGTTTTATTTTTGAACAGTTATTTTTTTGTACATAATTCAACATTTGTAAGTTCAACTTTCATGATAAAAAGAGATTGCACAGCAGTATTTATATTAAGTGAATTGAAAATACTATTTCTTTTGTTTTTTACAGTGCAAATACACTGCTACCTCGATATAACGCCACCCGATATAACACAAATTTGGATATAATGCAGTAAAGCAGTGTTCTGGGGGGGCGGGTCTACACACTCCGATGGATCAAATTAAGTTCAATATAACACGGTTTCACCTATAAAGCAGTAAGATTTTTTGGCTCCCAAGGGCAGCGTTATATCGAGGTAGAGGTGTATTTGTTATAAAAACTAAATATAAAGTGAGCCCTATATTTATTATTTAATAGTGCGATTAATCGCGGTGAATTTTTTTAATTGCTTGACAGCCCTACTATTGATAAAGAGTGGCTATATCAATCCTTGGAAACTCTGACCATGTGCAAATCAACTTGATCAGATTATATAATTCCAAGTGTATTAGGGTTAGCTAATGAATGTATTATTATATCCAAAAAACTACATTCAAAGAATGTTAATGTTAAAAAGTCAAGCACTCAAATGTTAGGAAATGCCAGAATTAAGGTTGCCTGTTCAGCTGGCCAGCCCCACCCCAAAAGTGGGCAGTTCTAATGGGGTAAAAAGTGTGACAAAGCAGCCTTGGAGAGATGCTAATTCAACCACTGCAGGTGGCCACAAATTAAAGCTGCCATCCCCTAGTAAAACCCCCAGAAAGGATGTTCATGAAAGCCATTATCAGAACAAGACTAAGGAAGGAAGGAGAAGGGTTACTAAACTCAGTTTGAGCAGTTGAGTATTACTGAATTTGGAAAAACAATGTCAACATTTGTCTGTACAACACAAGGCACAGTCAGAATATTAACAACAACAACAACAGTAATAATAAGCACTATTGCAAATCCAAAACATTTTGTACTGATAAATGTGAAACCGAACCAGGTATAAACAAAAAGTGTTTTTTGTCCCAGCTGAGCAAAATGCAAAGAAGAGACAATTTGTAACAGTAAGAAGCAAATAAGTTTATTCAGTCTGAAAGAAGTATAAAAATAACCTGTGTTATTAAAAACAGTGCTTTAAAAAAAAAAAGGCATGCAATTTTTTTCCTGACACTGTCCCTTTAAAGTTTATATTGCAAGCACGAGGCTTCTTTTTTCTATCTACATATTTTTGATTATCTGGCTTATTTTTTATATACATTCCTCTGCGTCAGGTAACCTTTGAGCAGCATGAGGGAAAACAAATGGAAGCTGATGCAATGGTTCAGCGGTATAGCTACAACACGTCATTGAAAATATAATGGAAAATAATTAAAATGCATAAATACCTCTTGATGGTCTCAGGGAGATCCAAACTAAATGGAATTTGATATGACGATGCTAAAGTGTCCTCTAAGGCCTTGCTTATTTCCTGTAGCTCTCTCAAAGATACACAGCTAAGCAAGGCAGTCAACTCGCAGTCCTGCAACTGAATAAGTCTATCTTGCTCTTCAATATCTCCTCTTAATTGTTGATCTTTTGCTTCTAGCACAGCCAGCCTTGCTCTGAGGTCTTCAATTTCTTTCTGTATGGAGTAGAGACCAAAGTTTATCCATTAACCTGGTTAAGGAAAACAAATCTGCTGCTAATAAAATACAGTATATTATAGGCAGTGCAGATGGCAGTCTATAGTTAAAGGTGCCAAGCACTTTCCCTTATAAGACTTTTATAAGGAACTGAAAATACTTTGCCAAACTTTGACTGTTTCGGCTGAAATTTTCCATAACGGGTGTCTGCTTCAAGCTGAATTTTTTGGAAATTTTCAGCAAAAAAGAGTTTCACTGTTTCTCAGCACAAAGTTGGGGGAAAATACATTGTTTTACCTGTGTTGTTAATTTCTTATAGACATTTTATTGAGATGCTCTAACACTCCATGCTCTGGAGCAGGCACTTGAAACTTGGCTGGAGGTCAATCCCTGTGAAAATCTGCTGAAATCTGGCCAAGTTATGGACCTATAAAAATCTCAGTTTGCACATGCTCAGAAGAGACTTGTTAGAGTTTGGCAGCTAAATTCTCTGAAGATTCCATCTAGACTAAGCATTCCATCTACATCAGTGCTGGGCTGCAGGAGCTGAGATAAGACTTTCCCTGCAATTGCTCCTCCCGTCTGACAATGTGATGTCAGGCACAGGAAGAGAAAGAAGGGACACTCTGTCTCCTGTGCATCAATACTCCACAATTTTTAAGTTTTTTAAAAACATAAGAAACAACATTAAAAACCCTACATTAATAACATTACAAGGTTGCAAAGTCAAGCACTCTTGTCCAAACTTAAGTCAGCCCTTTGTGCATTATCATAGTCTTTAATGACATATTACACACTAATTCTCAATAGGACTCCTGTGTCATTTTGTGCACAGGATGGATGGTGCTCTGGGAAGGAATCAGGGCTGAACAGTTAATGAGGCTGTTGACTTAGCACCACTGCCTCATTTGTCGCAGAAGGTGGGTAGCGAGCAAGGCAGAGGATTGCATGGAAGAGAAAGAATCATCTCATTGTCTAGACAGCTGAATGCTAGTCTAGAAAACTGAATTCTATCCTTGCCTGTGCCACACAGTTTCTCATTTTCCGGGTGTCTAACACCTGGGGGCTCTAATTTACAGAAATGGTGAGTGCTCATAACTGCAAACAAAGTCAATGATAGCTGTGCTTTGAATACATTAAGTGTTATAAAATGATACATTCTCTGTAAAATCAGGCCCTAGGCATCTCAAAATGGGCACAGAAAATTAATGTGTATTTTGACCTTAATGTTTATGTGTCTTAATTCTCCATCTGTAAAATGGGAATAATACTGCCTTTCCTCCTAGGGGTGCTACGAAGATAAATTCTTTAATGTTTGTGGAGCACTCAGATATTCTAATGATGAACACCATAGAAAACCCCCTGAGGAAATTAATAATTCTGTATTCAGAGCAGGGTTTGAATAGTGTGTTGGGGCTACACATTGAAGAATAATGAGGATAAAATGGAATATTTAATAGCTGCTCATTCAGTAAGCACTGTTGAGCCTGTGCACTGAATGAGGCCAGGGTCCTGTCAAAAACACAGTATGTGATCACATAATTAAAGACTGTCATAATGCATATACACAAGAGGGCTGAATTAAGGCTGCAGAGGTAACCTTGTATTCAGCATTTCCTAGTTTCTGACAGCTTGACTTTGCAAACTTAACATTCTTTTAATATAGTTTTGTGTATATAATTTAAATGTTAACAATATCCAGTAAGGCAGTAATGCGCCCTTTATAAAAGGTATATTTTAAAGTTTGCCAGATAGTAAAAATTATTCCAACTTTTTAATTGTATTACTTAGCATAAGAAGAAACAGTTCTTGCACATTAAAAGGACCAAATTAGCTCAAAGAATTCAACTTACTGCAATGTTGCACAGTAGATGCATCAATTATTTTCTTTTTTCTTAGAAATAGCAACAAGAGAACAGAGCAGCTGATGTTTCATCCCACAGGCAATTGTCAAGGAGATAAAGGTCAGCAGGCCAAAAACATCAGTTTTGTTTCTGTGAGTCTCAAATCAGGTTTTTAGTGGGCACAAAGAACATTTCCTTCTCTGTACTATTGGTTTGGGAATACTGCCAGAATTTTAGTTAGCCTCACTTAATACAAAGCCCTCCACATTCTTTGAAAATGTACTAGTTGTAATGAGTGCAGTAAGAGACTTATAAGGGAATGTACAGGAAGATGAACAGAACTGGTTTTATAATACAGTTTTCATTTTCAAGGTATCATAAAATATTTACATTACAATTAATTAGATACTGGTATTGCAGAGCCTGCATAAGCAAAAGAGAAAGCTACTATACACTTAAAAATAGTTCACATGCATTCCTGGGGAACTGAAACCTATTTTTTTCAAAATGGATATTTTGGCTAGTAAACTGCAGTTATCTCCTGCTCTTTTCCAGAAGTGTCATAGGATCTTTAATGTCCTCTTGGGCAGCCACACGAGATGACAGAAAGGACCTTAATTTAGCACTGTTATCTAAGAAATTCTGTTTCTTTAATTTATATGCTTCTCACCTCACCTCTTCCTACCGCAGGACACACTGAAAAAGAATTATAAACAAGGAGCCCTGAAGTAAAGATCAGAAGAGTATGGCTGCAAGCCTCTAGTTAGCCCTCCAGGATAATTCATTCTTCAGTGTAATCACTAAAGTTGATCAGGAATATTAGAGAAAAGAGGGTTTCATTCTTAGGCAATAAATAATAGAGCCTTTTGGGTGGTGGGGATATGAAGAAAGGATCTAAACTATAGTTGAAGAGTTTCCGATTATTTTTACACAAACATTATAGCATCAGCCATTTAAACAGTTAACATTTGTAACCATTACCACACAGATGCTTTCTATTCTAAATGGAGAGGGAGACCATGGTAATCTCAAGTATCAGTGTATGTTACTACTGGCAAATGCTGACTTTTTAATGACAATCACTGTGTCCCTACAAAATGTACAGATCATCTTTCATAAACAAAAGCTGGCAAATCACATACTGATAATCAAATCTGAAAAGAAGTGACTAGGAGATTGCATTCTTCAAAACTCTCTTTTTGTCTTCAAATAGAAACTTCTAAAGGTCAGTGAAGCATAGAAAATGCAAATCAGGCCTGTGAACATAAAGAGCATACTTAAAAGATAATGAGGAAAGCTAAAGCATGCACATGAGCAACTGAGCCTTCAACTCCCCTTTGTCTGTAATGAGATTCACACTACCTCTGGCCAGTCATCACTGAGATAATCAGCTGGATTACAGCCAAGTCTCTAATTGCTGCATAGAAGCAGTATGCTGTACTATCAGTTTGTTTAATTCAGCAAGAACGCCTACAAGCTACATCTTCCCCCCACTAGTGGTTTTTGCCACAACTTTACTTTTCTTCTTACCTGTAACCATTGCTTTTCTTGAAGAAGCTGGTTTCTTTTTGTGGTTGAAACCTGTATCGTCTTTTGGTAAGCAGGACTCAAAAGCGTTTGCTCGTTTTTTTGCCAGAGCTGCGCTTCTTCACTTCCAACCCTTTAAAAATGACAAACATTTATATTTAATGTGACTACCGGGTATTCAATTCTGGAAGACTGAAAGGAAATGCACCGTGCCACCCTAGGAGTTGTGATGGCCCATCATCAAAACAGTGTCTTAATCTTTAAAACAACATTATTTAAGAAACTAGAGTGCTTTTTCCTTTACCCTTCCATATTCCCCTTATTTTAGCAAACACTGACTGTTTTTACAGCATCTCAAAGGAAAGAGGAAGACGATGACTTGTATAGCTTCAGGCTTCCCCCAGCTATTTCATTTTTCAGTAGATTCACTCATCACTGTCTTGGATGAATGGCTGGAGGCAAACTAAGGAATGCAATTTCCCATCACCATTGAGAAAATTATTCAGAAAGGAAATTTAGAAATTATCTGGAGCAGTTTCTGAGGCTTCTGTCGGCTTTTGGAGATCACACTAGAGATCAGACAGAGTCTGTGCTGTTTGATGCCAACTTTGGCCCCTCTCCTATATAGAAAGCTCTTTCAAATTTACAGTCAGTGGGACTCTTCACAGTAGTAAGCACTATGCTCAGTAAGAAATGTTTGCATGATTGGGCCCGAAGGTAATCAATACAGTACATTAAGTGCCAAATTTATAATGGGCCTCTCAAAATGAACCTGCAAATAGTGCAGACATGTTTTCTTATGTATTTCCCTACATTTGTGCAAGCAAGCGAGTAATGGCACTTCTCTGTCCATTTATGCATACAAGTATATATGGGGTTTCCATAAATATTACAGGTGCATTTTTAACATCTCACTGAAAAACTGTGGTCCCAAATAAATACATTTATCACGGACAAATTTTCAAACATGACTTCTTAAGATAAGCCTGCAAAATTTACTTAGATATCTGTTGTACATAATACAATTAACTTGACCACATGATTATTGTCTGCATGCATAAATGAGTATCTTGCACACAGAAAAGGCAAATCATACCCATTTTGCAGACACATCTCAGGTGCAACAGCAGCAAATTCACATGACTATATTGCTGCCATGATTGCATGTAGAATGGACTTCCATCTTGAATGGCCTCTTGTAAATCCTCCTTCAGCAATAGTCAGCATGGGAGATTTTAGGCTTACGTCCTTCAGAAATGCATCTTCCAACCTCATTCATAGTCGGCCTCGTGCTCTACTTCCTTCGGTAAAAGCACACCTTCTTCTGCACACTGGACATGACCCCACCTTTGCAGTCATCTTGTTCTGAACTGGTGCAAAACTAGAGCTTCCCAGATTCATCTAAGTGTTCCCTTGTTTGTGACAAACCGTTGGATCTTAAGAATACGCTGTAACTTTGACACTGAAAACTGTCTAGTTTCCTCTCCTCAGCTGTTTTTAACAGCCTTGTTTCTACTGCATATAGCACAGTTGTCATCACTACCACGTTGAACACTTGTATCGCGGTTATCACACATACATCCTGCTGCCCCAACAGCCTTTGAAGACATTTAAATGCTGCTGACGGAAGACTGATCTGATGTGTGACTTCTTCGGATATAGAACATCCTGTTGTCAATTGACTATCCAGAAAACTATTCACCCATTCAACATCAATGCCATCTACATGCAGTGCCTGTAGGTTGTTCATTTCCATTTTATAGCTTTGGTTTTATTACCATTGATCTTAAGTCCCACAGATTTTTGCAGTTTTCCACAGCTCTTCCAGCACTAGCTATAGTTGGTCTGTAGTTTCTCCAAGTAAGGAAACAACATCCTCTAACGATGAATATTTAAGCTTCATACCTCCTACTTTGGCTTCAATCACCTTTATCATCACATAGTCTATTTGAACATTAAATAATGTAGGCGAGAGAATGCATCCCTGGTGTACTCCTTTTTCTACTTAAACTAATCTATAATATAACCGTAGATCCTCACACAGCTAAAAGTACTGTGGTACAGTTTCTTCACTAGGCACACCAAGTCCTGAGGCACCCCATACTGACAATAGTATCCACAGTACTGATCAATTCACTAAGTCAAAAGCAGCTGCAAAGTCTATAAACACAATGTTAACTTTCTTTTGTCACTCTATTTGTTTTTCAGTAATATTCTACAGAGCATATTGTCACAGAGTTTGGGGGAGACAAGGCCCTGCACCCCCGGCTTCCTGCGATTCACCATGACTCTCAGCCAGCCAGTAAAACAGAAGGTTTATTTAGACGACAGGAACACAGTCCAAGACAGGTCTTGCAGGTACAGACAACAGGGTCCCCTCAGCCAGGTCCATCTTGGGGGGCCAGGGAGGCCAGAGCCCTGTCCGGGCTCCCCTCCATTTTCCCAGCCAGCTCCAAACTGACAACTCTCCAGCCCCTCCTCTAGCCTCTCTCTCTTTCCAGGGCCAGGAGGTCACCTGATCTCTTTGTTCTCCAACACCTTCAGTTGGCACCTTTGCAGAGGAGGGGCCCAGACCATCAGTTGCCAGCAGACAGGGTGTCAGCCATTCTCTGTGCAGGCACCATCACACTGGCCCTCTCAGGCTCTGCACCAATCACACCCCCTTATCCCACCACCTAGAGACTTAAGAACTGCATAGGGGAAACTGAGGCACCCACACAGCACTCAAGAGAAAACATTAAGAACATTCCCACTTCATCACACATGTATAGCATGGATCTTAGATTGACTTGTATGGAAACCACAGTGGTTGTCTTTTTTTTTGGCTGGCACAATATATCAGTTAGTTCAGTAGTAAGACCATGAACACCCTCCCTCGGACTAACAGCAGCATTATTTCCCTACAATTTGAATAAACTGATGACCCTCTTTTTTTTTTTTTTTTTTTGGATGATGGCAGCCCCTTTTCCAATCTTCTGGAATGCACCCGGTTTCCCAAACTCTTAAGACAACTCTATGAAGCCAGTGAACTAAATCCAGGCCACCAACCTTTAGCAGATCTGATGGAATATTGTCAAAACAAGGTGCTTTATCATTTTATAATTGTTTGACTGAAAGCATCACTTCCTCTCACATCACCAGCTTGTTTTTTGCTGGACTCATTTTTGAATTAAGTTGTTTACATCTTGGTGGGGATCTGTTCATTAATTCACAAAAATGCTCATGCCAATGCATAAATTGGGCACCAAAATCCTGACAGTATTCTCCATTTTTCTCTGTAACTGACAGAAGTCATGAGAATGGATGTCCAATTAGGACCTTCAGAGTCTCAAATACCCATTTCTTATCTGGTCTTTCAGAGGCTTCCACAAAGCACTGCACCATACAATTCCACCACTGGTGCACTAAGCCATTGGATTCTTTGTTCCTAGTGTAGGTCCCAAGCCCAGATAAAATGGGAGGATGGCCAATGGCCTGATAAGCTGCTCCTGTAAAACATTTCTGGCTTTGATGTGCGGAAGAGAAGGACATAGAACTTCAACAGTTTCATCTGCAATTCACACGGAACCAGACTTCAGGATTCATCTAAATAGTCTACTACATACAGACGAGTCAGACCGTGTGATGATGTTTCTTCCATAAATATTATAATATAATATACAGAGATATACCTATCTCATAGAACTGGAAGGGACTCTGAAAGGTCATCGAGTCGAGTCCAGCCCCCTGCCTTCACTAGCAGAACCAAGTACTGATTTTGCCCCAGATCCCTAAGTGGCCCCCTCAAGGATTGAACTCACAACCCTGGGTTTAGCAGGCCAATGCTCAAACCACTGAGCTATCCCTCCATCCCATCTCTATATACCAGAGATGGAGAGAAACATCTGATAGAAAGTGCTGAATCCACTTCAGCAACGACATCAGTATCTGAGCATGGGATCACGGAATGTTTATCATTAATAGTCATCAGAAAAATGACTCAATGATATGAGTCAACAGTGTGCCCTTGTTGCCAAGAAGGCTAATGGCATTTTGGGCTGTATAAGTAGGAGCATTGCCAGCAGATCGAGGGACGTGATCATTCCCCTCTATTCAGCATTGGTGAGGAAATGGAGTACTGTGTCCAGTTTTGGGCCCCACACTACAAGAAGGATGTGGAAAAATTGGAAAGTCCAACGGAGGGCAACAAAAATGATTACGGAGCTGGAGCATGACTTGTGAGGAGAGGCTGAGGGAATTGGGATTGTTTAGTCTGCAGAAGAGAAGAATGAGGGGGATTTGATAGCTGGTTTCAACTACCTGAAAGGGGGTTCCAAAAAGGATGGATCTAGACTGTTCTCACTGGTAGCAGATAACAGAACAAGGAGTAATGGTCTCTCAAGTTGCAGTGGGGGAGGTTTAAGTTGGCTATTAGGAAAATTTTCACTAGAAGGGTGGTGAAGCACTGGAAAGGTTTTCCTAGGAAGGTGGTGGAATCTCTTCCTTGGAGGTTTTTAAGGTCATGCTTGACAAAGCCCTGGCTGGGATGATTTAGTTGGGGATTGGTCCTTCTTTGAGCAGGGGGTTGAACTAGATGACCTTCTGAGGTCCCTTCCAACCCTGATATTCTATGATTCTCTCCTGGCTGAAGAACTGAAAAGGTTGAAAGCTGATATAAGAAGCACACAGGAGACAGGGTGGAATTTGAAAACCACGAGCACAGCTCTGATTCATAGTGGGTCAGACTTTTTGATTGCTGGATGCCCGCAATACATCTGATAGGTACACTGGTGTTGCTCTGGTTTTGTCCCCGATGACAAAATCTGTATTATTGACTTGGCGGGTTTATTCGCCACACCTGATAGTTGCTATTTTCAGTATGAAGGTAGGATGTGTGTTATGCTCCGCTTGAGGCAAGCCCTGATGCTGAAAACGATGCTTTTATGCCATGTTAGATGACACTGTATCTAATACATCACCCCAACTTCATATTGCCACCTTCGGAGATATGAACACAAGAATTGGCCATGACAGAGTTAGATTTGAAGGGGTACTGTGACCACACATCTTACTGGAAGAGAAATCGATAATGGTGTGTGTCTATTAGGCCATATGTAAGAAGCAAATTCTATTTTTTACAACTACCTGGTTTCAGTACAAGAATTGCCATATGTATACATTTAGCTATCCATCGGGTGACAATGTAACCTTGGATTACTTCTAGTTCAGAAATTCTTGACTGAACTCATCCGAGAGGTACATATATTTAGAAATGCTAATCTTGCTCCAGAAACTGATCAATGACTCTTAATAGCAACAATGATGTTCCATTTAATAAAGTTCCAGAGATGGATATCTATTGCATCAAAAATGCTTCAATGGTGATATGCTTTGTGATGAAGTGATTGCTAATAGTTACCCAGTAGCGATTTCCAAAAAATATTCTACCATGGAGGAAGAGTAGACTTTATTTCGGGAGTCTATCACAGAGATTGCTGGAGAACATATGGGATTAAAGAGAATGAAAAAGCAATGTTGGATTACAAATGTTACCAAACAGAGAGAGAGAAAAAAGACACGTGGTGCAAGATGGATGCAATACAACATCAAAGTTAGTGAAGAGAGAAGGAAATGGGTAATTAAAAAAAGAAATGTTTTGAACAAGCAGTCAAGAGGGCCTGTTGTAATGATGCTTTTAGGTGCATCTGAATGCCTTTTTTGTTTCATAAACATTAAGTAAAAATAAACACATTAGAAAAGAATCCCACATCACTGAAAAAGTCTAGCTTTAATGTAAATATCAGCAAGAATGCAAGAACATAAAGTTCCATGACCATTATATACACGTACTTAGGCAAAGCAACCATCTATGTATAGCATTTTAAAGTGCTAGACCATTAATGTGTATGTGTCTTACACTGATTACAAATCATTACCTCCTCACCAGACAAACTGTACAGGATTCCTAGAAGCTCTGAAGTGCTCTTGTTTTTGCTAAGTGACATTTCATACAGCTCTCACAAGGGTGAAGATTTCTGACTGGCTGGTGAAGAACCTACAAACATGCCACTGTAACAAGGGTTATTCTTAAAGTGGCACCATCAACTTGGAAATCACATTTCCTCTGAATATCCTGAATCTGTTCTTGTGTTATTATGAGCAACTTAAAGCTAGTGCCAGCCAGGATTTTTTTTTTTAAACAAAAAACTTATATCAGAAAATGTGAATTTGTCAAAACCTAAAATTTTCCAAGAAATATATTAATTCTGATGAAGTTTTTGTGGAAAAGTTTTCTCTGATCCAGTGTGGAATTTCTCATCAAAAATTGACCACAGACCAACTAACCCCAGAATAGCCAATAGCTTTGTGGTTAGGGCACTCACCGGATCTCCCACATCCCTAACCAGCAAGCTATGGCTGTTCTGGGTTGCGTGTTTCTCTCTTGCTCCTCTTTCTCTCTCTTTTCTTTTCCCATGAAAAATTCAAAAGACCTTGATTTTATTCCACTATGGAACAAAAACAAGTCTCAAAACTTCAACATTTTTCACAAAACAGATTTTTTTTCCCAGCTAGCCCTATTTAAAATATTACTGTGCCTAAAAGATTTTTAAACACCTTCTTGCAGAACCTGAGGAAGAGTATGCTCTATCAGCAAAACAAAGAAAGTATATACAAAGTGCTGTCAAATACAAAAAAGGTGTTTAACAATAAAAGCAATACCCAAGCTGAATCTGAAAAGACAGCAGAGAGTCGTGTGCACAGAGACAAGGGTGAAAAGCAAGAACTAGGTCTGACTGTGCTTGGTACTGTTGCTCTCAGACCTGCACAAAAAATACACTTCTAGTCTTCAGCAGGGGAATAGAAAAACCCTCATGGACATTTTTTTTAAAAAATACTCAGGACATACAATTTAGAGGGTGCCCCATCAGAAAACAAATCTCTTATAATTAATCAGTTTCCAATAATTCAAGTTGACAGTGTCTCTCGAAATACAAGAATAGTTTACAACAAATAATATGAGAGGTACCTCTTGATACAGCATTTAAGTATCTTGTATCCTATACTTTGATTCATGATTCTCTCACCCATACAATTGACAAAATGGCTCCCTTCTACCATACGAGACCACAAGAGGGAATCCTTATAGAGTATATTTCAAAACAAATCACATTACTTTATATATACAATAAACAAGAGCTAAAACAATTTAAAAAAAAGAATATCTGTTTAGCAAAGTCCCATCATCTATATGTATTTTATCTAACACTCATGTAAGTCAACACAAGTATGCATAGATCAAATATCACACCATGGTCTTTATCAATGTGAGCTGTCAGAAACCAAGATTTCCCACATTAACGCCATAGCTAATAAATATCTAAGAAAGAACCTCCTTATTCGTAACGAAGCCATTCAGTAGCATGAGAGAAACACAAATGAGAAAAAAAATGGGAGGGGGAAGAGATTAACTACTTCCCCAGCGTCATCTGGTGTATCTCAGATTCTCTCTGTCTTGCAGGTTGTTAGCTCTAGGGGGAGAGACTGATTATTTTTGTGAACTGCACAGTGCTCAGCATATTGCTGGTCCTTAACTAATAATGAATAAAAGTGGTTCCCAAGCTGGCAGGAGAATCCATGGTAGAAGTGATTTACACACTTTATAGTTAATGATTTTTCATCTCCCCAAAAGCGAACTGGGTTTAGTTCCACAGGGAGATGTAGCTCAGGCTGCCTTGCTGCTATATGTTTAAGTTGCTGGGCTAGGGTTCAAGCCTGTTCTCATTGAAATCAGTGGTAAAAGTCATATTGACTTCATTCATTCAGGCTCAGGCTCTAATATGACACTTTTCAAAGACCTGGAGAAAAGGAAAAATGACAACAGTAGGACTGAATTATTATTATATTCTTAAAAGGTGTAGTATCAATGCTCCAAAGCATTCATTTTTTGTTTAAAAATTAAAATCTAGCCATAACTTTTACCCAGTACTTCATGAAAAACAGAAATATAGTTCCATGTCATAAGGCTCCAGTGAACTTACCGATCTCCAGCCCAGTACAACGCTGTTTGAACTTGTGCACTGAATCTGTCCAAGAAGCTGATAATTGAAGGATGCTTTGAAGGAAGCTGAAATTTTAAAGAATTCTTCTCTCGCTCCAGTTCTTCTAGTTTCCTTCTAAATTTATCAGCTAAAACACAAAAGTACCAAAAGTTGGTATTACTTAACAAATAACAAACAGGGTTACATTTTTCTTGAAAGAAGTTAGTTGGATGGTCATCAAGAAAAGAGAAATACCATACTTTATCAAAAAGGGAAGTGTTTGCTACAGTAAGTCAGAATGTTTTGCTCTAAATTACTCAGATTGGAACTGGATAACATCAGAGACATCTACAATGTCAAACTATTTACTTCTGTTGATATACAAAGCTAAGCCTGCAGGCCTCAATTGGGAATTTTAAATCAGTGAGCCTATACACTTGCAAGTGTATAAGTCAGTCTGAATCTGACCTTTAGATCTTCTTGGTTTTAAAAACCTATGTTAGTACTACATAAAGAGAACCGAAGAATACCCTATGATATTTTAGTTAACAGATTCAAACCTAAATTTAAACAGAAAATGCATAATGTAGCGACAAACACTCAAACCCCAAAGCATAATATTAGATTTTCAGTAAATTATTTCTAGTTTATGAATCCAGAAAATGTGTTATACTGTAGATGGCAAATAAAAATAATAGTGCTACCGAGAAAGCATTTTCATTTTATAACTGCTCTATAACTTTATCAGAATAAAACATTTTAATTACCGGTCATTAATCTTTATTTGGTGTTTTTTCCTATGCAAAAAACAGGTGAACAGCCCAAAGATAAATAATTGATTTTTAGAATGTTTATTTTCTACCCCAAGATGTTTTGGAAAACACACTGGCAGACTCATATGAACAAAATAATTCAAGCATTGAACATCCATAATGATACTTTACCCTGCTCTGAAAGCTCTGAACTACTGTACAAATAGAGAAATCTTTAAATTTACACTTTCTGCCTACCATTGTTCTTTTTTTAATATTTTTGTAATTTGCTTTCCTCCTCCCTCTCTTATTCTGAATACAATAATTTGTTTCCAGAATCATATCAATCTGAGCATGTTTTTTTCTACTAACTAGTTTCAATTTCTGTCTGAACTAGATTAGCAGTTTACATTTTTTCATTTTAATGAAATATGTGTGTCTTTATGATAAACTAATATTTTATTGAGTTAGTTTCTGCTTGTGTTGAGATGACAGAGCCTAATGTTGCCAAATATTTATTTTTATTATTTGTATTACTGTTGTGCCTTGAGGCCCCAAACAAGATTGAGGCCTCATTGTGGTAGGCACCATGCAGATACACCGTAGGATTGTAGTTTTCGAACTTTTTTTCTGACGACCCAGTTGAAGAAAATTGTTGATGCCCGTGACCCAACGGAGCTGGGGATGAGGGGTTTGGGTTGTGGGAGGGGTTCAGGGCTGTGGCACAGGGTTGGGATGTGGGGGTGAGGGGTTCAGTGTGTGGTAGGGGGCTGTGGTGCGGGAGGGGGTCAGGTCTCTGGGCTGAGGGTGCAGGCTCTGGGGTGGGGCTGGGGATGCAGGGTTTGGGGTGCAAGAGGGAGCTCAGGGCTGGGGCAGGGGTTGGGGCATGGGGCACGGGCTTACCTCTGGCAGCTCCTGGTCAGCATCGCAGCCGGGGTGCAGAGGCAGGCTTCCAGCCTGCAGCAGATCCGGCTCTCACCCACAGACACCGCCCCCCACAGCTCCCACTGGCCAGTTCCCAGCCAATGGAAGTGCGGAGCCGGTGCTCTGGGAGGGGACAGTGCGCGGAGACCCATGTCCCCCCAGCCTAGGAACCGGACCCGCTGCTGGCCACTTCAGGGCACAGCACAGTGTCAGAACAGGTAGAGACTAGCCTGCCTTAGCCGGGCAGCACCGCCGATGTGACTTAACGGTAGCGGTGCTGACCAGAGCCACCACGACCCAGTCCCTTCCAGTTCTGGGTCGCGACCCATGGTTTGAAAACCACTGCCGTAGGAGACAGTCCTCGCCCCAAAGAGCTTACTGCACAAGTGTGGGGGCATGATTCCAGAGGAAGAGCGACAGGTGTGCAAATACCCTGCATAGCATGGAGTTCAGCTCCACAGGGCCCTCTGTACTGTACAACTTAGGGAAGGGCAGGGTCAAGCACCCACAGCAACTCTTCTTCATTCGACTGTTTCTCTTCAGATCCTACCTGTACTTTATCATCTTCCGTCCTCTCCTCCTTACTAAGATATAGAGAATCCCTATTAATAGATCCTCCCTTAATGGATGTCTCTCTCTGAACCATGTGCTCCTCCATAGTCAATAGCTTAACTGAGGGTATGTCTACACCACAGGTCAGCAACCTCTGGCACGCAGCTTGCCAGGTAAGCACCCTCTCAGGCCGGGCCAGTTTGTTTACCTGTCACGTCGGCAGGTTCGGCCAATCACGGATCCCACTGGCCGCAGTTCGCCATCCCAGGCCAATGGGGGTGGCGGGAAGCCATGGCCAGCACATCCCTTGCCCGCGCTGCTTCCACCGCCCCCATTGGCCTGGAACGGGGAACCACGGCCAGTGGGAGCCCCAGTCAGCCAAACCTGCCGATACAGCAGGTAAACAAACTGGTCTGGCTCGCCAGGGTAAGTTTTGGTTCAAGGCTTTGTTGAAGATGGCCTGTCTCACCCACAGTCTTCCAACAAGATGGTGACTGGCCCTTTCCTTGGTTAGGAACTCTCCCAGAGGCCCAAAGGTGTTGGTGCCTTTGTCTTCTTAGAGTTAACTTGGGGTTCTCTGCCCCTTTCTTTTATAATCCAGTGAACCTCTGAAGTGGAGTTACCCTTCAAAATAAAGTTTATTCAAGCAGTAAAGAAGGCGACATGGAGTCTGGAAGTGAAGGAAGCACCATGCTCTTTCTTCCCCCACTTGTGTTTCCTGAAATACAAATTGTTCTGTTTCCTGCCATTCCTGCTGATCTATTTACTACTTATACGTAAATTGAGATGAACACACATTCCTTGATTTAGGATAGGCCTGTCTAACAACTTTTGCCTAGGCAGGGCTGTCCGGTTTTGAACATATGCTAACAACATCATAGAATCATAGGACTGGAAGGGACCTCGAGAGTTCATTTAATGCAGTCCTCTGCACTCATGGGAGGACTAAGTATTATTTAGACCATCCCTGACAGGTGTTTGTCTAACCTGCTCTTAAAAATCTCCAATAATGGAGATTCCACAACCTCCCTAGGCAATTTATTCCAGTGCTTAACCACCCTGACAGTTAGGAAGTTTTCCCTAATATTCAACCTAAACCTCTCTTGCTGCAATTTAAACCCATTGCTTCTTGTCCTAGCCTCAGAGGTTAAGAAGAACAATTCTTCTCCCTCCTCCTTGTAACAACCTTTTACATACTTGAAAACTGTTATGTCCCCTCTCTCAGTCCTCTCTTTTCCAGACTAAAAAAATCCAATTTTTTAAAATCTTCCCTAATAGGTCATGTTTTCTAGACCTTTAATCATTTTTGATGCTCTTCTGAAGGCTTTCTGCAATTTGTCCACATCTTTCCTGAAATGTGGCACCCAGAACTGGACACAATGCTCCAGTTGAGGCCTAATCAGCATGGTGTAGAGCAGAAGAATTACTTCTCATATCTTGCTTACAGCACTCCTGCTAATACATCCTAGAATGATGTTTGCTTTTTTTGCAACAGTGTTACACAGTTGACTCATTTAACTTGTGGTCCACTATGACCTCCAGATCCCTTTCCGTGGTACTCCTTCCTAGGCAGTCATTTCCCATTTTGTAGGTGTGCAGTGATTGTTCCTTCCTAAGTGGAGTACTTTGCATTTGTCCTTATTGAATTTCATCCTATTTACTTCAGACCATTTCTCCAGTTTGTCCAGATCATTTTTCATTATAATCCTATCCTCCAAAGCACTTGTGACCCCTCCCAGCTTGGTATCGTCTGCAAACTTTACAAATGTACTCTCTATGCCATTATCTAAATCACTGATGAAGATATTGAACAGGACCCAGAACTGATCCCTGTGGGACCCCACTTGTTATGCCCTTCCAGCATGACTGTGAACTACTGATAACTACTCTCTGGGAACGGTTTTCCAACCAGTTATGCACCCACCTTATAGTAGCTCCATCTAGATTGCATTTCCCTAGTTTGTTTATGAGACAGTCATACGAGACAGTATCAAAAGCTTTACTACAGTCAAGATATACCATGTCTACTACTTTCCCCCATCCACAAGGCTTGTTACCCTGTCCAAGAAAGCTATCAGGTTGATTTGACATGATTTGTTCTTGACAAATCCATGCTGACCGTTACTTCTAACCTTATCTTCTAGATGTTTGCAGATCGATTGCTTAATTATTTGCTCCATTATCTTTCCAGGTACAGAAGTTAAGCTGATGGGTCTAATTCCCCAGGTCATCCTTATTTCCCTTTTTATAGATTGGCACTATATTTGCCCTTTTCCAGTCTTTTGGAATCCCTCCCATACAGGGGATATTCATATTTTTACATATAATGTCACTACATACATTTCACTATGATATTATTGACCTGGGAGTTATTAGTTTTCAAATCATACCACACAATGCATATTTTGTACAAAGATTCTTACAATGGTGTGCAGGGCATGAATACTGGGATTCTTAGCGTCACAGGCCCCAAATGATTACTTATGGGTTTTGTTCAGTGCTTGGCATCCTATGTCTTTTCAAATGTGCATGAAAATGAGACCATTTTAGTGAGTAAGTATGGCAGGGTACAGACAAACTACCATGGCAAAGGAGGAGTTAACAACTCAGGCTTACACAGGTGCTTCAGGAGGGGGGTATAAAAACCAACTGTTTTAGGAACAGGCAGGGAGAGGCTATTGTCTAACCTAGAATTATGGGTTAGAAACTTGAACTGATCAAGAAAAACACTGTTGCATTCCAATGCTTTAACTGTTGTTCCGTAACATGACTGGCTAACCCTGTGTTTTTGTGTCGAGTTGTTTCACCAACCTACACTTACCTTCTTAGACCTCAGGATGTCAGAGGTTATTTTTGGAAGAAATACAGATGAAGGAATTCAAAGGCCAATTTATTATCTCTGTCTCATTAATTCTCAGATGCACTATGTTTCATACTTGCAAGTGTACATGGCATTCAATTAATTTCTACTACCAGACATTTCAAAATACTTTGTTCTGATGTTTTATAAAAATGTTGCTGGCCTCATCTGCTGCTACTCTCTCAAAACCAAACAATCTTTTATCCTTTCTGTGTTAGTCACTATAATCCCGCAGTCTTCTCTAATCAATCTTTTTAAGGAACTTTTTTTTTTAAACCAGCCTATCCATCAGTTTATTAAGCAGCAAAATACAAACAGTAAAAATAAATCTTTTCTTAGGAAATGTAACGATATGCAATGTACATACCAGCCAAGTTCTATGTTTAGTTATTAATTGTAATTGTTTATATTGAGCATAAGTATCCTTCCTGCAGTGATGCAAGCCAAAAATAAAGCAAATAGTTTAACTGATGGCTGGTAAAAAGCAATTGCTACCTTATATTTTATATACAGATGCTTTGAAATTGCATGTTAAGTACTTCAAAGTTGCTTCATTTAAAAACAGAAGTAAATGAACTGTTTACATTGCTATCACTTTAGGTAATCAACTGGGAAATTGTTTAGATCTGGAAAGCAAGCTACAGGTTATAATGACCATTATTTTGGTGCAGAATCTGTTAGTGTTTAGGAAATAGAGGCATTATCTCTGACCTTTATTTGGGATTTATTTATTTAAATATTTGAGTGTTTGTGTTTTCACCGTAACTCCTCAATTCATCAACAAGCTCTGGAATTCACTGAGGGTCTTGCTGGTGTTGCAATAAAAAGCTGAAAATGATAAAACAAAGCAAGGGAAAACTATTCCTTTACAGTACAACCATGAATTTATGCTCTGCCATCTGCTTCACAGACACCATCATCACCAAGGATAGAAAGTTCGCTGGCACCAAACTGAGGCCCTACATTTCAGAACGAATCATTTCTAGACCTCATTAGAGGATAAATTGGCAGGTCTTTGTGCAAAACAGGGCTTAAGATAATCAAAGTGGAAAGTCATCTGTCCTCAACTAAGATCTTGCTAAACTCACCTGCCTCAATTTTCCCTATCACTTACACTGGTGAGAATCGGAGGGGAGGGGGGGGGGGGGAAATCAATTAAATCCAGTGGTGTTATATTGTTGCCATGATACCTGGTATCTTAAAGCTCCAGTCTTGAAGCCACATGATTATACAGAAATCCCAACTTTCATTTTAAAAATAGCATGTTTCTAGTTCTCAAGGTTGCAGAGAAAAGCTTAAAAACATACCCCAAATGCTGAAAAACCAGAAGTCAGACAAAAATAACCGAAAATTTATTATTTTCTAAAACGTCATGATTTTTAAGCCAATCACATGATATTTTGGTGCCTGATTCATGATTTTTGTGCACCTGAGGTTAGCAATACTATATTTAAAACAAGTAAGTAAAGAAGAACCAAACACACTAAGCACCTACTTTTCTGAATTCAAAGCCTGTATAAGTCTAGTGATTAAATACATTGAAAGCATGGAGAAGAGAATGGTATCTCAAACATCACAGGAAAACTAATGTTTTGTTTTCAGTACTGCTGGATTTCTGACTATGAAAGCGATATCAAATCCTATGGAACTCGAGAACAAGAGGACTGCAACTTTGCTGGCTCTTGATGTGACTGAAAATGTCCCTTTCACCCAATGGCATTTAAAACTCCTATCAACAGGAACCTGGAAAACGATAATCTTGTGACCACATGCTCTAACTTGTTACATTTTCTAGTTCCCAAAAAACAGAGTTGGTGAGGCATAGCATTGCAGTCAAGTGCCATAGATTGGGAAATTGAGATGCTGGCTCTTGAGCATCTTAAAGATACTGAAGCAACTATCTCAGAGTTCAGCTGAAAGTAGTAGGGCCAAAATGCGTATATTGTTTCATAAGCATTCATTCTGTGCACACTTTCTTATAGTAGTTTTATGTTAGAGCAAAGAATTGACCTTTTATTGCCACACCAACCTATGGATTTTGTGCTGTTTACAATTAAAGGAACAATAAACTGAGAAGGGATGGAAGCATTTTAACACAATTGCCCTCAACAGATGCTACAATTAAATCTTAAGAAGGATTAGGGAAAAAGCCTTTAGCCCCGAGTGCTTTACATCAATCACCACCAAAATAATGTAAATTTTGTTTAAAATATTCCAGACCCAATCCTTGGCTCCAGCCAATAGGCATACAATGCTGTGCGACCCTTTGCTATGATGATCCTCCCACAGCTGGCTACACCCCCTAAAGGCGTGGGGTAAATGTGCCACAGGCTCAGGCAACAAACTGAGATCTAAATATTCTCCCTAAAAATAAATGATCGGTTCCATTTTAACAAAAGACAACCAGACAACCATATCAAGCTTCTCCAAAACACTAATAATCAAGCAAAATATTCTATATAAGAGGATTAAACTCCTTTTTCCCCCCAATCTGCACCCAGTCCAACACCAACAGAGGGAAGAACCAACAGTGAGGTGGCTTTCATTAAAGAGTATATCTTGCATGAGTGTTATTTCCTGTGCAACTGAGAGTCTTTGTTGATGACTAGGATAAAGACTCTGTGCTTGGGCCACTGCAGATAGACAAAGGAAGTACTGTTTGAGGATTCTTTGTGGTATTAGACTGGTCAGATGGATCATTTCCAGATGAGCTTCAGACATTATAATGCTGGACGGAACACAAGCGCCTCTTTTTTGAGCATGAGGGCATTATTGTGCCTTTGTTACTGACGACACTGAAGAACACAGGTAGTATTGATTATCCTTTACAATTGACAGGGGTTCACATTGGTGGACAGTCTGAAGCAGCTACAAGCAACACAGCTGACAAAGGTATTTTTAAAGCCTTGAAAGTAATCATTTTTCTCATTCATTTAATGAGACCCCTGACCCAGTCATTTAGGGATGCACTAATGCGTGGAAACTCAAGTGGGTTGGTTTTCCTATTTTCCTGCCCTACTGAAGTCAATGCTGGAAGACAGAGATTAAAAAAAACCTCAACTTCAGTCTCTCTCTATCCTTTACAGCAGGAATCCTGCCACCATCTCTGCTCCTGCCCTTGCTATCACCCCCTCACTCACCACTCAGTTCCCTTCCCTCTAAGGGTATGTCTACACTGCAACAAAACATCCATGGCTGGCCTATGTCACCTGACTCAGGCACGCGGAGCTTGGGCTGCAGGGCTGTTTAACTGCGGTGTAGACATTCAGGCTGGAGCCCAGGCTCTAGGACCCTGCAAGGTGGGAGGGTCTCAGAGCGCGGGCTGCAGCCTGAGCCCAAACATCTACACTGCGATTAATCAGTCCCGCGAGCCCAAGCCACCTGGCACAGGCCAGCTGCAGGTGTCTAATTGCAGTGTAGACATACTCTAAGAGAGCAGATAGCCTCAGACTCACAGCTTCCCTTTGTTCAGCTTCCAGACAACCCATACTGTTAAACCACTGCCCTATATTTCTATCTAGGTACTTACGTAGCCCTCATCAGCATAATATCTGAGCACATCACCATCATGGGAGTTATTCTCACAACAACCCTATGAAGCAGAAAAGTATTATCTCCATTGTACAGATGGGAAACTGAGATACAGGAGTAGAGTAAATGACTTGCCCAGAGTCACATAGAATGCTTATGGCCAAACCAGGAACTGAATTCAAATCTCTTGAATCCCTGTCTGCTGCCCTATCCACCATAGTATCCAGACACCATGAGGATGGTTTGGTTCCGATATCTCCTCAAGTTCCAGCTCTTTCCTTTCCTACAATATTAGCTGCATGCCACCTTTCCCTGTCTCTTTCCTGTCTGATAGGAGGACTGCGATGCAGTAACAGGGGAAAGTAGAAAACATTAGGCATACAGACAAGCACAAGTGAATAGTTTCCACCAGAAGAGAAATGGAAATGTGGGTCTGAAATGATTCCTATTAAGGCTCCCAATCCAGATCCTTCTCTTCCCAGTCACCAGATATCCTTTCCTCCTACCCGCACACCCTAGTAACAATCCAGAAAACTAGCAAGTCCTTAAAGTGTGTAACACTAGGATTTCCTAAGAGTATTAAATGCAAGTTTTATAGCAGATTTACTTAAGAGTCTGACAGCATAAATAAACTCATTCTTGGAGTTTAATATTTCAGTTGTTCTAAACCATATGAAAAAATGAAACATGACATGCTGGCAGTTATGGATTTTTTCCTTTTACATTTAAATTGAATCCACTAGTTTTCATTTAAACTTTCAACAAAAGTAGAATTCTCAATGTTTCAGATACTCTTTTGTTAATGACTTGGACAAGCTTACGGTAGCTTACATTTTAAATCTGGAATATTGCACAGGACATCAAGCCTTTCACCTGAAGGGTGCTGGTTCAGTCCCAAGTCAGGCTAGCAGCTTCTGGCCCCCTCCCTTTGCCTCAGCTGATGTTCACACCCATCTGGCCGGTGTTCTGTCAGCGACAGAGTTGTGGATGGTCTGGCCTAGTGGTGAAAGCAAGGATCTGGCCTGGTGGTGGGAGCTGGTCCAGCTCTATCAGGAGCAGCTGTGCTCGTTAGGTTGCCAGGAGAATGGTGCTAGTGCAGGGTAAGCCCCGGACATGTCCCTACATCACAGAAGTCCACACCACCAAAGCCATCACATAACCCCCATTCAGTCTGTGACTTCATGTTAGGGCTGTTATAGTGCTTGAGAAGTTCATACTTGGTTGGTGAAATCTAAGGAGAGAACTCACAACCAATTTGTGGTCCTTGTGGGACCGGAATCGATGGTGCCGACGTCGTCAGTGCCGGGCAATCCGACTTAGACGAGCTCTCTGGCTGAGGTGCAGGCGGCACGGAAGCAGCAGGAGTCTTAGGCTTCCTCGACCTTGGGGAGAAGGAGCAGTGTCTAGTTGACTTCGGTGCTGGCGACGGCCGGTGCCAAGAGGTCTTGGCGGTACCGGGGTGGTCCAGTACCGAGGAGGCGCTTCTGCCCGCCAATTGACCAGCACTCGGTGCCAAAGATGGGGGGGTTAAGAGCCGCCTCCATAAGGAGCTCTTTTAGCCCAGAGTCCCGCTCCTTTTTTGTTCGAGGCTTAAAGGCCTTGCAAATGCGACACTTATCTGTCAGGTGTGATTCCCCGAGGCACTTTAGACAGGAGTCGTGTGGATCTCCTGTCGGCATCGGCTTGCGGCACGCCGAGCATGGTTTGAAACCCGGTGAACCGGGCATGGGCCCCGGCACCGGGTGCGGGGAAGGGGCTAATCCCCGAACCTCTCTTAACTATACAAAGGAACTATGAACTATGTTAACTATACTATAACTATAAAACTTGGAACTATATACACAAAAAACACTAGAGAAACTACGAGTAGCTAGGGAAGTGGAGGTCAGTAAACCGCACTCCATTGTTCCAACGACCGATACGGTAAGAAGATGGTAAGAAGGAACTGAGGGACGGTTGGGTCGGCAGGGGTATATATCCGGCGCCATGGCGGCGCCACTCCAGGGGGCGCCCAGCCGACCCACCGAGAGTTGCTAGGGTAAAAATCTTCCGACAAACGTGCACACGGCGCGCGCCCATCTAATTGGAATGAATATGAGCAAGCACTCGAAGAAGAAGCATTAGAACCTTTGACCACAGTAGAAGAGAAGGCTGGAATTATAGCAGTCTTTGAAATCACTAACTGTCATTTTCTAATTTTAAGCTACTTCTGTGCAACTGCAAGTCTTCTTTCTTCAGTAAAGTCTGGCTAGAATTTGTACTCTTTTAGCAGAAGTGCCAAAACTGTGGAAAGGCAACAGTTCCACCCTGCTTATAGCTTTCTCATTCTCAACATACCCCACACAATCACTGCTTTATAGTTTGTCAGCTGTTCACTGCCCCCCAGCCCTTTACTTTATTCCAGCATTATTTCTGGTTAATAGTCACCACAAAGTAAATACAAAACAAAGAAACTGTTACACGCGTGCAAGCACGCACACGCGCACACACACACCACCCCTCCCGTCCTGAGTGACAGGTTCTCCACAGGTTTTACTGCATGCTGAAATCTTTACTATGTTTAACTGCCTTGTTATGGACATGAGATAAAAACAAATTACACAGAGGGGAAAATGCATAGAGAAGAAAAGAAACAACCAAGGAAAGTTAGAATTTGAAAGTAAAAAGTGTTAACAGGTTCAGGTAGGGAGTATATAAAGGGAGAAAAAGTTAAAATAAAGCAAGTAGATTTAACATTAAAAGTCCATTCTAGGAAAAAACAGTGCCAATTACAAAAAGATTAATTAAGTGTTCCAGCTGTGATTTGAACAGTAGTCATTTCTAAGCCATCTATTCCTTAGTGATGGAGGGTACATGAAAACTTCACCATGTTATTGCTAAAGGGTTCACATTTCAACACATATCTTCTTCCAAACAATAAGCTTCTGTCAAGATAGCGTTCTATCAAATCTGTCAATTGTAACTTATTTGGCGCTACAGGACAAGCTGACACATCGTGTAAAGGTCAAGTGGAAAAATGTCACTTCCACTACATCAGTGTCATCAACTGGTAAAGGTCATTCCATCTAATACATCACAACTACAAAAAATAACTTTGTTGCAATCTACATCATGAGAAAACTATTCAGGACCTTTTTTCTCTCAAATGTTTGTTTGAAACCATAGCAAACCAACGTTCCTGTTGTCCTTTTCTTGTAATCCATACAAGAACTGTAAATCCATTTAGAACAGGTTACCTACAGGATCCATAGTCTATTAACAGTAACTCTCACAAAAATCACAAAAATTCAAGACATTCAGTTTATTGGAAATAATATTTTGCATTTCTGAAGTTCCTGTCATATGAGGATCTCAGAGGGATTTACAATCTTTAATTAAGCTTCACAATATATCTGCAAGGTAAATAATATGCCCATTTTACAGATGAGTAAACTATGGCAAAGAAAAGTGACTTACCTAAGGTTACAGAGCAAGTTGACAGAAGCCAGGGGAATCATTAGACCACACAAGCTGATACACAAAAAAAAAGTTTAATTTCTGTATTCTCTTTGCCCTGTTTTCAGCCATTTGTGCATGGATAAGAGCATTCTCCATTATATTATGACTTCAACTTGCTTCTCCAGTGAAATCATTATCCTATTCATGATATCACAGTAAGTTGCCCTTAACACAATATAAAATTAATTCATATAGAAATTAACGCAATGTTAACTAAAGCGATTTGATTGTAATGCAAGAATGGGGAGAAATCTGTTTAATCTAGTGCTTACATAACCCTCATCACCACAGAAAGTGTAGAAGACTCTGCTTAAGTAATAATGGAGGAGAGCTGGAGAGAAGATGCATGAGTTCATCTAATATGGTTACTACAATTCAAATAGGTCTCTGTGCCTCACAGTATAAACTCAGAGCCCAGGATTAGCGCAAGATTCAAAACAGTATAGTGTTCAAAACACTAGCCAATGGGGGACAGATCAAGTGGTAGCAGGTCAGGGTTTGGAGAAGCTATGTCCCAGTCAACAGGCAGAAAATTGGGGAGCGGGGGGGATTCTACACACTGGGGGCTTGGCTACACTTGCAAGTTGCAGCGCTGGTAGAGGCTTTCCAGCGCTGCAATTAGTAACCGTCCACACCTGCAAGGCACATCCAGCGCTGCAACTCCCTGGCTGCAGCGCTGGCTGTACACCTGGCCAGGTTGGGGTGTAGCGATTGCAGCACTGGTGATCCAGCGCTGCTCATCAAGTGTGGACACACACCAGCGCTTTTATTGGCCTCCAGGGAATAAGGAGATATCCCAGAATGCTTTTAACTAAATTACTCCCTTTGTTTTGTTATGCAGCCTCTCTTTGTTTTGTTGTGAACCTCCGGAGCTCCGTTTCTACCGGAGCTGCTTATCAGCTCCTGTTTGCTGTGATCAATCTGTGAACAATCAAATGAGATCCTCCTCCCTGTTGTGAACGAGCTCTGTGGAGCTCCTCCGTTGCCTTGCCGCTGCTGCTATCTAAAAAACAAACAGAGCTCCTGTTTGCTGTGATCATCTGTACCTGGCTGTAAACAATCAAATGAGAGGCAGGCAGGGAAACAGCGGGGAGTCATGTTGCCTGCAGGCTGTTTGCAATTAAGAGTTAAGACTAAGGGGTCGGAAAAATGTTCTGATTTTTCAAGTCAGGAAGCTAACACACAGTGTTGGCTCCAAAAATCCACTCTCTCTCTCTCCCCCGCTCCCTGTCACACTAGACCCCACTCCACCCCCCTCTTTTGAAAAGCACGTTGCGGCCACTTGAATGCTGGGATAGCTGCCCATAATGCATCACTCCCAACAGCGCTGGAAATGCTGCAAACGTGGCCACACACCAGCGCTGGTAGCTGTGAGTGTGGCCACACACCAGCGCTGCTCCTACACAGCTGGATGACCAGCGCTGCAAACTACCAGCGCTGCAAACCGTAAGTGTAGCCAAGCCCTATGTTAAAAATCCATTCCTCAACATACCATGCAGCACTCTACTGTTAAATAATACTGCAGTTAATACACTAACTACAACAAAGCTGGAATCCCAACACTTAATTAAATTGTTCAAAAGCCATTCATTTCCCAAATGCCAGATTAAGTTGAACTAATACAATTCTGGCTAAAAAGTTCACATACCTTGAGCACACACACTAAAGCAGGGGTTGGTAACCTTTCAGAAGTGGTGTGCCGAGTCTTCATTTATTCACTCTAATGTAAGGTTTCACATGCCAGCAATACATTTTAATTTTTTCAGAAGGTCTCTTTCTGTAAGTCTATAATATATAACTATTGCTGTATGCAAAGTAAATAAGGCTTTTAAAATGTTTAAGAAGCTGCATTTAAAATTAAATTAAAATGCACAGCCTTCCCCCCGCCCCCCGGACAGGTGCCCAGGACCTGAGCAGTGTGAGTGCCACTAAAAATCAGCTTACGTGCCGCCTTCGGCACCCCTGCCATAGGTTGCCTACCCCTGCACTAAAGTATGGAGTTAAAGAGACTAAACATAAAAGAGTATTCTACAGTTCTGTATGTACACTACAGGCTGAACAATACGGACCTGATCCTCTTGACAGTGAAGCTAATGGGAGTTTTGTCTTTGAGTTTAGTGGCAGGAAGATCAGATCCTATGTACAAGCAAGCACAAGTTCCAGTTACTATGAAGCAATTCTGAAATTATAGTCTCTTCAGGTTTTAAAACATTATCACCTTCTTAAACAAAAGAGAGTACTACACATTACTGTACATCTCTTTTGGGTTTTCATTTCACAGTGCAACTCAGGAGCCTGGAGCAATGCAAGAGAGGATGTGACATTCTTTCTGAAACCGCCTCAGTACTGCCATCAGGTGCCACAGTAAGGAACTGCAGCTATATATATATTTCTTTGTTTTTCCCTCTGGCATCAATGTGTCAAATGCATCTAATTGTTCAAAGATTCTCAATAATGGTACTATCAAGACCTGTGCTGTGAAACTAAAAAAAAAAGAAAAACTCTTATGGGGAGTTGTAGTTTTCTTCACTGACAAGCACTGTGATTGGTTCAACTTGAGGTTCCAGTGCTATCATGTAGCAGCAGCAGATTATGTATGAAGGTCGAGCAGCAAATGGATAAAAATCACAAGGAAAAATGTTTTGTTGTCTAGCTAGTCAATAAAGGCAATACAGGGAACAGAATATTTATAAGAAAGTCTCAAATTTTTAGGCTCTCTTATCATTGCACTTGCAGAAATTCCCTTGAGACATGGATATTTTATACCTGGTGTTTTACCTCTATATAATAAATTATTTCTTATTCTGGATACATAATCTACATTTACTCAGAAATTTAATTTAATAAATGCATTACTGTGAAAAGAAAAATTACTTTTGGACAACATTTTCAAACTCAGGTGCCCAAAGGTAGGTTCCAAAATCCACATTTAGTTGCCTAAATATAAGGAATCTGATTTTCAGAGCTGCTGAGAACTCACAGATTGCACTGATATCAATGGGAGCCTGAGGTGTACAGCATCTCGGAATATCAGAACTCTGATTTAGTAGCCTTAACATGGATTTAGAAGCCTAATTTTTGCTACCCAAGAGTGAAAATGTTTGTCTTATACTTTATATATTTATATCGTAATCTTAAAACAAGAGTTGTCAGTCTTAGTCAGGCTATAGGACCATTTAGTGCAAGTATCTTTCCTACAGCAACACCAAGTGCCGGATGTTTCAATATTTCAAAAGGCAAAAAATATCCGCTAATGCAACTAGACAATGCTATCTATGGTGCTGTTGGGAATTTCCTTCAGACCCCTTCAGGCAATCAGATAACACCCTGAATTATTACGTTTGAATACTCTAGATTATAAAACTGGAAATGTCAAAGATGATAATGGAGTTATTCAAACCCTTTAAAAAAATCCAGCAACAGTACATGTCTAAATAACCTGTTGTGGCAGTGTGCTTCAAAAAAGCAGCATCAGCCATTGCTATCCATTGCTAGTTATTGGTTCCATCTCCAAGATATAACAATGAAGTCTTTGAGACCGACTTTCAGATTTGTAAGCCTGTAGTTACATTGCTTGCCATATGCATTCCCAATTGCCAAGACAGTATGCACAAATGCAATGTTCACACAAACAACTGGCCAGTAAGACACACAACTTCAACACCACTTGTGCTTTAATAAAAACTAAATCAAAATTTCAGAATTTGGCGTACAGTAAACGGAGGTCAAAATACTGAGGTACTAAACACCTGCAACTTCCACTGACCTCTGGAAATTGCAAATGCTCAGCACCAGTCAGGATCAAGTTATATGTTCATTTTGCACAGACAAGATCTTGGTATGAAGTAGGAAACCAGCCTTAGGCACAACACTGCTCCCCTGGAATGGAAACCAAGCACAGAGTAGCCTAATATATAAAGTGCTTGCATCATGCTTCAGAAATAATGAATTCAAATGCTACCCTTATAGAAAATTCCTATAGAATGTTATCCTTTCTACAGGCTTTTTGAACATCCTATAGAAATTATATCCATTATCAAACTGTACAGGATGTTCAAACAACCTATAGAAAGGGTAACATTTCCTAGTAAATTCTTTGTTTCTAGAGCAATATCTTTAGAATCGTATTTCATTTCAACCCTATTACATTCTACAGGACTTTTCCATAATGATGTTGAAGTTGTACTGTTAGAATTATAATTTCTATTAATTTTCTTCCATCACTGTCATTAATGTAAAATGCACAAAAGGAACAGTGACGTCCAAAAAACTTCACACATAATAAAAAGGGTCGAGTTGGAAAAGTTACAGATGAGCCACTCGTGGTCCTCCCCAACCCCTCCTAATTTTCATGAATGAACCCCTGGGAACAACTGGAGTAGAATGGGAGAGACAAATTAAATAAGACATACCCAGCTCTAATATGATCATTAAATGAGTAATCCTTTTCTAATGTGGCTGGTTGTACAGCTATCCTATTCTTTATGTGGCTGAATTGTTCTTTTCTAGCATAGCTTTATTTTACATACATGTACAATGGTTTGGATCATAGAATCACAGAAGATTAGGATTGGAAGAGACCTCAGGAGGTCATCTAGTCCAATCCCCTGCTCAAAGCAGGACCAACACCAACTAAATCATCCCAGCCAGGGCTTTGTCAAGCCAGGCCTTAAAAACCTCCAAGGATGGAGATTCCACCACCTCCCTAGGTAACCCATTCCAGTGCTTCACCACCCACCTAGTGAAATAGTGTTTCCTAATATCCAACCTAGACCTCCCGCACTGCAACTTGAGACCATTGGTCCTTGTTCTTTCATTTGCCACCACCGAGAACAGCTGAGCTCCATCCTCTTTGGAACCCCCTTCAGGTAAGTTGAAGGCTGCTATCAAATACCCCCTCACTCTTCTTTTCCGCAGACTAAACAAGCCCAGTTCCCTCAGCCTCTCCTCATTTACCTAATACATTAGAGATAGGCTCTAGCCATGAAATTTGGACCCAAACTTCTCCAAATTCTGGAGGAAAGTGGTAAAATGGACTTCGGATCTTGTTTTCTCCAAGTCAGCTAGCCGTATTAATTATTTGTGTATAAACTATGTGAAGGGAAGATTTTTTTGGTCTGAGCTCCCTAATTGCTGTGCAGATACTACAGGCCAACTGGGTTTGATGCTGCTCTAGCTCTCTTGATTACTTCTGCAGCAATGTGCAACACCAGTCAGACCTCTACAGTGCAGCAAACTGCTACCAGTCATCCTATCACACTAGAGCATACACTGGAAGATGATAGTGTGTGTCTCAATCAGCAGCAAGTAAGTCGGAAGGGAAGGAATGGGTAGCTGCACAGGGTGTTTTTGAAGGTAGGTCAAAAGGGAGGCAAAAAGACAGCAGTGGGAGCAGAAGGGTCACTGGGCTGGGTCATTGGAATCAGAGATAAGAAAGAAGGAGCGTGGGTTTACAGTTACTCCTGGGGGAATTCTGCATGAAAAAAAATAAAATTCTGCAACAAAAAAATTAAAAATTCTGTGCACAGTATTTTAAAATTCTGCAAAATTCTGCATATTTTATTTGTCAAAATGACACAATATAATCACACCAGTTTCAATTATTTTTCGTCATTTATTTCATAATACCTGTCAGCAAGTTTGTCTGTAACAATACAGACAACAAAAAAGATTCAGGACAAATAGATTCCTTACTAGGCATATTAATACAGAACTCTGAGTAATGAATCATTTAAACTACAATACAGAACCGTAATTTCCGCACCCCCGAGAAGCGGTGCAAAGGCTTGGAGGAGTCGGGTAAGTACTGTTGCATTTTTATTTGTTAACGTGAGCTGTCTCTTTAAGAATAGGGCATGGTAGATCTCCTGTGAGCCGGGAGAGATTATGCCTGCCTGTCCTCCAGACCCTCCCTGTGTAAACTGCAAAGAGATCCGAACTTGATTTAATAAAAGGCTCTCTCCAGAAAGCAAGCCTCATTTTCAAAGGTATAACATTACCATTTACAGGGCACTGGGTGCCTCACAGCATCACTAATGGGTTATAGAGCCTTTCATCTAGACTTCACAGTCTGAATCCTGCCCAGTCCAGTTCAGTATGGATGAAGAATTGTTCCCATCTAATAGATGTTGGATAGCCCCTATACAAGATGAGTCCCAGTTCCAACTTCTAACCCACCACTATGTTTACAACTAAATTGCTCTTCACAGCAGGGACTGTCTCTTGCTAAGTGTTTACATTTTGCCTAGTACAATAGGGCCTTAATCACAGCTGAAACCTCCTGAGAGCTCCTGCAGCAGGGGCCAAAATCACCTCACTATAAATTTTTGAAAGCTGGGAACACTAATTGTCATGCACACACTGGGAGTGGGCAGGGGAGGATTCAGAAATCTAACAAATCAAATAACAAGATTTAATCTTTTTTATAAAATCTTATGATTTTGTGGCCAGTCTCATGATTATTTGAGATCTGATTAACTGGGGAGTGGAGTACGTCATGCACTTAAGTTGCTTCTGCAGGCACACACCAGAGGCTCCTTACATCCCTTCATTCCCCACAAGCTCCCACTCTCCTCTATTTCAGGGACTCTTTGTAGTCCCTTATCCCCTTCCCCAGACCCGGGGCTCTGTTTGTCCCCCATTCCCTATATGCCAGGGTCTAACCTCCCGCCCCGCTGGGGGCTCTATGTCCCCCGCCCCCGCCATGCTCCCTTCAGCCACCTGCCATGGGCTCTGTGTACACCACATTTCCTCCTTCCATACCATTACCCCTCATCCTCCCCTATGCCAGAGGCTCTGTGTGCCCCTCATTCCTCCCCATTCTCCCCACCCTCAGGGTGGGACTCCATGTGGCCCCCCATTTACTTACACACACACACACACACACACACACACACGGTGTCAGCATTTTAAATTGTATTGGGATGTTAGGCAGGTGATGTGGCAGGTATTGTTTTGTTGGAATGTGATAATGGCTGCCATATCAACCAGTTCTTTGATCTGTAGTTAACAGCAGAGCTGGTTGAAGTTGTTGGGGCCAGGTCTACACTTACAGACCTAATCAGTATAACTACATCGCTCAGGGATGTGAAAAATCCACATCTCTGAGCGACATAGTTATAGCGACCTAACCCCCCATATAGTACCGCTTCTCGGGGAGGCAGATTAAGTACACCAACCGGAGATGCTCTCCCGTCAGCACAGTAGTATCTTCACTGAAGTGCTACAGCTACACAGATTCCAGGGGCTCAGTGAATCCTCTATTTTCACTTCTTCCAGGTTTCAGTGAAATCAGTAGGGTTCTGCCCACTGTGACTGAAACATGCCCTGTATGCAGTAGTGATGTAGCCATGTTGGTCCCAGGATACTAGAGAGACAAGGGAACCTGCACAACACCTTCAAAAGACAAGCTTAAATTTGTAACTTTGCTAGCTACTAAAATCATGAACTGATCTGACACACTGGATTTATAGTTTATTACAACAATATATAAGCCACTCCCACCCAGCTTTTTTTTCCCTTTTCCCTCGTGACTGGAGAGGTTAATGGACCACTTCACCTTGAATGGTCTCTTGAAATATGTGCTAACTACTTCTACTAAACAGTCTGTTCCACCTTGTACTTAGCTGTGACACTCTGAGTACATTTTCCAGAACTGAAGAAGAGCTCTGTGTGGCTTGAATACTTGTCTCTTTCTCCAACAAAAGCTGGTCCAGTAAGAGATATTACCTCGCCCACCTTGTCTCTGGAACATTCCCTGACATTTTCAAATTGGTCAGATATAGCATTCAAAAGTTATCACGTTTACATCCAAACAAGCAAAAAGACAGAGAGGTTCGTCTACATGGCAAGCAAAAACTTGCAGCAGTGAATCTCAGAGCCTGGGTCTATGGACTTGGACTCATGGGGCTCACGCTACAGTGCTAAAAATAGCAGTGTTAGATGTTGGGACTCAGGCTCTGAAGCCCAGAGAGGGGGGTGGGCTTCTCTATTAGACACAAGAATAAAGGAAGGTTGTGGAGAGACTACCTGCTAAACTATCAGCCAACGTATTTCTTCTGAATAATCTTGCCCAAAAAAAAAAGTTAGTATATGTATTAGTGAAATCTAATAAATCCCAGACAGTAAATGCAAAAGAATTGTGAAATAGACAAAAAAAATTGGAATGTGAAATATGAAAATACAGAGCCAAGTTTTCTGTTGATATTTTGAAAAATTCTAAGGCTATGGCTAGGTTCACAGTATAGCTTATGTGGGCAGAACTTATGTCACTCAGGGGTATAAATAAACTACCCCCCTGAATGACATAAGTTACACCAACATAAGCACCAGTGTGGACAGCGCTATGTCAGCGAGAGAACTACTCCTGCAGATATAGCTTCTGCTGCTCATGGAGATGGTTTTATTTCCATCAGCTCTCCCCCATCAGCATAGAGTGTCTTCACCAGACATGCTGCACGTATGCGTAAACATGCCTTAAGTTAGACAAGAGCATTTCACAGTCATCTGATATGATAAAAGAAATTAATTTCCAAATGCTAAGTGTTTTTTAAAACTTCTCTTTAAAAGCATAAAGCTCTTCTGACCTGAACAAAAAGCCAGATCAAACAGAATTTGTTTAGTTCTTGTGCGTAAGGTTTATATTTCTTTCTCCGTGATGTTGCTCATTCAAAAATTGCACTATTTTACAAATGTGGAGAGGTTGCCCAACTGATTTTCCCATGGATAAGAAAAACCATGAATAAGCCATACTGAAGAGGAAAATGAAAATGATTCATTGTCTGAAGTCTTAGTTTCTTTTGCCTCCATGAGATAAGGAGAAATCCATCAACCTAATGGATATAACCTAAGTCTAAACACATTTATATTTCAGATTTTCAGTTCAGTTTCTCAAGGTTATATAGTCTTATTTTCAAACAGTGATACTTTATTTTGTATGTATGTTTTTTCCTCTCATCTCAACTTCCTGCTACTTCAAATGAAAACCTCCTGACTCCTTGCCCATTGCATCTGGAAACTTAGCTAGTGTAATCCTCCAATAAATAATTTTATAACTATAATATCTGTCAATTACTTTATAGAAAGCCATAACTATTTCACAAGTCAAATTTGTACCTCTCAACAGTAAAATAAATTTAAAATTCCAAATCAGTAGCAGCTTCAAAGCTCAAGCATCTAGCTGACCTAGAATTACTTTCTCATAGAACTCTTTTGCTGATCATAATTTCAGTAACTAGGGTAACCCAAAAGCCTACAATAGCAAAAATAAATAAAAAATATAAAACCTGAAATGAACCTGACACTGATATCAGCTACTATTCTGATCCAATCACTACCACCTCCCCTTTCTTTCATTGCCCAATTCTGCATTTTTTCTTTTTAAATAAAGATACTGCATGATTTAATTAAAAGATTGGACAGTCTATCTAAATGCATTAACTCTGCCCTACATCATCCTTTGTGGTGGAATATTGCCATATAAAGTGATCCGTGCTACTCTTTTTCTATCATTACTCTCAGAAATGAAAACATTTTAACTGAGGAAATTAATTAATTAATAAATGTACCTACAATCCAAGATTAACCCTACCTGACTGTCTTGTGACATGACAGCCAAGACTGAGAAATAAAACACCTCCAAACTGTTCCTATGGCCTTGTCTACACTCAGATTTAAAAGTCTTGTTTTAAACACTTGTTAGCTTATGTGTGTTTACAGATCTAGTGTAGATAAGGCAGTGTAGACTTGCAGGTACTACACTGGTTGAATTAAATCATGGGCTCCCATGTAGGCTTTCACTCAAGCAGCTTAGCATGCGTGCTTTGTCTTTACTAGACTTACAGAACACGTTAGCCAATACATATTCACTACATGCCTTTAAATCCTAGTCTAGATAATAAATATGAGGAGAGTTGAAGAGAGGACTGTTCAGTATTTAGATACTGTATTTATATTTCTTCACAGGTTAGTTGCATTGAATCCAACATTTTTAGTTTAGTAAGATTTAATTCCTCTTGTTGTTACTTTTGTAAGCCTAGAGAGTGAAATTTAGTTTACAATTAAAGAGTTTATTCATTTGTTCTACCAAGTTCATGGTATACCATGTTACCTTGCTTTGGAGCAGTGTGAGTGGCACTCAGTTTTCTCATTTAATAACCATCAAGGCTGCAACTCTAGGAAAAAAGTCATGCAGAGTTCACTGATCTGGTCCCTTGTACTGTGACAACCTTGTCACCGAGCTTCTTCTTTGTTCATCCATTATGTACACTAGTTATCTTCCAGGGGTAAAAAAACTGAACTCCTTTACTGCCTGGTCTTGTTTAAAATTACATAATAGATGGAAACTGATTCACCTGTGTATTTATATATTTTGCAGAACCGCATACATTTTTAAGTCTCCTCTTAATTAATTTTCTGTATAAAAGTCGCCTTATGATTATAATTAAGGCTGTGAGTTTGTTATGGATTCCGTGACCTTCCATGACCTCCGTGACTTTTACAGCGGCCAGTGTGCCTGGCCCGACAGCAGCTCAGGCCATCCCAGTGCCAGCCGCTCCAGCCACTGCTCGGGCAGTCTCAGACCACCACGCCCCCTCCCTCCCCCAGCAGCAGCAGAGTTTGGGTGTGGGAGGGGGCCGGGGCATGGGAGATGGTGGGGTGGGCTCTGAGCAATTCTTACCTGGGGGGGCTCCCTGGAAGTGTCAACATCCCCCTCACTCAGCAGCTAGGCGGAGGCGTGGCCAGGCAGCTCTGTACGCTGCCTCCACCTGCAGGCACCGCCCCCGCAGCTCCCATTGGTCAAAGTTCTGGCCAATGGGAGCTGCAAAGTCAGTGCTCCGGTCAGAGGCAGTGTGCAGAGCTGCCTGGCCACACCTCCGCCTAGGAGCTGAGCAAGGGGAATGTCGCTGTTTTTGGGGAGCTCCCCAGGTAAGTGCTGCCCAGAACCCACCTCACCCTGTCCCATCCTCCAAACTCCTGCCTCCTCCCACACCCAAATTCTTATGCTGCTGGGGTGGGGAGGGAGGAGGTGTGGAGCCATGCAGGAAGCCTGCCAGCCCTGCCAACCTCCCAGCCCGCCCCCCAGCACCAGCAAGGGTGCTGGGCCACACGTTGCCACTGCCCCCCCCCCAGCACCCACACCATGCCCCTCCCAGCACCTGCAGTGCCCCTGGGCACACCCCATCCCCAAATTTTAGTCAGGAGTATATAGTAAAAGTAATGGACAGGTCATGGGACGTGAATTTTTTGTTTACTGCCCATGACCCGTCTGTGACATTTACTAAAAATACCCATGACTAAAACGTAGCGTTAATTATAATCTTTAAGGGCTTTTAGCATTCCTGTTGCCCTCTTCTGTACTTTTCCAAATCATTAGTGCTCTCTCTCTAATACACACTCCACAGCACTCTAGTCTCATTAGGCTTTTGTACAGTGCTATATGAACCACTGGGATTTGTGCATGATACCTTTGATATAATCATAGTTCAAAGACGGATGAATCCTGCACAGCTTCTGGTAAACCAAGAGTTAAAGCCTTCTCCCATGCAGCCAGCAACCCCACATCTGCTGCTAGCAGTTAATCCTGTGAGCATTCTCTGGAGGAATCTCCTGCTGATTTATCATGGTTAACTGCCAGCAGCAATTCCCTAGACAGTGGAAAACCAGCAGGGCATTAGCTGGAAGATTCTGTGTTAGATGCTTGAAAGGGCCAAATGTTTAGGCTCCTTACATTTACTCTCTAAAATGACGCTGAGGTGAATTAAGCTTCTTGTAACATTCCAGGAAGTTTAGTCTTTACTTAATTTGATCCCTGGCTTGCGCTCTTGCTGAAGGAAGCCTTCATTTTTACATTGGGCCATTTTGCCTTTTCTCCTGTGCAACTAAACACTACATCAATCAGTCCATCACAGAAACCCTACTCATCCTTCAACACTGCTCTAAAATATCAGTGGGATGAGACATTCCTATTTCACAGAAATCTGGTACATGCTTTTGAAAGTCTAAGTTTAAAAGACCAGCTGGGCAACTGGAGGGCAATGTTGTTCCATCAGCAGGCACTGTCCATTTGAATGGCAACATTAATTGTTGTAAGTTACACCTCGGAATGCTAGTCTTCCCCCCAAAAAAAATTCAGCAAGAAGTCTACTAAATTATACAGAACTGCTTATTTTGTTGTGGTGGTGGTGGTTGTTGTTATAAGGTTGTCTAGGCTGAGAATAACGTGGCTGCATCATGAATTGGGACATACAGCTTTACTATCAGACTGGGGTCACCCGGGGTGTCAGTTTTAGGCAGTATATGGCTGGGTGTATTGTCAGCTTCCAAGCAGAAGAGATGCTAAAACTTCAGCAAACTTTTTTTTCCCCCCTTCAAACAACTCTAGCACAACAGGTAGTCTTGGCCACAACTAAGGAAGAGGGAGCACAAGAATCTCACAAAATGAAAGAGTCTCCTGGCAATATTAAGGCTGGATGGTTTAGGCAAGATACTGTATGACTAAAGCAGCTTCCATTATGATCCCTTAGCTAACATCCAGAAGAAGAAGAAAAATCTATGAATGCTTTCCAAAGTGAGGGAGCAAGGCCTGATCTACACTAGAAAATTAGGTCCGTTTAACTATGTTGGTCAGGAGTGTGAAAAAATCTAGATCCCTTGAGCTGTGCTGTTAAACCAACGTAGGTCCTCATGTGAGCTAAACCACTTAACTTGTCTCCAAACTCTTCTCTTTTAATCTTTAATCAAAGCCTGAACTACTCATGACCTCCCTCCCCTAGCCCTCTCCTCCCCATTTTTTTTTTTTTTTTATTTTTTTTTTTTTTTTTTTGTTTATCTGTAGAATCTTGATTGATTGATTATATTATGATCTTTTAATTTTGTTTTTTACTGTTGTTTGTGTATTGATGCTCACCCCTAATAACTTTGCCACACTTTTACAAGCCCTTTTAAGCTAAGGAGGAAGTGTGGTGTTTGTGATCATGGGGTTGGTGTCTGGTCTCTGACAGATTGTGAGCCCCCATAAACTCATACGAAACTTGGTGCTGAGAGGTGAGTAAGGACTTGCTTTTTACCTAACACTCACGTAGACAGGGCTAAGTCAATATAAGAATTTTTATGTCAACCTAGCTACCTGCCTTTTGGGGAGGTGGATTGCCTATGCTGATGGGATAACTCCTCCCATCGGCATAGGTAGGGTCTACACTGAAGCGTTACAGTGGTTCAACTGCTGTGGACAAGCCCTAAAACACCAAGAACAAAATCCTGCCCTAACTCACCTAAAATGAACTCCAGGGGTGGGGAAAACTGAACAGTAGTGACCATGTGGAAGGTTCAGGAATCATGCTGTCATTACAGATCACCATGGCTCAGAGGCACTGGGGATAATACTCACCCACAATAATATTTTAGAAAGTTGCAGCCAGTACAGCATCTGCCACCAAGCACAGCAAATGCACAGTGGCCAGTAAATCTGGATATGCTTCAGTACCAGTTGACTTCATGCCATGAGGGCTGTGAAGTGCCACCAAGTGCATTAGTTAGGCACCCTCCTAGGGCACTTCATGCCCTCTTCCACACCCCAGCACCCACACAAAACAGGGCAAATTCTGCCATCAGTTTTATATGCACAACCTCAAGAACTTCAAGATTTCTTTCGGTATTTTGAGCCCTCAATTTAGCCTTAAATATCCTTTAGGCTTGGTACCTAATACTGCATCCAAGACTCCAAATCTGGATTAACTCAAGGGGAATCATTATCCACCTAGATTTATAAATATTGATGCACTTTATGCCCTTATTTATTTTGTTGCTGTTGACATTAAACTTTAAGGGCCTGATTTTCAAAGGTGCTGAACATCTGCTGCTCCCTCTGACTTCAACTGAAATTTGGGGTGCTCAGAACCTCTGATAATCAGGCCTTAAATACTTTTTTGTTTTTTTGGGGGGGGGGCGGTTTACTGCTGTTTCCTTCCCTTCAGAGCCGTTCTTAGAATTTATGGGGCCCTATGCCGTATTATTAAACTGGTGCCCCTATGCCCGACGGCAGCCCAGGCTCACATGTGTATTTTAGATCTGGGTGGACTTTTGAAGGATTTATTTAAAAAAACTATGTCTGAAGATCCAAGCATTTAAGGCTAAAAATGAATACTCAGATTGTGCATCTAAAAATATATGCAAGGATTTTTTTAGAGATGTGATTTTATAATCTTCAGCAACACGCTAATGAAATATTTTTAAAGCAAATTTTAAACTAAAGTCCTGTAGACTAATATGTTCTGAGTAAATATTACAGTAATCCACAACTGGTTTTGTCAGTAAATTCAGAAACTGATAGTATATACCTGGGAGTTGGCAAATGACTGTTAAATGGCTTCATTACCACTTGAATGGCTCTTTAACAGTTTCAATGTTGTGCTAATAGGGCCTTGTCTACACTGCCATTTTACAGCTCTGAAACTTCCTCACTCAGAGGTGTGAAAAAACATGCCTCTGAGCAATGCAAGTTTCAGCACTGGTAGCTACTCCCCTGGTGGGGGTGGGATTTTTTACAGCCCCGACTACACAGCCACACATGGCAGTGCTTTAATGTTGGTAGTGAAGACATACCCTAGGTCTGGCAGGCTGGACGGTTTTTTCACTTTTAAGTACTAGATCCCCTCCAAAGGAAGACTCACCAGGCTGCAGCAGCTTGCTGTGGTGGGATCCTGCAGGAAGAGTCAGGGTAGACACTAAGACCCGCGGGTGCCCCAAATTTTCAGGTGCCCTATGCAGCTGTGTATGCTGCGTATGCCTAAGGATGATCTGTTTCCCTTCTCGTGTGTCTTTCAAAATGCAATTTCAAGAACAAATTATGTTTTCCAGCTCACTCTTCTTAAACCAATAATTTAAGATTCATAGATACTGACTTCTTGTGATAAATGAATGGGGGGTAGCTCCCCTTTATGGGCACCCAGCCAGCCAGTAGCTATAAAATCCCTCTTAGTAGCTGTTCTCTAATTGCTCTACCTGTAAAGGGTTAAAAAAAATCTCACTGCTATGCATAGGTAAAAGGAAGTGAGTGGGCACCTGGCCAAAAGAGCCAATGGGAAGGCTAAAGCTTTTGAAAATAGAAACAAGACTCCATTTTTTTCTGTCTGTTGTTGTTCTCCTAGGGAGAGGCGGAAAAGACAGAGCAATGCGGTAAGAAGCTTGGGCCAGGTATGAAAAAAATCATCAGTATCATACCTAGAAACTATTCATTTAAAACCACAGATATGTAAGTAGATCAGGAAATGTCTAGGAAGACATGATTAGGTTTATCCCTTTTATTTTGTTATGGCTTGTGGATTCCTCTGTGCTAACCCCAGGTGCTTTTGTTTTGCTTGTACCTTTAAGCTGGACCTCAACAAAGATATTCTTGATGCTTAATCCTTGTAGTTGCTCTTTTAAAAAAATCTAGCAATAGCCTGAGTTCCCAGACGTATTTTCTTTTTTTATTAATAAAATTCACCTTATTTTAGAACAGAATTGGATTTGTGTGTCTTAATAGGTTTGTGCACATGTTGTTTAATTAGCTGGTGGCAAGAGCTGATTTCCTTTTTTCTTCTTTCTCAACTCTTCCCTGGAGGGAGGGGTGAAAGGGATTGAGAGTACCCCACAGAAAGGAATTCCCAAGTGCGCCTTCCTGGGCTCTCAAAGGGGTTCTTTACTTGGGTGATGGCAGCATCTACCCATCCAAGGTCAGAGAAAAGTGTCAACCTTGGGAGTTTAATAGAGTGGCCAGTATTAATTTTTAGAATCGTTGCGGGCCCCCACCTTCTGCACTTGAAGTGCCAGAGTGGGGAATTAGTCTCGACACTTCTACTTGCAAGTCTTTTGCTCACTGCCATATGCGTTTAGACCTCTTTCAAGATTATAACGCAGCACTGTCGATTCTGATGTTAGGAAGAATTGTAACATACCCATGTGGCTCCATTAGGAGCTCTTCAATTACCTGAAAATCAAAAAGGAACCCTACAAAAAGTGGAAGAATGATCTAATTGATAAGGAGGAGTACAAAAGAACATCACAAGTATGTAGGGACAAATCAGAAAGGTCAAGGCACAAAATGAGTTACACCCAGCAAGGCAACAAAGAGAGGTTCTTTAAATACATTAAGAGCAAGAGAAAAATAAAAAGTGTAGATCCTCTACTTAGTGAGGAAGGAGAGCTAATCACTGATGACATCAAGAAAGCTGAAGTGCTTAATGCCTATTTTATTCAGACTTTACTAAAAAGGTTGATGACCAGATACTCACACATAATTAATATCGACAACCAGAGGAAAGGAATGCAAGTCAAAAATAGGAAAAGAACAGATTAAAGAATATTTAGATAAGTTAGAGGTGTTCAAGTCAGCAGGGCCTGATGAAATTCATCCTAAGGTACTTAAGGAACTAGCTGAAGCAATCTCAGAGCAGTTAGCAATTATCTTTAAGAACTCCTGGAGGATGGGAGAAGTCCCAGAAGACTGGAAAAGGACAAACATAGTACCTATCTTTAAAAAGGGGAACAAGGAAGACCCGGGGAATTAAACAGTCAGCTTCAATACCTGGAAAGATACTGGAGCAAATTATTAAACAATCAATTTGTAAGCATCTGGAGGATAATAGAGTTTTAAGGAACAGCCAACGTGGATTTGTCAAGAACAAACCATGCCAAACCAAGTTAATTCCTTTCTTTGATAGGATTACTGGCCTAGTGGATGGGGGAGAAGCAGTAGATGTGATATACCTTGATTTTAGTGAGGCTTTTGACACCGATCCTCAAGACAACCTCATAAGCAAACTAGGGAAATGTGGTCTCAGTGAATTTACTGTAAGGTGGGTGCATAACCGGTTGAAAGACCATACTCAAAAAGAGTAGTTATCAATGGTTTGCTGTCAAGTTGGGAGAGCGTATTTAGTGGGGTCCCACAGGGGTCAATCCCGGGTCCAGTACTATATAATATTTTAATTAACGACTTGGATAATGGAGTATAGAGTATATTTTTAAAATGTGCAGCTGACAGAAAACTGGGAGTGGTTGCACACACTTTGGAGGACAAGTTTAAAATTCAAAATGACCTTGACAAATTGGAGAATTGGTCTGAATGCAACAAGATGAAATTCACTAAAATACAAAGTACTTCACTTAGGAAGGAAAAATAAAATGCACAACTACCAAATGGAGAATAACTGTTGTGACAAAGTTCCTCCTCTACATTGGTGGGTCCTGTACTTATTGGCAGATTTGCTCACCTCAGTGATCTTCCCCACAGTCTGGGTCAACTCCTCCTGTGTCTGATCAGGAGTTGGGAGGTTTGGGGGGAACCCAGGCCCGCCCTCTACTCTGGGTTCCAGCCCAGGGCCCTGTGGATTGCAGCTGTCTATAGTGCCTCCTGTAACAGCTGCATGACAGCTACAACTCCCTGGGCTACTTCCCCATGGCCTCCTCCAAACACCTTCTTTATCCTCACCACAGGACCTTCTTCTTGGTGTCTGATAATGCTTGTACTCCTTAGTCCTCCAGCAGCACACCCTCTCACTCTCAGCTCCTTGTGCCTCTTGCTCCCAGCTCCTCACATGCACTTCCTCTCCTCTGGCTCCCCTCGCCTGACTGAAATGAGCTCCTCTTTAAACCCAGGTGCCCTGATTAGCCTGCCTTGATTGGCTGCAAGTGTTCTAATCAGCTTGTCTGCCTCAATTGGTTCTAGCAGGTTCCTGATTACTCTAGTGCAGCCCCTGCTCTGGTCACTCAGGGAACAGAAAACTACTCATCCAGTGACCAGTATATTTGCCCTCTACCAGACTCCTGTACCCCACTGCTCTGGGTCTGTCACACTGTCTAGATGGTAATACTGCTGAAAATGATCTGGAGGTTACAGTGGACCACAAACTGAATGAGTCATCAATGTGATGCAGCTGCAAAAAAGGTTAATATGATTCTGGGGTGTATTAATAGGAGTATTGTATATAAGACACAGGAAGTAACGGTTTGCGCTACTTGGCACTGGTGAGGCCCAGTGTCGGCAGTAGGCATAAGCAGACTAAGAAATTTGCTTAGGGCCCCAAGCATCTTAAGCGGGGCCCATATTCACTTTTTTAGTATGTGTTTGGGGGGCCAAAAATATTCCTGTTTAGGGCCCCCAATGGGCTGACACTGCCTCTGGTGAGGCCCCAGCTGGAGTACTGTGTCCAATTTTGGGTACCACAATTTGGGAAGTATGCAAACAAATTGGAAAGAGTCCAGAAGAGAGCAACAAAAATGATAAAAGATTTAGAAAATCTATGAGGAAAGGTTGAAAAAACTGGCCATGTTTAGTTTTGAGAAAAGAATACTGAGGGGCAGCCTGGTATCAGTCTTCCAATATCTTAAGGGCTGTTATAAAGAGGACGGTGATCAATTGTTCTTCATGTCCACTAAAGGTAGGACAAAAAGTAATGGGCTTAATCAGGAGCGAGGGAGATTTAAGTTAGATACTAAGAAAAATTTAGTAACTAAAGGGTAGCTAAGCTCTGGAATAGGCTTCCAAGGGACACTGTGGAGTCCCCATTAATAGAAGCTTTTAAAAACAATATGGACAAGCACCTGTCAGGGTTGGTCTAGCTTTACTTGGTCCTGGTGCAGCACAACGGGCTGGACTTGACTTCTCGAGGTCCCTTACAGCCCTACATTTCTTTGATTCTATAACACTGCCCAAGTATTTTACAGTTGCTGCCTGGTTGATATTCCATCTAGACAGGTTAATTCTGCACTGGACACTTGAAAGATTTGGACACTCATATAGCAGCAGCTGCTACCTTGTTCCAGGCCCTTCAGCAGCCTCTGAGGAGATGTCAAGACATCAAGCTCACCATGAAGCTCCAGATCTAAGAACAATAGTTACACCAACTCTATGATACAGAAATGAAATGCATGCACTGAAGAAGGTTGAAAAAACACTGGATTGATGTTTTAGATTCTCATTGTTTTCATTAGCTGCTCCATATGAAGTGGCAGGACAAGATCAGAAATGAGATTATTTTAAGATGAACCCAGCAACCATCTACATCAGCACTGATTGAGGTTCGGCAGCTTTTCTGGTATGGACATATTATTAAAATGGAAAACCAATGAATTCCAAAGTGTGTGTACCAAGGACTGTCGCTGCACAGGTGGCAATCACACAGGCATCAAAAGCTTCGGAAGCGTAACAATATTGCCAGTGATGGATAAACTGAATATACAACCAGACCACCTAATGAGACCACGTCCCTTTGGGATTTGCCATGATGATGATGATGAGGCAGGTAGTTAATGGACTGAAAGTGGGATAAGGAGCTTTTCACCTTAAATAATAAATAATAATAATAATATATGGAGATATACCTATCTCATAGAACTGGAAGGGACCCTGAAAGGTCATCAAGTCCAGCCCCCTGCCTTCACTAGCAGGACCAAGTACTGATTTTGTCCCAGATCCCTAAGTGGCCCCCTCAAAGACTGAACTCACAACCTTGGGTTTAGCAGGCCAGTGCTCAAACCACTGAGCTATCCCTTTAAGTCACTACTGGTTCAAATCCTGTCCAGACTGACAGACACATAGTCAGTAACATCTGGACGATTCCTTTGCACCCTACATAAAATGAATTGGTTGCCGCAATGTAACTTAATTATCTGAAGCCATCCTCAGTGTTTGCAATATGGTATCCTAGCTGGTAGTTTCAGCAGGAAAGTGAAAGCCTGACTGGATATGGACACTGAAGTTCTACCTCTCCTGTAGAGCTGGTCTCTTAAAAAGAGGCCAATTTCTGGGACAGGGTTGAAAAGTTTACATGGCTGCTACTTGTGCTGTATCTGTTTGGTGGACAGTATAGCTCACTCTCTAGTCATACTTTTCATGAGCACTAATTTTTTTTTAATCTCCCCTATTGATCTCACTGTCATCTACGAAACTGGAAACCATGCAGCTCCTTCCTTTTCAAAGTAATTTATATTTGTTAAAGAAAAACAGGATCCATGCATGTTTTCTTAAGAAAAAACAGATTTAGCTGGCAAATTATAGAAATAGAGAAAGAAAGGAGAGTCAAAGAAAGTTTGCCTAGCTGATTATAAAAAGTATCTCCACGTTGCTTTTAAGCCTACAATACGAAGCACTACTTAATATACCTGAAAATCTTACATAACAGGAAGCCTTTTTTGGCCCACAAACCCCAAGACAAATTGCTTTCAACCTGCTACCTCAGTGTTAAGCCACATGATCCCAAGATTATCTGTTTCGCTCTTGTGCCAGAAGGTCTGTCCCTTCTGTGTCACAAGCCCCTTACCTAATAACCTTGTTTGACTGGACATCTTATACAGTACTAAAGATCTTTTTTCATTCTCAAGCATATAGGGACGTTTGAAAAAGATATTACCACCCAGACCCAGCTGGGAGGGGAAGGGCACCTCCTCCTCGGCCTCTCTCTCTCTTGCTGTCTCCTTTTCCCGAGTGGCCTCATGATGCACAGAGCCAGCGTGGCTAGGTGCTGCATTGGAGAGTCTCCCAGTGCAGCCCCCCACCCCCTCTCCCCCATGTGAACACCCAACAGACCCTGCCCACCTCTGTCCGATTGTCTCTCTCATGCGGTTTACAGTATTGTATATAAAAAAGGTTTACAGAATTGTATATAAAATCAAAAAATAAAGACAAAACCTTTTTTATATTTTAAATGCAAAATAACACACGTACCTATAAAACAATATCATTCTTGTGTTTTTATTTTAAGTACAGAATAAATATGTACAACAAATTTAAAAGTATGTAACTAGTAATTTGATATGGCGGCGGGTGGCGCCTTTTTTTATGTGTTAGCTCCCCCTGATGTTAGAACCTGGCTACGCCACTGAGACAGTCCCTTTCAGGCCATTAGTAAAACAATACATAAAACGTGGATTTTGCTCACCCTCAGCTGTAAACAGCTCTTCCAACAAAAATTACATACCTTAAGATCAAACTGGCTCATATGTTTTGTACAAAACTATGACTCATATATACAGACATAGAGATCTATTTCAACGCCTTATCCAATTTAAACTACAGGGAGAAATTTAGGAAGGCAGAATGTAATTATCCAAGTAATAACTTGGCCAGGAGATTGGGGTTAACCCACCTCTGCTCTTGCAAAAAGTGACATCAGAACTTAAGTGCTCAAGACCTCTATCTTAGATTTCCTCTAACAGGGAATACTGTGCTGTGCTGCTAAAAGCACTCTCTAATAGCATACCATGGCATTGTTCAGTGCTGCTGCATAAGAAAGAGTAGCAGCTACTTAATAAGCAACACCTATGAATTCCTTGGACTAGAATCTTCCAAGTACTGACACTACCTGTCAAAGGGTGATTGGTCCTTTAAGGAGAGTTGAGACCATGCTAATAAGGAGAAGAGAACAGACAGACTCTCCTTGACTTCCAGGCAGATGGCCTGCAGAAGTAGATAAATTAAACTTAAGCCCTGTGTGACATTTTGTTCAGGACACCCAGAACTGTAAGCCACTGTGTTATCCCTTTGCCTTAGCAAGAGTGAGTTTTATAGGAGATTAGACTGTGTGTCAGTTCCCGGTCATACCCATCTGTCTCCCCAGCAAACTCCTTGAGACTCTGCCAATCCAAACATTGCCTTGCAGGTAACAATCAATCAGTGAACCCCAGTTTCCAAGATCCCTTGTGGTGTCCAGTCCCTCGCACTGGACACAACGAAAATTATTAAGTCTGTACCTCCAAAGAGACAGTGTACACACGAGCCTGTTAGGTTAGCTGAGGACTCACTTTATATCTCAATATAATAGAACTGAAATGGTTTCTAGTAAAACTAAGAATATGTTTATTAACAAAGAACAGAGATTTATGTGATACTAAGCAAGAGATAAAGAGATAAGTATGGTTACAAACAAAACAAAACACGCTTTTTCTAGTGACTAAACTTAATTCTAGGAAGTTACATCTTTGCCGAAAACAGCTTCTAACTTACAGCAAGTTATCAGCAACTCCTGCCCCTCAAGTCAAGAGAATACAACTTTCACAGGCTCAGAGGGTGCTGTTCCCTACATCTCCTAAGTGATGGATTTTGCTCCCCTTTATATTTTCCAACGTCCACTGTCTGTCTCAAAAGCCAGGAAGACTTCCTGGGGGTGCAGCAGACTCAAACCCACAGTGGGCTCACTAAACTCTCTCCTCTGTTGATTGTTAGCTTAATTGCTTTGTTTACCTCACATATAAATGTACTTTCACTATTTGCCTGTAATCAAGCCAGTCAGACAGGTGAATCCACATTGCTTTGTCTAGAACAGGCCTGATTTATGCACTGCCTCCCAAGCACATTTTAATCACACAAATATAACTGGGGCCCTACAAAATTCACTACCATGAAAAACACATCGTGGACCGTGAAATCTGGTCCTCCCGCCCCGTGAAATCTGGTCTTGTGTGCTTTTACCCTATATAATACAGACTTTATGAGCGAGACCAGCGTTTCTCAAATTGGGGTCCTGACCCAAAAGGGAATTGCAGGGGGGTTGCAAGGTTATTTTAAGGGGGTAGCAGTGTTGCCCCCCATACTTCTGTGCTGTCTTCAGAGCTGGGTGGCCAGAGAACAGCTTTTGGCCGGGCGCCCAACTCTAAAGGCAGCACTCCACCAGCAGCAGTGCAGAAGTAAGGGTATGGTATTGCCACCCTCACTTCTCTGCTGCTGCCTTCAGAGCTGGGCAGCTGGAGCATGGCAGCTGCTGACGGAGGGCCCAGCTCTGCAGGCAGCAGCGCATAAGGGTGGCAATATCATACCATGCCACCCTTGCTGCTGGCAGCGGCTCTGCCTTCAGAGCTGGGATCCCAGCCAGCAACTGCCACTTTCCAACTGCCCAGCCCTGAAGGCAGTGCCGCCACCAGCAGCAGCGCAGAAGTAAAGGTGTAACCCCCCCTACAACAACCTTGCACCCCCCCAACACCTTCTACAATTACACCACCATGAAATTTCAGATTTAAATAGGCGAAATAATGAAATGTATGATTTTTTAAATCCTATGACTGTGAAATTGATCAAAATGGACTGTGGATTTGGTAGGGGCCCTATATATAAAACTTAGACACATCACACAATGATTTTTGGGTCCATCATATGATCAGTTTTCACATGAGACCTTATATGACACCTTTTAGATACATATTACAACAGTGCATTGGGGGTAGTGAGTGTGTCCAGCCTGATACGAGTTACAGTATTGACTGCCCTCTACTAGTTGGCACTGAGGGGCTCTTAGGGAAACACCCTTAACAGAAAAAACTGGAACAACATGGCTGGACAGTCTTCTTTGGTGCACCAGCCAGTGAGAGAACCCACCAGCTTATATTATCAAGCCCTGTTAATTTATAAGCTAAAATAGCTGAAGGCTTCATAGGTTACTATGTAAAAAAATACCTACCGTAATATTTATGCTTGCAGAGGTAGGATAGATTCTGTCATGACATATGTTGTATGTTCTCTACATTCAAGTTGGCACAATGGTTCTGCGAAGAATTGTTCTATTCCGTTATACTACCTGCTTTGGAGAATCCAGACTCCCAACAGAACCTAGTTCTGCAGGGTAAGTCAGCATTTTCCACCAGTTCCAAGCAGGAAGTCTGTGTGTTCTCATTCCTGCATGGATGAGATTCAGTTATTTTTTAAACTATTTGTACATAGTTAATTTTGAAGTAACAACTGGCTACACAAGCTGATGTGGAGCTCAGCAGCAGACTTGACCCTGACACTTCATGTCAGACAGTCTGCCCCCAGCACCTGGTGCTACTGAGGGCAATGAAAATTACTCCAGGAGCTCTTGGGAGCTAAAAAAGGAAAATAAAAGGGTTTTTAAATGTTTAGACATGCAACTGTGCCAAACAAAAAAAGCCTATACTGCTACCCTTGCAAGCCCGACTCCCATAGACACAAAAATGTGCTGCTTTTATTTTTTTCAGCGGCATGTTTAACCTTGGAGCTGTCAAGCACCATCATGAATAATGAGCCATGACAACACTCCAAGCGATCCATGGAGAACAGACCAATTTCTACTATATGCTATGTAAGGCAAAATGCTGTTATCACATTCCCAGGGCATTATACCTGCTTGGAAAAAATACAGTAATGTGGCCATCAAGAGGAGACTGTAAGTAAATACAGAAACAAATGAGACATTTCATTATATTTAACCACATAGATTGTATAGCAGGTAATAAAAGGTGTAATAAATCCTAATATTTTACATTTTATATTTAAAATTAAACAGGGAGCAGGGGTGATCCATCTAACTGAATATGCATTTGACAAAGAAATACCACAGGGGGAAGTATCTGTGTTGGAAATACGTCTGTGTACAAGGGAAAGTACACTATGTAAAAAGGCTTGGCACTACTATATATGTAGCATTGTGCTAGGACCTCTGTTTATTGAAAATAATACTAAAAGATATTCAAATCTACTTTTTCAAATTTGTGGAGAATTGTGGCTGCACAAACATCCATTAAAGCCAAAGTGAGTTTCATGGCTATACCATCATTTCATTGAACATTTAGGGTTTACTGTTAATTTCCACTTTCAAGTATCTTGACATTCACTAGAGGGAATCAAGGGCAAGCACTTTCCTTTTGTATCACCATTAACAATATATGTTTATATAATACTTTTTTTGTCTGGGGTAACGGTAGTAGATAAAAACACAAAGGAGAATAGAGTGCTTTTGAATAGAAAAGTCATTTCACCTCCCAGCAGCATAGATCTCATTCAATTTACATTTTAATTTCCATAATTTGTCAAAAACTATAGTAATTAAAGGGGTGGAGAAGTAGAAAAGAGAGGAGGTGTCAAAAGCAAGATTTTGCAATTATTTGGTCCTTCAGTCTCATTTTAGCATCTTTTTCTATAAAATTCAATTAATTGTGCCTGTTTCCTCAAATAACTTCTGCTCATTTTTTAAATAAAGATTGGCTTTTTTCTGTTCCATATACAATCACTATGTTTTCCTTGGCTGTCACTATACCATCTTATTTATAGAAGAAAAACTGCATGATTCTAAAGCTTAGAGTACAGACCCATAGTCCCAGGCCTTTAGAATTCCTCCTGTACTGTAGAGATTTCCTACCATTGTATTCCTTTTAAAAAAAACAAAAAAAAACCCTTCTTGCAGGATGAGAGGAATTTTAAAGGGTGAGCACCATAAGTTTGAAAATCTGTTGTTTTAGCAATAGTCTATTACTGCAGCTGAAGAGGATTCAATAATCCTAAAAAGAGTGATAACATTTGCAGTTATGCAAACCATAACAATTATGGCAGTAATCAGATTTCATATTTCAGGGTATACGTTGATCACCTGCTCAAATCCTTCATTCTCTCTCTCTCTCTCTCACACACACACACACGCACGCCCATATGGCATTGCACAGCTGACTAACTGCACTACACCGCAGTTTCCTCCTCCTTTGAAAATCCCCAGACTAGATGGACCAGCAGTGGTCTAACCCTATGTGGCAAATATTACAGGCTATTCAATACACTTGAATGGCAGTTCTGATTTTGACTAGAAAAGTCACTACATGCACAAAGAAAACCCCAGATATATTTTTTATTAAATCATAGTATACCTTCAAAGCACTGTATGCATTGTTTCAGTTTTTCTCCCTTTCATACCTATTTACATTTTTACATCACATTTCTAGTAATAGATGTTCAGTATCTCCATCCCTTTCTAACAAAATGCATGAAAAAAACAGATTTCAGACATTTTAGACAGAAATTGGCACTAAATAAATCCATCAGCTCTTTGATAAGTTTTAAAACTTAACTTTTCACCAGGTATGACTTTGCTACTCTCAGTAGGATACAAAGTAGTTTCTAAAAGCAAAACTGAAAGAACACCACCTCACAAAGAGAAAGAGAGGTCACAGTTCTAATTCTTCTTGCTACACCATACATTCTCAGAGTCTTTCCCTTGAGATGAGCAATGTGCATTTCACAAAGAAAAAACTAGAGAAGTCAGCTCAGATGTTAGGAAAATGATAAAAAGTACTCATAAAAATTGGCTGAATATTGCATCAGAAGAGGAACAAAGACCCACAAGAGATAAAGTAGGTCAAGAACTCACAAGTTAGGAAGTGCTAGAATTAAGTATACATACGTATGCATTTTGGTATAGGGTAACATTTAAAAAAAAAAAAACCTAAGTGACTTAGGAGTAAGTTTCATTTTCAAAAGTAATTTAGGCACTGAAAAGCCTATGTCTGATTTAAAGTCAATGAGATTTAGGTTCTTAAGTGTCTAAGTCACTAAGTAACTTTTAAAATGGAATAGGAGCTCTGAGAATTTTACCCACAGACTTCAATTACATGATTACATATTTTTTCCAAAGGCCATTCCCTCATTCATTGCATGGAATGGATAGTAAATGAGGCAATGTTGTGCAGTGAAGGAAACGGTTGTCTGCAGAATCCCTGCCTCATTTGTAAGCCTCAATTGCAACAGAAGTTGGAAAATGGGTAATAAATTAAACAGGTAGAAATGGTGATTTTCTGCAGCTCATAGTTTAGTCAACTCTAGACCCAATTTGATCGGGACATAAAATAGTATCCTCTTTACCAAAGACTATCTCCCTCCCACTTCAAACCCTGAAAATGAAAAATTATTGACAAAATTACCTGACAGTACCCAATGCTTATTACAGCAGAACAAAAGTTCAGCTATAATTAAGGTTCAGACCAGCTTTCTGTTTAAAGCTCAACTCTTCTAAGTACTTTAAAACCTATGTGGTTACTCACTGCCTTGAAATTTGGTGTGTCTCATGGAAGCACAGTGGTCTATTAGTGATACACATTTGGGGCCATTTGACCAAGGGAGTTTTGAGATACAGCACTGGGGGGGGGGGGGGCACAGCTTTTTTTTTTTTTTTTTTTAATTGACAGATTCTGGCAACCTCTTTTTCCTCACAGATAGAGATCAAACCAGGGAGGCCAACGCTCAGGCGTTACTCCAACAGCGTGCATGGCCCTTTGGGGGAAATCAAATTAAATTGTTATTTCAAAATGTTTGTTTCTCCAGTTAGGCACATAACGTATTACACTGAGCATGTATGGACAGAGAAGTTACCAGGACTGTTAGCCTTCAAAGTTTCACACCAGCTGGATACTGAAGGAGATAAGCAATAGTCTTTGGAAGGAACCTGACCCAGTCATTGTCAGTCTGAGTCCCACTTTGGGCAGAATGTTGGAAAAGGCCGGATGCCATATTGCTAAAATCTGTTTCTGTCAGAGGTTGGGGTTTTGTTTTGTTTTGGGGGGGAAGGATTGAATCAAAGTATTTTTGTAAAAGAAATTAGACATGAATGCTTGCTGGCAGAGAAAAAGAGTGAAGGGAAACGGGGGAAAGGGAGTTGGGGCTTCATCAAGGGGAGGGGGATAAATGGGGATGGATGGTAGGGGATGGACATTGGGAAACTGATATGGGGGTGAGTAGCAGGGAATGGGCCTTTCTCCTTACTCCCCATGAGAGCTGGAATCTTGGGGGTGGGAGTTGCCTCTCCAGGGGTGTCTGAGCCCCACTCTGCCCCCATTTGTGCACCAGGATCTTCCCATAACATGTGCAGCCCTCCATTAAGTTGCTGCTTATAATACATGTGTGTAGCAGCACAGAGCAGGAGACAGCAAGAAGCAACTTCTTACATGCTGATGGCTGAATGGGATAGAAAAGGAAGCTGGAAATGTTAGTGAGAGGTGGGGAGGCTACATGTTGCAGGAAATGGTATGGCAGATGTGGTGGGGAACACGCGACAGACACCAATCTTCTCTCACACGCTTAAAGCTAGTGGGACAACTTTGTAATTAAAATGTCATGGTTTTGGGGGACAGACAATGGATGAGATTTCTCTCACCAGCCCTGTTAGCAACTACAAATTAGAAACAGTTCAAAGCAGGACCATTATCCGCATTCCACTACAAGAAAATGTACTGGAGGAGGGAGGAGCACCGAGGAATCACATAGCAACCATGTGCCTAGTGCAAAGACCACTGGACTGGAACTGTTCCTAGCTCTGCCTCTGGCCTGCTGAGCGACATTGGGCAAGTCACTTCACCTCTCTATCTCTTGGTTTCCCATCCGTAAAATGAAGATAATAATGTAAAGTTCCTTGAGATCTAGTAATGAAAAGCACTATAAAAAAGCCAGGTCTTTTGATTATAAACTAGATACAGTAGCATATCAGCTGCAACTCTAGGTGACAACTACAATTGCCTTAACAACCTCTAACTTTGACCAACAATCATGTCTCTTGGTTTTAAAAAAAACAGGAAATGAAATGGCAAAACACATAATTAGTGCAGAGTTAAGGTGGCCTGGTGAAAGCCCACGCCCTTTCAGAACATCAAGTTCAACCAAACTCAAACTTCTGAAATCCAGACAATATAGAGTTATGGTAAACACGCCCGCAACTTTAACTCTGCCCTCTTTGACCAATGCCCCACAATGCCCATAACATGCACTTTCCCACTCTGCCTTTTCACTGTAAAGGACAGGCATTACCTAAACGTCCCCTACACTGAGCCTATTCCCCCAAGAGAACACCATACCTGTAAAATTTAACAACCAGTTCATACCCTTTTACAGCCCCTTCACACTTGTGCACAGGATATCAACTTAACCTACACTTTGCCCTTTCTATCATTAAATCCACAGACTGTTTTAATATCCCAATACTGACAATACCCATGGCATGAAGACCCCAGTGCCCTGCTAATGACCCAACCTACAGAATTCTGTACTGAAACGATGCATGCTGGAGGCTCAAGGTACACAAGCAACTCTTTCCTTTGATAGCACACATAGGGGGACTCGGACTCAGATCTCCTCAGATCACAATCACAGCTCTTCCAACTTATTCCTCCACCATTCAATGCAGCTGTGACTTACCCAGTGAATGCAGCGGGAGTGATGCAGATAATTCCCAGTGACTACTGGCAGCTTCACAGGGCAGAGTTAAGCATTTATTTTAACTCTATTTCCTGATTTTCAAAATTTTGAGTTTTGCTGAACTCTGTTCTGGAAGGGCATAAGCTGTCACTGGGTAACCTGTGTTGAAGTTTTTTTCATTTAATTACACATGCACACATACTCAGATGTATATACAACACATTATACAATATTTATAAAGCACGTAAGTTGACAAGCATTTCTTAAATATAGAGTATTCACCAGCAGCTGTATCTTCTCATAGACAATAACAATGCATACTGCAATCTTAGATTGTTTTACTTGAGATTATTTGATTCAATTTGGTGGATATTCAGCTTGTCCTTCAAGTTGGCACAATTAACATTTATAAGAGCTGGTGTTCCAACTTGTGTTCTAAAGTTGCTGACCTCACTTCTATTTATGGTCTTCACTGCACTGTGGTGACTAATTGTGGTGAACAGAAAATTATCCTTCATCAGCAATCAGTATCCTCCTTGCCCCATTTAAGTCTTTCACTCATTTTTGTATTTTTAAGTCATGCTGTTTAAAGGTATCTGATCCAGATGGTGGATACTTGCCTTGTGAGGTGGCTCAATATAATAAACTGTTGCATTGTTTCTTGTGCTACCTGCTGCTGACCTACTTCTTTCTTTAATTTCTATCCCTCATTGTACTGCATAATAAATAATACAAACCACATGCTCACTGAACTTTTGTCACCATTACCCAATCACAGTAGCGTAGCAATTGTAAAACAAAATTAAAAAGGGAAAGAAAACAGATTGAAACTGGTATGAAAACAATAATGAAAAAGTCTGACCTTTATCATAGTCATCTTCCTCTATTGCTTTTTCTTGAAGCCTCTGAAGCCTTAACATTAAGGATTTTATCTGTATCAATACAAAAACGTAAGTTTAACTACAACAATGGGCACTCGCGAGTGGGTTTGGATGCTTTTTTTTTCCCCCTACAACAGAAGTCTGCTCGGGTCTAATTTTTAAGCCTAACCTGGACCGAAATTAGACCGAAGCCCACCTGACCCCAGGAAGGTTGAGTTGTTTTCCAGATTGACACTGACCTTTTCCCCTGAACCTGAGCCAGTGCTGCCACCGCCTACTTCCTGTGGGGTCAGTGCAGCAGCATCCATTTTTCCCCATTCCTAATGGCCACCACCCTTTGTGTGGTCTGCAGAGAGGTGCTGCAACAACTTTGCTCAGTCGCTCCACAGTGCACACAGCGCAGCAAGGTGGCGACGGCCAGCAGGAGCAGGACACGCAACTGCTGAAGCACCATCCCTACAAGCAGAAGGAGAGCTGACCTGACCCCGAAAGATTTGAGTTGTTTTCCGACCCAACCCTGACGTTTTGATTAAGCTTAATATCATTTTACACTTACAGGCACTTATCCTAAATGAATACTGCCACACTGTTGTTCCACACCTGAAACCAAAGTAATTGTTCTTAGTGAGCACATACGAAAGCTGCAAAAGCAGCATTATTGTGAGCCTGATTTCTGGCCATCTTCAGTCCCACATTTAATCCACGGTACAAAATTAATCTAGCAGGAAGTTGTGAGACTAGGTCAGGCAACGTATGTATTCAAGTGAGTTGACCATACCCCTTGACTTGTAAGCCTTGTTCCAAAATGCCCTTCAGGGTGCTACATAGGGAAGACCTGCAGAGCAATGTCTACATGGATCTAGTTTCTTCAAAACTGGGACAACAATAACCCCCGTGTGGGCCTCTGGTTTCAACTGCACAACCCATGCCAGAATTTGGCCCCTCACACACTAATACCAGTCACTTCATCCATCAACAAAATACAGCCACTTCTGGGAGGAAGTGTCAGCTGTTTAATACAGAAACACCACAGCTTATTATGAAAGGAAATGAAGATTACTGTATTCTGCTGAAATTGCAATTTTAACCATTACAAGACAGATTAAAATTGGTTATTTTAAGAAGGAAATTGGGAAAAGGAAACAGAGTAGTGGTTCTCTCTCATTTCTAACCATGCACTATGCTGCTGTAAATCCATATAAAGAAATGCCTCAAAGCCACAAAAGCCAGACATTTCCTGTCTTCTGCAACAGCCCAGTGATTGATTTGTCTAAAAATCCACAGCACCAAACGAACATGAACAAACAGTGTGATTACCAACCTTTAATGTACTACGGTTCCCAACCAAGCAGTCCAATAGCACCGGTTCATATTTCCTCATCAGGGTGTCCCAGTTGTGATCACTAACAGTAAAGCTACTTTCGTAGCCTGAAGTAACAGAAGAACCAGCAGATGCTGCATCTGAGGAATCTGTGGAACATGAAAATGCTGCATCTGTATCCAAAAGAGATACCATCTCACAATCCTGCAATTTATCTTTCACTATGGTCTCTCTTGCACACTGATAATCCTCACCATGCCTACAAATGCAAGATGAAGCCCCTACGTCTTTATGTGAACTTCTTAGTCTCTCCCCTGGTTCATGTAAATTAACATTTTCTATTTGTCCTGTTGCATTTGTTTCCAGAGTGTGTTCTGTTGCCTTGCCATCTGACTGGCCTTCAGTGTCACTTTTTTCAAAACTTGAGTTCAGTGAGAGCTGTATGAAGCTGAAACTTGAATTAAAGCTATCCCAAGTACTGGATGAGTAAGAAGTGACTTCTTTGTTATATACACAGTTATTATTCACTTCCTTCTGATCCAAAGTGTACATTTTCTTTGGCTCCTTTACTCTAGCACCGTGGATTGTCTCCCACGTTGTCGCTAGTAGATTAGTCTGCCATGTATTTGAACTGCACACAGGTGAGAAGTCTCTTTTACATGTGGCAGCTGCAGGACAAACTGGCAGAATTACATTTTCTGACGGCTGAATCCTGAGATCTGATAGATTTCTGAGGCTTCCTGTCATATTTCCAGCCGTGGTCGATGTTGTTACCACAGTGGTGGTAACTATGGTACTGTTTACAGATGAATTACAATGTAAGAATTCAAAGTCGTTTTTGCAGAGTCTGTGCAGAGAGCAGTTCTTGAAGTCTTCACAATGCTTTCTGCCATGGTCAAGCCCCTTTGGGTTGAATGGCTTGCAGTGAGCAGGAGGCTGAAATTTTATCTGTTGCGGAGCTTGTGGTCTCATGTATCCTGGTCTCTTTGCCAACTTCTTTTTATGATAAGAGACAGGAGGCAGTGAATGATCCTGACCATCTGAAAAAATAAAGAAAATGTCTTTAAAATGTTTGTGAGATTTTTCTAGGCTTAAAATACTGTAGCATCTGAAAATAATTACCTCAGAACATTCAGACAGAACACGGATTCCTTTTTAAACACACAGAAATTGACAATACTGTAGAATGGGTATCTAAAGGGGGAAAGAGCGTTCTGTTATCATTCCGTTGGCCTAGCATCAGCTCTCTGATCTGGGATGATTTGCACATGTGTATGTATGAACAGGCAACTGTGTGCTCAAAATACACATTTGCATGTCTTGTATAGCACTTAGCTCACATTTACAAAAGAACATAAATCTGAATATGGAAAATAAATAAATGCAAAATTGCTGTGCAAGTTACGTACACCTTTTGCTCCCGCTCAGCTACTTAAGTTCACGTGCATATTTTACCAGTATAACTTGGGCATCTATTTTTTTTAATTTTCTCCCTAAAAATTCAAGCAGATATTATTGTGACATTACCCTCCATAATGTTTTATGGAAATATGCTTATGAGTATGAATATGATGCAACTGGAATATGCTTTATGCAAAAGGTCTCCTATAAGGTATCAATACAAAGGTTATAACCTACTGAATATATTCCTCCTATTTGTATGCATGTATCATTCTTGTATCTGAAGCTAGAAATATGAAGTATAACTCTGAGGTCCTATTGTAATTATGCAAAGTGTGGGCCATTAATGGTGGTTTAGAATCTTGATGGCTCCCATTGACTGGACAATTGGTTGTAGATGGTTTATTTACCTGCAAGCCTTCCTGCATACGTGAGAGCCAGCCCGTGGGTAATGAAGAATGGGGTCTCACAGGACATGTGACCATGTCACATGATACTGGAATCCAGCAAATCTGGTACTTTTCCATTTAGAAACAGGGGTGGTGAGCGACAAAAGATTCCTGCCTTGTGCCAAAGCTATAAAAGGGAGTGGAGCAGAACAAAGGGGACTTCCAGTCATGAGAAAACCCCTAGTTTCTACCTAAGATATCTGCTAACAAGGACTGTACCAGAGAAAAGGATTAGGCCCAACTAGGAAGGAGTCTAGTCTGTAAAGAAGCTTATTGGAACATCGCTGAGGGTGAGATTTTACCTGTAAACAGTTTCTTAATGTATTAGGCCAGGGGTGGCCAACCTGTGGCTCCAGAGTCACATGCAGCTCTTCAGAAGTTAATATGCGACTCCATGTATAGGCACCGACTCCAGAGCTAGAGCTACAGGCACCAACTTTCCAATGTGCCAGTAGGTGCTCACTGCTCAACTCCTGACCCGGCCACAGGCCCTGTCTCTAGTCCACCCCCTCCCCTGAGCCTGCCGTGCTCTCCCTCCTCCCCTAAGAGCCTCTTGCACCCCAAGAAACAGCTGACCGGGAGGTGCGGGGAGGGAGGGGGAGGTGGCTGATCGGTGGGGCTGCCAGTGGGTGGGATGCGCTGGGAGTGGAGAGAGCTGATGGGGGGCTGCTGACTTATTACTATGGCTCTTTGGCAATATACATTGGTAAATTATGGCTCCTTCTCAGGCTCAGATTGGCCACCCCTGTATTAGGCTTAGACTTGCATGTTTTTCCTTTTATTTTGCTTGGTAACTTACTTTGTTCTGTCTGTTATTACTTGAAACCACTTAGATCCTACTTTTTATACTTAATAAAATCACTTTTATTTATTAATTAACCCAGAGTAAGTGATTAATACCTGGGGAAGCAAACAGCTATGCATCTCTCTCTATCCATGTTATAGAGGGCGGACAATTTATGGAGTTTGCCCTGTATAAGCTTTATACAGAGTAAAACTGATTTATTTGGGGTTTGGATCCCATTGGGAACTGGGTGTCTGGGTGCTGGAGATAAAGTGAAAACAGCTCTGCAGGTAACCTAAGTCTGCAGCTTTGGGGGCATGGACCAGACCTGAGTCTGTGTTGCAGCAGGCTAGCGTGTCTGGCTCAACAAGGCAGGGTTCTGGAGTCCCAAGCTGGCAGGGAAAACGGGCTCAGAGGTAATTCCAGCACATCAGGCAGCAGTCCCAAGGGGGTCTCTGTGACCAAACCCGTCACAATTCTTACACTGTGGCATGTGTAAATGTTATTCTAAAGTGAAAAAATCCTAAAGTACAACTTTATTTATAGTTAAAAAACGTAGACAATATTGTATGTACCAAAAATATCAAATCAAGTACTTTCCATAATAATAATAATAATAATAATAATAAAGTAACAAAGGCTAATTTTGGAAGACAGATGGTCCTCCACACAGTGCTCAACTGCCATATTGTGTCATTAAGATTATTACTGCAATATATCATTAAGAAGAGATCCCCACAATTCAATGGCACACAGAGTTGAGTTCTAAACCATCTGAGACACAGACACAAATCAAAAACGGAAAACAAAATAATTCTGTTCTCAAATCAGTAGTTTCTGCAAGGAAATTATGCAAATATAAAATGGTCTTATACTAAAAATGAATGAAGTATAGAATCTACCTAATAATTTTGCTTTATAATAACCTATAATAATGTATAGGTTAAGGATTTTTCTTTGCATCCTTAACCTATAAATAGCTTTTCATTTTTAAAAAATCAGGTGCATCAAAGTGGAAAAGAATTTACCATTTGGGGTCTACATTTTTTTTAGATTTTGTGTGTATTCAGTGCTTGTGAGAGGTACAGATGGACTGTGCAAAAATCATACACAGAACAAGCAGTGGCAGTGAACGCTTCCCATCCACTATTTCATTATGTGCTACAACTATAGACTGGAATGGCCTCTCTTCTAGCATACCTTTTCAAAAAGCTCTGTTCGTTGCTTGGGTTATGGTTTTGGGCACAGCACAGCATCGATCTATGTTCCTGGGCAAAAATACACTGATTGACTGAGACACTACCAGTCGGGCGGGTCGGCGGCTCGGAGTTTTCTTCTTATCAACTAATCATCTATAATCAGGACAGAAACCCGGAAAGCGAACTCGACGCCGTACTCTACCACACACCAAAAAGGCAAAAAGGTGGTCAGAGTGGAGCTTGAGCGGACTTGATTCCGCAGCGATCGGGTGAGTAGTAGTAGTAGTGGTACTTCAATCGAGATACGCTTATTCACGACGTGAAACTTGCACCACCAGTTAGGAACCCCGCCTTAGTGTAGACCTGCCCTAATTAACACTGACACCTGACCTTCTCAGATCGCAAGAGCCACTAGAATAAGATGAGCTTTGGCTCTGATTTCTCTTAAGATGCTGAAGATTTCAGATAAAGGATATTTTGGACAGTTTAACAATATAAGTTAGAGAGACCATTCACATCTTAATACAGAGTGTGACGTTCTATACCTTGGGAGAGTGTTCTGTAACCCCCATATTCCTCGTTTTTATACAATGGTGATCTTATATATAAAGCATGCCTTGTAAGGTATCAAGGGAAAGGTTATGATCTGCTGAAAGTCATTTCTCTATCCATATATGTATATCATTAATGCATATGAAGTTATGAGAATTGTGCTGTATGGTTGTCACTAAAACATGCTGTAAGTTGGGCAATCAGCCAGATATTAGCTCCCCAGAGGCAGCAGCAAGGGAAGTAACCAACACCTGGGCGGGGTGTCAAACAATCCAATAACAACCATTGTCCAGCAAGAGAGCTACAATTCAATGACTCACCTGCATGATGCCACACCAAGGGAATTGCTCAGCCTTGCTTAGAGACTCAGCAATGCCCCCAGACATACCTGGACTTCTGTTCCTCAAGCACATGGGACTGAGGTTATAAAACAGAACACAGAAGGCATGTGCTGGGTCTTTCTCCTCCACCCATCTATGCTGCAAGCAACAAGGACATTCTGAAGACTCCAAATGAGGGGACTGGCCCAGATTTCAAGGGTGAAATCTGTGTACTATGAACTGCAATATCCAGTGGGGTAAGAAAAACTGCTTAATCTAGATGTTGCCCAGTCTACTAGGGTTAAGAGTTTAGACTGTGTGCTTATATTTTGTTTTCTTTCGGTAACTAACTGACTTTTTGCCTATCACTTAAAATCTATCTTTTGTAGTCATTAAATTTGTTTTATTGTTTATCTTTACCAGTGAGTTTGTATGAAGTATGCTACAAAATTGCCAAGGTTCTCAAAGGCTGGTGTACATCCACTTTCAGTTGATGAAGTGGTGAACCAATGAATAAATGTATAGTGCTCATCTTGAGCAGTGCAATTCGGTATATTCCAGAGGTACAGTTCTGGGATCTGGGGGGGATTCAGCTGATGCCTTTCTCTGTATGATTCACGAGTGGCTCTGGGAACATTCATGCAATCTAGCTGGGTGTGGGGCTCCACATGCAGTTGTGCTAAGTGATAACACCTGGAGGGGCTTGCTGCTGATCACTAGCAAGACATTGTGAGAGACAACTTAGGCTGGAGAGGGTTAGGGGGCACAGCGGTCCCACGGTGCCAGGCTCCGCCCCAGGGATTCCATCACATTGAGTATTGGCTATTTGGATCTAATCACAATCATGTACATTTCTGTAACCTAACTTATTGCAATACATTTGCATACAAACCATACTGCAAACTTCACCAATCTCCAACTGAAATCTCACATACACTTCACTAGAACACTAATAATTATAAATACATAAATGTGATCAATAAAGCATGAAAGGTATAATAGCTAAAGCTTTCTGGTAGACTTTTCCAAGAGCTTACTCTAGCTTCTAACTGTCCTTCCTGAAATAGTTTAGTTGAAGATCATTTTAATCATTCTGCACACTCTACAAGGTAAATATCTTACCATGGGATTGTTGTTCAACGTCCATATTTCATCTCAGAATACTATAAATTAGATTAACTAACTCAATTTTAGTCATTTCTACATTTTCCTTTGCCCAGTAGAAAGAATCATAGACATCAGCAATGAAAAAGGCAACATGTCATGCAGTGAATCACTTCATCTATTTAGGAAATAGTGAGATGTTCTATTTGCTGTCATCTAGCAAAAAAATGATAAACCTAGTGGAATCTGCTCTGGAAGTAAGATGACAAACTAGTAATGAAGAAAGGTTCTTTAAAATAGAAAACCTTTCCTAAATTCCAAACATTTGATATGGAGATTAATGGACAGTAAAAATCTGTCTCTAGCAAGATAATTCACAATCCAGGAAAAGGTCAGTCAATTCTAAAACTAATTATTTCCTTTAGAAAAAGAGATAAGAAGCCCAAATGTTATCTCTGGGCAAACTGTATTGAAAGTCTGGAAGAAAATATTTTTCACAATAGTTTGTAACATAGATTATTCCAAAGTCTGGGAACAGGCCTTGTCTATACAAAAAAGTTTAACTGGTTTAACTAAAACCAATTTAAAACTGATCTAATTAAACCAGTACAAACCCCAAATGTAGACACTTAAATCTATTTAAATTTTTGACTGAAGCTAAACTAATATAAAGCAAGGTTTAAATGGAGTTAAGTGTGTCAACATTAAGGATTTGTATCAATTTAACTAGATCAAATTTCTAAATCTATTTTAGTTAAACAATTTCCTAATATAGACAAGACTTCAGTTGAAGAGGAAAATCAGCTATAAATATAGATCTGCAGATAAAGCTCACACTATAAGTTTAAGAGTTAGGCCTGGTCTACACAACAAAGTCAGGTCAACATATACTGCCTTGAGTCAACCTCATTGTGCATGTGTCTAAACTTAAATGTATCTCCCACTGAGGCCTTGGCTATACTTGCGAGTTACAATGCAATAAAGGAGCCCTGGGCACACTGGCTCATTACCCGTCCACATTGGAAAGGCACGTAGAGCGCTCTGACTCCACAGCTACAGAACTGCTGGTACTCCACCTTGGTGAGTGGAATAACGTTTGCTGCGCCGCCCCTGGAGGGCCGCGGCACCAGTGTGGATGCCCTAGTCCAATAGTGCGCTCTGATCGGCCTCTAGAAGTGTCCCACAATGCCTGTGCTAGCCACTCTGGTCTTCACTTTGAACTCTACTGCCCTGCCCTCAGGTGACCAACCATCAGACCTGACCTTTAAATTCTCTGGGAATTTGGAAAAATCCCTTCCTGTTTGCTCAGCCAGACGTGGAGTGCTCTCAGCGAGTCTTTCTAGGTGACCATGCCTCCACGCACCAGGCAAGCACCAGAATGGAGCAATGGCGAGGTGCTGGACCTCATCAGTGTTTGGGGGGAGGAAGCTGTCCAGACCCAGCTACACTCCAGCCATAGGAATTACAATACCTTTGGGCAGATTCAAGGGACATGATGGAAAGGGACCATGACCGGGACACACTGCAGTGCAGGATTAAAGAGAAGGAGCTGCGGAATGCCTTCCACAAAGCCCGCGAGGCAAACCGCCACTCTGGTGCTGCCCCCGCAACCTGCCATTTCTACAAAGAGCTGGACATGATACTTGAGGGCGACCCCACCTCCACTCCAGGGACCACAATGGACACTTCAGAGCCCACTGCAACAAGGCAGGAGGAGGAGCAAAGCAGGAGCGAGGGTGTGAGGCAGAGGAAGACACCCCAGAATCCCTAGATGCATGCAGTCAGGAGCTGTTCTCAAGCCAGAGGGAAGGTAGCCAGTCACGGCGGCCAGTGCTTGGGGAAGGACAAACACCAGAGGAGGTTCCCAGTAAGTGGCTTTTGGGAAGGAAGTTATTCAGTGCGGGCTCTTGCGGTGAGGACGGTTAGGGCTGCATGCATGCCTATAAGCGGAATAGGGCGTTGATGTGCTCTCTCACATCGCGGTAATCGGACTCCGTGATCTCTTCAAAGGTCTCAGCCAGAACTTGGGCAATGCGCTTGCGCAGGTCTCCCGGGAGAGCTACTGTGGTCCTTGTCCCAGCCAGGCTAACTTGTCCATGCCACTGTGCCGTGAGGAGTGGGAGGACCACTGCTGCACACAGGCAAGCTGCATATGGGCCAGGGCGGAAGCTGCATTGCAGAAGAAGAACCTCCCTTACTTCCCAGGTCACCCTCAGCAGCGAGATATCTTCCAGGACGAACTCCTGAGGAAAACGGGGACAGTGTTTGGTATAGGGGGCCCCTGCCGCTGTTGGCTCTCCCCAAGGCACAGAAACCCAGAGGACAGTACAGACGTGAAACAATCAGTCACGCTTGACCCTGTGCTTACTCACCATTTTGGGGCTCCTGTGGGTTGTCTCTCCTTGCTTTGGGAAGGGCAAATTATGCTATTGTGTAGACTATGCTTGCCCTCCTTAAGTACGGGGGAATCATTGCTCTGTCTGGTGTGAACAATGCTGCCTCTATTAAGTGTTGCATTTTGCCTTGACAGATGCAACCGAGATCTCAGCTGTCCATGTTATCACCGGCTGAAAGACTCCAAAGAATCAGAAAGAGGCCACGCAGAAGCAAGGAAGACATGTTGCATGAAGTAATGAAGCATTCAAGTAATGAAAATCAAAAAGTGCAGGATGGCCGAAGAGTGTAAGGAAGGTCCACCAGCAGAATGCGGATCACCAGCACCAAAGCATGGAGCGCCTGCTAAGCATCATAGAGCACCAAGTGGACTCGTTGCAATGCAGGCGGAGCACTCCCATGCCCACCCCCGCATCCCCGCTTGTCCCAAAACTTTCCCTTGTGCCCCCATGTCACCTCCAACCCACTTTCCTCAACATCCGCGTTCTTATTGGCAGCAATTCGGCAGCAGGTCCTTCCCTCCGAGAGGGACCGAGGGACCCGCCGCCGAATTGCCGAAGAGCCCGAAGTGCTGCCCCTTCCCCTTGGCCGCCCCAAGCACCTGCTTGCTGAGCTGGTGCCTGGAGCCGGCCCTGCATCTATCGCCCCTCCGCAGTTAAGGAAACCCATTTGTGCAAGGCAAGCCATAATGTCATGCACATTACCCAGAGTCACGGTTCTTCTGAGCAGGATGCGATTAATGGCCCTGCAAACTTGCATCCACATGATTCCAGCTGTCAAGTTCCCTACTCCAAACTGGTTAGCGACCGATCAGTAGCGGTCTGGAGTTGCCAGCTTCCAGATTGCAATAGCCACCCGCTTCTCCACCATCAGGGCAGTTCCCAATCTCATGTCCTTGCACTGCAGGGTGGGGGCGAACTCCTCACACAGTCCCATGAAAGTAGCTTTTCTCATCCGAAAGTTCTTCAGCCACTGCTCGTCATCCCAGTCTTGCATGACAATGTAATCCCACCACTCAGTGCTTGTTTCCCCAGACCAAAAGCGGCATTCCACGGTGGTGAGCACGTCCATGAATGCCACAAGCAAACTCATGTCATATGCGTTACTCGAGTTGATATCATCATTGGAGCTCTGTCACTTTGGATTATAAGGAATAACTCAACTGCCGAACGTGATGCGTTGACAAGACTTATCAGCATACGCCTCAGCAGTTCAGGCTCCATTCCCGCAGACTGAAAGGGAAGACAGTGCGCACAGTACAAAAAATGTTGAAAGATGGCGCCAAATATGGACAGAAGCAAAGAGAATGCTGGGATGCGAACCGATGCATCACGGGGCATTGGGACAGGACCCAGAATGCCCCGCACTCCACGCCCCCTTCCCACAAGCCACAGCGCCAGAATGGGAAGAGGTGTTCTGTGGGATAGCTGCCCATAATGCACCGCTCCCAATGCCGCTGCATGTGCCGCAAATGTGGCCACGCCAGTGCGCTTGCAGCTGTCAGTGTGAACAGATTGCAGCACTTTCCCTACCGTGCTCTGTGAAGGCGAGTTTAACTCACAGCACTTTACATTTGCAAGTGTAGCCATGCCCTGATAAAGAACTCCAGTATAGCACCTCCCTACAGCCCGTCCTCAACATTTCACATGACTGCATCTCTACTCCTATCACTCTACCCTGGGGGACATTAACAACAACTACAGCTTCACATATCCTGACCTGAGAGAGGCACAGTTGATGTACGTTTAGGTAAAATGGACATGAATGTTCCTTCCCTTTCTTTAAGCTCTGTTCCATAAATTTGTTATGGTTTTAGTGTATTTGCTTTTAACTTGCACAGAATTTTTAAAGTGTTTATTACTCAATAAAACTCTAGTGTTTGGAAAATAATTCATCTTTATTAGTTCCCAACATATGCTGTAGAATGACTGGCAGTACTGAAAACACCCACTTAGGGCTAGTCTACACTTACCAGCCGGGTCGACGCGGTGAGTTCGACTTCTCGGAGTTCGAACTATCGCGTCTAATCAGGACGCGATAGTTCGAACTCCGGAAGCGCCGGGGTCGACTCCGGTACTCCACCACTGCAAAAGGCGGTGGCGGAGTCGACCTTGGAGCCGCGGACTTCGATTCCACGGCGTCTGGACGGGTGAGTAGTTCGAACTAGGGTACTTCGAATTCAGCTACGCTATTCACGTAGCTGAACTTGCATACCCTAGTTCGACCCCCGCTCTTAGTGTAGACCTGCCCTTACTGATGATTGCACACTGACAACTCAGAGGATCAGTGACAAACACAATGTATCATAAATGTACAGCAAGCACCTCAGAATTAATAGGTGCATTGTCGGTGTTACACCCGTGCACCAAGCTCTCCGCAATTCCTAACAGTCCCCCAAACTGCAGGGCCAGGTAGAGCACAGTATCCATAACACATTACTGTGGCTCAGAGTTGAACTGCTCTATCAAAGCCAGCCTGAACCATATAGCTCTGTGTTGAGCTCTTCTAATAGACTTTGTATCGGGCTGCTCAAACTAAGAAGACAGCTGCTCCACCTCTGCCCTCCACCCGGGTAGCAATTTTTCCCCCTTTGCTTTGCAGGTATTATGCAGTGCACAGCAGGGAGCTATTACCATTGAGATATTTTTCTCACTGAGATCCAATCTAGTGAGTAAGCAGCACCAAGTTCCCCTCAATCTACCAAAAGCACATTCAACTGTCCATTCTGTACCCAGTGCGCCAGCAGTTGAATCTTCCCTTGGTGCTGTCCATGTAGCCGGTGTATGGCTTCATGAACCAGGGTAGGCTGGGTCCATCAGGATCACTACTGGCATTTCAACATTGCCAATAGTAATCCTCTGGTCAGGAAAGAAAGTCCATGCTTGTAGCTTTCTGAACAGTCTTGTATTCTTAAATATGTCAAGCACCTTCCCTGACCAGCCAACAGTGATGTCAGTGAAGTGTCCCCGGTGATCCGCCAGTGCTTGCATAACCATTGATGTACTCTGTGGCAAGATGGGTTGGTGCCAAAATACGGATATGCATGTCATATATTGCTCCACCACAATTTGGGAACCCCACTGCTGAAAATCCATCCACTATGTGCTGCATGTTGCCTAGAGTCACAGTTCTGCATAGCAGGAGACAATTAACAGCCATGTACATTTGCATGACAATGGCCCCTACAGTGGATGTTTTAACTGCTCACTGACCAGTAGCAATCTAGCATTACAAGTTGCCACAGTGCAACCACCCGCAGCTCTTATTTTGGTGTCCCTGCACTGGAAAGCCATGGCGAGCTTGACACAGAGACCCAGGAATAAAGCCTTGTGCATCTGAAATTTCTGCAGTCACTGCTCATAATCCCAAGCCTGCATTACGATGTGATGCCACTAGTCAGTGCTCGTTTCTCAGGCCCAAATGGCACACCATCATCTGAAACTGCTCCGTGAATGACACCAACAATCTTGAATTGGTTCTCACTATGTCGCACAGGAATCTGACCTCCAGGAAACTGTCATGTTCCCCACTGCTCTTCTTGCAGCTCTGCAGATACCAGAGGATTGTGTGCCCCTGTTTGCAATGCTCATGACAATAGTGCACAGCTGTGCAGGCGCCACATTTCTGTTTGAGATGGTGGACAGCAACAAGTCCTATGCAGTTTCATGGAATTTTCAAAATAGGCATGAAAATTATGGGCTAGAGCTGGCCGGGGGGGTGGAGAATGCTGCATAATAGGCCCTTGACCCCACCATCTTGATCTTCCTTGTGCAACTTGTTTCTGCCCCACCATGCATTGCCAAAACATCCCAAAAGTCAGTGCCCTGGACAGTGGCAAGTTGCACACTATTATACCTCCCCCTGGGGCACCACACTATACTGAAACAAGCATTCCGGGAGAGTACGCGCAGTGCCGACACGAGGAGCCAAGTATGCACGTGCACAAGCGATATACTAACTGGCAGCTTTATGCTGACGGAACTTGCGTTGGGAAAAGTTTGTACCATACATGCCCTTAATGTTGGGCTGAGTTAGTCTCGCAATTTAAGTTTTGTAAATACAAGTTTTGAAAACATAGAAGCAATTTAAATGTTTGCATTAATTTTATTTAGTCTACTTTTAATTCCAATTATAAACAGTTTTAGGACTGGATTTAAACATTCCCTGGAATGAATATAATGTGAAGATTGTACAATTGTTCTACAGTATAAGAATCAGAATGAGAAACTGAATAGACAAGAAAGTGAAGCTAACTAGTCTATTTCCAGTATCCAATCTGAATAAACTACAAAAAATAAACAAAACTGTATGTTGTTAATTTAATCTATATGCTTGTTAGAGGTGCTTGTCACCACACAAACAGTGGATTCACTCTCACAATACTACGGTGAGGTAGGAAAATATCCCCATTTCACATATAGGGCACTGACACAGAGAAATTAAGTGCTGCTCAGAGCTTTCCCAAAATTGCAGTAGAGCAAAATCTAATGGAGTCTTGTCAGTTTTCACTGCTGCTATACAGAACACTGTTAGCAGCACAGAAAACTGACTAGAAAAAGATAAATTTCACTCTGATGCTTCTTGGGGGTGATGGTAGGGCAGAAATCTATGAGCAGTTGCCTAGGTAGGAACATGAGTAGGGTCCTACCAAATTCACAGTCCATTTTGGTCAATTTCACGGTCATAGGATTTTAAAAATCACAAATTTCATTATTTCAGCTATTTAAATCTGAAATTTCATGGTGTTGTAATTGATGGGGTCCTGACCTAAAAAGGAATTAGGGGTGGGTGGGGGGTTGCAAGGTTGTTGTAGGGAGGATTGTGATACTGCTACCCTTACTTCTGCACTGCTGCTCGCAGCGGTGCTGCCTTCAGAGCTGAGCAGCTAAAGAGCGGTGGCTGCTGGCCAGGAGCCCAGCTCCGAAGGTAGAGCTGCCACCAGCAGCAGCACAGAAGTAAAGATGGCATGGTATGGTATTGCCATCCTTACTTCTGTGCTGCTGCCTTCAGAGCTGGGCCCTCAGTCAGCAGCCACCACTCTCCGGCTGCCCAGCTCTGAAGTCAGCGCAGAAGTAAGGGTGGCAATACCATGACTCCCCCCTAAAAGAACCTTGTGATACCCCCTCCCCCCGCAACTCCCTTTTGGGTCAGAACCCCCAATTTGAGAAATGCTGGTCTCCCCCATGAAATCTGTGTATTATAGGGTAAAAGCACACAAAGGACCAGATTTCACCGGGGGGGAGGGGAGGGAACGACACCAGATTTCAGTCCATGATGCGTTTTTCATAGTCATGAATTTGGTAGGGCCCTAAACATGAGTAATTCACTAGGGTGGGAGCCAAAAAGAAACTAAGAAAGCAAATAGTGGGGACACACTGTCACAGAAGCCAGGAGTCTCTGGGAAGCAGAGAGATGGAGCGTAACGATCCATTGGACTAGAAACCAGGAGTGCAGACAGTGGGACTGCTGATGTTTCCACATTGCCACCTGGAGGCCATGCAGAGACACCTTCAAGGAGCACTGTGGAAATTAGATGCCACACGCAGTACTGCCCAAAGGGTCCAGAGCGATAGCATCCTGTGGCCTTCTGATTGGTCCATGTTCATTATTTAATCGTGGAGGGTGCCACAGGAAGTTGTCTGCGCAACCACACAAACTTCTGGCTGCAGTGACTCCAGATCTCACCTCACTTTCTAGTCTCCAGTTTCCGACTCTAGATTGGGTCTTGCCTCCTGATACCAGCCTGGTAACTACCTGATTTCCAGTTTCAGACCCTTGCCTGACTCTGACCTTTTTGATCCTGGCTCTAGTGATTACTCTGATCCCTGCTCAACGGCTACTGCCTCGTGGCTGTCCTTGACTTGTGGACACTAGCCCAGACATGACTCCTAGGCCAGACCGCCTATGCCTGGTCCCTTACAGAGGGAGAGAGTCCACACATGTATGCACCTTCTCCCAGCAGCCAGAAGGGATTAGGGGGTGGCCTTCAAATTTACCAGACATCTACTAGCAAGAGGCTAATTCTAACATGCAGAGACCTTGCTCAACACCATCTCCTTGGAAACTGGGGGTACTGAAGGGGGCTGGTATCTCACCCGGGCAATTCCACAGACAGTGGAGTATCTTTCACTAGAAGACTTAGTTCTTGAAGTATGTTCCCTAAAACTCAGTTTTCTTCTGTAGTCATTAGGGGTTTCCTATGCATCCAGAGGCTTCCAACTCTGATGGCAATGCACCTATGGGAAAGGCCCCCTTAGTGCATTCCCTTTTGGCTAAGAATCTCAAGAAAGGAACACCCTTTGTTCCCTACTTTTACTTAGAGGGAGATGTTCCCCCCACCCCCAACTCTACAGAACCATCTCTGCATGAAATGCCTAAACAATTTAAAACAAACGTTATCAGAAAACAAAATGTATTAAAAGAGAAAATCTGAGTAAAACAAACAAAAAAACCCTATATACATACACATCTAGAATAACTTGGCCAGTACTAATCAAGAGAAGTAAAAGCTGTGACATCATAGGGAATAAGACATATTTTGCATTTCTGGAGAGTGTCCTTCCCCATCTCTCTGTCATATTGTCCCAGCTAGTAAAAAATTTTCAAGTGATGTTGACTGGTCAGAACACACAGGTGAATGAAAACCAGACACTGGAATGGATTTTAAGTGGCAGGCCATCTCACTTACCAGACATTTAAGTAGGTCCAGTACAGGTTAGAGGGCTCCCAAAATATAACCAATAACCCAGGGTAGACCCCTTGACCCACTCAGAGGAATCAGCTCACTTCTGAGTCCTCTAATTCCCCCCCGCCCGGGGCAGATGAGGAGGTAAGATAGCCTCAAGGGGAGACCTTGGTCTACAGAGACTTCAGGCCACCCCTTCTCCTTATAGCACAAGTTCCACCAGCAAAAACCCTGGGTCTCATTTACCTCTGGGAGCTTGCCCTTTAAGCCTTTCTCTGAACGTGACACCAGCAGCAAGTTGTGACAAACTACACATTTCTACAGTATCTCTTAATATTAGACTTCAAAATCGTATTCTTCTTTACGCCACCAATGTCTCCACAATGCTGCAAGGAAGGCAAAAAGACACACCAGAAATCCACAACATTCTGGAAACCCAGCTCACTATCTACAACCTCAGGTAGGGAGGCGGAGCAAGAGCCTCTTGCAGCCAAGTGGTGTGAAGTTGTTGGGCAGGAGAGTGAAGGGGCCAATCAGTTCCCACTCTTCCCCTGCCCACCCACCCCCCAGCCATCCAATGGGATGCAGTGAAACCAGGGAGGCAGGGGGGAGGTCAGGTTCTGATATTTTTGGGCATTTTCAGGCATGCACTCCCTTCTTTCTTCTCCCCACCAAGAGCAACAAATCCACTTTTGTGGTCCCACCTACAATATCCCCCCCTCCCCGACCTGTTGTGCTAGGGTGGGGGGGCATGGGGGGGCATTTCTCAGGCATATGCTCACACAGGCTCTCCTTCACCTCCTTTACACTGAAAATGCATTCTCCCTGTGGTTCGAACAAATGTAGCACACACTACTCACACTGAGCCTAGAGGTGTGGGAGGTGTAAATTCTCCTCCTCAGCAAAGGAACTGCCTGATGTACTATCCTAGGAGGCTATGTCAATCATTTATGAAATGTCTTTTGCAGATTTTATTCACTGCTTAGGATAAACAGTTTGTGGCTCCTATATCACATCTGTCAAAACTTAACATTCTTCATAATATGTGCACTCAAGAGTTATTTCCCATCCTAACTTTGCAACTTATTTCCAAACAACCATTCCACTTTCTGAAGGGCCATCTGTTCTTTGCTTTAGCCTACTGACTATGTTTGCCATGTTCATTGTTCTGACTGCAGGGATCAACCTGAATTCACCTCAGCTAGTCTTTAATAAAAAGACAAGACTCATATTTTCTTACAATTCCTTTCTAATTTTTTCTGCTCTACATCAAATATTGATAATTGACAAATTAATGCCAATCTGCCACAATCCTCTGTAGTGTCTTCTAAAATTGCCAGACTCCCTAAATACAACTCAAAGAGTTACACCATGATCTCTTGTAGGAAAGAGAAGGAAAAAGAAGGTAAAATGAAGCCAAGAAGGGGAAAAGAGTAACAAAAAGACAGATATAGTAAGTTAAGTTTAAGTAGAAAGTTGATAAACATTATTACAATTAAATACAGTTCAAACACTACACAACTATCTTAGTCCTTTAAATTCTAGGGAGTGTGGACCTACAATTTGTGGAAGCACGGGTATTTTTTGCCCTGATCATGGGAAATCCTGAAAAGACTGTATTTATTAAAGAAGATATTCAATAAGAATCTTCTTCTAACAGTCAAGGATTCATTAAAAGTAACTACTCAGGGCAAAAAAAATGCAAAATCTCAAGGTGTAAATGCTTCAGAAAGAAGCTGGAATGTAATGGCCAACATCACTTGAGCCTCAATGGCATCAATAAGATGGGATACTGGGATGCTAAACCACAAAGCATCTGAGGTTCCTAGGTGAAAAATATTCTCTTGTACTTATCACTTTTTTTTGCATACTGTTATTTTTATTCTTTTGGTTTATTTGTTTAGGTCATTGAACAACTTTAGACATCCTGTTCCCTGTATGGTGAATGGGAGTTTTGATATTGACTATAGTGGAATCAGAATTGGAGTTAAACTCTTCATTTGTGACTGAAAATGAGTGGAAGTTTAGTTGTTTGACCAAAGCCCAAGCAGTATATAAATGAAATAAAAACATCTTGAATTAGTACAGTGTCCAACATCTTACACGATCCCAAAGCACTTTACAAATCAATACACAAATCTGCAGTGGCTACTTATACACCATGCAATGTTTATAAATATTTTCAGTTGAATACAAACATAACTGGTACATTATAACAGAGTTTTAAGAGAGCTTGATTATCACAATACACATAAGTAATTCTAACTTAATCTGGTTATTTGTTACCAAAATTACACTGTGTGGACAGAGTTGGAAGGGGGAGGTGTTTGGTACCACTCAAAGTCCACTATCCAAAACCCACTCAGAATGATATTTGTAGTTGTGCTTCTTTAATGAATTTTTTACTGATGCCTTAATAAAACATGCATGAGATAGGGGGAGTTCTCCTCTCAAGGAAATATTTATTTTTAACAAATGAGAATAGAAGTCTACTGATGTACATTAATAAACAAAATCTATCAAGCATAAATCATAAATGCCATCAATATAGAATGAAGATACAATTTTATCCTCTTAATTTTTTCTACAAAGTTGATAATTTAGTAAGCGCATTTTTATATTTTACTGGCATGTCTGTTTGCCACATTGCAAAAATTTAAATACAATGCACAATATTTTAAATATGTTTGCTACTAATGGTAGAGCATAAAGTATTTTAATACTTGAACAGTTAATAAAAACAGGAATTTCTTTCAGGGAAAGTTCCTTTTGTGTATAGATTTTCATAAATTCTTAAAATTCAGGGTCAAATACTCACCTTCTCAGTTTTAATTCCTATTAGCTACACTTTTGCTGAACTTCCATTTTGTAGTTATGTGAAACTTTGAGAAAAACAAAGTGATTAGATAATTATTTTATTTCCCATCTAAGATGTTTTTCCCCCTCACAAAGACGCCTGTGGTTTCTAAGACCACATGCTGGGTTCAGTTTTTCAACTGCTAAATTTCCAAGATGTCATGATTTCACTGAAATCATTAAATGCTTGTTAGTCTTATTCTTAATTATAAAACAGTCTTAACACTGTAATGCATTTTAGATGTCAGAGTGGACTTCCTTAGCTGCATTAACATTCAAATAACTGTATTTTTATTAACGTTTGCCACATTGTGGCAAACAACAAAATAGTGCAGACATGTCTAATCCACATATCTCCTTACAAAGAAATATGGTAGTGACCCTCTTTAAAGCACTGGGTCAAAATGCAGCACATTAGTCAGCATCCATTAGTCTATATGAATTTCAATATATCCATCTCTATCTTTTTTTAAAATACACAGGGTCAGTAATGTTACTTGTACTGTGATTTATTTATTTATTTATTTTATTTTTACATGAAACTCATTCTACAGCTACCTATGAAAATGGGCCAGTAAATATCTTAACACTTAATAAAAGCCAATAGTTTAATATAAAAAGTGTATTTAAATTTAACACCAGTCCAAAATTTAATCACGTTGTATTGTAATATTGGTTTTCACCTGTTATTCAAAATTAAGCCTTGAATCAGCAAAGCACTTAAGCATGTGCTTAATTTTACCTGCCTAAGACCACCACTATTCAGCAAAGCATTTAAATGTGTGTAAGTGCCACTGAAGTCAATGAGACTATTCATATGCTTGAAGTTAAGCACCTGCTTAAGTGCCTTGCTAAACTGGCGCCTATAATCCTACTCTTTCCATAAATCCCTGAAATGTAGATTTCTGAAATTATTTTAATTGAAGAATAGAATAATCAATCATTTAGTCTGTGAAAATCTACAACTCTATTGAGAGAACCTGTCTGATAACTAATGAACATGTATGATAGCTGGCAGCTAGAGATCCACAAATCTACCATAATGATGGAATTTGGGTTCTTTCTAGAAGGTAAAATTGAATGTAATTACACTGCCCCCAACATAATCCTTATTTTGTTTTTATCTGTTGTGACCCAGGACCCCCTTGGTGTCAACTGGCAGAGGGCACAGAGGGTGCATAGGGTTTTACGGACTCCCCTTGGTCGAATAATAGTTCACCGAAGGGACACAAATAAGATCACCACTGAGAGCCAGTAGTATCATCATAATCATTGTGAAATGTATATATAGAAAATATTTAAGGAGTTGTGTATCTATACTGAAAATTATGCTTTTAAGGTGTTAGAGTAAAGGCAGGTCACCATGAGGAAAATCTCCCTGTCTGGTCATTTTGGGCATTGAGTATTGTATCCTTCACCCTGTATGCCTATACTAAGCCAGTGGCAAAATGAGAAATTGTGAAATCTACAAGATGGAACAAACAGCTGGGGGAAGGGGGGGAGGGAGCAGGAAATGCTGTTTACAAATAAAGAGAAGCGGTTTTTCTGGAATATCTGGAAGTGTAAGGAAACACACTGAATCCTTCAACTGGGAAGCAAATGGACCACATACTTGTGTCACGAAAGGAGGATCACAGCCAAGTTGGCTGTAAAACACTGCAAGGATTTGGGGTGAGCAATACACTACAAAACATGAGAGTGTCTTGCTAATTAAGTCTAGGCTGTCGAATGAGCATTAGGTTTTGTTTTATACATACCCACTTGTTTCCAATACTTCTACTTGTTATTACTTGGATCTCTATGCTTTGTTACTTGAATTTATTCTTGCTTTCACTATAAACATATCTAAATGCTGTGTGTGGAGAGATGATGTGAGAAACTGGTACGCTGGGGGAAGGGGTACTCTTTCTTTGGAAGCAGCAAATCTGTGAATATCACAAGTGTCCAGTGGACCAGGGGTTGGACACTCCATAGAGACGCTCGGAAGGCCCAACTAACCCATAGAGTAACAGCAAGGCCCGAAGGGCTGAGAAAAAGAGTGCTTGTGTTGCCTGTGGCCAGTGAAGTTGGGGAGCTAACCCACAGCAGGCACAGACAAGGTTTCTTCATGCTACGGGCAGGTGGAAGAAAAGTGCCTGGGTACCCGAAGGAAGCATCACACCTGTTATCTTAAGTTTTTTTATAGTACCCATCACTATAAAATCTGGGAGCCCAAGTCCTGCAAATTGTTCCACGAGAACAGACTCCCACACTCAGGCAAAAACAGCTTGTAGGATTGGTGCCTTAGTGTTTTGCATAAAATACCTACAATGAAGTCATTTACCTCTCCATGCTGCACATGTAATAGTAGTATATACAGAAGGTAACTATTTCCTTCCCAATGTTCCTTTATCACTACAAACACTAGTCACAACATGAGGGAAATTAAAATATAAATTTACTACTAGTTTGACTATTCAAAAGCTATGGGCAAAATATAAACAACCACAAAAGGGGATAAAATAGTGTATTTTATAGAAGGAAAACGGTTTTTTGCATGCAATTCAAACTTCAAAAGGATAATAAAAGGAAATCTAAATAACAGATACTTATCACCTAACAAAGGTGCTTTCCAAGCACAGGAAAAGTCCCTGCTCCAAAGACCATAAAGTCTAAAAAACAAAAAGCTATGCAGACAGACAGTAGAATGGGAGGAAAGGATACAACATACAAGCAAGATGATCAGGGTGATGGTTACAAATTTGAGTGTTTTCTGGATATTCAAAATTAAACACATTAAGTTTGCCTCCTCCAGTGCCGTAACAAGGGCGAGGCGAGTGAGGCACTGGAGGAGAGGCATGCAAAGCGGAGGGGCGCAGCTCCTGTTGTTAAACTGCTCCTTGCTGCTGGCAAGGTTCCCCATGTATGGCTTCATAAGCCCCGTCATTAAGGGATAGGCAGGGCCTCCCAGGATCACAGTGGGCATTTCTACTTCCCTATGGTGATGATCTGATCTGGGAAGAAAGTCCCTGCTTGCAGCTTCCTGAATAGGCCAGTGTTCCGAAAGATGCATGCGTCATGTACCTTTCCAGACCAGCCTGTGTTAATGTCCGTGAAACGCCCACAGTGATCCACAAGCTCCTGGAGAACCATAGAGAAATACTCCTTCCAATTAACGTACTTGGTGGCTAGGTAGTCTGGTGCCAGAATTGGAGTATGCATGCCATCTATAGTCCCTCCGCAGTTAAGGAAGCCCATTTGTACAAAGTCATCCACAATGTCATGCATGTTGTCCAGGGTCTCGGTCTTTCGGAGCAGGATGCAATTAATGGCCCTGCACACTTCCGTCAACATGAGTCCAACAGTCGAGTTTCCCATTCCAAACTAGTTAGCGACCAATCGGTAGCACTCTGGAGTAGCCAGCTTTCATAGTGCAATCGCCACGCACTTCTCCAATGACAGGGCCGCTCTCATTCTCGTGTCCTTGCATTGCAGGGCTGTGGCGAGTTCTTCACACAGTCCCATGTATGTGGCTTTCCTCATCTGAAAGTTCCATAGCCACTGCTCGTCATCCCAGACATTCATGACGATGTGATCCCACCACTTGGTGCTTGTTTCCCGAGCCCAAAAGCAACGTTAGACTGTGGTCAGCACCTCCATGAATGTCACAAGTAATCTCGTGTTGTAGCTACTACAAGTGGTGAGATCAATGTTGCATTCCTCTTGCCTTTGTAGTTTAAGGAATAACTCCACTGCCACTCGTGACGTGTTAGTGAGAGCGAGCAGCATATTGGTCAATATGGATTGACCCTGTCAGGATCCATTCCTGCAGAAGAGTGGTGGGCAACCTGTAACTGCCGGCGATGTACCTCTGTCATTGCAGACAAACTACTTAAAATATTTTGCATTTATACAGCATATTTCTTCCAAGGACCTTAAATCCCTGTACAAAACATGGGTAGGAACTATTATTCCCCATTTTATTGATGAGGAAATATCTGTACTTCTATGTATATCTAGAGTTACATTACAGAGAATAAAAAAAAATGACAAAGGGATATAAACCTTCATGCTTCAGGATCTAAAGCCAAACATTAACCATCTGAGGTTAGGAAAACTCCTCCCCTCACACACTATGGGCACATTATTGCCTAACTCTGTATTATGGGGGTTTCATATATTCCTGTGAAGCATCTGGCAATGATAACTTTCAGACAGGATACTGGACTAGATGGACCATTTTTCTGATCCTGCGTGGTATTTCCTATGCTCAGTAGTGTAGAGTTATATGCTCCCGGCGATAAAGCTACCACCGCTTGTTCGGGGTGGGTTGTTTTTTTGTTTTTTAAAATACTGGCAGAGCCCTACCTGGCAATAAAGCATGTCTACACTGCCCACATCACCACGGCCATGCTGTAATGTGGGCAGTGTAGACATACCCTTGGAAAAGACTGTACAGGAGAAAGAGTTTAGAGAAAGTATCTTTGGTTTAGTCAGTTTAAAACAGAGTTTTCGAAAACATTTAAAGTCATACTCCACGATGTTTACAGAAAAAAAATCAGAAAAAAGTTGTGTTAAGGCTCTAAATTTAACAATAAATAATGAAGACAGCAATAATGTGCCATAACTAAAGGGTTCCACCTAATGCACATGTAGTTATAACAGCAGTACGACAGTACTCTTTGAGGTCTATTTAATAAACCACATCATTCTATGGGCTGTGTGACACACAGTGGATTCCCCCCACCTAGGCTCAGTCAGATAGATCACCTGCAGCAGGCTCCAATATAAAACATATCACAGGGATAAAGGAAAGTGTGACAACACACTGACAGCAGCCAGTTTCAAAGGCAAACACAGTTTGAGTGCTCCTACCTAGAGATTTTAATTTTTAATTTTTATCAAGAGACTGAGTTCCAACTTAAGTGTCTGATGCACAGTCAGAAACCAGAATTGATTTTACTGAAATAGCAATTTTCTCTTAACAGCTCAATAGTGATCAGACATAATGAAAATAAAACATAGCAGGTCCTATATTGCCACGGATAAGGAATCAACTCCTAACTTTGCAATTTATTATAATAAAATCTCAGTATAAATTCTCTTCCTTTGTCTCTCACAGGAAGTTTACCCTATAGCCTCACTCAGGAGGTCATGCTATAAAGTCAGCGTAATCTAACTCTTCCAAATCCCAATGCCATCTAGACTCTGGATAGACTGAGTAACCACATTATTTCCTCTGATGTGAGCACACAGAGAACTGAGTCCTTATCTTCAAAGTGCTCTATGGCCTGCACCCAGGTATCTAAAAGACCATCTAAAGCTCTGGGACAAAAACTATGGTCAACAACTATGCTCCTCTGGCACACTAAAACTTTCAACGAGAGTAAAGTTTGTCTGTTTGGGAGACAGAACTTTCTTTGGGGGTGGTCCAAGATCATGGAGTGAACTCCCCCAAGAACTAACGGCCATCACAACATTCACCACTTTCCTCTCCAAAAGCAAGGTGCACTTCTTTGACCTTACTTTCTCTAACACACAGCAACATGTATATATTTTAAAAGCCACTCTCCAAAACAAGACACTCTACTGCACACATTTCTCCCTCTGAGGAGAAGATGAGAGAATAAACATGTGAAAGGCATGTAGTTTAATGCAATACTGAAAGGAGCTCAGATCCTATGGTTATGAGTGTGGTATGAAAACCTATATAGAATAGAGCAGGGGTGGGCAAACTTTCCACATCTGGGTGACCAGGGCAGGGGGCGTGGAGTGCGGGATGTGGAGGAAGGGGCTCAGGACAAGGGATTGGGGCAGAGAAGGGGTGCAGAGTGTAAGAGGGGGTACAGGACAGGGCTCAGGGCAAGGAGTTGGGGTGCACAGGGTGCAGCAGGGAGCTCAGGGCAGGTGGTTGGAATGCACAGGAGTGCAGAAAGGGGCTCAGGGCAGGGAGTTGGTGCAGGAGGTACAGGCAGAGGGCTTAGGGCAGGAAGTTGGGGCGGAGGCAGGAGGCCAAGGCAGGCTCCCTGCATGCCTGCCCTGTCCCCACGCCACTCCAGGAAGTGCGATCCAAAGCCCTGAAGGGCCGGATCCAGCCCGCGGGCCATAGTTTGCCCATCCCTGGAATAGAGTATCATTACTAATCCAACTACACTGCAACCAAATCATCTTACTATCTCCCCCAGTGGCCTCATATACACTGAGCTAGAGGAGTGGCAAAACGGAACCCTGCAGCACTCCACTTTAGAGAGTCTTCAGGCAAATGAGCAATACCATCCAAGTCCTTTGAGGGGGAGGGAAAAATGAAGTCACTGAAGCACAACACTATATATACACACCTGCCAGGGTCAGACATGTGACTATCACATAATGGTGCACAGTACTAAATGCAGCTGATCGAGCTACACAAATTCAGCATGAACAGGGCCTAAAAAGCCCACTTACCAGGGCAAGCAGGCCAAGTAGGGCCAGAGAACCACTGGCTCCTTCTCTGGAGAAGAAAAAGAAGGAAGCAGAGCATCTGAAGCAGCTAGTTTTTTCAGGAAGAGGGTAGCAGAGCAGCCAAGGCACCACTTCTTGTTTAAAGAAAAATAGATACGAGGGAAGAAGCAGAGCAACTTGAGTTGCCACAGCTTCCTCCAGAAGGGAAAGCTAGCAACGAGCAACGTAGATCTAATCAAAATAGTGCTTAAAACAACATCATCAGTGCTGTTTACTGTAGGATTCCCAAGATTTAATAATGCTGCTTCAGCTCCACCTGCGTTAGTACAGTGGAAAAGTTTTGAAAAGTGTCCTAATTTTGACAGGGCGTTAGAGTTTCAGAAAATCTGGGAACTCAAAATATTGCTAGAGTTGTCACTACCTTCACAATAATACTCCTCATTTTGGGGTGGGAGGGGGGAGGGGAAGAGGTACAAGAGGCGGTGATAACTGGCAGTGATCAACATGAAGAAGTAGCTTTCCTAAGCATTAGATGAAAATCACTTATCTGGAGAAATCCTGCCCTCTCAAAAGGGAGGCATATCTCTCTTACCACTAGACTTTGTTATCATAAATAATGATAAAGCAGACACAGAGGTGGACACAGAGCATTAGGCTACGTATGTGCAATATAATTTTAATTCACATTTGGCCCCAGTCCAGAAAACTTGTGTCCCTTTACAGAGGGCAACAATCAAAAAAATCCAATCCTAAATCTTCAGGCAAACAGAGTACATGGTTTGTAGTACTGCTCTGCTTAATTTGACACTCTGCTTCCTGACAAAGCTCAGTGGCTTAAACCATGCTGCCACCCTGCACATCGCAGAAATTGGCACATTCCTGAAGTAGGCAGAGGATGTCGCTTGAGCTCTGGGGCAGCGAGCCTTGATGTTCAGTGAGAGACTACACCAGCCAACTGATAACACAGCAAGATACAATGTATTATTCATCTCCAGATCCTCTACAAAGGAGATGGCTTGACTTTCAAAACATCCAGATATGGCTATAAATAGACAGAGCAACAGCCTGAATGGTTGAAACTAAATGGATTCTTTGCTTCAGTCTTCACGGCTGAGGATATTAGGGAGATTCCCAAACCTGAGCTGGCTTTTGTAGGTGACAATTCTGAGGAACTGTCACAGACTGAAGTGTCACTAGAGGAGGTTTTGGAATTAATTGATAAACTTAACATTAACAAGTCACAGGGACCAAACGGCATTCACCCAAGAGTTCTGAAAGAACTCAACTGTGAAGTTGCAGAACTATTAACTATGGTTTGTAACCTGTCCTTTAAATCGGCTTTTGTACCCAATGACTGGAATTTAGCTAATGTAACACCAATATTTAAAAAGGGCTCTAGAGGTGATCCCGGCAATTACAGACCAGTAAGTCTAACATCAGTACTGGGCAAATTAGTTGAAACAATAGTAAAGAATAAAATTGTCAGACACATAGAAGAACAAATTGTTGGGTAAAAGTCAATATGGTTTCTGTGAAGGGAAATCGTGTCTATTAGAGTTCTTTGAAGGGGTCAAAGAAACATGTGGACAAGGGGGATCCAGTGGACATAGTGTACTTTGATTTCCAGAAAGCCTTTGACAAAGTCCCTCACCAAAGGCTCTTACGTAAATTAAGTTGTCATGGGATAAAAGGGAAGGTCCTTTCATGGATTGAGAACTGGTTAAAAGACAGGGAACAAAGGGTAGGAATAAATGGTAAATTCTCAGAATAGAGAGGGGTAACTAGTGGTGTTCCCCAAGGGTCAGTCCTAGGACCAGTCCTATTCAACTTATTCATAAATGATCTGGAGAAAGGGGTAAACAGTGAGGTGGCAAAGTTTGCAGATGATACTAAACTGCTCAAGATAGTTAAGATCAATGCAGACTGTGAAGAACTTCAAAAAGATCTCACAAAACTAAGTGATTGGGCAACAAAAAGGCAAATTAAATTTAATGTGGATAAATGTAAAGTACACCTCTACCCCGATATAACGCTGTCCTTGGGAGCCAAAAAAATCTTACCATGTTATAGGTGAAACCGCGTTACAATGAACTTGCTTTGATCCGCCAGAGTGCACAGCCCTGCCTCCCCGGAGTGCTGCTTTACCACGTTATATCTGAATTTGTGTTATATCGGGTCGCGTTATATCGGGGAAGAGATGTAATGCACATTGGAAAAAATAACCCCAACTATACATACAATATGATGGGGGCTAATTTAGCTACAACGAATCAGGAAAAAGATCTTGGAGTCATCGTGGATAGTTCTCTGAAGATGCCCACGCAGTGTGCAGAGGCGGTCAAAAAAGCAAACAGGATGTTAGGAATCATTAAAAAGGGGACAGAGAATAAGATGGAGAATATATTATTGCCCTTATATAAATCGATGGTACGCCCACAGCTTGAATACGGCATACAGATATGGTCTCCTCATCTCAAAAAAGATACTGGCAGTAGAAAAGGTTCAGAGAAGGGCAACTAAAATGATTAGGGGTTTGGAACGGGTCCCATATGAGGAGAGATTAAAGAGGCTAGGACTTTTCAGCTTGGAAAAGAGGAGTCTCAGGGGGGATATGATAGAGATATGTAAAATCATGAGTGATGTGGAGAAAGTAGATAAGGAAAAGTTATTTACTTATTCCCATAATACAAGAACTAGGGGCCACCAAATGAAATTAATGGGTAGCGGGTTTAACACAAATAAAAGGAAGTTCTTCTTCACACAGCACACAGTCAACTTGTGGAACTCCTTGCCTGAGGCGGTTGTGAAGGCTAGGACTATAACAGCGTTTAAAAGAGAACTGGATAAATTCATGGAGGTTAAGTCTATTAATGGCTATTAGCCAGGATGGGTAAAGAATGGTGTTTCTAGCCTCTGTTTGTCAGAGGATGGAGATGGATGGCAGGGGAGAGATCACTTGACCATTACCTGTTAGGTTCACTCCCTCTGGGGCACCTAGTATTGGCCACCGTTGGTAGACAGGATACTGGGCTAGATGGACCTTTGGTCTGACCCAGTACGGCCGTTCTTATGTTTGGTCCTATTAATGTAATAAAGCAAAGTTCTAAATACATATAGTATGTGTAATTTCTTTTCTCCCAGTGCCAAGTGTGGCTTCAGGGGGAAGACAGACACATTGATCCACTTGTTTAAATGACATTCTGAGACGACTTTAGGAATGAACTTCAGGTGAGACTGTAGCACAACTGTGTCCCTATGAAATGTTATGGGGGTGGGGGGCTGAGTGGGGTGGCCATAAGTACCTGAAACTCATTCACTCTCCATGCTGATGTAATAGCCACCAGGAAGACTATCTTCAGAGTGAGGTGGTTCAGGGACCAATTGAGAGAGGTTCAAATAGAGACTCCAAGAGTCCCAGGAGAAATAAATTGAGGTCCCAGACAGGAGCAGGATTTCTAACCCTATGGATATGTCTACACTGCAGTTAGACATCCCCAGGCTGGCCCATGCCAGCTGACTCAGGCTAAGGGGCTCTTTAATTGCAATGTAGATGTTCAGGCTTGGGCTGCAGAGCAAGCTCTGGGACCCTCCCACATCACAGGGTCCTAGAGGCTCAGGCTGCACCCTGAGCCCAAACGTCTACATCACAATTAAAGAGCCCCTTAACCTGGGCCCCACAAACCTGAGTCAGCTGGCATAGGTCAGTGGCAGGTGTCTAAATGCAGTGTAGACATACCCTAAGTGTACAATAGCCCTTTTGAGAAAAGACTGAGTATGACTGTACAGGCAGACAGCAAGCTAAGATTTACACAGGTTGATCTTAATAGAGCTGAATGAGGGGCCAGCCTGCTTTAAGAATAAGAAGGTCAGGATCTGTGATACTGAGGCCTGGACCAGGTCAAGCCCTTGTAGGGCTGCCCATATTAAGAACCTCTTCCATTTAGATGACTATGTTCTTCTGGTAGATGTTTTCCTGCTTTGAATCAGGATATCCTGGACTTGCACGGTGCAATCTGTCTGTGATACTCTGTCAGCCGACGGCCAAGCCATCAGGTGCAGTGACATCTTGTCTGGATGGGGTATCTGACTGTGATGCTGCAAGATCATCCTGGCAGTCTGGGAGCTAGATAGGAGACTGGATGGACATTTAGAGTAGGTCTGTCAGTCAAAATGGCCTGGTGCAGTACGGAGCTGTGAGAATGACTGTAGTTTTGTCCCTTTTGATATTGAAAAATCACCCTGTGTATCAAGGGTGTTGCGGGGAAGGGTCAGAGGAAAGATGAACAAGAGACATCGGGACCACTGCAGAAGGAAGGCATCTAGTAATGATCCTGGACTCATGCCCCCTCTGGAACAAAGTTCTAGCATTTATCAACAACATCAGTGATGAACAGGTCTATCAGTGAGGTCATCACTGGCTCCAGATACACTTCAGCAGAGCTCATTCATGAGTGGTGACTGTTTGCCCACTTACGAAGTCCATCAGGTTGACGACACCCAGGAGGTGAAGAGCCGTCAGGATTATCCTGTGTTGGTGGCACCATGTTCAGAGTTTGATGGCTTCCAGGCAGAGGGGAGATGAGCACGAGCATTCTTACCTGTTCATGTAGAGTATCGCGGAGGTGTTGTCCATCAGGCTCTGCACTGTGGAGGTTTGAATAATAGGTAGGAAGGCCATGGAGGTTAGCCTGATGGCTCTGAGCTCCAAGACATTGATGTGGAGCCCCCGTCCCCTGGAGACCAGGCCCTTGAATTTGTAGGTGGTCCAGATGGGATCTCCAACCTGTACCTGATGCAGAAGCCTAGAAAGGTATTAGTGTTCTACCAGAGTTGCTCATGTTGGCTTTAGGCATAACACTCTTGAAAGTCATTGTTATAAACAATACTACTTTTTACTTCTATTATCCTTTTCTTCCAAGGAGTGTAAAGTATTTAAAGACATTAAACCTCATCAATTCTGTGATGCATAACAGTATTATTACATTTTGCAGGTGGGTAAACAGACCCAGACAGAGGTTAAGTGACTTGCCCAAGCTCACAAAGCATGCGTGAGGTAGACCGAGTAACTAAGCCGGGAGTGCCAAATTCCATATCCCTGGTATGACCACTAAAAAAAAAAGAAGATTGCCTCACAATATGAGATACCTTAGGGCTTAGTACCTTTTGCACTTGTGTCTTTACAGAATTGTTTTTTAAGAGTTTATCTTAAAGACTGGAGAAAAATTAATTCCTTCCTACGCTTCTTTGGAATCCTAAGGCACTCTCAAAAATATTTGGAAGTGAGGTACAAATAGTAACTTCTTTATTATTCAAGTCATGGTTCTCCTGTAAGCCAAGACTGCTGGTCACACCAAATTGTGTGGGATTTCAGGTTGTGAAAAAACAGTTAATCGAGGATTTAGTTTAAGACAAATTTTCAATGGTAATCTAAACCAAATGTGACGTCATGACTCCAGAAATGACAGGCTAGCCTCTACTTTGGGGCTCCCATACTTATACTTGATTCTTTAATATGGCTATATGATGATTCAATCCTGTCCACACAAACAAGACCAAACCAGGTTATACATTTTTGTACTGTGAACATGACCTAAAGATGCCTGAAATTCTGTACTGTACTTATTCTCAGATCTGATAGGGCAAATGAGATTTAATAAAATATCTGACTCAGATTTCTTGTGGGTTATTCCATTGATAAAATAAAGGGGTCTATTGACAGGCTTCTTTAATTCCAGTAGAACAGGATGGCCATTATCCTGAAACTGAAAGCCTTTTGACTGTTACTCAGACTATGAACACAACTGAAAAAGAAACACCCAAAGGAGTTTTGAAATGGTTTGCAAAGGCTCCACAATTTAAAGATTTTTTCACACAGTGGGAACTGCTCACATGAGCAGTCTTACAGAAAGATGTTTAAAAGCTCTACCAATTTCTTCATGTGCTAAGAACATCTGCCTTGATGCTTCAGTTTTTGCAGAAGAAAAACTTTGCAATAGTTATGTTTAGTAGATGTGAAATTTGGCCATTTTCTTCCCTGGACTCAGATACCTGAAAGTCAGAGTCAAAAGCAAAGATGCATGTGAGAGAAAAAGACTGAGATGAACTCCTGTAGAACTGAGAAAATTTTTAAGGTTAGAATGCCCTCTTTGGGTATGCGGATATACTGACAGAAATACTGAATTTCAGCATACACAGATGCTATGTCATAAGAAAAGAAATCAAAAGGCCACACTGTGGCATACTAGAACTTTTAAAGATATTATAAGTTACACATAATATTCTCCTGTTCGCATCAGTGGAAATATCTGCTAAATATCTTACATATTATTATAGTAAGAATTACAATATGGGGGAGGGATAGCTCAGTGGTTTGAGCATTGGCCTGCTAAACCCAGGGTTGTGAGCTCAATCTTTGAGGGGGCCATTTAGGGATGGGGGAGGAATTGTCAGGGACAGTACTTGGTCCTGCTAGTGAAGGCAGGGGACTGGGCTTGACCCAAGGTCCCTTCCAGCTCTATGAGACAGGTATATCTCCATATAGAATTCATTTTTATGACGACAAAAAAAATCCTAAAAACATACCTGACCTAGAAATCCAAGTTCCAGGAACTGTAGTTTTCCATTAGTTATCTGTACTTTTTTAGAATACACACTACAAAAGATCCAATACCTCCTGATTGAAAAATTACATTCAGCTAGACTATTATCTAATTAGATATTTTCCATATCAAACTATAATAATGTATCAAATCAGATGCAAAAAAACAGTGAAAGGCTAGTGCATTGATGCCATATTCCTTTAATAAGAAAGGGACAGTGTTAGAAGGTTACTAAAACTAGTCATACAAGATGTGGTAACAAACCAAAGTAGATAATTTTTCAAACAAACACCAATTAAGTGTTCAGTATTTGAAACAAGCCCAAAAAGCAAGTTATCAGATGACTATTAAACATCCAGTATTTATGCACTGAGATATCATGGGCTTATATCATGGCAACAGATGCCTTAGGATGGATGGATACGCACAACAGTCACCCTGAAGAGGGGCCTCCATTGTGCCTAGGACCTTTAGAGTAAACTGATTTTCTTGCTCTTGCTGGTGGACATCAGACACTTAAATGTCACTTTGATCTACTATGATTAATTACTAAAAAGTTCTTGTTTAATCAATCAGTTTTTAATTTGCTGTAAAATGTATTTCTCTCAAGACATATTTATGCCAAATTATTCAGTTTATTATTAAAAATAATTTGAATATATAGCATTCAATTATATCTCTTTCTAGGCTGAGCCATGCAGGACGACAGAAAAGAGGGTAACCTGCTAGACCACCAACTGTAGGCACTATGCCTTTCAAAAGCATATTGCCTTCACTAGGTACCACAGGACCACAAGAAAAAGCATCTTACTTCACACCTGTTCAACAAGTGTAATAAGGGCTTCCTCTAGCACTGATATCTTGGCAAAAAGGGACAGGACAGAAGAGATGGGCCCCACCTTCATGCTACCAAAAAATGCCCCTTCTGTGGCTCTGCATTCCCTTGATCACTGAAGCCTGATTATGATCTTGTCAAGTGCCAAGAGTGCTGAGAAGAAAGAATACCTGAATCCTCTCCTACTTTAGTATACTCATGCTGAAGCAAGGTAACTTGACCACTAGTGTATGTAGAGACAGAAAGATACATACATGCACAATTATTGACAGTTATGTCAAATGGCATAATTATTGTTCATAACATTCTCCTTTTTTCTTTACTGTTTTTACTTGGGGGAGGTTGTTTTTTTTTAAGGGGGAGATCATTTTTAAATTGTGCACTGTTTTTTCCAGTTGCTTTAGAGAGGGTTTAAAGCACACAGCCACACATTTTTGTTAGCTTTTGGCTTTTCTGGTTTATTTTATTCTCTACTTAACTCCCTTTGCTTCCTTTCTTTTTTTAAATCCTCTTTTTAAAAAATTTAAACTTCTCTCACTTTTTACTGTGGTTTTAAGACGAGACCATTTTATATATAATTAAATTACATACTTTTATGTAAAATGCAGTGAGCTAAGATTAAAATCATTCATTCCCATAATTATGCTAAAATGAGATGACTTGACATATCCTATAGAGTGTAAAAGACTATGCACTCTAACACATAATTAATACAAACCAAAACCCCAACAACATTAAAATAATCATTTAAACAGGAATCCTGCTGACCAACCACCTGCAAATTAAAACTCTTTTCCAACCACTCATTACAGGAAGTACACTTGATCTTTATCCATCACCAAGAGGAGATCATCAACCAAAGTGATCACAAGACAAAACTGTCCCAGCAACATCATCCAACCAGTTTGTGGTAATACATGCAAAGTTAGAAACTTCTGTTTTTAATTTGATCATAGATCATTGATGGTTTCTTTCCCCAACGACTGAAGGTAAATTACCATGAACCGAAGGTTGGTATCTTAGCTTCCTGTCAACTAAATTTCCAGAGGAATAAGCAAAACCAAAAGGTACACAGATTAAACATCTTGTTCCTGGTTTACACTATCTCCTTACAAATCTCTTACTGCCTTGTCTACCTCTGCCAATTACCAAAGGACTGAGGAACCAAAGTCCACCACAATCTTACCCCTTCCTCCCTAGTCTCAGAAATCCATATTTCCAACATATGGCAGTACTGTTCTACCCTCTTGGCCAGTTGACAGTACCCATCAAAAAGGGATGCAAGCGCCACAGGTAGGTACCTGAATAGTGAACCCCAGGGCTGGCTGCAAAAGTGATTATTAAACCCCAAAACCTTCCTAATTCACCACCCACTCCACTACATCCATCTCTCACACTTAAGAGCCTCTTCAACATTCTACAATGCCAGCCCTCTTCAAAACAAAAATCCCCCTTGTTACAACCATTGCACCTTTCCTCCCCACTGTAACCATACTGTCACCTTGGCTAGATGGAGACAGACAGCAATAATCACCCACTTCCCTGGTCTCAGCAACTCTACCCTGCCAACCCCACTATCCTGGAAGTAGCAGAGAAAAGAATTCAAGAGCCTCGCATGGCCATACATACAAACTTTTTCATCCAACCTCTCTCAGTTTTAACACTCTCATCCTCAAAAAGAGAGAAGATTGCACTCAGCATTATGACACCTTCTGGCTTCTCAAGCCAGAGGCTCCCCATATTTCTAAACTTCTAATCCTACCATCATCTACAAGCAGCCTCCTTGCTCCAAGTCTTTCCCACAGGCCACCTTCATCTACAAGCAGCCTCCTTGCTCCAAGTCTTTCCCACAGGCCACCCACCAAAGGATTCTGATATTAATTACTTCCCACCCTGCTGACCTCTCATTCCAACAAGAAAAATCCCTTCAACCATAGCCTACTCATTCTCCCCAACTAAATCCTCAACATAAACAATCCACTTATCACTATAAAGAAAAGACAAGAAAAAAGCAACTTACAATGACATAACATTTGTTATATGCTCATTTTCATGATGCTGCATTTCTCATACAACTCCTAATAATAAGGTTCTATCACCTAAATTTATGTATATATGGTTCAGCAAATTACTATTACAGTTCCAATTTGTCCTACTGAGGTGCTACGCAGTATAATCAACAAATGTAGGTAAAGCTCGTGGTAGATGGAAAGTGCTATATATAAGCTATTATTAGTCATACACATTTCCCTCCCCCCATCCCTGACAAGTCACAAACAGCTGTTTGGAAAAAAAAATTTTTAAGATATAAAACTTTTAAGATTTTTACCCACTAGGGCTGCAGTATGCAAACAAACTGACAGAAAGCAAGAGGAGCAAAGGAATGACTAGATTATTTACTCTGATGTCATGATCATACAACCCAACAATAACCAGTCTGTAAGGCAGCAACAGAGGAAGGAAAAGGGAGGGCGGATAAGAGGAGAGGCTGGAGAGTAGCACCAATTATGTTCATTGTGAGACAGGCTCCCAACTAGTAATATACTATTTTAAAAGTGAGATAATAGAAGGTGTGTGGGATGGAGGTAAATGTGGGTCTAAAATGAAGGAATAGCTAAGAGGTATAATGAAGAATTCTGATCTGCAGCATGCAGATCTTCTGTAGAGGGCTAGGTGCAAACCAAATACTATATTCCTCTAAGGAATCACACCGAACAAAGCAATTGTATTTCAGATTTGCATATTATAGAATTGCTAGGTGTCTGCAGACTTTAAATTGGGCATTAAATTATTTTAATTTCCATCACCAATATATTGGAAGTATCTTAATGTCAGTAGCTATGCTAATACAGTTCTCATAAAGTAAACTAATGAGAAACTTGTAAATATCTGACACTTGCTCCCATAAGATCACCATTTGTTTTTTTAATAGTTTAAATCAAAAGACATTCATCTTAAAGCTTTTTTCCAGATAAGAATTTTATTTGGTAAATGAAACTGTATCCATAAGCTAACGATGAGAAAAGGTGTTTGGGAGGTGGGGAGGGGGGTGTTACATTTTCTGAAAATTACATCAAATTAACACCCAAATAAAATTTCAAATTAAGGATGCCACAGTATGCTTTGCTCAGTCCCAGTAGGCCAAACTCTTCCCTAGAATAAATCCACTCATTTATAATGGGCCACATTATAAATGAGGCCCATTATAAATTAGGTTTATAATGGGTTTTGCAGCAGCCTTTCCTCCAGAACAATGAAGAGTATTACAACATACCAGAGTCTCCAATCATAATCTAAATGGCACAGTAAGAAAGGGCTAGTCTCTGTAAAAATACACAACGTGCTAAGGGGTAAATTCAGAAATCACTATGGCAATTCCACAGGCTGCTTTCTCTTTACCTTTGGGTCTGATATTCCAAAATAGGTAAGAAACCCAGTTTCAACAGGGGGAGTTAATATGTATTTGATTTTAAACTACAGAGGGCTGAAGATTATTCTCTCTTGCCAAAGAATAGGCAAAGAGAAAGCTAAAAAATGTCAAAATGCTGAAATGAAGGAATCATAGCCCCTGAGGAGTACCAGTGGGGTTGTATATTCTGAAGCAAATCTTATCTGAAAGGTTGGATGGCTCCGTAAATGTTGGAAGCCCAAGTTATGGTGAACAAAACAACCAAACAGTGAGTGCCTAACTCTTGAATACAGTTAGAATTAACCATCTGTTTAGTGTGTTCAGAAGTACTAAATATTATTTGCTATGTTTTCTGTCTTATTTTTTATGTATTCACCGTCCACTAATGTAAATAGTCTTTGCCTCAAAACAACATCAGATACAGTAGTTTAGAATCAGAATCTAGTCTTTATTTAAAAAAAGAACAAAAGCGAATAAAACACGTTATACATTTTAAAGAGAGAGGAAAAAAAAATCAACAAAGACAGTATGTCTGTATGTCATTCCTTTGCAAGCCTTTACAGCCCAGATGATGCAGCACTGTGCTCGTACATGCAAGCCAGGAAGTGCATGTGAGTAGTTTATTTTCACTGCCCAAACACTGTGAATCTAAAACATTTATATCAATCTTTGCAAACAGCTTTCCTAATAAAAAAGCATCCAACACTGGGAAAAGGATGTGGATAGACAAATTACTGCAGACAGAGGAATAGGGTTTGATCTAGAAAAGAGGACCCACAACCTCAGTCTGTAGCACAATAAAAGAAAATGTATTTCAGATACTGTTTCAATGGTACCTCATACCAGTCAGGTTAAAAAAATATATAGACTAAACAGGGATAAATGTTGGAAAAACTGGGTTAAAATAAGATTTTATGCATATATGGTGGACATGTCCAGTCATTAGAGTATTGGGATGCAGTCCGTAACCAAATACCACAAATTATTGGATATTTATTACCAAACCATCCTTTGGTAATCCTGCTGAGGCTTCCTAGTGGAAATGGTCATACAAAAGGAGATGAAGAATTAATCTCCTATCTGCTAGTAAGTGCTTGGCTATTGGTAGCCTCTCACTGGAAAAAGAAAAATAGCCTAGCTATTGAGGAACGGTTCAAAAAAAAAAAAAAAACACCATGTGAGATTGTGGTTATGCTAAAAATTAACACATCGGTCATTTACCCAGTAAAACAGACAGAGGACAGATAAATACTTAGAATTTGAATATTAGCATTTGATAGACATACCTGGTCTGGTAAATGTGTATATAGAGACTTCCCTCAATTTAATAAAATCACTAGAAATGAGGTATTGTAATGATGCTCACTCTGTAATATGGTAACAGCCTGTTAAACAGAAAGGTCTGATGACTGTATTCCTGTATATGGTCTCTTTAAATAAAATATAACTCTTGTAATGATCATTTTGCTTCTGATCTTCCCATGGCAAAGATTTGTAAACTTCTTAAAACTTGCTAAATAAACAAAATAAATAACATAAAATAAAATAGATAATGTCAGTAGTGAAAACTATGGTGAAATATAAAACTAGATTTTTTCTTTTTTATTATTGTTAATAATCCCAGGCATTATAAGTAACACCGCTAAGGAAAGATTGTTTTATTAAAATATTTTTACCCATTAAATGTTGAATTTATAAGAAGGTACTCAGATTATTTGGACGTTGGCACGCACAGGCCACAATACTGGAGCTGATTTGATGCAGGTAGGCACATGTGCCCATATAGAGCCCCATGAAATCCTTACAAGCAAGAAAATGTCAAGCTAAACTATCTTTCTCTAAGATATCTTAAATCCAACACAACCCCACTGCTCTATAAATAAGCTTAAAACAACCTCCATTATGTATAACATACCACATTCCTCACAAACATTACAACGTAAACCTTCACTGACCTCAGCACCATTCACATCCATAGATGTAGGGACATACATGAACTGGTGAAGTGTGTGTTATGTTATTTTCCTATGGAGAACAGCTAAAACATTCTGTGGCAGAAAATGGGGTCTATAGTTCAAAGGAGGGTGACACTAATACCTGAGTGAATTTTAAAGTTTCCAGACACTATTTGTGCAAAACATATATGAAATTTGAGACTCCATACAAAATTTCTGAAAATGTCTCCTTAAAAAAAAAAAAAAACCAACACTTTTCTCCTCTCAGGCACACCTGCCATTGACCAAGACCCCTTCAAGAGTACTTTTTACTATGGTTTCTTTTAAAACAATCCACCATTTCAGCTCCACAGGGGCCTACAAGTCCTATCAACATGAAAAGTCTAAGACAATCTTAACTATGGAGCCACTATCAGTGCCTATAACATCTGAAATCTACCACAGCCTAAACTTTAGTGAAGAGAACAAGGCCCTGCCACTACTCTATAATTAAATGTTGAATCCCTTTAACCAACCAGGAAAAGTTTAATACAGTAGACCCTCACTAATTTGCACTAATTACTGAAAGGCTCATTGCAAATAAGTAATTCAACTAACACGATGGGGAAAAAAAGCAGAGATAATGCATCACAATGTATTTTGTTCATTTATTTGACAACTGTAATTTAGTTTTAATTATTGACAATAGTTCATGGTATATGTTCTGCAGTAAATTTTGTAAAAGTAATACAATCTTTGTAATAAGATACCTCATTACAACACTCTTAAATCTTCATCCAAAAGTAGAGAGAGACTGTAATCTAGTTTGCACACAAAAACTGGTATGGACTGGTAAGTGTGAAGTAGTAAGGCTCTACTGTAATATTGGCAAAGATAATGAAAAGTCTGTCCAGGGGGTTTCTTAGACTAGTGGAACTTTAATATAAAACAAGTATATCTCTAGAAAAGCAAAACAGTAGCTGGAGTGTCCACTCAACCATTACTAATGTTTCACTTAGGTACAGCCTACAGTAGGGAAGTTTTTCAAAAATTTCCCACCATTGCTTACACTAGTTCAGCTCAACCAGTGTTAATAATAGTGGGAGCTCTAGCATGGATAGGTGGCCTTCTGCTGGCAATCAACACAGCAGTGTTATGAGATGGTGCTTAAAATGCCAGTGGCCAAACTACATTAGGGTTCCCAACATTCTTAATGTTAGTGGAACTCCTGATCTATACTTAGAAGTTTTACCAGTATAACTATTTCAGTTAGTGGTGTGATTTATTTTTTTTAACCAAATTGTTATAACAGTAAAAGCCCTAGTATGGTTGTAGTTATACTAGTATAATGGTGATTTATACAATTATCGTTTTTCCTCTTCACATGGAGGAAAAGCTATACCAATATAAAGTGCCTTCAGCCATAACTTCAGCCATGTTAGAAGGAGTTGTACTGCTTTAACCATATCAGTATGGTCAAAGCAGTACAACTTTTTAGTGTAGACAAGGCTTAAACCAGCAGTATAGCATGTTGATGGGAGCACGTTTTTTTTAAAGTGTCTTTACATTTACTATGCTTGCCTACTTGTGGATTAACTACTGGCATCAGTGTGCTGAAACTGTAGGTCTCTAATTGCACAGTTTGAAAATCAGAATATTTTTTCCAACAGTGCTGGAAACTTTTCCATGCACACAATAAATTCTGTGTTGTACATTTTGTAATATTTCAAAACTGTCAGGCCTACTGGGTGAACAAAAACAATAAAATAAATACAGTGGTGTCTTACTAAAATTCCACCTCATTTTGACCATTGCATTCCCATAGGCAACAAAGGGACCCTCAACATACACTCCCACAGGTGTACTAAGTATCACAGGAGCAGGAGACCAAACTGGCTCCAGGGGACAAACACAGCTGTAAATTGGTAGATTATCGCCAGGGCCACTCATGTTTTTATCTGATCTATAACATCAGGGGAAGGTACCACAGCTGAACTGGGGCTGCAAGAGGAAAAGAAAAAAAAAGCTACTTCATGTTTAAAGGGACAACATATTAATTATTCAAAAGTAATTTCTGACATTACCCCTACCCCTTCTGTTGGTAAGAGAGAGAAGCTTTTGGTGCGAAGACCTGAAGAGGAGCTCTGTGTGATTCAAAAGCCTGTCTCTAACCAACAGAAGTTGGTCCAATAAAAGGTTTTACCTCATCCACCTTGTCTCTCTAATCTCCTGGAATCAACACAGCTACAACTACACTGCATACATGATCCCTGCTCCTAAGTCTATCAATTTGTTGTTGTTTTACAATCACATCTTTTCCTACTTTTAAAAATATTGCTCTCTCTCCCTGGATGGCCTTCCTACAAACTAAAGAGAAACTGACCAACTGGTTACAGAGAACACAGTTAAACAGAGTAAAGACCCAGCCACAATATGGGGATGATAGCCCACAAGAATGTTATGAGGCTTACATTTTTTTTAATGTTCATGACATTTTGAGATTCACACATGGTAAAGACCAGATATTATTTATTTCAGGACACTCAGCAGGAGAATAAAAAATTCACAGATAGATTTGTTTTAGAAAAGCAACAGAATAGTAGACAAGTTAGCAGGAAAAGCAGAAGTGCCATTACAAGGACTCTCAGGACTGTACAAAGAAAAATATAAGAAATATAGTTTATTTTAAATATTATTTTGATACTGTAGTTCATATTTAAGTAAAGGACAATTTGCCTTGAAATTTAAGTCGCCTACCATGAGCAAGGGACACACACCAACATACCACCTGAGATAAATACCCAATCTTTTCTTTTACTTGAGATTTTTTGGGTGTTTATGGAAGTTTTTATCTTCTGTTCAAGATGAAAAGAATATTGGAGCAAGAGGAGCTCACCAAAACCAGTCCAAAGCAGCTCCCACTGGAAGCCTCAAGGTCTGAAGTGGGGAGCCCTGGCAGGAGGACCCAGAACTAAGGTAACCGTATTTCCCTACATTGAAAACAAGAGGCCGGGTAAGCAGTGACACCAGGTGGCTCGAGTCACAGCTCCGACCGCCTGGCATGGCTCATTCTCCTGAGCCGATGTGACAGACATCACAACTTTTTTTTGGCAAAACTAGATGTTTGTCCCATTTGCTGTTGCTCAAACATTCCTCTAGACCCTCCCCCGCCAGGGCAAGAGCAAAGGGAACAAATGCCCAGTTTTGCCCCCGGAAAAAGGCTTGAACTCCGGGATCGAGCCTTAAAAAAAGAGGCCAACCCGGGCAAAACAGGATCTCTGGTCACCCTACCCAGCCCAGACCTTCCCAAGCACTAGCTAACCAGCGCGGTGGTCACGCTGACCGGACCGCCACAGGTTTGAGGCTTATCTGGTCACCGCCTCTCCCGTTTGCTCGCTGGGCCGGGCGCCGCTCTGTGTTCCCCGCTTGTACAGCGCCGAGCACAGCGGGGTCCTGGTCCGGCCGGGGGCTCCTGGGTGCCAGCGAAGCACCCATAACGACTAACGTGGCCCCGCTGCCGGCTCCCCACTGACCGGTACCGGGTGCGAGGGCCGGGGCTGGACCCGCCTCCCGCCGGGCTCCGCGCCGGCACCCCGGAGCCGCCCCGAGCCAACGGTTCCCAAGGCGGAGCAGGGCCGGGCACAGGCCAGTGCTGCTGCCGCTTCCCCGGCTCCCTGCGCCGCGACCCAGGCCGCGGCTGCCCCGCTCCGCTCACCTGGGCTCAGCCCTCCGCGCCCGGGCTGCGGCTGGGGCTGGGGCTGGGGCTGCTGCCGCCTCTCCCCGCCGGCGCCGCCCCACATCCTCCGCACCCGCCGCTTGACTCGCTGCCACCGGCCGGCCCGAGGCCTCAGACGCGGCCCGGCAGCGCCCCCTAACGGCCCGCGACAAACGGAAAGTTGGGTCTGTCCGAGCCACGCCCCCACCGGGACACAGTCTCTGCCCTCGCCGAACAGGGAGAGACGGGCCCCGCCCCACTTACAGCTACCAGCACACTCACGTCACAGCTACACACCCCACATCTACATCCAAACTTATCTACACCCCACATCACAGCTACACACCCCACATCTGCACCCAAACTTATCTACACCCCACATCACAGCTACACACCCCACATCTGCACCCAAACTTATCTACACCCCATATCACACACATCAAATAAAAATGCAAAACTAATATTTTTAAAGAGATTTTATTTTAAGGAGAAATTCTCATTAGTGCCAGCCAGTCTGTGCAATTTGCAACTTCTGTACACAACTGCAAAAATCAAGCGTTTAATTCTGTAGTAATTTGTATAATGAAATTTAGAATGAGATTTATCTTTGCGTGACATGTAAAAGATGCAGTATAATAGAATATGTTTATTTCTATAACACCCAAAGTTTGTCAGGTGCTTTATAGACAGATAAAAGTCCATGCCCAGAAGAGTTTGAATCTAAGGAGCTGCAAATTTTTATGCACATGACTATTCTTACTTAGGTAAGTAGTCATACTAAAGTTTGTATCTCCTGATTGGTTTTTAATGTACTTTTGGACTGAAGTTGCATACTTCATATCTGACTAATATTCCAGATTCCGCCTTGAAATTAATTCATTTTAACCAATTTTGGCCAACTTAGCACTTAGTTTATTACGGACTATGTCCAAGTGTCCTGAGCTTGATGTAGCTTTGAGAAGGCATGCAAAGAATTAGCTTTTTGTCGGTGAATGTCTGTAAATGTCAATTTCATTGTACACACACAAACCAAGGAAAAATATTGCCATCAGTAATAATATACATTTACAAGATAGGCAAAGTGTGCTGCTTGCAAACATTTAATATATTTTGATATGTGATGCTGACAAATTGTGGTTTAATGGTTACAAAGCTTTAACTTTCTTGAATCTCAACATCTACTGTCGTTTAATAATTATTGTCTGACACCTCCCATAATTTCCCACAAGTGTGAAAATTTAAATCAGTGAAAATAAAAAATGCTTAAAAATAAACATCTAGATCATCTCTTGAAATTATACAACAATATAAGTCGAATTCTGCTAAGCCTATTTATAAGTTAGAGAAACCTCCGAGAGAGAGAAATATCTGCTTTTGTGTGTGGAGATTAAAATCCACAGTTGGTATGGATTTTGAATGGTTGGAAATTTCAGACTCCTATGGATTGAAGTTATATGGTAAAATAAGCTAAAATAGCAGATTAACAGCATTTTTTCAACTCTTTTGAAAAGAGGATGTGTGCAAGTCTTACATTGTAAAAGAATGCTTGCAGTTAATTAAAATTAATACACATTCATGTCACTGAGGCCCAGATTGTCCTAATTCCTACTTCCTTGGCCCGAATAAAACTCATGTCAATTTGCAGTTTCTGCACTCAGGGTAGCCCAGGGGCTACTCTGTCTTTACTCCCCTAGAGGTGTATAGACTCCAGTACTCCAGTGAGGGAAGAGAGGAGGTAAGACCATGGTCCCAAGTCCTCTCCTCTACACCAGCTTGTGCAGGGGCAATCAGCTGTACTATATGAAGGGCTGTAGTGGTAAGCATCCTCCCATACACTTCTAGAAGCACTGGGTATTCCACCCCACCGCCTACTTTGGGACGTGCCTATGTGTATACTACATGCAAAATGTTTTGCTTTTAAATTTAAATCTACAATGCATCACTTTGATAGTGCAGTCACTGTGTACACACAGGAGTTCTTTGCTGAGATTGTATTTTGTATGTTGTAGAATTTTTTCTTCTCACATTCAAGGGAGCATACATACAATTATGTGATATGATATTGGAAGCAATCACTGTGCTGCATGCATCTCAGTGGCTTATGATTTTCATTAACTAATTCTTCACTAAGAATTATGTTCCTTTTTGATGTGTCTCATGATCTTTTCTATTTTATTTCAAGTTAGATTAACTATATCTGGTTTATATTCTAGAACTAATCATTTCAACTAGTTTTGTTTATATGAGCTGTTTGAATTTCTCAGTCTGTGGATTTGGATGTCAGAAACATTAAGTGTTGTAGGTGCATTATAATATACAGCCATCACATGCCATCAGTCTCTGAGGAACTTGCAATCTATATTTCAGGTTTCAATCAGGCCATAGAGCAAGGAAACTGCCCTCGTTTGTGTATTAAGGCCACTATCATTTTTCTGAGGATGTCTTTTTTCCCCTTCCATCTTATTGCAGCCATCAACATCTATCCTGAGACCCCTCCCCTGGTTTGAGTTCCACAAAGGCTAGTTGTCATCTCTCTTTTTTATTTTTATTCATCTCTATTTTTTATTTATCTTTTCCCTCTTAGTTAACTCCCCTTCCACCTTGAGCTGTCACCACCACTTTTGCACTGATAAACTCAACTTTACTTCTTTTGATACCTTTAATTGCTTACCTTGACTAGGTAAATTTGTGATTTTGTCTTAATCTTCTTTTGGCTTCAGTCTGGATTCTGCTTTCTTTTTTCTTTCATATCTCCTGTGTTTATATATCTTCCTATCACCACATTATCCATGTACACCAGTGCCTGGATTCAGCATCTTCTGTAATCATCATCAATACATTCATCACCCCTCAGTTTTACTATTGTTCACATATATTCTTTATACCTCCATGTCCCAGGTTTTTAATCCATATGCAGAATGTTGCTGTCTTCCCACATAAAGTGAATGCCTTTAAAAAGCCAACATTTGCCAGCAGATGCCACACTGTTATTTCCTATTTTAGATTGGAGGAAAAGGAACTGTAGTGTCTCAGATACTGGTGTGTGATTTTGGCAAATGTTGCCTCTTTAATGGTGACCACTGTATAGCGTGCAAGGCCATCACCCTCTCATTTTCTAACAATTTCGCTGGCTTTCCACTAATTACAGAATCCAGTTCAAAATTGCCCTCTTCATTTTTCAACCCTTCCATGGGCCTCTCTCCCTTTCTTGTTCCTCTGCTTGTCTGGAACTGACCTCTCCTTTGTACAGTACCTTCATGCAACCTTGACATCATTGTAAGAGTACTCTCCTCTGCAGCTGCTGCCATCTGGAACAGGTTTCCTGTAGCTCTGTGTCTCATCACCTCCTTCCTCTCATTTCAAAACAGCTGCAAACATCGCTTTTCTTCCTTTCCTTACACTTCTTAATTTTATTCCCACTAGGCTATCAGCACTTACCTTAGATACCCCAGTGAGAGGAGCTTAGTAATATCATGGACAGAGCAGATGAGATTAAATTTGGCTGTGTGTATTATTTAACTCTGTAAATGTTCACGACGACTCTGTGAAGTGTTCTGGGATGTTGTTTGTATGAAAGATGTTCTCCATTATAGAATTATAGAACCATAGGGTTAGAAGCAAGACAAGGTCATCTAGTCTAACCCCCTGCCAAGATGCAGGATTATAAAACTGTATACTCTTTAAAAATCAGAGTACTGTATGCAAAATCCTGGCTCCAATGAAGTCAATGGAAAAACTCCTGTTGACTTAAATGGACCAGCATTTCACACACCCCCCAACATTATTTTGTCTTAAATATGTCTTAAACATAGTAATCCAAGAGAAACAGCTACAGTCCTCCTTTAACAGGAGCTAGTTGTAGAGAGAAAATCAGGCAAATTGGGAGTTGGGACCAAAAGACTAAGAGCTGGGCCGGGAGGAAGCCTGTTTCTGGCAAGCAGGGTTGCCCATTTTGGTTGAATGTGTTCCTGGAGGTTTCATCACATGACATAATCTTTAATTAAAAATTAATCTTTAATTCCTGGAGACTTCAGGACAATCCTGGAGGGTTGGCAACTCTACTGGCAAGAGCAGCAGCAGCGATAGGAGTGACCTTCAAACAAGGGGGCTGTGCAGATAGGTCTCAGCAAGACAGAGAAAAGGACTGGATTCTGTCCGGAGGATCTGCAGGCCAGTACATTGTTACCGCTAGCTGAGAGTTTCCTGGAGAGAGAATTCCTAGCACGGGGCCTGAGGAGCCCCATCTTCATACCTCTGTACTGGACTAGCCCTAAGGGCTGGATTAGGGACTGCTGGTTCATATTTTGTTTGTAATTTAAAGCAATTGTGCCAAGAGTAATTGTTGGGGTTATGTCTGGCAGCCCTAGTGAAGCAGCTCTTTGTTATTCATTAGACTCTGTGAGGTTGATAGGAACCCAGTGAGGGTTGGAGCCTGCAGGACCTAGTGCTTGCAGCAACCACAGTGCTTGACTCTGAGTGCATGGCACACCGAGCATGCTACCAGACATCTAAGGGTATTGTCTGTGCCGCAAAGAAAAAAAGCTCTGTGCCAGCCACAGGTTTGCTGTGTAGACATACCCCAAGAGACAGGAGTAGCACAGCACTCTCAGCAGCTCCCAGTTTCTAGGCCCTTACGAAGAGTTTGTGCCTGAGTACTAGCAGCAGCACCCTGATCACTGACATTGCTGCAGCATCAAGAAGGCTGCAGGCCCAGCTGAAGGCAGTTAACCACTCTTTATTGGGGGATTATGAGCATCTGGGTGGCAATTACTGGGGTAATGATATAATTGAGAGAATATAAGTAGAAGGAACAGGAAGCAAGAGGGAGCTCAGGAGGTGAGCTGGGTAGAAAGTGCCTGCTACAAGAAGTCTGTGTTAGGCTCTCTGTATAAAAGAGCAAAAGGACAAAATGTACAAATGGTGGAAGGAAAACAGCTCGGGTGTGTTTATGACAGTGAGGTGATAGAAACAGGTTAAGCAGTACAACCCGGGGTAACTGAAATAGCACCCTGTGACAGGGTTATAAAGGGTTTTTCTGCTCCCCTGCTGATGTTAATAGAGATCTTTTTTGTGGATGAGAGAATAACACCAGCGAACATCCTGGGGGCCACCTCTCCTCCACACTCCCTGCCTGTCCATATACACATCTGCTTGGCTGTCTCTTCATTTCAGTTTTGCTGATAAACACCCTCTTGCAAAGCCTGGGGAAGAGCATGCATGTGAATGTTCCCCAGAGCAGTGCAAGAAAGTGATGTTGTCAGGCTAGTGCATGGGACAGGAAGTTCAACTGACCATTAACAAGAATACTGTCAAATGCATAACAAAAACAAATGGGGGGGGGGGGAGGGAGAGGAAAATCACTGGTGCCAACTGTCCCAAATCTCACAATATTAGGAAATTCAGAGTTACGATTAAAAGAAATCCAACATGAAGGTCTGGAAGTGCACAATTAAGGCAGGCAACCGGCTGTAACTCTGACCTGTAGTGACACCACAAGGCAAAAAATTGGAATTAATCATGTATTTAAAAAAAAAACAACAGTTTAATCTAATCTGGGACTAAAAACTGTTATGCACTAAACATAATTGTGTGGTTACTGCACAGTGTCACTACAGGGCAGAGCTTGGGCTGTTTGGGTGCCCTAACTGTGTACTTCCATGCCTTAAAAAGTTTTTATTTCTTTTAAATTTAACTGTAATTCTGAAATCCCTGGGTTTGTAACCCTTGTTTTGGAGATAATTACAACATCCTTGTGTGGTTTTTACTCTTAGGATATTGCTATGTATTGAACCTTAACTCTAGTTTAATTAAGAGATTCATACAGTTTAAGGCCACAAGGGATCATTAGATCATAGAATATCAGGGTTGGAAGGGACCTCAAGAGGTCATCTAGTCCAACCCCCTGCTCAAAGCAGGACCAATTCCCAACTAAATCATCCCAGCCAGGGCATTTGGTCTGATCTCATGTATATCACAGCCTGTTCAATTTCACCCAGTTATCCCTGTATTGGTCCCAATAAGTTGTTTGGCTAAAACACGTCTTCCAGAAATGCATCCATCCTTGTTATCCAGACAGCAAGATATGGAAAATCCATCCCATCCCTTGATAGTTTGGTCAAATGGTTGAATCACCTTCACTGTTAAAAAAATGTGCCTAGTTTCTCATTTGAATTTGTCTGGCTTCAGCTTCTAACTATTAGGTCTTGTTATGTTGCTTTCTGATAGTAAATGGCTCTTTAATCTATCTGATATTTTCTTCACATGAAGGCACTTACACACTGTAATCACGACACCTCTCAGTCGTCTTTCATAGCTTCCAGGGCCCGAGGGCAACTGTGATAAGCCAGAGTGACCTCCTGTATAACACAAGCCATAGAATTTCTGCCAAATAATTCCTGTTTGAATTAGAGCAGATCTTTAAAAAAAATCCAATCTTGATTTAATAATTGCCAGTGATGGCAAATCCCCCACAACCTTAGATAAATGAACTAGGCTCACTGTTAAAAATGTACACCTTATTTTCCATCTGAATTTGTCTCGCTTCAACTTCCAGTATTTGGATCTTGTTATACCTTTGTCTGCTAGACTGAAGCGCCCATTTTCAAATATTTGTTCCTTATCTAGGTAGTTATAGACAATGATCGAGTCACCGGTTCATCATTCGTTTTGAACAACTAAACAGTTTGAATGTTTTAAGTCTCTTACTGGAAGACATTTTTTCCACCCCTTATTTTTGTGGCTCTTTTCTGTACCCTCTTCAGTTTTCCAATATCCTTTCCAAAATGTGGACACCAGAACTTGACATAGTATTCCAATATGTCACACCAATATTGGATACAGTGGTAAAAATTACCTCCGTTCTCCTCTATTTATACATCTATGGTTCACATTAGCCCTTTTTATCCTTGCCTTCGCAGGGGGAACTCACGTTGAGTTGCTTGTCCACTCTGACCCCTAAAGCTTTTTCAGAGTCAATGCTTTCCAGAATACAGTCTGAATTCCTTGTTTCTAGATGTATAACTTGGCATTTGGCTATATTAAAAGGTATTTTGTTTGAATAGGCCCAGTTTACCAAGCAATCCAGATTGCTCTGTATATCTGCCCCATCCTCATCGTTACCACTCTGCCAATCTTTGCGTCATCCACAAATTTTATCAGCAGTGACTTTTATCTTTACTTCTAGGTCATTGATGAAAATGTTGAAAAGTATCAGGTCTACTACTGATCTCTGCGGAACCCCATTAGAAACATCCCATCTGAGATTTCTCATTTAGACAGTTCTTAATCTGTTTAACATATGCTTTATTGATATTGCGTAGCACTAATTTTTTTAGACAGAATGTCATGCAGTACTAAGTCAAACACCTTACAAAAGTTTAAGTGTATTACATCTACATAGTTACCTTTATCAACCAAACTTTTTATCTCATTAAAGAATAAAATCAGGTTTATTTAAGAAGACATATTTTCCATAGAACAATGATGACTAGTATTCATTATTCATTGATTCTTATCCTTTAATTATCAGTTGAATCCTGTATCATCTTTTCCATTATTTTGTCCAGCAATTATGTCAGTCTAATTGGCCTATAGTTACCCAGGTCATCCTGCTTGCCCTTTCTGAACACTAACACAACGGTAGCACTTCTTCCAGTCTTCTGGTATTTCCCTGGTATTCCAAGATGTATTCCAAAATCAACATCAGCAGCCCAAAGACCTCCTCAGTCTACTGTTTTAGCACTCTTAAGTGCAAGTTATCCAGGCCTGCTCACTTAAAAATGTTAACTCTAGTGGATGTTTAACATCCTCCTTTGTTACTAATAGAGGGGAAAGTGCTTCGTCATCCTCAGGGGATACGAACACATCATCCTGCTTCTTCCAAATACAGAACAGAAATATTTATTGAACACTTCTGACTTTCTGCATCGTTATTAACAATCTTACCATCTCCATCACGTGATGGGCCTATACTACTATTCGAATTTCTTTTGTTCTTAATATACTTAAAATCCTTTTTACTAGCCTTAGCCCTGCCAGCCATAGATTTCCCCCTGATGTTGTTTTTATTTCTAATTGCTGCCTTCCCTACACTCCTAATGTAGTTTGTCATCTGACAACTGGAGGGGGAGGGAGGGGAAGGGGAGCCAGAGGGTAAAATGACAGGAATCTACATGTCTTAGTCAATAGAAAAAAATAAATTACATTCGGTGAGCAGAGCTTCACAAGTCCTTGCTCGTCGACCAGGCACAAACATTTCTCTGACTGCCTATAGGCTAAGCCAGTAGCCAACCCTGTATAATGCTCCTGGCTATATGATTAGAATTTTCAAGGAAACATTCTGGTTGGTGATAGAAACCACACTTAAACAATTCTGGGAAATATCGTTGTCTAAAATAGATCTTTACTTCAAAAAACTCAGCTAGATGAATTTAAAAAACCTCTCATTTTAATCTGAGACTCAGGAAATAACATCAGACGACACAAAGATTGTCATTTGTTAAGACCTGGAAATAGGAAGTGAGATCGGTTTCAGACACCATCAGATAATGCCATTGCCAGAGGATGTTATTACAGTTTTAGGCTAAATATAAAATATAAATAATTTGTCTTATGCAGTACAAACTATCTGCTGGCTATGGGCAATTATTGTCAGATAATACATGGAAGTCTGCCTGCTGGACTTGTTGGATTTCTAACTGAAGATATGATGTACTCTTGTGTATAGTGTATTATCATCTCCTACTACAATAATGTTCTAATTCTGTTGCCTGTATTTATGGACCTACTTTAATGCATTGGTGGTAAAATAATAGGCTGAGAGTATTGTTCAGCAAACTAATCTAAGCCAAGCCCATAATAAGGGATTTCTTTCCCTTCAGAAAGTACAAACACCTCTAAAAGACTTATATTCCATCTGAATGAATTACTTTTCCTACCACTTGTCAGCATTAGAAATTGGCCAGTGGCCCAAGGCCTACACTTTGCTCAACAAGCTAATAAAATATTGATCAGCAACACCAAAGAGCCAGCTGCACATAGAACAGCAATTGTGGGGATGTGGGGAGAAGGTTGTAGTGATTGCTGCCAAAATATTCATCTTGGTTAGATACAATGCCAAGTAACTTCACTTTTGTGTGATGCAAAATCGTGATCTCTGTAATAAAACCTTCATAAGAATAGAAAATACCCTAAAGAGTTATTCCGAAAGTGGGCAGGGGTTTGGAAACTGAACTGCCCTCCTCCCCCTGGAGAAAAGCCCTCCAGAAAAGAGAAGAGGCATAGAGGCAAAGCAGTGTGAGGAAAATATACACAGCCGCTCCTAGCCTGATGTGCCTGTCCCAGCACCTCTCATAAGCAACACATTCACTTGGCAACATCTAAAGGGAAAAGGAACAGTCAAAGGAAGGAAAGAACAAAACAAAACAAACCCAGGGCAGGAATGAATTCTACGACCTTCTGCAGTTTGTTCCATTGCTAAACCAATAACCAGGGCAAACTTGGGTCCTGTTTCAGGATGGAATCCTGACCTCACTGAAGCTAATGGCAGAACTCTCATTGAGTTCAATGGGGCTAGGATTTCACCCTCAGCTTCTAAAATGCCCTAAACCCAGACTTTGCACATGCCTTTGAAACATACAAGCATGCCAACATATTCAGTATACAATCTGATGTCCAGGTATAGCAATATTATCAGATTAATTATAATTTAATTATCACATGTATTTTTCTCTGGATGCTATCACAGAAAACAGAAGGATCTCCGTGAGAAGGAATGTATGGGTCTTGACAGGGCCACATTTCTCAACTATATGCTACTTAAAACGTTAAACATGGGATGGCACCATTCAAAATATTAAAACTGGCCTCTGCAAAATATTCTTCTAAAACAAATGAAGGCCATTAGAACTGTCCAGAAGTGTGCTGTCAACTGCTAAAAAATGAAAGTGTTGCTTCCCACTTTACACTCTTATTTCCTCATTTCTTTATATATATATCTTTAAAAGGAACAAGAACAAAGATATCTAGTTGGCTTATGAAAGAAGAACAAAATGGTTTCAGATTCTCAGGAGTGTAGCCTGGAGTCTGAGGATTGTGGGGTGGGGAAAAGATATTACAGGGTACATTTCAGAAGGGCAGCCTCGCTTTTGCAAGGGCAATTTGTATCCTGATTACATTGTATTGAATAGTGAGCAAATTCTCAGATTTATGCCCACAGTTAATTTTGCCATTGCCAAAAGGTGGCACCAAATGTGCCGGTACAAACTGCACCTATGAACAGGGAAGCCATGCCTCAGCCCTTGTGAAAATGTACCTGCATACAAAAGGGAGGAGAGAAGCAAGAGAAGAGGGAGTATATGGTGAGACAGAGGAAAGGATGAAAGAAGAGCAATGGAAGGACAAAGTCAAAAGAGGAAAGGTGGGAAATGAAAGAAAAGCGATGAGTCACGAGAGAAAAGGGAGAGAGAGAAAGGAAAATGGAGAAGAGGTTAAAAAAAACCCCAAATGTCTGGGAATAGGAAACAGGCAGAGAGAAGGCAAAAGGGGATCGCTGAGCAACATGGTGACTTGCACCAAAACCTTCATTTTCTCTCTCCACATAATCTTGTGAAGGGGCAGCTGCTGCTTGTCAGGAGAAGCCATATCCTTTCCTGTGAAACAGGGTGGGATTTCCCACTAATGAGCAGTAGAACTTTAGGTCTCCCGTCAGACCTGCAAGATCCCTTGGATGAGCAGGTGACTTTAGATATAGGCTTACTGTTCCAGCTCACTCCTGATTAGAGTTGGGCAAATTTTTTGGACAAGTAATTTATATGATGAAAAACAGTTTGGGTCAATCCAAAACTATTAGCGAACTTGACACAAGTAGTTCCAGCCATTCACAAACCAGCCAGAAGAGGAGGTGCTGGTGGTGACCCAGTGCTGATGCTTCCCTCTGACTTTTATAATCTTTAGCCCAGCAGTTAGGACACTCATGTGGGCAGGGGAGCCCCAGATTTGAACCCCCTCTCTAGAGCAGACCTGAAACAGACTTTATCAATGCACTGAAAATTCAGAAATATTCAGATTTGCTTCAATCTTTTTGGAACTGCCACCAAATCAAAAAATAAATTATTCCCTCGTCTCTACTCCTAATACTACAAAAGACAAGTTAGAAGTGTGACAACAGAAGAGATTCAGTTGGCTAGGATCCAGCGTAAGGAGAAAGGAACATCCCTGTGAATTGAACGTGCTGGGCAGTTGTTAGCAGAACAAATAGGGAAGCTGCAGTCCAAATGAAAAAGTATGTACATATAGAGTTTCTAATTTACATTTTTTAAATTCCTTTTTAGGACATGATTAGTTGCCAACTTTTTTGAGATTTTTCTGCTAAAACAGACGAACACCCCTGCACATAGACCACCAAAAAACCTCTCAGTTTTCCAGTGTCACTGGAATCTTGCATTGTTTCAAGACTTAAGTGTTTCTTTTATTAGCAGTATACTGGGGAAGTTAGAGAAAGCTACACAACTGTAAAAACATTACAGCCCCTTAATAATTATAGATTTACCACTCAGCAAAATATTTACTGTTAAAATCTTGCAGGTAGTTTGTAAAGTTAGATGGAATTAACATGTAATATTGTGGTGAATATTAACAATTTTTAAATTGTTTTAGTGGGGGGAGGGTCATTATCTTTAATGGAGATTTACAAATATGCAAAAAAGCAGAGGCAACTTATGAGGGCAGGGAGGGCATGCGGGGGTCACATGGTGTGACCAGGCCCCCTCCCCTGCATAGCAGCTGAGCCAGGGAGCTGTGCAGGGCGGGAACTGGGAGAGGCAGAGGCAGGAGCAAAGGAACAGCTGAGAGCTGCTCAGAGATGCTGCTGCTTTAATTCTACTGGAAGAGGGAGAGGAACAGCTGGGAGCTGCAGGGAGGGGCTGCTGCTTTCCTGGAAGTGGGGGCCTGCTTCCCAGAAGGGAGAGGCCTGCCTGGAGGATGTGGGGTTGTGCCCCCTCCCACTGTCCACTGGCATGGGTTGTCTGTGCAAAAAATGAATAAATTCAAGATACATATATGGAAATATTACTTCCCCGAGGCCAACCTGCAATGCAACTATTATTAAGAAAATTATGAATCAGAGAAATGTAGAGCTGGAAGGTACATTGAATGGTCATCTAGACCAGCACTCTGCACTGAGGAATGACCAAGTAAACTTACAACATCCCTGAGAGGTGTTTGCCCAACCTGTTCTTAAAAGCCTCCAGTGATGGGGATTCCACAACTTCCCTATTCCAGAGTTTAACTACCATTACAGTTAGAAAGATTTTCCAGCTATCTCCTCTAAATCTTCTTTGCTGCAGATTAAGCTAATTAATTCTTGGCCTACCTTCAGGGGACCTGGGGAACAATTGATCACCTTCATCTTTATAACAGACCTTAACATATCTGAAGACTGTTACCAGCCTCCCCTGACCCCCAGTCTTCTTTTCTCAAAATTAAATATGCCCATTTTTAAAATCTTTCCTCATAGGTCAGGTTTTCTAAACCATTTATAATTTTTGTTCTCCTTTGGACTCTCTCCAATTTGTCCACATCATTCCTTAAGTGGTGCACCCACAACTGGCCACAGTACTCAAGCTGAGACCTCACCAGTGCCAAGTAAAGTGGGACAATTACCTCCCACATGGTACATGTGACACTTCTGTTAATACACCCTAGAATCATATTAGCCTTTTTTACAACTGCATCACATTGTTGACTCATATTCAGTTTGTGATCACTATAACCCCCAGATCCTTTTAAGCAGTAATACCACAAAGCTGGTTATTCCCCATTTTGTAGTTGTGCATTTGATTTTTCCTTCCTGAGTGAGGTATTTTGCACTTGCCTTATTGAATGTCTTCTCATTGATTTCAGACCAATTCTCCAATTTGTCAGGGTTGTTTTGAATTCGAATCCTGTGCTCCAAAATGCTTGCAACTCCTTCCAGTTTGGTGTCAGCCACAAATTTTATAAGTATAATCTCTATTTCATTATCTAAGTCATTAATCAAAATATTGAATAGTACTAAACCCAGGACAGACCACTGCAGATCCCTTCTAGATACACCCTCCCAGTTTGACAGCAAATCATTGATAACTACTCTTTAAGTATAGTAATTTAATCTAGACCACATTTCCCTAGTTTGCTTATGAGAATGTCATGTGAGACTGTGTCAAAAGCCTTACTAAAATCAAGATAGATCATGTCTACTTTTCCCCCTCCCCCAGCCACTAGGTCAATAACTCTGTCAAAGAAGGAAATTATGTTGGTTTGGCATGATTTGTTCTGGACAGTTGTATGCTGACTATTCCTTATAAGCTTATTATTCTCTAGGTGGTTACAGATTGTTTAATCATTTTAATAAAAAATGGTATTGTGCCAACAGCTGGACTACAGAGCTCTGACAAATATTTGAAGTGCATTCGCTGTTGGACAAAAGTTTTTTTGAATAAAGGCTGCGTGAAGAGTGAGCTCCCCCAATAGCATCTGGAAGTCCCTGCTGCAATCATAAATGCCTGTGGTATAATGTACAGAAAAATTACAAAGAGACAAAAAAGAAAAGGCAGGAAATTCTCACAATTGCCTATTTCCCTTCACTAAATCAAGCAATTGCATGATCATAAAACTTGACTGAATTGCAGGAGTGAGTCATAGCATTCGAATCTAGAGTATCCACTAATTGTTTTCATGGAAGAGGCTCAGGGAAGTATGAAGAAGGATTTTATAGGATATTGTTTTACTGATATGTGACCTCTGTGTTCCTTTCAATGCTAGCAAACCTAGTCATTTCAGTTTAAAAGCTTACTTTGTATTGAATTTCCATAGTGATATTTATCTTCCAGTTTTAGGCACCACAGGATAGAAAATTACTCCTTGCCTGTGGCAACTCTGGAGCTCTGGTGAAGGAGCTCTCTGCTGCCATCTAATGGTGAACTGGAGGAAGAGGTGGAATGGGCCAGACCTTATGTGCGAATTGTTCCCATCATCCCAGTGTGAACAACTTGGTCATTTTGGTTAAGATTCATTTAAGTTTTGTGGGTACAGGTAATGAAATGTTATAATCATTATTGTGTGACAAAAATACAATAGAACTGTACTTTCTTTGCCCTGAGTGACAATAGACAACACAGAGGCAGTGGCAACATGCCCCTACGCAGCATCCATAGAACTGAAATCTCTATTGGTGGGTTAGGAGCCTGAGGACCCAGACTCAGCATCACAGACAGAGACAACAGTGCAGTGAGAAATGGCTTATAGGGAACATTATGATGAGAGATGATATGGAGACAGTATTGCATCAAGAGATGGCACAGAGACAGCATCCTGGCTAGAGATGACACAAGGTGGTAGGAAGGTAGAGACAACCCATGTCTGCCCATAGTGGGGGGTCAGAGGGAGAGCAGCCAGCTTCAGCAGTGTTGTTGAGCATGCTCTGTTCATATGAGCATGCTCCGTACAAACCAAGCAGCAAATCTAGGGGAGCACGTGACCCCACACCCCCAGGCACCACTTCTGTAGGAAGGCATCTCTCCATTGAAACCAGGCATAAGTGCCAACTCCATGGGTGCTCCGGACCCAGACTTAGTGTGCACTGCAGACATCCCCTAAAAAGCTGTTTTAGCAGAAAGGGTTACGTGTGTAGTTTTTATCACCTCAATTTTCTGTTACTCTTCAGGAGTCTTACAACTTTCCTTATTACTAGCTGAACATCAGAATGTCAGATACTTACATGTACTTGTCTAAATTCATAGAACCCCACTCATGGCTTTCCTGTTGAACATAAGAACTAAAAACTCAGAGCCTATCCCTGAAAATCTGTACCCAAGCAAGCTCCTAACGACTCTAAGAAGAGTTGTGTCATTGGAGGACTATTGCGTTCAGCATTATTAGTGTGTTGGAGATACCACCTGGAACTTTGGCAAGGGTTTTCAAAAAGGCTTATAGGGCTTGAGCACCCCACTTCATGTTTAAATACAATGGGAGTTGGAGGTCAAACTTCCATTGGCCCCAGAGAAAATCCCAGTCTTTGTTAAGTTGTTTTGACGCAGAAACAGTCTGGAAAACATCTCTCAAAACTGATCTCTCCCCAAGGCAATGTTACCGTACCTGGTCTCCAGTAAGGCCAGCATCTCATTCTGCAACAATAATCCAAAAAACATTTTGTATTACAGAGCGGTGTTTGGCCCCATTGAAGCTATAGGAGGCTAAAAGGGGCTCAGATCTGACAGCGATGAACACAGTATAACTGTCTTGGATGGATTAGCAATGACTGAGGGCCTGGGCCTGTGTGGTACTGAACAGTTTCAGCTCCCATGGAGCTCAGCTTGCAGGGGCCACTCAGCCTTTGCAGGGTTGCGCTCGCCCATAGGACAATGGCTTAAATGAAGTTCCAGTACTTTAATACATCTTATTTAGGGATGTGCCTCATAAGCAACTTTTTCACCACCTCTACAAAGAAATACATCTTCCCAGTGATATTTCCAGCACTTTCAATGTGTATTTAACTCATCAGTGACTGGTATAAGTGTTCTCCCACAGGGGTTATCCAGATAACAACTCTGGGTTACATTATCTAAGGTAGAATAATTTCTTACCTCCTTTAAAGATGAACTAAAATACTTTTTTGAAAAATGTGTGTGTGGCCCCTGGCTGCTTGCATGTTAAGGATGCCCTGCTACCGAGAGAGGCAAGAGGATATATGGGGTGCAGGAGGCAGGAAGAAAGTGGAAGCAGAACTGTGAGGAGAAGTACAGAGGCAGGTGCTGAGCAGAGGAATTGACACCCATCAATTCCTGACTTTCATTTTAGAGAGACCACAACAGCTGCATAACTGCACAAACCCAACCCATTTTCCACTGCCCGTGATGGTAGAAAAGCAATGGCTTAGTTTAAAATACATCCCTTTGCTATGAATAAGTGATCCCAAGTGAGTGAAGGAGACTGGAGCATTCTGATTGGAGTCTCCTCAGGGTACAGAACATGGGGGGGAAGGGAGGGAGGGGAATAACAGTTTGACCATGACGTAGGGAGACCCCTAAAAACAGTTGTAAGAATCCTGAAGCTGTTTGCCTGGAAGGGTAGAGTTGTCTGTGCTTAAATAATTAATCATTATCATATTTCACTAAGGGAGTGAGACTATGTTTTAATAACCTATTTTATATGTAGATGTGAAGTCTTGTGATTTGTAAGTTACATATAGGTTCAATTTTAGGATTGGCTATAGCACCCATTACTGAAGTATCTCTGAGGTTTTCACCCACTTCACAGAATCATAGAATATCAGGGTTGGAAGGGACCTCAGGAGGTCATCTAGTCCAACCCCCTGCTCAAAGCAGGACCAATCCCCAGAAAGATTTTTGCCCCAGATCCCTAAATGGCCCCCTCAACACAGATACACAAAGGCCTTTGATTTTATACCTAAAGCTCAACATCCAAAAAGGCTCATAAACTCTTCTTGTACAGGTAACATGCTCATAATGTAAATAAGGTAATTTAGGGCTCAATTCTGCAAACACTTATTAGTATGTGTAATCTTTATGTATGAAAGCAGTGACTTCAAATGGCATCATGCAAGCAAAGATTGCTCACTTAAGTGTTTTCAGGGTCAAGTCCTAAAAATTAAGCTTTTCATGGACACTGTCTTTTATTGGACAGCAGGTAGCAGAACAACATGTAAAATATGTTCTCTGTACATAATTCACAGAACTGTACCGCCTTGTTTTACCAAAAATGGCCTGGAGACAATGGTATAAGAGCATTAACAGCTAAAACAACACTCACTTCTAAATACATACTGCCAGATGTTCTGCAGCTTTTTTGACCAATACCTGTAGAGTACAGGATCTGTTAGATTGGATTTAAACATTTTTAGCTAATTTATCATCAACATTCATCCTCTGCTCCCTCCCCCCTTCTTTAATGCTACAGCCACAGTAATAGCTTTCCTAGCACAACTAAAAAAGAGCTCCCTTCCAATACAATGCAAATTTTATACGTCTTTCACACAAATTGTACCCCACATTTTTTAAGGAAATTAAATAGCATCTTATGTTGTAAATATAAATTGAAAGTTCTCAGGGAGAGAGACTTGTGCTCCTCAGTGGCTTGTTCTCCTAAGTAACTCCAGCACTTGTGAAAAGTCTTACCCTGTGTGAGTACCATGCTGAGTACAATTGGGCGTTCATCCCCATTTGGGGGATCGAGGAGCTATTGTCGAGGAGATATAAACAACAATAAATGGGATTTACCAATTCCTTTATTAAACTGCACACTCATTAAGCAACATTTATTATATATGAGATGCCGGAGTCCCAGTTCCTAAAATAATCCTTCTTTCACCTCACATTCAAGCTCATCTTTTGCTACACATATATGGAGGAACATGATAGACAACAAGTGTATAAAATTATAGCCACAAGGGGCAGAAGCAGAATTGGAATCCTTCAGGAAGGGAAAGCATGGGGGGAGGGAAGAAAATATTTCACACCACAAGATGGTAGCATTGACCTATCTGACTGCTCATGCTACATGTTATGAGTGGAATGTGTTCTGCTGTTATCCATTTGGTGGGACTCACAGGAGAGGTTTCATATGGGTTCTGTTAAAGTGAGCCGATGAGGTATCTCTGATTATTTTCACTGTGTATTCATTTCAGCACAAATACAGACACAGATTAAAACAGGGAAGACAGGCTGGGAAAATATGTAGCACAAAAAAAAGTGGATACAAGCATCACTTTTTAAAGCTGGTTTGAATTTCTCTGTAAATACTTTAAATGAACAGTATTATACCTGCCTTTTGAATTTTGCTCTTTAATATTTTAGGTAAAAGGTGCATACAAATACTATTTACATTTTGATATATCGACAAAGGGATCTTAGGTGGTTCCTGTGTACATACTGGTGGCGTGTGTGTACAAAGTATTTCAAGATTAGAGGCCGTGTGGTCTAGTGTTGGGAGACCTGGCTCTGCCAGTGGCCTGCTGTAGGACCTTGGAGAAGTCACTTCATCTACCTATGCCTCTCTTTCCCCTTCTATTCTTTTGTCTGTCTTGTATATTTAGACTGCAAACTCTTTGGAGCAGGAATTGTCTCTCCCTATGTGTCTGTAGAGCCCCTAGCACATTGGTTGGGGCTTAAAGGCACTGCTGTAATGCAGATCATTATAAAAACAGAATAACAGAAGTGAAAGATCATCCTGCTCTTTGCATCCCCAGCACAATTAGTAAACTGATGTCCAGTACCTTTGAGCTAACACCACAGTTACTCCAATTTTCAGAATCCTAGAATGTAGGGCTGGGAGGGCCCTCAAGAGGCTCTCTAATCCATCCCCCATGCTGAGGCAGGATTGAGGCTATGTCTACACTGCACTTTCATCGATAAAACTTTTGTTGGCAAGGGGTATGAAAAAACACACCCTGATCAGTGAACGTTTTACTGAGGAAAAGCGCTGGTGTGGACAGCGCTTTCTTGACAGGAAATTCTCTCCCTACGACAAAGCTACCGCCCCTCACTGGGGGTGGTTTTATTTTGTCGGCAGGAGAGCTCTGTCTGGGTGACAAAGAGTGGCCACACTACATACCTTACAGCGGCATGGCTGCAGTGGCCCAGCTGTGCCGCTGTAAGGTGCATAGTGTAGACATAGCCTAAGTATACCTACACCTAATCTGTTCTTAAAAACCTTCAGTGATAGACCGATGACCTCCCTAACCTCCCTATGTAACCTATTCCAGTGCCTAACTATCTCTATGAATTAGAAAACTTTTCCTAATATTTAACCTAAATCTCCCTTGCTGCAAATTAAGCCAATTACTTCTTGTCCTGTCCTTGATGGACATGGAGAACAATTGATCATCATCCTCTCTATAACAACTTTTGACATATTTGAAGGGTGTTATGTCCCGCTTCATCCTTCTCTAAACACGCCCAGTTCTTTCAACCTTTCCTTATAAGTCATGTTTTCTAAACCTTTTATCATTTTTGTTACTTTCCTCTGGACTCTCTCTAATGTGTTCACATCTTTCTTAAAGTGTTGTGCTCAAAACTGGATACAATGCACCAGCGGAGGCTCCAATAGAGCCGAGTAGATTGGGACAATTACCTCTCAGTTCTTACATACAACACTCCTGTTAATACACCCCAGAATGATATTTGCCTTTCTCACAACTGCATCACGTTGTTGGCTCATGTTCAATTTGTGACCCATTATAACCCCCAGATTCTTTTCTGCAATACTACCTCCCTAGCCAGTTATTCCCCATTTTGTAGTTGTGCTTTGATTTTTGTTTCCTGAGCATAGTACTTTGCAGTTGTCTTTATTGAATTTCATCTTATTGATTTCAGACCAATTCTCCAGTTTCTCAAGATCACATTGAATTCTAATCCTGTCCTCCAAAGTACTAGAAACCCCTCCCAGCTTGGAGTCATCCACAAATTTTATAGGTGTATTCCATTATCTAAGTCAATAATTAAAATATAAATCAAAAAATACTGAATGAGATACAACATACAATCAAAGGGGTTTAGTTTGGTTTTAAAAATTATCGACTATCCCCAGCTGGATTTCTGTTGGCAATGTCACTCCTGGTAGAAGTGAGTCTAGAGGAAGGATTACATGGAAAAGGTAGTGGCCTTGTGCACTAGAGGGAGTATCATTTTTCCTCCAGGGCAGATTGGCAGAGGCCCTGGAGGTTTTTCGCCTTCCTCTGCAGCATGGGGCACGGGTCACTTGCTGGAGGATTCTCTGCAGCTTGAGGTCTTCAAACCACAATTTGAGAACTTCAATAACTCAGACATAGCTTAGGGGTTTGTTATAGAAGTGGATGGGTGAGATTGTGTGGCCTGCATTGTGCAGGAGGTCAGATTAGATTATTATAATGGTCCCTTCTGACCTTAAAGTCTGTGAGTCTATGCCTACAAGGAAGAGTGGCAAGAAAAGCGAAGAGCTGTGGGACAAGTGAACAAATGGTAGCGTGGTCAAACCAGATATCATAAGCCATAGGCGCTGCCTTTTATTTTTCCCTGGGGGTGCTCCACCCCAACTCTGCCCCCGCTCCACCCCTTCCCTGAGCCCTACCCTCACTCTACCTCTTTCCAACCCTGCTCTGCCCCCTCCCACAAGGCTCCCACCCCGCCCGCTCACTGCTCTCTGCCCTCCCTCAAGTGCCTCCGCAAGTCACCAAACAGCTGATCGGCAGTGCTGCCACAGCTGTGGCTGGTGGGTGCTGAGCACCCACTTTTTTTTTTTCCGGTGGGTGCTTGAGCCCTTGAGCACTCATGCAGTTGGTGCCTATGTCATAAGCTAAGCAAGGCCAAGGAGGGCAACATAGGACATTGGTCTTGTTGAGCTATCTGATCTTGTTTGGCAATGAAGGGCAGACCCTACATGACAGAAACCCCTTTATTTAAATAATATGGGGCGAGTGTGGTTGTGACGTTGCAGTCTATATGGTTTTATAAAAATATGCTAATGCGTGAATATAATGCTTCATGCAAAAGGTCTCTTGTAAGGTATCATTACAAAGCTTATGATCTACTGAGTGTGATCATCCTATTTGTATAAATGTACCACTCTTGTATCTGAAACTAGAAATATGAAATAGAACTCTGATGGCCTATTGTAATTATGCAAAGTGTGGGCCATTAATGGTGGTTTAGAATCTTGATGACTCCCATTAACCAGGACAATTGACTGAAGATGGCTGGTTTACCTGCAAGTCTTCCTGTATATGTGTGTGCTGGCAAGTGGGCAATGAAGACTTGCAGTGACATGTGATCATGTCACCTGAACTGGAATCCATCTTTAACCTGGTGTCTTTCCATTGAGAAGGAGGGGTGGGAACCCAGAGAGGGACAAAGGATTCCCGCCTTATGCAAAAGATATATAAAAGGGTGGAACAGAAAGAAAAAAAAAAGAGCCATCATGAAGAATCCCCTAGCTACCACCTGAGCTGGAACAAGAGCTGTACCAGGGGAAAGAATTGTGCCCAGGCATGGAAGGTGTCCAGTCTGAGGAAAAAACTTACTGAAGCATCTCTGAGGGTGAGATTATCTGTATTCAGTTTGATTAGACATAGATTTGCGTGTTTTATTTTATTTTGCTTAGTGACTTACTTTGTTCTGTCTGTTACTACTTGGAACCACTTAAATCCTACTTTCTGTATTTAATAAAATCACTTTTTCCTTATTGATTAACTCAGACTATGTATTAATATCTGGGCGAGCAAACAACTGTGCATATCTCTCTATCAGTGTTACAGAGGGTGAACAATTTATGAGTTTACCCTGTATAAGCGTTATACAGGGTAAAACGGATTTATTTGGGTTTAGACCCCACTGGGAGTTGGGCATCTGAGTGTTAAAGACAGGAACACTTCTGTTTGCTGCTTTCAGGTAAACCTGCAGCTTTGGGGCAAGTAATTCAGACCCTGGGTCTTTGCTGGAGCAGACGGGAGTGTCTGGCTCAGCAAGACAGGGTGCTGGGGTCCCGGTCTGGCAGGGAAGGCAGGAGTAGAAGTAGTCTGGGCACATCAGGTGGCAGCTCCTAGGGGTTTCTTTGATCCAACCCGTCACAGTGATTATAAAAGGGAAACCTTGAAGGTAATTACAGTAAAAATATATTAGAAGCTGGTTTTAGAAATCGAATAGCAGGGGCTCAGAGTTCAGATAGCAGACAGCAGAGGCAAGGCACAATAGTACCAAAGTGTCAGCCTGCAAGCCTATGGGAGGAGCTGAGAGAAGACACATGACATCAGTATTGGCCAGTACTCAGGGAGGCATTGACTGGCCCCAGAAGAAGTTGTAGGCAAACACTCCTCTGCTAGGTTCCATAAACAGCCCTTTAAAAGTGATGTTAAGTGGGGTAAAAAGAGGGTAAACTGGCAGAAAATGGTGATCCTGAATGACTCTCTCCTAAACTAGAAACATGGTCTCTGCTTCCCAAACTTTACTTTGGCTTGTGAAGATTACAAATCTAAAAATAACCAAGGGCTGCTTGTCTGCAGAAGCAACGTGAGCCCTATCAACCCATCCAGACACCCACTGTCACATGGTATAACGGTTGTAATGGGCTGTATGCAGACAAGCACATTGAAATAAATAGAAGTCCACCCAGACCCACCAGTTTCAGCAGCATTTCTCAAAACGGAGTCATGAGAAAAAACAACCTGCATTCAGAGCCCAACAGTTCTCTGCGTCTGGCAGCTGGAATAGACATGCTCCTTCATGGAGATGTTTCACCAAGGGTGTCAGCTAGGATGGAAATGACCAATTCATGGGACCACCGTAGCCGATGGCTCAGGAGGATGGTGCAGCTCCTTCCCACCTGCTGGCCAGAGCCTGAGAAACAAACAAGTTAAGAAATGAGAAGAGTCAGAAAAAGAATGAGGGAGCCAAATGAAAAGGGAAAAACGAGAAACAGCAGTATCGGTAACCAAATTAATTTTGGTATGTAACGAGCTTGCAAAGACTTGTGATTCACCACAAAGATTGTGGCTGCCAAAATACAGGCGGATATAAAATGTTCTCTTTGTATTTACTAAAAATTGTGAATTGGGCTCATTTTCCTGCCACAGGCTGTGTGTGTAAATAAAAATAGAAAAGTAAGTGTTGTTAATTTTTGGCAGAGGCGTAATCTTGCAAGTGTTACTGCTCTGTATGTGCAATTCCTATTGACTCCAGTAAGACGTCAGCACCTTGTGAAACCAGGCTCTCTTCATTTAGATGCCTAACTTTAGGCATAATGTTAGGGGGGAGGGGGAAATCACCTGTGATAAATAAAGGGGAGGGGGAGCTCCCTTTGATGAACACCCAGCCAGCCAGTTAGCTGTAAAATCCCTCTTGTTACCTGTTCTTTACTTGCTTTACCTGTAAAGGGTTAAGAAGACCCCCAGGTTAAAAAAAAAAAAAGTAGGCACCTGACCAAAAAAGCCAATGGGAAGGATAGAACTTTTTAAAATGGGAAAAGAAACATCCCACACGCTGATGGAATACAAGCTGTCAGGAACAGTATCCCTGATGATGCCACAGCACAACTGGTTGCTGAGCTCTGTGCCTTTATCCTCAGACACAACTATTTCAAATTTGATGACAATATATATCTCCAGATCAGTGACACCGCTATGGGCACCCGCATGGCCCCACAATATGCCAATATTTTTATGGTTGACCTGGAACAACGCTTCCTCAGCTCCCGTCCACTCACGCCCCTTCTCTACTTACGCTACATTGATGACATCTTCATCATCTGGACCCATGGGAAAGAGACTCTGGAAAAATTCCACCACGATTTCAACAGCTTCCACCCCACCATCAACCTCAGCCTGGACCAATCTACACGGGAGGTCCACTTCCTAGACACTACGGTGCAAATAATTGATGGACACATTAACACCACCCTATACCGAAAACCTACCGACCGCTATGCCTACCTTCATGCCTCCAGCTTCCATCCCGGGCACACCACAAGATCCATTGTCTACAGCCAAGCACTGAGGTACAACCGCATCTGCTCTAACCCCACAGACAGAGACCAACACCTACAAAATCTCCACCAAGCATTCTCAAAACTACAGTACCCGCATGAGGAAATAAGGAGACAGATCAACAGAGCCAGACGTGTACCCAGAAGCCTCCTACTGCAAGACAAACCCAAGAAAGAAACCAACAGGACTCCACTGGCCATCACATACAGTCCCCAGCTAAAACCCCTCCAGCGCATCATCAGGGATCTACAACCCATCCTGGAGAATGATCCCACACTTCACAGGCCTTGGGTGGCAGGCCAGTCCTCGCCCACAGACAACCTGCCAACCTGAAGCATATTCTCACCAGTAACTGCACACCGCACCATAGTAACTCTAGCTCAGGAACCAACCCATGCAACAAACCTCGATGCCAACTCTGCCCACATATCTACACCAGCAACACCATCACAGGACCTAACCAGATCAGCCACACCATCACCGGTTCATTCACCTGCACGTCCACCAATGTAATATATGCCATCATATGCCAGCAATGCCCCTCTGCTATGTACACCGGCCAAACTGGACAGTCTCTAAGGCAGCGAGCTCTTTGCTCTTCTTACAGCATCAGAGCCAGCTGAGCACAGTGGGAGCTAAGACCCCAGCTGAGTGGGGGGACACCCAGGCAGGGCAGGTCGGCTGCCAACCAGGTTTGCCTGGTCCAGACGTGCTGCTGGGAAGTGATTACACAGCAGGAAGGAAGCTACCAGGGACAGAGCTCAGGGGGGCTGTGACACCAAGCCCAGCCAGCAAGAGGGAGCAGGTCCCACTTCCTTCCCCAGCAGCTGAATTCCAGACCGAGCTGCAAAAGGATCCCTCCTTGGAGAAACTAAGGGAACTTGCTGGCCACAGCGCTGCAAACCCCTTTGGGGAAGGCTGCAGGGACAGAGTCCTGTGGAAAAAGGAATTCCTGTACCAGGAATGGGCTCCCCAAGGGAAAATAAAACTGTGGAAAATTGGAAGGCAGCTGGTGGTGCACCAGGAATCCACAGGGTTCTTCCCTTTCAAGCTGCTGTATGGAAGAAAAGTAATGTTTCTTAACAAAATCATCTGGTTTCAAATGATTTGTCTAACTTTCTGCAAGTCACTCCTGACCCGCACAACCCTCCCATGGTCTCACCTCACATCACCAGATGTATCTAGCTTATTTTGCACCTCACCCTGATATCTTCGTCCATGGCTACCCTCCCCCACAGTCCTCCTGCCTTCATCTCCCTTTACACTCCACTTCCCTTTCCTCACACAAACACCTTCTCATTCTCCCCTTTTGTGACTCTCTTCTCCATCCCAACAACAGAACAATTACTATCATTCTTTAAATGTTAAAAAACTTTAAAGCTTCTTTGCAGAATCAGGCAAGTGCTAAACCAAGCAACCGCTTTCTTTTGATATAACCCTCATCTTCCCTTCCTCTCCATCTCCTCCCTTCTGCTTACCATCTTCCTTGCTCTGTTTGGTCTAATCTTAGATTGTAAACTCCTTGGGGCAAAGGCCACGTCTGCTCTATATTCCATATGGCACTATACACATTTTGGATACTGTATAGATACCAAGTTTAAAACGTATGTGTGTGATTATGGTAAACCTTGTGCAAAACCAAAATAACCAAGACAGTAAGTCAAAATAATAATACATGTTCTGTCAACAGGGAGCTGTTCTCTTGCATAACTTCCCTGGCAGTTAAGGAAAGCTAAAGTATGATGGGTTTCTTTTCCCCATTGCAAATGAGTAGTTTCTGTACAAATGTGAACCCAAACAGAAAATTCACTTCTCTGAGAAAGAGGGTTTAAAAAAGGCAGATGATTTTAGCACCCAAGGCAGCCTTCATGAAACATCTGCTATGACGTCACCTTGTTCTGGCTCAATACCAAGCATATCAATGGCTCCACAGAGTAATGGGATAAGAAATGGGAAAACTGCCATTGCTTGTTTAGCAGCTTGTTTTGTGGATAAATGTCACTTTTCAAACAACTACAGTCTTATTGTTGTTTGGGGGGAAATATTTCCTTGAGCAAGAGGTTTGCAAGCCATTAGCTATTTCCCATCTCTCATGGTGCTTTAATATACCACACACACTTTATTACTACTAATGATTACTCATGGATTTGATTTGCTGGACAAGAGGGCCCCTAAGAGGCTTAAAAATCATGCCTGACGTCATTTACAAAAATTAAATATCTTCTGTAACCATGTGGAAAGTTTATTCCAATCTCAAAATTGTTAAACCCAATATATATTAGGCAGAATGTGTAACTGTTCTTAAGAGACTCTGAAAAGAGAAGAATTGCTCCTTTCGCATTCAAAGATTTCCAAAGTGCTTTAAAAGCAGTGAGTGACAGTACTAGTGCAGTGGTTGTTTTGTGAGATACGGTAGCCATTATGTGCTCATCAATGGCAAATGCAGCAGCTTGGGCTTTAGAATCTGTTTCACTGAAAGAGGGTAACACTGCCAGGGCAGCCAGGTTCATCTCATTGTGTGTTTAAAAAGAGCCATGGAATTTTTAACTCCTACCTGATAGCTGCCAGAACAGAGAGAAGAGACTTCTGTTTAATATCTCATGGTGCCTCTAGCAGTTCTCTCTTCATGGTTTTGCTTCAGACAAGTACATCTTACTGCAAGTTTTCTGAGAGATGTAAGTTCCCTCCTCCCAAAATGCAGAGTACCATACTCTCACCAGCTTCAACTGAAGCTCTAGGTGCTCAGCACACCTGAAAAATCAGGCTGTAGGTACAACAAGCACAGCCACTTGGGTACTGTTCTCTATTCATCCCAGGAATAAACTTGTCTTGCCATCAGAGTGTCAACTTCTTTAAGAGCTCTACATTTGATTATGCATGTGGAAGGCCCATGTGCAGCCACAGCTGCATTATTATTTTTAATTAATAGGATAAAATTAATGGGGGGGAGAAACAATGATGAGACCATGTATTGGTGAATTGCCAATCATGACATAAAAGTATGGGGGAATGAGTCAGACCTTTGAATAGAGTTCTGAACTGTAAGAATGGAATGCACTCAGCTATTACTAGTCAAGTATTCTCAAATAAGACTGATAGGTAAAAGAACTACCACTCATTCACAATAGCTTTTTAATGATTTTATTGTTTTGTTTTTGTTTTGTTTTGTTTTTTAAAAAAAGCACTTTAAAAGGTATTAAACAATTGGAAAAACACTTTTTCAACTCACCAAATATTTCTTTACATGGAAACAATGGGAAAACCTGTGATAAACACTAAGTAACTGCTGTTCTGGTCATATATCAGATGACCCCAGTTAACTAGGATATACCATGCTAACGGGAAAAATATTGGCAGTACTACATCATATGGAAGTGGAAATAACAAACATGCAGTATTTTCATTTGTGCTTAAGGGGCCTATTTCCTGGAGTAGCTTTTTTTTTTTTTTTTTTTTTTTTTTAAAAGAGCATATTATTTTATCTGCTGTTTCCCCCCAGCATAATATATAGTTTCAAGGGGCTTTCACAACTTTGGATACAAGTGAGAATTCAGATTATTTGCCAATGAGCTCAAGAATGCCAAATAAATGCAGGGAATTTGCTCATCTGCCTTATTTTGATTGCAATTTCTATTTCATAATAGCATTAAAACACACAAGGCAACACATTTCAAAGGAATAAATCACATCTCAGTTAAACACACTGAACCAAATTCTTTCTTCGCTAACACCAGTTCAACTCCACTGGAGTCCCTTGGGGTTCCACAAATATAGTGGAGGGCAGAATTCTACCCACTGTCTTAACCCTGTATCCTCTTAGGTGACCAGCATGCAACCAGCATCGAGTAACAAGTCTGTCCTACTGCTGAATTATCCATGATAAACTTGTTTGGCTATGTTTCTGCATTTGTCCAGGAACAGGTCTATTCAGCAAACTAAGATGCTGCATCAGTTAAAGCTTTTATTCTTTAAATTTAAAACCATAAATTCATTTTTTAAAGGATTTTCCAAATGATGCTAAAACAGTAAGGCAACAAGGCAGAGCTAAAATAAAGCTGTGAGCCCTGAAATGGCCGGTATACAGTAATATTAACCAGGTATTACGAGTTTTATCAATGAGCAGAAAACTGTTAGTTTCAATTTCACGTTCAAAAACAGTAGTCAGCCCAAACTACAGGTTACATACACCTTTGGCTCTGCTTCAATTTCAGCTTCATTGAGACAAACATTTGAGTTAAGCAGATACAAATTAAACAATGGAGATCCAGCATCAGAGAAGTATGCTCAAATGGGCCTATAAAAACATTCTGATCCCAATAATCTAATGGATCAAAGACTAAGGTAGGTTTAGAATAGATGCTGGGAGGCTGGGTTTGTTTTGCTCTGATTAAACCATTAGGCTACTGCTTCTCCAGGCCTTTGGCCACCCCCTATTCTGACACGGGGGTACACAGACACAGGCTACACTAAGGTGTGGGGCCCAAGAGAAATTGTGGGTAAATCAAAATCATAAAATTTAATTATTCACAACCTGCTCTGAGCATCATGTGATCACTGAAAACTGATGCAGTGGCCCAGGCAGTTTGAAGGGAGTCCACTTCACTGAAAGACACCCAGCACTGAGTGTAGCATTGACATTTAGCCATTATGACAGCACACAGAGTAGAGGAAAACAGGAGATTGAACAATTATTTGAATCTCTCCTCTGTGGGCACTTACACATTATGTTAAAGGGTTTTTTTTTTGTTACAAGTTACCTTTGCAAATAATCTTGCTCTGCTAAGTAAAACTAAAAACATCACTACATAAAAGTCATGACGAGGGTCTATTGAAAACAAACCCAAAATACTAACAAGCTTCGAACTGTACAGCCCAGGGCCCTTTGGGGCCATGATTGTCTCACTGTTTTAGGAAATTCCCTCTTCTCGGTCAATCATTTCTGCTTTGGTGGAGAATACATCAGCCAACATGTGCTTTGGGATTTCAGACCCCCTCACTTTTAATGTATAGCAGGCGTTCTCTACTTTGGCCAGACTCTGCTTCAAGGTATATAGTTTCTTAGACACTTCATAGGGTCCAGTGTTGCCAATATAGGAAAAACCATCATAAATCTGACGTAAAAACTGGCTCAGTTCAAAAGGGGTGTCTATATCACCATTTCCAACACTGTTAATACACATCCGCATCAGCTCTCCTGTTAGATCAGCCACACCCAGCAGGTAATCGACAGGTGTTACCTTCAGGCTCCAAGTGCACGGCTGCTTATCATGTGGATTGGAGGAGGGCTGAGGACAAAACACAACACGGAATATTGAAAAGTGAAGAAATGGTGGTTTGCACCAGTTTAAACACACATTGGCTTAACTGGCATAACTGTAGGCCAACAACAATTGAAAAACATTCAGTAAAATTAAACTACATAGCATTTCTATATAGTAGCAGGTTAGGCTTCAAAAGCACTTAATAAAATTCATTAACCCTTACTTTTGTACCTTACATGTGTATGTATCTTCTACACTTCACAGATAAGAAAACAGTGAAAAATGCATTAACAAACATTTTCAAACACTGAAGACAGCAATCCAGGCCCTATATCTACCATCTATATCTGTACACATAGTTTCCAAATTTGTCTCTGCATATATGTTTACTTGCATTTACATTTTTGTGCACAGACCCCACCAGGTTTAAAAAAATTGGCCCTAACTGACCTGCCCAATGCTAGTGCAGAAGTCAATGTAAGAGCCAGGGTTAGGAAAAATAAATCATACCATTTTGTAATACAATCCAGTATTTCAAAATATAGTTACCATAAAAAGCAGGACTCAAGAATAAATGGATGTGTTGCTCTGGAATTTTCCCCAGATCCATTATTCTACAATCTTATTAAAAGTAACCAATACCTCATGGAGTACTTGAAATATTGTTTTATCAAGAAACAATTCTGCTCCTAAATCATAAAATTTCTGTATATCTCTTCCCACATTCTATATCCCCAAGACATCCATGGTATATGAAAAACTGATTTTTTGTTCTTAAGAGTTCATCTGCTGCTGCTGCTACTTTTTCTCCAGATGAAGTCATAAATCCTGTATTTATGACATCACAATTTGTTGTGAAAATGAGTAGGTCACAGAGGGTTCTGCCGTCAACAGGAGCAGATGAACTCAGCAATCTGGTTTCCTTGCAAATATTCTTAGTAGTAGGGAATATAAGAAGAGAACTATGAAAAACGTGATTTACAACACAATTTCTTCTAAAATAAAGTGATTTCCATGAGTTCTCTGTAGCAGCAGAACTGGTGCTGTGCTCCTCCATGTAAAACTCCCAGTCGCCCTTGTCAACAGTTCAAATGGGACAAAACACTTGTTTCAGTTAGTGGTAGTACTTGAAGCCTGACCATTCTGAAATGTATTAAAATGTTAAGACATTATGGTTTCAAATTGCTCAGTAAAGGCAGCCCTTGAACATCTGTCTTCAAGATGTTTGCTCTTCTCTAGAGACATTTGCTTAATACTATACCTAGAGTTGAATTCCAGCTGCCTGGAAATGTTATGCAGCTGCATGCTTGAGTGTTCAACTCAAAAGGCTAGCAATCTAAAGACACCACATATTACATTTACAGCATTTCTTTCAGGAGAAAGAATATTTATCAATGAAGATACTTGCACCTTACATAACACACAGACTTCTGAGTACACTTAGGACTTAGTAAGGTTGTGTTAAAGTGGCAAACATTTTTCCAGGAAATTTCACCATGAAATTTCAGCAACAATTTTGGGCAAAGGTATGTGCAAAATGCAAAATATACTTTCATCTGGAAACTAAAGTAACATAATGGCTGAGACTTTTTTCCTTTGTGGCTTTTGAAAGATGAGCTGAAAAGAAGGGGAAACACAGAGAGACATTCTGAAACTCTCTCACACACACAAACAGACATTGGAGATGGAAGGCAAGGGCAACAGGATCCCTAATGGCAAGCACTACAGTCACAAAGGGAGCCAAGGGCTCAGGTGGTGGCAGAGGTTTCTCTTCCTGTAGCTAGAGGCCTACAGTGCCAGTGGGAAGGGATTTATTTATTTCTCAAGTCTGAACAACCTGACTGCAACACTGAATCTCTTTGTGTCCAGCTGACATTACAAGAGTACTTTGGATCTCCTAACAGTGGTTCCAATTTCTCTGCAATTGCTCAACTAGCAGTGGCATAAGAGACACCTCTGAATGGCGCTGACCGTTTTTACTATTACTTTGCTATGGAGCACTTCCTGGCGAGTTACACAACAATACTCCTTAATTTTCAGGATCTCATTAAACCTTTTCTTGCCCTACGTATATGCAGCGACCTGTTACACTGTTTAATTTCTATGAGCACTCTTAGGGCTTGTCTTCACTATGGGGGTAAATCAACCTAAGTTATGCTACTCCAGCTACATGAATAACATAGATGGAGTCGATGTAGCTTAGGTCGACTTATCCTGGTGTCTTCACTGCTCTACGTCGACGGGAGATACTCTCCTGTCGACTTACCTTAATCTTCTGGGGAAGATTAGACCCACTAAATTGACCCCTGCTGCATCGATTGCAGCAGTGTCCATCTCCCCATAGTGAAGCCCTTAGAGATATGAATGTATCTACTGGAGTTTCATTCATGATCTCAACAGCTGGTCATTCATCCAAAAATTAAACCAAGTCAAGCCCATGGGAAAATGTGTGCACTGTTAACTACATTACAGAAGAAAAAAACAATACTATAAGCCTGGTTTCACAACTGGCTGTAGACATCAGAGTTTAGCTTTTATAGTCTAATAGTGATAATTTCTTTTGACCAACTAACTTTTGTCTCCAAACAAACCTGTTCAGTCACTTTCTGGAGGCAATGCTAATATCGCATCATAGCTTGCTTAAGACTTTATTCTTTTTTCAAAAATTTTTGGGAGGAATTGCAGCAGTTTCTTTGGTTTTTAAATAACTGATGCTGATGACCACCGGTCTGCCCATCCAGTGTGGACATCTCCATGCATCTTCATTCAGTGTCATTTGAGATTCTTCTCTTTAGAGACTGCAAATGTCTCATTAGAACAGCAATTAAAGTGACATTATGCATTCCACACACTGATCCACTTTACATCCGAATATAAATTTTAAAAATAGAATGTTCATCCAAAGGCTGCATAAAAATGATGGCCAGGCTGTATTTTGGCCATATACAAAATGTTCTATTTAGGGATGGGCAGGGGAGAGAGGAAGGGCAAGAAATGGAAGATGCTGTATTAGGCATAGGAAAGCAAGTCTGTTCCCTGGGAGAAGTTCAAGATTAATTCTAAGTGAGATATCGGTGACCTTGCTAGGACACAGAACACGTATTTTAATACTAGCTGGTTATAGTGAAAAAATGGCAAGTTGATAAAACTGACAGAGGACAACACCCTTCCTCTCATCACTCTCTACTGCTGGCTCCTGTAATTAGCTTATTGTTGAGCAATGGGGCTGAATCAGTTGAAGTTACTGTACCCCTTACATTCACTTGCTTCTTCTGTTTAGGTTCTTATGCTACCCCTATCAGTATGATATCTAAGTGCCTGCTGGATATAATCATATACGCAATATGCATTACAAAATGTAATAGTTCCTCCAGAATTATTGAATGGTACGCTAATATACTGGCCCCTTTTCCCAATGAAAAGGGCTCAGGCTGGTCCATGAATAAAAGGCACATGTCAGGGATCTAGGTTATTTCTACTACCCATGAAAAGCATGGTTTGGCCAAATGCTAAACCAGTAATTGGACTTAACTTTAAAACCTTGTTAGTCCATTATGTTGTGAGCACTAACCATCTCTAACCCACTGTAGGCCTCTGCAGTTTGACTGACTTTTATTACGGCCCCAATACATTTCCCTAGCACAGGGGCGGGCAAACGTTTTGGCCTGAGGGCTGCATCGGGTTTCAGAAATTGTATGAAGGGCCGGTTAGGGGACAAACAGGCAGGCATGGCCCAGCCCCCGCTCCCATCCAACCCCTCCTGCTTCTCATCCCTGACACCCCCCTACCCCCAGACTCCTGCCCCATCCAACCACCCCTTCTCCCTGACCAACCCCGAACTCCCCGCCCCTAACTTCCCCCAGCCCCTAACTCCCCCCCCCACCCCATCCAACACCCCCTCTCGTTCCTGACTGCCCCCCCGGGACCCCTGCCCCATCCAACCACCCCTTCTCTCCCTGTCCCCTGACCACCCCCGGAACCCCAGCCCCTGACTGCCTCCCGTCACCCCATCCAACACCTCCTCTTCTTCCTGACTGCCCTCCCCCCCCCCACCCGGACCCCTGCCCCATCCAACCACCCCTTCTCCCTGACCGCCCCCAGAACCCCTGCCCCCATTCAACCCCCCTGTTCCCTACCCTCTGACCATCCCGACCATCCCCCGAACTCCCCTGCCCTCTATCCAACGCCTCCTGCTCCCTGCCCCTTTACCACGCTGCCTGGAGCACTGGTAGCTGGCGGCGCCTGGCTGGAGCAAACCACGCACTGCGCAGCACAGAGCACTGGGTCAGGCCGGGCTCTGCAGCTGCGCTGCCCCAGGAGCTCGCCGCCCTGCTGCCGAGAGCACTGTGCTGGTGACACAGTGAGCTGAGGCTGCGGGGGAGGGGGCTAGCCTCCCGGGCCAGGAGCTCAGGGGCCAGGGAGAACGGTAGTTTGCCCACCTCTGCCCTAGCATGTCGTATTACCAAGGAAATCACAACTATGTATTTATGAAGAGCTTGCTTCCTATAAATAAAAATTGAAACGATCACCAGAAGCTGTTACAATATGTGATAAATATATTAGAAACACTAAGTATAGGAAGGTTTCTTTGAAAATAAAAGTGGATAAATCTAACTCATCACACGTGAACAAAACAATTCTTACCGTGTTTGTTTCTTCTTCTTGGTCTTCCACTGTAAATATTAGCTGTTTGTTGATCTCCTTAACACTAATTAATGATCGTGTTTTGATGAAATATTGGAAAGATACTGCCTCTACATATTCCTGAAGCCCTGTAGGAACAGCAAAACAGTCAAACTAATTAAACTTCACAACAGAGATCCATGCTTACAATTACAGAAATGTTTTAGAAGAGATTATTTTCAAGGTCACCTGCAAAAGGAAAGTGAAAATGGCGCAAAAGACAGAAATGGGAACTGAATACATAATTTTATTAACTTAATATGCTTCCCCCATATACAAACCAAGACATTAAACCAACATCATGGCTGATATGCATTTTCAGTGTATTTTATTCAGAAGGATACATTATGCATAGATCCTCTTTCCCATCCAGATGCTTTTGTAATCGTAATATAAAGCATGATACTGCTCTGACTGACCTCTCGGGCCTGTTCTTACTAAACAGCAGCTCCTTAAAGTGGGGTAGTAAGAAACTTGTTTTAACAGACTATTTCTCTGACAGAAAAAAAAATGAATAGCACAGTTGAAAGGCTCAGGAAAAAAAAGTTTCCATTAACAGCAGCATTTGCAGGAATGTTAAGCCTGACACTGCACTCTTTATTCAGATAAAATCCCCACTATTGAGTATTTCTGATGAGTGAATACACACAATGGCTAAAAGACCAATTTTCCAGGTAATTTTTCTCTCTCGAGTCTTTCTAGCTGTTCTTTCCTCCAACAAAGCCTGTGGTGAAACTGACTAAGTGAGGCACAGAGCCATGGTGCATAGTGTGAGGACTAAGAGCTGCATGAAAATTTGATTTTTGCTCTCTAAATAACGATGAAGAAATGTGAATTTGCATTGTTCCATCTAGTTATTACTGGAAAGTATTGATTTAAGCCCAAGATTCCCACATCTTCTTTTGTAGGAAATCACAGAATCATAAAAATGCAGGGCTGTAAGGGACCCCAAAGGATCATCGAGTCCATCCCCCATGCTGAGGCAGGACCAAGTATACCCAGACCATTCATCATATATCTACCTTATTCTTAAAAATCACAGGGGGAGACGGAGGGCTGTGTCATGAAGAGGATGCCGCAATCCTGTGAGCGACATGGGTCCCTGGATCAGAAGGGACGGTAGCAAGACACCACCAGAAGAGGGTGCACCAGCTAGCAGAGCTGATCCCTGGAACAGCCAGCATGGGGCGCCACAGTGGTGAGTCACTTCACATCACATGTTGTGGAGAATGTGGGCATTTGGTTGCCCCTGAGGGAAGGGGACTGAGTGAGAGACTCAGAGACTGTTTGACAGCTGCCCTTGTTAGAAGAGGAGTTTGAAAGAGTATTTAAGGGATACTTGGGGGGTAAAGGAACTACGGAGCTGCCGTGTACAGAGACCTTTTTGGCAGAAGGCAGGTGTACCTTCCCAGGCTGGACTTCAGAGATGCCGCTTCCAATGAAGGGTGTTGAAGAGCAACCAAGAAGGATTCAGACCCTGGTGAAGCAGATCCTGGAAAACCAGCGGCATCAGTGGGAGGCACAGAGATACTTGCAGGAATGCCTGAGGCAACTAATGGAAGAGCAGCGTTATTTGCTCAAGACCCTCCAGGAGGTGATCGGGGCCAGGAAGCCTGGGGCAAGAAGCCAGGTCCCAGGGTCAGGCCAGAAGGCCAAGCAGGCCAGTGTTATGCCTGTGGGCAGAGGGGACACTTCAAGAGAGCATGCCCCTATCGGGAAGAGGAGAAAGAGCGCAGGGAAACCCCCAGGGCCCCAACCTGTGAAGAGAAAAGGAAGGGGGAATGCTTGTTTCGCCTGTGGGAAATCAGGGCATGTGAAGAGGAAGTGCCCTCACAGACAGAACAGCAGCTCAGGGAATGGCACACCCCGATTGGGGATGAGAAAGGGGACCCGAGCCAGCAGAAGGGCAAGGGAGATAGAAAGGAACAGAAAGAGGTGCCAGATACCTAGAGGGGGTGCGCCAAGATGGTGGAGAAGGCCAAAGGGGCCGAGCAGGAGAGAAAGGAGAAATGGAAAAGAAGGAAGAGTCCCTTAGACATCCAGCTGAAAGATATGGGGACTTATACAGAGACCAATTGAAGGGAGCTGGTAACTCAGACCCTGGGAGAAGGGGTACTGGGAGAGCCAGCAGAGCAAGGGCCAGGGCTATGGGAGAGGCTGAAAACCACTGAGCTGGCCTTGCACAAGACAGCGCAGAGGCGCACACAAGGACACTTAGGGATACCAGGGAGGAGAATGACAAGTTGCTCCTACTAGTGGAGAAGCTGAGACAGCAGAGGGACACTCTGCAAGCACAGCTGCGGGGGAAGCAGGGGAGGTAACCTCCCACCACCAGGGCAGTCGGTCTTAAGGGAGCGGGTATGTGATGGGGCACCTGCCACACACAGGGCTCCAAGGGGTTAACAGAGCCCTTGGGAGGCTGTGCAGGAGGCAGCCAATCAGAGAAGGACTGACAGCTAATCAGGGCCCAGCAGGCTCATATAAGAAGCGCTGCAGGACAAAACACCTTCAGTCACTCCCTGGAGCTTGAAGAGGGAGGAAGACTGGCTGCCTTGCAGGCTGAAGGCAGCAAGCACCCTGAATAGAGCAGTACTGCAGGCAGAGACCGAGGGAGCAAAAGGCAGCTCCTGGGGGGCTGCAGGGATCTGCAGTCTGAGGTCCTGGCAAAGGCACAGAGGGTGCTGGGGAAGTGGGTCAGGGAGCTCTATTAAGAAGCTGGAGGGGATGCAGCAAGTGGTGGCCATCTACAGGGTCCCTGGGCCAGCACCCAGAGTAGTGGGTGGGCCTGGGTCCATTCCCCTCCCCTGCCATTTGCCACTGAGGAAGTGGCCAGACATTGAGCAGCAGTTGCTGCTGAGGGAAGTGGCTGGACAGTGGATTGCAGGTCCCCAGGAAGGGGGAACACAGAGTGCAGCACAGCTGGAGAGCTGTGTCATGAAGCGGATGCTGTGTTCCTGGGAGTGACAGTGGTGAGACACCACCAGAAGAGGGTGCACTGGCTAGCAGAGCTGAACCCCAGGACAGCCAGCAGGGGGTGCCGCAGTGGTAAGCTGTACCACATCACAGGTTGTTCAACCAGTTTTGCATCCACCTTGTAGTAATTTCATCTAGACCATTTCCCTAGTTTATGAGAATGTCATGCATGACTGTCAAAAGCCTTACTAAAATCAAGATATATCACAGCAATTAACTGATTCATTCCTTACATCCTGTAGTTAGAAATTCACATCTGTCCAGGGGATCTTTTAATATTAATAATTTATACTGCAGTATCACCAGGTGGGGGCTTTGTTCTCTAGCAACATATGAGATGTAAGCTCTTTGGGGCAGGATCTATGACTTATAACTTAAAAAAGCAAGACATAAACAAGTAGGGCAAGCAGGAAGAGAAAAGATGGGCTAACAAATAGTATATTGTTTTAGCACAGATTAGCTGTGTATATAATTTGTAGTGAATTGTAGTAAACACAACTCACTACCTGCTTAGCAGTTACCAGATGGCAGTTTTCTGTATGTATGTACTACAGAAGAGGTGAGATTTAAAGAGGGACTTGAAGGAAGATCAAGTCTTGGTAGCTTTACAGATTTGGACTGGGAGTTTTGTCCTTCTTTGTAAGGGGCTGAATTGCGGAAAGTATGTGGGAAGTGCCCATAAGCAGGCAATTGAGGCTGGCATGCTTGGTAGAGTGTAAGGCAGTCATTCTCCTTGGGGGTATGCAGAGATCTTCCAGGGGGTATGTCAACTCATCTAGCTATTTGCCTAGTATTCTAAAAGGCTACATAAAAAGCACTACCAAAGTCAGAACAAAGTAAAATTTCATACAATAATTTGTTTATACTGCTCTATATATTATACATTGAAATTATGTACAATATTTCTATTCCAATTGATTTATTTTATAATTGTAAAAATGAGAAAGTAAGCAATTTTTCAGTCAGTGTGCTGACATTTTTGCATTTTTATGTCTGATTTTGTAAGCAAGTCGTTTTTAAGTGAGGTGAAACTTGGGGTATTTAAGACAAATCAGACTCCTGAAAGGGGTACAGTAGACTGGAAAGGTTGAGAGCCGCGGCAATAAGGTAATAGAATGGATAGACATGGTGGGGGTAAAAAGTGAAGAACTTTGACAATGCAGACAAGAAGTTTGTACTTGACATGTTGGAAGATAAAGAGCCAAAGGAGAGAGTTAAAAAAGCAAGGTGACAGTCACAGCAACATGCCAGGAAAATTATCTTAGCAGCTGCATTTTGAATACACTTGTAGGAGGCCAGAGAGGAGAGACTGCTGTATTCAAGGCACAAGATGATATGGGCTTAGACAAGAGTTTTGGCAGTGTGGGCAGTGAGGAGAGATTCGATCTTGAGGTGAAATCTTGGCCCCACTGAAGTTGATGGGAGTTTTGCCACTGATTTCAGCATGACCAGGATTTCACTCCTGGAGATGTTGTGCAGGAAGATGCAGCCTGGATCAAAGGAAAGGTCTGAGTCAAAAAATAAAGCCAAGAATATGGATATGAGCAACAGGGAAAATGTTCAATGTGATCGAGAGGGTGACAGAGAGAGGGTTTGGGTGGGGAAGATCAGCCTATAGAAGGCCTGTCATACTATAGCCATAATAAAAGGCTTAAAGGTGACCAACAAGGATATTTAAGAACAACTGTATCCTTTTAATGCTTTTTTTATGACTCTGGCAGGATAAGGGAAATAGTTCAGTGTTCAGAAGCCACCTAAAATGCTCTTCACTGGTGAGGAGCTATTAGAGGCTGCCTCTGATTATGCCCCCCTGTGACTGGGGAGAAAAAGCTAGAACAATCTAAGGCTACACCTAAAAATCTACAATGGAGATGAAGCATTTTGAGCATGAATGTAAAAGGCTGCTAAAAAGAATGTGCTCAATCAGAATCCCCTAAAAGGTTTATTAACCTATAAGTTGTAGAAACTGTTGGATTTCATCACTTATCTTTTCCCAGGCTCATCTTGTACTCAATTATGATGCAGTGTTATGTGACCAACAATTCATTGTGACATTTTCTCTAATTCTGTATTTAAGCAGTGAGCTACCACATATAGCAGCATTACACATGGGAACCTCTGCCAGAGCACATTTCTGGTGTCTTTGGACTGGACAATCAAGGGGAACGAAGGATCAGGGACCTAACCAACTACAGTAACTCCTCATTTAACATTGTCCCACTTAACATTGTTTCAATGTTACGTCCCTGCTTAATTAGGGAACATGCTCGTTTAAAGTTGTGCAATGCTCCTTTATAATGTCATTTGGCTGCCTGCTTGTAAGATTCTGTGGAAGAGCAGTGACTTTAGAAGGGAGCATTGCACAAGTTCCGCTTCTCCACCTCCCCTCTCAGCGCTTCCCCCACTGCTAAACAGCTGTTTGGTGGCGCTTAGGAGTTTCTGGGAGGGAGGGGTAGGAGTGGAGACACAGGGCTTCCCTGCTCCTCCCCCTCCCTCCCAGCACTTTGGGCTTAGGGCTTCCTGGGAGGGAGTGGCAGGAGCAGGGAGGCGCTGAGTCTCTGCTCCTCCCCCTCCCTCCCAGAAAGTCCTACATGCCTCCAAACAGCTGTTTGGCAGTGCTTAGGACTTTGGCGGGGGAGGGAGGCGCTTAGGACTTTGGGGGGAGGGGAGGAGTGGGAGTGGTGTGCTCTGGAGAGAAGATGGACTGGGAGTGGGAAGAGGTGGGCCTGGAGTGGAGCGGGCACAGAAAGAGATGGGCCTGGAGCATTCTTGACAAAATCCGAGCCTGTTCTCCAGGGAAGCTGCCACTGCTGCTGCAAAGGTGCTTCCTAGCGTCCTTGCCTGCAGCGGGCTGTGCCTGTGTGGGGTAAGCAAGGGACACTTCCCAACCACAGAACAGTATTGTACAGTACACAGTATAATGCCTTTTGTCTGCCCCCCAAAAATTTCCTTGGAACCTAACCCCCCATATTTACATTAAATCTTATGGGACAATTGGATTCATTTAACATTGTTTCACTTAAAATTGCATTTTTCAGGAACATAACTACAATGTTAAGTAAGGAGTTACTGTATTTCTGCCAAAAGAGATCAAGTAAGCTCCCAAATTCCCTATTCATCATTCCCTGGATCACTCCACCTCATTCCCTAAATTCACCCATCCACAGCTTCCTCTTTTCTTCTTTAATTTCTACCTCCTGCTCCCACACACATCGTGTTTCTCTTTCCTTTACTTTGTCCTACATCCTGATCATCCCCACATACCTCTCAACTCCCACTTCTCATACCGCCTAACTGTTTCACTTTCACTAACTTTCACACAGAAGCATTAAACAAAAACGTCTGCTTTGCCATTTACTTTCATTCAACCCTTCCATGATTTTGGTTAAGTCCCCTTCTTTCAGAATTGTAAGATTTATGCTTACATAATGTCCTGTATATTATCGTCTTCCAAATATGTCTAGTTTATTTGGTAGCTCAAAATTACTCACACATTTGGAGCTGTTTCCATTTCCAATAGCATTTCTGGGCTCCCTGGTAATGACTACTTTGCTATTTATTCCATAAAAATAATCTTACTTGACCATAGTATAAGGCAGCGTTTCTCAAACCGTGGGTCGTGACCCCATTGTAAAGCGGTTGCCAGGGCTGGCATTAGACTTGTGGCTTAGGCTTCAGCCCCAGGTCCCATCATCACCCAGGGCCAAAGCCACGGCCTGAGGGCTTTAGCCCTGGCTAGTGAGGCTTGGGCTTTGGCTCCCCTGCCCAGGGCGGCAGGGCTCGGGTGGGCTCAGGCTTTGGTCCCCTCTCCTGGGGTCACGTAATAATTTTTGTTGGCAGATGGGGGTCACGGTGCAATGAAGTTTGAGAACCCTGGTATAAGGCTTTTTAAAAGTCCCCTCTCTGCCAAAAGTAGTTCAAAGATGACATTTAAATGACCCATGACCTTGAAATAAGGTGTTTTTATGTGCAGGTAAAAGGATGTTTAAATATATTATGTTTTAGCTTAATGGAAGGACATCCGCTACTCTCAGCAAATAATCCCCAAGGTGAAAAATTCCATCCCATTTCACTATTCCATCCAACAATACTTTTCCCCTTCTGCTCTTGTTTTGGATTTATTCCAAAATAGGATTATTTATGGATTGTGCTGCCAGTAACAGAGTAGTTTATAAGGCTGCTTTTATGTAATTTATTTTGGTTTCCCTGTACCCACACGGAAAAGTCCAGTTAAAGATTTCTATAATTATTTCTAGTAGCACTTTCTACAAATACAGTGTACCAGAACTGAGAAGAGGTTTTGACATGTTTTATTACATTTACTGTATGTTAAAATGGTTCATTTAATCTTTGATCACCATCAGTTCTCCTACTTGAGAAATGCAACGAACGGCAGTAATGAGCTATGCTAACGTTCTCACGCATTTTGAAAACTGAAAGACTCAGTAATTTTTTTCTAGCAGACAGATCTTCTGCACACAGTCCCAATACATTCAGTAGAAATATTCAGCAGGAAGATTTTCAAGCAAGTTCTTACAGTGTCCCAATTCAGAGACCAAAACCGACAACAGATTTTAGCAGCACGCTTCTTGTCACTCCCCATTGAAATCTAAACAAACAGCCAAATTTTCAGTTTGCATTACTGTTGGTGCTAATTTTCTTTCAAGATTCATCTCATCTTAAAGCTGGAGCAACTAGGGCATGCCCCCTAAAACAGACAGTCATCTCAACATTACTAGTATAGATGGAAACTGCAAATACATAAAATGTTGCCAGAGGATTACACACAAGAAGTAGGAATTTGTGAGGAGCAGAAAGGAAGATGGAGCCAGGAGGGTGAGGAGAGAGACTGGAGATTAAGGGAAGAAGCTGTGAAGGAGACAGACCAGTGCTATGGGAAGGAGATGGACAATGACAGAATTGCAGCTGCGCAATCTGAGGGATTAGAGTAGGTAAATGGAAGCTCCCTCTGACTGCTTGAGGTGTGGTGGGGAATCACATTTCTGCATTTGCATACTGAAATTTCAGCTTGAAATGATTGCACCCAAATTGGGGCTATGGGGCTACCTTCTTAAGATAAAAAAACAGGAAACCAAAAAACATAGCCAATTAAACTTTAAGTGTAAATTCTGAATTTACAACATTTTTATAATCTCACGCTTTCAGCCAGTAACTCATAACTCTTGAGCTCTCAGGGTTGGCAATAATGGGTCTATTTTCTCTCTTCCTGCATATTATTTGTCTGTTCCTATTCCCCCTCAGTCTTGTTTTCATTCTTTCTCCCCACGCTTCCTTCCATTCTCTTTCTCATTGTCTTCCTCTTCTCCCCACCCTTAATCTCTTAATACTGCCACTGCTGGGAGATGGCTAAACGAGACAGTGCTGATTCCCTCCTACATCGTGCAGCAGGACGCAGGGCACTGAATGCAGCAATAGGAAATGCAGTACTGTGGCTTACTGCCACCACACAGTGGCCACAGAAAGAACAGCAGGGGAAATCCTGTTCACTCCTTGCACTTCAACTGGAATGAGATATCAGCAGTGCTGCAGGATGGGAGGGGGAAGGCAGGGCATCGCTCAAGAGGAAATGAGTGAGTGTCATGTGAAATTTGTCTGTTAGGATTTGAACCTACAGACAATATAGGTATTGATCTGGAAAGGTTAATCTGATGTTTAGGCCACTAAACTACCCCCTCATCCCTATTATTTAAAACCTGTAACTGGACTCCTGTGGAACATCCTTTCAAAAAATTGGAATACACCAGTGTTCGCCACCAGCAGAGTGGGGTGCCTTTCCTGATCCTCAAAATTAAAGCGTGATAAAGCAATGGCAAATTAATGGGTTGATGTGGGTCAATCAGAGGATTTCTCTTGTAAACTTGTCCCCAGGATAACAAAATTAGAAAACTACTGGAATATCCAACCGGACCAGACAATTAACTGGATGTTTCTGCAAACACAAACAGCAGTTAAAATAGTCAAATGCGTTAATGTTTAAATTAGGGCTGTCAAGTGATTACAAAAATTAATCGCATGATTAAAAAATTAATTGAGATTAATCGCAATGTTAAACAATAGAATACCATTTATTTAAATATTTTTTATTTTATACATTTTCAAATATACTGATTTCAATTACAACACAGAATACAAAGTGTACTGTGCTCACTTTATTTTTGATTACAAGTATTTGCATGGTAAAAAATTAATATTTTTCAATTCCTCTAATACAAGTACTGCAGTGCAATCTCTTTATCATGAAAGTTGAACTTACAAAGGTAGAATTATGTACAAAAAAACTGCATTAAAAAAATAAAACAATGTAAAATTTTAGACCCTGCAAGTCCACTCAGTCCTACTTCTTGTTCAGCCAAACAAGTTTGTTTACAATTGTGGGAGATAATGCTGCCCGCTTCTTGTTTACAATGTGCCCTGAAAGCGAGAACAGGCATTTTCATGGCATTGTTGTAGCCAGCGTCACAAGGTACTTACGTGCCAGATGTGCTAAAGATTCATATGTCCCTTCATGCTTCAACCACCATTCCAGGGGACATGCGTCCATTCTGATGACTGGTTCTGCTTGATAACAATCCAAAGCAGTGCAGATTGGTGCATGTTAGTTTTCATTATCTGAGTCAGATGCCACCAGCAGAGGGTTGATTTTTTTTTATTTTTTTTTGGTGGTTTGAGTTTTGTAGTTTCTGCATCAGAGTGTTGCTCTTTTAAGACTTCTGAAAGCATCAACCTCATCCCTCTCAAACTTTGGAAGGCACTTCAGATTCTTAAACCTTGGGTCAAGTGCTATAGCTAATCTTTTAGAAATCTCGCAGTGAAAGTGTTCTTAAAATGAACAACATGTGCTGGGGTCATCATCCAAGACTGCTATAACATGAAATATATGGCAGAATACGGGTAAAACAGAGCAGGAGACACACAGTTCTCCCCCAAGGAGTTCAGTCACAAATTTAACACATTTTTTTTAAAACGAGTGTCATCAGCATAGAAGCATGTCCTCTGGAATGGTGGCCGAAGCATGAAGGGGCATATGAATGTCTAGCATATCTGGCATGTAAATACCTTGCACTGCCGGCTCTACAAGTGCCATGCAAATTACCTGTTCTCACTTTCTGGTAACACTGTAAATAAGAAGAGGGCAGCATTATTTCCTGTAAATGTAAACAAACTTGTTTATCTTAGCAATTGGCTGAACAAGAAGTAGGACTGAGTGGACTTGTAGGCTCTGAAATTTTACATTGTTTTGTTTGAGTGCAGTTATGTAACAAAAAAAAAATCTACATTTGTAAATGGCACTTTCACGACAGAGATTGCACTACAATACTTGTATGAGGAACTGAAAAACACTTCTTTTGGTTATCATTTTTACAGTGCAAATATTTATAATAAAAAATATACACTTTGATTTCAATTGCAACATAGAATAAGACATACAAAATGTAGAAAACAACCAAAATATTTAATAAATTTCAATTGGTATTCTATTGTTTAACAGTGCACTTAAAACCAATTAATCTTGATAATTTTTTTTAAATCCTGATTAATTTTTGAGTTAATCACATGAGTTAACTGCGATTAATCAGCAGCCCTAGTTTAAATGTGATCATTAGATTTCAGAGTTGACCCCTATTAAGATGAATATGGCAGTTAACCCTTTTCAGTCTTTATTTCAATTCAGGTTTTCTGCAGACTCAGGAAAATAGCTTTTATTAGATTCACATTAACAAAGTTCTGTTTCCAGTGATAAGTGCTAGAAACTGAAGTTGATTATATGAAAGCTTCAAGTTCTGTAAAACTATCCACCAGCTGCTTATTTGCTGTGGGAGTGTCCTAAGGTTTACATATTTGGGGATGGAGTGAAGTCAAAGGTTAATTTTATAACTGCATACGGAAAAAAAGCTGAATCTAGAGCCAGCTTTCCTCAGACACCAGTGACTTGGATATCCTGTTGTGAGAACAGCTTTTAAAAAAAGAGCTATGGTAATACTAAACACTGGCCCTTGCACAATGGAGACAGCTAACATGTCCAAACAGAGCATTAAACCAAAATCTTCATAGAGGCCTTTAAGTTTAAAAAGTGTTTCATTTGCTATTGTTTTGATTCACTGTAGCAACTCTTCAAAGATTGAGTCAGGACACCATGTTGAGTCATACAGCTTTTAGAGTCTTGAAACAACTTTTAGGAGAGACTACAACTTGTGCCATGTCCACACAGGCAAGCTGCTCCATCTAGATTTACTCAAATCAGCTTTTGAACCGATTTAGTTAAACCAACGCAAACCTGCATAAACAATCTTAATGCAGTTTAAGAAATGTTTATCTCCATTTAAACAGATTCTTAAGTGACAAACTAAACTGAAATAAGTACATCAACAGAGCCTTTTGCACTGGTTTAAGTATACTGGTGTAATATCATATTAGTTAAACCACTTTAAATGTCAAGACCCAAATAGATAAGACCCAAATATGTTATGTGAGATTATGGTATGCTCCTCAGGGGTCCTCTGCTAGTTAACATAATGCTTTCTCACCATCAAGAATTATAATTCCTCTGTGTTCCCTTCCTCCCACTTCTCTTCCCCACCCCACCCTCTTTTTTTTTTAAGGATGGATTCTGCTGTATATGCTGCAGTAGTTTATTTGAGGTACTAAAATGCTCATATCTGCATGTTCTAGTACTTTGCTGGCATTTTGTTTATATACACCTCTACCCCAATATAATGCTGTCCTCGGGAGCCAAACAATCTTACCGTGTTATAGGTGAAACCGCATTATATTGAACTTGCTTTGATCCGCCAGAGCGCGCAGCCCCACCCCCCCCAGAGCGCTGCTTTACTGCGTTATCTCTGAATTCGTGTTATATCGGGTCGCATTATATTGGGGTAGAGGTGTATTTGCTTATTTTATCCAAAAACCTTTATTTAAAAGTTACCAAAATAGAATGGCACCTTGAGTGAAGGCTCTAATTTTTCTCCCCAACTATATGAAGACACAATGATGCAGCCATGTTTGTTGTTAACTAAAGTACAAGGTATACATTCAGCATTGAAATAAGCAGGTGAAAAATCTATTGAGTTTTTAATAGTCTCTATAGCATCCTTTCCACTACTGTATAACTGAGTCACAATTCTGCTCTGCTTACAGGCTTTCATACACACTGCAAGGCTGAACTAAAGAAATAAAGACAGCACTGGTCTTACAGCTAATTTAAAGACAAAATTTCAAAGATAAAAGAGGCAACTAACAAAAGCTCATACTTAGTGACAATTTTATACACCTGTGGCCTTGTACCTGTGTTTTGCTCCTATTTGAAGCATCTCTGATAGATGTTCCATGATCAATTCTATTCACTTGCATTGACTTTTGTGACACAATTTAGTCATTCTGTTGAATTCAACAAGTCAAATATTCTAGATGAATTTTTAAAGGGGGCTGGAAAACTATGACCAAATAACAATTGCGGTAAACAAGTGTTAAGGTTTCCTGAGCTGGGGGGTAATCAAAGGCTAAGCTTACCCACTTGTGATATGCTAATAGGAGAAATCAAATCCCATGGGCATTAGCTGATCAACACAGGTGAGAAGAAGGAATTTCCCCCTTTGTACAGCATTGCACAACTAGTCAAGTACATCGTAGCATGGCAGATAGGGGTGAAAGGAGATGTTCTTCCTCCAAAGTATTCACTAGACCTATGCTGAGGATGGGATATCAGATGTGACGTCGCATTCACTGTTCCATGACAAATCTTACACTACTTAAAAATCTGAGGCCAAAACTAAGCAGGTGCACAGACTCCTTTATTCCTATGGAGGGGTGCCCTGAGCCAGCCTCACCAATCCCTCTAGTGGTCGTGATGAGCAGTAGCAACAAAATGACTGGTTAGCTGCTGCACTGTGGTCAGGAACCACAGCAGAGAAGGGACAGAACTCATATGAGCAACCTGTGTTTGGCCACAACTAAATGTCACAATGTAGTTCTTTTTATAGTATAGGCAGTGCCTAGAGAGGAGAAATTCTGTGTTCTGAGGCTGTGTCAACACAGATTTTTCATAAGTAATTCCACTGCCGCACCCATCACTGCAGCTCCACCACGCACAGCAACCATGGGAGCGCCAGTCAAGACAAGATGCTGACATTTTTATAACAATGTCATCTAATCCTATTGAGAGAAAGTGTAGACGTGGTGGTAAAAAACTAATGGTAACTCATGATCTCCTTTGCAAGAGTGCCTACCACTGCTATTACCAGTAAAGGCACACCAGCCATAATGCAATGAAAAAGCTCAGCTAGACAAGGCCCTACCTACACTCATTATTATTAATTTGTATTACAGTAGGGCAGAGAGGCTCCAAACAGGTCAGAGGCCCACTGTTCTAGGCATCCTGCAGAAGAGACTATCTCTGTCCCGAAGATCTTACAAGTCCCTTGACTTTCATGGATGGATCAGAATCAGGCCCCAACCGCTTAATGTTTAGACAAATATCTAGAATTGGGTCTTTACGAAGTACTGCATTTGCTCCTCCACCACCCACAAATCCTAACTACATGCAGTATGAATGTCTATCAAATGCATGGCTACCCTAATTTACCTCAATCCCTATAATAAATTTTTGCTTTCAGTTGCCTAAGAAGGTAAAGCTTGTTAAGTGCTTCTCATCTTTTGAGCATAATGGAATTACTACATTTATGCAAACTAGTCTCGGAATATACTTTGAAATATTTCCACAAATATAATTTATGATTTATAAAGCATGCATTTTTGGGTGCTTAAGTTTGGTGTGTGCATTACTAACCTTGTAACACGGTATTTCTCAAACTGGGGTTGCTGCTTGTGTAGGGAAAGCCCCTGGAGGGCCGGGTCAATTTGTTTACCTGCCCCATCCGCAGGTCCGGCCAATTGCGGCTCCCACTGGCCGCGGTTTGCTGCTGCAGGCCAATGGGGTCTGCTGGAAGTGGCGGACAGTAAGTCCCTCAGCCCGCACCGCTTCCAGCAGCTCCCATTGGCCTGGAGCAGTGAACCGCGGCCAGGTGGAGCCGTGATTGGCCGGACCTATGGATGGGGCAGGTAAACTAACCGGCCCAGCCCACCAGGGGCTTTCCCTACACAAGCGGCAACTCCAGTTTGAGAAATACTGTTGTAACAGTATTAATTTATTAGAATAGGCAAAACAGTTATCATGAAAATCTACTCTCTCTGCTTTATTATAGAGCTTATACCTAGAATCTTTCCCAGTCCTTCTCCTGACTGACTTCCTGATAAAATTTTAAAGAAACTTTATACATTTCCTCACAGGATATATTTGGCATATATTACAAATTGAGGCAAGGGGCAGGAATTCTATATTCCAAATGTTAACATTTTCAAAATATCAACAAAGCGGAACATTCACAACATAACAAATTAAGAGTTGTACATTAAAAAAGGGACTCGTTATTTCAGTATCTCTGTTTGCTTGTTTAATCATCCCTTGGGACAATCTGTACTGTTAAGAAAAGTGTAGAAAACAGGCATCAGTTTTTGTTGTTCAATATTAGTGCTATACTCAGTGTTTGAGCTCATACAAGTATCCTTTAGGGAAACATCCTGCGTGCCGTTAGCACTATTCTTAATGAGGGAAAGCATGGAACTCCTTTAGTGCTCTGCCAGAATTGTTTTATCTTCAAGTCAAAAGAACAACTGTTTGGAGTAATCCCAAAAAAAACATTTAACAATTAAAGTGACAAATAATATTCCCAAGCATCTCGCACTGTTCTATTTATAGACTAACGGTTATTATACCCAAATAAAATAAATATCAGCCAGCTTTATTATGCAGCGAGAGTTATGACTCCATAATTAAGGTGGTTAAGATGGTTTCCATTACAAATCCAGTTATGACCCCTTCTTATTCTTTCTGGGAGAGGTCGGGTGGGGAGCGAGAGGATGTCTCATGTTTGATTTCTAGCCAGAGGAGAATATTTTTAGGAAGTGTGAGGTTAATTGGACAAGCTGCTTTTGAGATATGGGACACTGGCTTTTTAAAAAATTATTTTGTCAATTCATGCTTTATTAAAAAATGTTCTGGTTCAAAAACTGTGCATGTGTTTTTTGTACTAGTCCTCAACAAGAACAAGTGCATAGAGGTTTTTTTTTTAAATACTAACTTGTAGTGGAAAATTTTAAAGTTATTAAAAGGTCAAGGTTAAAACTCTAGGAGCTATGTAAAGGCTTCTTGGATATTATAACTTTCATGAAAGATCTAGCAAGTTTACAAGCTCCACTGTAACTAATCTAGCTTCTAGTTTTTTTTAAATAAACTATCCAACCTTTTTGTCATAATGATAGACTTAGAAATGCAACCCAATAATAAGGCTTGTACCTTTGTCACTGATTTTTCTTTATGACTCTTCTTTACAATTATGGTTATTCCTGATAAATTCAAGGAGGGAAAAGTGGTCTCTTCTATCCCAACAGTATTGCTGCTTAACCACACTTCATTCACCTCCCGATTTCCTGCATATTCCTGACAGTATGCCATTCCCTTAGATACCAACATCAGCACTATCATCCATAGAAACTCATCACATTCCAATCGGTCCCTGAGCTAATACTTTTTCTCTTTGCCACCCCTACTCCTGAATGGAGACTGGAAGTCCCTGTGAACAAGGTGGTAAGAGGGGTATTACCAACCTATGGTGGCATTCTCAGAAATGCTCCCAGTTCCACGCGCAGGGCCAGGTAGGCAGGCAGAGCTTCAGAGTCTCAATGCGTCGATGAGATGGTGGTGTAGAGAGGAGGGGTTCACGTTCATTAGGAACTGGGGAAACTTCTGGGATGGGAGGAGCCTATACAGGAGAGATGGGCTCCACCTAAACTAAAGTGGAACCAGACTGCTGGCACTAAACATTAAAAAGGTTGTAGAGCAGTTTTTAAACTAGGAGATGGGGGAAAGCCGACTGCTGCAGAGGAGCATGTGGATCGGACACAGACTTTTCTTAGGAGAGAGTCTGATGATAGAGAATCTCCAGGTTATAGTCAGGAGCAGAGGACTGAAGAGTATAATGTAAGGGCCGGATCAGATGATAAACAGTCACATAAAAAAGAATCTGGCACATCAGAAAAAGGCAGGCTAATAAACAGGGACAAGTTTTTAAAGTGCTTGTACACAAATGCCAGAAGTCTAAATAATAAGATGGGTGAACTAGAGTGCCTTGTGATAAAGGAGGATATTGATATAATAGGCATCACAGAAACCTGGTGGACTGAGAGCAATCAATGGGACACAATCATTCCGGGGTACAAAATATATAGGAAGGACAGAACAGGTCGTGCAGGGGGAGGAGTGGCACTATATGTGAAAGAAAGTGTAGATTCAAATGAAGTAAAAATCTTAAGTGAATCCACATGTTCCACAGAATCTCTATGGATAGAAATTTCATGGTCTAGTAAAAATATAACATTAGGGATCTATTATCGACCACCTGACCAGGACAGTAATAGTGATAATGAAATGCTAAGGGAAATTAGAGAGGCTATCAAAATTAAGAATCCAATAATAGTGGGGGATTTCAATTATCCCCATATTGACTGGGAACATTTCACTTCAGGACGAAACGCAGAGATAAAATTTCTCGATACTTTAAATGACTGCTTCATGGAGCAGCTGGTACGGGAACCCACAAGGGGAGAGGCAACTCTAGATTTAATCCTGAGTGGAGCGCAGGAGCTGGTCCAAGAGGTAACTATAGCAGGACCGCTTGGAAATAGTGACCATAATACAATAGCATTAAACATCCCTGTGCTGGGAAGAACACCTCAACTGCCCAACACTGTGGCATTTAATTTCAAAAGGGGGAACTATACAAAAATGAGGGGGTTAGTTAGACAAAAGTTAAAAGGTACAGTGACTAAAGTGAAATCCCTGCAAGTTGCATGAGCCCTTTTTAAAGACACCATAATAGAGGCCCAACTTCAATGTATACCCCAAATTAAGGAAAACAGTAAAAGAACTAAAAAAGAGCCACTGTGGCTTAACAACCATGTAAAAGAAGCAGTGAGGGATAAAAAGACTTCCTTTAAAAAGTGGAAGTCAAATCCTAGTGAGGCAAATAGAAAGAGCACAAACACTGCCATATTAAGTGCAAGAGTGTAATAAGAAAATCCAAAGAGGAGTTTGAAGAACGGCTAGCCAAAAACTCCAAAGGTAATAACAAAATGTTTTTTAAGTACATCAGAAGCAGGAATCCTGCTAAACAACCAGTGGGGCCCCTTGACGATCAAAATACAAAAGGAGCGCTTAAAGACGATAAAGTCATTGCAGAGAAACTAAATGGATTCTTTGCTTCAGTCTTCACGGCTGAGGATGTTAGGGAGATTCCCAAACCTGAGCTGGCTTTTGTAGGTGACAAATCTGAGGAACTGACACAGATTGAAGTGTCACTAGAGGAGGTTTTGGAATTAATTGATAAACTCAACATTAACAAGTCACCGGGACCAGATGGCATTCACCCAAGAGTTCTGAAAGAACTCAAATGTGAAGTTGCGGAACTATTAACTAAGGTTTGTAACCTGTCCTTTAAATCGGCTTCGGTACCCATTGACTGGAAGTTAGCTAATGTAACGCCAATATTTAAAAAGGGCTCTAGAGGTGATCCCGGCAATTACGGACCGGTATGTCTAACGTCGGTACCGGGCAAATTAGTCGAAACAATAGTTAAGAATAAAATTGTCAGACACATAGAAAAACATAAACTGTTGAGCAATAGTCAACATGGTTTCTGTAAAGGGAAATCGTGTCTTACTAATCTATTAGTTCTTTGAAGGGGTCAACAAACATGTGGACAAGGGGGATCCGGTAGACATAGTGTACTTAGATTTCCAGAAAGCCTTTGACAAGGTCCCTCACCAAAGGCTCTTACGTAAATTAAGCTGTCATGGGATAAAAGGAAAGGTCCTTTCATGGATTGAGAACTGATTAAAGGACAGGGAACAAAGGGTAGGAATTAATGCTAAATTCTCAGAATGGAGAGAGGTAACTAGTGGTGTTCCCCAAGGGTCAGTCTTAGGACCAATCCTATTCAATTTATTCATAAATGATCTGGAGAAAGGGGTAAACAGTGAGGTGGCAAAGTTTGCAGATGATACTAAACTACTCAAGATAGTTAAGACCAAAGCAGATTGTGAAGAACTTCAAAAAGATCTCACAAACCTAAGTGATTGGGCAACAAAATGGCAAATGAAATTTAATGTGGATAAATGTAAAGTAATGCACATTGGAAAAAATAACCCCAACTATACATACAACATGATGGGGGCTAATTTAGCTACAACGAGTCAGGAAAAAGATCTTGGAGTCATTGTGGATAGTTCTCTGAAGATGTCCACGCAGTGTGCAGAGGCGGTCAAAAAAAGCAAACAGGATGTTAGGAATCATTAAAAAGGGGATAGAGAATAAGACTGAGAATATATTATTGCCCTTATATAAATCCATGGTACGCCCACATCTCGAATACTGTGTACAGATGTGGTCTCCTCACCTCAAAAAAGATATTCTAGCACTAGAAAAGGTTCAGAAAAGGGCAACTAAAATGATTAGGGGGTTAGAGAGGGTCCCATACGAGGAAAGATTAAAGAGGCTAGGACTCTTCAGCTTGGAAAAGAGAAGACTAAGGGGGGATATGATAGAGGTATATAAAATCATGAGTGATGTTGAGAAAGTGGATAAGGATAAGTTATTTATTTATTCCCATAATACAAGAACTAAGGGTCACCAAATGAAATTAATAGGCAGCAGGTTTAAAACAAATAAAAGGAAGTTCTTCTTCACGCAGCGCACAGTCAACTTGTGGAACTCCTTACCTGAGGAGGTTGTGAAGGCTAGGACTATAACATTGTTTAAAAGGGGACTGGATAAATTCATGGTGGCTAAGTCCATAAATGGCTATTAGCTAGAATGGGTAAGAATGGTGTTCCTAGCCTCTGTTCGTCAGAGGATGGAGATGGATTGCAGGAGAGAGATCACTTGATCGTTGCCTGTTAGGTTCAGTCCCTCTGGGGCACCTGGCATTGGCCACTGTCGGTAGACAGATACTGGGCTAGATGGACCTTTGGTCTGACCCGGTACGGCCGTTCTTATGTTCTTATGTTAACTCACCCAGTGCTTAACCTGTGGTCATGCATAGGCTGACTACATAAAGTCTAGGGCCATGTCTACACTAGTACTTACGTCGGCAAAACTTTTGTCACTCAGGGGTGTGAAAAAAACAACCCGAGCGACGTAAGTTTTGCCAGCATTAAGCGCTGGTGTGCACAGCGTTATTTTGGTGGGAGACGCTCTCTCACTGACACAGCTACCGCCACTCGTTGAGCTGGTTTTATGGTGTTGATGGGAGAGCTCTCTTCTGTCAGCATAATACAGCAGCTGCTGTAAGCTTGTAAGTGTAGACATGGCCTGAGTCTTCTTTCAAAACTTTATATAACAGCAAAGGGCAATCATACAGTCATTTCCTTAACTATAAGCTACTTATCCATGACAATCAATGCAAGTCTCACCTTACAATGACTGGGGAGCTCAGTGTGCTGAAATGGATTCACCGTCTGGACCTTTCTTCCTCCACCTCACTCAGATGCTCCCTTACTTATTTATAACTTTCCTATGACAGCTGCAGTGAGAGGTTTCCTCCCCAGCGCCAAGCTTTAATGTTACATTCAAACTAGCAACAATCAACTAGAGCAACTTCTAAAATATTTCTTAACCCTTACCTGACCACTTGAGAGAAAGTAAAGAAAAGAAATACTATAATCAAGAACATTCAGTTCTACAAAGAATGTGGCAGAATAGATAAACACACAGTTAACACTCTATTCAACAATCAGCATGGCAGAGCAAGTCACATGTTCTCAAAATTAACACTCAGCTCTGCAAGCAGCAAGGTCGGTTTCACCCAAGGTGTTCCGGGGAAGGGGACAAAAGAGAATTCTTTCTGCTCCTGCTACACTCCCCACCTTGATGTCCAGGACTAGGTCAAATGTCACCTCTCTGAATCAGAAATCTATGAAGCCATGCCATCCTGCACCACTGCCAGGTGGCATGCTTGAGAGGGACCATCAAAGACATGGTGCCCATCATAGTTCAATCTCTAGAGGGGAGTGCTTGCCTCATGGCTACCTCTTGCCTTAAACATGATATTTTAACATACAGACATCATGTCCAGCAACCAAGCATTATCATTCCAATCATAACTAAAACTTGTGAACCAAACAGTACAATTGAATGTAACATGAAATTTAGCATCCCATTCCTGTGTGTAACCATCCTAAGAAAATTTCCCACCAGCTAACTTGTCCCTCCTTTTCAATTATCTGTGCAACAGCTTTCAACCATCCGACTTCATGAGTTACTTTAATTTGCAACTTTTCTTCTTTCTTGTCCTAAGAAGTCTGTCTTGCAATTTCAGAAAAGTCCATCCGTTGCAGTAACTGTCTAGCAGATGGTGGCAAATCAATTGGCTGTAAGTGGATATTCAATTTTAAGTCCACTTTTTCATTCTTATACATGACGGTAGGTATTCAAAAGTAGATGTCATCTACCCGAAGGGTAGTGATACTGGAATCAACTTCAACGGTATTAACACAATACCTGGATCTATCAGGCACTCTTCTCCATCCAAAGTCACTGTACCCACGAGAGAATGAAAACACATTCCCTTCTCCAAGGTAAAAGATGTTAGTTCCATCTGGCCATATTCCCTCTACCACACATTTTCTAATGAATCCAATATTCTTGGGTCAGTGGCTGCTATTGACCTGGCTGGCAGCTCCACCCTTGTGCACCAGCACCAGTCTGGTATAAGGATAAAGCCACTGGTTGCCACTGGCTTGAGTTGTTATAAAATAACCACTGAGGCCTTTATGTGGCGTGCAGGATTAACTTACTCATCAATTTTCCCACACTTACTACTGGATACACTGTTTGGTCAGTACCGTTATGCAGGATCAAGGCTGGCACGACAATGGGTGCGCACACACCCATGTGTTAAAACTGATCACCATTCTTCCTGTTACCAAGCATAATTGGAAACCTGACCCTGCAACCAATTACTTAACACTGCAGGCAATGCGCTCAGCTTTACTGATATTGTGACTTCCTTAATTATTTCCTCCACAAGTATTCTCCTTCCCAGCATGCTAGATTTCAAGATTCATCTCCATTAAAACCCCTCTGAACATCTACCAGTGATCTTAACTTATCCATAATTAGATTTGTCAATGGTCCCTTGTTTCTAACACCTGATGGTGTAAAATTGAAATTCTTGCTCCATTCCTGCTTGATTCGATAGGTCTTGTCCCACATCCTTAGTGATGCTAATCAATTTAGTCTTAATTACTTCTAAATTCATAGTATTCAATACATCTACTCCTGTGCCTATTCCTCCTAAAACTGTTCCTACATCTCTAGCCCTTCTGTGTGGATCATGTTGTTCTACTGGTCCCAGGATTTGATTTGACCATCCTGGAACAGATTTTGCTGAGGGGCTATAAACTGGGAACAATTTCTATATGTATACATGATAGTCAAATTCCATTGGGGAATTTTTCATGTATAGATTTACCATTGAAGGTTGGTTAGTACAGTTTGCTGGCCACTGGCTTTAAACTCCGTAGAGGTTGTGCTTCTATTATCTTATCACATCATCCTCTCAACACCTGCTCCTCACCATTACTTGGCACCGGTGATTACGGCTCTCGGAGTAGTAACCCTTGGAACTTTTAGTATCAGTATAACAACAAGTCCTCTACAATAGGCTTTTTTCCTACCTGTAAAAAACCAACAATGTATAATTTCCTGCTATATCTTCACCTACTGTGAAGTTCAGCCACCCTTTCCAGGCAGCTGCCCATCCACTAGGTGGCATTATGAGAGACTTTCAGAAGCATTCACTATGATCCTATTCCACAACCACCCAAACCAATGTTCATGTTCTTCTACTAAAGCTCCATCCCTTGCATTTCTTAAAGATACCCAACAGCCAAAACTAATGTTTTGTCCCCTTGGGAAAGCTAGATGGGACTGGACCGACATTCTGCTTCCATCTCCTACCACTGCAGTTTGTCTCCACTTCCAAGCCAGTGGGTTTGGGTTCTTGGTCCAAGGGCTTGGGATGTTCCACGTCAGTGTAAGGATCACCCCTAGACTAAAAACACTTGCCTTTCTAGAAAATAAGTTAGTTATTTCCCTACAAATGTTTTAAATTTACTACTGTGGAACCACTGTTCAGAATTCTTCCCCTTACCTAGATACTAGATAAACTGTTGGACTAGCTTTATGATGTGATATGGCCCTTCCCAGCCTACAGTATGAGAATGATTTCCTCTGTCCAATTCTTTTTACTGCTGCTGAATCTTCTACTTGGTACTCCATTGTCTGTTGAGTTCTATTAAAATATTTATCCATTCTCTTCTTAGTATCCCCCAGACTGAATGCTACAGTTCGATGAACTGACACCATGGTCTTTGTTAGATTTTCAACCCACTTAACTGTTAGAACCAGGGGCTGAAGCTCATAAGGAACTGGACTAAACCAGATTTTTGGTAATCTCACTGCCCACCCTGTAATCATGTCATTGGGTGAGAGTCCATGTGAATCACAGGTGGTGGCCTCGATGGCCTTTAAGATAACCAGGAGTTCTTTACCCTTCTATCTGCATTCACTGCTGCACAAAGAAAACAGTTAACATACTGCTCTACATTCCGGTCTTGATTTAACCACCATCTCACCTGATTCGTTCCTTAGTTTTACTGATTCCCTGATGTCCTCCTTTATCGTGAACCAGTACCATAAAATCAATCCTACATAATTCAGGTATTACCTATTCCCAATTTTCTCCAGTTTTCATCAAGATTAAGACTTCTTACCTTGGGGGGAAACCTGAAGAAGAGGGCCAAGATCTGTAAGCTCCACCTTGGGGTTAACCTACTGCCTGTACCTGGCCCTCTTCTTCAGGTTTCCCCCCAAAACGGTTTCTCCTTGCTGCCCATTTAGCTAATTAGTTAGCTGTGCTATTCCAATAAGCTGTTCCATTACCTTTCTTGTGAGCTCTTACCTTGATTTTCTTTGGTTGTTTTCCCTTTGCTTGGCTAAGTGGACGATATACTGCAATAATGAGGTTATGTTTTTAAGGTTTCCCATTCGTGGAGGTCATGTCCTGGGTCTCCCAGCGATGAAGCCAGGTTACCAGGGCTTGACAGACCCAGTCTGAGAGTGAATAAAATTACTTTCTGTAGAATTGGGGTTTCTTCCAATCCTAAAGCAAACATTGCTAACTCTGCGTATCGTGCAGATTGAGTACCACAGCATATTGAATTTTGCTTTCTGACTTTGGGTCTATTAAGGCAAATCCCATTTTAGGTTTCCCCTTTAAAAATAAGAGGATCTATTGACAAACCACATCTGTCCTGATTCTTGATTCTGTCTCCCATTCTCTCATACACCTCCTCCTAAATAAACAAGATCCCATCCACATTCTTCAGGAAGGGGACATTTGTGTGTTTCTCCTTCATACATCAGACCATATGCCACAGCTCATGGTCCACCACTAGCCTGTACCTTAATATCTTAGACAGGTAACATCAGTTGGTAAAGGCAGCTTCACCCTCTCCACTGGATTTATACCCCTGGCATCAAAGGTGATACTTAACAAATTTACAGAATTCTGTGCTAGCTGGGCATTTCTTTCATTAATCTTTAGCCCTGCCTGATACCATCAACACCTCATCCAAGTCTACTAGGTGGTGTTTAAAATTCTGCATATGTATTAATAGGTCATCTACATATTCAGTGACATTTCCATTCCACTGTACCTTGTCCAAGACTTCAGTCACATGTGCATGAAAAATACTGTGGCATTATGGTACCCTTCAGGGACCCTCATCCAGTAAACTGTTCTCCCTGGAACGTGAATGCAAATTTATACCAACACTCAGGGTGAAAAGGGATAGCCCAGAACCCCTTTGATATATCCAGAACAGAAAACACTTGGCCCCCTGCCATTACATCTTCATATTAAACTATCATGGGTGCTGTCACTGGGATGACATTATTTAAACCACAATAATCAATAGTCAATTGCCACTTTCATTCCTGTCTTTCAGTTACAGTGACCTTAGGTGCTACTTGTAATTATAGCAAGTTTACAGACATTTCATACAAAAATGTGATTTTTTCAAGTTGGTGATGATTTCTCTTTAAAATGAACTACACCAATTCACTTCCCGCCCTCCCCCCAGAGCATTCTCCCAGACCCAGAGGTGTCACTTGCTTTCTGAGCCTCTGCTATGGGGTCTCCAGTATTCTGAGCTGAGTTAAATTTCTCGGTCCTTTTACACCTAGAATGCATACTGACAGCAGTATGGAGCAGAGCCTTTAAATGCTGTGCACACCACAAGCTACGCGGCATTACAGCAAGGCTTGGAATGTGAGCCAAAAGGGGGTCTAAGAGTTTCATAGGTTCTACTGGCAAAGTTTGTGTTTCCATCAGGCCTCAAACTGTTCTGTTCATACTTGATACCAGGTCATACCCCCCTGAGAACTGCATTTAAGGATTCACTGATGAGTTAAGCACTACCTTAACTCAAAGGCAACTTACATATCCAAATAAAGATTTCAAAATAAAACAAAATATTCACAATACAGTCAACTAACGCTGTTCACAACTTCTTTGAGCATTTACTCTGCAACGCTACAGAGCAATTTATAAACTTTCTTAATATTAATTAATCATCTCCGGCTCCATAGAACACTAAACTACAAGTGGCATGAAGATACACAAACATACACAATGTGTAGTTTCTACTAAAAGTCACATTCGCTTTTTAATTGGACTAAAACAAATATCAGTGTTAGTCTGGATCTGTAGAAGCAGCCAAGAGTCCTGTGGCACCTTATAGACTAACAGACGTATTGGAGCATGAGCTTTCGTGGGTGAATACTCACATTGGTAAAGAAACAGTGACAGTCATGACTCAGTGAAAGACTGCAATATGGTGTACTGCTGAACTCTGGCTGTTACAGTGCAGATGATCCAAGTTAAGGACGAATTTTAAGCGTAACCATAGTTTGGAATTACACTGAAAAATTAGCTGTAAATTCATGAACAAGTATGCATTCACAGCCTTAACTTGGATGCTGCAAGTTACATCCCTTATAGATAGTTTTGTAAACTGGGGGAATAATATAACAACCGTAACTTTAAAGATTTTTGTTTGCTAACTACTATAGCCATTCAGGGGCATCTTTTCAACACTCATTACTCAAACTAAATTCTCATTGATGCCAAGATGAGTTTTGCCTGAGTAAGGAATGACAACTGGAACCCTGACGTATTGATTAATTACTCAAGATTTTCTTTAAAAAAAGCTTGGCAAGCAAGAGGCCTGGAGACAGAAGTATAATGGCTGATTTTTCTTGTGAGATGCAATATAATAGGCATTGCAACTGATGTTAGTAACATTCAGATTGTGCAAATAAACTGGTAGTTAGTATCTCTGTTTGTTTTTTTTAAATAAATCTCAGCAAATTTCTCCTTCTCTCTCTACTACTTCTGCCTGTTATTTCTTCAAATGCACATATCTGGAAGTGTTAATGACAATGAGATATGTTTTCTTAGCCCTAGAAATTGGAGAAACATCAGAGCCGGTTGAGTGTGATGCTGGGCAAGGCCACAATTAACATGTTTACCCATGTTATATAAAATGGTGTAGTCAGGGACTCTAACTTGTGCAATGATCCCCAACAGATTTAGTAAAAAAAACAGCTGTGGAATCTGACCCTAATGTGCAAACTTAGATACCCGGTCCCTAAATTAGAATATCCAATTATAGATTTAGACTAGTGTTTCTCAAACTGGGGTCCGCGGGACACACTGATCAGGCTCCCTGCCTGCCCTGGCTCCGCAGCGCTCCCGGAAGCGGCCAGCACATCCCCATGGCCCAGAGGGGGGTGGGGAAAGGTGTCAGAGGGTCTCTGCACACTGCCCCCGCCCCCAAGCACCAACTCCGCAGCTCCCATTGGCTGGGAACTGCGGCCAATAGGAGCTGCGGGGCAGTGCCTACGGGCAGGGGCAGCGGGCAGCGACCTCCTGCCCCCCGCCCCACTGCCAGAGAGATGTGCTGGTTGCTTTTGGGAGCTGCCTGAGGTAAGTGCTGCCCAGCCAGAGCCCACACCCCTCACCCTTTCTCACACCCCAACCCCCTCCCAGAGCCCACACCCCTCAGCCCCTCCCACACCCAAACTCCCTCCCAGAGCCTGCACCCCCTCCTGCACCCCAACCCCTGCCCCAGCCTGGTGAAAGTGAGAGTGGGGGGAGAGCAAGTGACAGAGGAAGGGGGGGGGATGGAGTGAGCGGGGGGCAGGAAGAGGTGGGGTGGGGCCTTGGGGGAAGGGGTAGAGTGTGAGCGGGGCCTGGGGCTAAGTGGGGAGGCTTGGTGGTCCCTGAAAATTTTTAAATCAAAATGGGAGTCCTCGGGTTGCTGAAGTTTGAGAACTGCTGATTTAGATGATCAAACTGGAACTTAGGTACTCAAAAAAACACTTTAAAGTAAGAGTACCAATACAAGCACCCAAATGAAAAATGGGGGGCCCACAGTTTTTTGTTGAACTGTAGACAGGTTGAAATAACAAGAATAGGGTTTTGTTTTGTTTTTTTTTATTAAAGAAAGTCCTTGAGGTAATGGCCCCTTTAGAAGGCCAGCAGGACACTGAATTCCAAAGGTTCCAAATGCAGTTGGAAAAATGCAGGATGGCTGGATTGGTGGTGAGGTGCTTCCATATTGGCCCCAGGCCTGCAGAGCACCTGAGAAAAGGTACATACATTTGGGAAATTGAGTCTAGGGAGGAGCCAGACACTCTGAACAACAGAAAAGAAAGAGACTGAGTGCACTGACTGGAAACCCAGGAGTGGAACAGTACTAATGCATCTACTAAAGACCAAGTGATGATTACAGCCGGAGAGTTTCTGTTGATCACTAGTGCCACACACAGAGCCTAAATACAGTTGTTTTGCATGTGAGAGAAGGATATAAAAATACTATGGGGAAACTCAACATATTGCATCCATCACTGTAGCTGAAATGTTAAGATGACCTTTGAAACTGTTTATAAAAAGACTGCCATTTACACAGAGAAGTTGAAACGGATTGGGGGAGAGGGGAGTTTGAATGGTTGCACACAGTACAGTTTGTGCTTGATATTCATATCTATACAATGTGTTTACATATTTGAGTGATATGAAATATAACCAAGAGCATGTTTTTTAATCTTCAAAAGGAGGAAAATCACAATCTATGTTTTAAAGTGCAATGGGTGAGCCAAATTCAGCCCTGGTGTAAGCAAATGCATTACTGCTGAAGTAATGGAGCTGCACCTAAACTGAATTTGGCCTGATGTGTGCGCCCATCCTATTTGAATGTAGGCTTACCTGGAGAGATGGCTCTGTGGAACTGATACATGTCTTCTCCTATCAGTTCTTGTGCTACTTGCTTAATTTTCTGTCTGACGGCTTCTAATTTGGCCTCAGATTCATTTAGTATTTCCTCCCCATTGGGATCACTGTGAGCACAGAATACAAATAAAATTACAAAGTGACAGCTGTTAGAACATCAACAAAGAGTTAAATTACATACTTTATCTTCTACTAACCACCATATGTTTAATTAGTGCAGTCAAAATTAAATATTTTGGAATGAGCCAAATTTAAAATGAATCTTTCTGATCTAGGGTAAGTAGGTACCTTTGAACTCCATTGTAAATTCAAAAAAGAATTGCCCTTAAGATAATCAACCATTCAAACCCAGTCTGAATAGCGTGCAGCTTATTTCAGGCTGTAGCTTTAACTATGACTAAAGCAGAAGTAATGAGGAAGCTCATGATAATGCTCAAAATAAATAGGCAAAATAGCTAGAAAAATCCACAGAAGACTTCTCTCTCATACCCAAAATCCACAGCATTTTGCAATACATTAGATTAACATAGCACAAGAATCTACTTTATAAATGTTTTTAGGCAGTATTTATGAAATATGCCACTAAGGAAACCTCTACAGTATCTGATCCACAACTATTATTAAATTAGATTTTATATACAGCATTTAAAGGACAGTTCATCTATTATACTTAAAAAGCACGAACAATGTACACAGTATTATAGGTTTACAACATCTCTTTTTAAATTACTATTTTGTGGATTTGGTGAATACAGTAAAGGCTGTGTTAGCCAGCCCTGTACCAACCAGAAAGCTCTATAAATCAGCATTTCTAATCTTCATAGAATGTCTGGTTGATGCAGGGCTGGTAGGCTCCCTACCTGGCTCCGCGTGGCTCCCCGGAAGTGGCGACGTGTCCCTGCTGCTCCTAGGCGGAGGAATGGCCATGAGGGGTTCAGAGTGTGGGAGAGGGTGTGGGACTGGTGATTGGGGCGTGGGCTCAGGGAGGGAGTCTGGGTGCAGGAGAGGGCTTGGGATAGGGGCGCAAGAGGGGTTTTGGGCTGCCGGATCCAGGGACTGCTCACCTCAGGCAGCTCCCCGCAAGCGGTCAACTGTCCCTGCTGTTTTAGGCAGAGACACAGGTAGGCGGCTCTGTACACAGCCTCTGCCCACAGGTGCCAACCCCGCAGCTTCCAATGGCCGCGGTTCCTGGCCAATGGGAGCTGCAGAGCCAGCGCTTGGGGCAGGGCAGGGGCAGTCGTGCCTCTGCCTAAGAACAGCAGGGACAGGTCTCCGCTTGCAGGGAGCCACCTGAGGTGAGCACCCCCGGGATCCAGCACTACAAAATTCTTCTCACACACCAATCCCCTGTTCCGAGCCGCCTCCCGCACCCCAACTCCCTCCCTCTTAGTTAACGGGAATTTTTCACTTACCAGTACCCCTCTATTCTCCCAACAGGACTGGTAAAAAAAAGCTCTTACTGTAGTTTGGTTATGAACAAATGTTTAAAGATGGTTAGAATTCTGAAACTGGGCTCTGTACTGAATAGTTAAGACAGAGAGGGGAAGGGAAGTACAGACACAGTATGGCAAACCACCATTAGTACACCTCTAGAAAACAGGACTCCATGATGCAAAGGAATCTAAAAGCTTATGCTGAGTCTACACACAAGCCTTTTCCCCCCTGAAAGTTCCAACGTTGCTATTCTTTGTGCAGCAACAGAGGCAGCGCTAGTGCAGCAAAGGCTCTAGTGGCCACTAGAATGATAAACCACCATGTTGTTTACCTCTGCTCAAAGCATGTCTGGACAGCATCAAGGTTAAAAAATGGCAGCTGCCAGCATCTTACCTACAATAGTGCCCACACTGTTGCTACCATTGTGGAGCTGCACTGGTGTTAACAACAGTGGGAAATTTTAGGGAAAAAGGAATACAGACAAAGCCCAATGTCTAAAATTACATACGTAATTCTCCAGGTAAATCTTGTATACAATAGGCTGTGGCAAGCCTCAACTTTTTCCATTATTTTCCCACGGCACCTACTGCTTCCAATGATCAGGGCACAAAATGTAAGGCACCCTGCAACTATGTATATACACACTCCTTAAGTTCCAGCATGTATGGGGTCACGAGTAGAACCCAGGTTCCCTACTTATCACATGGGTGATCTGGGGTGGGGCTATAAAAGAAATGGGCAAGTTATTTCAAAGGCGGCTATCTAGAAGGGTGTGTTCTTTCCCCTCCCAGCTTGCTGGAAAGGTCTGTTGGCTGTTACCAAGTGTTCTGTGTTACTCTGGCCCTGTTTTGGAATATTCTTTGTGTTAATAAAGCCATCTCTAAGGAAATGGACTTGACACGAACTAGAGGCTGGTCCTTACTTTAAATTTCCCAATTGGTACACGTGCCCACTGGCTTACATATCCTTTTAGAGGAGTGTTTCTCAAACTGGGGTCGCCGTTTGTGTAGGGAAAGCCCCTGGCAGGCCGGGCTGGTTTGTTTACCTGCCCCGTCCGCAGGTCCAGCCAATTGTGGCTCCCACTGGCTGCGGTTTGCCGCTGCAGGCCAATGGGAGCTGCTGGAAGCGGCGCGGGCCACTAAGCAGCCAGTAAGTCCCTCGCCTGCACTGCTTCCAGCAGCTCCCATTGGCCTGGAGCAGTGAACGGCGGCCAGTGGGAGCCGCAATCAGCCGGACCTGCGGACAGGGCAGGTAAACAAACGGGCCCAGCCCGCCAGGGGCTTTCCCTACACAAGCAGCGACCCCAGTTTGAGAAACACTGTGTTAGAGGAAATAAAACAACACAGCTTGTGGGAAATGAACTGAGCTTATGTTTATCTTCCTTGATGTCTAGCTCAACTGAATATTGCATCTGTTACTCATAGATACAGAAAACTCTGCAAGGCAACAGTAAGTTTCTGGGTCAGCATGGAAATAGGAATTAATGTTGTGACTCACCTAGTAATCCTGTGAAGTAGGAATATAGTCCTTTTACTTTCAATAGTTATATCACGACTAAGTTTCACAAGCCTCTCATATTTATCATGTCTTGTATCAAGCTCCAGTTGAAATGCTAAGAACAGAATGCAGATGATCACAAAAACAATTCTCATGTGTAGTCTAATACAATAATATTAAGTATTCTATTACTACACTATTTGTGTAACAGAACCATTTAATCTTCCATTATTTCACATTTGTTTTAGATTTTTTTTATATGCAGACAGTCACACAATTACAATGCTTTACCATATGTTACAGCAGGGAAAATACAATAATAAATTTTAAAAGCAGTAAAGGAAAGTCATTTTTATTCCTAATATACTAATTTATGGCCTGATCCTGCTGCCACAATGGAGTAGGACCTTGTTTAGTTTAGCTTCATCATAACTTATATGACTAATTAGCTGCTGTTCCCTTATAACGGGTTTGTACTAGTTAATCTCTGTTTCTACTCATGTCTCAACACCTCCTCCCACCACGCTCACTCTTTGGAGGGCAAACACATCGGGAATACATTTTATGTCTGTATTGTGAACAGTGTTTTAGAAATAATGAGGATTCCTAAAGGATTTCATAGTTACCAGTAAAACATTCAGAATGTTTTGACTGTGATCAAGAACATTTTTACAGTTCTCACTTCCTTTCTTTTGTTGTTCATTCTTCCTTACCTTCTACTTCCTCCCTTTTTTTCTGACAGTTCTCCTCAATTCATTTGTACTAGGGCTCTTACATTCTCTCTAGCTTGCTGCCATATATATATTTTCAAACCCAGAGAGGGCAGTCAAACATACTATCATGTGTGCCTCTTTTGACGTAACCAATTCATGATGAATAGCTATTCTTCAGATTGGTGAGAAGTTAGAAGTTGGATAGTGTAGGGTCAGCATTGGGATTAATGTTTATTAAATATAATGAACAACAAGAGGGCAAAGTTAATCAATTCCAAAGTACAAGAAACCTGATAACAGAGCATCTTTTCAAAAAAGGGAGAATTTTTAAATGTTCCCTCTGCAAGGGTTAGTAAATATTTTACTAAAAATATTACACAGAAAATGCAATTGTTCTCTGAATATTATTGTGCCTACTTTGGAGAGGAAGGCTTTTGTCTATACTGAGAAAACATATCAGAAAACAAGTTAATTAAGGGTACATCTACACTGCATGCCTGGGAGCATGCCTCCCAGCAGTAGACAGATATGCTAGCTTTGTTCAAATTAGTATACTAAAAATAGCAGTGTAGCCAGTGGTAGCACAGTCAGCAGCTCAGGCTAGCCACCCGAGTAGATCCCTGAGGGATCTGGGAGGGTTTATACTCAGGCAACCAGTCTGAGCTGCCACCTATGCCAACCCCAGCTATTTTTAACACGCTAGCTTGAGTAGAGCAAGAGCATGTGTCTACTCGTGCTAGGAAGCACACTCCCAGCTGCAGTGTAAACATACATGCAACTTTGTGGGTCAACCAGTTAGCATGTTTCTAAACACAACCGTCTTTGTTCACACTAAAAGAAAAATCATGTTTAACACTGTGCTAGTTACAAAGTGTTAATCAACAGATTTCCTAACAGGATGCATTTTCCCAGTCTAGACAAGACCTATAGTCAATTATTAAAGTGTGAAATCAGATTGTTGCTCTGCTTTAAATGCAAATCTCACCACAGCTTTATTTGTAGATTCATAATAATGCCTGCATAGTAGTATTATCAGGCCCTCAGAGAAGGGAAGGGTTTAAAGCATGATAAACTAGAGGTCCTTAATATCAGACAATTAACAGTGCACACAAACATTAACGGAAAATATAACGTTTCATTCATGTGAATTTATTTTTGAAGAATTCTAATAACTCATTTTCATATAACATGGGATACCGTTAACAATCATGCTACACCTGTGCCACAAAGTTAATTTTTATTTGTTTACATACATACAAAATATCTAGTTTTGGAAAAACAACAATATCAATTACTGACAATCAGCATTCTAAAGAAATCATAGAAACCTTCTCTAATAGCAGCTATGTGCTCCCAATAATGAAGTCTTGACTTTACAAAAGCTTATTTATCTTAGTTATATTAGTCTTTTACCAATAGATAATTTTAGATCATGCCAAGACATGGGTTTAACTTTCTGATCAGATCAAGTATTTTCCATTGCTTTATTTATTTTATATATATATATATATATATATATATATATATATATATATATATATATACACACACACACATATTTCTGTTTCTTAGCTTTTTTTCATGTTGCAAGGACTCCCCGACCCCACACAATTATCCTTGGATTCTTCCCTCTTCACAGTACTCATCCCTTTAACAACTAAACTGGTTAAAAAACGTCTGCGTGTAAACAAGCCCTGGTCTCAAATAACAACTGTCAGTTGTGAGCAGCAAAGCTCTCCCTTCAAAGGTGATGAGCAAGGTTAAGATTCTGTCATGGGTATTTTTACTAAGTTGGGGACAGGTCATAGGCAATAAACAAAAATTCACAGAAGCCCGCAACCTGTCCCTGACTTTTACTAAAAATACTGGGGTGGGGGGAGCTGTTCTCGGGGGGCACTGCTCTGGGCCTGGCCAGCTGCTCCGGCGGCAGTGTTCCAGTGAACAAGGCTCTGGCACTGCCTCAGAAGTCATAGAGGTCCATGGCAGAATCATATCACTAATGATCAGCAAGAAGCGCTGTGTCTCATCCTTCCCCTAACTAAAAAGTGACCCTATCATCTCTACCGCAGCACTCTGCTGGCTTAGAAAGCGATAGATCACATCCCAAATTTAGAGAGTCTCGCTGATTTCAATTTTGCCTATGGACAGCTCAATTTTACCCCACCACTAAATATTTTATTTCCACTAACTTTTATTGTATACATTGCTAGATCTGGACTGTCAACTTTTACTTACATTTAAAAGACACCATCAAAGATGAAGACGAATTAACATTGTTTTTTTCATCTTTTCTTTGACCATGTGGGAAATTGTCATGCTTTCGTTTTCTGAACCCACCCGATCCTATAAATAGAACACAAAGAAAGAAATGTGAGATTTAAATAATATTATTGAGTACCAGTTTTATAACAGCTTCACCAGATGTCATGGCATTCATTTCAGGAGTGTTTTTTAATATATCCAATGTTGAATATTTTATGTCCATACTTCCAAGTATCAGAGGGGTAGCTGTGTTAGTCTGTATCCATAAAAACAATGAGGAGTCCGGTGGCACCTTAAAGACTAACAGATTTATTTGGGCATAAGCTTTAATCTGAAGAAGTGGGGGGGTTTACCCATGAAAGCTTATGCCCAAATAAATCTGTTAGTCTTTAATGTTCCACCGGATTCCTCATCCTTCCAAGGTAACTATAATTCAACTCTATCCAGTTTACTGTAAAGAATACTGTACGGGACATAAAAACAGAAGTCTTGGTTGCTTTGTGTAAACATTATGGGCTCCATTATTCTTCCATTAAAATCAATAGCAAGCCTTCTCTTAATTTCAACTGAAGCATGATGGGGCACCAAAAGATCCCGTCACTTTTAGTACTGTTGTAGAGATATCTCTCTCTCTCCCTCTACATAAATAAAATTAGGCATGCACATGCGCACGCACACACAGATATATGTACAGATGCCCCCCGGGTTATGCAAACCCGATTTATGCAAATCCGCACTTACGGAAAAAGTTCCGGAAGCTAGAAATAGGAGGGGTGGGGGGTTGCGTAACTGTCGGGTATACGTTTCCGACTTACGCAAAATTTGAGGAGCGTCTGTATATATATTTTATAGAGGCATAGAGCTAGAGATAGATATACATACATACATATATATAAGGTCTGATCCCAGCAACCTTTAACCAACAAAGTATGATGAGACTGTGCAGGTTGCAGAATTGATTCCATAGCTTGTAAAGTGTTTTGAAATCCCTCAGAATGAGTGGAACCATATCTTTATAAAATTATTACCACTGTCTCACTGTACCTCTTTCACCACTGAACTTTGGTCTTTGGAGACAAGAAGGAGCAATTTAAGAAGGCAATTATTGTTCAGTGTATTAATTTCATCTGTTGCTTCACATATCAGCTCCCTATGCTCTAGCCACTCTTATCCTTGTCTCTCCTCTCACTCATCTATGTGATGTTTTCCCATGGGTTGCTTCCTAGAGCTGGACCCACGTACCTCTTCCAACACACCAAATGTCCTCATTCTTCTCTTTCAAATCCCTCCTCAAAACCCATTTCTTCTAACTTGTATTTTACTACTAACTTCCACTCCTGTACTATGTGTTCCTCTTGTCTTCCCACCATCTGTGCTTAAGACAAAGCACAATTTAGGATTCACTTACTGCACAACACACATTGCTATATCTTCATTTTAACTTCTACCTCCCTTTCCCTACCTCCTTTTTGTAAGATATTTTCATTTTTATATTTAAATGATTGAGGCCCAGATCCTAGAAACACTTATATACCTGCTTAACTTTATACATGCGTCTAGTCTTCTTAATTTTCATTTTTTTAAAAGAAAGCAATTTTAAGTTACACACAGGATTTTAAATGTTTCAGTTTAACTGTTTATTATCCCAAACCAAAAACAGAATGTGGACATAGTTATTTTCCAAACAAAGACATTGACGATCAATATTTCCTTCACATCCCTGTCAGAAAATTAATTCAGGGTTCTGTTTTTTCTCCAACAGTTGAAAAGATCACATATATGACCATTACAACAGTGCAGGGTGTGACGTTGCACTCCATATGCTTTATGAAAATATGCTTATGAATGTGATTATGATGCAACTGGAAATGCTTTATGCAAAAGGTCTCTTGTAAGGTATCATTACAAAGCTTATAATCTACCGAGTGTGTTCATCCTATTTGTTTATAGTTAGGAGAATAAGATATAAACTTGTATTACTGATGTAAACATATTAAGTGGAAGCATTAAGGGTGCTTCAGAATCAATGAACTGTAAATGGCTCTGTTTACTTGCAAACCTTCCTGTGTACCAGCCCAGGAACAATGGAGGCTGGGGTCTCACAGGACATGTGACCATGCCACATGATATTGGAATCCATCTTAAATCTGGTACTTTTCCATTTAGAAGGAGGAGTGGGGACCCAGAGAGACAAAAGATTCCTGCCTTGGGCCAAAGCTATAAAAGGGGGTGGAGCAAGACAAAGGCTGCCAGTCATGAGAAAGCCCCTGCTTACCACCTAAGATGTCTGCTGGAACTAACAAGGACTGTACCAGGGGAAAGGATTGGGCCCAGACTACGAAGGAGTCTAGTCTGTGAAAGAAGCTTATTGGAACATCTCTTAGGGTGAGATATTACCTGTAATGAGTACTAGACTAAGACTTGCGTGTTTTGTTTTATTTTGCTTGGTGACTTACTTTGTTCTGTCTGCTATTACTTGAAACCACTTAAATCCTACTTTTTAATACTTAATAAAATTGCTTTTGTTTATTAATAAACCCAGAGTAAGTGAGTAATACCTGGGGAGGCAAACAGCTGTGCATCTCTCTCTATCAGTGTAATAGAGGGCAGACAATTTATGAATTTACCCTGTATAAGCTTTATACAGAGTAAAACAGATTTATTTGGGGCTTGGATGCTATTGGGAGCTGGGTGCTGTAGGCAGGTAACCTGCCAAGCAGTTTTCATTTAAAGCCTGCAGTTTTTGGGGTATGGTCCAGACCCTGGGTCTGTGTTGCAGCAAGCTAGCATGTCTCTCTCAACAAGACAGGGTTCTGGAAGTCCCAAGCTAGCAGAGAAAACAGGCTTAGAGGTAATTTCAGCATATCAGGTGACAGTCCCAAGGGGGTTTCTTTGACCAAACCCATTACACAGGGATTGAAGCTCTCTGCTCTACTCAATGTCAGATACATCACCCACCACCAGCTACAGGAAAACCACAGGCAACCCATAAAAGGGATGGTTAAACCTACCTACCACACAAAGTAAACTCACAACCTGAATATTAATATATATATATATATATATATATATATATTATTGAATTTTTGTTTTTTTAGCTCTTAACTCCATTCCACAGTTGAAGAGAGGTGATGGAAGTGGTTTGTATGGATACCTGGCCCAAAACAGAGCTGGCAGGAAGCATGCTGACACACTGCACTATGAAAAATGAAGTCACCAGCACAAACACTACTGTCTTCTAAGCCCTGGTCTACACACAGATTTTGTATTTGTATAACTATAACAGGGTGTGGGATTTTTTTCCTGATATATTTATGCCGCATGGCTCCTAGGTCCGATGCAGATACACCACTCTAACTTAAAAGCAGCAAAGAGTCCTGTGGCACCTTATAGATTAACAGACATATTGGAGCATGAGCTTTCGTGGGTGAATACCCACTTCATCAGATGTATTCATCCACGAAAGCTCATGCTCCAATACGTCTGTTAGTCTATAAGGTGCCACAGGACTCTTTGCTGCTTTTACAGACACAGACTAACACGGCTACCCCTCTGATACTTGACACTCTAGCTTAGTGCCCCCATAAGCACATTTATAACTGTGGCCACAGCTGGGGAGCTGCCCCGCTATAACCCTACCAGGAGAGCAGTGCCACGCGGGGCAGACAAGCCCTGGGGGCTCAGCTTGGGGAATGAAAGAGACCAGAAGGCGACGGGCCAAGCAGCAGCGCAGGTGACTGCAAAGGGGGGGGTCGGGGGGGAAGGTGTCTGTACCCCCGGGTTGCTTCTTTGCGCTCGCTAAAGGTTTCCTCCCTTTAACAAGCTGTTTCGCCGCTTCTTTTTGGCGGGCGGCAGTCCGGCCCCCGCACCGCGCTGGGCCCTGGTGGGCTGCCCAGGCGCCGCGATGGGGACCGGGGCTCCGGGCACTAGCCACAGCGCTCAGCGCTCCCCCGTGCAGCTCCGCTGAAACCCGACGCCGGCAGGGGCTGAGCGGGAAGGGGCCTTGGCTAAACACTCGCCGCCCGGAACGTGAGCGGAGCCTCCCGCCTCCCGCCAGCGCGACCCCGGCGGGTGGGGCGAGACCTTCGCGGCCCGGGGGCGCGCAGGCTGCTGCCTGCCCCGCTGGGGGGAGGGGACCCGCCGGGGCCTTCCCAGCCCCGGGAACAGCAGCTGCGTCGTGACCCCGGGAGCGGGGGAACCTCTGGCGCGAGCCCGGCGTCACCTTCTTTGCTGCTCATGTTCCCTGCGGCCCGCGGGGGAGGCAGCGCCCCGCCCCTCTCTCTCTCACGCGCGCGCCCGGGCCCAGGCAGCCGCCGTCGTGTCGCCGCCGCCGGGAGTCTCGAGAGCTTCCAGGCTAGACCCCAACCTTAGCCGCGCCGTGAGCCCCGCTCCGTCGGGACCCCCCGCCAGGTGGCTAACGCAGGCGCCTGACACCACGCCCCCACTTGCGGGAGCCAACCCCCCAGTGCTGCCATAAAGCGGGAAGTGGTCAGAGCGGAGACGTCGCCGCAGAGGGAAGGAATCGGCCTCCCTGTTTGCGAAAGGGTTAGGCCATGGAAACCAGTCATGTTTCCAAACAGGCATTCAGTTGAATGGCTAAGGAGTCTCACGTGCAGGAGCCTCTCTAAGGCCCGATGAAACCGGTGTATTATGGGAAATGTAGTTCTCTGCTGTGAACGTGGTGAACTACCTGGACGAAACGCCAGCAGCGCAAAATTCAAGCCTGGCATTTTCCTTTCTAAGCAGAAACTAGCTCAGGAATTCTTTCCTTCCAGGATAACGACCGGCCCTGTCGCCTTGGCAACGTTTTAGTTCTTAAAAAACCCACGAATTAAAATGTTTCACTTTTACCAATTTTTTTAATCACCTTTTAAAAAACCTTTAATCTGCTTTTGCAAAAAATACTTTTATTTTTTCCAAAAGTGCCGCCAGATAAAAAAAATATATAAAAACCAAGGGGAAAGTGAGAGTGAAAATGCATGAGTTGTGAAACGCATCGCATCCTCACAGAAGATCTGGAAAACTGGAGTACCATTAATCATGGTTACTCCAACCCATAAGCCCCGAGTCCAAAAAGTTAGTGGGTGCTTAGCACCAGGGGCGGCTCTAGAAATGACGCTGCCCCAAGCAGCGCGGAGCGCTGCGCCGCCCTTCCCCGGTCCCGCGGCGGGTCCCGTCTTCCCGCGGCTCCGGTTGAGCTCCTGCCGGCATGCCTGCGGCAGGTCACCGGAGCCCGGGACGAGCGGACCTGCCGCAGTCATGCCTGCGGGAGCTCAACCGGAGCCGCGGGAAGACGGGACCCGCCGCAGTCATGCCTGCGGCAGGTCCGCTCGTCCCGGGCTTCGGTGGACCTGCCGCAGGCATGCCGGCGGGAGCTCCACCGGAGCCAAATGCCGCCCCCCCCGGGAAACGGCTGCCCCAAGCGCCTGCTTGGCGCGCTGGTGTCTAGAGCCGCCCCTGCTTAGCACCCACTGACAGCCAAGATTCTCTTCCCCCTCCCAGCACCTCCCATCCACAGGTGACCCCAGTGATCAACTCCTCCCCCACTCTCCCAGCACCTCCTGCACACAGCTGAACAACTGTGCAGGAGGTGCTGGGAGGGAAGGCCCGGGGAAGAAGTAGGGACAGGATGCACTCGGGGAAGGGGGCAGGAAGGGGTGGAGTGAGGGCAGTGCTCCCCCCTCAGGTAGTGAGGAAGTTGGCACCTATGCTCCAACCGCACTGTCAAATAACACCGGAGTTCCTCCTGAGCAACCCCCATGCAAAGAACTGCCTGAATCAGGGGTTGCAGGTTTGTAGAAATTTTGGTGGTGCCCAAAACCTGCCCCCGCAAACTCCGCCCCCCCCCACCTGCCTAAGGCTCTGGGAGAGAGTTTGGGTCAGGGGAGAAGGTCTGGGATGGAGACCCTGGGCTGGGACAGAGGATTGGGGTGCAGGCTCTGGGACGGAGTTTGGGTGCAAATGGGGTTAGAGGTTGGGCTCCGGGAGGAAGTATGGGTGGGGAAGGGGGTCTGGGTTGCAGGCTCTGGGATGGAGTTTGGGTGCTGAGTGCAGACTCCGGATGGGGGCAGGCTAGGGTTACCATATTTGAAGATTCAAAAAAGAGGACACTCCACAGGGGGTGCTGGCCCCGCCCAGAGTCCACCCCCAGTCCTCCCACGCTCCACCCCTACTCTGTCCCAGGTCCTGTCCCCTCCCCGCTCGGCCCCACCACCGCACCCCTCCTCACCCCCTGGCCCGCCCCTGGCGTGCTGCGTCCCTCCTCAGTCCCCCCCCCCCACCGCTCACCTCCTCTCACCTGCCCCTCACCTCCTCACTCCCCTGCCAGAAACCCCCAAGCCCACCCCCGGAACCCCCACCTGCCGCTGGCTCGCCACTTGCCTCCTCACCCCCACCCTCCCGCCTGCTGCTGGCTCTCTCGATGCTCGCCTCTTCACTGCCCCCAGGGCAGGTGCAACCATTTAGGCAAACTAGGTGGCTGCCTAGGGCGCCTAGTGGTTGGGGGAGCCTAAAAGCCCGCTCAGGCGAGGAGGTGAAGTGGAGGTGAGATGGGGCGGGGGGTGGCGCACAAGGGAACTGCTTCCCGCCCCAGATCACCTCCAGTCTGCCTCCTCTGCTGAGCACACAGCCCCTGCTCTAAGTCTCCTCCAATCGGTGCCGCAAGCCTGGGAGGGGAGGAGAATTAGAGCGGCGCCAGCGTGCTCAGCAGAGGAGAGCTGGGGCGGGCTCCCCAGGCAGGGTTAGCTGCCGTGGGGGGGAGTCTCCCTGGGCGGGGTTAGCTGCTGGGAGGGAGAGCTCCCCAGGCGGGGTTAGCTGCCACGGCGGGGGGCTAGCTGCTGCAGGGGGGGGGCTCCCCGGGCGGAGGGCTCGGTTAGCTGCTGTGGGGGGGCAGAGTTAGCGGAGGGGGGGGGCACAAGGTGGAAGTTTCGCTTAGGGCACGAAACTTCCTTGCACCGGCCCTGACTGTCCCCATCTCCAAAACCCTCTGACATGCTGCCTTAAGTTCAGGAGCTCCTCTGATCAGCAGTCAAAGCTCTCAAAACCTTGGGGCTATCACTAAAAGACAAGTGGCAGCGGCTGTGAGAAAGCAGTGGGGTCAAAAATCAAGATCTGATCACGGATCCTACATACCAACCATGTGGCTTCATAATGCCACGTAAGATATGGATCACAGTGAACTGCATCAGAACCTCATATGGGCATTGAATTATCTGCTACCTAACTGGAAAATGAAGGACAGCCTGGTATGTGAATGTGGAGAAGACATCCAAACAATGGAATATCTAGTGAACTGCTACCCTCTAAGATCCTTCTGAAGAATGACAGCCTTATCATTTTGCATCACTGAAAGCCATACAGCGGATGACAAACTGGGATGTCAACCTTTAATATTGCTTTGTAAGTTTGCCATGCAAAAGAAGTAGTCCTGAAATTGTGTTCAGTGGTACCATCTGCTATCTATGTGCTTATCTGGATCCCATCACTGAAATAGCTGAGCATCTTGCAGTTATTAATGGATTTGATCCCTATTTTACAGATAGGGAGCAGAGGCACAGGATAGATTAAATTTAGGGCTATCAAGCGATGAAAAAATTAATCATGATTAATCACACTGTTAAACAATAATAGGATACCATTTATTTAAATAGTTTTGGACATTTTCAAATATATTGATTTCACTTACAACACAGAATACAAAGTATACAATGCTCACTTTATTTTTATTACAAATACTTGCACTGTAGAAAAAAGATGTATTAGGTGAATTGAAAAATACTAAGTACAGTAGTGCAACATCTTTATCATGAAAGTTCAACTTATAAATGTAGATTTTTTTTGTTACATAACAGCACTCAAAAACAAAACAATGTAAAACTTTAGCGCCTACAAGTCCACTCAGTCCTACTTCTTGTTCAGGCAATCACTAAGACAAACAAGTTTGTTTACATTAATGGATGATAATGCTGCCCGCTTCTTGTTTGAGATTACAATACAGTACTTGTATGAGGTGAATTGAAAAATACTATTTCTTGTGTTTGCCATGTTTACAGTACAAATATTTGTAATAAAAAAATAACAGTATAAAACAAACATTATCTACTGTGCATACTGTGTTGTAATTGAAATCAATATATTTGAAAATGTAGAAAAACATCCACCAATATTTAATAAATTTCAATTGATATTCTATTGTTTAACAGTGCAATTAAAATGGTGATTAATCACATTAATTTTTTTAATCACAATTAAGTTTTTTTGAGTTAATGGTGTGAGTTAACTGCGATTAATTGACAGCCCTAATTAAATTACTTGCCCAATATTACACAAAGTTTCTGGCTCAGCCAAGAATTGACCTGGAGGCCCAGTACAGTGCTTAGCTGCTCTTATACCATCCTCCATACCCTCAAGTTTTTTTTATTGTACACAGTATATTAAATACATGTGTGCTGGGTGTGTGATTAGATGTTTGGGCAGAAAGGAGCAAACAGGTTGCGCAGGGCATGGAATGGGGCAGGACCCTGGCTGGAACAGGGGCAGGGCTGTGGGGGGGGGGAGGCAGAATGGGGTGGGGCTGTGGGCGGGGCCGCAGGCAAAAGGAATGGGGAGGGGCCTCCCCACTTGCTCTGGCCCAGGGCCTTAGGAAACCTTAATCCATCTCTGTTTGCTGCTTTCCCTATCTTTCCATGCCCCTCTCTTTGTCCGTTCCACTCCCTTGCACCAAGTGTAATGAATGTTCTGGCTCCTTCCTTCCAGACTAGCTGAGCTGGAAGGAGGGGATCTAGCTGGTGCAGGGCACTGTGTGTTCAACACCCAGCCAGTAGAGGGCTCCATAATCCCTAGAGAAAGCACATCCTGGAAATCACAGGCGACCGGCTTTGGCAGAGAACCAGGGTGTGAGCAGGAGAAGCAGGTTGGAGGCAGCAGCCTGGGAACTGGCTTGTGGGAGTAAGTAGCAAAGCAGTTTGCTCCGATCTCATCTTTCACTTCCACCTCTCAAAGCCCTGGTCTACACTACAGGGTTAGGTCAAATGTAGCTGTATTAGGTTGATTTTATAACACAAGCAACCCTGTTCCGTCGACCTAAAGGGCTCTTAAAATCGACTTCTGTACTCCTCCCCGGCGAGGGCGGTAGCACTAAAATCGACCTTGCTGGGTCGAATTTGGGGTAGTGTGGATGCCAATCAACGTTATTGGCCTCCGGGAGTTATCCCAGAGTGCTCCAATGTGACCGCTTTGGACAGCACTTTCAACTCCAATGCACTAGCCAGGTTCACAGAAAAAGCCCTGGGAACTTTTGAATTTCGTTTCCTGTTTGGTCTGCGTGGTGAGCTCAGCAGCACAGGTGACCATGCAGTCCCCCCAGAATTGCAAACAAGCTCCAGCATGGAGTGAATGGGAGATACTGGATTTGATTCCTGTACAGGGAGAAGAATCTGTGCAGGCAGAATTCTGATCAAAACGAAGAAATGCTAATATATATGCCAAAATCACACAGGGCATGATGGACAGAGGCTACAACAGGGACACACAGCAGAGCTGCATGAAAGTCAAGGAGCACAGGCAAACCTACCAAAATACAAAGGAGGCAAATGGTCGCTCCGGGTCAGAGCCCCATATGGTCCACTTCTATGATGAGCTGCATGGCATTTTAGGGATGTACCCTACCACTACCCCATCACTGTCCGTGGACACCTGCAAGGGGGGAGTTTCATGCCACACGGAGGAGGATTTTGTGGATGAGGAGGAGGAGGAGACTGTGCAGCAGGCAAGTGGTGAATCCATTCTCCCCGGCAGCCAGGACCTTTTCATCACCCTGGAGCCAATACCCTCCCAAGGTGGGATCCCCAACCCTGAAGGCGGAGAAGGCACCTCTGGTGAGTGCACATTTGTAACTACAGACAGAGTTTAAAAGCAGTTGTGTTTAATGTTTGATTTGCCCTGAAGACTTGGGATGCATTCACGGCCAGTACAGCTACTGGAGAAGTCTGTTAATGTGTCTGGGGATGGAGCGGGAATCCTCCAGGGACATCTTAATGAAGTTATCCTGGAGGTACTCTGAAAGCCTTTGCAGAAGGTTTCTGGGGAGGGCTGCCTTATTTCATCCTCCATGGTAGGACACTTTACCACGCCAAGCCAGTAGCAAGTAGTCTAGAATCATTGCAGCACAAAGCATGGCAGCGAATGGTCCTGGGTTTTGGTCACATTCAAGCAACATTCGGTCTATATCTTTCTGTGTTAACCTCAGTAGAGTGATATCATTCATGGTCACCTGGTTGAAATAGGGGAATTTTTGTAAGGGAACAGTAAAAGGATCCTGTTCATGCTGGGCTGTTTGAGCTTGGCTGTCATTCCTGAAAATAGCCACGCGGCAGGGGGAGGGGTGAAGGGATCATCCCAAATAGCCACGCAGAAGGGTGGGGGGAGGTGTGTGCTGCACATCCACCCGAAAACTGCAGCCCCTCCTTTTAAATGGCAAACCCAACCAGTATTGCTTGCTATGGGAAAGGAGGGCGCTGCAGTTTGAAAACATTCCCACATGTTAGAAAGGCGTTAGAAGCCAAACCTGCGTACCCTTTGGCTTACCACGGCTGCCTGGAAAGCAAATTCTGTTGCCCACCCATGTGTGATGTCTCAGTATAAAAGGCAAAATGCGACCTTGTATCTAAAGCACATGTGCTGTCTGCTGTGAATTGCTTGATTCACTAGAAAGAGTCTCCCTTTTGTTCTTTGAAATGTATCATCTTAAATTTTACCCCCCTTTTTATCCCCCCGCAGGTGCAATGTTTCTATGCTCCCCCTATCATCTCTGTCCCTGAGGTTATCGCAGATTAGAAGGCGAAAAAAACCGCACTCGCGATGACATGTTTTCCAAGCTCATGCAGTCCTCCCGCACTGATAGGTCACAGCTGAATGCATGGAGGCATTCAGTGGCAGAGTCCAGGAAAGCATTAAATGAGCGTGATGAGAAGAGGCAGGAGGCGATGCTGAGGCTAATGGGGGAGCAAACGGACCTGCTCAGGCATCTGGTGGAGCTGCAGGAAAGCCAACAAGAGCACAGACTGCCACTGCATCCACTGTACAACTGTCTGCCCTCCTCCCGAAGTTCCATATCCTCCTCATTCAGATGCCCAAGAACATTGCGGGGGGGGAGGCTTCAGGCACCCAGCCACTGCACTCCAGAGGATGGCCCAAGCAACAGAAGGCTGTCATTCAAACAGTTCTGATTTGTAGTGTGGCTACAATAATCAATGTGGCCTTGTCCTTCCCTCCTCCCCCACCCCCACCCCACCCCACCCCACCCCACGTGGGATACCTTGTCAGTTATCTTCCTTTAAAAAAAAAAATTAATAAAGAAAGGATGCATGGTTTCAAAACAATAGTGACTTTATCTCCTTTGCCAGCTGTGATCGAAGGGGAGGGTAGGGAGAGTGGTTGGCTTACAGGAAGTTAAAAAAAAAATCAAAGGGGGCAGGTTTGCATCAAGGAGAAACATACACAACTGTCACACCGAAGCCTGGCCAGTCATGAAACTGGTTTTCAAAGCCTCTCTGATGCGCAGCGCACCTACCTGTGCTCTTCTAATTGCCCTGGTGTCTGCCTGCTCAAAATTGGTAGCGAGACGATTTGCCTCAACCTCCAACCCTGCCATAAATGTCTCCCTCTTACTCACAGATATTATGGAGCACACAGCAAGCAGTAATAACAATGGGAATACTGGTTGCGCTGAGGTCTAACCTAGTCAGCAAACAGCACCAGCAGGCTTTTAAACATTCAAAGGCACATTCTACCACCATTCTGCACTTGCTCAGCCTATAATAGAACTGCTCCTTACTACTGTCCAGGCTGCCTATGTATGGCTTCATGAGACATGGGAGCAAGGGGTAGGCTGGGTCTCCAAGGATAACTATTGGCATTTCAACATCCCCAACAGTAATTTTCTGGTCTGAGAAGTAAGTCCCTTCTTGCAGCTGCTGAAACAGTCCAGAGTTCCTAAAGATGCGAGTGTCATGCACCTTTCCTGGCCATCCCACGTTGATGTCGGTGAAACGTCCCTTGTGATCCACCAGTGCTTACAGCACCATTGAGAAGTATCCCTTGCAGTTTATGTACTGGTTGGCAAGGTGGTCCAGTGCCAAGATAGGGATGTGTTCCATCCATCGCCCCACTACAGTTAGGGAAACCCATTGCAGCAAAGCCATCCACTATGACCTGCACATTTCCAAGTGTCAGTACCCTTGATAGCAGAACGTCAGTGTTTGCACTGACTACTTGAATCACAGCAGTCCCCACAGTAGATTTGCCCACTCCAAATGGATTCCTGACTGACTGGTAGCAGTCAGGCATTGCAAGCTTCCACTGGGCTATCGCCACTCACTTCTCAACTGTCAGGGCAGCTCTCATCTTGGTATTCCTGCACTTGAGGGTGGGGGAAAGCAACTCAGAGTTCCAGGAAAGTGGCCTTACACATGCGAATGTTTCGCAGCCACTGGGAATCACCCCATACCTGCAACGCTATGTGGTCCCAACAATCTGTGCTTGTTTGCCGGGCCCAGAATCGGCGTCCCACTGTATCAACCAGCCCCACTGCTGACATGATGTCCTAATTGCCACGTCCTGTGCTTTCAGGAAAATCTGTGTCCATGTCCTCCTCACAATCATCCTCGTGCTGCCATCTCTTAGCCAGGTTCTTCACATACTGCAGTATAATGTGCGAGGTGTTTACAATGCTCGCAACAGCAGCAGTGAGCTGAGCGGGCTCCATGCTTGCTGCCTGCATAGGTAACCCAAGAAAAAAGGTGCAAAATGATTGTCTGCAGTTGCTTTCATGGAGGGAGGGAGGGGAGACTGATGACATGTACCCAAAACCACCTGTGACAATATTTTTGCCCCATCAGGCATTGGGAGCTTCACCCAGAATTCCAATGGGCAGCAGAGACTGAGAACTGTGGGATAGCTTCCCACAGTGCACTGCTCCGTGAGTTGATGCTAGCCGCGGTAGTGAGGACGCACTCCGCCAACTTAATGCGCTTAGTGGGGACATACACAATCGACTGTATAAAATAGATTTCTAAAAATCAACTTCTATAAAATCGACCTAATTTCATAGTGTAGACATACCCAAACTCGTACTGCTGGCAAGGGTCCAGCTGTAGCCATAATAGGAGGATACAGAGCAGTGTCCAGCAGGCAAGGGGTCAGTAGAGAGGGGTTATGAGTATTTTACCTTGTTACCCCTGTTACTGGACTACCTTCGGGGGCTGAGTTAGGAACTATAGTTTTGATCTTTACAGTAAGTGGTCAAGTCCTTGTGCCTTTATTTGCACTCTTTATTTTGCCAGCCCTGTAGAGCAATCCTCTCTTCTGTTACTGATTTGAAACATAGGAGTAATTATGGGAACCCACCAATGGCTGGAGCTCACAGAGCTCAAAGTGCCTATGGCAAGCACCTCCATGATTGTGGTACACAGAGCATCCAGAAGGGATTGGTGTACCACAGTCACAGCGATATTCTTCAGTAGGATCAGGTACACCATTAAATCATCCCTGCCTATCCTTCACCCCCGTCCCCCAATACACACACATTTATTCCCATAGTACATTTATGTACGGGAAAAAACCCACAAAAATGTTAAAAAAATCATAAAATGTGGAACTTATATGTTTGCAAATCATCGACCTGATCACTCTGCTTGTATGTTGCATCTCTTTTTTTATGTCCTTTGTTTACTTAGACCCTGATCCTGCAATTTGTTCCAAGTAGGTAGATCCTGTGCCCGAGCAGAACCCCATTAAAGTTGGAGGTCCACCTGCATGAAACAATTTACAGGCCTGAGTTTTTAGATGGTAAATTCTTTGAGATAGAGCCTGCTCTTGCTATGTATGTACAGTATTTAGCACAATGGGGCCCAATCTTGTCTGGGCCTTTGGGTGATGGATGAATAAAAAATAAGTAATATAAATAATAGCAAACTTTCATGCTCTGAGAGACTACCCAGTTATAACATCAGAAAGAAAATAGCTCAGCCAGATTAAGATGGTAACAGTAACAAAGCTAGGATATAAAACCCTATGGAAAGTCTCTTAAACAGTTAAATAGGAGTTACCAAAGGCTGGTCTCTCCAATTGTCTGGAACAGATACACAAATCTGTCATTTTACTGCCAGCAGCCAACCACCCTACCTAGCTGGTCAAGTTACACTTGTGATGCTTGACTCCAGCGCTTTTCAGAACTGCTCCAAAACCTAACAAAACCTTTCCCAAATGCCTAAGCTGTGAAAAACAACATTAATAACATGTAACAAATATAAGTAAATCCCGGCAGCAGATCTTCCCCAGCCCTGATTTGCATATTGGGCTATTTAGCAGTTTTAATCCCTGGAGTGCCATCTAGTGAGGAGCTAACTATATATAGTAACACTATATATAGTAACAATCAAATGTGGAATAAGTGTGTTCATCTTGTTATTGCTACAGACATTTAAGCATGACCTTCTGGTTTGGAAGAAGTACAAAATTGCTTTCAGAAAAAAATGCCTTCTCTTTTTACTATTCTGTTTCCCTGTTCTCTACAGCTGTTCAGACCAAAACCAGAATGTTTTATGTGATGTTCCTTCACCAGGAGACTGGGAAGAATATTGGAATTAGAATATTTTATGGCACTCGGAAGTTTTCAGTTGGCCTTAGACCTGGGGTTCTCACAATACATTTTTTGGTGGCCTCAGTATGGCCACCAACTCTTGCTGGTGGCCGCTATGACAATTTTTCTTGAAATATTTAATTTTAGGAAAAACATAAATATGCACCTATACATTTGCAAATCATTATAATGTATTTATGTAGGGTTTGGGGGTTTTTTTGCAGACAATAAAATGTACAGTTCTCTATTCTTTACTGGACTTAAACAGAATAGAAACAGAAATGAGGTGCTTTGCACATTCTTGTCTTTTGTTGTTGTTTCTTTTGTTTTTGGTTGCTTTTTTTAAAAAAAAGATTTGCTAGCTAGTAAGTCTGCTGCTGCAAAAAGTAATATTTGTATGTTTGTTAATATCACTTTTTATAGCAGACTTCCTTGCAAGCTGGGAGGCTGTGAAAAGTGATATTAACAACCGTACAAATATCAATTTTCATAGCAGACTTACTCAGCCCTGGCAAGCCAGAGGAAAAATTAACCCCTGGATGGGGAGGTTGGTAGGGAGACAGTGAGGGCCAGGGGCAATGTGGGGGGGGGGGGGTGTCCAGGGCCAGAGCCTGCCACCACACAACTGGAGCCAGAGGAGGCTGCAGGGGCCAGGAACAATGGTGGGGTTGAGCCCAGAGCCGGCACCCGCTGCCATGTGGCTGGGGTCCAGGGCCAGAGCCCAAAGTCCCATGACTGGAGCCTGCCACCCGCCGCTCTCAGCTGAAACCCAAAGCCCAAGCCTCACCACCCCTGGGAAGGTGGGAAACTCATTGGCTGCATGCTCATACGGCGTCTGTGGCTCCACATTGCGGGAGGGCCCTTCTGGTGGCCCTGGGGGAAGAGGTACTGCTTTGTGCCCCTGCCCCAGTCACTGCCCAGGAGGCTGTGGCCACAAGAAAAGCCCCTGGTGGATGCATTTGAGAAACGCTGCCCTAGGCAGTGGAGTTTTGATCCTCAGAGGTGCTAAGCACCTTCATCTCCCACTGATTTCTGAGAGCATCTCAGCCAAGAGCTGCTCAACCTTGCGTGACTTCGTTGGGAGGTTTGCATGAGTAAGGACTGCCTATCTAGGGTTGTCCTTTAACTGTGGTGGAGACAAACTACAACCCTCTAGTTTGCAGCTGGCTGCTAGACATCTGTCTCTCTCCCTCCTAGCTGTAAGTATTCTTACCTCCTGTTATATCTCCAGCAGGTTTTCTTTTCTTATAACTGATGAGTATGGCATAGTCACTTACCATTGTAGGAACTGAGGGATAACAGGACCTGGGGCAGTAGGTGATAGCTAAGAGGGAGTATTGATAGTGGTGCAGAGTTGTTGTTTTGAGGGTGGGGTACAACAGAGTTTCCTTGGGGATTCAGGGCCAGATTAAGACAAATTCTGTATGTCTGTGTCTAAGACCCCAGCTCCTGGAGTCTCATGATGAGATCAGAATCTCAACTTTAATTAAAAAAAATTGTTTCCAACTCTTATGAGTATGAAGAAAAGCTTGAAAACATGGACCAAATATAACTGATACCCATCTGAGTGTGCACATGGCTTGAAACAATGGCTCCAAGGGGCATGACCTGCCCCATTCATTGTAACCCTGAAATCTGCTGCTCTAAAGAGTGCCATACCAATAACATCCCAACAAAGGGCTCATGGGGGATGGGGAGACTTTCTTGCTGCCATCCTATCATAGCTCTGATGGGGAGGTGTCAACTGAGGCTACCTCACAGAGTGCCCTGCTCAGGTGAGTGTGAGAGGAGTCCTCCCTTCTCTATGAAAGACCAGATTTCTGTCTGACTGAAGATAGCAGAGGAGCAGACAAAGTTTGCCCGAAGAGGAGTGGTGCCACTGTATGAGGGAAGGGCCATAGTGTGCAGGCAGGGCCAGGGGGTTCCATGTATAGTGTGTTTATGCCCTCAGATTGCCTTAATCCAGCCCTGTGGAGGTTGAGGGTTCATTAGAACCAGAACTGCCAAGAGTAGGTCTACCCTGCAATTAGACACCTGCAGCTGGCCCGTGCCAGCTGACTCAGGCTGCACCCTCCCCCTCGCAGGGTCCTAGAGCCTGAGCTCCAGCCCAAGCCTGAACATCTATATCAAAACTGCCCCTTAGCCCGAGCCCCATGAGCCCAAGTAAACTGGCATGGGTCAACCGCAGGTTTTTAATGGCAGTATAGACATACCCCAAGTGAACTTGCAGGGTTTAGTTCACTATAAATGGACATGCAGAGTTTGCATAGGCTTAAACAGATTTGTAACACACTTGCATGGTTGAATCACCCTTATGCAAATCTGAAGTTTTTATTAAAGTTGCTGCTCTCATGGTAGCACCATTAGATACACTACATTTCAAATCTAGCTATCTTTTTTTTTCTTTTTATCTCACTGCACTGTACGCAAGGAGAGTGATGATGTGATGTTGCCTTGGAGATGGAGAGTGTAAGCATAAGGCTATCTATCATACTACTGAAATGTTCACATCAGGCAGTGCAACTTCGGACGTTTAAACAAATAATTGAGTAAAATGAAATGGCAAAAAGTGTATGACGCTGTCACAAGGGAATCATGTAAACTGTAGTCAATGTGCAATTCAAGGCTGTTGCTTGACCTAGAAGCCTTGCAGCTGGTTGACAAAAGGAAATGGGAGGTCAGTCAGCTGGTCTCTGGTTGTTATAACAACAACCCGTTATGTTTTTCAGGCAATTGTGATGCCCAGAGCCTGTTGGCAGTTGCAACCAAAGGTTTGGTTTGGGGGGGTTGTTTTTTTTTTGGTTTGGTTTTTTGCCTTTCTCCTCTTTAACTGGAACAGTTTTTGAAAATTATAAAACTTTTTTCAATCACTTGAAGTAGGGACTTCCCTTGGAAGCCATGAATTCCCACCCTCCATTGTTACAACTCTGTGCAAATAGCTTCTGGGGAGGGTTAGCAAAATGATTTTTGTTATACACCCGAGACTTAGCTGACTTATAGCCAAACTATTTGCTTGTGTATGTGCGCCCGTGTACCAATATTGCAGCAGCGCGTGTGGTGAAGCTCTATGCCAATAGGAGGGGAGAGAACTCCCCCATCGGCATAACAAAACCACCTCTGCGAGCGGCAGACACTGTGTTGGGGGTGGGGGGGTGTCTCTCACCGATATAGCGCTGTGCACTCGAGCACTTATGCTGGCGTAATTTATGTAGCTCACGGAGATGGTTTATTCACATGCCTGAGCAACAAATTATGCTGGCATAAGTAGTAGTGTAGACATAGCCTCAAAGAGGGAGAACCTTTAGGTTTCCTGCAATCTCCTGCTGCAGAAGTAGACCCAATTCATTCTTTTCAATCCTTGTTATTGGCTTACACTTTCAAGACAGTTTTGGCAAGTGATCAGTTATAAATAACCTACCCATATGGGAAGTTTCTTCCTAGGCCCACGTAACCAGGGCAGCCCAGAGGATTCAGGGGGCCTGGGGCAAAGCAATTTTGGGGGCCCCTTCCATAAAAAAAGTTGCAATACTATAGAATACTATATTCTCGTGGGGGCCCCTGCGGGGCCCGGGGCAAATTGCCCCACTCTCCTCCCCCCCCCCCCACCCCGGACAGCCCTGCACGTAACTAATGTTTGGCTTGTGGATAGCTGGGTGGTACTGGCTGTCTAACAAAGATAACCCTTCAGTCTACATTAAAAAAATGCTACAATGGAATCAGGAATGAGAATACAACATTAACCCTGCATCTGGAGGCAAATTGGTTTCTCTCATCCCTACCAGTAATTGCACCCATGCACCCTTTATCCAAAATATTCATTTGGCACTGACGTTAAATCGAGGTTAACAAAGTCAGACAAAACAGAGTTTTTCAAAGTGTGATTTAAAATCCCTTCCCCTCTCCCTTGCTCAATTTTCTGTCTCTTGACTCTTGTGATGTCATAATTTCACTAGTTCTCCTGTTATCATAGGCTTTGTCCAGACTAGTGTTTGTCCTCCTGTTGTAATTGATTGCCAATTGCTCGTTAAATGATTGTAAATGCTAATCTAGACACTCTGCAAATGTTTGTATCAGGACATGGGGGTTCAGCCTCAGGCAAACCACAAAACTTTGTGCTCCAGAACAAACATTTGTGGAGAGCCTCAGTTATCAACATAATTAGCATTTACGATCAATTAGCTCAAATTATAACAGGACCAATTCTAGTCTAGACAAAGACAAAGCATAAATCCCTCAGGCTAGACAGGACATGGTTTTTTAATATAAAAAGAGGCCCCATAAATATATCTTTTCTCCCAAAAAAAACCCAAACAAACACACAAACATAAAATAGCTAGGCCCTCAATCTTCATGTCTTCTTTACACATCCGAAAAAATGAAACAAAGGCACAGTCTCAGTTATTGCCCATTTACAGATCACCTTTAAAAATGAAATTAACCCTTACATTCCTAATTCCCCAAAATCAGGGTAACCGCTGACTTTGTGGGGCTGAAAGACTGGATCTGGGTGTGAAAATTTGTCCCTTTCTACCATTGCATGTACCATACATAGAGGACAGAGCGCAGAGAGCACAACAGAAAAATAGGTTAGGGTAAAAGAAAGTCCATTAGGGGAAAGAGGCCCTCAAAAGACCCATGTATTGAAAATAGCCATGGGGTTGGTTTAATAGTCAAGATTTTTTAAATCGTTTGAGTGAGATACAGTCCCACTTAAAAAAAAAATCACACAGCATCCAATTTTTAAAAAAAAAAAACCACACACATACTTGAGGCTCAAACTATGGTTCTGATCCTGATATTACTCTCTCAGGATCAATCGTGGATAATCTTCACCACCCACTTCCCTTTTGGGGAAGCAATGATTCAAAAGCTATTCAAGGACTGGTATAGAATGTATGATGCAAATTTAGGTCATTTGATCAAGAGGTTCCCAATATATGTCCTCCCCCTGCATTATGAGCATCTTTTAATTTTCAAAATACCCTAAAATCCACATGCATAATGAGATTATCTAGGATATTGGTATGCCACAACAGAGGCAATGGTGCAAGTTTGGAGTAATTTGGTTCAAGTGTTGCTCAGATACTGTCCATCCCTGCCACAATAAGAAGATTTTAATATTCCAGTTGCTCTAAAACCAACATGCATAGTGAAATTACCTTGAACAGTAGTATTCCACAACTGAAACTGAGATAGAAGGGAATTGCAATTGAGATGAATGGGTCATTTCACACCACCCGGAGCTATTGTGTGAGACTATTAATCTCTTTGGGGTGTCCTATTCATCTGAGCACACCCCACTGAGGTGAATGGGCTATTCCACACATCTACAGTACTCCTGTAATCAGGGGCGGCTCTAGAAATGGGGCTGCCCCAAGCAGCGCGGAGCGCTGCGCCGCCCTTCCCCGGTCCCGCGGCGGGTCCCGTCTTCCCGCGGCTCCGGTTGAGCTCCTGCCGGCATGCCTGCGGCAGGTCCACCGGAGCCCGGGACGAGCGGACCTGCCGCAGTCGCGCCTGCGGAGCTCAACCGAGCCGCGGGAAGACGGACCCGCCACAGTCATGCCTGCGGCAGGTCCGCTCGTCCCGGGCTCCGGTGGACCTGCCGCAGGCATGCCGGCGGGAGCTCCACCGGAGCCAAATGCCGCCCCCCCGGGAAACGGCCGCCCCAAGCGCCTGCTTGGCGCGCTGGTGTCTAGAGCCGCCCCTGCCTGTAATGCAGAGGGCAGTGTAGAGTCCCTTCCTTGGCAGTAGCTCCCTGAACTGGATAGGACACCTGGGGCTCCCCGCTATTCCCTTTGCTGCCTCCAGCTGGAGGGAAGAGCTGGTAGCTAAAGTGGCAGATCATTCCCCTCCCACAGGTGCCCTCCAATCATGGCCCCCCACTAACACCTCTTCCTCAAGAAACAAGGGAAAAGAACTGCTCAAAAACATGGTTAATGCAGGCTTTGTTTACACTACAGGGCCTTTGCCACCAGCATAGCTATCCCCTATTGCAGACATAGGATAAGCCGACAGGATTTCTATCTACATAGCTACATCACTTCGCCAAACAACATTAGCTAAAATGACAGAACCATTCTTCTCATAGTGTAATTGTATCTACAGTAGGGTTTTTGCTAGCATAGCTATGTCGGCTGGGGGCGTGATTTTTTTTCCACACTTCTAAAGGACATCGTTATGCTGGCAAAACTTTGCAGTGCAGATTAAGGTCTGCGAAGTTAGGACAACATAAATTGCCTTGTATCAACCTAATTGTGCATGTGTCTACACTCAGATTTGTCTTCTGCTGATGTAGGTGCCTCATTATACTGACACAGTAATTTCACCTCCCCACATGGTGTTGAGCCACGGTCGACCCTACTGTGGTTGATGCAGTGTGAGTATAGACATTGCATCACCTATGTTGACCCTGCCATTCCTCCAGCAGCTGTCCCACAATGACCACTCGGGTCACAATTGTGAATACCACTTCCCAGGGGTCACATGCTTAGGAAGCCAATTCCCCCCTGTAACTCTCCCTCACTCACCTCGGAGGAGGGAGGTCCCTGGAGGGCTGCGATAGCCTGTCTCCAGGCTTGTCTCTGTTTACCTGAGTACTGGGCTTGCCTGGGCTCAGGCAGTCTGTCCCCCAACAGTCTTAAGGGGCAAACACTTCAGTCTTAAAAGGTAGGCTGGGGCCTGGGCTTGCAAGGCTCAGGCAGCCAGAAGACAACAGTCTCAAGGGGAGCTGGGGCCACTTCTCTTCAGAGTGAGAGCCCTTTGCAGAGGAACAAGGGTCAGCCACCCAGGGGGAGGGGCAGGGGGACGTGCGCCCTCCCTACTCCACCGCATCCCAGCCCAGGGCCCTGGCAGGGGCAGAATCAGCTGCCCCAGGGTCAGTGGGGATCCAGCCGCAACATGCCGACGCTGGGGGTCTGGGCTTTGCAGCCAACCCTACAGCAGCTGGCTGCCCCTGGGCCACTTCCTGCCTCCCCTGAGGTGGGTACCTCCGGCATCCAGGCATTGTCCGGCTCTTCCAGGTAAATGGTAGTGGGCACTCCAGGCCAGTCATTGTCCGCACCTGGGGCGTGGATCGAGCTAGGCGGGGGATCTGCCTCAAGCTGCTCCAGAACCAGCGTCCTTCTCCTCTGTAGGTTTCCCCCAGAATGGGCTGCAGGTCTGGTCTTTTGTAATGCTCCCTCACTCACTCCAGAGGAGGGAGGCCCGTCCGCCTCACTACACCCCCTTTAAAAAGTCCACATATTTTTTCAAATGATTGTCCAGCTTGGTGAGCACACCTAGCCACTCTCCATTGTTATATGCAATGCCCAACTGATCATGCCAGCTACAAATGCGCTCCACACAGGGAGCTGACAGGTTAGGAAAACCTTGTTTACCATACCTAAACACCCCACAAGGAACTCCCCTCCATTTGCAATAGATAAAGATACATGCTAAACAACACATTCATTAACTCGCCATAATGCAAAACCTTAACTTCTGGTCTCAGCAACACTAATATTTTTATGGCTGACACATGTAAAACTGGCTACACGTGTGATGATGGGAAATATGAGACTCACTCCTGCTTAGCACTCTCTTCAGCTCAAAAAGTGTGTTTCAGATTCCTGCTGACACTGCCAGTATGACATGCCTTCGCTGGCTTGTCAGATTGGGTTTATAGCTGCTGGTGAACCTCAGTGCCACTTATTAGACTGCTTCCCAGGCTGCTGAACCACTGTGGGTCATTAATTTTATGCCAGTGTAACTCCACTGATTTCATTGGGGTCATTCCTGATTTACAGTGCTACAAGTGAGGAGAGAATCAGACCCAAATATACCTAGAAAGCATTACTGATGGGGTAGGTTTAGAACAAAATTCTTTTCGAGCAGGGACTGTCTTTATTCTGTGTTTGCATAGAAACGCCTTGGTCAATGACTGAGGCTCCTAGACACTACCACCATACAGATAATAACTAATAATAAATCATAGTAATAGTATATTGGGTACAGCTGCTAACTCTGTTTTGGAAGTCAGGATAAAATATACAGGCTGACTGATAATTCTCCTGGGCACACAAGTAGTTTATAGATCATGGATCTGATTCACCAATGTGAGTGGAGTGGCATCACAGTAAAATAGGGGTAATGCGTTGATGAGTCAGGCCCCATGAGATCTTTTGTGGGCACTAAATATTCTTCTGTGGTTTAATTCAGTTTTGATTTGTCTTTTTTATTGAAAAAGAGTGGAAAAACTCCCACATGTCCCTACACTAATTTGCATTTAGAAGGAAGCATTTCAAACCAAAGGACCAAATCCTGCCCATACAATAGCCCCTTAATGCTGTATAACTCTTCTACATCCTATTTAGAAAATGACTAAGCATGGTGTAAGCCTCTGGGCAGAGGACACCTGCAATTGCTCCATGATCTGGAGCTGCTCAGGGGGCAGACATCTCATTGTAGCCAAATTATATAGTGCAGAATTGTTGCACTAGTGAGTACTGACTATATCTTCCTAAAGGTGTAGCAAAGATGGCTCTCACTGTGCTCCTCATAGAGCTTCTAGAGACTTTGGCCTCAATCCTCAGCTTCAGGGCTGCTCTCACTTATGCTGGTTTGCAACGTATCCCTAGGGACTGTTACCACATTGGGGATTGTCTGTGAATGTAAAATGCTGCAGCTGCTCCACACTAATGCTTTAGTGAAGACACTATCTACACCAACATGACAGTACCTGTCAGCATAGGTACTCCACCTCCCTGAGAGGTGGTAGCTAGGTCAACGGGAGAATTCTCCTATTGACCTACCGTTGTCTACACCAGGGGTTAGGTAAGTTTAACTGCATTGCTCAGGGGTATGGATTTTTCACAGCCTTGAGCGACGTAGTTATACCGACCTAATTTCCTAGTGTAGACAGGGCCTGAATGCAGCATGCTCCAGTCAAATCTCCTCCTACCACAGACATGCCCCTCTGCTGGGGAGAACAGAAGAAGGTGCAGAGCTGGCTATGCAGGTTCTCGGCTGGCTAGGGATTCCCCCACACCAGGGGAATCCTAAACTGCTCATTTAAGGCAGCTTGGTGACTTGTTTCCAGCACAGGAATCACACAAGGAGGGCATAGCATGGCCCAGGATCTGACCTTTGATATAAGGCAGCATCTGCCCTCCCTACACCTACTGCTTCTCAACCATTATATTTCAAATCAATGCGCCGGTGGCATGTTCTCTCTCTCTCTGGGCATTTCTCAGGCATTATATCTCAGGTGGACATTTAGGCAGCATGTGCCCTCACACTCCCTAACACAGCTCTTCTTAAGTGGCATAAATAAGCCCTTAATGGTGCTAAACAAGATATTTAATGTCATTTAGTACAAAGGGTGCACATTTAAATAGTCTGTGACTCTTGTGAAATATCAGTATCATGAGGTAATTCTCAAGCTTATGCAGCAAATGTGCTGCACACAAGGTTTGACCTTTCTTATATAATGGCTGTCGAAATGGACATCCTTTGTAATCAATAGCATAAGTGTCTTTCTTAGGAACATTTGCATTACATGATGAACAGCAACATTAGTCTAAACCAACTTGATGGAAGGGACAGTTAATCCCAAAGAACTAAGTGACCAGCATGTGGTCAGTTCCGTGGATGGATCATTTAGCAGCCAGCATGCAGCTGGATATATCTGTCATATAGTGGTTTAGCTGAAGTTGGTACCTAGCCAGATTTTGCTTTAAAAAAAGCCAACACAGTTGTTCCATAGAAAAAGAACAAGTAATCTACCCATGTGGAATAGATGTGATCAACTTTACTTCCTCCTTTATTAATGTAAAGAGGGGAACGGGATTTTCAAAATGCATAACTAGGACACTTGTTCTGAGTACAGTTGCCAACCCTCCAGGAGTGTCCTAGAGTCTCCAGGAATTAAAGATTAATCTTTAATTAAAGATTATGTCATGTGATGAAACCTCCAGGAATATCCCAACCAAAATTGGCAACCCTAGTTCTGAGGAGAGGGTAATGAAGGGGTGTAGCCAGAAGATTTCTAACAGTGTGGGGCAGTGCTCCCTCTAATTTTTTACGTCCATGTGTGGGATGAATTTTGTTATGTGCACCAATATGGAGGTGACGTGTGGTGGGGGTGAGGCTGAGGGATTCGGAGTGTGGGAGGGGGCTCAGGCTGAGGGTGAGGACTCTGTGGTGGGGCTGAGGGGTTTGGGGTGCAGGCTGCCCCGGGAGAAAGGAATCTCCCCAACCCTCTCTCACTGCAGCAGCTTGGGGCCAGGTGAGAGGCACCTTTCCTGGGCCACAGCAGTTCCAGTGGGCTGGGCTGGGTGAGGAGCTCCTCTCCCCAGTTGTGGCAGCTCCGGTGGGCCTGGGCCAGGCTGTGGGAAGGGCTCCTCTCCCCAGCAGCCTCAGCGGGACTGGGCTGGGCGAGGTGTGCCTCTCCCTGCCTCCATGGCCCTTGATAGCCTGCTGCGCGGCCACACAGCTTACAGGGAACTTTGGTAGTGGGTAATATGTGCATGGAGCAGGGTTTCTGACTCTGGTAGGCCTTGCACTATTTTGCAACAATCAACTATATTTGCCTGAATAGCCCTATTCCATCATGGTAGGGTGATGAAAAAGGTTTGATCCTCCACTGCCTTGTGCTCTGTGTATGTAGTGTAGTTGTAACCATGTCAGTCCCAGGCTATTAGAGAGATGAGGTAGGTGAGGTAATACTTTTTATTGAACCAACTTCTGTTGGTGAGAGAGACAAGCTTTTGAGCTACAAAGACCTGAAGAAGAGCTCTGTGTGACTCAAAAGCTTGTCTCTCACACCAACAGAAGTTGGTTCAATAAGAGATATTACCTCCCCTATGTTGTGCTCTGTGTAGTCATTTATTCCTGTGCAGAGTGAGAACAAATAGGAATGGTGCAAGTGAATGCAGGTGCAAACAACTACACCAGTTGCAAGGCAGTTAGGAATATTGGGTGTCCTAGCCCTTTTCAGTACTGTGTCATGTAAACTGGCTCAAAATGCCTGTAGCCACCCTTCAGCACAAGGGTTCTCCATGTTGCTGACACTGTGGAGCTGAATCAATGCTAGCAATGGTGAGAATTTTTTAGAAAAAGTCCCTAGCATAGACAAACAGCAGTGAAAAGGGGAGATTAGGTGTTCAATTAGAAATTATGTATTTTGTTTGCAAAGGTAGAAAAGGTGCCCATTTCTCCCCCCGAGTGCTACTCAACAGTACACAAAGAAAGTTGAAGCTTTTGGGTGAACCATTGAGTCCATCAGGTTATAATTGCCTCTGCCCTAGCACTGTAATGCCTGAAAGAACTCTAGCATTGCAACTCATTGCCTTTGAGGTTTTGTTTATTTAAAGGCACAGTCAGCCAAACTCTGAGTTTGTTATTTAACTGTTTAGAGACTGACAGAGCTTATGGCTCAGGCCACCCTGCTTCATGGAGGCAGCCCAAAACTTGTGGACTGAGGCAGGGACCCCTGCTGTACTGAGCGTGGTCCTGGAAGGGTGCTACAGCCACCACCACCGGTGTATTGTTAGAGAAATTGTCTCTCCGTCCTGCAGCACTTGATTAGAAGTACCCTTAGCCTGCCAAAACATACAGCTGTCTGCATGCCCCCTGCTACCAGAGTCAGATCATGGATCCAGCACCACTGGAAGACCTCCCACTTATAGTTTCATTGCTATTTCTGGAAGCTGGTTTCCTGAGGCTGCTTCTGGTCTGTGGCAACCCAGTTTGATGTTGGCAAGTCAACTATGGGAGTTGTGGTTGTGGAGGTATGCAAAGTGATCAAGATGGTTGTTTAGCCAAAGGCTGTTAGCATAAACCATGTAGTGGAAATAATCGCCAGCTTTGAGAGAATGGGTTTCCCAAACTGTGCTATGTCATACTCCGTGCTCGTGATCACGAAGACATTTATGTTGCCAAAGTGAAGACTGATGCTGACGATTGTCTATCCAACAATCACCTTATCCACTCTATTACTTCCATCAAACTTGCACCAAAATGACAAATGCCGAAGAAATCAGCCAGACAGAAGAACATCAAGACTCTTAAGAACCCAGTTAAACATTACCTTTTCCAGCAGTGCCTCACCAAGAAACGTATGAATATCAAAACTGAGATGGAGAGCCCCAAAGACCACTGGAAAGTGCTCAAACTGGCTGTGCATGCTGCGTATGGCACAGCCTGACTATAACGGGGTTCAAAAAAGAACTAGATAAGTTCATGGAGGAAGTGTCCATCAATGGCTATTAGCCAGGATGGGCTGGGATTGTGTCCCTAGCCTCTGTTTGCCAGAAACTAAGAATGGGTGACAGGAGATGGATCACTTGATGATTACCTGTTCTGCTCATTCCTTCTGAAGCATCTACCATTGGCAACTGTTGGAAGACAGGATACTGGGCTAGATGGATCTTTGGTCTGACCCACTATGGCTGTTCTTATGACTCAACAACCCAGATCCACCCTTTCCATTGGGAAATGTCTGCCCCAATTGTGACAAGACCTGTGGATCCTGGATTGGTCTCATTAGTCACCTGTGGATCCACCAGCAATATCTGTCTATCATTTTATGGAGGACTATCATCCTCAAACTCCAAGGGATCATGACGATTGTGGTCAGACTGCACAATGTTTGTGAGGTGAAAGGAGAGCCATTTCACCAAGAGTGGGTGAAAGACACTGCTGGATTACAGAAAAGTTACATGAAACCAGAAAGTGCACCTATCCTTACTGGGGTGGGATCCCCACCCACAGTGGAAATCAGGGATCCTTGTGCACCCGCCCAAGGGGTTTACTGGGTGCTATGGATGAGAAGGAATGAAGTAGTGTAGTATAGTACAGTTTTCTCACACAAATTATCCCACAAATTTAGGGGCCAATACAGCCTATGAAATTTAATAAAAATTGTTCATGAAGCTCCATAGACAGCTTATATAGTGCTGTGCTGGTGTTTTATTTTTTATGAAGTCAATAAAATTTATTCATGTAACCTTGGGACTTTTTTTGTTTGCAAACAAAACACTGGATTTGAAACATGTACCTGTATTTAAATAACTAACAAACTTTATAGACAGACCAGCTTCAAACAAGAGACAAAAGCCATTAAAACAAAAAAGTGCAGAATGAACCACCTAAGCAACAAAAGTTCAAAATTTCCAAACTATGTACTGTGCAACCACTACAGTATCACAGGTACTGGAACTGTATGTCCCGTTTCTCCTTGCCCCTTCTGAAGACCTTTGCACTTGTGGGCCTTGGTTGCACAGGGGTGGACTTACAGTGGGTACAAAATTGTTCATTGCCTGGGGTCAGCCAGTCCCATAATTTTCTATTGGTTACATAGACTGAAGAACATGGTAGCATGGTAGGGACTGAACTCATGGAGGTTGGACAATAGCTGGAGTTTCAGTTGGCAATAGAGCTGGTGCTGGGCCTTTGATGTGGGAGTAGATCAAAGCACACTAGGGAAGTGTTTGTGCTTGTGGAGCCAGCTGCTGCACACTTAGGCCTGGTCTACACTACAAAGTTAGGTTGACCTGGCTGCCTTGCGTCAACCTAGTTCTGCATGTTTCTACACTTAAATTTGTCTCCCACTCATATAACTGCTCCTTTACAGCAATGTAGTAAAACCACCTCCCTGAACAGTACTGAGACATGGTTGATGTCCTGAGGTTGATGCAGCACAAGTGTAGCCACTGCATTACTTTTGTCAACCCTAACAGTCCTCCAGCAGCTGTCTCACAATCCCTGACCCTGACTGCTCTGGTCACAATTGTGAATTCCACTTCCCAGGGATCATGTACACTGGAAGCCAGTTCCCCACCCCCTTTAAAAAGCCCACATATTTTTGAAATGCCTTTTCTTGATTGCCCAGCTTGGCATGAACACCTAGCAGCTCTCCATTGTAATATACAACTGCCCAGCTGACCATACTAGCTACATGGTCCAGACATGCTCTGTCTTGGAGTGGGCAGGAGATATTGGATCTCCTGGGCTTGTGGGGAGAAGCTATACAAGCACAACTATGGACCAGCGGTAGAAACATTGATATCTACAAGCCGATTGCACTGGGATTCAGGAGAAGGAGTATGACAGGGATCAGCAGAGGCGCCATGTGAAAGCCAAGGAACTGTGTCAGGCACCCTAGAAGGCCAGGGAAGCCAACAGTCAATCTGGTGCAAAGTTGCAGACCTGCTGCTTTTATAAAAAGTTGCATACCATATTTGGTGGAGACCCCACCACCACCCCCAGAACACTGTGGATACCTCTGAGGAGCCCCAGTCCTAGGCCCAGGAGTGAACAGTTAGGACAAGGAGGAGGAAGAGGATGGGGAACATGGGACTGGGGTCCAGCTATGCTGCAAGCCAGGACCTGTTTGAGACTCCACTGCATTCCAGTGAGTCCTGGCATTCAAGCACAGGTGAGTCTGATGCAGGGGAAGAAACTCGGCGAACACTCCCAACTTAGCAGGACACATGTTAACTTTTCATTAATTTATTCGTACTAGAAGAGGTAAAGGTACAACAGAGAAAGGGAGTGTTATCTGTTTTTCATTCCACTGTACCATTAGGCAGGATGGGCCATACAGAGAAGTTTGTTTATGGACACAGGGATGTCCCTTGAATCTTCCTGACAGATCTTGATGAAATTTTCATGGAAGTACTCTGCAATCCCCTCCCAAAGGTTTCTAAGGATGGCAGCCTCATTTCTTCCTCCACAGTAGGACACTTTTCCATGCCAGTTAGTGATAATTTCGGCAGCGACTATTGAAGCACACAGCCTAGCTGCATACAGGCCTGGGTGGCCTTGGGATGCCAACAGCAGCTGTGCTCTGTGCCTATGTTATCATCAGGAGTGAGATATCAGCAAAATAGTATGCTTATTCAGTGCCATTGCCCTATGCTCATAGTTCTTGCAACTGAGTAATTCCCTCCTCATTTCCTTCACCCTGATGGGCCATACTTACCATGGCTGGCACAGGTGCCAGCTTCCTCTGGGCCCCAGGGGTACTCAAACCCCTACTCTGCCCCAGGCTCTGCCCCCACCCCTGTTCTACAGCCCCTGCCCTGCCTCTTCCCACCGAGTTCTGCCCCCTCCTTTGAGCGCACCGCATCCTCACTCCTCTCCCTCCCCCATCCAGCACCTCCTGCATGAGACGGAACAGCTGATTGCAGAAGGTGGGAGATGCTGGGAGGGAGGAGGAGGAGTTTGTCAGTGAGGCTGCAGGCAGATGAGACGCGCTGGGTGGGAGAGAGGAGCTGGCTGCTGGTGGGTGCTCAGCACCCACTAATTTTTTTCTGTGGGCGCTCCAGGGCTCACGCACCCCCGGAGTTGGCACCTATGATTGGTTGGTGCTGTGAGTGGCACCATGCACAAGCACTGTGATGCAGAAGGATCAATAAACATGTCTTGCTTAAAACTGTAAGGGAGCAAGGGAAAGGAGTTCTGAACCTTAACATTCGCTCTCTATTGTGACTATACTGATAATGGTACCTCGGTGGGTTTTATCTGTAGCTGCTACTGTCATGGCCTTGAGGGGTTCCATCTCCACATCCACAGAATGTCTGAACCAGTTAAGTAGGAGAAAAAGAGAACTAGAGATTAAATGTTCAATGAGATCCTGCAAGTCAGGCCTGCATCAGACTGTGAGCAAAGGACCTGGAGGATGAACATAATAGACATCCTGTAGAAGAGAAGATGACAGGAGAAAAGCCTAGGTATCCCAGCCGGAAAAGGAGATGAAGATGCCCCAGGACATCATGGGGCTTCTTTGGCAGCAAACACAGATGCTGCTGACTCTTGTGGACATACAGGTTCAACAACCAGACTTGACTCCCTTCGCAGTCCATGGAGAACTCCATTACAGTACTTCTCTGCACTCCCATCCTCAACATTTTATGTGGCATCAGGGCTACATCCATAACCCTACCACTCCACCCTACGGGACATACGGGACAATCAGCTTCATATACACCATGAAAGCCACGGTTGCTGTCTGTGTAGGTAAAATGGGCTTGAATGTTCTTCCTCCGGTTAAGTTCTATTCTGTGAATTTACTAAGTTTTTAATATATTTACTTTTAAATTGTATAGATCTTTCTTTGCACTGATTGTTACTGAATGAAATTCTAGTCTTTGGAAAACAATTCATATTTGTTAGTTTGCAACATATACTGCAGAGTGCCTAGCAGTTCTGAAAGCAGCCACTTGTTACTGTACGGTGTGATACAACCCACAGGATCAGTGACAAACAGTGTAACAATCAAGTGTCCAGCAAGCATCGCAAAAATCAATAGGTGCATTGATAGTGTTATATTCATAGATGTGCACCAAGCACCACACAATTCCTAACAGGCCTCAAAACAGCAAGGCCATGTAGAACACAGTACACCACATTACTGTGGCTCTCTGTTAAAATGCTCTTTCAAAGTCTCCCTGAGCTGTATAGGTCCACATTGAGCTCTTCTAATAGCTCTTGTGTCTGCTGTTCAAAGTCATCAGACAGCTGCTGCACCTCCGCCCTTCATCCCGGCAGCAACTTTCCCCCCCCATTTGCTACTGGGTATTATACAAGACGCAGCAGGCAGCTATAACTATTGGGATTTTTTTTCCACTGAGATCCAGTCTTGTGAATAAACTATTCCAGCATCTGTTCAATCTACCAAAAGTGCATTCAACTCATTCTACATCTGCTGATCTGGTAGTTGAACCTTTCCTTGGTGCCAATGTATGGCTCCATGAGCCAGGGAGGCAAGGGATAGGCTGGGTCCCTGAGGATCATTATTTGGATTTCAACATCACCAATGGCAATCTGCTGGTCGGGAAAGAAAGTCCCTGCTTGTGGCATTTTGAACAGTCCTGTTTTCTTTAAGCTGCAACCATAATGCATCTTCCCTGACCAGCTAACACTGATGTCAGTGAAGCATCCCCAGTGATCCAACGCTTTCATAATCACAGAAAAGCAGCCCATTCTGTTGATATACTCTGTAGCAAGGTGAACTGGTGCTAAAATAGGGTTGTGTGTGTCATCTATTGCTCCACCACAGTTCAGGAACTCCATTGCTGCAAATGCATCCACTATGTCCTGCATGTTTCCAAGAGTCCACATTTCCTGTGTAGCAGGAGACAATAGCCCTGCGCACTTGCATGGCAATGGCCCCCACAGTGGATTTTCCAACTCCAAAATGATTTCCCACTAATTGGTAGCAATCCAGCATTGCAAGGGTGATGGGTTCGGTCACAGAGATCCTCTTGGGGCTGTCACCTGATGTGCTCAAGTTACCTCTGAGTCCGTTTTCCCTGCCAGCTGGGGACTCCAGAACTCTGCCTTGTTGAGCGAGACATGCTAGCCTGCTGCAACACAGACCTAGGTCTGGTCCACACCCCCAAAGCTGCAGACTTTAATTAAAAACTGCCCCATAGGTTCCCTGCCTCCATTACCCAGACACCCAGCTCCCAATGGGATCCAATGGATCCAAACCCCAAATAAATCAATTTTACTCTGTATAAAGCTTATACAGGGTAAATTCATAAATTATCCACCCTCTATAACACTGATAGAGAGATATGCACAGCTGTTTGCTCCCCCAGGTATTAATCACTTATTCTGGATTTTTTAATAAACAGAAGTGATTTTATTAAGAATGAAAAGTAGGATTTAAGTGGCACACAGATCTAGGAATGTGGTCTTGCACATCCAGAAATTCTGTAGCCACTGATCCTTGTCCCAAACCTGCATTACGATTCAATCCCACTACTCAGTACTTGTTCCCAGGGCCGTCCCTGGGGGGGGGGGGGAGCTGGAATACCCCCCCTTCCATACTAAGTCCTGTCCCGCCTCTTCCCGCCCCTGTTCCGCCCCATCCTCCCTCCCCTCCACTGCTTCCCTCAAGCCATCACCCCTGCCCCGCTTCTTCCTGCACCTGCTCTGACCCCCCCCCTCCACTCCACCCCTTCCACCAAACCCTCACCCCACCTCTTTCTGGCTTCTGCCCCCTCCCCCCCAAGCAATGCTGGGAGCCAGTGGGGTGGGGCAGAGCGATGTGGGCGTGGGCTGGGGCCGGATCGCTTGCTGCTGCTGGCACCAGGCCCCCTGCTAATGCCCCAGGCCACCCTGGACCCCACGTCCCCCTGAAGTTCTTCTTACAGCTCTTCAAATACAATAGGATTGCTTTTAATGCTTATGACAACAGTGCAGAGCTATGTAGGCTCCATGCGTCTGTCACAGATGGTAGACAGCAAGAAAGGCTGCACAGGTTTGTGGGATTTTTTTAAAAAGGCATGAAAATTATGGGATATAGATGACATTACAGAATGGAGAAAGTTTCATGTTGGGAAGTTGACCCCTTGCTCCCAGTGACCCCTGCACAACTCATTTCCATCCCACTATGCATTGCTAAAAATTCCCAAAAGACAGTGCCCGGGATGGTGGTGGGTTTCACACTGGGATATCTCCCCATGATGCACCACATTGCATGAGTGGATTTACCATGAAACAAACCGTGCAGTGGCACGGGACACCCAATGACCGGGGGCCCCGTAAAATGCAGGACAAATCTCATCTGACAACCTGCCCCTGAGTCTCGGCCTGCAGTGCAGCAGGGCTCAGGCAAGCAGGCTGCCTGCATGCCAGCCGGTGGCTCCATGCTGCTCCCAGAAGCGGCCAGCTGCTGGCACATCTCTGTGTGTCCTTGGGGGGGGGGGGTGTCTTTGCGCACTGCCCCTGACCCAAGTGCCAACTCTGCAGCTCCCATTGGCCAGGAACTGTGGCCAATGGGAGCTGTGGGGGCGGCACCTGCAGGTAGTGGTGTGCGGAGACCCCATGGCCCTCTCTGCCTAGGAGCCACTGCCGGGGGCGGGGGGAGTGTGTGCCGGTCACTTTGGGAGCCATGCTGCCCGAGGTAAGTGCCACCCCCCGACCTCCTCCTGCACCCCAACCCCATGCCCCAGCCCAGAGCCTGCCACACCCCCTCCTGCACCAATCAAGGTACCCCACTTTATTTTCATTTACTTCCTATTACTTATAGGACGAGGATGAAGAAAAAAGAATGAAAAATGTGGGGAGATAAGAGAGGATGTTTTTTTCTTGGCTGGGTCCCAAGGGAGGGCCCCCAAAAATGAAGCTGCGCACAGGGCCCCACTAACTCTAAATCTGCCACTGCCACACTGTGCATTGAAACAACTCCTGGTGAATATACGTAGTGTCGATGCAAGAAGCCAAGTATGTACGTGCACAAGTGATATACTAACTGCAGTGGCTTTCTGCCATCGTGACTTGTGTCAACCAAACACTGATGCATCAACCAAAGACTAATAAGCAAACACTGACAGAGGCAGATTTTTCTCAAATGTTTACAGTTCATTCTCAGATTTCAACCCAGGTGGGTTTCAAACTTCAAAGTTGCAGGCTTATGTTCAGCATGACTTGCGTCAACCAAACACTGACTGACACATCAGTCAAACACTAATAAACAATGCAGATATGGTGTTGGTGTGCAGCAGAACAGAAGCATGGCCATACTGGGTCAGACCAAAGGTCCATCTAGCCCAGTATCCTGTCTTCTGACAGTGGCCAGTGCCAAGTGCCCCAGAGGGAATGAGCAGAACAGGTAATCATCAAGTGATCCATCCCATCGCCCATTGAGCTTCTGGCAAACAGAGGCTAGGGACACCATCCCTACCCATTCTCGCTAATAGTGCAGGGCTAATGAGGGGGTAGATTTACACTAAATGTTTGTATAGACAAGCCATAAGGGACTTACTCAAAGTCACACAGGAAGTCTGTGGCAGAGCAGGGAATTGAACCCCAGAGCAGAATATTTACATGAAATATTAAACACAGATAATGCTACATGAGATTAGGCTACATCAAATTGGCTAGGTTTAACTTCCAGTATGCTGAACCAGGGTAAGTATCTGGTCAGATCTCCCATTTGTTGGTAATTCTGGCCTGGATAGTAGTTTCCCTTGGATGTGTACATTGAAGGGACTCTGTGCATAGAAGCTTATGTTGGAGTTGGAAACAGAGTGCTACATTCATGATAACACGCACACGCACACACACCCCACAGCACCTCATGCCCATGAGGGGCTAGGACAAGCTGGCCCAGAATCTTCTGTGTGAAAGAACAGAATGTTAGGGCAGAAGGTTCCATGGAGGTTGGGAATGACAGTTGGAGCTGGGCAGTTGGATGGGGGTGGAAAGTGCAGCGGCAGCAGCAGAACCTTCTAGAGGCGGGGAGGAAGGAACAGGCAGCAAGGGAGGGGTGGGGATGGATCGGCGCCTGTCCTATATACCCTATACCCTCCCTGTTCCAGGTCTAGGCAGTGACCGAAGGCCACAATGTAATTAACACACAGGCTGACCTGGGAGGCAGGGCAGAGCCACTCCATGCTGTGGCAGGTCCAGAGACATAACTCCCCATGCCTGCCCATAGGCACACAGGAGTAGGAAATAATGTTCCTAAAGGCTGGTCCAGAGTTGTTGCCCCCAGTCCATGACTGGTGCAGAGTGGGGCTGGAAAGCAGGACCACAGGCCTGCCTCCTCACCAGCCTTCCCCTCCACCACATGCACAACCTCATGAGCAAGGGCCAGGTGTCTGCCTGGCCCTTTCTAGGAGCGGGGAAATGATCTTTGACTACCACACCCCACCCTCCCACCTCTCACCCACACACGGGCCAGGCATGGTTGGTTTCTAGTCTTGATAAGCAGGGCCGGCTTTGCGGGGCCCAATTTGAATAGTTTCGATGGCAGGTCCTTCACTCGCTCCGGGTCTTGGGTGGCACTGAAGGACCCGCTGCCAAAATGCCGCCAAAGACCTGGAGCGCCGCCGGGTGAGTAAAAATTAAAAAGGCGCCTAAGTTAGGTGTTCTTCTTTAGGGCGCGGGGTCCTCTTAGGCGCAGGGCCCGATTCGGGGGAATCAGGGGAATCAGCCTAAAGCCGGCCCTGTTGACAAGTTTTTAAAAAAATATTTTAATCACACTGTGCCCTGCCAGCAGGGGGATGAAACTGCTCAGCAAAACCCTTTTAATAATCTGTTTTTAAAGTAGGGTGACCAGAAAGCAAGTGTGAAAAATCAGGACAGGGTAAGGGGTAATAGGTGCCTATATAAGAAAAAGACCCAAAAATCGGGACTGTCCTATAAAATCGAGACATCTGGTCACCCTATTTTAAAGAGAGTTTCTAAGAAGCACAGTGGCATTAGAGACAAAAGCCAGTTGAAAAAAACCAACAGTGCCCTGCAGAAAATGAAAGCACACTGAAAAAAAATAAAAGTGAATCCTCCTGAAAAGATAAATGCTATCATCTTTCACTGCAGAGTGGGTAGGTGCAGAGAGTGTAAATTGCTGCCTGACCTGTTTTTGTTTATACCATATATCAAAATGAAAACCCATTTCTTTTATCACCAATGGCTACATCTTATCTCTGGGACAATAGCTAGCTAGTTCTGATGAGGAGTAAACATGTAAGATTCAGACACCACCCAACCCTAATTACAGCTGTATACCACACATTCCAGCTCTCAGAGTAGTCCCAAAGTGTCAAAAATCCAGATTCACTCTCCTATAGTTAAAGTTAAAACTTTTGATTTTATATTTATCCATCTTTTTACTTAAAGCTTGACTCTTATAATTGCTCTTAAATCTACATGGCTACTTGTATTGCCTTGAAATTTGGTATGCCTCAGGGGGGTGCATGGTTCTGTTAATGATCCAAATTTGGCACTAATTGACCAAGTAGTTCCCAAGATACAGCCCCCCAAAAAACTGCTTTTCTTAAAGTTAACAGATTTTGATAACCTATTTGCTAACAGAGAGAGAGCTCAAAGAAGGGCTCAAATAATCACACTAGAGTTTCCAAAAAGCACAGGTTACCCCAACAGAGTGTCTTGCACACACCAGCCCTTTGGGGGAAATCAAATTAAAATGCTCTTTCAAAAAGACAAGAGTTTACTTCTCCAGATAAGCATTAGAATAAACTCAAGAATCTTTCATGCCTCATAGATCAGGGATTCTCAACCTTTTTCTTTCCGAGCACCCTCTCTCCCCTAAAAACTCCAGGGCCCACCTGTGCTACAACAGCTATTTTTTGCATATAAAAGCCAGGACTCACATTACGGGGGGAGGGAGGGGTAGTAAGCTGGCCAGTTGCCTAGGGCCCCACACCACAGAGGGTCCTGTGAAGCTAAGTTGCTCAGGCTTCAGCTTCAGCCCCAGGTGGCAGGTCTCAGAGCCCTGGGCTTCAGCCCCACATGGTGGGGCTTTGGCTTTCTGACCTAGGCCTCAGCAAATCTAATGCCAGCCCTGTTTGGCAGCCCCCCTGAAACCTGCTTGCCCCAGACCCCTAGTTGAGAAGCACTGTCCTAGATTACACTGATCATGCATGGACTGAAGAATTCAAATATTATTTGTATGTCTTCAATACCCGCCAGATCAGCGGGCGGGGATCCAGCAGGGATCGATTTATCACATCTTGTTTAGATGCGATAAATCGACCCCAAGCGCTCTCCCATCGACTCCTATACTCCACTGCCACGAGAGGCACAGGCGGAGTCGACGGGGAGCGGCAGCAGTCGACTCACCACAGTGAAGACACCATGATAAGTTGATCTAAGTACGTTGACTTCAACTATGTTATTCACATAGCTGAAGTTGTGTAATTTAGATCAATTCCCCCCGCCTCCCCACCCAGTGTAGACCAGGGCTTAGTTTTTAAAGTTTCACATTTGCTGGCTAGCTCAAGGAGAGACACAGTAGGCCTTTGAACACCAATGTAAATTTGAGTCCCACACAGGGCAGAAATTTGTAAAAGGTTAACCTGCAAGTTTGTAATTTTATTGGGTGAAGGAGAAATGCAATTTCTAGACTAGATGACCCTTGTGGTCCATTCTAACCTTATGATTCTATTATTATATTTTTGTTTTAAAATAGACATGTGAATGCTTTCTGGCAGGGGAGGGGACTATTAGGAGGTGAAGGGAAGATGGGGAATGAGGTGAGAGGGTCTTTGGACTGCACTGAGAGCAGGGGGATAAATGGGGATGGGTTGTAGGTAGGGCCCTACCAAATTCACAGTCCATTTTGGTCAATGTCATGGTCATGGGATTTTAAAAATCATAAATTTCATGATTTCAGATATTTATATCTGAAATTTCATGGTGTTGTAATTGTAGGGGTCCTGACCCAAAAGTTGTGGGGCATCACAATATTGTAGGGGGGATTGTGGTACTGCTACCCTTATTTCTGCAGTCCTGCCTCTAGAGCGAGGTGGTTGGAGAGCGGCGGCTACTGGCCAGGAGCCCAGCTCTGAAGGCAGAGCCGCTGCCAGCAGCAGCACAGAAATAAGGACGACAAGGTATAGTATTGCCACCCTTACTTTTACACTGCTGCCTTCAGAGCTGGGCCCCCAGTCAGCAGCCACCCCTCTCCGGCCACCCAGCTCTGAAGGCAGCAGCGCAGAAGTAAGGGTGGAATGATATAATATTGCAATCCAAAAGTAAGGATGGCAATACTGTGATCCCCCTAAAATAACCTTGCAAGTCCCCTGCAAATCCCTTTTGAGTCAGAACCCCCAGTTTGCAAAACGCTGGTCTTCCCCATTAAATCTGTATAGGATAGGGTAAAAGCACATAAAAGACCAGATTTCACGGTCCGTGACACATTTTTCATGGCCATGAATTTGGTAGAGCCCTAGTTATAGGAGAGGTGAGAGGGGTTGTGGAGCTCACGTGAGGGAGAGGAATACTAAGGGGTAAGCAGCTGAGAATAGATATGCTTTACACATATCAGAAACTTTCCAGCACTGGGCAGGATGGGAGGGAACACACAGGGCTGGAATGGAACAGAGCTGATGTTTCAGGCTGTAGTCATCTCCATGAGGTATTCTCTCTGAGCTGAGGACATCCCATTGAAATGAGTGGGCCACTTAACACTTCTCTGCGCTTGCAGCTTTGAAGTTTGAAACCTACTCTGAGCAGAAATCTGAGAATGTACTGTAAACATTTGGGAAATATTTGCCTATTTATTAATTTTGGAGATGTGTAATTGAGTACAGCAGAATATTTGTTGGTTGAGAGGAGGGATTTAGGGACTGGATGGGGTAGACCTGGGGCATGGCTGGGGGCTGGGAAGGATGCTGGGCTGAAGCAGGCTAGTAAGGGAAGAAGCCCAAGCTCAGTTAGGGTTAGGTCAGCAGTGGTCATAGGGAGGACCCAGTTCAGTCAATGTACAGCTTGGGCTACATAACCAAGGTAGCATGCAGCCCTCTAGTAACCTGTGATGTGTTTGCACCATCATAAGGCAGGAAACACCAAGCAACTTCTTACCTGTTAATGTACCAACTAATGACTTGGGAGCTGAAATTTTGGTGGGAAGATTATTATAGTGGAGAATTGTGGGGCAGGGGCAATCTTAAACACAGCTTAACTCTGGTTTTCACAAGTTTGAGTTTTGCTGCACTCAGCATTCTGGAAGGGCACAAACCCTCACAGGGAAACCTTAACTCTGCATTAATGAAGTTTTGCTATTTAATGTGTATAGTTGCAAGCTTCCCTTGCCAGCCTCCTCTTTCAGGGATCTAACATTTAGGCACCACTTTACAAGTGCGCCTCTATTGTGCTGGAACATTTCGGATGGCGTACTGTTTTACCTGAACAATGTTGCTAGGGTTTCTTCCAGAGCACATTGGCCTTCATTTAAACCCCATATGCCTGGGAAACTGACCAGTTGCTGACAACTAACATCAGCATTGGATCTTTCTGAACCTCTGATGAAAAAATTAAACTGCTAATGTAGATTTAAGCCAGTGTGTAAATGGGAAAGGTATGAATTTAAGCCACTATAGTTACACTGGTATAACCTCCAGGTGGACACTTATTGCAGTGAGCAACTTTTTTTAAATTTAGCTTGGGAATGGGCTTAAACTAAACTCAAAAAAGTCACTCATCAGCCCCATAAGTCAAGGGGACAGGGGGTGACACCACCTCTCTACACTCAAGTCCATGTTCTAAATCCCTCTGTAATTAGCACAATGTGACCCAATGGCCAGAGTCCATCTACTTCCACTTTCCTAGTGGGGGTAATGCAGCCTAGTGGCTAGGGTCCATACAGTGCCCTACTAGGGCAGTGCAACCCAATGGCCAGAGCCCACCTAATTCACCCCCTTAAAGTGGGTAATGCAGCCTAGCAGCCAGAGTCCATACAATGCACCCGTAGGGCTGTATAGCCCAATGGCCAGAGTCCACCCAATTCCCATTCCTTGATGGGGTAATACAGCCTCATGGCCAGAATCCAACCAACTCACCAGATGGGCCACCCCCTCTCAAAGGTGAGTGTCCAAGGTCCAGGCCCATCTCCTCCACCAGGTCCCAACCTAGGGCCCTGTTGGTGGCAAGTTCTCCTCACCAGTGGCCTGGCGGGAATCCTCCCAAAACATGCCAGCCCAAACAGTCTCAACACCATTCCCTTTGAGCCCTCCTTGGGTCACTTCCTACCTATTCCTCAGATTCAGCCAGATCCATGGCATCCTCTACATCACATCCTCTACATCACATCTAGCCTCTACATTCTGGGGTACAGCCCTCTCTTCTGCTGAAGGGCACAACAAGCCTCCTTCTCCTTTGATAATTCCCCCTGACTGAGGGGCTCTACAGGCTTTTATACCTGACTTCCAGGTGCCGCATGCCCAGCAGAACCCCAGGGGTGGGGCTTCCTCTGCTAGGAGGGAAGGATTAACCCCTACCGTACCAGTGCAGGGCTGATCTGCCCAGTCACAGTCATTTTTATAGTGGGATAAGAGTGTCCACACAGGGGTTATACTGGCTGGCTGAGAGAAGTGAGTACTTACACTTAATTCAATGCACTTCTCTGTCGGTAATGTAATAACTTTTGAACACCTCATCCAATCAAATCCAAAAATTCAGGAAATGCCAGAACCTTATTGATTTTGGTGAACTACATTGAAAAAAACAGGAGAGGGAAATGGAGGACACGCAAAGTCACTTGCATTTGGCTAGCAGAGCCAGCAATTTCTACCACCTCTGTAATTAACTATAGATCAAAGAACCAGTTGATGGCAGGCAGCCATTATCACATTCCAGCACAACAACACCCCCCATTTTACCTAGACTGCTGATCTTCCCAGCCCAGTGCAGTTTAAAATGTTGACAACCTGAAAGACTTCTCTCCTAGTCAGAAAGAAAGAAATGTGAAGATGGTGTGGGGGAATGGGGGCACACACAGAGACCCTGGCATGGTGGGGGGAATAAGGGACCCTTGCATGGGGGTAGAGGGAAAGGAGGAGCACACAGGCCCCTGACATGAAGGGGAAAATTGAGGACAATGGTAGGGGGTAGGAGGACATGGGGCATACACAGACCCCTGGCTTGTGATGGAGGGGGAAATGGGGGGACTCAGAACACCTGGCAAGGGGGGAAGAATGGGGGATCCTGGAGTGGGGGAAGGGAGAATGGAGGGCCACACAGAGCCCCTGACATTGGTGAGCATGTGGAGGGGCTGAAGGGAGTCCTTACAGAGGAGGGGGATGGAAGGGCAGCACATAGGGAGCTTGTGGGCGGGGGTGGGGGAGAGAATGGAGAAACATATGGAGCCCCTAGAGTATGCAATGAGCTTAGCCAACAAAGTGTGTGTGACCAGTATAACTGGTCAAACTTTCCTATATAGCCAAGTCCTAAGACTTAATACCTAGTATCAACTGGGCTTTAAAAACACTTTATATTTCCTATAAATAAAACAAGTAGTACTCTGACAAGGTGTAGTGGGGTGGTTACCCCGCTCCTGACATAAGAGGCATGAGAACAGTTTGGGGAAGCTGACTGAGTAACTGACCACAGGTGTGGCCAGCTCATTCAGGGCCCAGCTGGCTCTGATAAGAGGGCTGTGGGCCAGGAACTGAGAGAGTCTTACTCTATCCCTGAAGTGGGAAGGGCTAGCTGCCTGGGAGTTAGGTACTTGAGATGGAGCAGTGCTGGGGAAGGGTAAAGGAAGTTGGGGAGCTCCAGCCTGGTAAACCCCCAGGCTGCAGGCTTTGTTGAAGGCCTACAAAAGGTACTGGGGCTGCGGAGGGGTAGCCTGGGGATAGGCAAAGGCAGCAGGTCTGACCCTCTTGCCAGTGATAAGTGGCCTTTACAGACTGCAGTGAGCATGGACTAGAGATGATGACTGGCAGTAGCCACTGAGGCAAGGTGGGGATAGAGGGTTGGGGGTTCCTCTGGGAGGGGAGACCCACAGAGTGGGGGTACTGCTGGAGCAGAACCCTGAGGTAAAAGAGCACTGGGGTCTGGGAGGGACATGGGGCCTGAGGCAGGTGAGACACTGGCTAGTAGAGGGTTATCTGAGGCTAGAAAAGAGCTAATTCCCAGATGACCAGCAGGAGGTGCTGCATTGGTGAGTCTTGACCTCGCTACACAAGGGTTCTCTATTTTCATTTGTAAGTTCTTCAGGGTAAATAGTCTATCTGGTTTGTTTTTACAAAGTATCGTACATGCTTGCAGCATTAAATAAATGATATTGTAATTCCATTTTCCAAGAAAGAAAGGGAAAAACCACTGCTCACCTGACAAACAAGCAAAACTAAGTTCACACCCATTCTTGTCTAGAAGTTGGCCCATCACGAGACCTATATTTACTGAGAAATAACACATTCCTCAGTTAGGTTTATCAGTACAAAAACTCTGACTATTGTCTTTTCCTTCCTCTCTTAGATTACTGAAACACACAGACAAGTTTCCCCTTTCATAGCTGCAAGTGTTAAGATCTTTCTTGTCTTGGAATTTCTATTACTTATGGTAGAAGACTGTCCTCAGTAGAAGTGAAGAATGTAAAAGGAGATAAATTAAAATTGATTAGCTGACCAACAGAAGAAAAGAGAAGAACTGCGCATTCATCCAAATATTCTAGCTCTTCTAGCAGAGGAGTGTCCACCATTTCCTTAATTGCTTTTTAATTCCTCTCCAGAGCTTTGGATGGGGTGGAGTGGGAACCCCCTGCTTTTGCAGTATTGTTAACAATAAAAGTCATCATTATGATCTGACATTGGAAAAAAAATCAGCTGGAAGTTAACCCTCTAACCTTCTTATAGACTGCCAAGGTTTAAAGAGACTGTGTCTTTGAAACAGCATTAATTAAATTGTGTACAGCAACTTGAGGTGTCTGCATAAAATGCTACAAAATCAAGTCCACTTCAAATGCTCAATCTGCAAGTTGCCAAGAACCTTCTTAGAGAAGCTCTCAATTCCCACTGACTTCTGTTTGTACGTTATATATTCTCAAGGAGCTTCTGCATCAGTCTTACGGATGGTGCTGAGCATGTTCATCTCTCATTGACTTTCTGGGCATTGAAGGTTTGCTACTACACAGGAGATGATCAATGCCTGGCAGAATTGCTAATTAAAGACCTGATCATGCACCGCATGGAAGAACTCCAACTGTCTCTGATGGGAGCAAGATTAGTCCCTAAATGTGGTATGAAAACTATTGATGAAGAATATGAAATGCTAAGGGTTTGTCTACATGGGAAAAAAATTTTGGAATATGTTTTTGCATATAAATATTTGTGAAATAACTAATCAGAAATAAGTGAACCTCAATTGCTGGTTTTAACCAACTTCCCTTCAAATGGGGAACTTCAATCACCCTGACATCTGCTGGGAGATCAATACAGCGGTGCACAGACAATCCAGGAAGTTTTTGGAGAGTGTTGGGGACAACTTCCCGGTGCAAGTGCTGGAGGAACCAACTAGAGGCTGTGCTCCTCTTGACCTGCTGCTTACCAACAGGGAAGAATTGGTAGAATTAAAGTAGAAGTGGGTGGCAACCTGGGCAGCAGTGACTATGAGATGGTAGAGTTCAGGATCCTGACAAAAGGAAGAAAGGAGAGCAGCAGAATGCAGACCCTGGACTTCAGAAAAGCAGACTTTGACTCCTTCAGGGAACTGATGGGCAGGATCCCGTGGGAGGCTAATACAGGGGTCGGCAACCTTTCAGAAGTGGTGTGCCGAATCTTCATTTATTCACTCTAATTTAAGGTTTCATGGTTTTAGAAGGTCTCTTTCTATAAGTCTATAATATATAACTAAACTATTGTTGTATGTAAAGTAAATAAGGTTTTTAAAATGTTTTAGAAGCTTCATTTAAAATTAAATTAAAATGCAGAGCTCCCCGGACTGGGGGCCAGGACCTGGGCAGTGTTAGTGCCACTGAAAATCAGCTCGCGTGCCGAAGGTGGCACGTGTGCCATAGGTTGCCTACCCCTGGGCTAATATGAGGGGAAAGGAGTCCAGGAGAGCTGGCTGTATTTTAAAGAAGCCTTATTGATGCAGGAACAAACTATCCCGATGTGCAGAAAAATAGCAAATATGACAGGCAACCAGCTTGGCTTAACAGAGGAATCTTCTGTGAGCTTAAACACAAAAAGGAAGCTTACAAGAAGTGGAAACTTGGACAGATGACTAGGAAGGAGTATAAAAATATTGCTCGAGCATGCAGGGGTGTAATCAGGAAGGCCAAAGCACAATTGGAGTTGCAGCTAGCAAGGGATGTGAAGGGTAACAAGAAGGGTTTCTACAGGTATGTTAGCAACAAGAAGAAGGTTGGGGAAAGTATGGGACCTTTACTGAATGGGGGAGGCAACCTAGCGACAGATGATGTGGAAAAAGTTGAAGTACTCAATGCTTTTTTTTTTTTTTTAAATTCCCCCTCAGTCTTCACAGACAAGGTCAGCTCCCAGACTGCTGCATGGGCAGCACAGTATGGGAAAGAGGTGAGCAACCCTCAGTGGTGAAAGAACAGGTTAAGGATTATTTAGAAAAGCTGGATGTGCACAAGTCCATGGTCCAGATCTAATGCATCTGAGAGTGCTGAGGGAGTTGGCTGATGTGATTGCAGAGCCATTGGCCATGATCTTTGAAAACTCGTGGTGATGAGGGGAGGACCCGTATGACTGGAAAAAGGCAAATATAGTGCCCATCTTTAAAAATGGGAAGAAGGAAAATCTGGGGAACTATAGACCAATCAGCCTCACCTCAGTCTCTGGAAAAATCATGGAGCAGGTCCTCAAGGAATCCATTTTGAAGCACTTGGAGAAGAGGAAGGTGATCAGGAATAGTCAACATGAATTCACCAAGAGCAAGTCATGCCTGACCAACCTGATTGCCGAGATAATTGGCTCTGTAGATATGGAGAAAGCTTTAGCAAAGCTTTTGATATGGTCGCCCACAGTATTCTTGCCAGCAAGTTAAAAAAGTATGGACTGGATGAATGGACTCAAAGGTGGACAGAAAGCTGGCTAGATCATTGGTCTAAATGATAGTGATCAATGGCTCGATGTCTAGTTGGCAGCTAGTATCAAGCGGCGTGCCCCAGGGGTCAGTCCTGCGGCCAGTTTTGTTCAACATCTTCACTAATGATCTGGATGGTGGGATGGATTGCTCCCTCAGCAAGTCCGCGGATGACACTAAGCTGGGGGGAGAGATAGATATGCTGGAGGGTAGGGATAAGGTCCAGAGTGAACTAGACAAATTGGAGGATTGGGCTAAAAGAAATCTAAGGTTCAACAAGGACAAGTGCAGAGTCCTGCACTTCGGATGGAAGAATCCCATGCACTGCTAGAGGCTAGGGACCGACTGGCTAAGCAGCAGTTCTGCAGGAAAGGCCCTGGGGACTACAGTGGACAAGAAGCTGGATATGAGTCAGCAGTGTGTCCTTGTTGCCAAGAAGGCTAACAGCATATTGGGCTGCATTAGTAGGAGCATTGCCAGCAGATCAAGGGAAGTGATTATTCCCCTTTATTTGATGCTGAGGCTACATCTGGAGTATTGCATCCAGTTTTGGGCTCCCCACTACAGAAAGGATGTGGACAAATTGAAGAGTCCAGCGGAGGGCAACGAAAATGATTAGGAGGCTGATTTATGAGGAGAGGCTGAGGGAACTGGGGTTATTTAGTCTGCAGAAAAGAAGAGTGATGGGGGGGAGGGGGATTTGATAGCAGCCTTCAACTACCTGAAGGGGAATTCCAGAGAGGATGGAGCTAGGCTGTCCTCAGTGGTGGCAGATGACAGAACAAGGAGCAATGGTCTCAAGTTGCAGTGGGGGAAGTCTAGTTTGGATATTAGGAAAAACTAGTTCACTAGAAGGGTGGTGAAACACTGGAATGGGTTAACTAGGGAGGTGGTGGAATCTCCATCCTTAGAGGTTTTTAAGGCTTGGCTTGACACAGCCCTGGCTGGGATGATTTAGTTGGGGTTGGTCTTGCTTTGAGCAGGGGGTTGGACTAGATGACCTCCTGAGGTCTCTTTCAATCATAATCTTCTATGATTCTATGAAATACATGCAGGGCCAGCTTTAACCTACTTCCCCTCAAATCAGTGCATCCACACAACAATGTCCTGTTGGATGACTCTGTGCATTCTGGGATTTTTTTTCTTGCAGGTCATTGTGGGATACCTACCAGAAGCCCAGAGTTCTGGGATCTGGGGTCAAACCAGCAGATTCCCATTCATCTGTCTCTTGCAAATTAGTGCCATTTTCAAACTGCTGCCAGACAGCCGTGATCTTGACAGTTATTTATATATTGACTCTGTTGTACTTATATTTGCAGTCACAGAGCTGGATGGGTTTAGGTGTGGGAGTCAGCTGCCATGCTGATTTGGATGGAGGACGAGGATGAAGTTGTCCAACTACTGGTGGATGAACTTCCTGGAGCAGCTTCACTTGGTGAAGTGCCAATTCTGGGCTCAGGAAACTAGCAGTAACTGGTGGGAGAAGGAGAAAGATGCAGACCTGGGATGATCAGCACTGGAGGCTGAATTTCATGATGACAAAGGTCACTTTCCTAGGAAATCTGTGCAGAGCTCACCGCAGAGCTGCACACCAACATGAAAATTCCCCTCTGAGTGGAGAAGCATATGGCTATCACCATCTGCAAGCTTGCCACCCCAAACTGCTACTGATCAATAGCTAAACAGATCAAATGTTGGGACTGTTGTCATGTGAGTGCATGCTGCTATCAAGAGGGTGCTGCTGCCTCAGGGTCAGAAAGGTTGGCAATGCACAGGAGGTTATTGATGAATTTGCATGGTTTGGATTCTCAAGTTGTACTGTGGCCACTGATGGGACCCACATGCCTATTCTTTGCCCCCCAAACCAGTCTTGCAGTTCATCAACAGAAAAGGGTATTTCTACATGGAGCTTCAAGGCCTGGTTGATACCATGGCAGGTTCACCAATATTAATATAGAGTGATCTTTAGCGACTTGGGCCTTTTTTTCTACAATGAAAAAGGGAAGTTTTGCTCCCAGGACTACTGTGGGCATTAAGGGTGTTGTGATTAACCCAGTTTATTCTCTATTTCAGCTTACAAGGCCTTTTACTGGACACTTGAACAGCTCCTGTTCAACTATACCTTGAGGAGTGGCAGAGTGACAGTAGTATGTCCATTTGGAAAGCTGAAAAGGAGACAGAGGTGCCTACCGACAAGACTGGAGGCTGTTGAGCAACAGCTGCTTGTTGTATTTTGCACAACAGCTATGAGAGCAAGGGAGAGACCCTCCCTGATGGGTGGGAAGCAGAGGTGCACAGCCTTTGGGAATGTTATGAGCAGCCAGCAGAAAGGCTGCCTCTGCAGACTGCAGCAAACAATCAGGAATGCCCCGTGCTTCCACTTGGACGCTAGAAAGTAAAATGAAATTTTATTATGCATTATGTAAGGATTTCATTAGTCTGTCTGTAAAATTTGATGAAATGCAATTTTGTTATGCTTTGCACAATGATTCCATGCAAGGACATTTTGTAATGCTGTTTAGCACATGTGATTTGATGAAATTGTATTGAACCTCTGTCAATAATATAGTGAATGTAAAGTAGTGAAGTTAATAAAAACCTTCACTGAATATAACACAAAGTTAGACTAGTGGAATATAAACTACAACAAAGAATAGTGCAACCTTTTATGGAACATAGTGCAGATGTGACATACATGCCTAAAGTGCTGTCCTGGTCACAAATGTGTGTGCATCCAGGGCTTCTGACTGCTGTCCTAGCCTTCAATCAGTGGTTTGTGTGCCTCCTCATGGCTGGGCCTAGTGTAGCACCTCCTCTATCTCAGTCAGGTCCTGCCAACAGCACCTTGGACCAAAGGGTGATCTGTCCCTTCTTGTGACTCAGCCCTCTGGCCAGGTCACTTAGGGCAGGGCCGCCCAGAGGGGGGGGGCAAGAGGGGCAATTTTCCCCAGGCCCCGAACCCCACAGGGGCCCCCACCAGAGTTTTTCGGGGGCCCTGGAGCGGGGCCCTTCACTCGCTCCGGGGGGCCCGGAAAACTCTTGCGGGGCCGGGCGCAGGAGCTTCTTCCGCTCCTGGTCTTCGCCGGCAGGGGGTCCTTCCGCTCCGGGGCGGAAGGACCCCTCACTGGCGAGTTACCGCTGAAGCAGGACCCGCCGCCGAAGTTCAGCTCGGTCTTCGGCGGTAATTAAGCGGCGGAGGGCCCTTCCGTTTTGGGACCCGCCGCTGAAGTGCCCTGAAGACCCACGGCGCGGGGCCCCCCGCCGCCGAATTACCGCCGAAGACCGGGCTGCACTTCGGCGGCGGGTCCCGGAACGGAAGGGCCCCCCGCCGCCGAAGACCCTGGGCCCCCAGAATCCTCTGGGCGGCCCTGACTTAGGGTATGTCTACAGTGCAATTAAAAATCCATGGTTAGCCCATGCCAGTTGGCTCAGGCTCTCAGGGATTGGGCCAAGGGGCTGTTTAATTGATGTGGACATTGGGGCTCAGGCTGCAACCTGGATTCTAGAACCCTGCGAGGTTGTGACCACCCTTCTGCCAGACCTGCAGCCTTTTATGCCAACTGTTGCTAATTGGTCACTTGGTCACAGCTGGAGAAGTAATAGATCCATCTATTAAACCTTTCCTGGCAGCTGAAGTGTGGGGTCTATGCACTCTATTACAAATGGTTAGGGAAGAAACAAGCACTCGTAGTTATAGGAGTGAAGATGGCCCCAGTGTTCACTATAGTGTAGTGCTGCTCCCAGTAGGCATTGTTCTCCATGGGCTTGGCAGGGTTGGGCTTGGAGTGAGGGTGCTGGGTAGGAACATTGTACCAAAATGTTCTCCAGCAGGACTGTCTGCTTCTGTATCAACTCCAGCAGCTGTTATTGCATGTTGTTATCTTTCTCCATGCTCTCCCTTGTCAATTTTCTGTTCTCTCTCTGCAAAAAGACCTTCCCCTTCACTCTTCTGTCATCTTATCCTTTTTCTGGAATGCAGACATGGAAATAGTTCCTCCGTTGTCCTCTTTTTTTCTTCATCCGGAGATTTGTCAAACTTCCAGAGGACGATAATACTCCAGTCTGTGGGGGCTGCATTGCTTCAGGTGCAGGAACTGAAGGAGGTGAGAAACAGAAGTAGTTATACAAATCATTTGTTGTCATAGAGACAAGGACAAAATGTTGCTTGTTCTTCAACTTCAGAAATAAATAAATGAGAAGCCTCTTCCCATTCTTGGTGAACTTGGAGATACTTTTCTGCTTTATCTCCCTTTTGTATAGGACCCGTGTACCAAGCCTGAGTTTGTGGTGGGCTGGAAGGGTTTGGGGAAGCAGGGACAAGTTAGCAATCACATGTGCACCTCTTCAGGCTGCCCTTACTTTGGAGGATGTTACGCTGAGGGGTGTCACCAAGAGGCAGATAAGAAGGCTCTTGTTTGAAATGGCAATGGGCAAACCAACAAGAGGTGCAGTGATGTTATTCAGCAGAAGGATCCCCCAGCGATGATGCAGGACTGGAAAGGCAGTGCTGTTTGTACAGGCAGCCCTAAGACTGCTGCATCGTCTTGCAATGTTTGTGCCAAAATAGAGCACTATCTCTGCCTTAAATTACCTTTTATAACACCCGCAAGTCAGTACAAAGTGCCCTGCAAAATAAGTTCTGAACCCAAGGGATTAACAATGATGAGAGGCTTATTAATAATAGCCATGAGTGCCTTATGATCTCTATGCATTGTGAAATGTCTCATGTTGGAAATACACCCTGTTTAAATGCTAAGATAGCTAAAAGCCCAGGGCAGTGCTCATACCGGGAAGCAAAGTATTTTTCTATATTGTTTTTTCTCTTTATGTACATGTTGTTTCCATAAACATGCCTGCCTTGCAATTTTTTCAACCCCTGCAGTGCTGCTAGTCTGACAGACAGGTTGATCCAGGTGGAACGCAATGCATTGCAGGATAGCAGTGGGAGGCCTGCCAAAGGCAGAAAAGTTAATCCAAAGTACAGATGTGTCCAAATGAACCTTTTTCTGAAATTACTCATCCTGAAATGAATTCCCTTTAAAAATGGATTCTCCAATTCACATCACAGATAATTTGAAAAAAAAAAAGAATTTCTGCGTGTGAATGCAAGGCAGTTTAATTAAAAAAAAACAAAAAACTTTCCAATGTAGACAAGCCCAAAGAGGAAGCTGGTGATAAGATAGAGCCTTTCACCTCCAGTTCACTGGTTAGAATCTGTCCCAGTCTGGTAGTGACTGAAAGCCATTGCTAACTGATTGCTCTTTGGCTGTCTATATGAAGCTGGTGAATAGGCTCCATCCAATGTCTATGAAGACTAGAACTATGCTTGGCTTCCTTGTTGGCAATGTCTGAAAGATCGAGGACTGAAGGAGCATGGGGACTGAACTACCCTGTAATTCAGTGAGATGCAACTCCCAGCTATAAAGCCACATGTGTTTCTTTGAGGCCCTGCATGCAGCTCCCAAGGATTCCCTGGTTAGGATCAGAAACCCTCTACTATACATTTTCTTGTGAGGTTGCAGGGGAAGTGCCAATCACCAGAGTAATCAGGACCCCTCCTATCCCCTCTGAGTAGCAGGAAAAACAGGGGAGAGAGAGTGAGTGCTGGTCCCCTAGTAGCTGAAAAAGGAGGAATGGGAAGATAGCATCAAATAGATTGAAGATAAATGCAAAATAATTATAGCCTGACATGGCATCCTAGCATTACTTTGAATTGTTTTCATCTTGAAGTTTTCTCAGTATGTTATGATGCTGAATCATACTGACACAAGGACATGAAACAAACATCACAATGCAAAGTAAAAAGGTTGTGTTATTATTACTTTGTGGCACTCTGTAACTCCATTCAGTGCTGAAGGGACTCACTTTATATTTGTGTTATTGCTCTAATTCTAAGTATCCCCTTGACAGCAGGTTTGAGGAACATTGCTGTGACCAGTGTAGAGAAGCTTGCATTGATGCTGCCTCTGCTGACCTGTTTTATACAAAAGGACATTTGTTTACAGAGCTGTTTTTGTTAAATATGCTGCTAAACACTTTCATTTCAAACAGTAAATTTCAGGAAAATGTTTTTAAAAGGTATTATTTCTGGCTATAATCAGATTTTAAGCACCCTCAAAGCTTGAAGGCTTGCTTGAACCAGAGGGTAAAAAAATATGTATGACTGTTAGGGAGTTCTTTTTCTAGAAAAATAAATGGTTAATGACCCTCCCTCTAGAGCAGTGGTTCTCAACCCGCAGGCCACAGGTTGCCTGCAGTCAAATCAGCACAGCCTGCGGCATGTGTGTGTGTGTGTGTATTTATATTGTGTGGATGGATGCGGCCCACGTAATACAGAGAGCTGCATATGCAGCCCACTATGGTAAATAGGTTGAGAACCACTGCTCTAGAGAAACTGCCCAAGCAGTGTGGAACATGCCTTTGACTTTTCACAATACAAAGTTTAAAATGAAGACAAAAAACAGAATGAGATGGTCTTGAACTTCTTGTAAAATCTGGTTACATTTTCATAGACTGACAGCTACGGATCACTGTCAGCAGTATCCCCAATGGTGTATTATCGCCTAGGCCAACAAGGCCTAGGCCTAGGGCGGCAAATTTGCAGGTGCGGCAAATTTGCTAACGCTCCCTCCCCAGCTCCGCCCCTTTCCCAAATCCCCAGCCCGCCTCCTCCCCCAGGCGCTCCATGCTTCCCTCCTTCCACCTCCCTCCCAGGCTTGCCGCGCGAAAGCTCTGGGAGGGAGGGAGAAGCGAGTAGTGTCACTCGGAGGAGGCGGAGCAGAGGTGAGCTGGGGCCCGTGGGCGCAGGGAATAACCCAGGGTGGGCCAGGAACCACTCCCCGCCCCAGCTCACCTCTGCTTCACCGCGGCCATCTCCCGAGTGTGCCGCAACACTCCTTCTCCCCCCTCCCTCCCAGGCTTGCCGCATGAAAGTGCTGGGAGGGAGAAGCGAGTAGCGGCACGCTCGGGGGATAGCGGAGGTGACCTGGGGCCAGTGGGCACGGGGAGTAACTCTTCGGGGGGGAGGAGGGAACCACTCCCTGCCCCAGCTCACCATCACTCCACCTCCGCCATCCCCCGAGTGTGCCACAACTCCCCTTCCCCCCCATCAGTCTCAGGCTTGTCGCGGGGGAGCGGAGGTGAGCTGGCGCGGGGGGGAGGGGGCAGCAATTTTTTGAGGGCCTAGGGGCGGCAAATTTGTTAATCCGCCACTGAGTATCCCCAGATTAAAAAACATGTTGTTCTGTAACATACAATCTATTCTTCCTTATCAAAATCTAAACATACTGAGTAAACAATTTCTTACAGCGGTCATAAATGCATTTTAATAAAGCTCCATATAAACCAAGTGAGAATGGTTCTACAATATTCTCTCTATAAACTCATCTAGCCTTGCCTTAAATATTGCAGGATTCCTTCAGGCTCTTCTATTAAACTTGCCCCACCCTCTGTAACTTTAATGCATTGCCCTTCCCGGAATACAAGTTGATCTTGTACTGAAAATGTTGTGGCCTGATCTAGGGGAGGGGTTGATACACAGGAGGACTGGACTAAATGAGTGAGATTATGACAGTTTTTCCTTTAAAATTCAAAGTTGGTCAATATTATGAAATTCAATGATTAGCAGGCAAATTCTTCTGTTACACGGGGTTAAATCTGAAGAAATTGAATGGACTTTAGATTAGTGTAAACTCAGAATATGCACGTCAGAACTGGGTCATGGGCAGTCAGACCTAGTGGTCTGAGCCAGAGTCAACATTCATGACACAGAAGTCAAGAATAAGCTGGGTCAGGATACTGGGACATCAGAGGCAGGAGACAAACTAAAGATTAGAACCATGAATCATATGCCAGGAATCACACCGGGTCAGGATGCCAGGAAATCAAGCTGGAGCTGGAGCCAAAAGGAATACACTCCAGAACAGGGAGGAGCCCTTTTGTCAAACAGCTTCCTGTTCCTGCTGCTGGCTTAAGTATAGCCAGTGGGCCAATCAGCTGTTCTGGGACACCACCACTGGGACCTCAGGGGGCATAGCGTCAAACTGGGGCTCGACTTCATGGGTCCTAGATAAGCAGTTGTCAGCAGGCTGCACATGGAGGGATGGAGTGTGGCTGCTCCTATGGACCCAGTTTTGAGACTCATGGGACATGACAGCATCCCCACTCCCTTACCAGTGCCTTCTGGGTGATGTGGGTCCAGGTTTCTCATAGTGGTGCCTGTGGAAGGCCCATACCAGGGTGAGTGTGAGAATGTTTTCAGCTGGCTCCCAAGTGTGTTCTTCTGGACTACAACCTTCCCAGTCAATTAGGTACTGTAATTTGCCCTGCTTGATCTTAAAATTGAGGACTTTTTGGATAATATATTCATCCTTGCCCTGTACTTGCACTGGTAGTGGTGGTGATTGGACTTTATGGGGAAATGTGTTCTCAGCATAGGGTTTTAGAAGTGAGACATGGAGTATGGGGTGGACTCTAAGGGATCAAGGGACCTGGAGTTCAAAGGTGACCAGGTTGATTTGTTGCTGAATCTGGTACAGGCCAAGGAAATGGTGGTCTAGTTTCCAAGAAGGTCTGTCCATGTGGAGGTGTTCTGTAGAAAGCTATACCTTTTGTCCCACAGTGTAGGTGGGGCCTTATTGTCTATGCTTTGCTTTTTGTAGTCCGCCTTTGCCTTCTCAGGGTGTCCTTTCACCTCCTCTTGGATGTGATAGATGTGTTGTACTAGATCTGAGGCCAACGCATTGGGGGGAAGGAGGTTGGATAGTTGTGAGTGAAATTGGGGGTGGGGGGATGGTACCCATAGTTGACAAAGAACAGATTGTGGCCTGTGGATGCATGGTCTGCATTAGTATATGAGAACTCAGTGTATGGTGACAGTGAAGACCAGCCATCCTGGTAATGGTTGGTGTATTACCATAAACTTTTTTTCTAGGATCTGGTTGATTCTTTCAATTTGGCCATTTGACTGAGGATGGTAGGCAGAAGACAGGTGTGCATGGAACCCTAATAGATGTAGGGTTTCATGCCAGAAGTGGGCAATAAACTGGGGCCCCTAGTCAGAGGTGACATGATCTAGAAAGCCATGAAGATGGACCACATTGTTTATCCAGAGCTGGGCAGTTTTCCCTGTGGGGATTCTGGTAGGTCCACCATAAAGACCAGGGAAATGGCCTTCTAGGGCTGAGATGGGGTGCCTAGAGATTGGTGGAGACTGCAGGGTATCTAGCATGGGATCTTGGTGCAGGCACACACCTGGAAGGAAGTGACAAAGGTCTCTATTGTGGGGTGCATACGAGGCCACCGGAAGTACTGGGACATTAATTGTCCTGTTTTATGTTGCACCAAGAGTCCTATCAGAGTGGTGTTATGGCACAGTTGAAGAACCACCATTCTTGGAGGTCCTGGTGGGGAATATGCATGCAGTCCCTTATAAGCGTGATTCCCTCCTGGGAGTCATGTGATTCTTGGTTGATAATGGCCAACTCATCAGGTGAAATTCCAGAGATAGAGGGAGAGCAGATGAGCATGAGCAGGTACTGGCAGTGGGTTGCATTAAGGAAATTATAAGACTTGAGAATGTGGTTCCGGATTGGGCTCTCATTGCTAAAACCCATGCCTTTGGGACAAGGCATCAGCCTTGCCACTTCTAGTTCTAGGGCAGCAGGTCAAGGTAAGGTTGAACTGGAAGAAGAATAGAGACCACTAGAGCTGTTGTTGATTTAGGGCCTTGGCTCTGCACGTGTACTCCAGGTTCTTGTGATCAGTAAACATTTGGATTGGATGCCAAGCCTCTTCCAAGTGATGTCGCTATTTTTCGAAGGTGGTCTTAATTGCCAAGAGCTCTTTGTCCAAGGTCTCATAGCTCTTCTAAGCAGAGGCAAGCTTCCTTGAGTAGCAGGTGATGGGGTGCAGTATTTTCTTGGGTCCATGCCTCTGGGAGAGGATGGCCTTGATCACTGTGCTAGAGTTGTTGACTTCCACAATGAAAACTTGTATCATATCTGGGTGGACCAATACTGGAGCAATGGTGAAGGCAAGCTTTAGCTGCTCAAATAAATGCTGGGCATCTAGCAATCAATGCAACTAGGCATTTTTGTGGAGTAGCATAGTGAGGGGCTCGGCTTGTTTTGAAAAATTCAAGATGAACATCCAGTTAAAGTTTGCAAAGCCTAAAAAATGTTGTAGATCACAGACATTGCTGGGAGCTGCCCAGTTACAGACAGCCTGGACCTTCCACAGATCCATCTTGATTCCTTTTTGGAGGCAGAATGAAACTGAAGAACTAAGCTGAGGTCTGATCAAATGCATACTTCTCAAGTTCAGTTTAGGGACTGGTTTGTCGTAGTCCCTCCAGGACTGTGTGGATGTGTGTGGTGTACTGGTCCAGGTAATCTGAGGAGATCAATGTGTCTTTTATAAGTATATCACTACAAACTGGTCCAGTAGGTATTGTAGCACATCATTAATGAAATGCTGGAATGTTGCTTGGGCATTAATCAATCCAAGTGGCATGACTAAATATTAAAAGTGGCCACAGTGGGTCCAAAACGCAGTCTTCCATTCGTTTTCCTCTTGGATACAGACAAGATTGTAAGCTCCCTGAAGATCCAGTCTGATGAATATGCAGGGGGCCACCATGTGGTCCAACAACTCATGGATTAGAGGTAGTGAGTAGTGGTTCCAGATTATCATCTAATTTAGGGCTCAGTAATTGACACAGAGCCTGAAGCTGCTGTCTTTTATTATGAAAAGGACACTGACTGGTGAAGTTGACTTGCAGATGAACTCCCGGGCCAGGTTCTCTTAGAGTTATTCTCACAATGCAACCAGTTTAGGCTCTGACATTGTGTTTATCTGTCCAAACAGTATCTTCTCCCTTGCTGGAGTTCTGTGGTGCAATCACAGTCCCAATGTGGAGAGAGGCTTTCTGCATTCTTCTTTTCCAAGACATCAGTAGAATTGCAGTACTTCAGGGGGAGTTCCATAGTTCCTTCAGTAGGAGTTTCAGTGTCGATGACTAAATCTACTTGAACCTTCTTGGGCCTAGATGCAACACTTACTGGTCCCTGGCCATGCCGTTGGCATAAATCTGATGGGCAAGTGACCTTCTGTTCTCCTCAATGAATGAGGGGATCATGAAGGGCTAGTCGGGAGATTCCAAGATTCAGGGAAAATGCAGGGAATGGATCACACCAAATTGTATTATTTCTGTGTGTCCCTGAATAATGACCACCAGGGGGACGGTCTCCTCTATAACTGGACCCAAAGGCAACGGGGAGCCATCAATAGTTTCAACCACGTGCAGCTTGGCCTTGTGTTGTAGGGGAATCTGTAGGGCCTGAGTTGTAGCTGCATCCATAAAATTGTCCACTGCTCCTGAACTGATGAGGGTTTGTTAGTGGGGAATCTGTCAGGGGTTCCTCAAGATGCACTGCTGGATAGACACCTGCAAATGGGAAGCCCCTATATGGGGCTCAGGATGTGTCTTAGTGAGGACTACAGTAGGGGAAATTCTATTTTCTCAGGAACCAAGTTGGTTCTTCCCACCATGCCTGGACCAGATTGTTTCCCCAAGGTCTTTGGTGTTCATACTAGGCAGACCAAAACAGCATGGCCAGGTTCTCCACAGTAGAAACACAAGGGTGCTGATGGCACTGTTCTTTTTCTTCAGGAGTGAGCCACTGATAAACTAGATTGGCTCATATAGGAGCAGGTGATACAGAAGGTGAGGTCATGGTAAAAGGACTGCAGGGAACCTATTTTCTCCTCTTTGTTCTCACAGCTGATCATCTATGAGGATGGCAAGATCCACAAGTATGTCTAGGCCTGTAGGCATCTCTACATGGGCCAGTGGCAGAAGTGTGCCTATAGGAGGCCACTGTGCCTGTCTCCTCAGGGTGGCATTGGCCATTCAGGCTCAGTGTGGGTCACCAAAGATGGTTAATATTGACTGGAGAAAGGCACCTCGGTTCAACAGTACTGGGCTATGGCCTTCCAGCTGGGGCGAGACATAGTCTAATGCATTGCCTGTCAGCAGGCTAACTACCAAGGCCTCCTTGAACTGATCAGAGGCATAGATTTTGAGACGCATCAGAAACTGAAGGTGGCATTGATTCATGAAGCCCCAGAACTGCCTGCAGTTCCTATCAAACTCCTCAGGCAATGATATTGATGGCCCCTGTTTGGGGCAAGGCACTGCAGTATGAACTCACAGCATTGTATTCTCAGCACTGAGCTGCCTTATTTGTTCCTGAAGCTGCTGGTTTTCCCAATCAGCTGCTCAACTTTGGCCTACAGCACTTGATTATCTGCCTGAATCCAATCATTATGATGTCTGTGGTGATGCTGCTGGGTCTATCCTTCTTACACTGGGCTATGTCCTGTAGGGTTATTGTAGTCCAAACAAGCAGTCATGGCCAGGTCATGGGCAGCCAGACCTGGTGGTGAGAGCTAGAATCCACACTCATAAGACAGGAGTCAAGGGTCAGCACAACCCACACCACCAAGCGAAACCCCTGTCATCCTCCCGCTCCACTGGAATCTGCCATCCAAACCCCTTACTTAGCAAGTGCAGTTCAGCTGAGAGCGACCAGTGCTTAATTTGTAATGAAAGAGGTATTGGGGCTCAAGAAAGTTTTTTACTTTCATAACTGATGTGGCAAGCCCAGAGGTCCCGGGGCTATGAACTGCCAAGCCTAGAGGTGCCGGGGCTCAGCCCTGGCAAAAATTAAGCATTGAGGGTGACCCCCTCAATCAGGTAGGCTAAGTATAGTTCTGCTGCCCTTTACTCATACAATAAGGATAACATTTCATGACCCCCACATTCAATACTAAAGTGATTTATAACCAGCACCAGCCAAAATTGATCATTTGGGCAACACAGCTCTGTCTTCTGGATAGCTAGTAGAGTAGGTGAGTTCATGTAAATACAGTCTGGTCCTAAAGCCTTTCCCCCACCCCTGGCTCATCCCTAACTGGCAGCAGAGAGCTCATTCAGACCTTGCTTAAAAATCATGATTTGAAATTATAAGGTTGGCCAACATTGCCGAAACAAATGCGTCAACATTGTCAGAAAAAACAGCCGTGTGAAGAACCTAATCTTTGTTCATACTTTTCAAACCTATTATATTTTTTCAGGTACAAGTATTTTATCATATACTGTATATGCTTCTAAAGTGTGTATTAATGTTTCAATTTCAATTCAAATTTCCAACCAATGACTAAATTGGCAACACTGCATGTAACTAGTTGACCACTGGGGGTGTGTTGGGGAAAATCAAGGGGGGTATACACACCCACTGTGGGGAGGGGGTTGTAGGGAAATCCCTGGTTAGGTACCAAGAGCTAAACTTGAGATGAGAACCATGAGTCAGAAACCAGAGTCAAGCTGGGTCAGGATACCAGGGGGTCAGAGACAGTAGACAAACAAGATCAGAACCACAAATCAGATGCCAAAAGTCACACTGGGTCAAGATACCAGAAAATCAAGCCATGGGAGTGGAATGCACAAGGGGCACAGTCCAGAACAGGGAGAGGCCCAGTGATTCGGACAGCTTCCTGTTCCTGCTGCTGGCTTAAGTAGGGACAATGGGACTCTCCCAATAGGACTGGGGCAAAGCCTCAAACTGGAGCTGGGCATCATGGGTCCTAGGTAAGCCCATGTCCGCAGGTTGCTACATTCGGGGTTGGAGTGTAGGTGCACCCATGAATCTTATAGAGCCAAGTTCAAATCCCTATGTGTCATGCCTTTAAGGGCAGAATTTGGCCCAAGGCATTTTGAATTCTTAACTAGATTTTGTCTCTGATTCTCCATTATCTTGAATCTTGTGTAGTAATTGACACCTGTAAAAAGTGGTTATGAAATGCTACCATTCTGATTTGGTACCATTTTGCACACCCCTTGCACACATAAGGTGCAAGACAGTGGGGATGCAGGCCCTCTGTATTTTTGAGAACTATGAACCTGATCCTGAAAGCTGCTGAGTTCCATGAATTCCTATTCACCTCAAAGGGAATTGAAGCGTCTCAGCAACTCACAGGATAAGATTCTCTATTATTTTCTATACAAAGTAAGGAGACATAAGAGCATTATGATTACTAAGCTGACTTTTCTTAATTTAAAAAAAGGCAACCCAAAGTGGTGGTGTTAAACTCCTGTGCAAGAACATTTCCTAGCTTTGCACAAAGGAAGGAGTAGGTATTACTGAATGGACAAACTACACTAACCCTTTGAATAGCTGAGGAGAACAACATGCAGTCAGCAAAAGAGCACTTGCATAGACTTGTGGCTGTACTTTGTACAGTATGTCCCGATTAGAAAGGATGTGAGCTTAACAGAGAATGAAACTCAGACAAACAATCCTTTAGTTTTACCTGGAAATGCTGCAAACCCACTGCAGTTCACTCATTAGGATGAAAAGCAAGCTTGAAAATTGCCACTGTTTATGTCAGTGATTCCACTCTTTTAGCAGAATGAAACCAGTCTAGCTGAGAGATAGAAGACAGTGAGGTCTGGAGGAATGAGAACAAGTCTTGGAATTAGGGAATCCTGAATTCTCATCTTGGCTTTGACAGTGACCTGTGTCCTTTTATCTATCTAATCTATTTTAGGATTTTATATTGTCTCCCATCATCATAGTATCTGAGCCTCTTCTGTGTAAAACCAATAGCAATAGCAAAACCCCTACTGGACTTCATGGCTTCTTTGACACTTCTGCCTTTTCTGGGGGCTGGTCTACACTGGGAACTTACATCACCATAGCTATGTCTCTCCGGAGCGTGAAAAATCCACACCCCTGAGAGACATAGCTATGCCGACCTAACCCCACATGTAGACAGTGCTAGGACAATAAAAGGGTTTTTCCATCAACCTAGCTACCGCTTCTAGGGAAGCTGGTGTCGGAGAAAAACTCAGTTCTCGCTTTTTGTTTGGGTGCAGCAGAGTCAGATACTTTATTCTGTTTAGCAGCTACAACAGGGAGAGAGTGCACTAGGACATAGGGTCTCCCCTTCCTAGACAGGTCTCTCAACAGGTTAACAATTACAGCAAGCATTTATACTTTTGTTACAGACAATAATAAGCAACAGCTGCATTTTGTTTATACATAGGTCATTCTGATATCTTGTTTTTCTCACTTAAGAGACTCCAGTCTACGTTTCGTATTATCTACACAAAGTCGAAAAACAACTTCTCACACAGTTCTTTTCCACTTGTCTCATACAATCCTCGCTTCTACAAATCTCGCGTTATTAGGGTTACAGTTAGCCTAACTCTTGCTAACAAAGACTGTCATGCATTAAGATCCCCTACAAATCCCTGTCAGTTCTTTCTGTACTTCCACAGTGGATTACTTATGCTGATGCCAGAATCGCTCCTTTTGGAGTACGTAGCGTTCACATGGAAGTGCTACAGCAGCAGCTATGCTACTGTAGCATTTTCAGTGTAGACATACTCTAGGTAAAAACTATGCTTGGAGTAGGGTTTTGGGGTCTTTTATTAATTTTTTAAAAGGTTGATTTGTTCCATGTTTTTTCTTGAACAGTGACTTAACCTTTTGTCTCCACTTCCCCATCTATAAAATAGGAACAATACTTATTGATCTACCTCCCAGAGACTTTGAACTTTCTTTCTGGATACCTATATAGCCTCTACATCTAGTAGTATTTTATAGTGTCTTCATAGTGTTAAATGTATAAAGCAATTATATAAATGCTAAGTTATTATTACTAGACTCTGAAAAGATAAATCTGGCCTAACCATCTACCCATTTTAGGTATTTCTAATGATCCCATCACATTAGAATCTAAAGTATTACAAAAACTATTAACTTGCATTACGTTTATGCTAAAGAACCCTGCCCAGGACAAGTTGTTTACTTGTTTTTTTATCTTTTGTTTGTATTTCTCCCAAGATGATACATCTGCCTACTATCCTGTCATCTTTCAAATCTCTTTTCAAGACTGACTTCTGTCATGATAGCTACAAAAAATTAGCCACCTAATAATTATTAGGTAAGAGAGTAGTGGGGGAATAATTTAGGGAAGAAAAAAAAACTAAACTAAACCCTCCACAAAAATGTTGACTTTTCAGTTTGTGCCAGCCATCGCCTTGGACACTATGCTTGTATATTGTATCCTTTCCCCCATCGTTTCCATCCATTGTTTCAGACAACAAGCTCTTTGGGGCAAAAACAGGGTCTTTATAAATTGGGAAAGCACTTAGCACATTGGGAGCACTACAGCAATATAAATAATACATTTCTTTTCAGTCAGTTCTCTCACCTTCTTTCTTCAGCTTTTGAAATTACAGGAAGATTTTTATTAAGCAGTTTTGTTTTGTACTCTAACACATTAGGGCTTGTGCTCAAGCTAATCTCCCCTTGTAGTGAGATGCATAGTCATGAAAAATATCCGACACTTTACAAGTATAAAGCTCTATCAGCTTTAGTGTTTCTGTGTAGTACTGTTGTTTTGGAGGGAGTTGTAGATAATTAGGAACCTTAAAAATTAGGACCAGGACCTTGAACTGTCTCCCTTAACAAATGTGGTGGAGCCAGTGGACTGTATGAGGCACTGGTGGCCTCTTAGAACCAAATTAGTCCCTGGCTTAATTAATATTACTAGTTACCCCAGAGATAAATTTGCACCGTGGTGCTTTTTCTTGCTTAAAAGATGAGCTGTTGAGCATTGCAACAATTGGAGTTTCTGTGGCCTTCAGTTTCATTCCTAGATAAAGCGAGTTATATTCGTTGAAGCACAAGGCAACAAATGCATTCATCTTTAACAGTAGAGTTTTTCTCTGGCAGAATATAGCATCATTACAATCATTTCTTAAAATTCAGAAAATAATGGGCCTGATTCTCCTCTCACTTGTGCCAGTTTTACAACATTGTAAAGCCACTGACTTCAACTGAGTTATTCTTAACTTAAATCTAAAGCGGGGAGAATCAGGCCCAAAATTTCAGAAACTCAGTTTTCTCTGCTTGTAGTTAAAAAACATCTCTCATTGGCAGGTGAAGTATGAAAACCCAGGTTATAACATCTTCCCACTTTATACCCACTTTGGCCCACCTCCTTTCCCAACTACCACCACATCTCCCTTCATCTTTAAACCCATTAAAAATCCTGTACCCAAGCATTGCCTCAAGTTCCTTTCCTATAACTGTGTTCTTGATTTCCTCCAATCTGATTCCCACCCTACTCAAACTCCAAGGTTTTCAACAACCTCCTGGCCAAATCTCAGGGCCTTTATTCTATTTGCTGCCTTAGGCCTGGTCTACACTGGGGGGGGGGGGTGTCGAACTAAGGTACGCAAGTTCAGCTACGCAAATAGCGTAGCTGAATTCGAACTACCTTAGTTCGAACTACTCACCCGTCCAGACGCCGCGGGATCGAAGTCCGTGGCTCCCCCGTCGACTCCGCCACCGCCGTTCGCGGTGGTGGAGTTCCGGAGTCGACAGGAGCGCGTTCGGAGTTTGATATATCGCGTCTAGATGAGACGCGATATATCGAACTCCGAGAAGTCGAACGCTACCCGCCGACCCGGGCGGGTAGTATAGACGTAGCCTTAGACACCACTGGTCACACTCCCCTTGAAATCTTGTCCTTTGCGCGTTCATGATCCTGTTCTCTTTTAATTCTTCTGACTCTCTAATAATTTATTTAATCCTCCCTCCTCCCACTTTCTGGGAGTATCCCTCACTTGACACACTTCTCTCCTCCCTTTACATCCTTTATATAGGTGACTGCATCTGCTCACATTCCTCTAACCACCATTTCTATGCCAATAACTCTCAAAGTTACCTTTCCTATCTGTATTCATTACCTATACAGCCTGCATTACCATAGTATCTGACTGCCTCACAATCTTAATCCTCACAGCACCCCTTTGTAGTAGGGAAGTACAATTATCCCCATTTTACAGATAGGGAATGGAGGCACAGAGAGGGTAAAGGTGGGATTCACAAAGGTATTTAGGCACCTAACTACCATTGAAATCAGTGGGAGTTAGGTGCCTAAATATCTTTATGAATCCCACCCAAAATGACTTGCTTAAGGTCAATGGCACAGCAGCAGGGCCAAGGACAACTGCCCCCCCTGCCTCGGCCCCAGGCCCTGCCCCCACTCCACCCCTTCTCCCAAGCATCTGCCCCGCCTCTTCCCACCCTGCTCTGCCCCCACTCCACCCCTGCCGTCAAACTCCCATCTCTTCCTGCCCCTGCTCCGCTCCCTCCCAGCTCCCATTCCACCCTTTCCCCCAAACCTCCATCCCACCTCTTTCTGGCTTCCGTCCCCTCCCCCAAGTGATGTCAGGATCTGGCGGAGCAGGGTGGGCTGGGGCCAGGTTGTTTGCTGCTGCTGGCGCCAGGCCCCCCACTAACCCTCCCTGTGTCCCAAAGTGCAGGGCCGCCCCAAAGCATGGGGCCCGGGGCAGTTGCCCCAGTCCGTCCAATGGACAGGATGGCTCTGCACAGCAGAGACTCAAACCCGGGTCTCTCAAGTCCTAGGCTACTTACTAGATCAGCTGCCCTGGCTGGGCTATCTCCAACCATACCTACATCTTGGTCCATTTAGCTGACATCTTTTAACTTTCACAACATCAGCTTGAAATGGCAAAAACTGACCACCTAGTCTGCCCTCTCCATTTCTTCCTTTCTCCATCAGCGTCAATAACACCACTAGGAATCATCCGTGTCACTAAAGCCCAGAATGCAGATGTCGTCTTTGATTTGCTCTCCGTATCTCAAAACATCCATGCTGTTGATCCAAATCTTGCCTTTTCTTGCCTGTCAATTTATAATATTTTGTACTTATGTGTAGAGCCCTACCAAATTTGTGGCCATGAAAAATGCCTCACGGATTGTGAAATCTGCTCTTTTGTGTGCTTTTAACATCAAGGGAGACCAGCAATTCTCAAACTGGGGATCCTGACCAAAAAGGGAGTTGCAGAGGGGTCACCCTCTGCACTGCCTTCAGAGCTGGGTGGCCAGAGGGTGGTGGCTGTTGGCAGGGCGCCCAGTTCTGAAGACAGTGACCTGCCAGCAGCAGCGCAGAAGTAAGGTAGCAATACCATACCATGCCATCTTTACTTCTATGCTGCTGCCTTCAGAGCTGGGCAGCCAGAGAGTGGCGGCTGCTTACTGAGGACCCAGCTCTGCAGGCAGCATCACAGAAGTAAAAGTAGCCATGCCATGCCATCCTTACTTCTGCACTGCTGCTGGAGGTGGCTCTGCCTTCAGAACTGGGCTCCTGGCCAGCAGCCGCCACTCTCAACTGCCCAGCCCTGAAGGCAGCACTGCTACCAGCAGCAGTGCAGAAATAAGGGTAGCAATAATGCAACTCCCCCTATAGTAACCTTGCAACCCTTGCACAACTCGTTTTTGGGTCAGGACCTGTACAGTTACACCATGAAATTTCAGATTTAAATAGCTGAAATAATGAAATTTACAATTTAAAAAATCTTATGACCGTGAAATTGACCAACATGAACTGTGAATTTGGCAGGACCCTATTTATGTGTATCGCTTTTCAGTGGAGGAGCCTGGTGCACTTTACTAATGTGGATATGTATTATTAGCCCTCTTTTATGGATGAGGCTACTGAAACACCAAGAAATTAAAGGGATGCCATTAACCTGTAATCTAATTTTTAAAAAAGTAGTGTCTATCCCCCTGTTAGCTGTTGTCATTTAACAACCAAATTGTCTTTCTTGGGGCGGGGGGGGGGGGAAGTGTTTTCCTCTCCACTGTTGCTCTGCAAAACACCCCCCTCCATCCTAAATAAACAAACAAGAATAGAACCTGTGTACATGAAAAACCATAGTGTAATTGACTATGCAGAAAGTGTTGCCAAATGCAGTTTTGCAAACCTTTCCATTATAGTAACCTTAGGTCTTATAACAATAGTAAGTAAATAATTTTCAGACAGAAGTGTGAATTCAAGCTGTTTCCCTTTAAGTGACTTGCCCAAGCCACTCAGTAGATCAGTGGCAGAATTTGGGACTATAAATCATGTCCTACTATGTACCAGACACACCACTTATGTTTGTACAGCACGGAGCACATGGCTGCTATTAGATAAATAACTGTAGTTCATTTAGCAGACAGCAGTGCAAAGCACGGGGGGAGGGGGCTGAGGAGGTCAGAACAGATTTTTGCAAAATGTGGGTGCTTGGTTACAAGGTTTTGGTTTGGCCTCAGCGCCAACTGGGCTCCGCAGAGAGAGCAAAGGGGTGTCTACTCACGTCCTGGCAGGGCTGCCTCAAGTGACTGAAGGCAAAATCCACCCCATCTGCTCTAATAGGAACAAATCACGGCCTTTAAGGTGGCTGACGAACTAAAACCTCCCTCAGGAGGGGTGTTACAGTCCCACCCCCAACGCTGCAGCAGTGCTGAGCTGGCCCGCACTCCCCCTCCTCTGCGGCCCCGCCCCGGCCGCGCAGGCTGGCTGGAAGTGGCGTACGTGCAAAGCGGGCAGAGATAGTGGCGCCTCCTCCTCGCCCCCGCAACCCCCCCGACTCAGGCAGCGGCGAGGCGAGGCGAAGGGAGGAGACGCCGACCCGCACCGGGAAGAGGAGGAGACCCTAGTTCCCGGCGCAGAGGGGGGGAGGCGGAGGCGGCGGCGGCGGCCCCGGCACTCCCAGCTGCTTCCCTCGCCGGAGCAGCGATGAGGCGGTGGCGCGCCTGAGCCCCTGGGGAGAGCAGAGCGGCCTCGGCTGCCCGCTCCTCACCCAGAAGGAGGCCCGGGCTCTGTCGCGGGAGGCAGGCAGGGGAGCGGAGGCCGCCGCGGAGCAGGGACGGCCATGATGCAGTGAGAGCTGCCCGCCCTCCCAGGCTCCCTCCCAGCGCGGCCCGCCTGAGCGCTGCTGCCCCCGCGGAGCACCAGGGGCGGCGGCGCCATGGCCAATGACAGCGGCGGGGGCAGCGGGGCCGGCCAGGGCGGCGGCGGTGGCGGCGGCAGCGAGCGGGACCGGCAGTACTGCGAGCTGTGCGGGAAGATGGAGAACCTGCTGCGGTGCGGCCGCTGCCGCAGCTCCTTCTACTGCAGCAAGGAGCACCAGCGCCAGGACTGGAAGAAGCACAAGCTCGTCTGCCGCAGCGGTGGCGGCGCGGCGGCGGCAGGGGCGCTGCCGAGCACCGCGCCGGGGCCGCCGCGGGAGCAGGCGGCGGCAGGGAGGAGGGAGCCGTGGCTAAGAAGGTGCCGCCGGGCGCGGGCCCCGGCGCGGAGGAGGAGGCTGCGGCTGCGGCGCCTCTGACCAACAACCACGTTCCCACGGGCGCTGCTGCGCTGTCCGAGGCGGCGGCCCCCGCCGAAGAGGAGGCTGCGGCGGCGGCGGCTCCGGGCGGGGAGGCGGGGCTCGTGTACCGGGACAAATCCAACCTGTACCCGGGCGGGGGCCAGGCCGGGGCCGGCGGGGGCGAGCTGCGGCCGAACGGGCAGACCAAGTCGCTGGTGCCGCAGCGGCTGGCGCTGGAGTACATCGTGCCCTGCATGAACAAGCACGGCATCTGCGTGGTGGACGAGTTCCTGGGCAAGGAGGTGGGCGGGCGCATCGCCCGGGAGGTGCGGGCCCTGCACCACACCGGCCGCTTCACCGACGGGCAGCTGGTCAGCCAGAAAAGCGACTCCTCCAAGGACATCCGCGGGGACAAGATCACCTGGGTGGAGGGCAAGGAGCCCGGCTGCCAGACCATCGGGCTCCTCATGAACAGCATGGACGATCTCATCCGCCACTGCAATGGCAAGCTGGGCAACTACAAAATCAACGGCAGGACGAAAGTGAGTGACCCTCCCTTCCCCTCATTCATCTGCGGCTTCCACCCCAGGCTCCCCAGTACCTGGGGCTTCTCGCCCATGTCCTCCTCCTGCGCATGGTTTTGTTCAACATCTTGATTAATGAGCTGGATGATGGGCTGGATTGCACCCTCAGCAAGTTCGTGGTTGGCACTAAGCTGGGGGGAGAGGTAGATATGCTGGAGGGTAGGGTTAGGGTCCTGAGTGACCTAGACAAATTGGAGGATTGGGCCAAAAGAAATCTGATGAGATTCAACAAAGACAAGTGCAGAGTTTTGCACTTAGGAAGGAAGAATCACATGCACTGCTACAGGCTGGGGACCAACTGGCTAAGCGGCAGTTTTGCAGAAAAGGACCTAGGGATTACAGTGGGTAAGAAGCTGGCTATGAGTCAGCAGTGTGCCCTTGTTTCCAAGAAGGCCAATGGCATGTTAGCTGTGTTAGTAGGAGCATTGCCAGCAGATCGAGGGAAGTGATTATTCCCCTCTATTTGGCACTGGTGAGGCCACACCTGGAGTATTGCGTCCAGTTTTGGTCCCCCCACTACAGAAGGGATGTGGACAAATTGAAGAGAGTCCAGCTGAGGGCAACGAAAATGGTTAGGGGGCTGGGGTACATGATTTATGAGGAGAGGCTGAGGGAACGGGGGTTATTTAGTCTGCAGAAGAGAAGTGTGATTGGGGGATTTGATAGCAGCCTTCAGCTACCTGAAGGGGGGTTCCAAAGAGGATGGAGCTAGGCTGTTGTCATTTGCCACCACTGAAAACAAGAAGTAATGGTCTCAAGTTGCATTGGGGGAGGTCTAGGTTGGATATTAGGAAACACTGTTTCACTAGATGGGTTGTGAAGCACTGGAATGGGTTAACTAGGGAGATGGTGGAATCTCCATGCTTAGAGGTTTTTAAGGCACAGCTTGACAAACCCTGGCTGGGATAATTTAGTTGGGGTTGGACCTGCTTTGAGCAGGGGATTGGACTAGATGACCTCTTGAGGTCTTTTCCAACCCTAATATTCTATGATTCTATCCACCTTTCTAGCATCTCCTCTAAGGCCAAGCAGCGCCCTGGTTAATGGGTTAAATCATCACCTCTCGCTGCCCTTCTGTCTCACGCTGAAGGGGCAACTCAAGTGAGAATTGAAAAATAAAATAGTTTAGTCTGTTTCCTCTTCTCAAAAACGCCACTGACAGGCAAGCTCCACTGATACCAATATTGAGCATCTTAGTCAATTTTGACACTGTGCAGCACCAAAGAAACTCTGCTGGAAATAGCAACAGTAGGATTACATGGACAGCATTTTAACTGCTGTGTTGTCTAACCCTGTTTAGAACTCTCTAAAATTCTCATTGTAAGTGTAATCATAGGCTTGGCAGGGGCCAAGGATTGGATAGTCCTGGAAACTGAACAGCTTCGCATTCCTAGAGGGTTGTCCCTAAATGTCAGGGTGGGGTAATGGGTATTGCTGGTGAGTGAGGTAATATCTTTTAGTGGACCAGCTTCTGTTGGTTAGAGACACAAGCTTTTGAGCCACACAGAGCTCTGGGAAAAATCAGACCTGAAGAAGAGCTTTGTGTGGCTCATAAATAAATAAATAATACCACCTCACTCACCTTGTGTCTCTAATATCCTGGGACCCACATGGCTAAAACTACCCTGCATACAACAGTGATTGCTGCTGTCAGTGCTGTGCCTGTTCTGTGTCTGACTTCCATTTCTAGGACAGTCAGTGGGCATGCTTTCATAAATGCTACATCCCGTATGCAAAACAGTAATACTGTATTAAATGTCTGAACTCATACAGCACAATCCTTGTTCGTGAAAGTACAAGAAACACCGCTTCAGAAACACAGCTTCAAATAGAGGTGTCTCTCCTCATGAGAAAGATGAGGCAGGTCTGTAATGTCAAGGTTGCTACAGGACTGGTTAGTTCTAATTTTCCTCTTCTCTATCCTCTTATGTGCACAGCAGTTTTTTGTTCTGTATGTGGCAGAAAACTCATATTGTACAGGTGGGTAAATAGTTTTGAAGATGTTGCAGTTTAATTTGACTGACTTGAGTTTTTTTCTTTTTCTTTATAAGTAAAAGTCAGGTCTGAAGATATACAGTATCTGCTGTGACAGGTTTCAGAGTAGCAGCTGTGTTAGTCTGTATCCGCAAAAAGAACAGGAGTACTTGTGGCACCTTAAAGACTAACAAATTTATTTTAGCATGAGCTACATCCGAAGAAGTGAGCTGTAGCTCACGAAAGCTCATGCTAAAATAAATTTGATAGTATCTGCTGTGGAAACTCTCACACTCTACACAAGGGTGAAAATGATCCTCCTTTAAATTTTGTTTGAACTGGTGGCCCCTGAAAATTTGGAATGTGATGTTCACTGTCTGTAGTGTTCCCCTTTAGATATTAAGTAATTTGACCACTTTGGAGATCTCATGCTGCAACAGTGTTTGATCAGTTTCTCATGATTGCTTCAGTTTATAAATTCTGAAATAGTAATTCTTGTTATGAATACTTCTAGAATTACTTAGTGGGTATTTGCTTATGAAGATGCTCTTGGCAATGGAGGCTTTAGCATGTATGTAGTTTATTAAATTACCATGCGTTGCATTGGTGTAGTAATACAGAAAGTGTTGTAAATAGGTGTTTGCATAAAACTGCCAGATATGGGACTGTGGCTTACAGAGTGACTATAATATGTCAGATTACAGTATTTGGCACACTTATGAATACAACAAAATGGAAATTATTGGGTAAGTATCCAGGTAGGTATTTTTTTTTTTAAGTTTGTGACTTGTTGATCTGTAGTGGAGTCATCAGGCAGTGCGGTTTTTATAACCTAGTGTAAAATGTAAGTGGTGAGGAGAGGAAAGGTATGATTGTTTTGTGAGATGTTTTATTTGCCAGTTTTGCCAAAAACTAGTACATTCATATTTTCCTTAGTGTTTTGGGTGTGTGTGTGGGTGTTTTTTGAGACACTAGCTCTCAATATGGAATTCAAAGTTTCATGTCATAGTCATCCTGACTTGCAACTGTTTTCTTTGGGTTCTTAAAGAAAAAAATCACAGCCTTTACAGGAGACTGTGTAGGACATCTCTAAGTTAAATAAAGGTTTAGTAATAAAGAAAAAAATCAAACATTTTAAACATTTGCAAAAAAGATGAAACATTTTCAGCTAAATCTCTGACAACTTGCTACTTCTGTTGCAACATGAGAATGTTAGAGTGAACTGCTAAGAAGCAATGTGTGTCTGTTGCACTGTGACAGACTCTTCTTGCTGCAGAGCATCAGCTAGTAGGAAGCTATGGGGGAGAGGGAGAAACTGGAAGGGGGGTAGCCCTGGCCCTCTTTGGGATATAGTAAATTATATAGATTTCCCTGCTGATGGAGGGAGGGTATGTGTGGAATTTTGTGTACCTTGGTGTACTGACACTTAATTTGAAAGGTTATTATGTTGGAAACTGCTGGCTGACGTGCTATGATTGTGTGGGTTTCTTGCGTAACTCCATAGCGTGGCATTTGTTAGCCAATTCATCCTTCAAGTAAGTATTCCACTCAAAAAATTCTCAAAGTTAAAATATTATGAAACAGCCTCCTAAAATCTGTCGCATTGTTAGATTTAAAATTGGAGTAGTACTATCTGAATGGTAATTCTGCGTTTTCCATGGCCTCTGCCTTTTTGTAATTCAGACCCCAATCCTGCAGTTTATGATAGATGGGTAGTATGATGTAAATAGCAAGACTGGGGCTTAGAGGAAGGACTATTGGAGTTGCCACACAGCTTCAAATTATTAGTTCATTTAGTCTGGTATCCTACCAGCTTCTGGCAGTGGCCAATACCTGATGCTTCAGAGGTGGTTACACCTCCACCTCAGAAACCACCTGGCTAATTGTGAAATGATGTACATGGGCAGGAGGGAATTCCTTCCTGCAGTTAGTTCTAAATGGAGTAAGAATAAGACTGATGGCATGTGGTTAGTCCTACTTGGATGCAATCTGTACCTTCTGAAATCTCTGGGGATGTGTTATGGACAAGATTCCTACAAGAGATGAAAAGGTTTAGAGAGATGTTGCTTTTCTCTCCTCTCTTTTTCCCTTGCTTTCTTAGTAGTAGAGGCTAATGCTTGTGCTGCTGGGGGTAAACTTACTTCCTCAGCAACTTCAGCAGGGACAAAGTGGAAGTCAGTGAATTGACAAGAATCGTCAAAACAAAAGGAGAGAAGAGGGAAAAGTCTTAAAAGGAAGGTTAAAATTGCCAAGGTATTTGGTCTAGTGCAGGGGTTGGCAGCCTTTCAGAAGTGCTGTGCCGTGTCTTCATTTAATCACTCTAATTTAAGGTTTCGCGTGCCAGTAATACATTTTAACGTTTTTAGAAGGTCTCTTTCTAAAAGTCTATAATATATAACTAAACTATTGTTGTATGTCAAGTAAATAAGGTTTTTAAAATGTTTAAGCAGCTTCATTTAAAATTAAATTAAAATGCAGAGCCCCCCGGACCGGTGGCCAGGACCTGGGCAGTGTGAGTGCCACTGAAAATCAGCTCACATGCCGCAGGTTGCATACCCCGGTCTAGTGTATACTTCTGAACCAAGCTTATTCACTTACTCCCACAGCTAACAGGGACTAGGAGTGCTATGAAAACTTATATTTATTTCTTCCTACCTCAGCCTCCACCAACTGTACAGAATTGCACTTGTGCCACTCCTTCAGAGTGCTTTCTCTGTTTGGCAAGAGTAGCATAGTGAAACTAATCAGTTCTGGGGAGGAAAATAGTAGAGATGGAACAGTAAAATCTCTTGTCTGGCCTTTTGTACTTGTGTCTAGAAAATAGATTTTTTTTTGTTGTTGAGGGTGTGGAGAGGATAAGTATTGGCTCAGAAGTCACCACAGCATTTTTGAATGTTTGACCTTTTACTAGCACTGGTCCCCAAGCCCTGTAAACAAACTTGTTCTGTTATGAGAAGGAATGAATCATAAATGACTCCAGTCCATAGCCTGCTGTAATAAAAGCGTAGGAATTATGTTGTTTCATAAGTGTTTCATTGGCTGAAAACAACAGTAATGTTTTACACCTTTTTCAATCTTCTACCTTTTTTTCTAGAGATGCAAAAGCAAAAATTCTCTGCTTTAGCTGATAGCTGTATGCCTTTACAGAAGTGAGTGGATTGCTGATGAAAGGACAAAATGCCATTTTAATGGCTAATACGATTGAAAAACATCCACAAATTTAAGTAATTGATTTCAGTACTGAAAGTTTTTCCCCAGTAAGCAGTTGAGACATGATTAAATCTGAACTGATGATCATCAGTTCAGATTTAATCATGTCTCAAGGCTTATATAGTGGTTGGAGTAGGGGTCATTACCATTAGAAGGCTATTTAGTAAGGGCTAGTCTACACTGGCAATGCTAATGTGCTGCCCTGGCAGCACTTTAATGTGGCTTGTGTGGTTGCGGCTTTGTGGACATCACTACAAAAATATTTCTTACGCTAGTTAGTAGGCTTAGTTTAATTCAATCAGTTGAAATCGATTTTAAAATCTACTTTAAACCAGTGCAAATCCCTAACAGATGCACTTGTTTGCCTTTATTTGATAGTTAGCAGTGCAAACTAAAATGACTTAAACAGGAGTTTATTTACATTATGGGCTTGCACTGGTTTAAGTAGATCAATTTAAAATCAACTTCCTCAAACCACAGTGACTTTAAAATCTACTGTATTTGCATTCCTTATCACATTTAACATCACTGTGTGAAAGTTTCAGGTGTCTCAGATGACCTTCAGGTAGTCAGAACTTCACTGTATATTCTTTTGCAAAGATAAGGTACAAATGTGACCATTCTTTTCAAAACATGCCCTTTTTAAAATCAGAAAGGACTTATTCCTAAAGCAGTGACTAAAAAGTGGGTAGCACATTTAAAACAAATTGTGCTTGATTCTCCACTGCACTTGGGTTCTGCTTAGAAGCAAAGGGGAGGGGAGACTGGGAGGGAGTCAATTGTAGCTTCCTGCTTGACTATTATTATTTAATATTTGTATTTTTGCTGCACCTAGGGGCCCTATTCAGAGAGCAGGACCACATTATGCTAGGTCCTATACCAGGGGTCGGCAACCTTTCAGAAGCGGTATGCCGGGTCTTCGTTTATAGGTGCCATAGGTTGCCTACCCCTGCCCTATACAAACACGGAACAAAAAGGTGGTCTCTCAGCTATTTTGTCCTGGCTTAAGTTAAAGCTGCAAGGTGAGCAAGTTTAATTTACACTGTTGATGTAAGGTCTCTCAGGGTCCTTAGTCCAGTGGAGAATTGGGTGTATTAGAGCCCCACTCTGACATGCCCCTTACCTGCCCAAGTGTCTCCTTCTTTTTACGCTAGGGTAAAGCTCCAACACATGGTACAGTAGAGTTGGCAGAGGAGGCTTCTGAGCTGGTGGTGGAGAGTCCTCTTACACGGGGGGAATTCTCCAGAGACAATCTCCTGGGTGCTTTGCACCATATAAATTCACTTTTCACCACAAAAATAGTGGAAAGTGAACTTTGTGGACTGGAGATTCTGGACTACTGGTTATCAACCCTTAAGTATAATAACGTACTGATTTCTAAAATTACCATTATCTTGTTAAATTGTTAAGTATTATGGGGAATTAAATCCAGTGATACAGCATGCACCACTGGATTTAATTCTGAGTCTGTAGCCAAGTTGCATTCTGGACAAAATGCTGTTTTGGACGCCTTCTCATACTTTTTCCCTCTAAATGACACCATTTGAGAATCTGATAATGTGTCATAGTACAATCCTCACTGTTTTTCCTGGTATAGATATTCCTGGCATGTTGGGGATTTTCTTTTCTTTTTTGGCGGTATAATTTCTGGCTGTGATTCTGGTCTTTCCCAACCATTACACAGAGCAGGCTTTGCATAAAAGGTCTTTTCTGTTCCTAGCCTGTAGAATTTGCCTACATTAGTAGGATTACATAATATTACTGTTGGAAAGTTAGTTTCTAAGAAGTCAAAATTATTTCTAGAAAGTTAGTAAATCTAATCTTATAAGAGCTCCAGCATCTATGTCCTAACTCTTACGATACATATGCCCCCAAAATCTATCCCTACTATACTCAGCTTTTATATTGTCTACTCAATCGTAATTTAATCTCCTGCTGTCAGACTGCTAGTAGTCCTTTCTGGTAAAATTTTACGTAGCCAAAGCTATGGAGAAATCTTTTTCCTTGTGTGGTGGTTCATTGAAAGCACATTTCATATTCCAGTATGTGATGTGGCTGGACTAGCTGGATCTTTACTCTCATCTGCCTTTTGGTAGGGCAAGGGGTTGGACACAACCACCACAGTTATTTCATCCTATCACAGATGGCTAAATCTTGGTTTACACGTAAAATTTGGGTCGACATAGTGCTGGTGCTCAAGGGTGAGAAAAATCCACTTCCCTGAGTGATGTAGCTATGCCAACCTAAACTCCTGCTGTAGGTGTAGCTAGGTTGATGGGAGAATGCTTTTGTCAGCCTCTGTCAGGCTATCTACCATTGCTTGGGAAGGTGGTGCTCTAACAGAGAATGAAAACCCCCTTCTATTACTATAGGCTGTGTCTGCTCTACAGGGTTATGCTAGCATAGCTACAGCACCATAACTGTGCCAGTGTAGTCTCCATGGCATAGATGTGGCCTAAACTTACAGGTTCTCATATTGTCTACTTCCACCATCAGTGGTTGAATTACAGTGGGTGATGAGGCTGGTTTATATGTTAAGCAAAAAAATCACGCTAATTCAGCATTGAAGTGAATGTTTTATTCCCTCCTTCACTCATCCTTTATTCACCCGATCCTCACTTTTACGAAAAGTGATTATATAGGTAAAGAGCCTTTTTGTTTTTAAATATAGGATCCCCAAATGACCCTCTCTGTTGCATGTGTACTCACTGCCCAGTTCTTTAGTAAAAGAATGGCCATTTGCTTGCCCTCATTTTTGTGAACAATGGTTTAGCGATTAAAGTGCATTTTACTGTGTAACCTGAGTACTGACATAACCACATTGTACGTGTAATATTTTTTGTATGTAGTTAAATTAATAATGTGTACTTTAACATACAATAGAGGCAATGTGTGTTAGTTATAAGAACATATACTTTTGCATAGCCTTACTTCACTGTTTTTAACTTTTGTAACCTTAATGTAATGTTAAAGATTTTTTTCTTAATTTTCTTTTTTTTTTTTTTTTTAGAATGAACAGAAACACTATGTCTCAGTCCCACTGTTTCCTTTCTCAGCCTCTCCTTGCCCTCCTCTTTTTCTCAGTCCATGCTTTGTTCAACATTCAAAGTACGACCTACTTTCTGCTGTTCTCTGGCTGCTCCTTCAGGAAAGAACCCTGCTCCTTCTTCACAAAAGTTGTGATGTTCAGCCCCCTTCTGGTGTCTAGTTCATGTTTGAATTATTGGTGGAGAAACAAGTTATACGCTTCTTTTAGATGCATACTTATTTTTCCTCTCTTAAAGATGGCATAGTGACTAGGTCTTTGCTCCTGGCTTGAGTTAGGCCAGAATTCCTCTAGGTCTGAAAAGATTCTTGGCCCTTTCACTTGAAACACAAATGGGCCTGCCTCCTTTAAAACAACCCTGTTTTACCCTTTAAAATGACCTGTTTTACATTAGTCCCCCTCATCATAAGTACCAAAGAGGTTCATGATTCTGAAGGACTGTGAGGGTTATGACCAACCACTGCTTCTTCTGCAGCTTCTCCTTTTGGTGATGGAAATATCTTGCTTCAGAATCCTACAATGAAGGCAAGTTGCCCACCTGTTCTCCTAAAGGCCCCTCTCCAGATTTTGACTCAGAGGGATTCCAGAGTGTCGTCCTATTCTAGACATTGTAAGAGTCTACTTCCTCCATGTGCCTTGGTATCCATCCCACTGAAGCCCTCTATCATTCCTTTAGAATGCCCTTTCATGGCCATACTGGAGCCCTGGGGTTCTTATTGGAAACACACTTCACGTACACCATCCCAGAGAGAGAGTGTTTATTTGGAGACAGAAAACTGCTCAGCCTTAAGAAACCCCTCTTGAGAAGGAACATCCTGAAGAACCCTCTAAGGAGGAACAATGTCATGAGGAGGAGGACATCAGTGTGTGCCAAGATGGGTTACTCCCCCAATAAATGAGGCCCCTTTAGAACCGAAAAAAAGTCTGACAGGTGCCAGCTACTATAGCCCCAACAGCCAAGAAAGCTGACAAAAGGTATTTTGTGTCTTCTGGGGGAGCTGTATATCTGTATTCTTCTCTTGTAGTAAGGCTTTCTTGTAGTAGCAGCTGCAAACAAAAAGAGCAGACAACATCACTCTAAAATAGCCCCGACTGAAAGGGATCCAAAATGTTTGGATCCATTTGCTCATAAAAATTATTTATCTCCAAGTTTGCAGCACTTGTTGTATGGTATGTTTTTTTTTTTTCTTCTCAACTACATTGAATTTGCAGACTTTATTGAGAAATTGCCACAAGATCATAAAGAAGGTCAGTTAATAGTGAGTGTCTTTATGAGCATCTCTGGCTGCTGCAGATACTGCTTCATGCTCCATGGCAGTATCAGTGGTGATACAGTGCTCATCCTGGCTCCAGACATCAATAATCCTTAGAGAGGTCCAATCCACGGTAGAGGGTCTTCTGCTTGAGGGCCCCAGTCTAGTCAGTAGAAAGACAGATGATACCCTCCACGCTCTTTAGGAATTTCTGCACTACCTTTGGTGCATACGCATCTGCAGCGAAAAGGAAGCATGCTAAGTCCCAGACTTACTCAAGGCTGAGAACAACCCCCTAGGCTCCTTCTGTTACCAGAAACAGTAACCTCAGAGTTTCTTAGGAAGTGGCACAGATTGAGGAGGGTGGGGGAAAAAAGATCAACAGCAACTACTATCACCTCACTGTCAAAAATTTTCAGTAAACAATCCTGATTTGTTGAGTGAGAGCTACAAACTGACTCTGACTCCCCTTTCTCCTTCTCTAAAATTCTTTGGAAACCTCTTCCTATTTTGGGGGTTATGGAATGTTATAACTAAGGCTATGATTTAGTCACGGCAGTCACGGATTCCGTGACTTTACTGGACCTCTGTGACTTCTTCAGCTGTCAGCAGCCGAAACAGGGTCTGGGGCTGAAGCCGAGGCTACGCTCCCCACATAACCACACGGCGAGGGCTGCTGCCGGGGCCAGGCACTCCTGCCCCACAGCTTGTATTGTTATTTTTAGTAAAAGTCCTGGACTCCATGAATTTTTGTTTGTTGCCCATGACCCGGTCAGAGACGTTTACTAAAAATAATCATGAAAAAAATCTTAGCTTTAATTATAATAGACGTGGGTCTGAGAGATCATTACGTCTGATTATACAGTTCAGTTCTGTACTACACCTACCCACAACCCAGCTTCCCAGTCCTTATTCAGGCACCCCTCTCACATGAGACTAGTCACTTCTTGGTTGAGCTCCCTCCTCTCTGAGCTAAAGAGGTTCCTCCACAACACAGAAGAAAAGATTTCTGTTCCAAATACTACTTCATATCGAAGAAGAATGGCGGCTGGGCACCTTTTCTGGATGCTTAGCATGAATGTTCGGTGGGAGGGTCCTAGACTGAAAGTCTGCACCACAGTTAAACAGGTCCTTAGCCTGAATCAGCTGGCATGGGTCAGCCACAGGTATTGCAGTGTAGACATACCCTAAGACAGCCAGAGGTTGCCTGCCTCAGGGGAAATTGGAGACCATGTCCATGCTCATCACTCAACTTCAGACAGTTCCTCAAACAACAGCTAGGACTTGTCACAGTGTACTGGACCAGATAGTTTATTGCATTTCCGTTACGCTGCATGCCAGACTACACCTATGTTGCATGCAGGGTTAGATGAAGTACATATTCACCTTGTTAGAATGGGTCACTACTTCTGAGTCACTAAGAGTGGACTATATATAGCACTTGAAGAAAAACAATTACTTACCTGTATAGGAACGCAGAACTGGAAGCAGGGGTAGTCAGTAGGTGGTCTGTGGGCCAAATCTGGACTGCCAGAAGCTTTTGAATGGACTGTGAAATCTTTTTATTTACTTATTATCATCATCATTGTTTTTTGTATTATTTTTCTCTCACGTCTGGACCTTGACCAAGAAATTTGGACCTTGACAAAAAATAATTGATTACTCCTGATCTGGAAGGGACCTCCTGGATCAGAAAGTCTAGCCTCCTGCTATTGCAGGCAACCTAGTCATGTAATCCTATCTTTAAATTTATCAAGCTCCATCTTAAAACTAGTTAGGTTGGTTTTCCCCCACTACTCATATTGGAAGGCTGTTCTAAAACATCACTCCTGTCTGATCATTAGAAACCTTCTAACTTTCAGCCTAAACTTTTGTAAACATTTGTAACTGGAGTTTTTAGAGATTTGTTCTCCATATAAATATATATTCCAAGACCCACCCTCAATCCCTTCTGTTATGGATTTTGCTGTGGAGATGGAACTGAGGGGTGGTTGGGCCAGACCTCCCTTTATGCCTTCAGTGCAAAGCACAAAGACACTCGGTGCATGCTTGGCCCTAATGGACACTGCTGGCCAAAAGATTCCAATCTACCCGAGAGCATGGTGTCTGTGTACAACACATCTCAAACTCGAGTTTCTGTGCAGATAAGTAATTTCTCTTTGCCAGTGCCTCAAAGGGCCTGAAATTTTTGAGGGCTACGGTTGTTCCTAATGTTATGAAGGCCAGGAGTCAATATCCAAGAGTAGGAATCCAAGCCAACATACCTTTAGAGAAGCAGCATTTCAGGTGAATAGTTATCTCTTCTCTCTCTAATAATTCAAAAACCAGCTAAATAGGCTTTCCTAAAACTATTTGGAAAATCTCTCCTTAGGGTGAAGGCCAAACATATTTTATCTGCAAAGAATAACATTTCAGAAAACTCTGACTGAAAAGAAGGCTTTAAGTAGGTTTTGTAACCTAACCCAGTGGCTCTCAACCTCTCCAGACTACTGTACACCGTTCAAGAGTCTGATTTGTCTTGTGTACCCCCAAGTTTCACCTCTCTTTAAAACTACTTGTTTACAAAACCAGATATACAAATACTAAAGTGTCTCAGCATACTATTACTGAAAAATTGCTTACTTTCTCATTTTTACCATACAATTATAAAATAAATCAATTGGAATAGAAATATTGTATTTACGTTTCAGTGTGTAGTAAATAGAGCAGTCTAAACAAGTCATTGTATGGAATTTTAGTTTGTACTGACTTGGCTAGTGCTTTTTATGTAGCCTGTTGTAAAACTAGGCAAATATCTAGATAAGCTGATATAACCTGCGCACCCCCAGGGGTACATGTACCCCTGGTTGAGAACCACTGATCTAACGCATGTCCCTTAATACTCTAATCAAGGCTCCTCTACCTCTTGTGCTGTTTGGGAAATAACTAATATGTAAGCAGATGAATGGTTCTTGGAGTTTCTCAAACCATGATTGGAAGCACTTGGTAATACCAGAAAGAGACTTACAGATTAGACTGTATATTAATGATGATAAAGTAATATATTGAACAGACAAGCAAATGAACAAGCCTTTTCAATGAATGGACAAAGTTATGTGAATTCCCCAGCTTCTGCTACTTTTATGAATATACTGGATATTCTGTTATAATATTATCCATAATAATTCTGCATGCCTCTTGTTAATGTTGTTTCTTTGGCTACTATAGCCATTTTTCATTTGCATGTGAAGAAACTAGAGGATGAAATAAGGTCCATTTTGGAAGTGGGGGAGAGATGTAGAGAATATTTATTCCTATAGGGATGGGTTTTGGTGATGCAGAATCCCAAATTATTAGAATATAGATTTCCTTTAGATGGTTAAAGTAGTATGGAAAGCAGTGTGTTACATATGAATTTAACAGCCTCTTCTCCCCCCGCCCCTCCCCCCCCCCCCCGCTCCCCTTTCAGGGACTCCATATTCACTTTCAATGGACCTTTTCAAATCCCATTCCTTTTTGCATAGTTTTTCATGGCTCTTTAAAGAAGGCACAACGGTGTTAATTGCTTAGTCATTTAAGATACCTCTTCTGGATTCTGAGGATGACTGGTTGCATTTTGCTGAGCAAATCTTCAGTAGAAGATCAGAATCAGAATTAGTTGGCTTATGACCCTGCAAAAACTGCTGGTGAATTGGGATCATAATCTCAGGTTGAAAGCTGCTGAACTGGACACTCAAGTGCAGTGACTGCAGGCAAACTCAGTAGTGATTATTTGCTTAACAGTGTTTTTAATTTAGGATTTCATTATTTTTCAGTATTCACATTGAGTTAAAATTGCTCAAGTATTTCTTCCCAAAGTTAATATTTTTTATAGGAATTTGACTAGAAATAATACAAAATCCTTTTATTACAAAACTCTACAGCCTAATATCTCAAACTTCTAGTGGGCACTAACAACTACTCTTTAAGACTGAGTATTATTTTTATAGTTCAATTAATAGAGTCCAAACACAATTAGGGCGTGATTGAGCTAAAAGCTACTTTTTATAGCGACTGGCCTACAAAAGTTCTGACCTGTACAACAGAGGCTATTCAGGTTTCAGAGGTAGCAGCCGTGTTGGTCTGTATCCACAAAAAGAACAGGAGTACTTGTGGCACCTTAGAGACTAACACATTTATTTCAGCATGAGCTTTCGTGAGCTACAGCTCACTTCTTTGGATGCATAGAATGGAACACACAGACTGTATGCATAAATATCTCCTGTCTGTGTGTTCCATTCTGTGCATCCGAAGAAGTGAGCTGTAGCTCACGAAAGCTCATGCTGAAATAAATGTGTTAGTCTCTAAGGTGCCACAAGTACTCCTGTTCTTTTTTTAGAGGCTATTCAGAATTTTGAGGATCCATAGAATGTCTGCACCATTTCTTTCCCAAGACCAGAGTCTGACGCTATCCTGCATTTCAGTAAATGTCAGTCAGGATCTTGAAAACAATGTCAGATGAGTGCAATGAACCATTTTAGGGACCCCTACTATGTTTTATGAGGAGTGGGTGGTAAGCTGGAGTAGAGTTTCTAACGGGCAATACATGGACCGAAGACTTCAATTTAAACCCAGCTACTGAGGGATTCCACCCCACAGCCCTCCACTTGTCATTTTCAGTTGTCAGGTTAATAATTTGGGGTCCTTAGCAATGGGATGGAGATTTCTGTATTGACGTGCCTTTCCTGTGACTACTAGGTTGACCTGTTGTAGAGCCAAGATCTGTGACCTTCCAGTACTTCTGTAGGTCAGGAGGCTGCAGATATTTTTGTCTAGATGAGTTTTTTAAATTGGTATAACAATGAGTAATTTAAGTTGATAGTATTCAGGAGTTGAATGTGCTTGGAAGTTATGTAATGTAGAACTTTAACTTCTGTAGGTCTTAAAACTCTCCATACCCCCATACTGACAAGAATCTTCCACTAAAATTCAAGTAGTCTTCTCTGCATTCTTAAAAATCCTGTAGATGTGGAAAGAGGAGATGATGTACTGGCAAGAAAAGTTTTCAGAGCTGTTCTTGGTCAGTTTTACTAAATCCTGAGTTAATTCTTTACGATCTCATTTTAAACATCCATTCAGCTAACATTCACCACAACAGTGAAACTCAACAAACAGCTTGTGCTTCAGTAGAACATTTGATCTGTTTTTAGTAAAGGGTATCAGGCTCTTATTCATTTCAGTTGAAGTTGTTCCATTGCTGTTAAGATAGCTGGCACATAGCCTTGGCATTGTGAGACAGGAAACTGTGGTCAGTTGATAAGGGAATCTTGAGCTAATTAAATTTCAGCTGGCATGTTATATTATGCCCAGTGAAATAAATGGTCAGTCATACTGTTGGATGGCTTAACCTTATTTATGGTCTGAATGGGGGGTGGAGTATCAGACAGTTTTGAAACCCTCTTATTCATAAAAGTAAATCCATCTTTTTTTTAAAAATTACTGTCGTTCTTATTGGTGGAAACAGAAGAAGCTAATCTTATGGCGAATCACTATGCATCTTTTCAGTGTGTATTTGTTGCTGTACTACAATGCTACCAGAGTGAGTTGGCTAGAAGTCTGATTACTTCTCACCTTTTAAAGGTGTGCTGTCAACTTGAAATCTGATGAATTTAAAAAGTTAGTCTCCAATATTAAACCTGCCATGAGTACTTTTGCCAGTTTTTGTGGTTGTAAAGCTATATTTTTTTTCCTATTTTAAAAAAATGTATTCTCTTTCTATTGGTGTCTGAAAGACCCACTGAATAGGGAAAGCTGACTACAGTAAAATGATACAAAGCCCCCAAACTTTCAAATACACACAATGTGGGGGGGAGGATGGCCCAATCTCCCCAAACCTCTAGTTTATTTTTTTACGGTAAACTTAGGTATTTCTTGTAAGAGTAGATAAAACATCTTCACATAGGAGTCAGAGTAGCAGCCGTGTTAGTCTGTATCCGCAAAAAAAACAGGAGTACTTGTGGCACCTTAAAGACTAACACATTTATTTAAGCATGAGCTTTCGTGAGCTACAGCTCACTTCTTCGGATGCATTCGTGAGCTGTAGCTGTAGCTCACGAAAGCTCATGCTTAAATAAATTTGTTAGTCTTTAAGGTGCCACAAGTACTCACATAGGAGTGTTTTTTCCCCCCCAGGTCTCTCCCCCACACCCCACCAAAGACTCATACCTTATAATTTACAAAATCAAGCTCTTTCAAAGCCCACAATAAACTGAAATGTTTCAATCAATATTTAAGTAAAAAATGGTTCTTGTTAAACATTTATCTGCATTATTTGCACTTCAAACACTGCAGCATTGAGAGCTTGAAAGTGAAACTGATTATAAACAAGACTAAAATTTACTTCATTTATCTTGCTCGAGCTGAGAGAAATTTAAAAAATAGACTAGTATCAGTAGTGGAAAAATAACTTATTTTAAAATATTTTTAAATCTTGGGTATAGGCAACATAGGGAAACAGTGCTAGTAACTTGATAGTGTACCTCTATATAAGGAAAGGTGGCAGTCTGTACATTAATTGACTGTCACTTTTGGATGCTTGGTTTACATTCCATGCGAGCGAGCATCATGGAATCACTTTAAAGTTTAGTGGGCATTTGTCCTCATTACATAGCTATCATTTGGTAGCCGTTCTTTGAGAGAAGCCAGGAATGGAACCAGAGGAATGTTTCAGGTTAGGATTGAGTAATGTCGGGAAGTTTTTGCATTACTTTCCCAAAGCATGCTGGTTTTTAATCACTCCCATTTATTGAAATTCAAAGCAAAAGGATAGGGATGAGAAGGAACTTAAGTGAAAACTGATATGTTCAAATAGGCTTCAGTGGAGAAAATGCAATGAAAGTGGATACGTCTCCTATGGGCTCTATGATGCCAGTGGGATGAGCAGACTCCACAGTGGAGGACTCTGTACAAAATTGGTGGTTTAGGAGAGCAGGGGTGAGTATCCCAACTGATCTAAGTTGTCTGTGTACAGCAGGAAGGATGTGGAATTTCCCAGAGGACTTGTCTGGTTGAAGACCAGACCCTGTCTCTGATGGGATGATACCTGGGAATCTGAAGAGATTCAGAAATTCCCTCTCAACAAGTCTTCTCTTGTGGCTTTTACCACTGTAATGGATAATCTGGCCATTAGAGTCTACAGACTGATGAAGGCTATGTTGCATTTAGAAGACTTTCTTAGTAATCATAAAGGCTGGAAAATTACTCTTTTTAGAATGTTGGAGCCTGGTAACAGGTCTCAGTCACCTAGATGGGCTTGGTGTTAATTACTTTTTCCTATAATAGTAATGAATTTATGGAATGAAACATTGTTAGTGGACTAGCCTGGTACTTGAAAAATATAAATCTAATTTTATACCTATTTTTAGCAAATGCACGCTCAAATTGTTTCTGCACTTATCTTTGAGCAGCAGATCACCATTTGGCCATTATATTGCAATTCTGTCAAAGTGAGCCAGTATTATAACAATCTGCTATAACAGTTTATACAAGCACAAATGGTAACTGTTTCTGGAGGTAGAACAACATGTTAGCTTTCCATTCCATTTAGTGTACTTAAGTTCTTCTGTTTTCCCCCAGCATAACTGAGTAATTTTACCAATTAGTTAAGTCAGTTATTGATTTAGAATTATGTGCATAGGATATGCGAAGTTTTATTCATCATATTAATACCTATTAAAAATACTATTTTATTTTAACATATGGGATAATTTGGGAATTCAAAGCTCTTGTGTTAAAAGGACACAAAGTTAAAACACGTTTTTCTGACGGTTTGACCTACTTTTGTAATGTGTAAGACTAGTTATGCTTAAGATAAGAGTAAATACATACTTTTCTTGTCAGTTTTCTTTGTGCATTTGACAGCTCTCTGTGTATCAACAGTTTCCTCAATTGTGTTATCTAATCATTCAATCTCCCCTGTTTTGAATCTTTCACACATCAGCAAGGAAGAGATACAGTTAATACTTAATATAGGAAAAAGTGAGGTAAAACTACAAAATTTGCAGATGGGATTTGGGCGTAGGGGTAGTACTTGAAGATGCTTTATAGTTGACAATGTTTCAAGTTGATGGTATCCCTTTGAAAATGACCAATCAAAGCATTACTGGGTCTTGACCCCACTAAGGTTTTCTGTACCGTTACAGAAAAACACAAATTTTTGTAATGTAGGTACACTCTAAAGTCTGGAGATTAGTTTCAAAGGAAAAGATGAATCAGGGCTTCTTTAAATAGTCTCTTTTGTAACCTGTTTTTTCTCCAAAAATGTGTTTTATTTCACTTAAATTTAGGCACCTTCATTTTTTTTCCCTGCACTGCATGAAACAATGTGTAACTCCTCTTTGATCCTGTAGTGGAAGGAACATGGTCAAGTACTCTATTCTGACTTCTCTTTAACATTTGGGTTTTTTAATATCCTTTAAAAAGCTCATCAATGAATGATTCTTTAAGGTAAATGGTTGTTTTGTTTCAAATCTGTGAACTTAACTGGAAAGCTTTATTTTTTTTGAGACTTGTTGTTTACATTGTGGTACTGTCTAGAGGTCCAAGCCTGTTTTGCTAGGCATGTGCAAACATAACAAAAACAGGCTCTGGTCTGAAAAGCTTACAGTCTAGGTAAGTAATGTAAGTGAAGGCCTAACTTAAAATAGTTCCGGAAATAGCTTTCTGTTCTTTGCTGCTGCTGTTAAATTAGAAAAAAGTCAGTGTAAATTAGAGGGGTGTGTGTGTGTGTGTGTGTGTGGTAAATTTAAATTTGTGCTTTACGACAGGGGTGGACAAACTTTTTGGCCCTAGGGCCACATTGGGTACAGAAATTATATGGAGGGTCGGATAGGGAAGGTTGGGGGAGGCTATGCCTCCCTAAACAGTGAGGTGTGGCCTTGCCCCTGCCCCCTATCCAAACTCCTCCCCTCCCCCCTCGGAACTCCAGCATCTTATCCAAACACCCCTGCTCTCTGCCCCCGACCATCACCCTGGGTTGCCTGTCCCCTATCCACTCCCTCCTGCTCCCCACCTCCCTGACCACCCCTGGGTCTCCTGCCCCTATCCAGTCTCCCCTGCTCCCTACCCCCTGACTGCCCCCCCGAGGCCGCTCCCACCCCCTAGCCAACTATCCCTGCTCTCCCTGCCCCACATTACCTGTGGGGTGGGGGAAAATGGGGCTCAGTCTCCCTGGCAGTTGGGCAGGGCTCACTCCCTATCTGGGCTTGGCTGCTGGGGATAGGGGCCAAGCATGTTGGGGGTGGAGGGGAGCTTTGGCTTGCTCTGCCACTGTCTCTGGCAGCAGGGCCCAGGTGCCTTGACCGCCCCCCTGAAATGCCCCCTGACTGTGCTGCCCTGGAGCACCAGGTCTGGTGGTGCTATAGCCGTGCTGGGGGGACTGTGAGGGAGGCAGGGAGGGAGGGGAGCAGAAGGGGAGGGGCCAGGGGCTAGCCTCCGCCCTGCTCACCATGCTGTCCACACGCTGCTGGGGAGTTGGGCTGGCTCCTCCGCAAGCCTGTCCTGACCCTGCTCCCTGGCAGGAGCTCAGGGGCCAGAAGGAAGGGTCCTGTGGGCCGGATGTGGCTCGCAGGCCATAGTTTGCCCCCCTCTGTTCTAAGAGGTGCCAGACTTACAGCACAGAAACTGAAGCAATCCTTTTAGCCATATAATAGAGCCTTTTCAGGCAGTACTAATGCAAGCTTCCCCTGCTCTTCTGACCTTGTTTCAGACGTGTTTAGAGGGAGCATGTTTTGGAGGAGCATTGTCCATGCCCCTTCTGTTATTGTTATATTACCAATCTCAGTGGTCCGCAACCTTTCAGAAGTGGTGTGCCGAGTCTTCATTTAGTCACTCTTATTTAAGGTTTTGCGTGCCAGTAATACATTTTAACTTTTTTAGAAGGTCTCTTTCTATAAGTCTATAATAAATAACTAAACTATTGTATGTAAAGTAAATAAGGTTTTTAAAATGTTTAAGAAGCTTCATTTAAAATTAAATTAAAATGCAGAGCCCCTGGACCGGTGGCCAGGACCCAGGCAGCGTGAGTGCCAGTGAAAATCAGCTCGCGTGCCACCTTCGGCACTCGTGCCACAGGTTGCCTACCCCTGATCTATCTGGAGACTGCTAAAAAAGGTGCTAATTATGGTGAGCTTTCCACTTGGAGCTGATCTGTGGATGCCCCATTCATCTAGGCCTTTGAATGATGATCAGATAGCACCTGCTCTTAAGTGCTGCTCACCTGGGCCAAATTTGAACTGTTGATCTGTCAGTAAACAGAACTACAAAAGAAAAGACCTACAGATGAAGGAATTGATGTCCCATTATTTTATCTGTGTTTAGCAGTCTAATCTCACCTCATGGACTTGAAAAAACAAAATTTGAAAAATTTAAATAAATATTGGAAATAAGCTGGTAACATACCTTTTTAAAGAAAAGCTATTGTATAACAAGGGATTCTCCTTTTTTTTTAGATTTATTAAATTTAAATTTTCAAAATTTTAAAGCAGCTAATGAGATATTGAGATAAGACTAAAGTTTCACTAGGAAGTGGATGTTGCTTCTGTTAATAGAACTTGGACTTTGCCTTTGATAGGAACCAACCAGCTGTGACAAATTCTGTACAAGATGGAAGTAATGCTGGCGGGTTACAGGATTCATTTAGAGGAATACTGTCATTCATTTAGAGGGAAACTGTCATCAGCTTCAATTGAGGGTTTAGGGCTGACCCTTTCTAGTATGGTTTGTAAACTTAGGGGACTTTTGGATCCTTGGCTGTATCTTAATGTGGAGTTACCAGCAGTAGCTCATAGTACTTTTCCATCTGTGGCTGATCAAGAAGTTGCAGTCTTTCTTTGATCTGGATCTGACCAGAGTTATCCATGCTTTTGTCACTTCCAGACTGGATTATTGTCATGTGCTCTATATGTGCTCTTTGAGAAATCTCTGTAGACGTTAGCTGGTGCAGAGCTCCATGGCCTGCCTTCTGAGTGTGCTGGATAGGCATGAGCACACAGTACTTCAGCTATATGCTCTGTACTGGTTTCCTATTTACTTCCAGGAGCATTTCTAGGTGCTACTGATACGCTCCCAAATCTGAGATGTTTTGTAATTCATTTGTTTAAAAGATTGCCTTCTTTCCTGTGTTGTGCAATTATAGTTAAGACACAGTGGGCTGCTTCAGTTGTTTAGTGCTTGGCACTTGGTTTCATGGGATCAGTAGCAGGGCATTCACAGTTTAAAAAACATGCTTTTGGAACTTGTTCCCTCAATCATCAAAGCCTGCGTTTGGCAAGCTTTAGATCATGCTGTAAGTCTGCTATTTCCCCCTCCCCCCATCTCCCTTCAGTCAGATTCTTGTTTCAACATTTTTTGTCTTGTTTGTTCGATATCTTAAGTCAGTGAAGGCTTATGAATGGTACTAGTGTTTGTTTTGGGATCAGTATGTTCTTAATTGTGCTATACTAAAAGACTCATCAATTAAAAATTACTACTTCAGTATCTCAATTTGCTGACCAACAGGTAGTGTTTCTGAAGTTTCATCTGCCATTAAGAGACTAGCATTCACAGTGTGGGGATGACACATCGGTGACACATACTTCTTAAAGGCATGTGAAAGACTGTGCGTGGCCATTCTCTGTAGAGGGCTAACTTCCATTTTTTAATTATAGTCCTTGAGTTGCAGTAAAAATTTGGGACTACATACTCGCCTCAATCCATAGCATATCTCCTATTCATCAATGGGAGGTTTGCCCAGAGATCAAGCATTGTATGTAGTAACTAAACTGATTTAATTATTTAATTTGTTCAATACTTTATCATTGCATTCATTATTATTACTGAATGGGGAAAATGTGCTCACATTTAGGAACACTTCTATTTCTGGCCATTGTTTCTCTTCCTTTCCCCATCCTCCTTTCCCCTTCTTTTTTTGCTTCCCTGTGTCTTGTCCTTTTTGCATTTCCTTCCTTGCAGCAACTCCCAACTCTTCCTCATTCACTGCTTAAAATAAGTAGTGAAATAGATAGTTTACACTTTGAAATATCATTAGGTTTTAGAATGAACACGACAGTGAAATTAGTGGAATGGGGAGTTCGCACCTTTGAGCCATTGTTTCAAGGTTTCTGCAGACTTGGGCTGACTTTTCTTTGGTTTATGCTCTGACATTTGGAAGACTTGTTTTAGAAACACTTTTTTTAAAATGAAAACTTAGATTCTGCAAATTCTGAATCATAGAATCATAGAATATCAGGGTTGGAAGGGACCTCAGGAGGTCATCTAGTCCAACCACCTGCTCAAAGCAGGGCCAATTCCCAACTAAATCATCCCAGCCAGGGCTCTGTCAAGCTGGGCCTTAAAAACCTCTAAGAATGGAGATTCCACCACCTCCCTAGGGAACCCATTCCAGTGATTTGGTTCACTGTGGCATTTAATTTCAAAAGGGGGAACTATACAAAAATGAGGGGGTTAGTTAGACAAAAGTTAAGGTATAGTGACTAAGGGCTTGGCTACACTTACAAATTTGCAGCGCTGCAGCAGGGTGTGAAAACACACCCTCTGCAGCGCTGCAAATTGCGGCGCTACAAAGCGCCAGTGTAGTCAAAGCCCCAGCGCTGGGAGCCGTGCTCCCAGCGCTGTCCGTTATTTCCCCACAGGGAGGTGGAGTACGGACAGCGCTGGGAGAGTTTTCTCCCAGCGCTGGCGCTTTGACTACACTTAGCGCTTCAAAGCGCTGCCGCGGCAGCGCTTTGAAATGCAAGTGTAGCCAAAGCCTCTAGTGAAATCCCTTTTTAAAGACACCATAATAGAGGCCCAACTTCAATGTATATCTCCCATGTTGTTCACAAATATATTGTATGGGCCAGATCCTACCCATGGGGTGTGTGTATATGACACCTTTGATCTGAAGTATTCTAACTAGTCTTTCTCTAGGAAGTATGGTATATTGAAATGTCTGACGATCCTCCAGTTTGCTGCGAAGGTTGCTGCTAATTGGGCTTGTGGTGGCATGTGTATAAGAACTCTCATCTTGCAGGGATACATCTGAGAGGATGGAGGTGCATATCTGCTATCTTGAAATCATTCTTGGGTCCAGGTCATTGTGTTGCTCTTTCTTCCAAATGCAAGACTTGTAAGCAGGGCCGCCCAGAGTGGGGGCAATTTGCCCCTGGGCCCCGCAGGAGCCCTGTGAGCCCTGGCCGAGAGAACCTTCCCTGGCTAGAGGTGCCTTTTTAATTTTTACTCACCTGGTGCCGGTCCGGGTCTTCAGTGGCATTTCGGCGGCAGGTCCTTCAGTGCTGCCAAAGATCGGCGGCCCGGCCTTGACTCGCGCCGCCGAAGACTCAGAGCGCCACCCGGTGAGTACAAGTGCTGCAGCGGGTGGTGCCTTTTTTTATGTCCGCTCCCCCGCTTTGCCCCAGGCCCCCTGAATCCTCTAGGCGGCCCTGCTTGTAAAATGGCTTATGAATGAGCATTTACTGTTTTGTAAGGCTGCCAAGTACTTGGTCTCCTTGTTCTTTGTCTAGTGGGGGATTCCCCCTTCTGTTCTTTCAAATGGGTGGAAGAAGACAAAAACTGTTTTTAGTTACGTTTTATTTCAGAGGAATTTTTTAGTTTTCAGTTCCTGCTAACTAGTCTTTCTCCTTGGTTCATTCTCTTCTTGAATGGTGTCTATTTGGCTCCATTTCCTTGACTTGTTTTCTCACTTTTGTCCCTCAAACGGTAGCACTTACCCAGTGTTGTCCACAGCAGTTATGATTGACTCTTGTGACAGAACTCTAGTCGACAAACTTAGTGATTACTTGCTGTGAAAGATTAAGTCAGCCTTGTGGAATCCTATTCCCCATTGGCATAGGAAGAGCGAATCTTTTTGAGGGATATATCCTTTCTTTTTCATTATAGTCACTATAATTGTAAAGGGCAGTCTAGTAGACTTTGTGCCTGGTTTTGGTAACCTTTCATGTTGGTTTTTCAAAGTTTGGTATAAACACATTTGGAATAGATCTAGCCAAGTCCCTTATTAGATTGCTGACATCTGGTGGTACAACTGATTGACTTTTTGTGGAGGGTGAGTGTGTTGCAGAGGGAAGTAGGTGTTTCTTCCAGAATTCCTTTGTTCTCTTCCCATTGACATCCCTGATTGCAAGTGACCCTCCCAAGGAGAAATGGATGCTGCTCCCTCTTAACTAGTCAGTACTTATCTGTTGGTCAGAGTTCATTACTTGAGGACTTCTGCACTCTGAAGTGGCGTCTACACTAGGGAATCATAATAAATACAAATTCTTACAAACTGATTCTGTTGAATCTGTGGTAGAACTGATAGTTGTTTGTTGTTGTTGTTTTATCTTGTATAGACCAGGTCTGAAGATGCTGTCATTGAAGCACTCCCATTTTCCATTGACTGAGAGAGGAGCAAGGGGTTCTAAATCTGATTTTCCCCCCACAACCACATGACCATGTGCTTTGTAAAGTGTACAGTGTTCTTAAAATGGTTAAAAATTTTGAGCTGGCCTCAGCACAAAGCCATTCTATGGTTATTTATTATTTTCCCTTAAGAGACACTCACTTTTGTTAATGTTGATCTGTCAGTAAACAGAACTACCAAAGAAAAGCCTCACTCTTCTGCATGTTTGGCTGTGGCACATGGGCCAGATGTGGGTGCTGAAGTTGTGGGGAACAAAGGTGTAAGGTGCCTCTTATGCGGTCTCATGCCCACTGGGTTTGTGCTATTGCTTGGATTGATGGTTTCCAGGCAATGACACGTGCTGTTGTTTGTTCCTTTAAACCAGGATTTGAATTGTTGTTCAGTGATGAATGTCTGAACTGGTTAAAATGTTTACCTTTGAAACTCTGGTTTTAAGAAGCAAAAAATAATTTCTGAGGGAAGCTACTTTTGAAGGGTAATATCAAGACTTATGCTACCAGCATTTCAGTTTGTCTTTGCTCTGAGTAGGGTGAGATGATGTAGTAGAAAATCAACTTATCTATTCTAGAAACTCCCATTAGTGGGGTTGCACATGTAATGATAAGAAAGTAAAGAAAAGTTGTGTAGACACATTTTATAGGTTAAAACTTATAAAGCAGAATGTCATCACCGTTAGGCTATATGTTTCTCCGTGGTCACAAATCTTATTTGATCAGATTTAAATACAGTTAAAATTATTTTAAAGCAGTAGTTTCTCTTTTTTGGTATTACTGTATCCAGGGTGGATTAATTTAAATTACTGACTTTAATCATGATGTAAATCAGCAAGCAGGAAACTTTTGATTTAAATAATCTCTATTAATCTTGTTTTGCATTTAAACTTTTAATTTTTTCTAAAGAGCAGTTGATTCTCATTGGTTGGTATTACACTAAATTTGATGGGGGTTTTATTGTTTTGTTTTGTTTTTTGCTGGCCAGGAGTATATACTGTCTTTCACATTTATTTAAACCATTCTAAAGATTATCTACAACTATTCAGTTTCTTGATTTTTTTTTTTTGCATTTTTTATGATGTTATAACTGGTGAATGATGTTTGGGTTTTTGTTTTTTTTACTTGATTTGTGTCAAAGCTCAGTTTGGATGTTCAAATTCAATTTGAAATGCATAAAAACAGCATTTTAAAATGTTTATTGGTTAAAGAAAATTACCTTAAATCAGGATGCATAAGAAAGTTTATAAAAATATATTGCATTGCACTAATTGAATTATTAAAGGTAATGTTATCAGTAGTTTGAATTGAGCTGATTGTTTCTAGTCATCAGATCCTTCAAAATTTTAGAACAAGTAGACCCATGGGTGCCAACTTTCCAAAGTGGCGAGGGTTGCTTGACTCCCGGCTCTGGCCCAGGCCCGCCCCAATGCCACCTCTTCCCCCAAGGCCCTACCCCGCCCCACCTCTTCCTGACCTGTTCCGCTCCCTCCTCCGTAGCGTGCTGCATCCTTGTTCTCCCTCCCAGCCTCCTGCATGTTGCAAAACAGCCGATTGTAGCGGGAGGGAAGCACAGGGAGGGAGGGGGAAGCGCTGATCCGCTGGGTCTGCCAGCGTGCAGGAGGCAGTAGAGGAGGGGAGAGCTAATGGGAGGGGGGCGCTGCTGGTGAGTGCTCAGCACCCACCATTTTTTTCCCCTCGTGCCACAGTGTCGACGCCTATGAGTAGACCACCTCTCTCACATAGCTTTTATTCATAGATCGGAAGAGGGTAAACCAACTTTGCTTGCTTTTTCAACTCCCAGTTGCTTTCCCCTCTTTGAATCAATTAGTCATTGAACTAAACTAGATGAAAAAACTGAAATGAAGATGATTCTCTCTGCTCCTGCAGAAGAGGCTACTGCTATCATAAGCTGGTTTAGCCCTTCAGCAAATACTGATTCCAGGTGTTTAATCAGTGATTTCCACCAGTTCAGTGGCTGACTTTCTTTAAAACTTGACAGCAACTTGTACTGCTTAATATTACTTTATTTAATCTAAATTATTTTAATAATCATAGTAATTTTAGGCAATCATAATTTCAAATATACTCAATTTTAAAAAAAAATTATTTAAATATTTTTTTAAATCTGATTTTTTGAGATTAACAAACATTGGTTTTTATCCATCCTGACCTTTCCACGTAATCAGCTACTATTTATGTTTTTATCTAGTTTTCATTCAAAAATTTTATAAGCACCAAGATGCTACCCAGATAATCAGACTAAATGTTGGGTAGTATGTCATGTTTAGACTGGAGAACAGATGTTGGCAGCATTAAATGATATACAATATATACAAATTGTCCACTTTAAAATATGCTTCTTACACGTTTGTGCTGAATATCTGTTTTAAAGAGGTGTGATTATAGCAGCAAGTCTTTCTGTTCATTAAGAATTTTTGTTAGTCACTGAGATTTTGATTTGGGCACTAAACATAGATTGTGTAATCTTAATCTGTTTTCAAACATACACTGTGTACCTCAACAGTGTTAAAACAAATGTATACTAATATGTTAATCTTCCTATTAAAGTTGGTCCAGTTCTATTAACCCTCCTTGCACAAAACTTTTATTTAAATAAAAAAAGCTAACTTGTAAGCTAAATTCCAGTATTAAAATTCCTGTTGTGCCTTTAATTAGAAATAAGAAAATTTTCAAACAAAGAATGAAGCAGCTGGCTAAACAGGGTTGCTAACCCTCCAGGATTGGCCAGGAGTATCCAGGAATTAAAGATTAATCTTTAAAGATTGTTGTGTGACAAAATCTCCAGGAATACATTCAACCGAAATTGGCAATCCTGTGGCTAAAGCCAATATTAGTGATTCCTTTTATTCATGAAGTGTCTCCTGGTACTAGGAAATAATGAATTATCCTGCTAATCTTTTATAACATTGGGTGGGGAGGGGGAAATCATTAGTTTTACACACAACTCCCTATATTAAATTTGAAATGTATTATTCAAGGATGGTACTCATAAGGGGTCAGTATAGATTTGAAATGCATGACTTGACACTGCTAGTCTCTCAGCCACACGCTGTTGATTATTGCAGAGAGATGACATTTGGTTAAATCTTAAACATCTACTCTGTATTATCAAAGACTGTTTGTCAGGAAAAGGCCTTGCAGTTCTGCATTACAGGGAAGGAAACATGCTTATTTGGACCTAGAGGGGACATTGGTGCCAGATACGGGTTTTGAAGGAAGTGGAACACTTTTATGCACTCTGTATTTGTACAAGCACTTAACTTAGTCTCCTGAAATCTATACTGTAAATTCTGTTTCAAAGTCTTGGGTGGGGAAAAGCTCCAAGTTGATGAATGCAGGAATAGGTTTAGGAGCAGGGTCCGTTTTTCTGTGGAAAATGTTTCCAATTTTTCTAGTACAAAGTAAAACACTAAAACATTAGTTACAGATTATAGGTGAACATTTAACAAATGCCCTGTGCTCATGTTATTTGGGGGGGGGTGTGTGACTGTTATGGTATAGAACACCTTATTTCTGATAATTACAAACTTTTGAGGTACTATAAATAAATAGAACTTTGTGTCTGTGTCCTAGCTGTATGGGGACGGAGAGGGAAAGTCCAAAGTAAGAAATAGACATAAGCTTCCTACATCAACAATATAAATAAATAAGAAAAAGATAGGGACACACCTATAGTCATTCTCTCTAAAAAGCTTTTAACATCTGCCAATTTTGACAAAGAACGTGTACCCGCAGAAGGTTTGGAGGTTTGCTTGGAGTTAGTGAGCACCCAAAAATCAATGGTATGTCTTTCTGCTGCGAGTTTACTTCTGCATTATTTTCGGTATTGCCATCCAGAGGGTTAGATAGAAATAAAAATAAAGCATGCGCGCGCTCTCTCTCGCTCTCTCTCTCTCACACTCACACTCACACACACCACTGTGATTTAATTGTACACATATATATAACTGCCATATCCTTAAGTAGCAAAATGAAAACTCTTAAATATGAATAACTTTGCAGTACATGAGAACATATTGATATTGTTTTGGGCAAAGAAAAAATACATTTCACAGACACTATGGAAACTGTAAGCTTTCTAAGTTTCCTTTAGAATAATTCAGTTGGGGGGGGGCAGGAGGGAATGAATAATAAAGCAATATACGTAAAGATAGTATGCGATATCGGTTTATTGCCATTTGCTTTCCATTTTGCTCCTAAATGCTGAGTCACCGTTACTGATATGACCAATATATATTAGCCAGATAAAGTGTCACAGCAAAAGTATTTTCTTCTAGTATACTGACAACTGACTTTAAACATATTTATTGGAAATTCTACATTAAAGGATTAGGTGGTGATAATGGGGTTTTCATTGTACTATCTTAAAAAGGGCTGGTGGGTCTGCGTCTTCAGATGGCTTTGAAAGCTCTCCTTTCGATTCATTAGGCAGAATTAAAATTGTATGATCCAGTCTCCTGGATCAAGTCAAGAAATAGTAAATGAAGAGAATCTTCCTGTAACTTACTCATTTGGTTTCCTTCCAGATTTACAAATTTGTGGAAGCTATGTTGTTCTAACTACGTAACTTTTCTTCCCTGGATGCACTTAAGTGTGTTTGAGGGAGTATTTTCTGGTGGCTAGAAGGGCCTGGTATGGGAAGCAGGATTCGTAGGTTTTACTCTTGATTCTCACTGACTCAGTGAATGATCTTCAAGTCATTAATAGAAAATTGAGACAGAGAGGCTCTGTTACATGACTTTAGTAGTACCTGTTTCATTTAGGTGTTGAGGCTTAATATCTGTAATGGACTTATGTGGCACTTCTCATCCAAACATCTCAAATAACTTTTTATATATTTTAGTATTCCTTTAAATTTGGATGGAGGTGCAGATGAAATAACAGCTGGGGATAGGTGTGGGTGAGGCTGGATCCAGCAAAAACTGGACTCAGCTTTCAAAGTTGTGCAAGTTCTAGAATACCAGATACTGGTTCTGTGGTAGACTGACATTTTTTCAAAAGAGAGGTTGTCTTTCTATGGAAGCCAATGTCTTCCTTTTCAAAACTAGCTTCATTTTTCATTCGTTAATTCCTGTGGATAAAAAACAGGAAGTTACAGAACACTAATATGACATTGTTTGGTATCATAAACCCACAAAATCTAAACAATACTGAATTAATCTTCCTGTGGCAACAGTGATAAATGTTGACCTTGCCAAATATTAGGTCATGTTACTCTGTGTAATATGTTTACTTAATGTAAGATCCTATAACAGTGAATGCATTTAAGGGATTAAGCAAACTCTGAATTTTGTGGGTTTTGTGGCTTTGAGATTTCTGCCGTAATGTCATATTAACTTAGCTTTTTGCATTAGTGTGACTATATGTCCATACTTTATGTTAAGATTCACCAAATTTTAAACTTGTATTTACTGACACCATCTTTAACAAAGGGTATATTCTGATTTCTCTGCGTAGGACTATATTTGTGTTTTAAATGTTAAAATATGTAGGTTGGCTTTTACTCTTGTAGCAAGATCTTCTTTCCCAATTATAATGAACCTTAAATGCTTTTAAAACCTGCTATTAAAATATCCTCCAATCTATGTGCCAAACAGCAATTTCTTGCCTTTGGAATAAACTCTCTAATACCCTTTGTTTGTCTAGATTATAGAAACATTTTTTTTTTTAAAAAGGCTTTGCCTCCATAAATCCTCTCCCAACCACAATATCAAAACATAGTGCCAGCAAAGCATGCACTGAAAGACTTCAAATTGTGTGGGGCATGTTTTTAAAATGTTAAGCAAAGCATAAGCTGTACAATTCTTGTTGATTATAATAAGATTAGCATGACTGAAACTTTGCTCAGCCATTTGAAAATTTATGGTTAGGTTGAAATTTATGGTTGAAATTCTGAGCTAAATTTGTTAGTCTAACTTCAACTCAATCAATGAAGGCCCATTGTCTAGAGATCCTTTCTAAGCCTAGGCATCACTAAGTCTAGTTTGTCGGGGGGGAGCCATCATACCCTTTGCAAAAATGCAAAAGTCATAATTGTAGTTTAAAAGAAAAATGAAAAATATGATGTATGATGATTATAGGTACTTGGGCATTATGATGATGGATAGCAGTATAAAATCTTTAGATTTTCACGTGAAATTGCTTATCGTGGGAAATAATTCAGATTGACTTAATGCACAAAAAATGGAATCTGCCACTTGTCCATACCCACCTTGACAAACTATCAATTAGAAAGCATAGTAGGGGTTCTTCTGTGGAAGGTTTGTTTTATATATAAAAACATTTTGAAGGAATGACTCTTAAAACGTAGGCTTTGTTTTCATTTGCAGATCTGCCTTTCATTGTGGAGTCATTCAGACAGGTAGGGAGTAAGGAAATATCAAGCAGAACTTCTGTCTCAAGGATTTTTGTTCAGAGTCTTTCAGTGAGTCAGGTCTTGTGGAGCTGAAAGTAAAGAGAATGTTTTTCATTCTTGTAAATTGTTTCTATAGCTACACCAGTTCAGGGAGCTTTCAATGGATGCTGATGCCTATTAACAGGTGTGAGTTTAAGTGTGAACTGACATAGATGAAGTGCAAAAATCCAGTTTTACAGGTAGGAGAAATGTCCTTTTGGTTCATATGATGATTCTTTGATTGCAGGCAATGGTGGCTTGTTATCCAGGCAATGGAACAGGATATGTGCGTCACGTTGATAATCCAAATGGAGATGGAAGATGTGTCACATGTATATATTATCTTAATAAAGACTGGGATGCCAAGGTATGTAGTTTTTCTTCCTATATAAGAGAAATTAACACATTTTTTTCCTGTGTGTGTTTAGGATTCCTGCTCCTGATCCTGAAGCTTTTCATTGAGCTCCATATCACTTACTTGGTGAGGTGTACCAAATAGTAAGCATTATTGCTTCAGGGTTTTGAAGGATATTGATAGAACCTCCTGGAGTGGGAGGCTGGAAGGGGCTAATAAGCTTAATATGGTATACATTTTTGTATGTCTTATTTGACATAAAATAAGCCAATTACACTAGTATCTGAGCACCCCAGATACCTAAAAATTACTATAAGCATACGTATGAATACACATTAATGCAGGGGTTCTCAAACTGGGGGTCGGAACCTCTTAGGGGTCACGAGGTTATTACGGGGGGGGGGGGGTCGCGAGCTGTCAGCCTCCACCCCAAACACCGCTTTGCATCCAGCATTTATAATGGTGTTATATAAAAAATTGCTTTTGAATTTATTTATCAGGGGGTCACACTCAGAAGCTTGCTATGTGAAAGGGGTCACCAGTACAAAAGTTTGAGAACCACTGCATTAATGTAATATAAACAGAACAAACCTCTTTCCCAATTGATATTAAACAAAAAGTAACTGAAGAGGGAATGTATTAATGAGATTAGTATGAAAGTACAAATGAAAGATATTACCTTCAACTTTGTAGTGCGTGTGGGTTTTTAATTTTTTTTAATTAAATTTTTTTGAGTCAAGGTGGCATTAAACAGTAGCCAACACCCATTCTGCCTGAAGGGAGAAGCTGGAAGTTAAGGAGTTTCTTAAACACCAGTTGCACCATTTTAACTATATCAGTAGAGTTTAAAGCAATACAACCCTCTCTAGTGTGGACACAATTATACCAGCATTAAGATGCCATATAAACTGTATAGCTTGTACTCATACAGGAAGAGGAATAAGCTATACCGGTAAAGCACCTTTATAGTGGCATAACTGCAACCATCCTAGGGGTTGTACTGGTGTAACTATTGTGTTGGGTTGTTTTAAATCACTGCCAATCAAAATAGTCATATCAGTACAAAAATAGCTTATAGACCAGGCCTAAGACTTAGAAAAGATTTTTTCTGAGCTCCCAAAAAGTCAAATGTACTTTATGGCAGAATTAATAAATTCAGGTTCTGAAGGGTGTCTCCCTTGACTGGAATCTTGTTGACAGTATAAGATAATGTCTTCACTATATTGTTGATATACTGGCAAAGCCTTTGTGATATAAACTAGCCCACAGACTAGTAAATGGGTACCGTGGCTGTAGCTATCACTGTTCTGATCATTCTGTGTGCAGGATCTAATAGAAATCTCCATTTGGCTTTTAGCCAGTAGTTTTCTAGTTACTCTCTGGGATTTGGGGCCTGACTAACATGTCTAAATGCAGTTAACACTGTGGAAGTGTTGGTAGCTAATCCTGGTTCAGTACAGCCAAACAAGATATGCACAGCTATAACAAAGATTGCGTTGCCGAGGGACTAAGGAGCAATCACTTATACAGAGATTATTCCCTATTATTATGCACAGAAGAAAAGCTCACTCATGATTGTCTGAAAAGTCATGCGATTTATCAGCACATTTCTGTTGCTTAGCACCTTAAAAGTGAAAGAACTGAAATGAGGAGGAATATTAACCAATCTGATCTGATATGCAAATCCCTATGCTTAACTGGTTACCGCTGAGTTCAGTGGTGATTTTCATGTTCAAAGGTTTTCATGACACTGTCTCTTCACTCTACAGCCCTGTGGGGTAGATGGTATATGTGTACAATGTGAAGATCTGAAAACTGAGTTGGAGTGAGTGAAAGTAACCAGGTCAGGGGAGCCCACAAAGCTTGCACCTCTGACCCCTCTATGCAAAATGGTAAACCTCTTTCATTTAAAAAGTAAATTACTAGCCCATTCTGGCATGGCTGCATCCTTCAAACGGTAAAGAGATTGGTAGGGTTGAACATTTTGGTGATTTTTCCTTTTAAAAATCGTGGTTTACTCAAGGGTCTTAGCAGCAGCTGCCCAGACTGGCATTTGGAGCACTAATGACTTTAATTTTATTGCGGGGGGTTATGCCACAGAGAAGGGGCAAAAATCAGTTCATGGCTTTGAGGAGGCTTTCACTAGGTGTGGTGAGTTCTTTCCTGTTCACTGATTAAACAACCTGTAGCTGACCTGCCTCGCCTGAATTACCAGTATGATTTCTGGCCCCAAGGAGAAGCATAAATTGGTGGAGGAGCAGAATAGAGCCAGTCCTCCTCCTATCCTCAACAGTAGAAGCAGCCTTCCTAGGAGAGGGATGAACGGATTACAGGAATGAAGAATGGACAGGCTCTTCTTAGGTAGAAAGGAGGAATCATTGGGTAGAGAAGGGACAGAAGGAGGGGAAAAGAAGAACCATAGCCTCCTCATAATCAACAAACTACTGTCTTCCTCTGGAGAAAATGAAGGCCCATTGAAAACAATGTCAGAGTTGTTCTATAGATGCCACGATAGCCATTCTAGTACTTTAGTATATACGCTATGTATTGCTAAAAAACTAGGGATATGATACCCTCAGAGCAACCAGCTGGAGGGAGGCGCGATGTGACCCAGGATGACCAGGATCTTTAGAAAAATATTAATTGTGAGTAACTCTCTCTCTCTCTCTCTCTCCTTTTTCTGATGTTGGTATTCTGTAGAGATGCATACTCACCCACCTATTTAAGAGCTCCAAGTTTGGAAGGGCTTGAAATAAGTGGACAGTGACATGGCACCCAAAGAACAATGATTTCCCAAAAGCTTAAAAAAAGTTAACTTTTTTTCTTTTAAATTACAGATTCACGATTTTTTTTAAACGTATCATTAGCAAATCAATAATTGCCCTTGGAGAGAGCGAAACCTAGTGGGACTCAAAATTAGAACTCTGCTCTTCTGGGCTGTGTTCATTTTGCTTTGTGGTTTCGGTCACCACCTTAACATCTGTCTCACTTCCTCAAATGGGTAATGGTTAAAAAACAAAAACAAAAAAACCTTTTATTATAAAATGGGGGTTGAGAGTTGCTATTGTAAAGCACCTTGAAATCGCTGGATGAAGAGTAAATAAATATTTAAGACTGTTTTTTTTAATCACTTAGGTAAGTGGAGGTATTCTTCGAATATTCCCAGAAGGCAAAGCTCAATTTGCTGATATTGAACCCAAATTTGATAGACTGCTGTTTTTCTGGTCTGACCGCCGCAACCCTCATGAAGTGCAGCCAGCATTTGCTACAAGGTAAGATGAATGAGATGTAAGAATGTATTTCACAAAGCTTCTGTCAGAGGTAGAAGAACATATAATGACAAACTAAGAGCAAGGAGGAAATTTTAATATAGTATGGCCTGAAACAGAGCCCATTTCTTGTACAATTTGAGGCTCCTTTGCAAACATACTACTGATGCTTGATGTCAGAATGCCATCGTACTGTAGTCTTCCTATGCATTTTCTCCTCTGTCTAGAAAATCAGTCTAGTTCTGGGTACAATTCTGAGTATTCAGAAAATCCTTTTGATACATAAATACTCAAAACAGGACACCACTGGTAATTTTGATTTCACAAAGCTATATCAGTCTCAAAAAGGGCCTGATACAGAGCTCATTGTTAGCGCCCTTACAAATTCACTGTCCATTTTAGTCAATTTCATTGTCATGGAATTTAAAAAAGTAAATTTCATGGTTTCAGATGTTTACATCTGAACTTTCACAGTGTTGTAACTGTGTGGGTCCTGACCCAAAAGGGGGTGTCGTGGGGAAGGGACGGGGGGTTGCAAGGCTATTGTAGGGAGTTGTGGGATTGCCACCCTTACTTCTGTGCTGCTGCTGGCAGGGGTGCTGCCTGGAGAGCTGGGCAGCCAGAGAGCAGCTGCTGCTGGCTGGGCACCCAGCTCTAAAGCCAGCAGAAGTGAGGGTCACAGAGTATGTGGGGGTGGGTTACCATATGTCTGGGTTTTCCTGGCAGCCTCGTGCCCAGGACAGACAGCTGGAGCTGCAGCCTTGTGCTCTGGTTGGGGGCTGACAGCCAACCTCACTTCCGCACTGCCTTCAGAGCTGGGCACCCAGCCAGCAGCCGCAGAGCTTCCTGCAGCTGGAGGAGGTTCCTGGAGGTGGGTCTGACTCAGCTCCAGGAGCAGCCCATGCAGGGGAACAAGAAGTCCCGTCGCTTCCTAGCCCAGGCCAGGACTAGCAGCTGGAGACTGGTGCACAATATGAGTCCCTAGCTGGGGTGCCCCCAGCCCTGCCCCTCCCCTATAATAGCCAGATTTCACAGTCTGTGATGTGTTTTTCACGGCCGTTTAATTTGGTAGGGTCCTACCATAGTCAGTGATATCTTCTCACTGATTACAACTAGCTTTTTATTAGGCTTATATTGCATTAATTTTCCTCCTTGTACCTAGTTACACATCATGTGTTTGAGATTGGCTAGGCATAGCAATTTTCTTTGGCATTCTTTTCATTTAGGGAGGTTACTGTCTTTATTTTAAAATTTTCCTTCGTTTTCCCCGCCAGTTTTACACCACAAAAGTGGCTGGGGAAAGGATGGAATGCTCCTCTGTACTCAGCTCTCTATTACATGGAGTACTATGTTGCTCCTTGTCTGAATCGCAAACAGAACTTCGCTTTCACCAATATGCTACTAATTCTGCGGCAGAGTGGTAATGGTGGTGAACATATCTGCACTCACTGCCAAACCTGTGTCTCCAATGTGGCATTACCAGATGCTATCTGCCAATCTACTGGGGTGACTTTAACTACTAAGTCATTGTAATTATTAATTCTGTAGAATCCACATTTCATGTTGCACATAACATTTTGATATGTCAAGATGTAAAAGTTGGGATGCTAGTAGTGACACCCATACTTAATGTTGCTCAGCATTTTAATTTTAAGTCCTTGCGCCAAAATGTTTCAGGCTTTTTTGAGGACAAGGATCATAGGTAGAAAATGCGTTTTCCTGTTTTTAAATTCTTGCCATCTTTTTTTGAGTGGCTATAGTCAAAACTGCTGGGAGCAGAAAGTTGAAATTAGGTAGGAGGGAAAAAAAGATGAAACAGCCCTCATTGAGCCTTTTGACTGTTTTGGTTACATTGATTTGGTGAGGCACTATGGCCTAAAGCAGGCCTGCACAACTCGTAAAGCGGCGAGGGCCACATTCCTCCAAAGAAAACAGCTGAGGGCTGAAACCTCCCGGCCCCGCAGAAACACCCCGCCCCAGGGCCGCCCAGCCCTGCGGAAACCTCCTTCCCCAGCGCCGCCCCACCAAAACAGCTGTGGGCCAAAAAGGAAGGTTGGGGGTGGGGAGGTGATACTTTATTTTAAATCAACCAGGGGCTCCCAGCTAAAGAGGTGGCTGGGAGCCCTCAGGGTCAAATTAAACGGCCCGGGGCTCCGGCAGCTGGGGGAACCCGGCAGGGCCGGCTCTAGGTTTTTTGCTGCCCCAAGCAAAAAAAAAATTTGGCTGCCCCCCTTCCCAGCCCTGGGCTCCCCCCGTACCCTCCTGCTGCCCCAGTCCTGGGCTCTCCCCCGACCCCCACACCCCCCCTGCCGCCCCAGCGCTGGGCTTCCCCCTTTCCTCCCCACCAGTGCCCTCCCTCCACCCTGCTGCTGCCCCAGCCCTGGGCTCCCCCCACCTCCTGCCGCCCCAGCCCTGGGTCACTGATACCGCTCCCAGGGCAGGTCATTCAGCAGGAATTTTGGATGTGCACAAAACACAGACAGGATTGGTTCCTATATGGTTACAGAGCTGCAGTAAAGTGGAACAATTTTCAGCTTGTGTGATTGGAGGATATCTGGATGCATATTATAAGACTGTCCTCCATAAATGAGGAAACGTTGAGGTGCCTTCATTATTCTTTTGTTCCACTCTTTCTTTCTATGGGGAATTTGCCAATGCAATATCACTGTCTTCCTTTCAAACAAACAAAAAGGCAGTGGCTGTTGAAAATAGCAATTCCAGTGCTAATAAGCATTTCTTGCTCAATTTTATCCTACTTTTTCTACAGCAAGTTACAGTGGATCAGTATATTTGATTTGGGAAAAAATGAAGTAAAAGCTGCCCAAACTGAGCTTGAGCACTCCTGAATTTTGAGGTGTTTGAATCTGGAAGGCAGGTGCTGGCGGGGTGGCGGGAGGGGGCTGTGGGCTCCGGGCTCCACGGGGGAGCATGGCAGCAACTGTCTGGAGCTGCACGGAGCCAGACGCGCTGGTCTGAGTGGCACAGTAAGGGGGCTGGGGGTTGGAGAAGGGGTAGGGAGCTCCGGGGGGCAGTCAAAGGACAGGGAGCAGTTGGATAGGCATGGGAGTCCCAGAGGTTTATCAGGGGACAGGTAGGGGGTGGGGTGGGATCCTGGGGGGAAGTTGGGAGGGTCTCAGGAGGGGGCAGTTGGGGGACAAGGAGAAGGGAGGCTTAGGCCTGGTCTACACTAAGGGGGGGCTCAAACTAGGGTACGCAAGTTCAGCTACGCGAATAGCGTAGCTGAACTCGAAGTACCCTAGTTCGACTGACTTTCCCGTCCAGACGCGGCGGGGTCGAACTCCGCGGCTCCAAGGTCAACTCCGCCACCGCCGTTTGCGGTGGTGGAGTTCCGGAGTTGACCGGAGCACGCGGGGAGTTCGAACTATCGCGTCTTGATTAGACGCGATAGTTGGAACTCCGAGAAGTCGAACTCACCGCGTCGACCCGGACGGTGAGTATAGACCTACCCTTAGATAGAGGCTGGGGTCCCAAGGGGCAGTTAGGGGCAGGGGTCTCGGGAGGGGGCAATCAGAGGACAAGGAGCAGCAGCATTTAGATAGGGGGTCGGGGTCCGGGGTGGGGGCAATCAGCGGCCGCGGGCTGGGATTCAAAGGGCTCTGGGCTGCTGGCAGCCGCAGGGAGCCCTGAGCCCTTTAAATCCCAGCCGCGGCTGGGAATCTCTGCAGGCAGCCCAGAGCCCTCTGATTCCCTGCCGCGGCTGGGATTTAAAGGGTTCTGGGCTCCCTGCCCCTGCGGGCAGCCCAGAGCCCTTTGAATCCCATCCGTGGCTGGGATTTAAAGGGTTCTGGGCTCCCCGTGGCTGCAAGCAGCCCAGAGCCCTCTTGATTCCCGCCACGGCTGAGATTTAAAGGGCTCTGGGCTGCCTGCAGAGTGCCGTGTGCGGGGGATTTAGAATCCCCCTGCAGGCCGCACAGTGAGGCTCCGTGGGCCGCATGATATGCAGGCCTGGCCTAAAGGATACAATAGTGGGCTGGAAATTAGGAGATGTCAGTTCTGTTCCTGGCTCTGCCACTGGCCTGCTGGGTGACCTTGGGCAGATCACTTCCTTGCTCTGTGCATCAGTTTCCTCATCTGCAAAATGGGGTAATGATATTGACCTTTGTAAAGTGCTTTGAGATTCTACTGATGAAAAGCTCCTTATAAAAGCTAGATGATGTTTATTACATACTGTTTGGTAGTGTTTAGGATTATCCTACTTTGGGTGTGCAAGTAATCAGAACAAAAGCACTTTTTAAAGCAACACCCCAAAGGAATGTAGGTATATGTGTGTCAGACTAACTTGGGTACGCAGTGCATGTGTTTGATCTTGTAGGGAGCGCATTGGATGAATTGCATTGCAAGACCAGTGCCTCACTCAATATGCACCTTCTAAGGTGTTCACTCGAGCAAGATGCACATCAGGTGAAGTGTGTGAGGAGGAGGAGCCCTTGGCAGATTTACTGTGCACCTTGTACACAACAGGGCATTCTGGTGGTAACTAGCCAAATAGGAAAATTCCAGACTCTGAAATTTCTTTTATTTGGGGGAAAAAATGGGGACAAGGAGAGGGGGAAAGTCCATTTAAAAAAAAAAAAGTCTAAACATGTTAAGAGAGTGAATATTCTGATTGCACAGTTAAGTACTCAAAAGTTAGGAAATATCAAGGTTGATGTTGCCCATTATTACTCGTGGCAGCAAAGGTTACTGTGTTTCAGCTCTAGGACAAGAATGATGAAAGTCTAATGACATTGCTGCTACTCCCTAAAAATCTATTTTGTGGAGAATCTCACCTCCAGAACCAAGTAACTGGATCATACAGAAAATATAATTTTATCTTACGTAATCAGATGTCTGTTTTTATGTGAAGAGTGGAGTAGAAAAAAATTCTAACAAAAAGGTAGCTCCCAATTGAGCTGGACCTGATTTTTAACTTCGATTTTCCTCTATACTTAAGCTGTGGTGCACAGTAAAGGGGAATTCTGCTTAACATCATTTTGAGACTTTGGACTTCAAACTATTTGCTACTTCTAATACTTTAAATAAATCTATATATATTTAAACATTAAATTTTCAAGTCAAGCAGAAATACTCTGGCTGTATTTTGTTTGCTTGAAAGAAAACCTTACTGACTAATGCAAGCAACAGGAATTAGAGAATTGATGTTTCTCTGCATGTTAAGAATGTAAACTAGAAACATAAATCGCTTCCATTTATGGAACACTTGTAATTTGAGTCATAAAGCAATCTGTATATTTAAATGTACAGAAATCAGCTGCTCCTGGCAGGGGCGGCTCTAGCTTTTTTTCCACCCCAAGCATGGCAGTCAGGCAGCCTTCAGTGGCTTGCCTGCAGGAGGTCCGCCGGGCCCGCGGCTTCGGCGTACCTGCCACCGAATTACCGCCGAAGCCGCGGGGCCAGCGGACCTCCTTCAGACAAGCTGCTGAAAGCCGCCTGCCTGCTGCTCTCACAGGGACCGGTAGAGTGCCCCCCGCAGCTTGCCGCCCCAGGCATGTGCTTGGAGCACTGGTGTCTGGAGCCGCCGCTGGCTCCTGGGTTGAAGCATGTTACTGTTTAACAGTGTACAGCAACACTACACAACAGCGTAGGACAGGCAGCTTGTTGAAAATTCATGGGTTTTTGATTAGGCAGAATGTAATAACCTTTATGCTCTAGCCTATTTAGTTCAACACCCCACTTCCTTTGCAAAATGTACCAGGGGATTTTTAAATACATGTGTGCAGGACCTTCTCTTTATTCTATCTTGTTTGAAAGATTGTATTTCCAAAGGCACAATACCCCTGGAAGCTTTGTTGGGTCATTGGTTCAGTACTGATTCAGGTGGAAGGGTGCCACTTACTGAAACTACTAAAAAGTGTCTATCATGCACTATACATGGGCTATAGAATGCTGGTCGATCTGTCTGGAAGGGATAATTACTTCTCCCTCCCAGTGAATGATCAGCAGGACGCTACCTTGAACCTGCTTAATTTATGAAATGTGAGACCACAACCTAAGATGGTCTGGCTGCAGGCTATACAATACAGTTTCTTTCATGTGATTTGGGTAATAATGGTATAGCATTTACTGGAAAAATGCAGATTCATAGCATCAATGGCAAACCCACTTTGTCTTTTCAAACAATTTCCTTCATATAAATGGTATTAAAACAGTAGAAATTAACAGAAAATCTTCTCCCTCTATTCCCTCTAATCCTACTCTATCAAATGTACTGAAAAAAACCTAACAATTAAATGGGTTGTATTATGTAAATAAACATCACTGCTTGTTTTCCAGACATCAGGAATTCATTTGTTGTATTTTCATCCATTTTATAGGTACGCAATAACAGTGTGGTATTTTGATGCAGATGAAAGAGCACGAGCTAAAGTAAAATATCTAACTGGTAATTAATCACTTTTGTATATTTTATATATATTGGTTTTCTGGAAAAAACATGAAAATAGTCTTAACACCAGCCACCAAGAGAGGGTTAACATGACTTGTGTAGTCGTGTTTTAGAAGAAAGGTTGTCAAATGGTTTGGACTGTAGGTAGCCTGTAACTTGAGAGACCCAGATTCAGTTCCCTGCTCTGCCAAATGCTTTCTGCATGACATTGGGCAAGTCACTTAGCCTCTGTGTGTCTGTTCCTGGTCTGTAAAACTGGGATATTACTTCTCCCCATCCCTAATACCTAGGGTAATGGGGGCCATGCAAGTACCTAAAATAGAGGATAATTTTAACAACTGGACAGGACTTGATAAATCAGCTTGAATGAAGTGTGTGTATTGAAAAACAAAGAAAGCTAAAACTGAATATCTGGAATAAAATAATTGAGAATGTATTCATTTACGAATGTTGATTTTTGTGATAGTCGCTTCTTCTGCAAGGCTGCCCTAAGCCCACTTAGCTAAAATCTGCCTTCCTCTTGTGGATTGCCCTTCAAGAGGAAGTTGATTTAATTTTCCTGTGCAAATAAGCAAGCTTTATCAGAATGAGCAGCTTAGTTCTGCTGTCATACATGAAATTAATGTGAAGTAGTTGATGGCATTGGCAGTAAAGGTCAATTTAAATATTTTTGCATATATAGTTATAGGGCTAGATTCCCAGCTGCTGGGAATTAGAATAGCACTAAGGAAGTCAATGGCTCTACGGTGACTTTCACCACCTTGAGAATCTGGTTCCAATCTGACTTCCTCTGAGTCAATGAGGGTTTTGATTCTGATTTAAACAGGAGCCAAATGTGGGAGCAGATGCACACACTGCTTACGATTCCTATTTTCCCTGGTACAGTCGATGACATAACGGACTACTAAAGCAGTATGAGGATTGTAGCTCTTTCTCTGCTTTAGGGAATGCAGAAATCTGGGCAGTTCAACTCTGGTCTTGGTAGATGATGGGTCGTCTTTTGGTTTACCATTAATCTGTATAGATTTAAAAATTACAAAACTAAATACTTGATTTCTGTTAATGATTTGGAGACTTAAACAGTTCTGTTTTACTTTACAGTATTACAGTTCACTTCTAACGAAAAGGGCAGGAAAGATGACAATTTAGGGTATACCTCAGATAGGATGTTAATGTTAGAAAGGATAAAGTAATTCTCTTCACAAAAGTAGAATGATGGACCAAATTCTGAGGTTCACTTGACTTCTCTGCGAGTTTGCCTGTGTAAGGACTGAGCCCTACACTTTCAAAATGGACTGTCTGAAGTTAGGCTCTTAACTCCATATTTGAACAGCTAAATAAATGACTCAATTTTCAGCCATAATTCAGTCAATTGACACCTAGGATCCAAACTTTTAAGCACCAAAGTTTGAAAATTTTCTCCTGAATATAAAAGTAGCTGCTCGCAATTTGGCCTATAAGGAGGTAATAAATATATGAATTTATATTTTATTTTCTGAAGCGTGTTGAACACCTTTTGAAAATACCTATTTTTCATGGTACCAAACTTTCAACAGGAAGGCATAGAAGTGGCACAGTAGTTTTATTATAGCACACTCTTTAGCAAATGCTGAAACATTGTGCTGATGTATTTTTGTTGTTGTTTTTCTGCAGGTGAAAAAGGTGTGAGGGTTGAACTCAATAAACCTTCTGACTCAATTGGGAAAGACGTTTTATAAAGGATTTAATCTAGCAACTCTCCTTGCTACTTTCCCCCAGTAAACTATTAACTTTTGAATGTGAATAATGGAATAAAGAAAAATTGACAAGAAATCAACGTTTTAATAAGGAAACAAACACAGCGTTTCAATGTTGCATCAAACAGAAGATTTTGACTGCTGAACCATTGTGCTATGTGACTGTGACTCCAGACCTGTGACTGCTTATGTAAAGAAGATAAGCAATCAGTAAGAAATAGCGTACACATATGGACATGAAATAAGTGCCCTACATAGAATTTTTCCATTGTTATATTTTGCCAGACCTGTCATCCAATTCATCGCTCCCTTTTTTTATATGGTAAAGTTTGGATTTGGGGTAATTTTTGTATGACCAGGTACAATTTATCAAAATTGAGTAAAAATACAGTATTCTCCAAAATATCATTGATCTATTTTTGTAAAACTGTTCATACTGTTCTTTGCCATGAAAAATCTAATTTAATATAAGAATTGCCAGTAACTAATGATCACTTTAATTTTCTTTACATCTAAAGTCAGAAAAGGAGCACTTTAATTACCAGCTAAAAACCTGATTGTTTTATATTCATATCTCACACTAATTTGAACTTTTAAAGATTGCTGCTGTATTGTTTTTGATTATGTCCTTTATGAAGCTTGTTAACAGAAACAAATCACTATCTTACTATCAGCAACTTCTAATTCATGGTGTTGTATGTTGAATCCACAGAGGGGAAGGATTCTATATCTTTTTTTTTTTTTTTAAGTGACTGGCACTAAGTGAACTTGACACTATCCATGCTGTAGGTGGCTTTGGGGACCTGGTAAATACCATCAAGTTCCTAGGATAGGCTTTCCTAGGCTTTTAGAGGTACCCAAAACCTATGTATTTGACAGGAGAATTCCACCTTTTTCTTCCTTTCTGAAAGTTGTTCTTTTACTGTATGTAAGTTAATAGAACGTTGAAATTCACAAACGTTGTGTTCTTTCTGAATATTGGTGACCCGTCTGATCTGCAGGCTGGCTCCTTGGTCTATTATATAGTATCAAGGGAACATTCAATACATTGAGGCTGAAGTGCATCACTACAGGCTTCATGTGTAATATGTTTTCAGATTGTCACTCTGCTGAAGGATTTCCCCAAAAAGGCACTGGCCTTTGATCAGTCCTGAATATTTAGCGAAAAAAATTACTTTATTTTTACATTTTCATTTTTTAAAAAGGAAAAATGGACTTTACAGAATAAAGATGAGGCATCCAAAAGCTTTGAAATTCTGTTACTTAAGAGATGGATGTTCTAGTTTGAGAGAACAAAGAAAATCCTAAAAGGCAGCATCCATATTTACAAATGCCTTTGGTATTTGAGCTCACCTCTTTCCATTTTTCTATCTGTCCTTGATTTCCTTACATAGCCAAAACAATGTGAGTGTACAGAAATATTTCTGTATATAATATTACAACTTTCGACAATTTTAGCATCTGTATAGTTTGTATTCAGTCAGAGACCTTTTCTATGGAAAGCTCAGTAATTTTTATTAAAAAGATTACTATTCATGTAAAACATGAAGGAAAAAAAAAACCCCAACAACCCTTATTTTATTTAGTGACAAACTGACCGGTGTGGGGGGGGGGGGGGCGGGCAGGGGAAACTCATTATTGTGATACAATGGAGGAGACCTTATGGAAAAACTCCCATTTTGTTCAGACCTTAATTAGTTCTCACCCTTTACAGCTTAGTTTCTCTTTCTTCCCTTCTCAGAAAATCAGACAAGACACCTCTACTGTAAGTGCCTCTGCCAGCCTGACCAAGGAGTGCAAATCTTCATTACTGTCTGGTCTGCAGTGCATTGCATTAGGCCAGCTGTAACAAAACAAACACACAAAAAAGCCACCACTTTTAATTTTATCTGCTTTTGTATTATTTTAATGGAGATTTGATTGGTTTTGTTTCAGAAATGTACAGCATAAACCTTTCAATTCTGTTCCAGTCCCTCTGTAATTCAAACTTCTATTGCTGCAGGTATGCAAAGTATCAAATTCTAATTAATGTATATGTTTCTGCTTGCCAGACAGGTTAAAAAAAAAGTGCTTAATTTTTTGCTTCATCATTTCTTGTCAATCATTACAAAAGGGTCAACAAATCTGAGCAGCCATTTCTTTAACCAATATCCTTTTAGAATCTGTTCATTTCATGTCAGTTGAAATCTTCAGTCTTGAGCGTCACAAAGCAGGTCCCTGTTTAAAACTATTTTTTAAACTGTCTTATGACCTGTATGTGTTTAGTCCTGGTTAAAGATAAAGCTTCATAATACTATTTTTATTCATGACATTAGCCAGCTGTAAAACACGAGACCTTTTTCTATAACAGGCAAAGAAATTCAGGATTCATTTACAGATTGCCTATAAAGTCATGTAATTTGAAAAGCAGTGTTCATTATAAAGAGCTCTCAAGTTGCTTGTAAAGCTAATCTAATTAAAAAGATGTATAAAGGTTCTTGGAAACAATGTTGTGGTTATTTGTAATTATGTAACTTTTTAAAGCCTACTCAGCAGCAACTAATTTATAATCTGATAAAATAGGGGTGTGTGTGTCTGTTTTTAGCATTCAGTGACACTACAGCTACAGTCCAGGATCTGCCATTTGTTTCCTTGATGAAACTCTGTTTTTAATTATTCAGATGTGTGTGGGGGGTTTTAATTGAGAGGAGGTTGAGGAAAAAATTGATATCCATTTTTAGACTTAGTGGGTGAGCTGTATTGATGCAAATCGTGTTTTACACCAGTGCAATGAGTCTACACAGGGTGGGTGCTTTCTATTAGTGTAGCTACACTGGTGGGGGAAAAAAGCCCAACCCTTTACAGACAAGATTTTAGCCCCTTAATGGGAGTTTGATTGGTTTTGCAGAGACTTCATGAATTTTGACCCTTGAGGACAGCAGTAGCATGGTACAATGTGAGCCAGGCTTCCTGCTGCATGTTGTTCACCAATCCATGCAGGTTATAAATGCTGCTCTCCAAGCCTTCTAGTCAGTCCTTTCCTGGCCACTGTTTGGTGAACAGGTTTCTGTTTGCTGTGCTTCTGCATCACTCCAACTCTTATAAAGTGTCTTAAGTGTACTAGTCTTCCTTGCAGTTGGTTCAGTAACAGTGCCCTAATTTTCTAGGCCTATCAGCCTCTGTTCTGTTTGTACTGATCCAGTACCTGGGTTTTTTGGTACTTTGGCACATCCATGGTATTTCTGGCACTTGGACTCAATCTTGCCCTGTTCCATTTTCTTTTATCAGTTCATCGATGGCTACATTAAAGCACTTTTTCAGCAGACCACCTCAGTGCTTTGAGGTCTGCTCGGTAGTTCAGTGCCAGGTAACTTGTTCTTTGTGTGATCTTTCTATCAGATATGTGTAATTAGGAAAAAGGCCTCTTGGCAGCTTCAGATCGTGTCTGTGATGGACTGACATATTTATTGTAGAGTTGACCATGATGTGCAGTGGGTATCAGATTTGCCATCGATGTCACACAATGGACTAAAGAAAAGTGAGAAGTCTCTCTGGATGGTTGGAAGGAAGATACCTGTAAGCCTGGTAGCAGGCTGGCTCAGAGTGCTTTCAAGCAGAAATACTAGAAAGAGAAGCCTGAGACAGTCAAGACTTCAGGTTACCATAATTTAGTCCAGGGACTGGGAAGTGAAATGACCATGTTTGCATGCACACACATCTCTTAAGAGTCACATTAGTGTCTTGAAACCAGGCTAAAAAAAAATTTTACATTTTAACAATCTATTCAAACATAAACAATTGCAAAAAACAGCAAAGATTGCTAATGGACTATACTACTAACCACAAAACCCAGGCAGTATGGTTTAAAGCAATATCAGTGTACATGGCCTTCTCCCACATACACAGCTGCAGACACTCACAAATACATTGTCAGTTCCCCTAGCAAATCGGTCACTGAGGCAACTGGACAACCTTAACGTTGTCCTCTATTTTACGCCTCTGTTCCTAGGGGATTAGTCATTAGTTTCCATTTTCCAAAGGTTACCATAGGAGTCTTAACTAGTATTTTGCAATATTAGAATTGTGAGCTATATAATTCAGGACCAAAACTTCAAAGACACATGGAGTCTTGATCTGATGTACCAAACAATGAAACATTATTCTTTTTTGTATTTGTACAGAAAGTAAACATGTAACATTATACAAAAATGGAGTCTCAGAACCAAAACAGAAAATTGTCTTATGTTTGCACAATGAAACAAACTAGTCAGTTGGGCAGGGGGAGTGGTCAGTTTGTTTTGTAGGTAGGCACTCACTAATATCTTTTTTGTCTGAACTAATTTTCTGATGGTGTTAATATTTCCAGTGAAATCATGGTACTGATTGGGATCAGTTGGCTTTAGTTCTACAAATGTGCATAGTTTTTGCTGGTATTAAAATTTCTATTTTTATATCAATGTAATATGGATTATTTCCTACCACTCTTGCTTAACCCAAAAGACATATAGTGCAAACAACTTCTGTACAAAGAATCCATGTGAAGAAAAACAGTTCAGTGGTAATAATTAGAAAAAAGCTATTAGAAATGGGGTAGCCATTTATCTGATTAATTTAATGAAGACATTATTGGGACTTTCGTCTACCATCTGCACTTGGTCCTGTGCATTGGTCATGAACCTCAGAGGGTGAAGAGCCCAGATGACCTAACAGTGTGTCTTGCTTACACTGACATGGCTTTACCTTCTAAAGCAATGGTGGGCAACCTGCGGCCCATGGGCCACGCACCCCAGCAGAGTAATCCGCTTGCGGGCCGCAAGACCGTTTTACATTGACTGTCTGCAGGCATGGTTGCCCACAGCTCCCAGTGGCCGCGGTTCGCTGTTCCTGGCCAATAGGAGTTGTGGGAAGCAGCACGGGCCACAGGAGGTGCTGGCCACTGCTTCCTGCAGCTCCCATTGGCCAGGAATGGCAAACTGCGGCCACTGGGAGCTGTGGGCGGCCGTGCCTGTGGGCGGTCACTGTAAACAAATTGTCTTTCGGCCCGACAGTGGATTACCCAGATGGGCTGCAGGTTGCCCACCACTGTTCTAAAGTGTATCTTATAGTAATGTCTTCATTTCTATATAGATCAGCCTTGCAAAACTCCACTGTCCCCAGCTCAGTAGGAGATGTTCAAGAGACTTACTAGTGCCATCAACTCCTGCAGAATCTCAGCTGCCATTAAAAAAAATTTTTTCCCTAGTCCTTGTGAAGAAAACTTCAAATATGAACTGCTGCTGCAACCAACATAGTCACTGTAGAGGGAGCTCTGTTCACTCCGCAGTGGGTTCTGCTGAACCTTCTGTGAGCATCCCTAGGCCCATGCAATGGGAAAGTGAGTATTGTTACTATTAATATTTGGTGTCATCTGGTATGCAATACTGGCATGGTTCCTAGCAATGTTGCATTGAAAGGGTTACACGGCACTTATCAATATCCACGTACACTTGCAGTCACTATAAACCAATCTTCAAAAATCCTGAAGTAGTAGTAAAAGCAAGTATCTGATCCAAATAATTTAATGTGTACAGGAAAGCCAAGTTAAAAAAGGGACGTTTAGCTGCTTTCCACACCTAGTCTTAAAAAAAAAGAAAAAATATATACTTGCCCACCTTTACCATGAAGAGAACAATCTCCTTTTTCCCCATTCAACCACACATTCATGAACAAATGGACTGATTGTCTCTGTAACACATTCACACTTTCTCTTGCACGCACGCACAGTGCAGACAGATGGACTCTCACAAGCATACACCTGGACTCTCTCATGCCCTTCCTGTATATTCTCACCCCTCATGGAGAGAGCTGTTTTTACTCACATTTCATACTAAACTCATTCACACACATTTCATGCCAGTCTTTCTCACACCTGTCTTGTACACCAACCCCCCACTCATCCTCCCCACACTGTTCACACCCTAACTCAGCCACCTCTTCATTCACTTACTCTTCACCTTGACATGAGTTCTCTGTATGCCCCCAAATTCAGCAGCTCTTTCCCCAAATTAGTCAACTATCTTCTGTTCTGATTTGGTTCTTCTCTCTCTTCACCCGATAAATTTATCAGTCTTTCCTTCCTTCCTCCCCCCCCACCCCCCCAAAAAACCCAAAACACTACTATCTCTCAACAGTGTGTCTTCAGAGCTTCAGCAGGTGCCCTCAGGTCTCGTTGGGTTTCAGGTCTACTAACCTCTCCTAGCTGGCTGGTGACTAACCTCTCGTAGCGGCCCTGCTTAGAACCATCTTTTAGTCCCTGATCGTGGGGCTGGGAGTTCTGGAGTCTCTTGCTTAGGGAGGGGCCAATAGAGCTCCTGGGATCTTTGTTCACTACCTAGAATAAGGTTCTGGGTAAATTCTGCTGTGTTAGATTTGGAGATGGCTGCAAAGATGAGCAGGAGTGCTCTGGCACTAGCTTCACCTGACTGGAATGAGGGAGAGGCAGGCAACGACTGTTACAGTAATGCTTGAACCACAACTGATAGTGGGGCCCCATTATATGAGGTACTGTACAAATACCTAGACAGAGATTATAATCTAAATAGGTGACTGAATGGGAGAAAAGAAGTGGTAGTAATCTCATTTTACAGATGGACTAAATAAGTGACTTGCCCCACATCACAGGAAATCTGCAGTGGAGCTGGTAATTGAACCCATTTCTCCAGTCCAATGCCTTAACCCAAGACCATCCTTCCTTTCAAGTAGCATCTGATCTGAGAAGGTGAGATCTAGCTCTGTTCCCCCAAAGTTCAGGATTTGGATCCCGTGTCCCTTCTGGACTTGTCTATAAATGTCACTGCTGTTGGTTAGGGTTGGTTAGGTGATTTCATTTCTGTGCCAATTTTCGATAGTAGTGTGGACAGCAGGCTGTCTGCTTGCTTTTAAATAGAAATACATCCAACATAATTAAAATACAAAGATCTGACTTCCATCCACAAAAGCAAGAAAATGCAATGGTGGCAAACTGATACCCTGTGTGCTGGTATTTCAGTACATGTAAGGAAGATCACCTTTTGTTCAGCATAACCTACAAGTCCTAGAGTTGGTAGGGCAAGTTATGTGGGTTGTCAGTTCACCTGTGAATTAGTTTACTTGCATTAATACATTGAATATGTTGAACACATTAAAAGGTTGTTACAATACTGTGATATAGGTATCACTATAACATGGAGCCTGTAAGGAACTAGTGAGGTCAAATTAGAATACAGGAATCTTAAGATCTGATCCAGCTCCATTGCAATCATGGGGAGTCTTCAGTGGGGGTTGGCTTGAGCCCAGAAAGGGCACTGTCTGCTTATATTGCATTTCTATCAGGTGTGGGTTTTTTCTTTTTTCTTATTTTGGCTGCTCCTATGATTACGGTAAGTGAAAGGCAATACAGAAAAATTCTCAGTTATCAATTGTATCTACTTTTAGGTTGTGCATTTGGCAGCACTTGCATGTCAAAGAGGAAAGAAATATTTTTAAAAGGACTGATTGTAAAAACCACAACAATTGATTGTGGGGGTGCCTCAAGGACAAGTATAATAACTGAACCTACTTTTAACTTTTTCCAGTGGACTAGATTTCAAATTGACTGTGTACCTTTTTACCTAGGAAAGTTTGAGACTTCAAATGTTTATTTTTTGACTTCCTGTGAGTAACAGACAGCTAGATACTAATACTGAGTCAGGTAGGTTTCCCTTTTAGAAAGGTTGATTAAAATCACATGGGGTTGAGCAAACCACAATGCATAACGTTCTGGGAAGGAGCAATAGAAAAGCATTTGTATAACAGGGTTGAAGAGAAGTTTTGTGAATTTAACATTGTTTGACTTTTGCAAAGAATGGAAAACAGCCAAGTAGCCTGGGCTTAAGGATTTGATGCTTTTTGTGTGCCACATGTATTTAACATAGCTTTGGGCACATGTTCAGTAAAAATGTAATTGTGCACCATAGGGATGTTTTCTGGGGGCCTTTTTACTGCAGTATCTCCCCAAATGTGTCAAAGCTCTTGGCTATATATTTAGTGGGGATAAACCAAAGACTCTCATAATAAAAGACTAAGCATAAAATCTTCAGTTTCAATTTTTTAGGCTCCTAAACCACATAGATACTGTTGAAACTTCTACCCTAGGATAATGTTTTTAAAAAATTCACAACATAAAAATGAAAAGGAGGGGTCAGTGATACTTAAGATGAAACGATAGAAGAAAAAGACACATATGCAGCCACCTAATGTTAAAATCAAGAGTTTTGCTGTGACTTTAGTCAATGATACATGTCCTAACTTGTACAAATAAAGCTCATACAAGTCCAGGAGAGAAACAAGGATGTTTTTCTTTATCATATTCACTTCTGCCTCAGCAAAGGCTGCCCAAGCTGGCTATTGTATGTAGAATACTTTGCAAAAACGGAAACATTTTCTAAGTCCTACAGTGAGACAAGGGAACTGGGTCCCTCTGGTGGTTGTGTTTAAAATAAGTACATCCTTTTAAAAAAAATAAACGTATTTTACGTTTCCTACTTTTCTCTATTAAACATGTCTTGGTAATGAAAAGGAGGGAAAAAGTCAAATTCTTTTATGTCTTTTAGGCCATGAAGGGTGGTCTAAGGCCTGGTTTACACTAGAAAAGCTATGCTGCTATAACTGTCAGTTGGAGTGTGGAATTTGTTTTAACGGCCATAGTAATAACAATCTAAGCACTGGTCTAGATAAATGTATACCTCTATAAAAGTTACCTTACACCCATATCGCTTATTTTGCTTCCCAAGCCATAATAAGCTATACCACTAAAGCACTTTTCCATACCAGTATAACTGCACCCACGCTATGGGGCTTTTAACTACATTGGTAGAGTTAGAGCAGACAAGCACTTAGTCTGAGAAACCTTAATGTAGATAATAACTTGGCTCACTGTTTCGTTGATGCTCCCTAGAATGCTTTTCATGGTGCTTGGAAAAGTCTCCTGGCCATCAAGCATTTTTTTCTTCCTTTCATCCTCTTACTAAAGCCTCCTTATGTGATCTCATCAGATCTGCTGTCTTATCCTTGAAGCGTTATCCCCCGGATTGTCTATCCAGCAATCTATCGCTCCAGGCTCTTATACTACACATCTTGTTGTGCTATCCAAGATCCGTATTAGTCTGAGTCAATTGACAAGAGCCTTGGTACGGGGAATTTGTCTTGTATCTGAGTTGACAGCACTGTGCATGCTTGCAGCATGCTGCGGACTACAGTGCTGCCAATAAGGCAGGGCATTAATAGTAATTCAGAAAACCAAGACTTGTATCAAAGCAGATATCGGAGGTGATTACACTTGGACTCAAGGTAGATTAAAATTAATTTCTTCAAAATACCATTGAAGCAGCTATAAATTACTTGCATTCATTCCCTCCCCCCCCACCCCAGTGGATTTACTTTTTTTCTTTTCTCTAGTGGGCTGTGTTCTCACTCTTCAGTTGTACACAATAAATACATCTTCCCTTAGCTCCAGCTCAGGGCTGGGTGCACACCCATGGGTAGGACACAATGTTGTACATAGAATGATGGGAGAAATTGGGTTGGGAGCAGAGGATGGTTATGCAGGCACAGGAGGGCAATTAGTGGGGTTAGCAGAATGATACAGAAATTGCATCAGCCTGCAGCCTACTCTGCCTGCCTGCAATGGCCCCAGGGGTTAGCACAATTCACCATTCAAAAGACAAACGCTGAAGCCAGATCTCAGCCCAGGGCTGGCAGAGCCTGTTTCCACTAGCCAGCAACATGCTCGGTCCCTGAGGGAAGAGAAAACCTTGTGTTGGCCTGATCATGAGAAGGGCAGAGTAGCTGAAACTCCCAATGAAATCCCTAGGAGTTATGGGTGTTGGGTTCCTCCTCAGTGTGGCTCTACAGCAGTAGTCCCCAACCTTTTTCATGTGGCAGGCGCCAGACAACGAGCCACTAAGGACCATGGCGGTGAATGAGCATCTGCCAAAATGCTGCCAAGTGGCGTTATCCAGAGGCGTTGCTGCCAAAATGCCGCCAAATTTTGGCGGCATTTTGGTGGATGCTTGTCTGCCGGCCACTACAGGGGTGCCCTTAAACGCCCCGGTGGGTGCCACGGCACCCATGGGCACTGTGTTGGGGACCCCTGCTCTACAGCACCCACTCACTTGGGACCCTGCATATGGGTTTATAAAAGCAACAGACAGAATGCTCACAAGATGGTTCATGTCTAGATTTTTCTTTGCACGTGAGGTAAAATGAAGATCTTGGTCTCTGAAAAGTTGCCTAAATTTTCTTCCAAGCCCCTTTGAACTTGTTCCTCCTTTCTGAGGAATTAGACTAACAGTTATGGTCTGTAGACAAGGAAAAGGGTCTAGCCCCAATTGTGTTAGAAGCCAGAGACCTAACCAGTGTAGGAATTCTGCTTTCTGAATGCCCTAGGAAAAAATTAAACACCTGTTACTCAGGTCTCCTGCAAACAGGATATCAGAATCTTGGTGCAGAAGATACATGTGAGGCATCTTCTAAACCAGGAGCTGAAATTAATTTTTTTCTACGATTAAAATACACAGGGAGTAAAGGAAACTACTTCTTACAACAATCTATAACCAATGAATAACCCTGCCCCCAGCTACTTCTCCCCCCTTCATTTTCTCCCTTGCTGACTGGAGGGGTGATAACAGGCCACTTCACCTTGAATGGTCCATTGAAATATATATGTTAACTACTTATGCTAAACAGTCTGTTCCACCTTGTAATCAGAGTGTCACAACTAAATACATTTCCCAGACCTGAAGAGCTCTGTGTGAGCTCCAAAGAGAGTCTCTCTCCAACCACCAGAAGTTGGTCCAATAAAAGATATTACTATACAATTAAGTGGTTCCATCTGTGTTAGAACCTGCCAAGAATATCTTACCAGCAGGGTTAAAATACAGTAGTCCATAGGTAAGAACCATAACACCAACTGGATGTAAAGAGCCACAGGCAGATCTACATTTAAAAAGCAGCAGTGGCACAGCTGCAGTGCTGTAGCGATTTAGTGAAGATGCTACTATGCTGCCAGGAGCATCTCCCATCCATGTAGTTAATCCACCTCCATGAGAGGTGGTAGCTATGTTGATGGGATAAGCTCTCCTATCGACACAGTGCTGTCTACACTGAGGGTAAGGTCAGTATAACTATCACTGGGCTGTGGATGTTTCACATCCCTGACCCACATAGTTATATTGATATAAGTGTATAGTGTAGACCTGGCCATAGTATAGCCTAGTTTTAAGCTTCAGATGAATTAGTTTATCTCCCACAGCTAGGGATGAATCAACACGATTTTAGGTGACCTAGGTATTTCAACCTAAAACACAGAGCATTGTTAGCATTTTTTTAAAGGGTAGCTGACCTGAGAAGAAAGGTTTTTGCAAAATGTTTGTAAAGCAAACTCTTGCTGTCCTTTTACAAGTGGTACAGTAGAACTGCAGTGTGTTTTGTAGGAGTTTATGAATGTAAATATCTGGATATGGGTCTTTCAGACAAACTTCCCCCCCCCCCAATTAGGATTATAAAGCACCTGTTCAGAAAGTGTTATGAAAAGTTACTAGCTGGGGTATGAAATTCACCCTTGCCCATCAAAATGTACTTATGCCTGGGGAGCACGTCTATAAAAGGAACAAACCCCTTTCATAACTGGGTAGGCAGGTGATATTACATCCACATTTATCTTCCTGGCAGGAAAAGAAATACTATGAATTGTTCAGGTCCTCTTGGTTTTTGGTATCTGAGCAAGATAATCCAATAACCCACCATCAAATAAGACTTTTTCCTCTCAAGTTTGTAGGGCAACCTTTAGCTAACAAGGTAAGGCAACATGTATGTCTGGTATCTTCCATTCATAAATGTGTCTCTTAAATATCAATTAAATACACCTCTCCACCAGTGTGCACAGATAGACCACACCAGATCTGAACATTTGGGACAAAAAGGTGTCTGATACAAGGTGCTAAATTTCTTTAAAAGGATTTATTTTAACTGATGGTGTAATTTACCAAATTTCATTTTGTATTCAAAATACTGTAACTTTGGGAGGTGTGACCAGGTGTCTGGTATAGACTACACTGATAATGCCACACTCAGGGCCGACTGCAAGAACTAGGGTAGGCAGTCCCCAAAAACTGATGGTCTAGTCTATACTTAGATTAACCAAACCAGTAACAAAAGAGCTTCTGCAGTACCACACTGGTTAAGTGTGGTACTGAACAGAAGCCAAATATAGTCCCCTTAAAGTAATTCCAGCCCCTGGCTCCCTGGGGAAACCCAATCTAATATAGTGAGAGGTTACTGAAAACCCATGACACCATACATAAAAGTTGAATCACTGGTAGAAGTGCAAATCCTACCTTTCTACAAGAAGCACCCATGACAACACACTAAAATGGGAGCTTAGAGACATGCTACTACCTTCCAGTATAAAATAACTACAGAGTCTGCTGCTTAAAGAGCTTTGAAACTTTCTTATATAACTATTGCACAAGAAATGCCTGGCTACCATTATACTTAATCATACAGATTTGCATGGGTAGAAAGCCAGATTTTTTTTCCAAAATGTTGTCCATGATTGCCAAATCCTTTAGGCAATCCAGTTTTGATTTGATTTTTTTTAAGGTGTGACAGGCAAACCCAAAAGATTTCTCACAATGTTTTCACACTGTCAAAGATAGACTTTAGAAAACCTTACTATCCTATAAACATCCCCCAAATAACTGATGTAGTAGTTTTTGATTCCATAAAGTGGATACCAGTAGTACTTAAAATAACATTTGTTAAATTTGTTGTTACTGACAACTATAGGTAATACCTAAAATTACTTAGCAGCTTAGAAAAAAAAAGTCTCTGTTCAATTTGTTGACTTTGACACTATACAAAAAGAATGTCAAATGCAGTTTCACTTTCTCCTGTTTCTGTAGGTCTTTCACGCTGCATTAGGTGAGAAAAAATTGTGAGGAGGAAGATTGTGTAATGGTTAGGACAGAACTTGAAGTGTATAGATGCTTACTTGAAACTATTAAATTTTTTTTAAACCAACTAGGATTTCAAGCTGATAATGTCCCATAAGTCAGGAAACTTGCTTTCTTTCACTACAAAGTTTTGTGGCAGCATTTGTACAACTAAAATACATATATGTCCATCTAAACAAAACTGATGATAAAGAACAGGTCACATCAAGTTCTAAGATCAGTAGTTGTGTAATCATTTTAAACGTACTATTAATGGCAAAGTATCCAAAACATCCTAGCTCAGTGGTTTGAGCATTGGCCTGCTAAACCCAGGGTTGCGAGTTCAGTCGTTGAAGGGGCCACTTAGGGATCTGGGGCAAAATCAGTATTTGGTCCTGCCAGTGAAGGCAGGGGGCTGGACTCAATGAGCGTTCAGGGTCCCTTCCAGCTCTATGAGATTGGTGTAGCTCCATATATTTATAATTCTATGTTAAGTAAAAGATGGATACCAGGGAAGTCAGTGCAGCCTGTTTTTAACCAACTACACTCCTGGAGAAATTCTGTACCAAAAAAAAAAAAAATTAAAAAAAAATTCTGCACAAAGTATTTTAAAATTCTGCATATTTTATTTGTCAAAATAACACAATATAATCACACCAGTTTCAATTATTCTGGTAATTTATTTAAACTACAATACAGAAAAAAGGCACAATATGTAAACTAGATCCTGAGCTGTAATCTAGCCCCATGATGCCACTCTGGAACAGGAAATAAGCCAGAAAGCACATAGCTCTTCCTGGCTGAGGATTCCCTTGGTATGAAAGAGTCCTGACTCCTGTCCAATGCCAATCCCTACACATGAAACAGGGAAGGGTGGGGAAAGGAGCCCAGTCAGAGCATGCTACACTCATGCACTTCCCCAGCTGAAGATGACCCACTGGGGACCCACCAGCTGACACATTTTGGAACAACAGCCCCTTTCCCTGTACTCCCTACCAATCATAATGTATTGATGAGTTTAAAATCAAGCATGTGCTTGACCAAGAAGACGGCTGTACCACTCAGGGGTCAATAAAATTAAGGTATCAGCAAAAGTGCCTCCAGATGATCTCTGCTGTCCTCTGATGGTGCACAGGGAAAGAGAGACCAACTTCTAAACCATGTAATGCTTTGCACTGCAGATCAAATATAAAACTTGGAATTGCACCCAAAAACAAATGGGAAGCCAGTGCAATGAGAAAATGACAGAAAAGCAGCTAGGATTAAGGGCTGTCTATAATCTATTGCAGCATCAGAGGATTCTGGGCTATGTTCAAGAGTTGGTGATGCCTACAGCAGATGACTGACATCCTTTTGGAAGAAATGACTCAGGCAGGGATTCAGGTGAACTGCCGAGATGGCTAGAGAATGGGAGTGGGGAGCATTGGAGACAAAATCCTTTTGTCTAATAGTAATGTATCTAGGTTTGACCCTTTATTTCTAGTTATTAGTCAACAAATATGTGCAGCCGTATGCTCAATATTAAATCAGACATCTGAAGACCAAGTGAGAGCTGTGGAATCAAACTCACAATTTATATTGCCTACTGACCATCTCCAGAAAGGTCAGTAGTAAACAGTTCATGGAGAACATTTAATAGGAAGATTTTTCAGTCCAAAAATTTAGACCAGTTCTAATCACTAAGATTATGTTTACACTACAAAGAGAAGTTGACCTACGTTAGGTCAACGTAGAGCCACCACAGTAATTACTGCGGTGGCTCATGTCCACAATACCTTCCTTAGGTCAGTAGTGCACATCCTCACCAGGAGTGCTTCCACCAACCTAAGAGGGGCAGTGTTGAGAGCTCTGCTGGCAGCTTCCTGCCAGGAGCTTGGATACCCCACAGGCTCCTGGTGGGCCATCTTGTGCTTCTCGGCTCCCCGTTCCCCACCAGGAATGGGGTCCAGCCAGCCAGCTCTCTGGGGAGGGAGCTGGGCTCTAGCTGCCCGGCTTTCTTGTCAATTTCAAATTGGCCATTTGCACCACTCTGGCACTGTAAGGGAGCCTTAAAACATTTACATCTGTTTTATACTCCTGGGGGAATTCACTAAGTAGGCAGTGTTAACATTCTGCTCTGCCTGAGGGGGACAAGGCCAGCCCACACTTACATCCTCAGAAACACCCTGAAGCCTGGCCCCTCCACACCAGGACCATTGTGGTAGCGAGTGACAGAGTCACTTGCTTGCATGGTTCCACTCCCCCTCCTCTACCACCACTTCTCTGGCAGTGATTTACATCTCCCCTGGCTACTACGGAAGCCCAAACTGACACACCCATGGAGGGGTGCATTAGCGCTCTTATGGCTTCCCTTCCCATTTTTCTGCAGGGAAGCAAAGAAAGCTGCAGGGGACATGAGCTCTGCGTACATGTGCAGTGGCACAGAATCCCCCCCAGGAGTAAATATCATTCCACAGCAAGGTTTGTGTTTGTGTGGTAGTTAAGGGAAGGTTGTGCAGATGTTGGAGTGAACTGTTAAAAGTGACTACTGTTGTACAAATGTGTTTAAAGAGCAAAAAAGATGGTCATTGACAGCCATGTGAAAATCAGACTTAACAACCCATGGTTCAGCATCATGATTTATTCAGAATACGCACAACATTTTTGTTAAGGTTATTAAAATACTGCATTTTAAAATACTGCTATTACACAAGTTTCTACAAAAAACCACATACATTCTATGCATTCTTAGGGATTTTTTTTCCTATACTTTAAAACCAGATATTAGTTAGTACTAGTCAAATTCCATAACTGTCTGATCTGTTTATTCCTCATTTCAGAGGAAGTCAACTGTAAACCACGTTAAATTTATAACAAGACAACTTGTACTTACACTTTTGTCTGCATCATAGCCACCCTATATACCTACCAGCAGTACAACCTAGTGTACAATATGTTTGTCTGGAAGGCTAGTTTAAACTGTGAAAGTATTGCTCAAGTCACCTACAAACCAGTCAGTTAAATACCTTTAGTGCACCAATAAAACTGTAGACATTTCAGTAGGCTTTATACATCTTACTTGGTATTCATAACATGTAATAGAATGCTGTTAGCATATACTGACTGAACTATTCATTAGGCTGGTAAGGAAGCAAAGCTCTGCCACTGATTGCAATCTGATGCCTTTCTGGAATGTGAATTCAATTGGAAATTTCATTTAAATTCAGGCCTTCAGTTAGAATTCTGCGGCAGGACTAGTGATATGACAATATCTTCTAATTTTGCTACTTGTACTCACCCCTATTTTTACTCTTGGTGGTTTTAGCCTTTAAGGTTCAAATATACAGAAACGCATACTACGCATTCTTGGAATTAAAAAGAGTGAAAGCCACTGAAGTGTCAATATATGCAGCAACGCCAGTGCGAGGGAGAGAAGGAAAAAAAGTGGAGATTGTTGGACCATGAACTAGCTGTTACTGCCTGCATGCCAACCATGCACATTAAAAACAAGCCAAAGTGGCCAAACAAAAATTAATAGTCTTATGCCTTAACGCTATAAGGATGTTTAAATTCCTCAGCTCCTATTCTTGTCCCTCTTAACAACCAATGCTTCAAAACCCAATATGTATCTCTAATAGGTCCTTAAGTCTACAGCCTAATGCTTCATCAAATGCACCAAGTAGTATTAAGTACCTAGAATCCCTCCCATATCACTAATTTTCTACCCATGCTTTCACTTACTCAAGATTCTACTAAAATTGACTTATTGTATTTTATTTTATTTTTTAACTTCTAAGCTGCGCCCCATTTTTGCTGAAGACTTAAACTATGTCTACACTGCCAGCGACAGGTGCGATTCCCCTGGTTGTGTACGCGTACTTGCACTCTCATCCAGCTAGTGCAAATATAAATAGCAATGTAGCTGCAGTAACACAGGTAGCAGCAGCAGAGATATGGCTGAGCTGAGTGCCTACCCACCTGAAACTAGGGGGTATGTATTGAAGAGAGCTAGACTGAGTATGTGTACATGAGCAGGGGAAATCACAGCCCTCGCTGGCAATGTGGACATAGCCATAATTTGAATCTAATTCCACCCTCATTTCTACCTGCCCTTTAAAAGGTTTTGGGTGAAACTGATCTCTGGAGAGTCGGTAGCTGTGGCCTAAACACAATATTTGGTGTTATAATAATATAAAAAATGCCTACTATTTAACACATTTTCATTGTGGTAAACTGATAAGTTGGTATCAGTGTATGTGGAAGCGGGGGGTTTTTCTACCTTTTGGCGCCCGGGCCGTCAGGCGCGAGGAGCGCGCGCTGCAGCGAGCGAGACCTCCGCGAGGCGACCTGACCGCGGAGACCGCTGCTGGCGCTGGGGCTCGCTGGGCTCGGCTGCGCGGCGGGCGGTGCGCGGGTCCGGCGGCTGCCGCGGCTGCGCCGCGCAGTCATGCCTGGTCGGTCCCGGGTGTCCGGGGGGCTCTGGTGCTCCTCCGCCGGGGCATGGGGCGGCAGGTCCCGCCGCCGCAGCCTGCCCCCCCCGCGGCGGGGGGGGGGGCTGCTCGCTCTCGCGGGCAGGATGCAGGGGGGCCCTGCTTTTGCCGCCCGCCTTTTTATTTTTTAGGCACACCAGCTTTTTTTTTTGGTGTGCCTAGAGCCGCCCCTGTGTGGAAGGGGACAGTTTAGAAGTTACATTTAAAGGTGGCCAGGGGTAAGTTAAAGAACATTTTGGGGACCAAGGAGAAGTACAAAAAGACAAAACATGGTTAAAAATGTTAAGTTGCTTTTAGAACTCATCTAAGATTTCAGAATCTAGTAAGCATTACCATAGGAGGAGACATACTTAGGTTCTGCAGTAAAAACGTAACCCAACCACAATTGCATTTACTAAAATCAGGAGTGTATTTGGCCTGGTCTACACTTCAAAATTTATACCGACATAGCTATGTGGGTCGGGGTGTTGAAAAACCATCTCTCATAGCAACACGCTTATTCCAACTATACCACCAACATAGACCACAGCTATACGGACAAAAGAGGGCTTCTGTTGGCACAGCTAAAATCATTCAGGGAGGCGCTGTTCCCGCACCAACAGAATTCCTCCTTCTCTCACCTGTGCTGGCATATATATTTGCTGATGTATGCTTGGTAGTGCACATATAGCCTTAGGCTCTTTGGGACACAAGCACCGTGAGAGTATATAAATCAGATCCTAACATGCAACTCCAAAAAAATCAGAATTGCCCTCTCTTCATGCTGAAATTCAGACTCCACTTTACACATATAGGAAAGTTTCCAGCTTGGACACTACAGGCCAGTGTACAGGCACATGACAACAATCATAATTGGATAAACCCTGAGCAATGTAATTTGAAGATTTCAAACAACTCTTAGCACTTAATTGTGAGATTGCATTTCTAAGCTTATGTCAGACAAGAGTCTAGATGTTCATTTATTTTGGTTTCCAAAACCTCGGTCTGGCAAACAGGACAACTAACCTTTTTATCCTGACTAACAGCAGAACTACAACTTTCAGAGGGCACTGTTGGTTCAGCATTGTTTTTTAGAGGAGTGCTAGTTCTAAAAGTGCCATCAGTACTCTCTCTCTTTATAAAGTAGTTTACAAAGGCAGATTTGTCTTCCATTTTCGTCCGTTTCTGTGGTATACCACCATTTTCAAAGCTGCTTTTTCCCTGGGATGAAACCCAGGATCTTAGAGTTGTCTCAGCTTGTCCAAAGGAAGTTTGTTTTGGTGTCTCATTAAAAGATGGAAAAACCGACTTAGCGTTTGTAGGACTTTGGTTCAGATTTCCTCCATTAACAGGAGGAATTTTAACAGGCGACCCATCAACATTCCTGTAAGCTTTTGTATTAGCGACAGATATTTTAGGAAACTTGTGGTTCAAAGCAAAGCTGTTTTTATGTTTGGTGCTATCAGTAAAAACTGGATGGGAAATGCTGGTACTGAATATGTTTGATTCAAATTTTAGTTCATTTTTAGGAACTGATCTTGCAGTTCCAGCTGCTGAATAACGTTGTGGACTGGGTATTTCTCTGCCCTTAATACTGTTGTTGGAACTTTTGTGTCTCTCGGAGGACCAAAGGCCTGCTCCTCCAAGCTGATATCCTTTTCCACTAAAAGGAATTAGGCTTCGTATATCACCTCCATGTATCCTTCCTGCAAAAGATGAGTGATTAGTAACTTTGTTCTAATTTACTACATTTGCTGAGTATCAAGTCTGTTAACTAAATAACTTGCTGTTTGACTTTTAAGAAGTTAAAATAGGACTTGAATGCGAGCCTGTTATTTCACAGCAGGCTGGAGCTAAGTTCTGTGGTAAGATCCTCCAAATTCTGACAAACTTTTGCAGCAGCTTGATTTAAATAAAAAGGAGCTTTTTAATTAATATAAGCAGGAAATATATATGATCAATACAGTACTCTTCCTGTTTTTCATATTCAATTTTATGTCACCATAAATCACCATATTTCAGTCTAATATATTGTATATTTTCATATTGATAATGAAGTAATGCATCAATAGTTGTCAAGTGTGGGGCTGGTGAGAAAATGTTGATTTTGGAAGCTGGATAGAGGACAGTTGTACCACTTGGCAGGTGGGAGAGAGGTGGGGGTTGTGGGTTAATCATATTAGCTAAACGTTTCTGCTAAAGTCATCACCTGTGAAATAGCGAATACTGAAATTTTACACTCATTTTCACGAGTTAGCAACCCCCTGCGATAAATAAGGTGGTTAATTCATATTATTTCTGGCTGGTTACAGATTCAGAAAGATAACATTGCTTAGCAGCCTCTCCTCACAATGATAAGGACAAGAAACTTCTAATAGTATTGTAGAACCTAAGCCTTTGATTTTGTTGTGCAGGGTGAAGATTCTGCTGCAAGTTCTGTTTCACTGAAATACACAGGGCCATGGCTGCATAACAAGTTTTCTGCTTAAAATTCTGGGATGAAAGTTAATACTGATGGAATGACAGGTGCTGTGATTTAATTATGATTTGCTAATAGTAAGATAGATCACAGGTAAATCCAGAAATTTGAGTTATTTATTTGGTCCTTCATATTTTTAGAGCAAAAATATTGAGGACCACCTAGCGCTGCACAGACCTTTAGCTATGCTATAACTTTAATGCAACACCAGCATTAAAAAAACATGTGAACCAAATCCAACATTACAGAAAATCTTAATACTACATTTCCCAGTATTTGATCTACTTGCATTTGTTGGAGTACTGTATAGGGCAGGAGTGGGTCTGATGGGAAGAAAAGTGAAAACAGAGTCACATACCTTTGGTATCAGATGGTTCAGAGTTTGAAAGCTTGGCTAGCTGGGTTTTCTCCTTGTCTTTTTTAGAATAGTTCTCTGGCTCTTTTACTTTTGAGAATGTGCCTCCACAGGTCTGTTGGTGGTCAGACCACCAGAAGTCTCGCGCAGAGGGTGCCCTATTCATTGCACGTTTCACATATCCATAATAAGGTTTTCTACTCTGACACGGGCCATTACATCGCCACCAGTGTTGGCGATATGAATCCACCTCATCATGAAAATCGTGATAAATCTAAGCGTAAAACAAAACCACAACAGTCATTTCCATTTCATATTAATCATTCAACTCTACATGTTTGAGATGTGCTAGCATTCTTTAACTACTTACTACTGATACTCAGGTGGAAAATCCTCAGAGAGCCAGGAGGAAAACAGTACATGATTTACCTGCTAACAGACAGCCTACTGTATGCATAAAAAACACTTTCAAGTAAATATAATTTTTCCCTCCCTCCAAAAATAAAAAAGCCTGATATATGGACAGCACAGTCTTACATACTAATAACCATTGAATATTAACTAGCACTCTGTGCACTAAGATATTAAGCAATGATGGATCAATGCTTGTTTCCCTTTAAGGAAGCTTTATTCTGCACCTAGACTGAGGAATAAATCAACTCCCCTCCTTGCATCTTTAAGTTAATAACTGGAGAACAGAATCTTCTTGAATTTTAATGTTATCTATTATTATTATTCAGCTAAAGAAAAATTGTTGGGTCAAATTTGGCCCAAAATTTAGATACTGTAAAAACAAGGCTTTTAGAAAACTTAAGACCAATAGAAATTTTTGCTGGATATTTTGTTTGAATTCATTAAAAAGCCCTATCTGCAACTGCAGTTTGCTCCCAATCAGTGCACTGCAGTAAGAATATGTGAAAACCAGGAAGTAAAATACCAAGTTCTGACTAAGAACAAAAGAAACTGATGATTCAGTTTTCATTTTCTAAAAAGAAATAATATGGAGGAGGAAACACCATAATAAAATGTAAATTGGAGTTTTATTCAAAACTTAACATATTTATCAAAGCCATTAGTAACAACATAGATGTGAGCTTTAAAATAAAAAAAATTCTTTTAACCCAACTCTTTTATTAAGTCTTAAAAGCAAACTGGATTTTTAGTTCCCAAACTGTATCCTGAAGTTGAAGTCTTTTTCCTTTAAGAGTTCATAATACCACAAACAATTTAAAAACAAATATTCAACCAAAATGGCTCCAGAGATACGGTATTTAAAAAAAAATTATATTATATAAAAATAAAAAAAAGAGACTTACATATTCCCAAACAGGTTTTACTGCACTCTCCTCAACCTGCTTGCTCCCCACCCCCCGTAACTAGTGCAGCTGGTACAAAGCTCTCTCTACCCAAAGCTGTTCATACCGGCTATGGACTGGCTAACAATAAATGCCAACATATTTATCATACTGCATTTGAAATATCCAGTTACATAGTACCTGAATAGAAAATATAGTTTAAATTTTCTAGATTGTATTTTGTTAAGTAAAAACAACTTACTGTAACATTGGCTCCAGTCAGGCGATTGATACGACGCATGTGTTTGCAAAACTCTGGCCCATGGGATTCACGGTCTTTGTCATTGTTAGTGACAAATAACAGGGCATGAATCATTTCATGTAAGAGTGTCTGAAACAAAAATAATTTAATTGCTAGATGTTTTCTGAAAACCATATAATATATTATTTTAAAAAATAGCTAATAGCTCATTTTGGCTTTACTACTTTCTATGCATCTTGATACTTAGACTGCAAATGCATGGAAATAAAATTTGTATGGGTCATAAGAATACAACAACAACTAAAAATCATCCTTTCTTCAAACTGCAAAATCCACGCATTGTCTCCATTTGTCCTAAAGGGCATTGAAAGGGACATTACTATGAAGAATAATGACATATTCAAAATCTGATCTCCCCTGAATTAGACTTTATAAAAAAAAATTCCCCAGGAGAAAAGTGATGCTTGTGAGCCAGTAGTGGGATGCAGATTCTGAGCACTTCAGAATACGAATCTTGTCCAACTTTAATTTCCAACCAGCTCACAACAACAGAACTGGCAAAGAACTGAGGAAGAGCATGAAACTTACATGTGTGATCAACCAAGAGTCCTGTGGCACCTTATAGATTAACAGATGTACTGGAGCATAAGCTTTCGTGGGTGAATACCCTCTTCGTCAGACACATGGGTATTCACCCACAAAAGCTTATGCTCCAATACATCTGTTAATCTATAAGGTGCCACAGGACTCTTTGTTGCTTTTTACAGATCCAGACTAATACGGCTACCCCTCTGATACTTGACATGTATGATCAAATCCTTCATCCTAGTTTTTGTGTTACTGGGCTGCTCAGCCAGGAGACTGAATTGAAATAATTTTATTTTGCATTCTGAAGCCAACTTTATATTTTTAACATTAAGGAAGAGGATATTTTAAATCCCTCAAAAATATTTTTCCTATTTTGGGGAGTAAGATGGGTGGATGACTTTGGGCCTTACCTATAAGGGTGTCAGTTCAGAAAAATTATGACTGAGATTACCATAATTTTGCACACTTAGACAACCACCAGTAAGCAATTAATACAAGTTTCTTATCAAAGCAAAGACTATTTTATAATCTAGATGACATTGTGCATTACGAATTCCAGTACAAAATTTAAGATAGGATACACTTCAGGAGACTTACAGTAAGTTTACACATAGATGAAATGTCTTAAAATACCTCTACAAGATCCTTTCTGGGTCTTAGCTTTAAGAGTGGCTCACTAAGGCGGATGGAACACATCCCACCTCTTCCTTCATAGCTGCACACTCCAGCACATCTAAAAAAGAAAAATAAGCAGAAGGTAGACTGCTATTTGTTTTTGTAGCTGGTGGAGCAGAACTGAGAATTAAATACACAAATACTGGTCCTCTTAACATTGCCAAGTAAACCAAGAACTTTTAACAACTCTCCAAAGAACATAACATTGCTAAAGTCCAAAAAGCAAGAATTATCCAGAGTTTAATCAATAATTTTACAGTACAAACTAGGGAATGGCAAAAAAAAATCTTCTAAAATAGTTCTAAAACATATGAATATATTGCTACTGCTTTCACTTGAGTTTCCCTTTTCTGAAATCTTTCAAAACAAACATTTGGTGAAAACAAAACAGAAGAGCTACATCTTATAGTAAGTGTAATATGCAGTCATACACATCTTGAGTTTACCACACATGGACTAACAGTACTTACTGTACAGCCTGTTATAATGCCCCACCAGGTTTGCCTACTCTAGTGGGAAACACGTTTCTGGTGTGTGAAGCCAAGGAGGGATTTTCAGTTTGTAAGTGTCCAGTCAGTAGAGTGTGACACATGATGTCACTGAACAGGTCACATCCTGAGCAGTGGTAATAGGAATTAACTATTCCAAGTGAGCTAGAGAGACACCAGCACCTGACCTTGCACCTCATCGTTTAAACACTGCCTCGTGGGGCGCTGCTGACAGAAGTCTGTCTGAAAGGACAAGGCACAGCCTCTGGTGATTCTCTCTCTGCTGTCTCAGTGACCTGCCTGTAGGCCCGCGAGGCGCCCCCTGCCTTTGCAGACACGTGGCGGGTTTCTCCCCACATGGCCCCCTCCATGAGCAGGTCAGTAGCTGAGAGCTTGGCTACACTTGCACGTTAGAACGCATTAAATCAGCCCCGGGTGCCCTAACTCCTGAGGTGTCCACACTGGCAAGGCACTTCGAACGCCCCGGTAATCCTCCTCCACGAGAAGCATAGAGCTTGCTGTGCCCTGGCTGAAACACCCAGGTGTCAATGTGGATGACACATTGCATTACTGCACTGTGATTGGCCTCCGTAAACGTCCCATAATCCCCTGAAGTCAAGTGGCCACTCCGGTCACTGTTTTGAACTGGGCTGCAGGCATGCAGATATCCCCTTTCAAAGCTCCATTTCTGACAGCTAGCATGCTTATCTGCTCCGGGACACAAAGCAACCATTACCCTGGAATGCTGCTGCTGCCACCTGGCGTGCTGGGGTTTCCCCCTGCCACTGCCTGACCTTACAAGGCAGCATGCTGACACACTCTCTGCTCCCAAAACACAGTCTCTCCTCCCACATACACACCCCACCCTTTGAAAACCCCGCTGCAGCCACTTGCACGCTGGGATCGCTACCACAATGCACTGCTCTCTGCGGCCATTGCCAGAGCTGCTAATGTGGCCAGGCCGCTGCGCTTGCAGCTGACAGTGTAAACACAGGGCGGCGCTTTCCCTGCTGTGCTCCCCGAGGGCCGGTTTCACTCCCAGCGCGCTACAGCTGCAAGCGTAGCCAGGGCCTTAGTTACGGTTTGAACCAGCTCCCCAGCGAAGTTCCCGAGGTTCCGATCCGAGACCCCCTCCCACCTGCCGGCAGCGGCGCTTTAACCGGAGCCGCGAGGTTCTGGCATCAGCGCGGCCGGTCGCTCCTGCTCCCGCAGCGCCCCGAGCCGGACCCGTCTAACCGCCGCCCGCAGCCGTTACCGTACAGCGTCATGCGCGGGCTCCACGTCACCGCCACGGCCGCCAGCTTCCCCCAGAACAGCGTCTCGTTGAACTGCACGAAGAGGCCGCGTACGTCGGGGCTCGGGTCCAGCAGCTCCCAGGCCTCGTCCACCACGGAGAGCGGCCGCGGCGGCGCCGCGGAGCCGGGCGGGGACTCGCTACAGGCCGCTGCCGCCGCTTCATCCTCTTCCTCCCACTGCGCCTGCAAGCGCAGCGCCAGCAGGAAGTCTCCGTCCATCGGGGAGCGGCCCCCTGAGCAGCCCTGCCGCGCTGCCCCGACGGAGCGCGGGCGGGAAGCGCACTGGGCAAGCTTCGGGCTCCCAACCGGCAACGGTTCGCTCGGATTCTGGCGCATGCGCAATACCGCTGGGCACCCTCCTGTTGCCCACTTCTCAGCACATGCGTATTCTACTATTTTCCTCTTGCGCGTGCGCCGATAGCCTCCCACACTCAACTTTACCGCCCCCTCAATCAGCGCTTGCGCAGTACCGCTTCTGACGCAGGAATATTACGCCAATCAAACATGTCGCGCTAAGCGCACGCGCACTACGCCGCCGTAGCTGACGCGCAATCCTGGCGCAGGCGCCCGTTGCTAGCGCAGGCGCAGTAGCCCCAGTGCTGTATCTGCTGTCACCCGTCTTCCGCTCTCGGTGTGTCGGGGCTTGCGGCCTCCCTGCCGGCGCTACCGATGGCGCTGCCGCTGGGTGAGGGCGTGGGCGGGAGCCGGCTGCGGCGGCAGCTGGAGTCGGGGGGCTTCGCGGCGGCCGAGTACGTGAAGCAGCTGTCGCAGCAGTCGGACGGGGACCGGGACCTGCAGGAGCACCGGCAGCGCATCCAGGCGCTGAGCGAGGAGACGGCGCAGAGCCTCAAGCGCAACGTCTACCAGAACTACCGCCAGTTCATCGAGACGGCGCGCGAGATCAGCTACCTGGAGAGCGAGATGTACCAGCTCAGCCACATCCTCACCGAGCAGAAGGGCATCATGGAGGCCGTCACCCAGGCCCTGCTGCTGCAGGCCGACCGCGACGACCCCGCCCTGGGCGCCCGCCGCGCCGCCGCCGACCCCCACAGCAACCCCTTCCTTCCCCTCTCGGCCAAGGAGGCCGCCGCCAGCGAGGAGGGGCGGCAGCGCACGCTCACCACCCTGCTGGAGAAGGTGGAGGGCTGCCGGGACCTGCTCCCCGAGAGCCCCGGCAAGTACCTCGTCTACAACGGGGATCTGGTGGAGTACGACGCCGACCACATGGCACAGATCCAGCGGGTGCACGCCTTCCTCATGAACGACTGCCTGCTGGTGGCCACCTGGCTGCCCAACCGGCGTGGCGCCTACCGCTACGACGCCCTCTACCCCCTGGAAGGGTTGGCTGTGATCAATGTCAAGGACAATCCACCCATGAAGGACATGTTCAAGCTGCTCATGTTTCCCGAGAGCCGCATCTTCCAGGCCGAGAATGCCAAGATCAAGAAGGAGTGGCTGGAGGTGCTGGAGGAGACCAAGCGGAACCGCGCCCTCAGTGAGAAGCTGAGGCTGGAGCAGGAGGCCCTGCCACGGGCTGCTCCCCCACCTCCTGAGACCGCCAATCCCTTTGACCAAGAAGATGAAAAGGAACCCCCACCTGAGGAAGAGACAGTAGATTTGTCTCTGGAGTGGATCCAGGAGTTGCCTGAAGACCTAGATGTCTGCATTGCCCAGAGAGATTTTGAGGGGGCGGTGGACCTGTTGGATAAGCTGAATGAGTATTTGGGATACAAGGCCGTGAGCCAGCCAGTGAGGGAGCTTCGAGCCAAGGTAGATGAGCGAGTCAGGCAGCTCACGGATGTGCTGGTGTTTGAGTTATCTCCAGATCGGTCATTACGAGGTGGTCCTAGGGCCACTCGCCGGGCTGTGTCCCAGCTCATTCGCTTGGGCCAGTCCACCAAGGCATGTGAGCTTTTCTTGAAGAACAGGGCAGCTGCGGTACACACAGCCATCCGTCAACTGCGCATTGAGGGTGCCACTCTGCTCTACATCCACAAGCTTTGCCATGTCTTTTTTACCAGCCTGCTAGAAACTGCCAGGGAGTTTGAGACAGACTTTGCTGGCAACAGTGGCTGCTACTCTGCCTTCATTGTGTGGGCCCGCTCAGCTATGAGGATGTTTGTAGATGCCTTTAGCAAGCAAGTATTCGACAGTAAAGAGAGCTTGTCCACGGCTGCTGAGTGTGTGAAGGTAAGTGTGTAAGGAAGGCAGTATAGTCTGGTGAATTGACCCCATTCCTGGAAGAAACCAGTAACTTGTGATTTATAATCCTTGTTCGCTTACTGATTACCTCTGTGGCTTTAGTCTGAAAGGTGTACTGCTTCTTTATGATGTGTGAAAGGCTTTTTTGTTGTGGGGTGTTTTTTTTCTGCTTGTCTTTTATCCTGTGACTATCATCAATGCCAAGTTTGGTTTTCCTATGTTTTGCCCAAAGACTGACTGGAGATTGCAAAGTTTGTCAGCTCTTTCACATCTTAATTAAAGGGATAAGATTTATTTGTTAAAATTTGAATATGCCTTTCTCCAAGGAGTTTATTGGATTGGATTTGAATATGGGGTAACAATTAAAAAAAAATACTAAAAATCCATTATTACTTAATTGCCTAGCTTTTAGGCTCTTATGACATGATCCTATTACTGCTCTAGTTGTCCGGAGTATTCTGTGGCAGAAAAGATCTGCATTTCTAATATAAATATATAAAATCAGTCTCTTTTTTTGTTAAGACACATTTAATCTCTGCCTTATTTTTCATATCTATAAAATAGGGCTGATAGTTTTAAGGGTAACATGGTGATTAACTAAATTAGTCTGTAAAACATTTAGGGTATAAGATATCCAGATAAATATTAATTAATTTTATTATTAAAGGTAGCGAAGGAGCACTGCAAGCAGCTCAGCGAGATTGGGCTGGACCTCACATTCATCATTCATGCCTTGCTGGTGAAGGATATCAAAGGAGCTTTGCAGAGCTACAAGGATATCATCATTGAGGCCACCAAGCATCGCAACTCTGAAGAGATGTGGAGAAGGATGAACCTGATGACCCCAGAGGCCCTGGGGAAACTCAGAGAGGAGATGAGGAGCTGTGGGATGAGCAGTTTTGACCAATACACTGGTGATGACTGCTGGGTGAACCTTAGCTACACTGTGGTGGCTTTTACCAAGCAGACTATGGCCTTCTTGGAGGAAGCACTCAAGCTGTATTTCCCAGAGCTGCACATGGTTCTCCTGGAAAGCCTAGTAGAGATCATCCTTGTGGCTGTCCAGCATGTTGATTACAGTTTACGGTGTGAACAGGACCCTGAAAAGAAAGCATTCATCAGGCAGAATGCATCTTTTCTTTATGAAACTGTCCTTCCTGTTGTGGAGAAAAGGTTTGAGGAAGGGGTTGGAAAGCCAGCTAAGCAACTACAGGAGCTGAGAAATGCTTCAAGACTGATGCGTGTAAATCCTGAAAGTACAACTTCTGTAGTATAAATGAAACCTGTGTGTTCTCTTCAAAAGTCTATCAATAATGTTGTCTATGAAGATATATTTTGTAAATCTTTTCCAAATCCCTGAAAGCTGCAAAATTCCACCTGCAACCTTGTTTTAGCTAAAGACCCATGAACCAAATCTGAAGACAAGGAAGGGAAAGAAAAATTAAATAATTAAGGGAAAAAAGCATTGGGGTCAGATAATCTTATATTGCATGTCTCCTTTCCCCATTAATGGCCTCTGTTGTGATGTTTTACGTTCTGCTTTGGGACGAATAAAATGTTAGTGAAATATCTACATATTTGTACTACATAGAGCAGTAAAATATAATCTCTAATCACATTTTGAATTGTGTGATTTAAAAAAATTAACATATTCCCAAAGGAGTATAATTGCTAGGTTTACTTGAAGCATTCCATGAGTGTGGTTCATTGTGAAGCTCATCCACCTTTCTAACATGAGTAAATTCTATGGATTTGCAGAATTCACCCTCTGGTGGTCTTTAAGCAGAGATTTGCTTGACAATAAGACAGTCAATCAGCACTACAGCGAGCACATAGTAACTTCAAAAAAAGATTCTCAGATTAAAGATGTTGTTAAAAAAAAACATTTCCTTACCTAGTTTAGCAAAAGGACATTGTCAACTTAAAAATCCTACCTCCCTGAAGAAATGCTCTACCTGCTGTTAGAAAGAACACCTAAGATTATTATAACAGATTTTTTAATGTTATGTATTTACTTTGTTTTTCTGTTGACTTCCGTGGGGGCAGGAGTGGGTCCCTTACACCCACACACAGTGTAGTTTATTGAGATGTGGGTATAACTACATTTCTATCCCCTATCTACCTGCAGAAACCACAGCAAAGGGGGATTCTTGTTTCAAAACATAAATGAGACTGAGTTGTGCGGGTTGGAGGAAGGTCATCATTAAAGTACTACTTCATGTTTAGGAGACTACATTTCAGTTTCACTTGTGCAAGGCCATGGATGATAGAGACAGGAAGAAACGTTTTTCATAAAGAGAATGACGCTTATATAGTTCTTCTTAAAAACATATACCACATGGCTGTTACTGCAAATTCGTTAGTGTTGCTTTCTACAGTACAGTAATTCATTATAAAAATTACCTGTTTCAGTCTTTTTACAACCTTCCCCCTCTTCAAACACCAACCATAGTATATGTGCTTGATTACACTGAAAATTTGAAATCCTTTATCCACCCCACAGATACACTATCCTGTCAATGTCCTTAATCCCTGTTGTAGAAGGGACCACAGCCAGAAATAAGATTTTTTTGATCTACTTGGTTTCACTACTGAGACTGCCAACTAGAGTGCCAGTTTCATGGGTATTTTATGTAGATTCCCCTTCACTTGGATCTGAACAGTGACTACTATCTCATTCTGTTTCGGTCTCTGAAAATAATTTGCAATTTAATATAGACTCAAACCATTGCCCAGTCTTCTGATTTTTCTCAGCTTCCTCTTCTTGTAACCTTACATCTTCTTAATCATGAGAAAACAATATTGTTACAAATAATTTTGTATTAGAATCTTAATAGGCTCTTAATTTGCATAAATGAGAATCATACTTGTGCACTTTTAAACTTGTCTCTTTTAAATGAAACTTTGGCAACTTGTGGTAATAGGCACCTTATAAAAGCATGTAGTAGCAAAACATTTAACTAGTAAAAGCAAGTGAATAGCTGATTATGTAGAGCCAGCCTTTTTTCCACATTTCCATCTCTTTATTTAATGGCTCGTTCTCACACTGGTAACTCTTGGACAACACTGAAGTGTCATGAAAGTGTCATTGCATTACCCTGAAAAGCAGAATCCAACAATCCAGGGCAGTTTGGTGGAGTTTTTTTTATAGCTGATAGGTTCTTTGGAATGCACGCCAGTGCATGGTAAATGCATCAGCCTTAACGAGTTTGGGAAACATTTTCATATTGGTTATAAAAGAGAACAAAAGAGCATCCTTTATGGTTATTTTTTTTAATGCTATATATTCTGTATCTTTTTTTCCACCCCACTCCTGAATATAACACTTTCATTTAGGAGTGCTGAATAATTGACTTAAAGCTCATTTGAATTTGTTGCAGTTCAACAGACTAAATATTAAGACTCTGATTCTTCACTGTATCTGAGGGCTTGCTGTAAGGAGCTGGGTTGCAGCAGCGTGATTCAGAGCTTCCCAATAAGATAGAGTAGGAGAGGTGTCCTCTTCTAATTGATGCTGTTGTTGCTGCTGATGTAACATTCCTTACTGCCAGCAGAGGGTTGAGTGTAGTGGACCTCAGCTCTGCCACATCCTCTCCTGCCCCGATGTGACCCCAGTCTTCGCCGATATGCTCCCTCTTTATGCCAGAGGTTGGGAAGCACCCGATATAAGAGGCAGAATCTGCCCAGTGGCTTTAGCAGACCAGAAAGTCCAGGCTTTCCTTCGATTTTGATGACCAAATCTTGTATTTGCTTGGCTGCTACAAATTCACACTAATTTTTGCATATGGAGTTTGGGCTGTCTAAACCACTTTTTAGGTAGCATTGATATTTTGTGCCTTGTGATTCTGTTTAAGTCACGACTGAGAATTTATGTAGGGCAAAATAAATTATGGCTGAGAAAAGTGAAGTATAAATTAAATTGAACACACACTTTGTACGCTAATTGAAATAGCTATGATTAAAATAAACATTTTGAAAGTCCCTTTTTAATAAATACAATTTCAGATTTGCTTACATTATTGTTAGGTAGCACTTTTATTTTCCTAAAATAAAATGCAGGTAGGGAGAGTATTGTTCAGATTTTAGTCTAGTATTTGGATTAACTATTCAGGTGATATACTAATTTTGCAATTTTGATGGTTTGGAGTGGAGTAATCATATTTCTGTTAGAATTTTTTCATTTTGAGAGGGCATTGTGTGTAAAATTCAATAATTCCTTTAGCTGCTTTGATAAAATTGTGACTGTCTGCATATAGTCAAGACATTTTTACTCATGGGAGTTGATGTGTTTCAGATACTTTAATGTTGTAACATTTCTGAGTGGAGAGGACCATACAGTAGACTTTGTATGGATACAAATTCCTAGTCATATGAATAGAAGTATTGTAGTAGGGGAATAGAAATGTTGAACCAGCCTCCTGATCAGGAAAAAGCTACTGAGGACCTGATTCAGTGCTTATTGATGTCAAGAGCAAGACCACCAGTGATTTCAGTGGGCTTTGGATCACACTTTTGAGGGAGATGAAAGAGGCAACTGAATAATGTATCAGTTCAGTTACTTGCATGCAGACTAGGCAATTGACGTAACAGGGTACAGTTTGGAGAAACAATTTCTCAGCATCTTAAATGATTGGTTCTTGGAAAAGCTTGTTCTAGAATTGAGTAGAGGCTGTTCTCAACATAGTTCTAAGTTACGCACAAGCATGGATTCAGGAAGTAACTGTAGTTGTGTCACTAAATAATAGTGACCACAAAGTAATTACGTTCAACATCCTGTGGGAAGAAAATGTAGGACTGTGACACTAAATGTTGGAAAGGGAGATTTTAAAAAAATGTGGAAGCTGCTCTAATGGGCTCTAAACTCAATATTAAGGAATGTAAAATTTATTCTTAACCATTCCATAAGAGTCATAGAATGCAAACACAACCCTTAAACCAAAAAGGAAGCAGGGAAATAAAACCCAGTATGATTAAGTGATACGTTTCAAGAGGTTATTTGAATAGGCACTTTTCAGAAAATGGTAATCCAACCCCGGTGAAGCCAATAGAAAGCATAAACAATAGAGGATAACATGGACATGAGGAAGGCAAAGAGCAAACAAATGAAGACCAAAAAGACACGTTTTTAATGTATGTCAGAAGCAGGAACTCTGCCAGAAACTGGTGAATCCATAGGACTACTAGGGTGGAGAGAGCCATTAAGGAAGATAAAATCTTTACTGAGAAGCTACATAATTTGTATCAGTCTTCACTACAGAAGATATGCTACTACCCCAGTGCTACGCTTTAGATTAAATGATTGTCAGAAGAGGAGAGGAACAAACTGGTAAGATAAAAAGCAACAAGTCACCGGCGCTACCATGGTATACAACCAAGAGTTCTGAAGGAACTTAAGAATGAAGTGGTTGGGCAAGGTGGCGAACAGTACTGTTGCACTGTTTAGGACAGTACAGTAACTCCTCACTTAACGCTGTAGTTATGTTCCTGAAAAATGCAACTTTAAGTGAAACGATGTTAAATGAATCCAATTTTCCCTTAAGATTTAATGTAAAGGCGGGAAGTTAGGTTCCAAGGAAATTTTTTGGGGGCAGGCAAAAGGCATTATATGCTGTACAGTACTGTATTGTGGTGGGGAGGTGCCCCTGGCTTACACCTTGGGCTCAGGGTGGGGTGCGGGGTCTGGGAGGGAGTTAGGGTGTGGGAAGGCGCTCAGGGTGGGGGTGCGGGAAGAGGTTTAGGGCTGGGGCAGGCAGGAGGTGCAGAGCACTTACCTGGGGCAGCTCCTGTTTGGTGCAGGGGGTGTGCAGGTGGCTCTGCGCAGCACGGCACTGCCCCCATGGCCGCAATTCTGGGAGCTGCCCCCCGCCCTGGCAGGCAGGGCAACCCGGAACACAGGGTTTAAGGAGCTGCAGGGCCCTGGGCTAAGGGGGCCCCGGGTCCTTGGCCTGCAGCTGTAAAGCCCCCTTTGGAATGCGGCCCTGCAAGCCCGGGACAGAGACTCAGGAGGAGCAGGGGCAGCCTCGCAGCCAGTGGCTGGAGAGAAGCACCGCTATCCCCTTCAAAGCCCTGCTTCTCTCCGGCCGGCTTTGAAGAGGAAAGATGACAATAGGAGTTTGCATAAGAATCAAAGATAGAAGACAGCCCATTTTGTAATAATTAATCTTTCAGGCCTCCATCTGGCAAAGCACTTACGTGTGTGCTTAAATTTAAGTACATAAATAATCCCACTGAAGTCTATAGGACTACTTATGTGCTCAGAGTTAATTGTGTTGAAGTGCTTGGCTGGACTGGGGGTTTAGTTAGTAAATTTTGGTTGCATTCAGCAAAACTCACTGGGAAGAAATGATGAGGAGGCACTTCTAGAACCACTGCTTTTCTGCCTTGTTTAAATGAACTCTTTGCAAGTACCTGATTTGTGTGCAAAACTGCAGCAACTGCTTGAGCAAATTAAGAGTATCTTTGTTTGGCACCTCTAGTTTAGTGTGACGCAGGGTATGTCTACACTATACTGCTATGCTGGTGTAGTCACATAGGGCTTGTCTTCACTTATCGGGAGATCGATGTGTGGTAATCAATCCACCAGGGATCGATTTAGCAGGTCTTAGACCCGCTAAATTGACCACTGATCACTCTCCCATTGGCTCTGGTACTCCACCAGAATGAGAAGCATAAGGCAAGTCAACAGGAGAGTTTCTCCCGTCGACTCAGGACGGTGTAGGCACCACAATAAGTCAACCTAAGGTACGTTATTCACATTCTGGAGTTGTGTAACTTAGGTCGACTTAGTCCCATAGTGTAGACCTGCCCATAGTGTCACCGCAGCCTATGCCAGTGGAAGGGGACGGGGTTTATCCGTGGGTAGGACCACCACTACCTCCCTCAGTGATGGTAGCGAGGCTAGCAGAAGCATTCTTCTGTTGACCTAGCTGCATCTACACTGGGGATCAGGATGGCATAGCCACAGTGCTCAGAAGTGTGGCTTGTTCATGTACCCGAGTGGCATAGCTATATTGACCTAAATTTTAAGGGTAGACCAGACCTCACCCCTGTGTCAGCAAAATCTTTCCTCTAGGCTTCATCTATGGTAGGAAAACTAGGACCCATAATTCATCAGCAGTGCAACTTCACAGGAAGTAACAATAACTGGTGTTTGGAGGGTGAACAAGATTCAGGCATTTGTATAACCCATCGCTGAAAGGGGCTAGACAACACCATGGGCAAAATGCCCAACGGCTTGTCTAGGAGGAGACATTCAGAAAAGTGGAAATGGAATGAAACACTTTAGATAAAGTGCATTAAATCCCTATGTGGACGGTCTCATTCAGAAATAAAGATGGATTGTGATTCAACAACTGCTAATGGAAAGAAATTAGCAGCTCTGCCAATTAAATAAGACTTTGGTTAGAAGACTGATGTGTCTAAATGATAATGAGGATGTGTCACCTGATCTTCACTATTCAGAGTATAAATAAGGTCATAAGCTCCTGCCCAAAAAGTAGAAGGAACAATGGGGGTATGTTTACATTTCTCCACTATCAGAGGGGTAGCCGTGTTACTCTGTATCCACAAAAACAATGAGGAGTCCGGTGGCATCTTAAAGACTAACATATTTATGCCCAAATAAATCTGTTAGTCTTTAAAGTGCCACCGGATTCCTCATTATTTCTCCACTAGTGGAGGCTGTAGACAATATTCAGGGTGTGACTACATGGGGCTGCTCAGGAAAGTCAAGATGAAACAACTAAAGTTGTGAAGTAAAAGTGCATTAAACCTCTGTATGGACACTCTCATTTAGAAGTAAAGTGGCCTTAGTTTGCTGTAGTTTATTTGCTCATATCTAAATGGTGCAAGTGAATAGACAATCAGCACCTAGGTGCCGTCTAGTATATTCTCACCCAATGGCCACTCCTGCTGTGGCTGTGAACGACCACTCCTTTTTGCTTAAAGTCTGTTACCATTTAAATAACCATTCACCCCAGAATATCCCCATTAACCCCAGAATATCCCTATGTTTCCCTGGCTGTGTTGTTACACAGCCTGAGACAAACTTTAATTCTCCTAAGGTCTTGTCTATGTGAGAAAATTGTATTAATTTAACTAAATGAATTTAGAAACTAAGAGATAGATCTACAAAGGGATTTAGATGCCTAAGTTCAAATTTAGATCCTCCAAACCCCAGCTCAGCATGCCGCCTAACCTTTTAGGAACCTAAATTGCTGCCAGATGGCTTACATAAAGCCTCCTAAATCCTGATGTCTCCAAGCTTTTCCGCATCTAAACCCTGAAGGTCTAGTCCCCATCCCCTTTTGGGAGAATTGCTCCCAAGCAAAGAGCAGTTTCTTTGCATCTCATGTACTCTTTTGAGCTCAGGGACCACAATTCTAAACATCCATTACTTTGGTCATGTAAGGTGGAAAGACTCCTTACTCCCCACCTCTGTGGTCTTGTAAGGGTTAGGGATAATCTAGCCCACAGTTAGAGTTAAAATCAAACATATGAAAGTCGGGCTGTTAGAATGCTGTGTTTCCACAAACCCTAAATGTCAGAAAGTCCGGAAATACTCTCTAAGGTAACTGTCCTCAAAACTGACCCAAAACACCATTTCCCTGTCTCACTTCCCAAGCTAGGCCACAAATCTATCCTGTCCTACATACTCGCCTGTAAAATACAAACTCACTAACTAGACCTCTATTACTATAATTTACTATCTGAAAGTCAGGTCCCAAGAAACTTTTCTCTCCACACACAACTCCTTGGTTGATTATTCTAGTTGTAGTTATTTGTCACACTGTAGTTTTAAATAACACATTAGCCTACTGTAAGTGTGTATCAAAGTAGAACCATAACCTCTGGATGAATTAAATTAGCTCTCTCTAGAATTTACATTCCTTTCACTTATTCACTTATTTGATCAACATAATGGCTTAGAGGAAGAGTTAATTGGAAAATGACATGCATTTACCCTACAGAAGAGAAGATGCTTATCAGATATTTTACTTCAGGCCAGTTTCATTAATTCCAATACTTCTGACAATGTTGGAAAAACCAGCAAGCATTTTAAACAAATTATAAATAAAAAAAGGGCTCGTAATTTCTACTCTGTCTCTTTCCTGGCCTCTCTACAATTTTGGCATTATAATATTCATTGTATAAAAGACAGGGATTTAGACACAGTAATGATCTTCACCATTCTGTCAAAAGCATCTGATATTGAAGATCAGTTAGTTTTGCTTCATAATCTTTACCTAATGCAGTGGAGACAGAGTTGTTAAATTGATCTGGATCATGATAGCCAGAATGGAAGGATGTTTTTAAAGGAATTCTTTTCTCATTCTTGGTGAAATTCACCCCTGTGAAGAGAGCCAGGGCCAGGCCTGAAGGCTTAAATGGGACGTAACTGATGCATAGACATGTGGTAGCTCTCTGCCCGCACCTTTCAGTCCTAAAGCAGTGGGATAGAGTGGGAAGGGTGTGTCTGGTTCATCCAAGATTAAGAAATGATAATATACGAAGAAAAAGATTATTACCTTGGATGTCTTTTAAGTGTGATGCAGTAGCTAAGAGAGCTAACACGATCTTTGGCTGTATAAACCAGGGAATATCAAGGAGGAGTGGGGAAGTGGTATTACCTTTGTATACAACCTGAGTGAAACCATTACTGACATACTATGTTCAGTTCTGGTGTCCTGCTTTTAAAAAGATGTTGACAAACTGGAAAGGGGTTCAGAAATGATGTAATGATGTGAGGGCTGGAGAACTTGCTTTACAGTGAGAGATTGAAGATGCTCATTCTATTTTGTTTATCCAAGAGAAGATTAAGAGGTGACTGGATCATGGCCTAGCAGTACTTATGTGGGGAGATTTCTTAGAGGGCTTATAATGGGGTGTCTACCCCACACCAGGCCTGAGTAGGAAAAAACGGCCAGCTAACCATGTGGCAGGCTGCACCTGGAGCTGAGCCACAGCTGATAAACTGTAACTGATGGTGAAACCCATCTGGGTAGAGGCAGGCTGAGCAAGTATTAATCCAGGAAGCAGAGAGCAAGAGGTGGCTACAATGCGGAAGTTGGCAGTCACTCTCTGGTCTTAAAGAGGGAAAAGGAGGAAACCCCTGGAAAGAGAGACACCCTGGGATCTAGGCCTTGAGGGAAGAGTTACCCAGAAGGGTGAAGAAGAAAACCTGTGGGAGGAAGAGTAGGAAGCAGCCCAGGGAAAGAGCAGCAGGGTTGGAGGTTGTGCAGACATTGGCTGCTAATTGTAGGGACCCCTGGCTGGAACCTGTACTACTGAATGGGCCCAAGTTCCCCTACCAGTCACTGGGGAAGTAGCACAGTCAGGGCAGTGGATTTGAAGACTGCCTGAGATGGTTTGTCCAGAGGGACTTTGATACCCTAAAAGGGGAAAACTATAGTGACCTGGCCCGAAGGCCAAGCCAGAAACATGGAATAACCAGAGTCCAGAGAGAGAGCATGGGGTGAGCAACTGAAGGAAGAGGTGTCAGGCTGGCTGAGCGCTAATCCCCACATAAGCCCCAAGGAGGTGTCTGACCAGTGAGTAGCACAACCTGTTATAGGGCTCTTTAATCTAGCAAATAAAGACATAACAGGATTGAATCGGTGAAAGCTGAAGCTCGACAATTTCAGGCAGGAAATAAAGGACATTTTTTTGAACAGGGAGGGTAATTAACCAATGGAATTTCCTAGGGATGTGTTAGATTCTTTGTTAACTCAACCAGCAGGAAGAGGTTTGATGGAAAAACAACTGGGTGGAATTCTATGCCCTGTGTTATGCAAGAGGTCAGACCAGATGATCATAATAATCCCTTCTAGCCTTAAACTCTATTAGTCTATGAATAGGTAATGGAATAAAAACTATAATCAATCCACACCCTGCTGGAAAGCATAAAGTATACTTGCCAATGTGTACTGCTGCCCCCTTTTGGAAGGAATGTCAGATCTGCTGAAATAGTTGTGTATATATAAGATATATCTCCTGCTAATGAAGATAATTGCTTGCTCAAGTAGTGTGTGTGTGTGTGTGGGGGGGAATAGTTTTACTTTGTGCAATGACCCATCCACTCCCAGTCTTTATTCAAGCCTTATTTAATGGTGTCCAATTTGCAAATTAATTCCAATTCAGCAGTCTCTCGTTGGAGTCTGTTTTTGAAGTTTTTTTGTTGTAATATTGCAACTTTTAAGTCTGTAATCAAGTGACCCGGGAGGTTGAAGTGTTCTCCAACTGTTTTTTGAATGTTATAATTCTTGACATCTGATTTGTGTCCATTTATTCTTTTACGTAGAGACTGTCTGGTTTGGCCAATGTACATGGCAGAGGGGCATTGCTGGCACATGATGGCATATATCACATTGGTAGATGTGCAGGTGAACGAGCCTCTGATAGGGTGGCTGATGTGATTAGGTCCTATGATGGTGTCCCTTGAATAGATAGCAGTGTTAGCGATAGGCTTTGTTGAAAGGATAGGTTCCTGGGTTAGTGTTTTTGTTGTGTGGTGTGTGGTTGCTGGTGAGTATTTGCTTCAGGTTTGGGGACTGTCTGTAAGCAAGGACTGGCCTGTCTCCCAAGATCTGTGAGAGTGATGGATCGTCCTTCAGGATAGGTTGTAGATCCTTGATGATGCGCTGGAGAGGTTTTAGTTGGGGGCTGAAGGTGAGGGCTAGTGGCGTTCTGTTACTTTCTTTGTTGGGCCTGTCCTGGAGTAGGTGACTTCTGGGTACCCTTCTGGCTCTGTCAGTCTGTTTCTTCACTTCAGCAAGTGGGTATTGTAGTTGTAAGAACGCTTGATAGAGATCTTGTAGGTGTTTGTCTCTGTCTGAGGGATTGGAGCAAATGCGATTGTATCGGAGACTGAGCTTGGCTGTAGTAGACAATGGATCATGTGATGTGCACTTGTCTAGTCCATGCAGCAGAGGGCGGCCTTGTCTGTCTGAAATCATTAGCAAGCACATAATACTTAATGATTACTTTCCAGGCCAGGTCTATGCTAGAAGCTTTTGCTGGTACTGTAATGTCGCTATTTTTTTTTTTTTAATTCTAACAGAAGTCCTGGTATAGATGCAGTTATGCTGGCATAAAAGTGCTTTGGCCAGTGTAGCTTATTTTGCTCTGGAAACTGGTATACGCTCTTCTAGAAAAAACACTTTTTTGCTGGTATAAGCTGTGTCTACCTGAGGAGGTTTTGTCAGTATGGCCTTATTGGGGGCCAACCTTTTCCAGTGTATACCTGGCCCCAGTCTGAGAAAACAGTCTCTCACTTTGTGGTATGAAAAATCTCAAATTAACAGGGCTTTACTGATCACACTTAAGTACACAGTAAAAGGTAAGTATTGTAACCTTGGCCAGTATGCGTACAAGTATATCTGTAGCTTTACTGACTGCAATGTTGCAATCTGATTCTAAGCTGCCAGTGTATCCGAGTAGAGCACAGTCCTTCCCTGATTATATTAACAGATTTTCTTCAGTGTTTTATAACTGGAAATGGATACCAGTAACTTGATGCTTTCAGTGTAGTGGGATATTCTTTCTACTTACTATGAAATTAAATTAGGACTTGAACAAGAACTGCTACTTCTTTTTCTTCTAGTGTCTAATTTTTTTTATTTTATTTTTTTTAGCATTCTGTGAAAGTTTACCAAGCTATCTCTACAAGAAAGCTATGAACACACAATGACATATTAGATTTTGCTGATGCACTCACTTTCTCCTTGACTAATAAGGCAACCTCTGCTATACACATACAACTATGAAACAGGTGCCCTGCTTAATGGGAATTAATTTAATGTTCACATCTGGACTCTGTGTACCATGGCTTCATTCTGATTCTTCCATCCTTTCTCATTCAGTCAGAAAACATCTGCTCACTGTTTGGTGGTGGTGGTAGGGTGACCAGATGTCCCGATTTTATAGGGACAGTCTCGATTTTTGGGTCTTTTTCTTCTATAGGCTTCTATTACCCCCCACCCCCCATCTTGATTTTTCACATTTGCTGTCTGGTCATCCTAGTTGGTGGTGGTTGTGGGGTTTTTGTTTTTGTTTTTTTTGAGGTGGTATGTCCTTGGCACTTTTCTTAGCTAGGGGCTGATCCTGCTCTCACTGAAGTCTACAAGAGTTTTCCTGTTGACTTCAATGGCCTCAGGATTGGGGTCATATTGATTTAGGTCTTGTCTAAATTTAGAAGTTGCACCAGTTTAGCTAAAAGTGTGATATTAATCAGATTTAGTAACCTGATCAGCTTTGTGTGTGGACAGTGGACAGTAGCTTGTCCCTGTAAAATAATCCTGCTCAGGAAACAGGCAGTCTGTCACCAATTACACTTCATCAGATAAAATAACTCCCCTCCAAAAGGCAGGCTAGATGTAGAGCTGGGTGGAAAATATTTTTCCTGTAGTGAGAAAATATTCAAATTTCAAAAAAGCTTGTTGTCTCAAAATGGGACAAAAATCAAAATCTCAAATTTTTGCAAACTGACAAACCAAAAAAAACGTTGGCTCAGGTCAATCAATTTCTTTTATTTGGCTATTAATTCCCCCCTCTTCTCTTTTTACTGTATAATTTGTTCAAATTTAAAAACAAAAAGTTATTTTGAACTGGGAAATCTCAAAAAATCCTGGCTTGACCATTTCAAAACTTTTTTTGAGTTGAGAAATCCTTCAAAAATCAATCATTTCCCATAATGCTTTTGATTCATTGACATTTTTTATGAGAAAGCCATGTTACCCCTTTCTGAGCGTTCCTCCTGGAAGCAGAAATTGATGGAGTCTGGTATTTGCTTTGCAATCTTGCTTACTGTATCTACAAAGTCCTGCTTCTCCAAAGGTAGGAGGAACCCAGAACAAAAGGACCAGTTTCTTAGCTTACTTTCCCAAGCTTCCTTAGTCAACATAATATCCCAAAGTCTCTCTAGCTTTTCCCAGGGTCATGCTGTCCTTACAGGCTGTTGCTTAGCTCTCTTTCTCCTCTCACTCTCGCTGTTTCCAGCTTGTCTTTTTTACACACCCATCTCCTACACACCTGCTTACAAAACCAGTGGAACCCCTCCTGTCCACAGGGTGCTTGTGTCTGGGTAGTTTCTAAGAGTATGTCTACACAGCAAATTAAAACCTGTGGCTGGCCCATCCCAGCTGACTCAGGCTCCTGGGGATGTTTCATTACTGTGGGTAGACTTTCAGGCTCAGGCTGGAGCCAGAGCTCTGAGACCCTCCTTCCTCCCAGGGTCCTAGAACCTGGGGGCCAGCCCAAGCCCAGACATCTACATAGCAATGAAACGGCCCCGCAGCTGGAGCCCTGCGAGCCTGAGCTGACTGGCACAGGCCAGCCGCAGGTGTCTAGTTGCTGTGTGGACATACCTATTAGGCCTTGTTTTAGGTGTGGCTCCTTAACTGTCTCACAACTATCTTAAGTGAAGGGCGTGTTTATACATAAATTTGAAGGAGGTTTTAGCTCAACCCATAACAAGGTTTCACCCAGCTCATAACAGTTTCCTGAAAAATTTCCTAACTAGGACAACCTAGTTCTCTGCATGCTTGAAATGTCTTGTGACAAGGTTTGAATCCACAGCTTTTATTTTGTTCCCCTTCACAAGGCAATTTCAAAAGAGCCCAGGCTGTGTAAATACATATACTGTATATACTCGTTCATAAGCCGAATTTTTTTTAGTAAAAAAGAGAAGCACTAGAGAAGGGGGTCGGCTTATAAACAGGTATAGAGAGGGAGAGGTGGGACACAGCCCCTCCCCTCAACAGAGGGAGCAAGGAGAGGCAGCACAGCCAGAAGGGAAGAGGCGGGGCCAGAGTCTCTCCGCTTCTGGCCACGCTGCTCTCCCCCCAGCCTCTCCCCCCAGCCTCCGAAGCAGCTGCAGCTCCAGGGCTGGCAGGCTGCAGCCGTGCCACTCGGCCCCGCCGCCCAGAGCAGGCTGTGGCCACACCGCCCAGCCCACTGGAACATGCTGTGGCCACGCTGCCCAGCCTGCTGAACCAGCTCCAGCCAGGCCAGAGACATCCCCCCCGGTCCTCCCCCGGATAAGGTGGGAAGGGATGGGGAGAGTGTGGGGGTCCTAGGATAGGGGTGGGGTCATGTGGGGGTGGTCACAGGGGTTACTCCCCTGACCCTCAGCTTCTCTCCCCAGAAAATTTCCCCAGCAGTTGCTGTCCCGGCCCGTCAGGGTAAGCAGCTGGCGCGCCAGGACACTTTGTTTATGCTCGAGGTAAACAAACCATCTCGGCCCGCCAGCGGCTTATCCTCGTGGCCCGGGAGCCAAAGTTTGCTGGGGGGGGGGGGGGGGTTTGGCTTATAAACGAACCGGCTTATGATCGAGTATATACGGTATATTCTCTTATATTTGTGCTTAGCAGTATAGTTGCCATTTGCAAAGTATGTGTCTAGGCTTGCTTCCATGGAAGTTAGCCGTCAAACTCCCAGTGTCTTCCATGAAAGAATCAGATCCTAGAAGCATATTGGGTGTTTCCTACAATTTATGCTTCTAATCACATTAGCAAGGCAGCAGGGCACCTAGGAAATACTTGTATCCTGTAAATATAGTTCCATCTCCACACTCCTTTGAGTCAGCGTCCACTCCTTACGTCTTGTGGGTCTTAAGCCAGAGGGGGAAGATGTTCTTGTGACTAAGCACAGCACTGAGAGTCAGGAGACTTTATCTTTTGAAATCTATTCCTTCCTTTTATTAGCTGATGTCTATAAAGAGGCCAAGGGAATTCCCACTGGCATATTCCAGCTGCAGGCATTTTTAAACCGTTGAAGAAAATGTACCTGACATTTGATATTGTAGCTGCAGCAACACTGAACTCTGGGGTTGTTATTAATCAGTTACTGTAAAAAAAGGGGTGGGGTGCAACTATCAAAATATGCTCCTGGGGAATATGGGAGAAATCAGGAGATCCTGACTCAGGTTTTATGCAGGCAAATGCCCATTGACTTAATTGGGAATTTTGATTAAGGACTGCAAGCTTCGACCCTCTATGATCCGGAGTAACGTTACTCCAGTCCATTAGTAGTGAAATTGTGAGGCGTTAAATCAGAATGCAGGATACAGCTACAGACAGTTTATCAGCTCTGACTCCTCTGAGCAGCATGTTTATGGGCCGATAACCTACAAATTTGTCCTTGTTTGGGCTCAAATTCTTAAATGGGATTCAATAGGTGTATGTGTAACGGTGGTACATAGATATAAAGCCCTTTGGAAATATATAGCGTTAAACAGAAATCCTTTAGAAATCAGTCATTCATTACATGTAATTAATGATCAGTTTGTGGTTTGCTAGCCAAGCATGAAGCTAAGAATGATTCAAACTTAAAAAAAAAATGTCACTGATTGTTCAATGGCTGTAGTCAAAGGAATATTTTCATATTCTGGTAGTTGTTACTTTTCTGTATGGGCTCCCATAGCAGTTGATGACTGATATTTCAGCCAGTCACATTGATGGCTCCACTGCAACAAATCCACAACCCACGCTCCCACCCCACCAATCAATGATTGGACTTTGGTGCATGGAATAAGCTTTAGCGGGTCTTTTGATCTTTAAGCACCTTCCATGTTACTCCTATTTGTCTTAGTGTAGCGCAGAGGAAAAAGTATGACTAAATCTTGCTCAGACAGCTCCATTTATTATTGTCATCTAGCTTTTGAGGCACAAGTACAGACGTGTATTTTGTATCACAGGGGTAGCCGTGTTAGTCTGTATCCACAAAAACAACGAGGAGTTCGGTGGCACCTTAAAGACTAACAGATTTATTTGAAAGCTTATACCCAAATAAATCGGTTAGTCTTTAAGGTGCCACCGGACTCTTAGACGTGTATTTTGTTTAAAGTGTAGTTGTACTCAGAGAAGTTAGGCCTGGATCCTGCAAACATGTGTGCTTACAGTGAAGCATGGCCTTAAGTGTTTGCAGAATTGGCTCCTTACTGCATATAGAAATTGTATCACCTGATTTGCCTAGCTGCATTCAAGTTATGTCTGCTAATTTACTGGCAAAAATGCTTTAACTATTATTAATGCTGCAGAGCTAATGCAGCCAGGGCAAAGGCAGAGAGATTCTAACTGGAATTGGTCTTAGGCTTTGTCTACACCACCACTTCTTCGGCAAAACTTTTGTTGTTCAGGGTGGGGTGTTAACCCCCCCTCCCAAAGAAGTTTTACCAAGGAAAAGCGCTGGTGTGAACAGCGATTTGTCGGGCAGGAGTGCTCTCCTGCCTACAAAGCCACTGCCACTCGTGGGGGGTGGAAGTTTTTTGTCAGCAGGAGAGCTCTCTCCTGCCGACAAACAGAAGCTACACTGTGTGCCTTTTAGCGGCACGGCTGTAGCGGCATAGTTGTGTTGCTAAAAGCCTCGTAGTGTAGCCATTGCCTTAGATACAGAAGCACCGTTTCCTATTAGACTAGCTGAAATGTCTTAGGTGCTTATATGGCCTTTATTGCATAGTATCTGATCACATCACAATCTTTAATGTGAGGTAAGAAAATATTATTATCCCCCTTCTACAGGTTGGAAAATGAGACAAAGAGAGGCTAAGTGACTTGCCCAAGGTCATACAGCAAGTCTGTAGCAGAGAAGAGAAATGAACTGGGTCTCTGAAGGCCTAGACTAGTGCCCTAACCATTGGACCATATTTCCTTTGGACTTCAGTGCCCATAACAATCCAAAATTCAGGTATTTATGTACAACTTGTACACAGGAGACTGCCCAAAGTCACCGGGAACTGAAGGCACTCAGCGCCTGGGACTGTGTGTTGCTTTAGGTTTTTATGCTGAGGTAATAGACAGCAGTTCAACATCATAAACATTCCATCATCCATGTTCATGTCTTCTGTGTCTAGGGTAACTGGCTGATCAGTGTTCAAGTTGCAAGTCGATCCCTCTAGGCTTTTATACTATTCTCATCACGTGGTGTCCATGACATTATATACAATAAGTCTGCAGTTTTAACTTAGATTGTGTTGCAAGTTTTTTATAAAAATTAAGTTATGCATTTGTATTTGGAGTGTTTTTTATAAAGAATATCACACTTCAGGTATCCGAGAAACATGATTTAATCTCTTAAAGAATTGCTTTGTCTTTTCCAAGTAAAATTCCTAGATGCCTCTTTTAAGTCCAGGGAGCGGTGATTTAGGCCCTGACCCTGCAATGAACTCTGCTCAGGTGGATCTCTGGGTCTGCAGAGACATCAGTGGGGCTCTAAGTGAACACGGGATACACCCACAGGGATCCAATCTGTGGGCCGTAGGCTTACACTGGCCTTTTTTCTCCTACATTTTCCCGCTGTTGCTACCATCTGGCACTAGCAATGGTGGGAGTGTTGGGATACAGTCTGAACCTTCCTGGAGTTCATGGCATGCATGTCTCATGGACAGATCTGGCCCATTAGAAAAAAGAGGCTTGAGCTGCAAACTTGGATCTTAACAAGGATGTGGAATTTGGTCCTTGCTACCCTTGCTGAGGCTGTTCCTTGCCCTGTGCAAACTGATAAGAGAGCTGCTGTTCTTCTGTTATACAAACTGTTAAAAAGAAGAGAGAAATCTAGGCATCATCCTCTTTAGCTATGTTAATTAGCAGTAATGAAAACAGTAAAAACAAAAGCAAAATGAAAGCTTGTCATGGAAGCAATTTAGGCAGGCTGCTTTTTTAAAAAGCAGGAGTTTAGGGAGTCTGAGAAACCGCTAAAGAGAACATCAGCCTCCAGAAGGCCCTAGATCTTGAGTTCTGGCTGTCCCCTGAGTCCTATTTCATACCAAATCAGACTAGAAGGTGTAATTAACACAGCTGTGTTCCATATTGTTTTAATAGGCCATATCTTCACTGATGACAGTAGAATGGAACAAACCAGGCTCTATTCTTGCAAGCACAGCACAATTAAGTAAAATGAAACAAACAAACCCCCTTTTGAAGCCCTTGCTCAGTGCATTTCAAATGAGCCATTTCTATAAAAAACATCAGCACTTTAAAAAGACAAAAAAACTTTTCCTCCCTCCCTGTAATGAAAACTCCCCTGCCTCTTTCGCAATGAAACTTCCATTTACGTGAGCTTGTGATAAGAAATTTCTTTCCCTGATACTTAGCTCAGTTTTCCATGATGTGGCTTCTCTGCTGATTTGCCACGTGTCCTGGCAAAGGACTCAATTTACTCATGCCTCAAAGTGTCTGGATACTGGCTCAGTTATCATTCTAGCACAGCCAACTGCTTATCCTCTGTTCCTGATGACTGTACTTTTAGTAGGGGAAGCAGCTGTAATGCATTTTAATGAATCTATATTTATGTTCAACAGATTCTGGGCTTTGGAACCTTCAGATGACTGGCCTGGGAAAACTTCTTTAGTTAGCTGTTGCATTTTTTTTTTTATCCTGCATTTTGCATTACATTCTTGCCCACGATTGTCTCTGCTACGGAGAGCTGGTGGGAGGGAAGAGTGGTGGAAAATAATTTGAAAGCAATATTAAATTAGGATTGCCAGCTTTCTAATCATACAAAACTGAACACCCTCCTTGTCCCACCCTTCCCCAAGGCCCTGCCCGTTCCCTGAGGCCCCCTCTTTTCCAAGGCACCACCCTCGTTCACTCTATCCCACCTCCCTCCATCGCTCGCTCTCCCCCACCTTCACTCACTTTCACCGGGCTGGGGCAGGGGTTGCGGGCTTCGGGGTGGGGCTGGGGATGAGGGGTTTGGAGTGCAGGAGAGGGCTCAGGGCTGGGACAGAGGCAGGGCAAAAGGCAGCACACCAGCAAAAAGGGGCCAAAAGGCGGCAAAATCTGGGCGCCTCTCGGCGCCGAGAGGGGCGGCGACTGACCCGAGTCCTGCGCCGTCATGCCTGGGAGAGGTCCCGAACCGCGACCTGGGCCCGACTGCGGACTGGCAGCGGCGGGGCGGGGCGGCGCGGCCGGCTGGCGCTCGCAGGCATGACTGGGCTCGCAGCTCGCAGCCGGCCGAGCCGCCCCCCGCCCGCCGCGCGAGCGAGATCCGAGCGAGCCACGCCGAGGGACCAGCGGTCCCTCTGCAGTCATGCCCGAGGTCCTCTGCCCGCGGCTCTCTGGGGCGCCTCCCGCGCATGGCTGCTTGGGGCGGCCAAAAACGTAGAGCCGCCCCTGGACAGAGGATTGGGATGCAGGACGGGGTGTTGGGTGTGGGCTCTGAGAGGGAGTTTGGGTGGGAGGGGGCTCCAGGCTGGAACTGGGGGTTGGGGTGCGGGAGGGAGGGAGTGTGGGCTCTGGGAGGGAGTTTGGGTGCAGGAGGGCACCCAGGGCCGGGACAGGGGATTGGAGTGCAGGAGGGGCTGAGGGGTGTGGTCTCTGGGAGGGAGTTAGGGTGCAGGAGGGGGTTCCGACATGGGGCAGTGAGTTGGGGTATGGGAGGGGGTTCAGGATGCAGGCTCCGTGCGGTGCTTACCTTAGGCTGCTCCCAGAAGTGGCCGACATGTCTCGCTCCTAGGTGGAGGTGCGGCCAGGCGGCTCTGCCCACCCCTACAGGTGCTTCCTCCACAGCTCTCATTGGCCTCAGTTCCCAATCGAGGCCACTGCGTCGCCGACTGGACTTTCAGCACCCCGATCAGCGGTGCTGACTGGAGCCGCCATGGTCCCTATATTAAATGATTGATTAACAATACTTTGCACTTACACTACACCTTTCATCCCTGGACTTCAGAGCACTCTACAAAGGTGGAAATTAAGATCTCCTCACTCCCAGACTTATATTCTAGCTCAGTGCTTCCCAAATTTCATTGGTTTATGTATCACTTTCTTAATGGTTGTGAAGTGACTTGATGAAACATCACACTCTCGTACCACTGTCTGGGAACCTCTAGCCAACAGACACATTGCCTCCCATTCATGGGCAGCGGGTATCATAGGCCAGGGGATCATAAGCCTCCTCTAGCCCAGGCCGTGGCTCTGCCCTGGCTCCCCCTCTCCTGAAGCCAGAGAGGGCTCAGCTGAGGCTGGTGGCATGGAGCTGGGGCTCAGTCAGCAGGTGGTTCAGGCCACGGGGTAGCTCGAGGCTGGCTGGCTGGCAGCCCGGGAGTCGGGGAGGCTAGCCAGTGGCCCGGGGGTTGGGCCAGTGCCCTGGGTGCCAGAAGGTGGCCCAGGAGTTGGGCTGGTGCTCTGGGGCTGGCACTTGAGAGCCGGTCAGTGGCCCAGGGGTCAGAAAGTTGCTGGGGGGTCGGGGTGGTTTGGCCGGGATGGGGCCCCTCTGGCTGTTGGGGGGTGGGGCTTATGGCTCTGGTGAGCGAAGAGGAGTGGAAGGGGCGGGGCTGTGGTAGAAGGGACTATTTAATAGGGGCTGGGGGTCTAGCCTCCCCGATGGGAGCGTTCATGTGCCGCCCATGCTCCCATTGGATAGTAGGGGCATCAAAATAGCTAATATGGAACTCAAGTGCAGATGCACAATATTTACAACAAAAGCAGTAACTGTATAATGTGCGGTTAGCTTACATCTAGAACTGAGTGAATAATTGATTTTTCAGATCAATGGCCAAACAGAAAAATAATTGTAGCTAATTTTGAGCAAAAAGAGAATTTCTTTATTTTCTTGACAAAACGTGGACAGTGTAGACATACCCTAAGTCTTTAACTCTTGTCAGCTCATTTTAGAGATAGGCCTAAGTGACAAAGTTAGGCTGTCGATCTGAACTTCTCCAAAATTCTGGTTCTAGTTCAGGAGCTTTTCATCTTCAGATGTGTTCATAAACATGAATTGAAATTCCCCCCTTGTGAATAATATAGTCTCTTATGGATGAGGATACTAATTTGAGGTGCCTTAGTTTTTGGTTGCCCAATATTAGATACTATGGTATCCATGACCCAGCCATTCCCACTTATCCCTCTTCCCTTCTCTTCCTGTTGTTAAAAACGCTTCTCTCACCTTGAGCCTGGGAGGCATTCATGGAGCCATCTCTGTAAGGTATGCAAGTCCTCCCAATGTGTCCAATTACTCCCCCTTCCCTCCTATTCCTTCTTTTCTTTTCCAGCATCTACCTAATGACCTAACACACTTAAGGCACCCAAACAGCCCTAACTCTGCCCTTTAGTAACACCATACAATTGTGATTAATATATTTGTGATCCCAGTTTAAATTAAACTGATTTTTTAAAAACATATTAATTTTGTTTTTTAATTCTCTCAAGAGTTAAGGTTCAGTGGCTGACTTAACTGTACATTTCCAACTTGTTTGGATTTCATTTAAGTTTAACCTTAACTCTGAATTTCTAAAGTTTGTTATATTTGTTTTGGGGATAATTACAACATCCCTGTAACGTATTTTAATATAAATTACTGAGATGTTCTCTCAGTTTTAACTCTATCTTAACAAAGATTTTTGTCTGGGAATTTCTTTTTGATTTAAATATTAAAAATTTCATACATGAACACTAAACAAGAAACCCAAAGAGGCTTGTAACTATATGATGTTTCTAATGAGGTAAGATATGTAGTATCAACTTTAAAGCATTAAAATGAAATGTTTTAGGACCATATTCACTAGTATACTTCAACTGCTTTCTGTCACTATAGGAGCAGCGCAAAACAGCCAGAGCATAGTGACTAGTTAAACTGCGTTTACAGTTGCCATGAATCACCAGAACAGCACTGGTGAATCTGGCCCTTAATTTGCAATTGTTGTTTGGTTTAGCTATCAAGGACATGGGCGGCTTTTTAAATGTTAAAAAATATATAAGCAAACCTACCAAGTAAACTTCCTGGATAGGAAAGTGTGAGATGTAGCTGTTGTAATGAAAAGGAAATGGATACTCATTTTTTTTAAAAAGTGAATAATATCTATGAAGCCTGGAGGCAAACTGGACAGCAGGTGGTATGAGACGAGTGAGTGGGGTGTGTAGTTAGATATGGGAAAAGGAGGAAGAAGGTTCTGTGAGGGGGAGATTCAGTGACAATGTTAAAGTGGGGGAGAGGGAAAGGGAGGGCTGTGTGTAGATTGTCCTATGTGAGGAGATTATGGCTCTGCACCAGGTGTGTTGCACATTTATTCTGTGCCAAGGAGTCAGTGCTGTCCCTGGCACTCCTGACTGGCTCCCTGGTGCACTGGGGAAGCTATGCCAGGAGTGCAGGGGCAGTCCTTGAAGTGCAGAGACAGGTCTCTTTCTCTTCCCTTCCCTCGGTCCTACCTTTACAGGGATTCCCATTAAGTCCACTTGATCATTTTCAAACTGTTGTTGCAACATGGAGCCCAAACAGAACACCTAGCTCATGCTTCTTGCCCAACAAGAAAGCTTGTTGGAACTCTTGAGAAGCCACCATGAGGCATCCAAAGCAGCAGCAGAAAGGCACTAGTGGTTAATCCAGATGTTGCTAATCTCATATTCACACTGGCATTTGAACATTTCAGAGTTAGCTGTTTTTATGTGTGGATGTGAAGATTTTTATAAGTGTTCATAGGCCCAGTGTGGTGAGGCTGTCCAAGGTGGCTGCTGCTGTTAGAATGAGTGTGTGTGTGTGTAATACACTGCTCGCTCCCTCTCTGTGGCAAACTTTATATTTGTTCTTTTTTGTTTTCTTCATCTAAAAATAGCCAAGTGGACAGAAAGTTCAGGTTTGGTCTCTGCATGTGGAAAGCAAAAATTGGATGAGAGACGGGCAAGAGTTAGCAAGTCCATAGGGACAGAACATGGGGGAGTGAGAGAGGACTGAAGTTCCTAAGCTGCATCAGGCCTGCCTCCCTCTCCAGCTGCCATGGCAACCTCCTTTCCACTCAACTAGTTCCTGGGGGCCACTCCAGTTGCACCAACTCACTCCTTCCCAAACCTCACGCTAAGTCCTACCATTGCCCACTCCAATGGTTCATTTGCAAATCAGGCCCTTATTCTTAAATCCAGCCCCATGTGCAGGGCTCAGAGAGAGCTTATAAAAACCTTTAAAATGACTTTATATAATCAAACTTTCAACGTTGGTTAGAGCCAAGTTCTCAGAACAATGGGTCATATAGAAGCAAGTTCTGTGTGACCCATTGAACAACTGGGAATCTCTCTCTCTCCCAGTGCTAGAAAGTTCTCATCAGGGTTGTGAGATACTGCACCTGAAATCTGCCCCTCGTCCTGGACTGTCATTTGGGGGAAAGAAGGTGTGACAGGCTCTACCCCAGGGTGCAGTCTGGGAGCTGTTGGAACCGCTGTGCCTTTCTGGGCTCGTCTTTCTCACACTGCTCTGCTGGTGATTCAGCCGGCCTCTTCACGCCCTGTTATTACCCAACCTGACAGCAGGTGGCACCACACACCCAACTGAATTACCTGAGTGCTTTACCTAAGCCACTCATAGATCCACAACTGAGCACCAGCCAATTTCCCAGCTCCCCAGCCTTGCACCCCTACTGGAGTATAAACCCAGAATTATACCATCTTGCACTGCACAGGAGTCTATACAGCACAACCTCATTAATATAGTTTGCTCCCCTCTTGATGTTGGGAAGAGATGCAACAAGCCTGTATTAACCAAGCTGAGATTTCCCCATACATTTCACTCAAAGCTGGTTAAGATAAAACATAAAACAAGTTTATTAACCACAGAAAGATAGATTTTAAGTGACGATAAGTGATAGCAAACAGATCAGAGCAGATTACTTATCTAATAAACAAAATGCAAGCTAAGCCTAATATATTAGATAGATGGGGCTTGAATTAGCTATATCTCACCCTGACTAATGATACAAGCAAGCTTGCATTTCTTAAGGCACAAGCTGCATCTGCCTTGCAGTTTGGGTTCCCCTCCTCCATTCATAGACTCATAGACTTTAAGGTCAGAAGGGACCATTATGATCATCTAGTCTGACCTCCTGCACAATGCAGGCCACAGAATCTCACCCACCCACTCCTGTAACAAACCCCTAACCTATGTCTGAGCTGTTGAAGTCCTCCAAGTCCTTTGTCTTCCAGAGCTTCTTTCAGATAGAATATCAGGGTTAGAAGGGACCTCAGGAGAGCTCCTAGTCCAACCCCCTGTTTAAAGTAAGACAATCCCCAGGGTTTGGTTTTTTTAAACCCCAGTTCCCTAAATGGTCCCCTTAAGGACTGAATGCACAACCCTAGGTTTAGCAGGCCGATACTCAAACCAGTGAGCTATGAGTGAAGACCAAGCATGATGCCACTCTCCACCTTATATAATCTCTCCATATGGTGAGAACTCATAGTTTCAAGCTAAGTTCCTAGCCCAGTTTGTGGAAAAATACAGGTACCAAAATGAAGTTCAGTGTCATGTAGTCTGGTCACATGCCATTGCATGCCTTGCTGATTCATAGCAGCCATTACTCAGAGTCCGCTGAAACATTCCCAGGTGAGGACAAATATTTTCCATGGTCTATTGTCTTTGTTGATGGGCCATTAGCACTGTCTAACTTCTTCATTGTTGTACCTGAAAAGCTAGCTGAGGGTATTTTCAAATTTACATCTTTCAATAATACATACCTAACAAAACTTTATAACTTCACATACAATGATAACACATACAATCCAACAGGATATTAATGTTCAGCAGATCAAGACTTTTAGAATGATATCTTACAAGGCATACTTTGTACAAGATGCCACATAATTACATCATAATCATATTACTATGGTGAATGTGGAGTGCTGGAGTGTCACAGAAGGAAACCTTTTTCTGGAAAGTTGCTTTAAAAAGCTGCTCCATGGTTTGGCATGGCAGAAAGGAGCTGGATAGGTGGGCAGAGTGCAGGTGTGGTGGTTAAAGGTGCATGGTAAACTTTAGCTATCATGTGGCTGTGATTTAACACAGAGATGTCACCACCACATATGTGGGATGTATGTAGATAATCAAAATGGAAACAAGCCATATTCTTGTCCTAATTGCTAGGAGCCAAATATATAAATGAATTTTACATAGACTAGCGGAGATTTCTAGAGAGTAAAGACACTGGCTTTGAGAATGTCCAGATACTACAGTCACTAGTGCTTTAGAAATGCAAATAATGATAATAAAGAATGAGGTGAAAGGGTTCATGGGAAAACATGGATTGAAATCTAAGTTTGATCTATACTGGGAGAGGCACAATTGCTATGGAGAATTCAGCAGAGATTCTCATGAAGTGAAGAAGCAATAAAATGCAATTCCCCTCCTTCCTGGGGGATCAGTTGAGAGTGGGCTGAGCAAAGGGTGCAGCCTGCTAGGGCATGAAGATAGTTAAAGCAGCTGTGTGGGGGTCAGAAAGGATGCTTTTAGCACTCAGATGATCAGGAACATTGTGTGAACTGGGAGCTGGGCAGCAGAGGGGTTACCACTGAAGTGCTACAGCAGACAACAAGCACTGGGAATGGTTTGGCTGAGAAACCCATGTCAATCTTAAAGGAGTTGGAAGGAGGTTAGGGACTCTGTTGTTTCCTGTACCCCATTGTATCAATCAACTTGTGGAAAGAGGGCTCTTATATTGGAAAGATTGCAACAGCTAGGAGTGTGGATTGGGAATTTTACAGCTGTTCTAGTAGGATTGAGGCGGGGGCCAGTTACCTGGGGGATTTCAGGGTTACAGAAACTAGCAGGGGCTCATATATAAGTTGATCAGCAGAGTCTGGTGGTGAGTCACCTCACATGTAGCATATCTCACACCTGTTTTCATCTTTAGTTATTCTGAACCTTGCTTCCCCAGAGATTTGCATCCAAATGAACATGCCATTCTTCTGTGAGCTTCTCATCTGTGATTCCCATTTTCTCCAATAACACGCTGCACAGTACCAAATAAATTTTCCCCAATAATTTCTCATCTCAAAAAACCTCTCCAGTTTAGTTGATTTATTTCTGAGTTCACGCTGCCATTTATGGTTTCTCCACACATTTTCCTGGTAAATATGTGGGATGCAGGAACCCACAGACAGAAATATAATACTAAGATGAGTTGCACGTTATGAAACAACGTTAACAAAATAAAAGCGAAGTTTAATATATTACTGGTGCCCTGCAGCAGCCAGAACTTATGTAGCAAAAGGTTATATGGGACTTACTGTAATTACTGTTTGTTCTGGTGTTCAGTAAAACCAGTGCCATTAGTATGGTTCCGAACAAGGTTATTGTTGGTCAGTACTAAGGTGACCAGATGTCCTGATATCATCAGGACCATCCTGATATTAGAGGCTTTGTCTATATATAAAACTATACACCACCCACCCCAGGGGAAAAAAGTGTCCCGATTTTTCACATTTGCTATCTGTTCACACTAGTCAGTACTGAGCCCATCACTTTCTGTCCCTACCCAGCCAATCGGCCACCTGGTGTTGCTGCCAATGCCAGCTGCTTCTGCCCTGCTGAGATCCAGCATGGGGAGCAGCCAGAGGAGAGGCCACTTGGCTGCCTGATGCCAGGCTTCACAACAGCCTCTAGCTGCCAGCTGAAGGAACTGCAGCTCCTGCCTCCACCCTGGAAGACCTTTTTGGTCCCCATCTTGTGGCCCAGAGAGATGCAGGACTATCCAGGTGGGGTATGGTGCTGCATAGGGTTGCCAATAAATGCATGACACATAAGATGCATGACACTCGGCAGCCTTGCATTCTTTTAGTATTTGTGGTTCCAGACTAGAGGAAACTAATTTTTTTTAAATGTGAGATTTGTTTTTTTTCTGGGGCTAAAGATTAATCACAGTTAAGTCAAAAAAAATTAATCGCGATTAATCGCACTATAAAACAATAGAATACAAATTGAAATTTATTACATTGTTTTGATTTCTACATTTTCAAATATATCAGTTTCAATTACAACATAGAATACAAAGTGTAGTGCTCACTTTATCTTATTTTTTATTACAAATATTTGCACTGTAAAAATGATAAACAAAAGAAATAGTATTTTTGAATTCACCTCATGCAAGTACTGTAGTGCAATCTCTTGATCATGAAAGTGTGACTTACAAATGTAGTTTTTTTTGTTACATAACTGCACTCAAAAACAAAACAATGTAAAACTTTAGAGCCTACAAGTCCACTCAGTCCTACTTCTTGTTCAGCCAATCGCTAAGAGAAACAAGTTTGTTTACATTTACGGGAGATGATGATGCCCACTTCTTAATTACAATGTCACCTGAAAGTGAGAACAGGCATTTGCATGGCACTGTTGTAGCTGGTATCGCAAGATATTTACATGCCAGATTCGCTAAAGATTCATATGCCTCTTCATGCTTCAACCACCATTCCAGAGAACATGCTTCCATGTTGATGACGTTCGTTAAAAAAATAATACATTCATTAAATTTGTGACTGAACTCCTTGTGGAGAGAATTGTATGTCTCCTGCTCTATTTTACCCACATTCTGCCATATATTTCATATTATAGCAGTCTCAGATGGTGACCCAGCACATGTTGTTTGTTTTAAGAACACTTTCACTGCAAATTTGACAAAATGCAAAGAAGATACATATGTGAAATTTCTAAAGATAGCTACAGCACTCGACCCAAGATTTAAGAATCTGAAGTGCCTTCCAAAATCTGAGAGGGATGAGATGTGGAGCAGACTTTCAGAAGCCCTAAAAGAGCAACACTGATGCAGAAAATACAGAACCCAAACCACCAAAAAAGAAAATCAACCTTCTGCTGGTGGCATCTGACTCAGGTGATGAAAATGAACATGCGTCAGTCTGCACTACTTTGGATCACTATCGAGCGAAATCCATTATCAGCATGGACACATGCCCTCTGGAATGGTGGTTGAAGCATGAAGGGACATATGAATCTTTAGTACATCTGGCATATAAATACCTTGCCATGTGGCTACAACAGTGCCATGCAAAAGCCTATTCTCGCTTTCAAGTGACACTGTAAACAAGAAGCAGGCAGCATTATCTTCTGCAAATGTAACCAACCTTGTTTGTCTGAGCGATTGGCTGAACAAGAAGTAGGACTGAGTGGACTTGTAGACCCTAAAGTTTTACATTGTTTTATTTCTGAATGCAGAGGGTTTTTTTATACATAATTCTACACTTTTAAGTTCAACTTGCATGATAAAGAGATTGCACTACAGCACTTGTGTTAGGTGAATTGAAAAATAATATTTTTTTGTTTTTTACAGTGCAAATATTTGTAATAAAAAATAAAGTGAGCACTGTACACTTTGTATTCTGTGTTGTAATTGAAATCAATATATTTGAAAATGTAGAAAACATCCAAACATATTTAAATAAATGGTTTTCTGTTATTATTTAACTGTGCGATTTATCGCACGATTAATCATAATTAATTTTTTTTATTGCACGATTGATCGTGATTATTTTTTTAAATTGCTTGACAGCCCTATTTTTTTCATGATTGTTTTCCACATGGGGTTACTGTAGGGTTAAGGTTAAGGTTGTTTGGGTACTAGGTTTGCAATGCTTGTTTTTAGGATAATTACAACATGCGTGTGAAACTATTTACCCTTAAGTTACTGCTAATGTATTCTCGCCTTAACCTCAGTTTAACATCATGTTTTGTTTGGGAATATTATTATGTAGAAAATGTGTATCTATTACTGAAAATATTTTTCCAACCATAGAACAAGCTTTAGGAAATATATGCATTGGCAGGTGGAGAGGTTTTTTTATAATATCTTTTCCTGGTTCTTCATTAGTTCAAATTCTAATACAAATAAATAGTAACAGTAATAACACTTTGCACTTCTATAGCATCTTTCACTACAGAATCTAAAAGTGCTGTACAAATACAATTAACCCTCACAATATACCAGTGTGGAAAATAAGGACTGTAAGAGCACCCTCTATATCTGTCCCCCAGTCAGCCCCAAGGTAACTCCCCATCCTTTCCTCCCTCTCCTTCTCCAGCCAGCCCCAGATCTCTTGCTCCTTCCTTCCCCTCCCCCACTTAGAGCCCTCCCCATAGGCCTGGTCCAGCTGAGCACAGCCACAGAGATCCTGTCCTTTGTAAAAGGAGCTGGGCTGTGTTGGAGATGGGGTTCTCCAAAAAAGCAGTGGCTCCTTTCACAAACAACAGGATCTGGGTGAAAGCTCCCCAAATCAGAATCTTCATTAAAACAGGCGACAGTGTATCACGGCATATCAACAGAGTGCTGTATCATTCCCTTGTCTTTCTCATTTTCAGCTCTAAAGCTTCTGTGGGGAAAAAAATAATCTTTTGTTCTACAAGGCCAACCTCAAGCTCATATTTCGATGGCTCAGGGAAAATGATAAGCTTGGAAATAACAATGACCTATTTCATGTCTTGATGAAATAATTTCCTCTCTCTGTCATTTTTTCAAAGAATAATATTTGACTAGTGCAAGGGCATAAGATAGGGTGAATGCTTTTCTTCATACCAACTGATAATGGGCCAAATTCAGCAGAGGAGCACAACTCCACTGACTTAAGTGGATTTAAGCCTGCTTACAGCACAGACCAGTATTTTTAAAACTAGATTTTAATACATGTGAAGTACTTGTAATTCAATTGCTGTAGCACAGAGGTTTCAATTTAGTGAATCAAATTATTTAGATATTCCTGAACAAATCCTACACACTAATGTCCGTCTAGCCCCACTGTAACTGCTGTCACTAACAGCCTCTTTGATTTGCTAACGTGATGCAATTATTTAACCAGTACTCCTCCACTGCACAGCAGTCAGCTTGATCCTCCCCTTTAACAAAAGGCTACTGTATTCAACAGGGTACATCACAATATAATGCAACCATGCAGCTCTGAATTCACATGGCCCACATTGAAGCACAGGAACAATACAAGCAATTATGGTTGTCTCTCTGGATCCTTTAGTTCAGTAAATAGACCAGATTTCTTTTCTGAGAGTGTTTAAAAATGTAGCCATGGCATTTTTACTTGCAGTATACAGTATTTTCATTAAGTGCTTTTACAACCATCTTTAATTATTTTCAGCACAAGTAAAATAGCTATTGTCATCTGTTTTTCCTCTGGGAACATATCAACTAGTGTCTCGTTTCCCATATACAGGAGCTTTTCCCTGCTTTAGACTGTTCACCCTCACTGTTGATAACATCTCTTAATAGCTCTGGTATGGGACACAACTTTGGGACATTTGTCATGGGAGATAAAACAGGGACATCTAATAGATGTCACCAGTGCCCTCAGCCAAGTCATGTTTCATTACGTTTTTAATGTTGGAGATGCTTGGAGATGCTGTGATGTTTGGAAGCAGAAACCCAGCATAAGGGGAAAGGGCAGAGAACAGCTTTAAAGAGGAAGACTATGGCTGACAACTCTCTCCTCAGGCACATTGGACATTTCTATTAAAAGGATACATAAAGCTCCACAGTGCAGGAGATAGAGGGTTTTTTGGGGGGGTGGGTGGGCAGCTCGCCTAAGACTCTGGAATGAACTCCCCCTGGAAGCTAAAAACCATCAGGAATCTCATTGTCTGCTCTAAATGCAAGATGCATTTCTCTGTCCTTGTATTCTCTATCAAGCGATTAAAAAAATTAATTGTGATTAATCATGCGATTAATTGCACTGTTAAACAATAGAATACCATTTATTTTAAATATTTTTGGATGTTTACTACATTTTCAATTATATTTATTTCAATTACAACACAGAATACAAAGTGCACGGTGCTCACTTTATATTTATTTTTATTACAAATATTTGCACTGTAAAAACAAAAAAATGTATTTTTCAATTCACCTCATACAAGTACTGTAGTGCAATCTCTTTATCATGAAAGTTGAACTTACAAATGTAGAGTTATGTACAAAAAAAAATGTGCATTAAAAAATAAAGCGATGTAAACTTTAGAGCCTGCAAGTCCACTCAGTCCTACTTCTTGTTCAGCCAATTGCTCAGACAAACAAGGTTGGTTACAATTTGCAGGAGATAATGTTGCATGCTTCTTGTTTACAGTGTCACCTGAAAGTGAGAACAGGTGTTCACATGGCATTGTTGTTGCTGGCGTTGCAAGAAATTTACTTGCCAGATGCGCTAAAGAGTCATACGTCCCTTCATGCTTCAACCACCATTCCCAAGGACATGCTTCCAAGCTGATGATGGGTTCCGCTTGATAGCGATCCAAAGCAGTGCAGACTGACGCATGTTCATTTTCATCATCTGAGTCAGATGCCACCAGCAGAAAGCTGGTTTTCTTTTTTGGTGGCTTGGGTTCTGTAGTTTCCACATCAGAATGTTGCTCTTTTAAGACTTCTAAAAGCACGCTCCACACCTCGTCCCTCTCAGATTTTGGATGGCACTTCAGATTCTTAAACCTTGGGTCAAGTGCTGTAGCTATTTTTAGAAATCTCACATTGGTTCCTTCTTTGTGTTTTGTCAAATCTGCTGTGAAAGTGTTCTTAAAACGAATATGAGCTGGGTCATCATCCGAGACTGCTATAACATGAAATATATGTAGAATGTAGGTAAAAAAGAGCAGGAGACATTTTCCCCAAGGAGTACAGTCACAAATTTAATTTACACATTATTTTTTTTAACAAGCATCATCAGCATGGAAGCATGCCCTCTGGAATGGTGGCCAGAGCATGAAGGGGCATACGAATGTTTAGCATATCTGGCATGTAAGTACCTTGCAATGCCAGCTACAAAATTGCCATGCGAACACCTGTTCTCACTTTCAGGTGATATTGTAAATAAGAAGCAGGCAGCAGTATCTCCCATCAATGTAAACAAACTTGTTTGTCATAGCAATTGGCAGAATAAGAAGTAGGACTGAGTGGACTTGTAGGCTCTAAAGTTTTACACTGTTTTGTTTCTGAGTGCAGTTATGTAACCAAAAAAAATCTGCATTTGTAAGTTACACTTTCACAATAAAAAGATTGCACTTCAGTACTTGTAGGAGGTGAATTGAAAAATGCTATTTATTTTGTTTATCATTTTTACAGTGCATCTATTTGTAATAAATAATAATATAAAATGGGCACTGTGCACTTTATATTCTGTGTAGTAATTGAAATCAATATTGAAAATGTAGAAAAACATCCAAAAATATTTAATACATTTCAATTGCTATTCTATTGTTATAAGAGCAATTGGGATTTTTTAATCACAATTAATTTATTTGAGTTAATTGCATGAGTTCTGCGATAAATCAATTAAAAAAGCCCTAATTCTCTAACAAACGTATATTACTACATATATTTAAAAACAAAAAAAAACCTACTCTAACAAAACACCACATGGTGCACACAACTTTCCATGCAGGGAAAGAGTGAGAGAAAGAATTAACCACACATGACAGATGTTGCTTAATATACTATTGGAAAGTGCTCAAATGAAGTGGTGATAGGATGGTATAAGAACCTATCTAAAATAGATTCTGCTATCTCTTCCTCCATACTGCCAAAATTTAGCCTGAAATAGTAGCAAAGTGTCTGTCTAGATTAGAAAGAAATGGTGCTTTTCTAAAACTTGAGTTAGCTAAAGTAACTTGAAACATCACTCAGCACCTTGTGTAGACACGCATTAACACATTGAAGATCATGTTGTAACCCCAGGGGGAGCCCGTGATCTGGTGACACTTTTAAAGGTGTTAAAACTCAAATATCCCAGTTTATTCCTTTCACAGGTGGAAGCATATCAAGTAGTCATTACTCACGTGCTGTTGTATTGTATATGCATAAAGTACAAATACAATTAAGAGAACTTCCCCGGTAAAAAAAAAATCTTGTATTAACTCTATTGTTTTTGACATTGTCCTAAATATAACCAAAGAGACAGAGAAACACGGATGGAAAAATCAAATAATACTGTTCCTTTTATGTAGCCTTTAGCTGTGCTCAAATAAATCTCTTCTCGTATTATGTCTCATTAATACTGATAAATTAGCTCCGGAAACTTTGTTTCCCTCTGTGAAGTAGGCAGAGCTTTGACAAGATTAGACAGTTTTACAGAAATTACAGCTGAGCCTTGGGGGTGGAGGGAAGGGGACAGCGTGGAATGAGGAGAAAAAATAGCCAGTGGGAGGGAAGCTGAGGAAGAAGATCGAGGGAAGGTGTCAGGTGGGGGCTGGGGGGAGTAGGAGTCAGGGGAAGGCATAGACAGAAGGAGACGGGCTATGGAAAGGGGCCTGGACTGGGAGACAAGGTCACCCGGAGTAGAGAGATGGAAGCGGGAGAAGAGCAAAGAGCGAGGCAGGAACGGGGGCAGAGGGCAAAGCACTGGAGGCGGAGGAGGAGGAGGATCACTGTCAAGCGGGAGGAAGGAGCCGGGACGGACGGAACAGCCTGGGGCAGGGCAGGCGGGGAACTTAAGTGGCCGCTTCCAGTCAATAGTCGCGGCGCGGATTGTTTCAGCGTTCGAAGGGGAAGCGATCTGGCCAATGAGAAGCGGCCCAGCCGCTGCCCGGGCCCCACGTCTCCGCAGAGGTTCTTGCAGCCGCCGGGCTCCTTCTTCTCCAGTGGCCGCCGCGGGTGGCGGGGAGCGCTGTAGCGCCGCCTGCCGGGCAGCCCCTAGCGCCGGACTCCTCCCCCCGCCGCCGGCTGCCAGTGCATCATCGTGTCCTGTGGAGGCGGGGAGCCGGGGCTGGAGGCTCCTCAGTGTGCGGCGAGGCGAGTGCAGCGCGCATAGGGCTCCCGCTGCTGCCGCCGCCCCTGAGCTCCGGGATCGCGCCCCTTCCGTCCCGCCGCTGGAGCTGGCTGCTGTTCCGCCCCTTCAGCCTCTCGCCGGGGCGAGCTGAGCGGCGGGCAGCCGGGAAGCGGCTCAGGCGGCACCGCGCTGGCTCGGAGGAGCAGGAGCTGCCCCGGGCGCCCCGCACCGGCTGCTGGCGGGAGGATCTGGAGCCAGAGGAGACCGGCGAGGGGGAACTCGGCTCCCCGCCGGAGGAGCTGCGCGGCAGGGGCGGCGGACCCTGAAGGAGCAGGACACCCCCGTACCCAGGCCGGGCGCTGAGCCCCTCGCACCCCAGCCCCGTGGCTCTGATCCCCGCTCCGCAGAGCTCTCCTTCGCCGGTGCCAGGCGGATGCCGCCGCAGCAGGAGGGGGAGGCGGGCTACATCAGCAAGCCGCTGGCTGGCGGCTGCGAGGTGCCCCCGGTGCCCCCGCGCAGGGTCCGCAGCAGCCGGGCGGCGGCGCTGGGAGCGGCCCTGGGCAGCAGATGCCGGGCCGGGGCGGGAGCCGAGCCGCGCCGCAGCATCAAGTGTGTCCTGGTGGGGGACGGGGCTGTGGGCAAGACCAGCCTGGTGGTGAGTTACACCACGAATGGGTACCCCACGGAGTACATCCCCACCGCCTTCGACAACTTCTCCGGTAAGGGGCCGCAGCGGGTGGGAGGTTGGGAGACGAGCGTGGGGGCAGGTGGAAGGGGGGATTCCCTCGGGGACACTGGCGACTTGCTTGGGGATCTCCCATCCACCTCCCGGGGATCAACTGTCACAGGGAAGGGGTAATACCCCCATGCCCCACCCCCCCGCTAGAGGGAGCTGCATGGATTTCCCTCTTCAGGGAGCAGTGAAATGGCCTGGCACTGGTGAAAGAGGAATTTCCCCTCCCCCCTCCGCAGGTGGGGAAGGGAGGTGCCATGGGGCAGGCGAAAGGCCCACCCTCCCAAGGCTCGGGGGCAAACGTCACCACCCATCGCCCCTTCTTCCCAGTGATGAATGCATGTTGGCCCGTGTTGTTAGCATGTAGCTTTTCTAGCTCTGTGCTTGTGCAGTGCCCATATTTTACAGCTGTGTTCAGTCCTGTGCCCGGATAGGACTTTGCTCAGGTTTTTAAAAAAGGATTGTACTTTATCATGTTGGAAATATCACTGTGTCACACCTTGCCTCCTTTAGTTGGGTTCTGGGAGCCGGGGACAGAAGGAGTAAATCTTTCATCTCCTCCCCTCTATTTGTTCAGAACTGTGTTGGAAAGTGGCTGCAGAGATGGATGGGGCTCTTGAAACTGCATCCTGCCTTCTGAATTCTTTCAATTATATATCTTTGTCACTCAATGAAAGTTTTAATAAGACTGTAGGGCCACACGAGGATATTAAATATATGACTCTAGTCTCTCTACACTTATGTGCTGGAGATGTTCAGCTTGCTGGCACAAATCTGGGTGTCAAGCTTCAGTACTTGGTTTTTTAGTTTTTATAGAGCTGATCCAAACGGTCCCTTTCTGGGTGTACTTTATGTATGATTAGTAGCTAGAATTCTAGCTTTAAAGGTAATGTAATTATTCTAAATGCTGGAAGATTGATTGGATGGCATGACTTCTCTGTATTATTGAAAATCAATACTGTGAAGCCTAGTGACCAAATAATAAATGAAACCTACACTATGGCTAAAAGCATTTTATATTTAAATAGCAAGAAAAAAATAATGAGGCTGGTCTGTCTTATAAAAGATACCACCATAGCTAGTGGTTGCACATGGTCACATATCAAGCTAGCTTGTTTTTAATGGCAAATTCTATAGTCAAAATTTCCAGTAATGCAAGAAGAGGAGCTTCCCAAGGGAAAACACAAATATTTGCATTGTCTTCCCAGTGATTTAAAACTGGGAAGGTTTTTTGGGCTTTGAAAACACAAATGTGACAAGGAAACAAATCCTCTGTAACAAGAGAAGTAACCTAATTGTTTGGCTCACTCTCTTTTTGTGTCATCAAAGAGTTTTAGTTCAGTGATTTGCTACTTCATCAGCTGCAGTGAAATGAATTGGAAAGCCCTGAAGGGTTTGTATGTGCCTAAATGTTAGTGACAGACTTTGTTCCAGTTCTTCAAGTCATTAAATTAATTGAAGGGAAAATAAATGTTGAGGGAAGGCATGATTCTTTTCCCTTCTCTCTTTTTTTTTTTTTTAAATTTTTAAGTGAAAAATGTGTAAAGTTGAACTCATTACACTTTTTTTCTCCCCTAAGCTGTTGTGTCTGTTGATGGCAGACCCGTGAGACTTCAGCTCTGTGACACAGCTGGTCAGGTCAGTGAAGCTGCTTATTTCATTTAAGTGATGGGGGGAAGGGAGAAGTGTCACACAAAATAGTCCTCATAAAGACTTTATGGATTTAAAAGGATACCCACTGTTTGATCATCTTATTAAATTTCCATCAGCGTAAGTAATTCTTAACTCACTGTATAAGGTTGGTTGAGGAGTGTCATGTTGTTGGTTCAGACTGCTTCCCTGCTAACTTCACTGTCAGGTTGAATTCCCAGAGACTGCAAGTTCTCCCTCAGACGTGTTGCACTGACTTAATTTTATTTTTTTAATTATCTATAGGTTTAAAAGTGCTGCTGCTGGGGGAATGGAGAGGAGATTCTGTATGTTTTGAGCACAGATATGAAGGCATGTGAAGGGTGTGGACAGCTATTATTATTGAGGGGTCTGGAAATTAAAAAAAAAACCCGTTGAAGGTCCATTTCATGAGTAGTTTTGTACCATGATTACATTTGTCAGCTCTTACTAAGATCAGATAAATGAGCTTCATTCTTAACTCAGTGCTTCCAGTATTAAGACACTCCCTAAATGTTTAGGGGGAGGGCTAAAGCCACCCAAAGCCCCCAGTTTTCCACACCCGTATGAAAACTCACATGCCTTACATAAGCATCTGGAATATGCATCCAGCCAAATAATGCAGTACCATCTGAGGGAGCCAAGCATTAGCGAAAGCAATGTGGCATCAGTAGACAAACCCCATTATCCTAATGATCAGTGTTGTAACTGGGCATTATAACAAAGATGTGAACTCAAAGGGCTCGGTTCAGTACTGGCTTATACCCTATGCGGTGCCAGCACTGCATTTTACCTATACTTTTTGCAGTTCTAACCCAAGTTAAAAGAGTACGGAGCAACCCCCTTTGAACAATAATATGAGATAGGCCAGTAGGGTTGTCCCATAATGTAGTACCCTGATGGAGGGCAAGGGGGCATGGCAACATGCTGTTAGCTTCAGCTGAGATGTGAATTCAGAAGCAGAGCGTACCAGATGTAATTGTAACCATATCCTTGGTGATGGGGCCCCATGGAACGGCAAAAGCATTGGTTTCCGGAAGATTTGAAAAGTCCAGTCACTTTTTGCTTTGGTTACTGCTATTAGTTCAGGAGTGTAAAAACTCCTTAGTGAAATAACGAGTGAAACCGCTCTCTGGTGTTTGCCTTTAAAAGGAATGGGTTGGGTGAAAACCAGTAAAGTGAAGAAAATCATTCTGAGTATTGGATGCTTAAGCAAATACAATTTTGGTTGTGTGTGTGAGACAGCTTCAAAATGGAATTAGCATTTAAATAGGTAAAAATGAACAGAAACATTGAGGGTTTGGTGTCATGAGCCCAAAGGTGCAGCTCTGCAGCCCCTGGATCTAGCAGTGAGACAAAGAATGTCTGCAGACTGTACTTGTAATAAAAATGACCATGCATCCTCTCTCCAGAAATCTCCCTTAAGAGCTGGTTTTGGCTTTTGAAACCACTGAATCCTGCAAAATTTCATAATGCCTTGCAAGAACATGGGGAGATGTCTTTTTTAATTGGCTTTGTTGCTGCTCAATACAGAACACTTTGTAAAGACAGGGTTTCTTTTAAGCCAAAGGGTGAGAATCCTGCATTGCTGTCTTGCTGCCTGAGAGGCTTAATCTGAGAATCAAGAGAACTGATGAAGCCTGCTTTCTTGAATCTTGTTTTATAACCTGCTGTCAACCTTTGCATTACCACTGAAAGAAATTTATTTAAGTGGAATGGGACTTCTGAGGCCTTTAATGGGCTTTAAACAACTGCATGTCCTGGACTCTTCAGAAGCTTTCAAGTAAAATCTTAAATCCTGACAAATTAACATGTAACTTGCAATTCAGCAGTAAAATATTGTTCCTAGAGAGGCATTGTTGACTTTATTTGCTCTTTGCTCTTCTTAATTTAAGACCCTGTGAGAGCATGGTGAATTTTAATTAAAATGTCATCATGGCTGAACCAAATCCTACCTGTTTAGGCTGTTAGTGTTACTGTGCTTTTATCCTGCTGTCAGCATAAAATCAGGCTATGCATAGTTAATCCTTGCCTCATTTTGCATTCTTAGCTTGCAGTTCTTTGAGCTGCTGAGATAAGGGGGAATGCCTTGATGGCCAAGTCTTCTATTACCTTTTAGGTGTCATCTACATCAGTGATTTTCAACCTTTTTTCATTTGTGGATCCCTAAAAAATGTTGAATGGAGGTGCAGACCCCTTTGGAAATCTTAGAGCTAGATCCGTGGACCATAGGTTGAAAACCACTGATCTGCATTATGTTAGTTGATTCCTCAAGATACAAATCAGAGTCTTGCATTGTCGATCTTTATTTTAAAGGCGGGAAAGAGAGGGGGAGGGGAAATCTAACATTGCAGGTTTGGAGATGGTTGATGTGGTGTAGAGGGGAATGAGACGTAAAGAGAGGCTTTATATTATGCCATTGGCATGGTAAGCCTTTATATTGTAATTCGTTAAGAGTGATGGTAGCAAGAAATATGAACACAAAATAATAGGGAGGTCATCTTTTATTTTAATTTCCTGTAGGTTGCTATTGAACCCTCATTTATTTAAAATGATTTTGCATGGGAACACTTGCAGTGCTCTTATCTATATCTTAGCATATGGATAGTGTAGTCAGCATTGCGGGGAGGGGGTGCATTTTAAATCTGAGCTGATCCATGATTGATCTCTGTTAAAGGTGAATTTACAGCCTCCCTTTCACCCCCGATTTACTGCGTGTTCATCACCTGTGTACTTTAGCCTGCACTCCTCCTCTATAGTCTGGCTCTTCTGTTGAGATAGGGCAGAAGGGCATAAATACAAACACCCAAGGAAGGCTTAACGCATTCAAAAGAAATCAGCAGTGTTAGAGAATCTTAAATACCTTAAGAAAATATTGTTTGGCCCTGTGCCTATTGGAGTCAATGGCAAAATTTCAGTTGACTTCCATGTTGCAGGATGAAGCAGAAATTTGGCATATTTATGGCTTCTTCTATGAAAACACCATGTTCTGTTGTACACACGTTACATTTGTGCCTAAGTGAGAAGAACAGTTAAAGTTGATCCTTTCTTTATTCATTCAGTAGTTTAAATCTCTATAATGGGAAGTATTTAGGAACTGGGAAGGGTGGTACCATTATTGCTGAATAAAAATAGCATTAAAAATTATAATTTTGCTTTGCTTTGCGCAGGATGAATTTGACAAGCTTAGACCGCTGTGCTACACCAACACAGACATCTTCTTGCTGTGCTTCAGTGTTGTGAGCCCTTCCTCTTTCCAGAATGTGAGTGAAAAGTGGGTTCCTGAAATACGATGCCACTGCCCCAAAGCTCCTATTATTCTGGTTGGGACACAGTCGGACCTCCGAGAGGATGTCAAAGTTCTCATTGAGCTGGACAAGTGCAAAGAAAAGCCTGTTGCAGAAGAGGCCGCGAAGCTCTGTTCTGAGGAAATAAAAGCAGCATCTTACATCGAGTGCTCAGCTTTGACTCAGAAAAATCTCAAAGAGGTCTTTGATGCGGCCATTGTCGCTGGCATTCAGTACTCGGATACACAGCACCAACCAAAGAAATCCAAGTGCAGGACTCCAGACAAAATGAAAAACCTCTCCAAATCTTGGTGGAAAAAGTACTGTTGTTTTGTATAGTATTCGCAAGGACCTAAATGTTGCCCTAGTGAAATCAAATAGAAGCTATATTAGCTTAAATCTCACTCTGTATTCTCCAAGTGTGTAGCATAGATCCACAAGTGTGTATATGTTGCTATTAGAAATCTCAATTTCCCTTTCTCTTTTGAGGGAGATGGAAGAACACGTAGGTAGGCAGTTCCTGTTAAATCAGGTTAAGGAATTTCAGCATTCGCCTGTCTGATGTCAAGAGTTTCCGGACTAGTCTCATGTTAAGGAATACATTTGTGAAGTTAGAAATCGTACAAAGGGTTTGACTTTCTGTATCATAATGTATATAAAAGAGGGAGGAACAAAACCGAGGCCTTTGCGGATAGGGCTATTTAGAAGAAACAAAGGACTATGGAAATATAGAGCTCTATATAGATCGACAATTTTTAAAAACTAACATTGTGCCTCCAAAATGACATTTTAGCTTTAAAAACTTTCTCCCTCTTTCCCCCATCTCCTTCCCTCAACCACTTCAGGGGGGACTTTAACAATGTGGAACAAGAGATGGAGTCTTCCCCCAAATGCTGCTGCTTGGAAGGTCATGCATATACCTCCAGCACGTTGTTAGACTGCCTAACACGTTAAGTAATTGATGTAATTACATCTTATTTGTAGCCTCCTGACTTGGAAATCCTTTCCCCCCTCTTTCTCTCTTTCACATGCAGTAATGTGCATGCCCAATGAACGTTACAAAGTCCTACTTTGTTACATTTTGAATAGTCATGGGTGCCTTTGTATTTATACAGACACCATGAAAGTTCATTTAGATCAATTCAAAGAATGTAAATGCTGTTTTTTAAAAGGGATGCCACAAATGTCCATATAGCACCACACAAAATGTATCTGTTTTAAGCCTACAAATATGAACTTCAGAATGTTCCTCCTTGAGAGATTTTCATGCTGCCAGTTAAATAAAAGGCCTATAAAAAAGGCAGATTACGTGCCATAACCAAACACCAGAAAAGTGATACTGCTGTGTCCTGTTTCTGATGCTGTTTTGAACAAAGTTTGTATTTGTTTCCAAAGGAAGCAGTTGTTGGTGGCTTAAATTTGTCTTAGATTATAGTTGCAAAACTGTGTTGAAACAACCAGTGAAATTTAACTGATTCTTTCCCAGGTACCTTCAACAAATTAAAGTGAAGTGTGTTTAAAATGTCATGTAGTGGTTTGTCTATTCAATTATGCATCAAATATGACACAATTTCTGGTCTAACGAAACCTGCTGAATTCCAGTCTGCTTTGTTGTAGGATATCAGTGGGTTAATTTGACTGTTTGTAAGATGTAGTTAACTCCGATTCTGGTGTCTGCACAGTGAGTGAAAAGCCTTAGTTTGTATTGTCTGACTTTTTTTATGGCCCCAGCTTGCTTTGTTCTGTATACTCCAAGCTCAGTTATGTTCTGGCTTTATTTTTCCTTTGGCAGCAGCCTTAAAGCGAGCCTTTGTTCAGAGTCTTCAATTAAATTGGAATTTTAACTGTTCACAATTTCTTTCTCATCATAACAAAATGGATGTCTGATTGTAAGAAAATTATGGAAGCCATTTGAATTGATAAAGTTGACCACAATTTACCTCCTGGCCTACTTAGTGTCGTTTTCTTTATGTAAATGCATTCTGGGATATATTGGCTTAAGTGCCGGAAGCAAAATTTTCCTCTGTTAAACCAAATGAATGCATAACATTCCATAGCTGAACTTCAAAAATGCAATAAAAACCTTTTACTAAAGTCCATGCAATCTATTCAATAAAAATATGTTGGCTTCTGCATTGGGGCAGCCTGGAAAATCAGTTTCCATAACACAAAATTGGGAGGATGTATTTTAACTTAGTTGCACGCGGTCCATAATGTTTAATGGTTGTGAAATTAACAGCCGAGTCTTGATATTCCTCTATGTAATGCTCTGACATGATTTCAAATATATGGAGTCATACTGACAATTTGAAGATGATGAAGCTAGATTTTTCTCGTGTATTTTGCTTCTCTGTAAAATGGACACAATTGATTTAAAATGTGGATTTTAGAAAAGGAGGAGAAAGTGAACAGCACCCATTGCAAAAATAACTGAATTTGTTCCATAAGATTTTGATGCTGTGTATTGTACCATACCAGAAGCAGACAGTTATATTTTTATAAGTAGCCTGTTTCATAGCGTCTGGAGTAGCATAACCTTTAAATGTAGCCAGCTGTGACTGTTTCTGAAAATGTGATGTATATAAGACTTGTTATAGCCCTTTACTAGGTGTATGTGTAATAGAGTCTAATAATTTCATGGATACTGCTATACATGGGGCTACACAGGGTCTAGATTTAGAAATATTACTTTTAAAATCACCATTATTTTACAAGTGCAAGTGAGGGGAGATATCTCCATGTAGTCTATAATCTCATGTGCCTTATGAAATTCTCTTCTGTTTTCTAAGTGTAGGCTATACGGCAAAACCTGTTTCATGTGAGAATGATATAAATGAGGTATTTGAAAATAAATTCTGACCAGTGTATTTGTCTGCCTGTTTTACCAACAGTTTTATTCTGAAAGCCTCTCCGCTTCATAGCATTATGTCTTACATAACATTCAGCCAGTACAAGGCTACTTTCATGTCCCGAGGGACATATATCATAGACTAATGTCAAGTACATTGCTGGTGCTTAACAAATAATAAGCAAGATATATTTTAAAAAGTAACTGTATTTAGAGATGGGACTGAGCAAGAACAGTGGATCCCTACCTCCCCGTTCTTCCTGCACCCAGTTAAAAACTGGAAGTTTTGGATGTTTGCTGTGAGCCACAGGTCTCAGATTATCTCTATGAGGAGCCTGACTGGAGCACTGAATCCCAATATATCTATACTTTTACTTTTGATCCCTTTGCTACAGCACAGGCTTCTCCCACCATGAATAACAATCCCACACATATAGAAGAACAGAGCATAGACTATTCACTTTCTCATTTCACTTGTTTGTATACAGCTGATCAGCTGTAATCTATTTTGATAGTCGGTAACTAGTACTCTTTTCTTAACAATACTTAACCTTCATATGCTTTTCATCTTCAGAGCTTTTCACCAATATTAATTGATACTTTTAGGATCCTGTGCCTACTCATATGTTTTATCCCCTTCGTTTCCCCACCCGTCAAGAAAACAGAGTTGAAGTTCCTTGGCCAAGGCTGCAACAGGAGTCCAGTAGAAGCTCTGTGTTTGCCATTTAATATTTGTGTTGAGGTAGTGTCTAGAGGCCAGAGTGAAGGGTTGAGTGCTCATGGTCCCAGCGTGCTGGGTACCATACCTACATATAATGAAAATACACTCCTTACCCTAAAGATCTTAGGACCTGTTTAGTGCAAGAGATACCAGGTTCACATAACAAACAGAAGGGAGGAGCATGAGATAAGTCAGACAACTACGAAACTTTGAACGTAGCCTCCTACATCTATTGCTCTGATTCTAGAATCAGAGAAATGTAGGGGTGGAAGGGACCTTGAGAGGTCATCTAGTCCAGCCCTCTGTGCTGAGGCAGGACCAATTAAAACTAGACTGTCCCTGACAGGTGTTTGTCTAACCTGTTCTTAAAAACCTCCAATGATGGGGATTCTATAGCTCCTTTGGAAATCTATTCCAGAGCTTAACTACCCTTCTATTGAGAATGTTTTTTCTAATATCTAACCTAAATCTCCCTTGCGGCAGATTAAGCCCATTACTTCTTGTCCTACCTTCAGTGGACATGGAGATCAGTTGATAACTGTCCTTTTTAAAACAACCCTTAACATATTTAAAACTTAGCAGGTCCTTCCTGAGTCGTCTTTTCTCAAGATTAAAGAGACCAGAAGTTTTTTTTTTTTTAACCTTTTCTGACAGGTCAGGTTTTAAAAACTTTTTAGCATTTTTATTGCTCCTTTTCAGCAATGTTACTGCCTACCCAGTTATTCTCCATTTTGTAGTTGTGCATTTGATTTTTCCTTTGTGAGTGTAATACTTTGCACTTGTTTTTATTGAATTTCTTCTTGTTGATTTTTAGACCAATTCTCCAATTTGTTACAGTCATTTTGAATTCTAATCCTGCCCTCTAAAGTGCTAGCAACCCCTCTAAGATTGGTGTCATCTGCAAATTTTATGAACATGTTCTCCACTCTGTTATCCAAGTCATTAATGAAAATATTGAATAATACTAGACTCACGACGGACCCCTGTGGGACCCCTTTTCCCCTTAGATTTTCTTCCCATGGGACCTTACCTACCACTTCTCTGAGTTTGTTAGTCTTTTTTTTTTTTTTAAGTTCGTTGTCCTTAGTCCGAGGCGCTCACTCTGATCACTTTCACCCAAATTGCCTTCAATCTTCAGATTCGCTGCCAGTTCCTCCCTTTTGGTCAGAATTCAGTCTAAAATGGCTGCCCCACAGTTATTTCCTGAACAAGCCACACCCGTCTCTACCAATATTCCAGTCATGATATCTATCCCACTAAGTCTCAATGATGCAAATTAAGTCATAATTTAGCTTATGTACTAAAACTTCCAATTTATACTTGTTATCCCCCATGCTCTTTGCATTTGGGTATGGACAGTAAGATGTTGAGCAGATTCCCCCACTGTTTTCCCTCTTGTTGGTCCTACAACCCTATTGCAATTTTTAATGTCCCGCCAACATCTAGACCTGGGTTAAGATAATCTTTTCTTATATTTACCTATTGGCTTTTGTCATCTGCCCCATTTGAACCTAATTTAAAGCCCTCCTCATTAGGTTGGTGGGTCGTTGTGCAAAGATGCTTTTCCCCTTGGTCAGATGGCCCCCATTTCTTTCCAGCAGTCCTCCTTCCTGGAACAGTATCTCATGAAAACCTTACAGCAGCATAGCTGTAGCAGCACAAGTTTTAGAAGGTTTTTATCTATGCAGCTATTGCAAACCATCTAATTATACATACAGTGGGAAGCAGAGAGACAGACAATTAATAAGCTATTTTTCCCACAGCCAGAGATTCCGCTGTTAAAAATAAAATATGTATATTCTCTCCTTCCTGTTCCTTTTATGAATATGATAGCAAATGAAGAATGCTAGAAGGAGAATTTACCTTAGCAATCTGCACAGTGAAAATACAGGACAGTAGTCTGAACTGCCAGCAGGATTCATTTCTAGCAAGTACCTGCTGCTTAAGCGCATCTGCCACTGCCTATGCCTTTGAGGAATGGGTTTCACTTAGTTTGCACATGTAATCTGAAACATATAAGCCTTTGAAATGAGATCAGGCCCTAGGTTGATGCTATGTTGTAACGTTGCCTCGCTGTGGAGGAAACCATTGTGCTATTTGCATATTGATTTTCATAAAAAGCCTGCCTTATCCAAATACTCAGGATCTAACTACTCCAAATTCCTTTGCACATGTAAATATTAATTGGATAAAAACAACTTCAGATTTTCAAACCAATGGTTTGTACATCATGTAGCTATATACGCTGCTTTTTTATATATCCAGACATCTGGACAACACCAAGCATGGATTAAGTAGATCTGACTGTACTTTGCACAATGGTAACTTTGTACACGTGCATTCTGTTATGATCAAAAGGCCCTTCAGCTGCCCTGCCTGAGATATTGGGTGAGGTGGCAGCTAAGGCTGATAAGAACACATTGAAGTAAGTCCATTGTAAATAAGGTTTTCCAGTAATGCTAAAATCTGTCATTTTGTGACGGGTGGAAGTTCCTGAGGGGGGGATGGGACTTTTTTTATTATATCGAACCCAAGTGCTTAAAAAAAAAAAAAAGTTGTGACCTATCCGACTGGGGGAGAAAATATAGTTTTACCTATTTTTTTAGTGTGTGTACTTAGAGCATTGGATAGCACTTTAGGCTTACTTTAAAGCTGATTGGAGTCAATGGCGAAGCTTTAGCATTGATTTCAGTGTGCTTTTGGATCAGGCATAGTCAGTTCTGCCCCAAGCCTGGGCCTACATGTAACTTCACATATGCAAGTAGTCCAGTTGCACTCAATGGGACAACTCGTGCATAAATGTTTGCATGAACGAGGCACCACACAATTGCTTCTGTTTGTGCCGGCCTTTCACGCAGCAAAATGAGGAGGAATTAAACAACCAGGAACATGTAATTGTAAAGTGAGGAAAATTTGGCAACTGTAGGCTAGAAAGAACAGGAGTACTTGTGGCACCTTAGAGACTAACAAATTTATTTGAGCATAAGCTTTCGTGGGCTACAACTCACTTCTTCAGACGCATGTAGTGGGCCTAGAAGTACTCACATAATAATAATAAAAAAAAATATTGACTAGACTTCAGGTTAATAGCAACTCCTATAAACCAATATGGTCAACTGAGATATAGAAGCCAGTGAAAAGAATGTAGGCCTAATAGGATTACGGTTGTTCATTACACATTTGGTTCAGTCCTCACTGGCATAAACTGAGCAAAAAACAGTGATTTGAGTGGATTTTACCATCTGATATGGAGCCGCTTTCAGTACTGATGATTTATTTCTCCAATGTATTTTAATGGGAGAAATAAAGCAATGTTGTGTATAAAAAAGGCACGAACCCCCCACTTGGATTTCCTTAGTTGTTTTATTCAGCAGAGAAATGGTTTCCAAGGACTGGGAGCGCCAGCCTTCCCTGCTTGCAGACAGGGGCGGCTCTAGCCATTTCGCCACCCCAAGGCACGCTGCGGGGGGCGCTCTGCCGCTCGCCAGTCCTGCGGCTCCGGTGGACCTCCCGCAGGCGTGCCTGTCGATGCTCCACCGAACCCGCGGGACCGGGGGACCCTGCGGGAGGTCCCCCGGAGCCGCCTGCCGCCCTCCCGGGGACCGGCAGAGCGCCCCCCGCAGCATGCCGCCCCAAGCACGCGCTTGGCGTGCTGGGGCCTGGAGCCGGCCCTGCTTGCAGAAGACAACACAAATCTCACTCTCAGCTAGCAAACTGCCCTTCTTTTCATATACCTACTCCTGCTCAGTTAAACACAGATGCGGTTAGGAACAGTAGTTGCCTGTTCCCTGGCACTTCTAACCAAAATAAACACAGCAGACACATTGGACCTGATTCTGTTGTCACTTTTCTCAGGTAAATAAGGAGAAAATCCATTGTAGTCAGTGGAGTTTTATCTGTATAAACTAGTGTAAAGTGAGATCACAACTGGATCCATAGATTCCTGTTTAGCTTGTGTGGGCATGTGTATGTTGCCTTTAGTTGCCTGGTTAACCCCTCTGCCCCCCACTATCTCAAGGAAATATCTTACAGTGGATACAAAACAGGACGATACAGCTTTTTCCCCTGTAGCCTCCTTCCTAGGGAGGCATACTGGCCCTGTTCCTCAAATTTCTTATGCTCTATGGGGTGATCTGCAGCCAATCCAGCCCCCTGCCCTGACATCCCTCGCAGATCGTAACTTGCAAATTTTGTACATAAATGTTCATTTAAACAAAAGAGCTGATTTAAGTAGCTACCTCATTCATGCATATTATCTCAAAATCCTTTGGCATCGCTTATCTGAGGAAGGCTCAGGCTCAGCGAGCATAGTCCAACCTACACTTCTCAGCATAAATCTGCACAATAATTTTTAAAATTTACATTCCCATTGCAAACAACCCAATATAGCTGCCTAAAGTCTCCAGACCGTTGTCTGTATATTATCTTCAATTTTTTACCCTTCTTTCACTAATAGTCCTCGTAGATGCTATTTGTAACAATGGCAGGTAAAACATTTTCAGACAAAAAAGTGATTTTTTAAGTTGTTCCACTGCTTGCAAGAAGTGAAGTATTCCATTCACGAAAGCTCTGCAAAAAAAAACATCTGTTAGTCTATAAGGTGCCACAGGATTCTTTGCTGCTTCTACAGAACCAGACTAACACGGCTACCCCTCTGATAAGTTGAACTTGTCTGTTTAAAGCTAGTAATGGAGTGAGTCCTGGGTATATATGCAAGGTTGCCTCTGTTTAGCTTTGGTTCTGAGGGGTATCTACACTCTGACAATTCAGAACAGGTTAAATTTACATAAAATGACTAAATTTCACAGTTTTACTGCAATTCTTATGGTAGTCTGTCTCTCCTCTAAAGGCGTTCGGATAGCATCTCTCTTACACAGTGGCTGAAACAAATGAACTTAAATCTTCCCAGGTCATCTTTTATTGCCAAAGGCTGCTCTCTCCCCCTCAGTGATACTGGTTATTTTTTAATTTATTTTGAATTTGAAATGGCATTTTGCCCCAGTTGTCCAGCTTTTGGGATTTTGAAGCTCCCTGAATCCCTTTTTTGTGCCTTTGAGTTTTGACATGGTCTTTCCGTATTTTAAATTCGAAGCCCAGCACATTGTGCTATTCCTCATCTCTGAGAAAACTGGTCTCTTTTTGTCAATCCGTAACAATCAATCTGAATGGGTTAACAAACAAGAAAAAGACCAATCTGGGTGTATATTGCTGAGCAATGATATCAATTGGCTTATGATAGCAGAGGGGTGAGGTCACTGGGCTTGTTATCGTTGCACAAAGCTGTGATAAGAAGGCACCAAATGCCTATGCATTTAGCAGTTGTTGACATCTTGGGGAGGGAGTACTGTATCTTCTCCAGTTCAGATAGAACCCTGGCCATTTTCAAAGGACTTTGAAGTACCTCCTGACAATCTCCTTTAGAAGATAACAGATTACAAAGAGAGGAAGGAGTAGGTCTTCCTGAAAATGGTTACAGCAGCACATGTGATTATCTAGTCTGGGTAATCATCGCTCTCAGACAGAGCCAAGGCCCACAAGTGGTTCAATGACCCAAAACAAGGGATGCAAGAGATTAATGCAGAAAATGTAAAGTAATATGGAACTCACTTCTTTGTGCTTAATTAGCATTTGTATATAACATCAGCTTCCTGATTCTGCATTTGTGAATTTATCTAACAACACTGAGAACTGTGGAAAGGAGGCAAGATGGCCCAGGACTAGAAGTGAAGCGAGCTGGATTCTAGTCCCAGCTTTGCCCCTACCTTTATGTGTGACTTCAGGCAAGACAAGTATTTGCTCCATGTCTTAGGCCTGGTCTATGCTAAAAATTTAGATCAACGAAGCTATGACATTCAAGGGTGTGCAACATTCAAATCCCAAGTGTCATCGCTATGCCAGCCTCACCCTCTGCTGTGGATGTGGCTAGGACAATGGAAGCATAGCTACTCTGCTCGGAGAGATGGTGTTCCTACAGCAACGGAAACCCCACTTCCCTCACTGTAGGATGTGTCTACACTTCAGGGTTACAGTGGCATAGGCCCAGTACCACAGCTAAGCCACTTTAATCCCCTTTGTAGGAGAGGGATGATGATAATTCCTTATTGCAGGGAGTGCTATGAGGTTAAATCTTTCAGATTTTCCTCAAGATTTTCAGTGACGTGATTTTGGGTGCCTCAGTTTTTGGAAGACGACTTGAGCTATCTTTACAGGGATCTGGTTTTCTGAAAACCAGGTGTCTTCAGTTTGGTTTCCACAATCACTAGGCACTTCTGAATAACTTGGCTGTAATATTTTAATGTGCTTTAGGATTCTCAGGTGGAAGGTGCTATAGAAGTGCAAAGTACCATGACGTTATCAAAAGTGCCTTATAAAATGACCTCTAAATCATTGTTTAAAAGGTATTTTAATCCTGCTTTGGAAATGGTGAAAGTGTGTTTTGCACAAAATGCATCATTTGCACAGAAATTCAGCACAGATTTTCTTACATCACATCCCATAATAGACCAAATTCTGCTGTCAGTGACACCTTTGAAAATACATTGATTTCAATGGAATCACATGAGGCAGAATTTGGCCCACTATTTAAAAAAATTATAGAGCCAATTTTGTACACCTTGGAATCCAAATGGGCAATCTATGCTCATGATGCTTTCGGTAGCAGTGATATCAAAATGATCTGCGATTCCTCAGAATAATATGATGGCTTAAATAAGAGGCATTTGACAATTAAGATGATGGAAAAATGCCTTGATAATTGTACAAACAAACATAAGCAAACACTCATTGCTTTGGATCAAATCCACATCTTTACGGTTCTTCACCGCACGGATTAGTTGAAATAGTCATTAAAATCCCTTTTAAATGTTATAAAGCAGTTAGAATTAGGACCCCCCCAAAGGCAAGTTTTGCTGGGAAATCTTTCCAGTGTAGACCAGGCTTTCCTTCCCAAAAAACAACCCCACAGATCTGCCACAGTTCAAAGAGAATGACAGCATAACAGCAACTCTCTTATGACTATATACAAAAATGTACTGTACAGTCACTAGCTCTAAAGTTCACAAGGCTTGGAATTTGACATATGCTTTCATGGCAGCATAGTTTTACTTGTGCATATTGTTAGTGGATCAAAGCCCACACTCCTTAGTCAAAATGCCCACTGAAGCCAATGAATGCACAATTACTGTCCCACCCTAATAAATAGGATAAATTATGTCATACAGTTAAAAAAGCTGGCTAAACACTGTAGTCCTTGCTGAATCAAAGCTCCCATTCACTTCATTGACTTCTAAGGAAGTCTTTCCCCAAGTCAGGACAGTGGGGTTTAGCCCCTGGTTGTTAGGTTCCTGTTCATTTTTATCCAACACTTTGTACTCCTGATTCCTCCCTGTGGCACTTCTGCTTCTGATTAATTAGCAATCAGGCTGGGAGCCAAGATAACACAATCTGGTGCTTACAAATCGCTTTGTCACATTGGTAGGACCAGACAGCAGGTTTTCAGGATATCTGGTCCTCAGAATCCCCCTGGTAGAGAGGTTTGGTTGTTTTTTTCTTTTCTTTTTGGTTGGTGTTTTTATTCCCCAAAATAGTCAGAGGATTATATTTGTGCAATCTGATTGAAATTTCTGCTTCAAAGAACATTCAGTTGACTCACTCAAGACTTTGCAGTCAATCTGCATTGACTTTCAAAACTAACACTTGAAAAGGTGAGTGGAAAATAACAGCATAGATAGCACTCATTTAGAAAAGCAGATAATCTCCCTTGTTTGTTCCACCACATGTTAATGGCACAGCATCTGTGACTTTCGCTCAGGAAAGCTGGTACTGGATTTGTCTCCTGTCCAATAGAAAATCCCCTTTAATCTTGTGAAATGCTATCGCTGTACTAAGAAGTATATCATAGCTCTAAGCACTTTATTCATTCCACCTCTATTGTCTCAAATCAGATGTGTTGCCAATTTGCAAATATTTAGCAAGATTAAGGCATTAGGCTTGTGTGAGAGGGATAAGTGCGAGGTAGTAGGAAGGGAAGGAGAGGATATGGGCCTTAGTAAATAAATGTGCTTCCAAACACTTATTATTCACTCTGGTTTGGTTTTGGTTTTTCTCCCCCCTCCCTTGCAACAGTTCGCATGGGCAATCTGATGTCCCCGCCCCATCTAATTGCAGCTAATAAAGATTAGTTGGTGTTTGGTCATTCTTGGCCACATGCTGCCTCCTTAGCTAAGTAAAAACCTCGTTTGTTAGTGATCCAGTAATTGTGCTTGGAGATAGGATTGTTCTATCAGTGGCCAGTTGGATTACAAAGGCCCTGATGTCATTTGCCATTTGTTTGCTCTTCTAAACAAACAGCAGGGGTTGCTCATTTAAACAATCAGGTGAGTTTAGGAGAAACCGATGAACAGCAATGAAAAACAAAGATTCTGGCCTGGAGTCAGATCACTTGGCTAACATAAGTGCACTGAAATGGTAGATGTGACCTGGCAATGAATGATACTCCATAACGATTTTATTGTGTGCTAGAGAGGGACAGCTTTTGCTAATTTGGGGTCAACATTTGCAGTCAGTTACACTGCTGTAAATTGAGTTACTCTGGATTTACACCATTGTAACTGAATTTGGCTCATTATCTATTAAGCGTCCAACTGGCTTGAAGGGTCAGACAAAATGTCTCATGAGCAGAACTGTCTTTGCTTTTCGCTTTAACACTTCTACTATGTTTTCCATACACCAAAAGCAATAGTGTTCTTTCAGTATGAATGGCTGACTAAGGGGGAAAGCAAAATGAACAAAGGTAAAAATAAATATAAGAAGCTGTCTCCTTATTGAGAGTGCACCTCCGCTGTTACTTTCTTCATCAGCTCTGACTCTGCAGGAACAAGGCCTGGAAATTGAAAGGTGCAGTAAAAAATAAACAATAATAACTGGGTCATAGTTACATATCTGATGGGTGTAGAATATGGAAAGTAGCTGTCGGTTATCAAGGTGGAGTTTTTATGTTGCAAGGGGTAGTTCATATTTGTAATCTATATGAAGGTGAGTATTGTCTCAACGTTATCTTCATCTAATCTGTGGTGAAGCAAGCTGGGGAAGCTTCTGGGACATTTGTTTAAAGAGGAAGTGCAAAGCAAAACTGAAAAGAGAATTGAGCCCAGATTTCATTAATGAATATGCTCACAAACAAGGCTCGGTGTGTTTTGGGGGCTGCAAGGCATTCAACACACACAAATTTGAACTGACCTTTTTGATTTATTTACCCTCAGAATGTGATACCACAACTACCAGAGATCTCACTGCAGTACGTATTACAGTGGTTGTCATTACAAAGTCAACATTTATATACCGTACCTATGATCGTTGTTTATTATTCTAAAAATAGGGGTAAAATCCGGTATCTCAGATATCACTGTGTGTTAAATGTTTGCCAGTTCTGACTTTTTAATGACAATCACTATATCAGTGCTGCCTCATAATGATACATGCTGGAATATGTTTGGTGAGCCAGGAAATGCCCAGAGGGTTTCAGCGGGGATATACATACATACAATTTTAACATTTATACATGTGTTTACATGTATATATGTGTGTATGTTGGTGTTTATGTTCTGAATGCTTGCCAGAACTTAGTTAATGGGAACATCTACACATGAATCTGAGCTTAGTTTCCATTTTTGCTTTGCCACTATCCTTTAATAGAACTAGTGACTTGGGATATGACAGGTGCTTTAAACACCATTGCGACTAGCAGTTTAGCATAGTTTCCCTAACATGTGACTGGGCAGGGACTGATTTCTGAAAACCATTCTATCCAAATCATGCAATAGGCTAAGCTTTCCAGGGAAGACAAAGCCTACATAGTTTATGGCAGGGGCAGGCAAACTTTATGGCCTGAGGGCCCTATCGGGTTTTGTAAATTGTATGGAGGGCCAGTTAGGGGAGGGAGTCATGGCCTGCCCCCACCTCCTATCTGCCCCCCCCCGGGACTCCTGCCCCATCCACCTCCCCATTCCCTGATGCCCCCCCACCCCGGGACCCCTGCCCCATCCACACACTCCCACTCCCTGTCTCCTTACCAGCCCTGGACCCCCCTACCCCATCCACCCTCCTCTCATTCCTGACCTCCCCCCTGGCACCCCTGCCACATCCAACCACCCCTTCTCCATGTTCCCTGACCTCCCCCAAAACCCCTGCCCCTGATTGCCCCCTGCCGCCCCATCCAACCCCCGCTCTCTTTCTTGACTGCCCCCCTGGGACCTCTGCCCCCATTCAACCCCCTGTTTAGCCCCTGACTGCCCTGCGCCCTATCCACACTCCCACCCCCTGGCCACCACCCCGAACTCCCCTGCCCTCTATCCAACCCCCCCTGCTCCATGCCCCCTTACTGCACTGCCTGGAGCACCAGTGCCTGGTGGCGCTACAGCCGCATCACCACTGGAGCTGGGCCACACCGCCACCGCCACCACCATGAGGCACAGAGCATCACGTTAGGCCAGGCTCTGCAGCTGTGCTGCCCCAGGAGATCACAGCCCCGCTGCCCAGAGCATTGTGCCGGCGGCGGAGCAAGTGAGCTGAGACTGTGGGGGAGGGGCTGGGGGTAGCCTCCTGGGCCACGAGCTTGGGGGCCAGGCAGGACAGGCCAGAGGTGGCCCGCGGGCTGTAGTTTGCTCACCTCTGGTTTATGGTATGATTTTGGTTTCAGAAAACAAAATCCCCATTACAGCCGGTTAGAGAAATAATGCTCATCTCCTGTTAGACAATTGTGTATGTACTGGACCTTAAGCATGTAAAAAATAATACCACAGGAATATTCTATGTCCTGGCTGAATTCTACTCTTTCCCGATTCTCTTTAGCTTCTTTCAAAAGATTAGATCTATTATACAGATGGCTATCAATAATAAATAATGTTTAGCACACAGAGCGACTTACAAGACATTCTCCGGAAAGTTATCTGTATTAAGATAACAATCAGAAAAGCACGTAGTAATTACAGTCTATTCCAGAATTTCAGATGAATGAATAAAGCTGTAGCGGAGCACTCTGGGTCTGTATTTACATTTTTGGCCAATGTCACTCTGGATACTGCTGGCTCCTAGGGATTCAGAGTATTTGTTACATATTTATATTTCACCTGCCTTTTGCATTTTGATTGTCTGGCTTGTTGGTGTTCAAACTCAAGATGTGGAAAACAGAAACTTGCTTGTTTCACACTAGATTATGATTTAACTTTCTCAGGATTGGTTTGGACAGTTTTATGCCAGCTGAATTTCACCTAAGATTTTGGGTCTGAACAAACCTGAAAAAGTAAAACTCCAAATTGAGGGACAGGCAGTGTAAAGTCAATTACTTTCCAAAAGAAGATTTGCATAATCTGGATTAGATGCAGGCAGTGACATAATACTGGCTAGAAATACATTTTATAGAGAAGCTGTACCACTTTTTTAGCTTGCAGGCCATTTCTCTATTACCACGTTGTAGGAAGATACTCCATTGTGTCACCGCAGAAGAAATCTTACAGCATTCCCAATCTGCCACCTGAGAGTGTCATTTTTGATGGCGTATAGACATGTCTATTCAATTCCTCCTTAATTCTGCACCGAGAAATGTCATAAATGTCCTGAAAATAATTTGGAGCTAATGTAAATGAGTCTGCTTCTTAGTTCAAAGTGTCAGTGTGCAGGGGATTTGAACATTCACCACACTGCACTCCTGCCAGGCTCCACAAAGAAAATGTACTAGAGATGCCAATAATCCCTGTGCTAGTCTCACATACATCATATGGTTCTGCAAAAAGATTCATCCATTCTAGACTTCACTGTGTGCCAAGATCAGTGAAGCACTCTGATTCACTAACAAGCCCTCTTCATAAATTCTGCCTTCTGGAATTGACAAAGGTGACTCATCACCTCCTTGGAAAACCACTCTAGCTTTTCCTCCTGTTGGAAAGAAAAAACCTTCCTATTGTGACCAGATAGAAAATGTAGAATAAATGCAGTGTACCTTCCAGAAGAACAAACTAGCAGCCTGGTCCTGCTAAATTCGGTGTACCCTCAACTCCTGTAGCACTGAGGGTGTTTAGCTCCAGCTGATTCACCACCTGACAGGCATGGGTCCTAAAAAGCTTATGCTATTGCCTCACCTGGGAACCTAGAGGCCATATAAATCCATTCACTACAGACTCATCATTCACCTACTCACTCCCACAACCCTCTCTCCTTTACTCCTTTCTCTGCCTCCTTTCTTCTATTCCTACTTAACGTGTTTGTTTTGAGATGTGAATTTTGTCGGGATGGGCCCCAGCGAAAGCTCTAGGTCTTAAAAACATCCCTTAACTTTGGAAGAGTTTGGATTCAAATCCAAACATCGAAGCTTGGGACCATTTCTAGAGTTTTGCCATATCTGTGCTCTTTCCCAAAGTTACTGTTGTTTTCATGTAACATGTGGGTTCCACATTTAATTAGTGAGGGGTTTCTTTTCTTTTCTTGTTGTTGTTTTTGACTATTTTTCAAATAAAATATTTCTTAAAATCCCATTGCAATCAGGTGTTTAACCTGAGCTGCTCTTTTGTTTTACTCTCTTACCGGGGACCAAATTTTGCCAGCCATTACACCTGTGCAACCACAGTGGAGTCCTGCTCTGGGACTAGAGTCTATGCTATTCTCATATCTGTAAAATATAACCCTTTCCTTGGTATCCACCAAATAACAAAAATCAATGGCAAAAATTCTTCTTGCCCCCATGGAACACAAAAGCGAAGGAATGGCCCACTTAGCACCAATGTTTTCCACTCACCCTATTACTATCGTTTCCTGAAGGGAAGTTTATATTAAAGCCTAATCTTCAATCTAACCTTGAAGCTGAATTCAGCAAAAAGGTACATCATGATAGTCCTCTATATTCTTTTTAGTGATATGCAGCATTATTGTGATAAGATCCTGCTTTAATTCAAATTCATTCTACCGAGTGAGACAATAGAAGTGTTTTTTCAAGCTTTCCCTAGACGAATGTACTTTGCCAGACAGGGAAGAGTTGGGAGAAAGTTTTACATCTAAACTACATTACAAAGGACACACTGCCCTTCTGCTATTCTGCATCACAGTTCTGAGCGTTGTCAGGGCCCTAACTCTCCCCTATTGATAGTAGTCATACTTATTGTTAGTAAGCATGCACTGACCAGCTCCTCTTTGAGGTAGGTAGATGTTATATCCATTTTATTAAGCTGTGAATGGCTGAAGTGTCAGACTTGGAAATGTATCCCCAGCTAGAGTCTGAAATCCCAGTTCCCTGTGCTAGCAACAGGAAGCAGCATGGCCTAGTGGGTAGAGCACCGGACTGGGACTTGGGACCCTTTGTTCTATTTCCAGTTCTGCTGCTGGCCATCTTCGGGCAGGTTACTGCACCTGGTTGTGGCTCAGTTTACATGTCTGTACCATGGGCATAACAAGACCTTTGTAATGAGCTTTGAGCACTAGGGATGAAAATTGGTCCTATTATCATTACAACAGCTAGACTAGTCAGGTGTGTCAGGAAGAGATGCTGCATATCAGGTAGGGGGCTCTCTGAGTCAGTACTCAATTGCCCAGCATGGCTAGTGGGCACTGGACTGTGGGAGTTGGTAATTACATGCTACCTGCCTACATTCACTATACTGTTGTAGGAGGACACGCTATTATTCGATCACTTTTCTGTCTTCGCAACACTATTGCTGTTGTATAGTGTTGCTGTGTGTCGTGAAACACCTACACGGTCCCACCATAGAGGCAGATGAAGTGAATGAGCACTTGGGGATCCTTTTGGATGAAAGCTGGTGGGGCTATGTTATTTTTTATTAGAGTTTTAAGACAGAAAGTGAAGAGCCCTCCAGCCAATTGAATCCACTGAGCAGGGTTATGCAAGGCCATACAGAACTCAAAGCACCAAGGATCCAGGGCCACCCGTGGGGGCGGCAAGTGGGGCAATTTGCCCCGGGCCCCTCAGGGGCCCCCACAAGAGTTTTTCAGGGCCCCTGGAGCGGGGTCCTTCACTCGCTCCGGGGGCCCCGGAAAACTCTCGTGGGGCCTGGGCCCCCAGAGCTTCTTCTGCTCTGGGTCTTCGGCGGCAATTCGGCAGCGGGGGTGGGGGGGGAGGCTTCCGCCCTGGGACCCGCTGCCGAAGTGCCCACTTGTTTCAATTCAGCGGCGGGAAGACCCCAGACCCCCTGAATCCTCTGGGTGGTCCTGCAAGGATCAGCTTAGGCCTGGGTTCTCTTCTGTTAGTAAAGATTGGCCCAGGGTTTGCTAAGCTGCTCTGATGTTATTCATACAGCTCCCCTTGCCTCCAGCCCCTTCTCTCACTACTACATCCTTCCCGCCACACTCAGCTTCCTCCCCAATTCCAAACAGACCTCGCTTCACCCCAGACTGGGAGGACCCTCTTCCTTACCTTTTGTTGTCTATGGGAACTGATGAGAGCCTGTTCCTTGTTTTGTTTCATTCTCCTGGGGCTGGTTGCTCCCTATAACAATTCCTCTGGCTTTTCAGTGATGTCAGGTGGCTGACACCCCCGCCCCCCATCTTCTCTTTGGCTTTTACTGCTTTTTATCTATTTGTATTTAGATACCACAATGCTGGGTGCCTTAGACAACACCACAGATATAATGTGAATGCCCATTATAGGCACCAACTCCTCAAGTCAATAAAAGGTCTCTGGTGGTAGCAGGAATATTCTGCCTCATTCTATTCCCCACAGGTCAGTGGAAGAAGGGAAAAGCCTGTTCTTGGGTCCTGATGACAACTACAAACCTCAGCCCAATATTAAGGTAAACAATATAGTTTTCTAGCAACCATCTGTTATACCCCATAATTCCTTGTGCAGAGTGGTTAGGGAACCCCAGGAATCTCTGCCCGTGAGCCCACATGTGAATGAGGTGTTTGTGAAAACGGAAGTGGCTTCTTTTCCCTGCCAGCCTATGAGGGGTGATTGTTTCTGACTTCCTCCCAACCACCCTGAAGACCCTTTATGGACCGAGGGAAATAATGACCCATACTGGGCATCTTCTTAAAGACCCTACTGCAGAAAATGGCTACCTGGAGACCCCGGGAAGGTGGCTGAGGAAGCCACCCAGCCACAATATGGTGGAGTGAGAGAGACAACAGGCCACCAGTTCTTCTTATGGACAACATAAAGAGGTGATGAAGGTGTCCCTGTGATCTGGGGGCATCTGCAGGGGAAGTGATGTCAATGTATGGAGGTAAAAGGGCCTCTTCTTGAGGTTTGTGCCTTGTAGAATTCACACCTCCAAGCTAACCTGCTAGCTTCTGGCACCCCCTGTGAATTGACCTGAGGAGGATTCAGTTTGCAAACCACCGGCAAGCCTCAGACTGCAGGGTTCTCACAGCTCTGCCCCAAACTCCTCCTCTCTGCCCACCTTTATTTCCCTATTTCCTCCTTCAACTTTCAACAGGCCTCCTCCATCCTTCTGTCTCTCTCTATTGTCCTCCATCAGGTTGACACACTGAAAGGCCGGCTACAATCTCAGATGGGTAGCTTGCCTCACATGGGGGAGAAAGGATATAGAGAGGGATGATTCAGGGAACCTGGTGGAAATCACAGAGCAGGAGAAAAATGAGAGGGTATCTGGAATGAGGGAAAGGGTGCAGTGCCAGGACAGTGTTCAGGGATCAGAGCTGAAGGGAACAAACCTTAAAGTATCCTGATGACTGTAGCTGAGTTTTCACTCAGCAGCCATCCACATTTTTAAAGGTTTTAAAAAGTGGTGTGAATTAACAGTCTGAGAGCCAGGAAGTTCTTTATTCACAGAGTAGGTGCTGCGTGAGCGGCAGCAGCGCAAGCCACTTAACCCTACCCGTACAGTGTACTTTGGCCCTGAACCAGAGGGACGACCGCTAGGGTGAGGTGGGATGGCAGCAGTGTTCCCATTCCCAGTCAATTCATTAGCCTCTGCTGAGATTGCTAACAAAGAATGGCACTTTGTGGTGGTGTCTGGGGGTTTCTGCAATGTAGATACTGACCCATTGGGAGCTGGACTGAGGCTGCCATCTCAATTCACATAGGTCACTGAACAGCCCTGGATGGGAAGAACAGTCAGTTACCACTGACTGGCGTTTTGTTCTGACCAGAGACCTAGATGTGAAAGGCTTCTCTTCTATTCTTTACAAACCCTCTGATCTAGCTATTTTCCCTCCCATGTTTTTCATGCTTTATCTGAATCTTTGAACTAACTGAGGTTTTGCCTATCATGAGTCAAAACTTGCTCACAGTTTCCAAAACTGGGCTCCCGATCTGCAGTACTCTTTCAGCTTTTTCACTTTAGTGCATTTGTAAGGGGGGTGAGATCCCAGGGAAATGGGTGTGGTAAATGAACCTGAAGAGACAGAAAATGCTGCCCTTTGCAGCAGGTTGGCCACCCTGGGAATCAGGAACAGAAACGCTAAATGCAATGCTGAAAACCCCACCAAACAACCCGGTTTCACAGTTAGTACTTGTAGTGAAGTGCCTCTGTTTGCACTTTCTGAACTGTCAAGAATTCTGTGCTGAGCAAAAATGGGGGCAGCTAGAATATCAGCATTGGAAGGGACCTTAAGAGGTCATCTAGTCCAACTCCCTGCTCAGAGCCAGACAGATTTTTGCTTGTCAGAGCCAGACACATCTGCCCCAGACAGATTTTTACCTTAATCCCTAAATGGTCACCTTAAGAATTGAACTCACAACCCTGGGTTTACCAGCCCAATACTTAAATGACTGAGCTATTCCTCCCCTTGCTTTTAAGGTGTAGAGAAAGAGCCACTTTCAGGACATTTGGTTTCCATTGCCCAGGTATCCACGTCCTGCTCCTGCTGAATCAGGCAGCTGCTGTTGGAGTGGAGTGAGAGTGCAAGGGCTGATCCCCTTGGGGAAACATTTATACTGGGAAGGTCAAAAGAATCTAAGAGGATGTTTTGTGAGAGTCGAGCAATGATGGGGCTCAGGTCCTCCTCCTGCTGAAGGGAAAAGGCAGTTGGCACTATCCAGCCATATTGCCCAGGTTTGAGAGGAAGATGTTGGTATTTAGTGCAATCCTGATTTATCAAACTCCAGAACTTCTGGGTAACTGAAGTTTGTTCCATAGGGTTACAGAGAATCTTGTTGATACCAGCCAGCATTGCTCCCTCATTGTACTCTGGGTTCCCCAAGCCTGCTTGCCCCTACTGCCTGATGGCTTTGTAATCCTGCACATTTCAAGGAGGAAGCCATCAGGCCTAGAGAGTAGGGCCCTAGTCTAGGGCTCAGGAGATTTGTGGTCAAGTCCTGAAACAGCCACATGTTTCCTGGTGGCAAATAACAGTTTTTCTGGGCCTTAGTTCCTCCCCTGTAAAAGAAGGATAAAAGCATTTCCCTACTTCCCTGGGGTGTGGTGAGGACAAATACATTAGAGAGTGGGAGGGGCTCAGATTTAAAATTTTTATTAAAGTTAATGTTTAAAATTAAATATACACAAGTTAAGAGGGAAGGTACTGTACATCTGGGGTCAGGCTCGAGTCATTAGAGGTATCGGTTGCAAGGATGAAGAGATACATACATATCACATAACCAGCATAGACCCAGATTGGGGTACAAGAGTTTTTAAATGTCAGTGGATAAGTGGGCTCGGGTACAACACCCATGGACTGTATAAGGAGTCCAAGTCAGTTTCGGTGTAGCAAATAAGTACATGGGTGGGGTGCGACCCTTGGTTCGTCAGGGAAGGAAGTGGATTTTTTCCCTGGTCGGCGGTCTCAGTTACTCAATGTGGTATTGACGGTGTCCTGTGGTGTCCCGTGATGTGTTCCGTATAAATGTCTCTGGACCAGTGAGGAGGGCCATATAACTACATAGATAGATACATCATGATCCCTTCAAAGCTGGCTGGCTCTAACAAAGCTGCTGAGCCCACAGCAATGTGAAGAGAGAATTTGCCAACTGCCATCCTCTAAAGAGGGGAGTACTGGCTCTGTAGGCTTTGAAATCTGGGCCTAGTGGACCCTGAAAGCTGACTGTCAAGTCTGCTGGGCCGTCTCCTCCAGTTTTCTGAAGGTTTTGGGTGCTCCATATGACCATGGAAAAATCCAGATTTCACTGTATAACTTTCCCTTCAAAGATCCCCATCACAATGACACTTGAGGGGTGAGTAGAGCTCCCTTCCAGTAACACACTGGAGACACACCCTCCAGATGCCTCTCTGCGACTTAGGCACAACCGAAAAAGAGACCAGATTTTAGACTGAGCACAGCACATGGGTGAGGCCTTTCAGAGTTTAGTCAATGTTGGGTGAATATTCCTATAGTGGAGACATAATTTATAAAGCCCATAGTTTAGGTTCCTCTCGGCTGTGTCTCAGTGCCTTGCCTTAAGGGCTGTGCAGTAGCCTGAGTCATAACGTGTGCCAAGCTATCACCACTGCTCTTACTTTGGCCAAAGGGATAACTACAGAGACTTGGGTGTGGTCTCTTCCTATGCTGCAATGGGATCCCGTCTCCTAAGAGCTGATCATGTCGCCTCTACGGTTTTCCCAACCCTGGGATTATAATAGATTTTCAAATAAAATAACAGATAGATACGCCTAGTCATTATGATGTTCTCGAAATGCAGAAAACAGCAAAGCAAGAAAGAACTGAAGTCGGCGTCTCCATGGGAGAAAGCACACTGTGTATGGCTCATCTAACAGTCTGCACTGAGTCAAAATCTGCCTACCTCTGCAGACAGTGGTGTCCCTGAGTGATTTAAACAGACAGTAGGCAGAAAACAACAGTGTGATGGTTACATTGCTCAACACACCCTAGGGAGCAAAAGACCAGATCTCAGGCCTTTCATTGTGCCAGCACTAACCGCAGAGTCACAGGAGGTTTTTGTTATTAAAGAAAATAAATTTAGGTAAGTTGGGCACATAGTCTCCCGTGGGCTGTTGAGGCTGATTGATTGGACCACAACTGATACCGAGTGAGTACAGAGTGTGTGGGCTCACTGACCTATTGCCTCTTTTATGTTCGTGTTTCTCATTTTCCCTGCTCCCTTTGTTTTCTTTAATATAAGAGGAGACTAAAGCAAAGGTGAACTCTGTGAACTGCAAACAATGGAAGCTCAGGGCTTCCTGAATCAAGATGTCCAGGGACAGCACAATGTGCACTTTGTGCTGGCTGGTTCAGTTTCTCCTGAGCAAAGTTCCTCATCTGACGTCTTAGTTGTTGCACAGCGTGAAAGAGAACGAAAGTCGTTCTTCAGCCATTCCAGCATTTTGAGAAGAATGGCTGTGTGACGGGAAAATAGAAAGGAAGTCCTGGATAATAAACTGTAGACGACAGAGCAACAGAGGGGAATTTAATTACTGTCAATAGGAAAGAGAAAAGAAAGAAGATAAGGCCACTTAGGACCATATTTTGCCCTCAGATAGTTGAGTGGGGTTCCCCTTGATGTTATGGATGGAAAAAAAAACCTCACAGTGAAACCAGCAGGGAGATTTACAGTTCTGTGAGAAGCTGAGGAGGATCAAGAGAGCAGGTAAAAGAGGATCCAGGAGCACAGCCCCGATGTATTACTGAGCAAACCCTAGACACAAGAGGGAGCGCGAGGCCTTGTCTACACTAGAAAGGGTCTGCTGCTATAGCTGTATCAGTAGAGCTGTACTGGCAAACCCTCCTCATGGAGACGCAGCTTATACCAACAAAAGAGTTCTTTTGGCCATTTAGCTTATACCAGCTCCCTGCACAAAATAAGCGATACCAGCATAACAGCAACTACACTGGGGGTTTTTGCTGGCCTGCCTATAGCAGATAGGTGGGTGGGTTTTTCCCCCACTCCTAACCAACATAGCTATCTCAGCAAAACTTTTACATGTAGACCAGGCCTTATTGTTGAACTACCTACATCAGCAAAAAAGTAGCATTTCATCTCCATTGCTGCTGACTTGGGCTCTGGCTTAGGGAAGGCGACTCCGTTCCCTTCTCAGAAGCAGAACCTGTCTTGAGGGCTTGTCTACCCTTCAGTTTTGCACTTTCACTATGGCAGCATCATTGAAGTGGCAAACCCCCTACCCCCAAAGCAGCTACAGTTATATGGGTCTACAAGTACTTACAGTGATATCGCTTATTTGGGTTCAGGTATTTGGGTTCAGCTTATTTGAAATAAACTGTACTGCTATAAGGCACTTTTACACTGATATAACTGGATCAACATTCGGGCTTTTAGGGGCATAGCTATGTCAGCAAAAATCACTCCCTTTATATGGGTAAAACTTGAAAAAACTGGGGGCTGTGCAAACTGATCTGCCACAGGTGGTGTCCTTGTGGCCCGAGGAAGAGGAAGATGCTGGAAGAGGCGAGTGTGATAGAATCTGCTAGGTAGAGGTAGTACCTCATGGTGAAGGTGGTAGGAGAGGGGACTGCAGATCCCTGCTCTAACTGCAATATCTCACACCTGAAAACCAAGGCATCAGTGTAGTGGCTAGAAGGACAGACAGAACTGTGAGGTGGGAGAATTGAACTTCATGGACAAGGCTCACAAGGAGGGAAGGAGTGTATCCAGGAGTTAGGGTACAGGAAGCAATTGAAATAAGCAGAAAAGCATTGGAAAAGAGGACATACAAGACCAAAAAGCAAGACAATGGAAATCTGGGTAACTGAGAAGTATTGCATATTAACCCCTGGGAATAACTGTAACATCATTAGCGTAACTGTGAGCCGAGGGAGACAATACCGTACTGAAATCTAGAAATCAGAGAGAATGAAAGGGGGGAGGTGGACTGTGCTGTGTGTAATAGATGGTTAGGAGACAATAAGAATGGGTGGGGTAGAGCTACTCTGCATCAAGAAGAAAGCTAATAAAATGAAGCAAGGCACCAGGAATTCGCTATGGCCTGCCTGATCAAGAGGGTAACAGGAATGGACAGAACCGTGTGAAGTACAAACATGGGCAGTATAAAAATAGCTACTGGAGTCAGTAGGCACTATCCGCTGCCTTACAGAACTCTGACCCATGACACAAAGCTTGGTCTCTTCCCATCACTCTATGTGCCACAGCCTTTATCGCAGGAAATGTGTTTGTACAGGGAGGTTTTAGCTACCTTGATAAGAACTGAGGCATGCGCACCATAAAGAAAAACTCTGGACTTAGCTGAGGGTAGCTTCATCATGTACATTATGTCGAGGAGAGAATATAGTGCCTTCCCCCGCATTGTCCCCTTGACTTCTGCCATTGCAGGGGTTCTCATGTGGGGGGATATCTCCTGGAGGTCATGGGGTGCGGAGGGGTTGCATTTCTATAGCATCATCACCTCCACCTCCTTGCAATCCAGCAGATGCCCCTCTGTTTAATCTCTGTGGGGTTCTGGCTCTGCAGGGTTTGGGGGTGGGGCTGGGTTGGAGCGGAAGAAACAGCTCCCCTGGCACTCTTCCCTTGCTAAGCAATGGCTGTCTGTGCCTAAGTGAATGCTGCTTTCAGCAGCATCAGCTCGTGCTCTGTGACTGGCCCTTGTAGAAAGCTTTATATTCCCCTTGCATCAGTGCCATCTGCTCAGTGGCAGCCTGAGTCTGACAGGAGTGAGCCATAGGAGAAGGGGCCAGAGGAGCTGTGCTGGGCCATTTTCAGGAATGGGGGTTCCCTTGTCGGTAGATCCCAAGAATCTTCAGGGCCAGGAGCCATTCCCCCTGCTCCCAAGCCACTTCGCCCCCAGTCCCCTTCCAGAGGATAATTTACAGGGAACTCTGGAGTATGCTGCCCCCCTGTTTTCCTCCCTTGGGTACTCCTAGCATGTCTTCACTTAGGGCAAGAGTCCCCTCTCCAAACCATAATGTCCATTGCCATGAGTGGGAACATCATGTGTGCTAGGAGCCTAGAACACACAACAGAAATCCACGCCGGACTCAGAGGGGGGCATTTTGTCCCCTGAATAGCACAGAAGATGTGACTGAAGGTAGAGGCAGCAACAGTCACTATAAATGTCACTGGGTATGTAAGTAGCATGAAAGTGAGACAAAAAATGGAAAGTAAATGAAGGATGGTGAATTTCAGCGGAACAAATGTTGGAACACAGGGGCAATCAAAGGTTATGAAACAGCAGAAGGCATGTGACACCCATGAACGGGTTAATTCTATAAATCTAGTAACTCTGATATCTCCCTTGGGTGATGGTCAGCCACTGAGATTCCCTGATGATGTAATGCTTATAACTTGGCATCTTGCTGAAGACGCTTGGGGTGAGGGTGGGGGGTCATCAAAGCCTGAGCTGAAACTTCAGAGCTCTGGCTGCGCAGCTATTTTGAGAACTCTAGCATGAGCCCCACTAATCTGAGTCTTTCGACCCAGCCTGAAGGCTCACCCCCATGGGCTCCAAACACTGTGTAGATAGACATACCCACCCCTTCTGTGGCTCAGGGACAGAGATGTACATGCAACGCACACTGAGCAGCAGATTCCACAAACACAGCCAGCAGGGCCATAGAATAGAAAAGGGAAAGAATTCAAAGATGACTCCGTGTGTGCTCAGCAGATGACCCTTGTACACCATCTACAATCAAGAGTAAGGAAGGGGTGTATGTGGGTGAAGCCTGGTATAAAACATCTGGCAATAGACTAGAGGAGACCTGGAGAGATTACAAAATGCAGAGCAAGCTTTTTAAAGTGTGCTAAGAAAAGTCAAGGTGGAGAATCAAAGGAAGATTGCCCAAGAGGTTAAGACTGACATAGAATTAAGTCCCCCTCTCCCCACTCCCCAATGTACATAACTGCCTGGAAAAAAGCCGTGGATAAAATTTTCCAGAGCATCTAAGTGCATAAGTCACTTCTGAAAATGGGACTTATGAGCCTAAGTCTCATTGAAAGTCAATGGGGTTCAGGACCCTAAGTACCTAGCTTATTCTGAAACAGAGACTTGGATGCTTTTGAAAAGATTCCCGTTTCTACACTAAGGAATTGAATCATTGGTAATTGAGCCAATTGGACTGCACACTGGCAGACACCGAGGTAAGCACTGCCCCCAAAAATCTGCCTAGCAAGAAAAAGACAAAGCCAATAAAATTTTAGGACGCTTAACTAGAAGCACTGAATATAGGTCAGAGGAAACCACACTGGCAGCGCACAAAGGCTGGCTGAGGATACATTTGGAATACATGCATAGTTTTGGTATTATAAAAAGATGCAAGTCAAGTGGATAAAAAACAGCAGACTACAATTAGAATTCTACAGGATAATCTTACGGGCAGATCCTTTTATTCCAGGCAATGTACCTCATGAACCTCTTGGTCAAACGACCTCAGATTCGAACCACTAACCCTACCCTGGGCCCTGATGAGGGTTAGCAATTTCCAAGACATTCCGCGTATGCAGATGGATTTTAGAGAAATGTGGTGACATGGAAGTCACCCCAGCATGCTTCCTTCCTATCTAGTGTGGCACTGCAGGCAAGCCCTGCCTCAGTTTCCCTTTCAGGAAGCCAGTAACTCCACTTCAGGCCCTCTTAACTCAATAATAACCGTAGCCCATAAAAGTTCCAAATAAACACACTGTGCTTCTGGCTTTGGGGTTCCTCTGAAGCCTGCCCTCTGAGCTCTGTTCCCAGTTCCTTCAGTCTGTCCTTATGGTAGGAGCCTCTGGCCTTCTCTTGGCGCTGAGGTAATTCAGGCAATTTATTTATTTTATTTTATTATTTATTATTATCCCTCTCCTTAAACTAGGAGTCCCCAGGTTAGAGGAGGCTGAGGAAAGCAAGGAGGATATATATGGGTTGAGAGGAGGAACAAGGGGATGTGAAGACAAAGGGAAGACTTAAAGATTTGGTTCTGTTTCAGAAAGGCATACCCATGTGGATGGAGGGATGGATGGGGGCTAATTGCAACCAAACTTCTGTGCACTGTGAGATTCACTTGTTACCATTATTGCTTTAGAAAGAAGTTAGACAAGGATTCAGAGGAAATCAGTCAGTGTCTCACCACTGGTTTCTGGTACAGTATAAATGGTATATGGTGGTGTTTAATGGTGGCAATGGAACCAGATATAATTCTTGGTCTCTTTTCTACTTTGGTCTTTTTTTTCTCCTAAGAGAAACCCCAGAACAGTAAGAATTTATTTCATAAGAGGTTGTTATTCTTCATGTGAAACCTTAATGACTTAGAAAAGTTCAAAACCAGACATTTATCAAGTGGAGTATTAAGATCAGTTTGAAACTCTGCTTAAATGCTGCCTGCATTATCCTGTCAGTGAAGCTTCTTTAAACCCCATTTCCACATCAAAGCTTCACACTGCAGTACATATTTTTATGATTACCTACAGTGGCAGCTGACAACAGCGGTTTCCATAGGGCGAGCACCTTGTCCATCCAGAAAGATATGTTTTTAACACCAGCTGAAAAACATGCTTTGAAAGAGCAGTGTGATTGAGTGGCAAGGGCACTGAACTGGGAGCCCTGAGTTCGGCTCGTGACTCTGCCGCTAACCTGCTGTGTGGCAAATCGCTTCACCTCTCTGTGCCTGTTTTCCCTCCCATCCTTCATCTGTCTTCTCTGGTTCGACTGCAAACCCTCGGGGGCTCTTGCTCTGTGTTTTTACAATGTCTAGCACAAAGGGGACCTGGGACCGTGATATAATAATAGCTGGGTATTACTGACCATGTCAAATTAGACCATGCTTTCAAAACAGTGAAAAAAAGGAATGGCACCGCTTCCTTTCCATGCTGTTTCCTACACTCCTTTTAGCTCCCCATCCCCCACCCCCTGTTCTGTCCAAATACATCCCTGCAGACTCTGCTGCTGTTGCCATTCCTATGGCACTCCTTAGTGCTGAGACGCTGTTTCTCCCCCAGCCACTCTGCTCCCTCCCTTCCCTTCGGCTGCTGCTGCGTGAAGTGGAGGAGGAGTGGGGAAGCCAAGAGTCTCTCAAACCCCCAGGGGTGGGGAGGCCCGGGGGAGTTTTTTCGCCCCCTCGTCCCCATCCATGAAGCCCCAGGAGAGGGGCAGTTAGGAGAAGAAGAGTTGCAGAGTCAGCGGGGAGCCGGAGGACGGAGGGCATCCCAAGCACTCCAGGTAGGCTGGCCGATGAGAGTGTTGCCCACTCCATGTGCTGAGAGGGGAAAAAGCCCCATTTCACATGGAGCAGCTCTGATTGGCTGCCTGTCCTCAAAAAGTGAAGTGGGGAAGGGCAGCCAATTGGAAGGGTTTTCTCCACAGACTGACAGGTTTGCCCGTAGAGCCAGAGGAGGATCTGAAAACTGCAGCCCACAGGGAAGACCCATAGAGTTGGCAGCTGGTGTCCCTGTGGTTGGACCCAGACATAGAAGATTGTGCAATATTTGGTTATTGTCCTACCCCATTATATTTATTTTTGCTCACCTCTGCCATGCCACTTTCTGGTTCATACCAAATCAGAGATGTGTTTGAACCAAGGCCTAGGTCTCAACATCTCCAAAGCATTTGAGTTGTTGTGACAGAGTGCTGAGAGACAGAGCTTGAGCCAGCACTCTAGTCACTGTTAGCACCAAGTGCGTTCCCTGGAGAAGGCCTAATTGGTCAGGGTGTGCCTGATTACCTGGCCAGACTGGGGTTAGGAAGTCAATGATCTAATTAGCCCATTAACGGGTTTAAAAAGAACAGAGGAAGGAAATGCTTGAAGAGGAAGGAGGCAGAGAGAGAAGGCTAGGAATCCTGACAAGGAGTGTTCCTTGAGTAGAGATACCTCAAACCCACCCTGCCTGGGAGAATGGGCCAGAAAGCTGGAAAACAGTGCAAAGGTGTGGATGTGGTGATATGTATTCTGAGAGGAACTGAGACACTGTAAACAAAATACATGCTGGTGTTCTCAAGTAAGGAGATCCGAGCGGCCTGTTCATGGAAGAGGCAGGGGTACGGTCCGCATGCCCTGTCACAGTTGTTCAGATCCAGATTTGCAATCAAACTTTGTGGCTTGGTACATGCAAGATTCCGTGAGAAATGCTCTTCTTGTGGTATTTCCTGCATGCCTGGGAGCAAGCAGTACTAGAAATCTCATGGCAAAGTTTTTTCTTATTCCATGTAGTTTTGCAGATCCAAGAGGCTCAGATAGGTCATGCAAATATTTTGCATTCTGGATTCTTATCTGAACCAAACCAACCTCTGAAACTTTTGAGGCTCTCTCATTGCTCCTTAAAAATGCCTGGAAGCTATGTTTTCAGAACAACATGGAGCCTGGAGTATTGGTGATTTCAGACAGGCTGTCAGAATGGAGCTTTTCATTTTACTTATTTCTTTGAGATTCAAATGGACAACTTTCAAAACCCCTGGCTTATGGATAGAATATGCCTTGACACTGGCAGACACATCTTTAATATCCAGCAGGTTTTTTGGTTAAACCGTTCTCCTTGATCTGGACAGCCTCAATTCAACCTTGATCAGATACCAAACGAAACTGTCCTGGCCCCTGATGCCAGCACAGTTGAGTCAGGAAATCATCTGAAACCCTGTATTTCGTTTCCGACAACATCATCGCTGGTAATCTCCATGACTCTTATTTGTGGGTGGGTAGGCGGGGGATTATACCTAGATACTTGAATGAGGGATTATTCATTTATAAAGTCAAATTGACATCCACCTTCCAAACATGCTTACAGCACATAAAAAGAGTCGGCGTCGACTCCTATCTTTGGAGATTTACATGAAGCTGCTCTCAGTTACAATTCTCCTCTTGGATGTGAGTTCCCATTGAAATTAAGAGAAACCACATGTGTCTGAGAGCAGGGACTGGTCATGATCCAATGACTGGAAATTAAAACTAGACAAATTCAGACTGAAAATAAGGCACACATTTTTAACAGTGAGAATAATTAACCGCTAGAACAATTTATCCAGAGTTGTTGAGGATTCTCCGTCACTGACAATTTTAAAATCAAGATGGGACGTTTTTCTAAAAGCTCTGCTCTAGGAATGATTGTGGGGAAGTTCTATGTCTGTGCTATACAGGAGGTCAGACTAGATGATCACAATGGTCCCTTCTGGCCTTGGAATCTATGAATCTATGAGGGAGACCCAAATGGGGCAAATTTTTTCCTTGATGTACATTCTATGTAACCCCAATGAGATGTAAGTAAGGGCAGAACTTGGTTTATAGGTTCACATTCAGAGCTGAGTCTATACTGATGTAATTTACACTTTCTTTTGGCCCTCTCAGTATGTTAAATCACACCAGCTTAGACTCAGTTAGATTCCCTTAAGATAGCACCAATATGTAACTTACAGCCTCTTACACATCACCTCTAAATTTGTCTCACTACAGGATAGATGGTTGGAGGAGAATCAGGGGCCTGTCAGAGGTACTGGAGCAGGAAAGGCTATCCTGAGCTGGGTAGACATTAAGGAGGGTTAAGAATTAACTGTCCAAATACTCTGCTGGTATAAATTGGCACAGCAGCATTGATTTCAATGGAGCTGCGCTGATTTACTGCAGTGAAGAATTTGATGCAACGTCTTTTATATGACTGTAACAAGCAGTGAGAGTAACCTCTCTTGGGGGATCGCGCTGTTTGTTTTGGTCCTTTTGACCTGTTCAGTTGTTTATACATTTTGTACAAAGCCCAGAGCACTGGATGGTTCTTTGTATTCATAAATAAATATACAAATTAATAAGTCTGCATCTAAGAAAGTTGAAGTTGGTGTAACTTACATATTGAAAGAGCAGGAAGAGGAAGAGGTATGTTACACCAATTTTGCCTTCCTTAGACCTGCCTCTGAATTTGGCCCAGTATTACTAAATAACTTCTCTGGATACCATGTGGATTTATAATGTTTGCAGAAAATACTCTGTATGAAACCCGAGCTGAGCGACTGAAATTTGCCCAGCTTGCAGAGCTCTCATTAAATATTAACAATATAAGAGGCCTGTTCTCTCACTGATGGTGCACTGTTGTAACTCCGATTAATGTTAATGGGAGCTAGCTAAGGGAGAATGCAACCTTGATATGTACAACCCAAACGACTGTTCTAACTGAATCAGTGGAATAAAGAAGTGATGGATTTAAATTGGGATGCACCAGTCTCTGCCTCAGAGGCAGAAGGAGGAGGAGCCTGGTTCTTCTCGAGATGAGAGGTCAGACTGAGTCAGACACGGGTCCAACTTGACCAGCGTCCACTCATAAAACATTACTCTAATTTATAGAGTGTTTCCCAGTCACAGATCTCAAAATCTCAGCATCATTATGTGAGGCAGAACCTTATAATGGAAGGAACTTTTCACAGAGGTGAAATGTGTGTGACAGAGTGTGACAATGAGTGTATGAGTTAGAAAGTGTGCGGGTGAAAATGAATGTGTGTGTGCATGCCAAAGAAAGAGGAACCAAATTCCTTGAATCCACCCATGAAATGAAGAGATCCATGAACATTTATCTTGAAGTTAATGCATGGTTAGTTTTTGCTAGGTAACTGTAGAAATATTGGGCAGGTGAGTCCCTGAAATGTTTTCATTCATATTCATTACTTCATCTCTATGAAATTCTTTCTGTGCAGGAGGCCAAGCTCAATGATTGTGATGATCCTGCCTGGCCATTTGTCTATAGTACTGAACGGAGTTTGGGTTCTTAATTTTTTTACTCAAAAAACAGATGGACCAGAGCACGTCTGAGAAGGCCTAGCACCTTCTTAGCACAGAGGTATTTTAGGCATAAATCTGTTTAAAAAGCTCACTAGACTCCAGACTCCAAATTCTTTCAATAAAACAAGCTTGACTCTGGCTTCCCTTGCTGTGCAAACAGGCACATACAGAAAAAGGAGGAACTATCAGCAAGGAGATCCAAAGATAATTGCAACATACCAGTCACAGTAGAATCACAAAAAAGCCAACTGTTGTTTGACACTGAAATTTACTGAAATGAGATAGAGCCAAAGCCTTCATGTCAGAGGAAATGCCAAGTTGCCCTGACCTATAACACATTCAGCAATGTGAAAACTACCAGAGTCAGCCTACAGCCGGAGTGTCCCTGGCCGGCATGATCAAAAGAAATGAATGAGGCAGGAAAAACAGTCACTGGATAAAGCCAGTTCTTCTGAACTGAAGGTCAGTTTTCATTTTTGCACAACTTTGTTTTAGTATCAGCAGAGCATGAGGCAATCTTACTGTAAATCTTGGTTTCTATAACCCCTACAAAAAAACAAACAAAACCCTTGTAAAATGCAATTCTTCTCCACTAAACAGGTTTTGAATAGTATGTGACCGAGGGCAGGGCAGAATTTTAAAACAGCTCTGGATCACTGTGAGTCATGACTAAAAATCCACATTCTTACATTTAAAATGATGATTATCATTCATATTAAGATAACACCACCTAGCTCTTATTGTTATCTGAATATCTAGCTCTGATATAGCCCTTTTCATCCACCATTCTCGAAGTGCTCTATAAAGGAGATCAGTATCATTAGCACCATTCTATAGATGGGGAAACTGAGGCACAGAGAGGTGAAATGACTTGCTCATGGTCAACCAAAAGGTCAGAGACAGAATTGGGACCAGCACACGGCTCTCCACAGCTTGAATACTGCCTGCCATTCTGGTTCCCCTATCTCAAAAAAATTATATTAGAATTGGAAAAAGTACAGAGAAGGGCAACAAAGATGATTAGGGGTATGAAACAGCTTCCAAATGAAGACAGATTAAAAAGAGCAGGACTGTTCAACTTAGAAAAGAGATCACTAAGGGGCAATATGATAGACGTCTATAAAATCATGAATGGTGTGGAGAAAGCGAACAGGAAAGTGCTTTTTCCCCCTTCACATAGCACAAGAACCAGGGGTTGCCCAATGACATTGATAGGCAGCAGCCAGGTTTGAAACAAATATAAGGAAATTCTTCTCCATACAGTGCACATTCAACCTATGGAATTTGTTGCCAGGGGATGTTGTGAAGGCCAAAAGTATAACTCAGTGAAAACGAAAAGTTCATGGAGGATAGATCCATCAATGGCTATTAGCCAAGATGGTCAGAGATGCAAGCTGTGCTTGGGGTGTCTCTAAACCGCTGATGGACATCTCCTGGAGAGGCATTAGGTAGGTCTATGGAACTATTCTTCCATCTATCTAGTGCTGTCTGCACAGGAGGCTAGGTTGGCATAGTTCTGTCTCTCATGGCTGTGGATTTTTCACACCTCTGAGAAACATAGCTATGGCAATGTAAGTTTTTAGTGAAGACGAGCCCTGAGATTCCTCTCATGCAGGTATTAGTCAGGAGTCACTCCTCTGAAAACTGCAGGACTGGGCTGGGTGTAACTCTGGGTAGAGTTTGCCCCAGTACGCTGGATGTTTTACTGACTCTACCAAGTACTTACTCAGCTGTAGGGGATTGGTAGCTGTTGATATGGGGCAGATTATAAAAGGAATAAACGGGAGTCCAATGCTCATCTCTCATTGGCTTCCAATTGAAGTTGGATGCCTAAATGGCCTTTACTGCTTTGAAAGACTCTCCTCCATAATAAATTATACTTAAAGCTGGATGTATAATGCGAAAAAGTATTCATCAAATAATTTAAGGGAGGAAAAACTCCCACATTTGTCATATAAACTGGTCGAGGTATATTATCCGACCAGCACTAATTAGAACGCACTTTTGTAAAAAGGAGACATCCAAACATCCAGCACTATATGTCACGTCTCCCTTTCTGCAAATACAGCAATAGCACTTGCAGTACAGACTATAATGCTCTGTGTTTGAAAGCACCGTAGAGACAATAACTAACCTTCTTTGGAGGCTGTTCCATAACGGCAAAAAGATCCTGCTGATGTGTTGTTTTTAACTGCTGTCAGATAGGTGGGACACTTAGTGGTCACTGAAACACCCCCCAGGACAGCAATCAGAGAGGAATGTGTGTACATTCTGCCTGCACACACACACATATACTTCACAGAGGGTCTTGTTGACTCATTTGACTTCAGGGGCCATGAAACCCACTTTCCTTAACCTACTGACAGCAGGTTAATGCAAATGATTCTTGAAGGGGATGACGTGCAGTTTTGCGAGGCCTCTTTCAATGCTCTGATGTCTTGGAGCCAATGGGCTCCAATTACAGGCCTAAGGGAAGGAGTCTGGAAGTGCTCCTGTCTGTGTCAGAGCTCTCTTCCTTTGCCCCACTCTGAATAAACAACAAACAAACCAATGGAAGCTTTTGTCTGACTTTATGCAGCTCACCTCCTCTGAGGAACCCCCCCAAAAGGAGCGTTAACCCTTAATTACAAAGTGTGATTGCCATGAAACAACACATGTTGTAGTGATACCCCTCCAGGCCAGGATGTGATGCCTATCCTTTCTAGCATGGCCTCCTTTCAGACTCCAGCCATCCTGTAATTGACAGAATTGCAGGGGGCACTGTTTGAAAGCAATTTACAGAATTATATCTATTTCGCGTGAACAGTGTCTGATCTTTGTATGCTGGGATTGCTAAAGCGATACTAGATTCTCCTTATAGCTCCTTCCCCAGCATCCCTCTCCCAAATATGTTCTCACCTGCATAGGGTAGATCTGAAACTGACCTGTCATCTTTACCCAGAACTGGATTTGAAAAAAATTCTACTGCCGTGCACAGCATGGACACAGAATTAAAACTGGGGTTCTGACCTTTTCAGTTACACAGCTCAGGATGCAGATGCTTAGTGGGGTAATGTACCACTTAGTAAGGGTGGCCCAAAGTTTGCAGTGCTGTATACTTAGCACTTTTACAACACTGTGACAAGTTATACCATAAAATAATGTAATGGCTTTAAATCATTAATCTGCCTTGTTTCTGGACTAAATCCAGAAATATTGATGCAGGCCAGACTGAGTTCAGATCAAACCAGAGGACACTGTGGTTACATTTATAGTTTTGCAGAGGATCTCTCAACTGCAGCCACAAATCTGCTTTTGTTTGGCTTGATCGTGATCCAAAATTACCTCAGAGGTCAGTGGTGCATACCTTGTGGATTACTGAAAACTACTGAGTGACCTTATGCAGTGCATAATCATCATTCCAGGAAAGGAGCATGGTTGTAATATTTTCTTCTGTAATAAGTGCTCCACATACATTTTTTCTTTTACCACTTAAAGGAAGGATACACTTTATGTTCTTCATATTGCTGAATGTTACTACTGCTACTTAGAATTTATTGTGCCGTATATAGTGCCTTTTAGCCAATGAGCCAAATGCACTTTGCAAACATGAATGAAGTCTCACAACACCTCTGTGAGGTAGATCAATATTATTGTCACCCGTTTTAATGAACAAAGACCCTCGCAGAGCTTAAATGGCTTGTTCAAGTTCACAGCACACTGAGATTCAGAGAAAGGATGGTCTTGTGCTTAAGGTACTAGTTTATGATGCAGAAGATCTGTCTTCAGTTCCCATCTCTGCCACAAGCTACTCATGTGACCTTAGGCAAGTTGTTTGCTTTTGCTAGTCCTGATTCAAAGTTCATTGCAGTCAGTTATAAGACTTTAATGGATTTTGAATCACACCCTCTGTACCTCAATTCCCCATCTGTAAAATGGGGGGATAATAATACTTCCCTACTTCTGAGGAGTGCTGGGAGGATCTGTCTGTTGTTTGTGTGGTGGGGAGGCCATTTAAATACTTAAACAGATTTATTTGCATATAAGTCAAGGATTCCAGCTGTGCCAGTGTCTCCTGCTCTGACTGCACTCCCTTCCTCTATAGGGAATGAAGCTCCAGTTTTTCTTTGGTTAAACCATCTACACACATTAACACACAATCAGACAAAACTAACACCTTCCACAAAGGGATTACTCATGGATTGTGCTTGTTTGATTTAGGGCTGTAGGGGAGAAACACAGCCGCGGGGGATGTGACGTTTGGCATGGCACTGAATGCCTATAAAATTCAAGCCCGGATGTAAGATTTAAGACAAGGAGCCAGACTCCACAGACGTCAATGGTGCTAGGCCAATTTATATCAGCTGCGGAGCTGGCCTGTCCTGTTTATTTTTGTCCCCAACATGGGAATAATGAGAAGGGCAGGGGTGGAAATGCTCAAAACCATTTGCAGGGTTGCTCTAGCTCTGTTAGAGGAATCAGAGGGATTGTCCTCAGTTATTTAATTCAGCCAGTTCAGCATTCTGAATATCTCTGGGGTGCAGGGGCACTGCCACCTCCAAAAGATTTCATTTCTTAACATCTGAAATCCGTCGAGGGAGTCAGAATACACAGGGGCCATATCTAAGTGTAGCATCGCAAGAAAAAAACCCAACACTTCACACAATGCAAGCATTCACTGACGTGGGTTCATTTCTGAACACTTTTCAGGCAATTCCCCTCACCCCGAGATCTGCCCAGCAGGTCCCATCTCTGATATTCTGTGTGTGTGGTTCTTCTAGAGATCTGGCCATGTAAGGGGCGTGTAAGATCACAGTTAAGATCCACAGTGCTTTTAAATACAAAGTGCCAGACGAGGTATCATGGCCAGCAGGCGTTTGATATCCTATGATTATTCAGCCTGAGTAAACAGGTTTTGTTTGAGCTGTAACTTTGGTTCCTAATTCCAATTGCAATTCATCAGAATTAATTGAAATGGAACAATAGGATAAAACAACTTGGTTTAATATTGAAACGGGACTACAAGTTCATGCATTCAAGTATAGCTCCCGGTTCCTCAGAAGTCTTTGCCTTGAAATATAATTTCACAGATTCAGATCTGCTTCTTTGAATTAAAACCAAACAAAGTGAGTATAACATTGGCTATCGGGAAGTTGTGGGTAGCAGGCCATTCATCCTGTTTTAGGCCAGACAGTCCTACTTTTCTCAAGTTTGTACCCCCCGTCCAGTACTGAGACAAAACCAGATGTGATTTTGTCTGGTATCAGATGGAAGATACCATTTGAAAAGCATGCTGCCCTGCCCCCACTGGTGTAACCTTGCCCACATTGTGTATGTAGGGTTGCCAATTTACTAATTTCTGGAAACCCTCCCCCTTAGGCTCTACCCTCTGCTCACCAAAGATCCTGCCCTCCAGTCACTCCTCTGCCCCCCTGCCCCTGTGCCCAACCTGGGGACTGTTATACTCTCCCCACCCCACCAGTTACCTGCTTTCTCCATAAGTCACTCACTCAAGTCACACAAGTCTACAGAGGAACTGGGAATAGAACCCAGGAATCCTGACTACTAGCCCCACCCTGCTCTAACCATAAAACACCATTTGCTTCTCTGAGGCCATGGCTACACTTAAAAATTTGCAACGCTGCAGCAGGGTGTGAAAACACACCCTCTCCAGCGCTGCAAATTGTGGCGCTGCAAAGCGCTAGTGTGGTCAAAGCCCCAGCACTGGGAGCGTGGCTCCCAGCGCTGTACGTTATTCCCCACAGGGAGGTGGAGTACAGACAGCGCTGGGAGAGCTCTCTCCCAGCGCTGGTGCTTTGACTACACTTAGCGCTTCAAAGCGCTGCCGCGGCAGCGCTTTGAAGTGCAAGTGTAGCCATAGCCTCAGACAGGAACATAGCTCAGGAGTTCTGACTCCTAGCCAAGGGTGGCTCTAGCCATTTCGCCGCCCCAAGCACGGCAGCACGGCGCGGGGGGCGCTCTGCCGGTCGCCGGTCCCACGGCTCCGGTGGACCTCCCGCAGGCGTGCCTGCGGATGCTCCACCGAAGTCGTGGGACCAGCGGACCCTCCGCAGGCATGCCTGCGGGAGGTCCACCGGAGCCACCTGCCGCCCTCCTGGTGACCAGCAGAGCGCCCCCTGCGGCGTGCCGCCCCAAGCACGCGCTTGGCATGCTGGGGCCTGGAGCTGCCCCTGCTCCCAGCACCCTCCCCCTCTAACCACTACTCCCCACTCCCCTCCCAGAGCCAGGGAGAGAACCCAGGAGTCCTGCCTCCCAGATCCCTGCACCAGTTCCTCCAGGCCCCCAACACTGAGACAAGGGATGGTCCCAAACACGTGCAGGCATCCCCTGACTGTCCGGGTCTGTGGAACTGGGAGCAGGGGGCTGGTCGCTTCCATCTGGGAACTTGTCCCATTGTTTGTAGCTGTCTCCCTCCCCTGGCAGCCACGGCCCACTTGCCCTGGCTGGCTCCAGAAAATTTACATGGAAATAATGGTTCTGGGGTCTCCAAGTTTCTCCCAAAGGGTTCAACAAGCCTCCGCTCCTGGTGGTTTCTCTGCACCCCATGATGAGGGGATCTTGGGGCCCTGGCTCCTGGGATACTTTGGCTGCAGCCGGGGTGGGCTGGCTGTAAAGTGCCAGTGTCTGCCAACTTCTGACACCTGGAGCGAGTGGGCACCTGAGTTTCCAGGGAGCAGTGCCTGGGCATGTGCGGGCTCCTACCCGGACGGTGACCACGCCATGCGCTGAGCCAGGGTTGGCAGCCCAGCCCGGCCTGGCCCTTCAGGGGAATCGGCCCTGCACGACATCCTAAGCCTAGGTCCCTCTGCAGCCAGGGGGAAGGGGCAAGTGGAGCGGGGCCAGGGGCTACTCTGTGAACGGCCTCTCTCCCGACATCCGTGCTCTGCAGGTAACAGGCTGCCCCCTTCTTTCCTGCGACCTCTCCGGCATGCTCAGAGCTTGCCCTCCTCACACCTGCTCTGCTCACAGCATTGGTGCGAACCTGCAGGAGCTCCCCTTCCTCCCAGCCCCGGGCCAGCCTCCTCCCCAACCGGAGCCACCTTCCCGGGCTGCAAGAGGTTCCCTGTAGCTGCCGCTGAGGATGTCTTTTAGCAGCGAGCAGCTGCTGGTCTTCCTACCCTGGCGGGCAGGCTGATCACAGTTGCTTTGGTAACCAGACTTTTAGCGTCCTGTCACCAGGTCCCCTTTTTTACCAGACTTTCCGGTCGAAAACTGGACATCTGGCAACCCTATGTGTGTGCAAAGTCACGCTGAAGGGGGCAGGGTGCTCTTCAATGTGATGTCCTCAGTACAGCATGACCTTGCATGCACTGCGGGACGACATCACACAGGCTGGGGGTGGGCTTACGCCATCCCCGGAAGTTCTGTAATTTTCACTATTCTGGGGATGCGTGAGTGGCCACCCTGCTGTGGGTCACAGAGAAGACACAGGGCTAGCAGGACTGATTGGCCTTAGGTGCTGTGCAAGCTTGCCTACTTAGTTCTGCTTGTGCCAAACTGTCCTGGGCCTCTCCTAGCTACAGAGGCACAATGGTCTTGCAGTGATATTCAGACTGTGGCTCTCCAGCCAGAAGTGGCTCTTTAATGTGCCTCCTGTGGCTCTTTGCAGCACCTGACATTAAAACACTGTGTGATGTAATTCTTAACTAATCTACGGTATTAACCAAACAGGATGCTTTTACTATGTTCTTGACCAATTAAGTTATCAACTTGCACTAACTTATTAACTTATTTGCTGTGGGTATCAATGGTCTAGTGACCAGGACACTAACATAGGCCTTAACAGACCATGGTTCTATTCCTGGCTCTGCTACTATTGTGCTCTGTGAACGTGACCTGGCCACTTCAGCTTTCTGTGTGTCCCTTTCCTGTTTCTCAGTCTGTGCTCTCCATTTAGATTGTAGGCTCTTTGAGGTAAGTAGTGCCTGACTATGGGTATGTCTACACTGGAGATGGAAGGTGTAATTACCAGCTTGAGTAGACATACATGCTAGTTCTGGCATGGTCCAGCTCCAGTGTACACATACCCTAGCACAAAGGGTTCTGCTGTAATAAAGATTGCCAAAATGCCAGACTTACTGAACTGTGTTATGTAGTGCAGTAATTTTTTGATGTGACAAATGTCCACCCGGGATCAGAGCTGAGTACAAAACTCATTTTGACTTGAATCCCATTCAGTATTTGTACCCATGGCACCAGAAGTTGAGCTATTAACCCACTCCATCACCTTCCATCAAATATTAACTCACTCCACCAGAGAGCACAATCAGCTAATGCCCTTCCTTTCCTGCAATTCATGTTCTGATAAAGGCAAATACAGTACACACATGCTGCTGCTGCTGGCATAGAAAGGGAGAAACCCCACCAACATTAGCGACAAGCATTTTAAGAATATCGATTCACAGCTCGAGAATTATGTCTGGCTTGGGACTGTGAGACTGTGTAAAGAAAAATGTGATTGTTCCATGCTTTTCGGAGTCAATCTGTACATTAAATCTATCTTCCTCTTGGGAATGAAAGCAATATTGCCAATCCCAACCATTTACAAATTATGAGTGAGGCCGAAAAAAAACATGAGATTGCTTTAAAAGCCATAAGACTTAAAAAATCACATATATTTGGGTCTTTTGATTTGTCTTCTGGTGTTGGACTCGGAACATTTAGGGTTCATGTTTTCAAGCACTTCTTTGCAACCAGGAGGGCAAGAAACTTGCTTTTATTCAAATGGAAGCCGAGATTCTCAGGTAACAACCTGACTCCAGCAGCTGGGGGTTTAAGAAAAACACAAAATATCACAAGACTTGCCCATTGATATCAGATTAGATGCGGGATGCGGATTAGATGCAGAAAAAATGCAGGATGAGGTCTGTTTGCCTTCAGCAATCCACATGCAGCTCTCATTGAAACCAATAGGAGCTACACAATCATCCCCAGGGCAGTTTTCAGCCCAAAGTGTTAGCAAATAGATGCCATTCGCTAGAACTAGACCATGTGCTGCTGTGGCTGATCGGAAGTGAGGATTTTCTGATAGTCTGTTCATGGCAGGTGACAACTAATGCCCCAATTCACATCCTTCTTACATGCCCCTGGGAGGATGTGGTGCTACATTTCAAAGAGAGACAACAGACATCAGAAAGAAATCTGGATTTTTATGATATAAACACAATAAATGGGGAACATAAAGATCCCAAATACATAAACCATCAGACTTTAAGCTGTGCAAATGTCAGGATACCTATCTCAAAAAGCTGGAAATTTTAGCCCCTTTCATCAGTATTATGCCACACTTCTGCCTCTTTGGCTTACCAGTAACCTCTAACCTTTCTAATCATCCGTTTGCAAGGATGTTTCCCAGAATGTTTTCATCTGGTAGCTGGCTCTTTAAACCTGGCAGGAACAATTTGCAGAAGCAACAAAAAAGCCATTTTGAGACTGACTGAGGAAGGGATAAGTACCACCATCCTTTCAAGATATGGTGAGTATTTTGACTACTGTCATGTTTCTTCCTTATTCTCTCTCCTGAGAACAGGGACATCATATAACTGCCCCTAGTCTATGATATGATGGAAAGCTCTACAAATGCAATAAGCACTAAAGGGCCAAATTCAATCCTGGTGTGACATCAGTGGATTGAAAGTAGGAATGAATTTGGCATCCTATTGCATAGTACAATACCGTTGTGCAAAAAAACAAAAACAAAGAAACACTGCAACAAAGAGGAGAGACAGCATTATTCCCTGGATGAATCCCCAACTGTCTCTCAGTTTACTGGGAGCCTTGAAGTATTAAGGTAAAGAATTAGCAAGTTTATTGGTTATTTGTAGCATTGTTATTGGTGTCTGTAAAATTGACTCAGTTTGCAGTGTCCTGTCTCAACACACACTGGTCCTGAGTAAAAGGACTGAGTGAATGGTTCGGTCAAGATTTGATAGCCTGCTATTGCTTTAGTTTGGCAAAATTAAGGAATGATATTAGTAGCCTGAAATATTGACCCAGTATGTCTGACTTCCAGCATGCCATATACGTGCCTGGGGCTTTACAGAAAAAGATGAAAGCAGGGCCCCTGCTCCAAATTGCTTCAGTCTAGGGCAGCAGTTCTCAAATTTTAGCAACCCAAGGATCCCCATTTTGATTTAGAATTTTTCGTGGACCTCCAAGCCCCCACATTCAGGCCCAGGCCCCGCCCCTACTCCACCCCTTCCCCCAAGGCCCCACCCTGCCCCGCCTCTTTCCACCCACTCCCCTGAACACGCCCCATGCCTGCTCCTTCCCTTCCCTCCCAGCACCTCCTGCACGCCAGGGAACAGCTGATACATGGTGTGCAGGAGGTTCTGGGAGGGAGGGAGAAGTTGAGGAAGGGAGGGGGAGAAGTTGATCAGTGAGGCCCGTGGACCCTGTGGAGTACCCTCGTGGACTCCAAGGGGTCCACGGACCCCAGCTTGAGAAATGCTGGTATAGGGTAAGCTGAGAACAATGGAGATGACAAACTGGGAAAGGGAGGAGAGGTGGATGAAGACAATAAGATTGGGACGTGTCGTGCTGTATACTGAAAGCTGAGGGGGATGCACAGCTTAGTCCTTTGGGCATAAGTGATATGGAATAGGCAAAACCAGCCACAGAGACAAATTTCTGACATATGAACTCTGAGATGAGCTGGGAGGCTGCTCATCGCAGATGTGGAGGAAGATGCTACATGTTAGTAGACACTACATGTTAGAAAATATCATCAAAGAAAGAAGGCTCAAGGTGGCTGGAACACGTGCTTTCAGAGGGAAGACATGCTAAGCAAGCACTGAACTGGGTGCCTGAGGGAGGAAAGAGAAAGTGAGGGAGGCCAAGGAAGAAATTGGCAGAAAACAGTGACAGAGGAGATTGGATGTGTTGGCAGCACCTGGGAAGAAGTCCCACAACTAGCGAGTGACTGTAATCAGTGGAGGAAGTGAACTGCCGGATGAGTCAGCAGCACAGGATGAACTAAGGTCCAAGGAAGGTAGGTTCTTTTGGAAATCCCATTCTTAACAGACTGATGCTGTAGTGTGCTTGCTGTTAGGGACAGGTTTTGGCTGGACTTATGCCAGTGCCCAATGTGTGGGAGAGGGTGTGTAACAAAAGCTCACCACACCTCCTTTGGCTCCTGCACAGGAATGGCCACCATCCCGGTCCTTGGATTCCCTAAGCACGGTGACTAGAGATGCGCTCTGCACTGACTGGTGCACTAAGTCCCTGTAGGGTGGGAGGACTAGTGCTGTTTCAAAGCAGGGAATAAGCTGGGCCATCTCACAGTGACTCCACAAGCTAGTACTTGTTCATGGTAATTGCAATCTTGTACTCCAGAATCTAAACCGTAATAAAAAAAAATGTATTCTAGACATTGTCCAAAAAACCCTTCAAAATGTGAATCAAATGTTAACCCATGAATTGATGCCTGCCCGAATTTGCAAACAATATATCTGAGAGGTACAAACCACCCACACTCTCCTTAATGGCATGTTAACTCTGAACCCAAACGATGACTATTTGAATGTCAGTGCCAATTAGCTCACCGCTGATCAAAGGACATGAGGAAGAAGAGGGATGATCATTTCATAAGGCTGTGTACAATCTACTGTGAATGGTGTGTTTTGGTGACCCCCTAGGGAGTGGAGCTTCGATTGTGGGTGGAGCTTGGAAGACCACCATTACTCCCCCCCAGTGTTTTGACTTTTTCGCTGGCATTACAAAGGTGTAGCTTTGGCTCCTTTAGTGCTCCCAGAGCTATTCTAACTTCTTCAGTCCAGTGCCTCCAAGAAAAGGCCTTAGATTATCCCATAGTATTAGAAACCTGTGTTCCACTTGTTTTAGAGAACAATATTTTTGTGCTGTATCCAATCAGGATCAAACTTATTTATACCTTTATTATAAATGTCATACACTTATTTATAAAATGTTGCTTCTAATGTTTTACTATCACTGTGCTCTGAACTCGTGAACGATTAGCCAAAAGAATGCGTTTTCAGCCCTACTTTTCAGTAGCATTATGAGGTTTAAATTGAAATGCTCTGAGCTTCTTGGATGACAGATGCTGTAGAGGGGCAATGTGTTGTAATTATTAGATATTTAACAGACAAGTGACAGCCATGCAGCAATCTGATGAATGGGCACTGATTTAATTTGGTACTTTCTTGATAACAAACATAAAAAACTAACAGAGATTGCAGCATGTGAACCTATCTAATGAAATAAATTTTGACATCAAATGCATAAGCACTACTGACCCATGCTCATTAAAATATTTCTTAGAGTGTTTACAGCCCGTTTGGTGGGCCATGCTTTTATCCTCTTATGTTAGAAATGCAGCTCTTGACGCAACCATCCTGAATAAGGATTTAAAACCCACAACTTCCATTCTACAGAAGATTAAACCCTGATGCAAATGTCATCACATTGAAAAGCTTGGTAATATTTAATATGGCTTATATGGTGACCACACAGTATATCTATAACTAGGGCAATCAATGCAAAGTTATTTGGCTGCTAGCTAGTTTCTACAGGAATGAACAGTTTTCTTTCTCAGGCAAATTGTTTAGTGATATTTTTAGGGCGTCATATGCACTGTCTGGCTTATTTATTATTCAGGTCTCAGGGCTGTCAGATGTATCACCATGTCTCCTAATAAGAAAAAAAAGTGACAGCTGTGTGTAAGGTGCTTGCCAAATGTGATATATTCCATACTTGTTGCTGGTCCTCTGGGACTCTAAGTACCTAGTACACCTAGCAGCTCTTAGGTGATCTTTTAGCTCAGGTAGTAGAGGGTTGTGCTTAGCTACTGAAGAGCCTCAGTTCTATTTCCGCTGAGAACCCATGGGAGGAGGTGGTTGTGCCTGTTTTACAGGCCAAGTATTATTTCCATTGTCAATAATAAATTTGTCCTTAAAATAGCTTCTGATGTATTTTCAAGGATGAGACATTCAGAACACTAACTGCAAATGATCAGTGGTTAAGGCCCCACAGAGGACTGGGTTGTCACAGCACTTACTTGGCTGTGGAGAGGGGTAAGAAGACGTAATAACCCCCTGGTGCTCTCCCTGCTCAGCTCTGCTCAGAGTGTGACTTCAGCTGTAGTGGGGAGAGCAGTGGCTGCTTACCCAACGCTCCCTGCTGCAAGCAAGTGAGAGGAGGCTAGGATGTGGGAGGAGCCCTGGCTTTGCCCCACTGCTCATTAGCCTGAGTAGTTTGCTGGGTACATGTAGGGAGGAGTAAGTTGTTCCCTGAAAAGGGATGAGGTGATTTATTTCTGCCCCAGAGCATGGTGGGAGCAGGGGAGAAATTGTGATTCTCCAAGTCTGGTCTGCCCCTATGGTGGTGCAGCTGTGTGCCACCCTGGACGCAGGCCAGACTGTAACCCTGCAACCTATCTCACAGGGCCTATGAGGACCCCATTATGTTGAATTTCACGGGCATTTCTTTTAGGGATGGGATCTCCCCACGAAGGCCACAGACACTCATTCTACCTCCTCGTCCTATCACGCATTTGATAAAGTGGGTGGAGAGGTCACCTGCCACTGGGGCTTCAGATGATTTATAGAATCATGGGTTTATAGAATCTTTGCCAGATGGGGGCTCACCTATGGGATTTGTAATGGGGAGTTCTTTGTGGTGGAAAGGGATGTATTTTCTTAGGAGCCATTGACAGATAGTGAGTATTTCCTGGACTCAGCCTACAGAGTGATTGCACCTGCCCACCTCTGGGACCCTACTTTTGATGGCGACAGAGCTCAGGAACAGGATTTTAAATACATTTTGAGCACACCTCTGCATTTCTTGTATTCTAGCACTGTGGGCAGCCCTGCAAGCACTCGCTGGAGCACAGACTGATAGACACATACATGCCTACCCACCTCTCACTGCATTTCTATTACATATGAGACACAGATTCATAGATTTTAAGGCCAGATGGGATCATTACGATCATATAGACTAAGCTCCTGTATAGCACAGGTCATAGAATTCCTCCCAGTGTTTCCTGCCTCAGGTCCAATAACCTAGGGTTGAATTAGAGCATATCTTTTTGAAAGGGATCCAATCTTAATTTAAAGACATCAAGTGGTAGAAAATCTACCGCATCCTTTGGTGATCTGTTCCAATCCCCCTGTTAAATGTGTGCACCTTATTTCCAATGTGAACGTTGCTGATTTCCAATTTCAGCCACTGGATCTTGCTTATATTCCAAGTGGAACACAGGTTTCTAATATGGTATTGAATAAAAGATCACATGAGAGAACTGCAGCTTTTACTGGAGAAATCTGTGCTCCTAGTCACTCAAATGGCAAGTATGAGCAATACCCCTAGGCTGCCTCTCTCTGTAGCTGTGGGATGCTTAAACTGCTAAGAAATCTGTCAAGTTTACTGCTCTCATTTATACAGGATCTTAGCAGATCTGCTCCTGTTCTCAAGCCAATACCAAAAACTCCCTGGACTTTAATGGGTGCTAGATAAGGCTCCCTAAGAAAAAATGAAATTGTTAAGGTCATTGGTAACTTGACCAGCTTGACGGACATTTTTTCAGTTATATGTTGGCAGCAGAGTGAATATTTTAGCAGTCAGGTGGCAGACTATGACTTCCTACTATATATGCACAGAACTGTGCCCATTCCTTTCCGCTCCCTTCAGAGGCTATTTTAAACAAAACTCTCTTGGGGTGTGCATGGGAGCTGTCACATTTCTAATATGGCTCTGATCTATATATTGATCCTAAGTCTTTTGCTTATGCACTCTCTGTTTCACATTTTAGCTCCGGGCTCTACATCCTCATTAGAAATATTGTCCCACGAGATAGGAGATGCACCAGCTGATCACCGAGCAGTAAATAAAAGCCAGCCACCAATGTCTGTAATTCATTAAAAGAAAAGCAAGACCCTTCTATGAAAAGCTATGTGTTTTCCACCCAGAGTTCTTAAACTCCAGATCCTGCGTGCTGGCCATAATGCTTACCAAAAAAGAACAGTACTGCCAGATGCTTGTTTCTAGCAATACATTCATGATGAAGAACCAGCAGTAACAACTCATTCCAAGAGCTGCTCTTTCCACATGAATTGTCTAAACTATTTTTCTCTGAGGAGCCATCATGGCCAATGTGTGGACTGTCTAGAAGAATATGTTAAAACACGTGAATAACAATAGTTTTCCTTTGTATAGCACTGTCTATCCTATATGGTCCCAAAACACTTTTTAAAAAATGTTGCAAACTGTGTCTACCAGACTCACTTCACCCACCTTTTCAGTTCAGCCAGTGCTGACATGGTCTATGGTAGCTGTTTAGTAATACATAGCAATGGTGTAACCTGAGGGAAGCATAGTCCAGTAGCTACCCTATGACCAGGGTTCAAGTCCTAGTTCTGTTACAGGCTTTTTGTGTGACCTTGGGCAAGTCACTTAGTCTCTCTGTGTTTCAGTTCCCCATCTGTAAAATGAGGAAAATGGTACTTCCCTACCTCACAGAGGTGTTGTGAGGCTAAAAATTGTGACCTGTGCAGACACTATGGTGATAGGGCCAGATGAGTACCACAAACAATCATGTTGAAGAGCACCCTGCGCAATATGATTTGAAAAGAGGATTAGACGTGTATATGAATAGCAATAGTCTCTACTATTGTGTTAGCCAGGGTCCAGTTTATGAGTGCTATCAATCTTCATGCTTCAGGGAGTAAATCAATCTCTAATCGGGATAAAAAAGAAATTTTGCTCCATCCCATCAGAGCTATTTCTCTGGTGCATTATTGGAATGTTTGCCTTTCATTGGCGCGTTCCACTACAGTCACTGTTGAAAAGGGATACGGCACTGAACTGGACCATTGGCGTGTCCCGGCATGGCAATTCCTATGTGCCGTAGCCTCTTCATATCCCAAATGTTAGGATGTTTCTATGAAGTGTTGTAGCTGTGTTGGTCCCAGGATATGTGAGAGACAAAATGTGTGAGGTAACATCTTTTTATTAGACCAAATTCTGTTGGTGAGAGACAAAACTTTCAAGCTCTGCAGAGCTCTTCTTCAGGTCGGGATGTTCTTCGGGGTGTTTCTAAGCATAGTTTTAAAATATGCATTGAAATCAAAGCTATATTATTGACTGGTTCTTCTTACAATTAAAAAAAGACAGCAAGCTTTTTGGGGCAGGGACCTTCTTTTTGTTCTGTGTTTGTCCAGAACCTAGAACAATGGGGGGTTGGTCCATGACTGCGGATCCTATAAATAATAACGTCAATAAATGTTGAGAACAAAAGAAGCATCAAACCATACCAGTTTTTTTATATGACATGGGATGCTTTTTAATTTAGAAACAAAGTATTGTTCCCTGGCTGTGACTGTTTATGCATAGTTGCAGCCTATAGCATCTTCTAATAGCAGGGATGGATAACAGTTTTTTTTAATGGAAACTATCAATCCACATTATGGCAGCACATTTTAAATGGAATGTTGGTAATCTTGAATGGACTCCATGCTCAGTTGTGCAGATGTTGTTTTTTTTAAGGACTGAAGCCAGATTCAAATGATATTTTGGACCTGCTCGAAATGGCTGTGTTCTATAAATCCCTCCTGAGAGGGAGGAATGATAAGAACAGTACTAAGGATTCATTTTACTTTGGGCTGACAGACTTCAAGCTTCCCTGAATTCCAGTGATGGACTAACCTCAAAATAATACTTCTACAGCATCTGCCACCTGAGGATCTCAAAAGCAATTGATCAGCATTAACAAATGCAATCCCTGGCTATCAGGGTATATGTCCTTGTTTTCTAGCTGCAGAAACTGAGTCACGCATAAAGTGATTTCCCAGGGTCACACAGAAAGTCTTTGGCAAAGCCAGGGACCAAATCCAAATTGTCTGATTAACAGGCTGTTCCCGGACCAATCATCCTTCTTTTCATATAGTCTTGAAATTGGGATAGAAATCTTGTTTTAAAAGGTATTCTCTACTTCCTGGTTCTCCACAGTCTAGACGTACCACAAGAAGAGCAGAAGCACAAAGTGTGGAGGCAAGTGATTAAAAAAATAACAATATCAAACTTTTCTCTCTGGTTAAGTTTTGAGCAAAGATTTAGGCCATCTCTTGTTTATCCTGTTCAGTTTTCCCAGGGATCCTCCTGAATGAATTCCAACAGAAATGCCACCATTCAAGCCATGATTGGTCAGTCTCCTTAAAAACAGACAGAATAGGCAGCTGGTCACATCCTACTGGGTTGGAAGTGCCTTGTAATCTCATGTAAGCACTGGAATGTACAGGCTGGCCTAGTCTCAGCAATTTCAGAGGGGTAGTTAAATCATGGCCCAGTCTCTCCCCCTCAGGTTGGTTGGTGGCCTCCTCATTGTAAAGATGAATCTGGATTAAGCAGCTATGGCAAGGCTGTTCCTTTACTCAAACTTTACATCTCAGCTATATTGCAGAGCAGGACAGACAGCACCATCAGATTAACTGTGATTGGCACAGTGGGTTGCTGAAAGGCTAGTGATATAACCTTATTTGCTACCAATTTCACTGCATCCAATTAAACTATAAATGATCCTGGAAAAATAATGGAAACACTCAGATCGTTATGTAAATCAGGCTGTGCAGCTGGTTAGCTGCCAAAGCGCTCCTGTGAATCTGCATTGCCTGAAACAGCAGTGATAAAATAGTAGTACAGATTTCACATTTTTCCTCTTGCTTGTTGCCTCACATAGTAACAAAGGGGCCCACCATCCTCAAAAGATATTTAGGTGCTTACCTCCCATTCAAATCAATAGGAATTTAGTGCCTAAATATCATTGAGGATGTGGGCCAAAATGAGCATCAGGAGTCACCAATGGCTTAGCCTTTTGGGAGGTTAGGGCCATCTCTCCTTGTAGGCTTTACAACAGAAGTGAGTTTTTAAGGAGGGCTTTTAAAAAGGGAGCAAAGCTTCAGTCATCTTTTCTGAGCACGTTAACACATCAGTATCTCAGGTGTAGCATCTCAGATGTAGATGTAGAGGGATTGACTGGGTTTTAATGCCCTACATGGGGAGCAGGGGTGGCAGAGTCTTCCCAAAAGTGGGGGAGGGCTGGGTGCTGACGCCTTCTGTGGACCTACCCCTACTCCTCCTCCTTCCCCTGAGGCCCCCCCCCGAGCCAAGCCAGCAGCTGGAGCGCGGCAGCAGAGCCCAGGTCCCTCCACCTGCCTAGGGTGGGGAGGCCTGAGAGTAGCCCCAGGCCCATGTCCCTGCCCCCCACTTCCCAGTGCAGGTGGAGGGTCCAAGGCTCCCCACAGCTGTGCAGGTGGGCTTCAGGTGCCGGCCTGGCTGGGGGGCAAGGCCTTGGTGGGGGGCGGAGAGACGAGGGGCAGGAGCGGAACCTGTGGCAAAAAGTGGCCAGGCCAGGCCTGTCCACGTTCAGAAAGTGGGAGGGTCATGGCCCCCCTGCTCCCCCCTGTTCTGGTGCCCCTGTTTGGGGACTGTTTTTGCTATAGTTTGAGTCAGATATGGTGTGCCCAGACCCTGTGGTGATGGACCTGCCTGAGAGCAATTAGATCAAAGTTAAAGCTGAAAGCTTTCTTCCCTGGAATTTATGTTAGGCTTACCTACACCAATAAAAAAGCAGAGGGAAGGGGATGTTGTGAATTTCACTGCTGTTCCAATTACTTTCTTTCCAAAGCTGTTCTTTCCTCTCCCAAAACATCCATCTCACCATGTGTCCCTAAAATGAAAGGTGCCTGGGAAGCGGTGTGATAGGTCACAACTGAGAAAGGACCCCATTGTTCTAGGCACTGTACGAATACATTTAGAGCCAGCCTCTGCTCCCGAAGACCTTACAGTCTAAATAGACAAGGCAGGTAACTGTTGGGGGAAAGGTGAGAGTGTTATTTCAGTTTTACAGATGGGGGAACAGAGACACAGAGCTGGTCTGCACTGAAATCTTACATGGGCATTGAAAAATCCACACCTGTGAGAGACGTAGCTATGCAGACCTAACCCCAAGAGTAGACAGTGCTAGGTCACTGGAGGAATTCTTCCATTGACCTAGCTACTTCCTCTCCAGGAGGTGGATTCACTACTGCCCATTGCTGTAGTGACTGTCTACACTGAACTGTTACAGCTGCAGTGGTGCCACTGTAGTGTTTTAAGCATAGACATAGCCACAGTGTGACTGAGTGATTTGCCCAAGGTCACACAGGAAGTTCGTGGCAAAACCAGGAACTGAACCCAGTTATGTTCAGCTCCAGCCAGTGCCTTAGCCACCAATTCATGCATTCCTCTCCAATTAAAACTGAACCAATCAAGAATTTGACCAGGAAAAAAAGAACATCAATTGCCAGTGATGCCAACAGCTGGCCAGTGGACACAAGGGTGGGGGACAGAAAATGTATGAGAAATCCCTCACCGGAAAACAGCTGTGTGAAATAATCATGGAACCCCCTGAAAACAATAGAAATCTGGCTTGGTTTGGGGTTTCCTTGCCAAGTAGCATGGGTTCCTTGAAGCCCCCACAGAACAAGGTGAGTTTCAAGGTGAAACGTGGTGGCTTTGGCCAGGGCCGGCTCCAGACACCAGCTCAGCAAGCAGGTACTTGGGGCAGCCAAGGGGAAGGGGCGGCACGTCGGGCTCTTCAGCGGCAATGTGGCAGCGGGTCCCTTGGTCCCTCTCGGAGGGAAGGACTTGCTGCCGAATTGCCGCTGAAGAAGAAAGCAACGCGGTGGAGCTGCTGGCGATTGCAGCTTTTTTTTTTTTCCCCACTGCTTGGGGCGGCAAAAACCCTGGAGCCGGCCCTGGCTTTGGCTGAGTTTTACTGAACATTTGGCTTTGCTGGAACCTGAAACTCAAAGCCTAACTCAGGGGAGGTAAAGGCATGTGGACTACAAGTGAAACAGTATTTGCAAGGTTTTAGTGCACAATATCTCAAGAAGTAAATCAAGATCTACACTTATAAAGGAGTGACATGACAAAAAGAAAATTCAAAAGAATCTTCTCTGTCTTGATTCCTGTCTTTAGCAGCTGATTCTTCTTTCTTGGGCACCAGTGTAGATCAGGAATCACTTCATTGAAGTCAATAGTTACATAAAAGCAGTGTAAAATAGAAAACAATCCAGCCCTTATTTTTCATTAAAAATCAACAAGGTGGAATTCAGCATTAACTTTCTGGTTGCAAATCAAATTGATCCCTAATGTCCTGCTGGATAATGCAGTTGTGTTGTAATGCAGAGAGTTTGCAGCATGTCATAACACTTGTGTTATTGAGCAGCTGGTGGCCTGAGGGCTGGAACTGGCCTGCAAGATGATTCTGTCCAACTCCTGAATGATTTTCAGCTGTTTGCATCACTGTGGGCTCTCTGCACCCCTGCTCCTCATAATGAGGGGTTGGCATTGTTTTCCACAACAACAAGCCCCAAAAGCCCCCAAAGAAGCTCAAAATGTTGAAAAGGCAAGCCCAAGCCCATCATAACCCCCAGCCACTTAGGACATGACTTACAGGCAGTCCAGACTTCATCTGCTCTGCACCATCATCCATCTGGCTGCATTCTGTCTGAGACAGGGCTGGTTCTACAGTTTTCGCCGCCCTAAGCAGCACACCGAATTGCCGCCACCGCCGGCGGGTGCAGTCCATGTGCCCTTAGGGCGGCAGGCGCGTTTCCGCGGCAGTGGCAATTCCGCAGCAGCTTCTATGTTTAGCTGAAGCCGCCGCGGATAGCTAAACATAGAAGCTGCTGCCGAATTGCTGCCACCGCGGAAACGCGCCTGCCGCCCTACGGGCACACGGACTGCCCCCGCCATCTGCAGCGGCAATTCAGCACACTGCTTAGGGGCAAAACAACAGGGACTGCCGCCCTTTGCAGATTGCTGCCCCAAGCACCAGCTTGGAATGCTGGTGCCTGGAGCGGGCCCTAGTCTGAGAGGGGTCACTACAGTGGTGTGGACCTGACACGGCCAGCATGATTTTGCAGACACTGTGCATGTGAGGTCATGCTGGCAAGGGTGGGGTTGTGCACGTTGCAAAATGGCATCTTCCATGCAGTGGAACCTCTGTATATGGCCCATGGAGGTGCCCTAAAACTAGCATCAGGCTCACAGCATTGAAAAGTTTGGATTACTCTGAGTTATCCATTTGTGTGATCCACTCATAATGCAATATTGTCACAGTGGGACACCCCAAAATCTGTGTCTCTCTGATTGCCCAACCCTTGCTGGACAGACTCATTGAAACCAAGATTGTCCCAAGAATTTCAAAATAAAAAACCTCACAAAGCCCCATGAGTAGATCAGAATGTGGCTTTCAGTGAATCCTGCCCTCTCTGACATGTTGCCAAAAGCTTAGCAAAAAGGTGCAAATTAGTACCCAACTGTCATTGTGAGCTGCCACTTGTTTTCATTAGAAGCAGCAAAGAGTCCTGTGGCACCTTATAGACTAACAGACGTTTTGCAGCATGAGCTTTCGTGGGTGAATACCCACTTCTTCTTCCACTGCTTGCATCCGAAGAAGTGGGTATTCACCCACGAAAGCTCATGCTGCAAAACGTCTGTTAGTCTATAAGGTGCCACAGGACTCTTTTCTGCTTCTACAGAACCAGACTAACACGGCTACCCCTCTGATACTTGTTTTCATTAGGTTGGCTAATCCCCACCTACCGCGGATATTATTTTCAGGCCCTTTTCCCACTGGGATGTGAAACTTTCTTGGCAACTCTCTTGAGGGAAAAAGAACAGGAGTACTTGGGGCACCTTAGAGACTAACACATTTATTTTAGCATAAGCTTTTGTGGGCTAAAACGCACTTCATCGGATGCATTTTCTGTATTTTCCACTGCATGCATCCGATGAAGTGGGTTTTAGCCCATGAAAGCTTATGCTCAAATAAATGTGTTAGTCTCTAAGGTGCCACAAGTGCTCCTGTTCTTTTTGCGGACACAGACTAACATGGCTGCTACTCTGAAACCTCTCTTGAGGGACATGCTCAAATACAGTTCTTGCCGGAAAGGTGCTAACTGAAACAGCTTCACATCTCAGTGTGGTTAGGGTATAGCATATTACCCTTCCCTGCAGTTTAGTGGTCATTTGGAATTATACTAGGCACAATCAGGTCTTAGCCACACTGGTCCAAGGAGCCCTTGCCCTTCTCCTGATGGGAGGTCAGACAGCCTCAAAAGAAAATGAGAAGTCCCGTTAGCTGTGGCAGCTGAATTCCATCACTCCCAAGCTGTTGTTAATCAGTGCCACTCCATTATTGGTTGCCAGGGTTTTTGCTCAGCAGGGATGTGTGAGCTGTGTCTCCTTTAGAAACAGAGAACTTCATGCCTGCAAATGCTCCTTGAATCTTGCCAGCCCCAGGATAACAAGGGCCTTGAAGTTGCTCCAACATGTTTACAGTATTGTAGAAGACAGGACCACCCGCCATCTGCTGAATTCTAGTTAGTTGACTCAGAACAGAGCTTCCTTCCAATAAAAGCTTTCTAATGACCCTGACTATGCTAGAAAGTCAGAAATTCTTCAGGATCTATATGATTTTGTAACTGGATTTGTGTGTACAGAATTAGTATTGTTCAGATTGTGGTAAAGTCCACAATGTGCTAGGCACTTTCTAAACACAGAGGAAGACACATGTCCTGAATTTTCAGTAGTGACCAGTGCTTCTGAGTGTCTCCATTTTGGGGTGCCTGACTTGAGATACCTTAAAGGAGTTTGATTTTCAGAGGCCAGGTGCTCAGCTCAGTTGGGAAGTCAGGCCTTTTTAAGGTGTCTCAAGTTGGCCACCTAAAAATTGAGTCACCTTAAATCACTAGTCACTTTTGGAAATTCATGCCATGCTCACATCTAAAAAGACAAAGATGGATGAGGAGTGGAGGAATGGATACAACAACATAAAAACAAGCTAATCAGGAGGATAAGGGGGTCATGTCTTAGTCATTGCAGGTGTTTGTTCAGTTTTTTTTAAAGTTCACCTAGCTGTCCCTTCATAATCCAACCCTATTGTCTTCTTCCCATATTGATTCCCAGCTTCAATTCCAGAGTCCTTACACGCATCCCCTCCCAACTGGAACCCGGTAATCATAGACATGTAGGACTGGAAGGGACCTTGAGAGGTCATCCAGTCCATCCCCAGGCCCACTGAGGCAAGATTAAGTAAACCTAGACCATCTGTGACAGGTGTTCATCTAACCTGTCCTTAAAAACCTCCAGTGATGGGGATTGCACAACCACCCCTGGTAACTTATTACAGTGTTTAGCTATCCTTATAGTTACAAAGTTGTTCCTAATATTTAACCTGAATCGTCCTTGCTGCCAATTCAGCCCTTTACTTCTTGTCCTACCCTAGATGGACATGGAGAACAATTGATCACTGTCCTCTTTGTTGCAACCTTTTACATGTTTGAAGACAGGTTATCTGGTCCCTCCTCAGCCTTTTCTTTTCTAAACTAAATATGCCCAGTTCTTTCAACCTTTCCTCATCGGTCCTGCTTTCCAAACCTCTTATAATAATTTATATTATTATGCCTTTATAATCCCTTTGTAAAAAAAAATGCCATAACTAAAACAGAAAAGCCTCCTTATTAGAGTTACTAACAACATTTAGGCTTTGTCTCCACTACAGCTTATGTTGGCAGAACGTATCTTGCTCAGGGATGTGAATAAGCCACCCCCCTGGGCGACATAAGTTACACTGACATAAGTGCCAGTGTGGACAGCGCTATGTCAGCGGGAGAGCTTCTCCTGCAGATATATCTTCTGCCTTTCACAGAGATGGTTTTATTATACTGATGGGAGAGCTCTCTTCACCAGATGTGCTGCAGTGGCTCACCTGCAGCGCTGTATGTGTAAACATATTGTTAAGATTGTTAATACTGAAATAACTGAAGACATCTCATGTACTATTTACCACTTTTGCTGTTTGTTTACTTTTTCCATTTCAGTCTACTTGGAAGGAGAAACCAACTGGTCAGTTTTACTTGTATTTTTAGATGATTTCATTTCTTTTGGGTCTCTTGCACTCACACTATATTGCTAGGTTTGATTTTCCACCACTGAAGAGGGATGTTCCAAAAAAAGCACAACGGTTTCACATGGTTTTGTAGCCTCCCTGACATCTTTTTTAATAAGATCTGAATTAGTGACCAAAATTAAGTGGACAATTTTTTTTTAATCTTAAAAAAATAAGGGAAAGAAACAGAAATTAGAACCACATTTTCACCTTACCTTCCTCTTGTAAATAGATGACTTGTGTGTCCCCACTCAAATCTTTGGAGATCTGGTGCCATTCTTCCATATTTCCATTTTTCTTTTGAAGGGGCAGTCAGGTGGTTGTTGCATTTAAAAATACATATATATTTTCTTAATTGTGCTGCAAAAAAATCTTGGAGTGTTGAAATGTAACAAGAAAATTAGGAAGGCTAGGAATGAATTTGAAGAGCAATTAGCCAAAGATGTACCCTCACTTCCTAAATTCAATAAATTGTTTAAATATATCAGAACCAGGATGCCTGCAAGAGAATGAGTGAGTACATTGGATTACCATGGAGTAAAAGGAGCAATTAAAGAGAATATCAACATTGCAGAGGAGCTAAGAGATTTCTTTATGTCAGTCTTCTCCACAGAGGATGTTGGAGAGTCTTACTCTTTTCAGGTAATAAAAATGAGGCACCATGAAAGACTGAGGTGTCAAAAGAGGAGGTACTGAAACAGATTAAAAGCAACAAGTCACCAGGCCCAGATGTTACATACCCAAAGAGTTCTGAAGGAGTGTAAGAATGAAGTGGCTGAGCAGCTAACAAAAACAAGCAATGTCTCATTAAAACCAGTTACTATATTACACTACAAACTTAGGTCGTTATAATGCCATTGCTCGGGGGTGTGGAAAGTCCCTACCCCAAGTGATGCTGTTATAGTGACCGAACTCCCGGTATAGACAGTACTGTGTTGACAGGAGGGCTTCTCCCACTGCCATAGCTACTGCCTCTCATGGAGGTGGAGTACTTACGCCGATGGGAGAAACTCTCCTGTTGGCGAAGGTAGTGTCTTCATGAAGCGCTCCAGAGGTGCAGTTGCTGCAGCACTGTAAGTATAGACAAGCCCTGAGATGATTGGAGGGTAGTAGATGTTGTTCTTAGCCTGTTTTTAAAAGGCTCTAGGGGGGATTCTAGGAAGTTTAGACCTGTACACCTTATTGGTTGAAATTGTAATTAAATATTGAATTATGAAACACCTAGATAAAGATGATTGTTACAATTGTTATGGGTTGGGCTTGTTATTATGGATCATATGTAAATGTTGCCTTTCAGTCAGGATACATGTAAACCAGCCATTGTAATCAGGTGACAGAAACAGTTAGTGGCCTCCACCCCCAAACATAGGCCCATATATCTGGCCAAAACAAAGGCACATCCCAGGTCACTCAGGGTCAGGGTGGGTGGGTAAGTGGTAGAGGCAGAACAGAAAGACAGGCAGACACAGCATAAAAGCATGGTGTGTGGCCCTAGGGGAAGTCAGAAGAGAGGTTTTGGATCAGGGTGCTGGCTGAAAGAGGCTTGGACCTGTTAGCAAGGACACTGCCAGGCTGTCAGCTGGAGCCCAGCTGGGGATCCTGGGAAGCTGTGGAGTGTCTGTGGCTCCCCACATCTACCCACACAGCTCTTACAATGGCTGGCCTGCGCCCCTGCACCCCACCAAGCTGGTGCTGGGTTGGGGTAAGAGCTGCGTGGGCAGCTGTGGGGAGCCACAGACCCTCCACCTGCTCTGGGGGACCCATGTGGCAGGGATACGGGCAGGGGCTGCTCTCAGCCCCCGCACGCCAGGCAGGTGGAGGGTTCCTGGTTCCCGGCCAGCTCCAGCTTCCGGCTTGGCTGGGGGCGGGGCTTTGTGGGGAAGAGGAAGGGCAGGGGCGGGGCCACAGATGGGCCCCTCACTTTTGGGAAGGCTCCACCTCCCCTGCTCTGAACTCTGGGTCGTCACTGATCAAGGATAACAAGTCTGAATAGGGTGTGGTGGAGGGAGAGAGGAGTGGTGTTTTAAAGAGATATTTGTTTGTTGGACTTTCACACAACAAGGTGAGAGACTGAGGCAAAGGACATTGCCAGCATTCTCTGAAGTGGTTGTTTTGCTCATGGTCATGCTTTCGAATCATGCTTGTGGTGTTTTCCCACATTAATGCTGGGTTCATTTCCCCTTTTATTAATTTTTTCTTCTCTATACACAGACTTAGTGCTTGCAAGAGGGGAAGTATTGCCCCTTAGAGGTGCTCAAGTGTGGTGATTTAGTTTTCCCAGCTTACTGGGTGGGGGCTTGAGCTAGTTCTGTATTGTATTGTTCAAAGGAACCCCTAGATATTGAACCCAGCCCTTGTTGCTGTTGACTCCATCTGGCAGAAGGAGAGTTACACATTCTTTGTAAATAAACAACATTGCATCAAAGAAACACGTGGCTCCATCACCAATTTATCCTCCTAACTGGTGCAACTCACTAGACCAGGGGTCGGCAACCTTTCAGAAGCGGTGTGCCGAGTCTTCATTTATTCACTCTAATTTAAGGTTTTGCATGCCAGTAATACATTTTAACATTTTTAGAAGGTCTATTTCTATAAGTCTATAATACATAACTAAACTATTGTTGTATGTAAAGTAAATAAGGTTTTTTAAATGTTTAAGAAACTTAATTTAAAATTAAATTAAAATGCAGAGCCCCCCGGACCGGTGGCCAGGACCCGGGCAGTGTGAGTGCCACTGAAATCAGCTCGCGTGCCGAAGGCGGCACGTGTGCCATAGGTTGCCTACCCCTGTACTAGACCCTGAGGTTTCGGCTAGCCACTTGGGTGTAAAGGGGTAACAATATTATAGTGGCAAACCAGCAGGGTTCTGTAAAGGAAAATCATGTCTCTAACCTACTTTATTCTTTGAGCAGGTCATCAAATAGTGGACTGTAGCGGGGTGGTCACCCGGTCCTGCCCTGAAGGGCTTGAAATCAGTCCTGGGAGAGGGCTGAGACTGCGAGAGGGCTGCTGCTAAGAAAGCAGCAATCCTCAGCTGATTGGGGAACCAGCCACAGCTACGGCCACGCCCCAGTCAGACCACAGCTGGCCTGTGTAAAAAGGCTGGGATCCAGGAGCTCAGAAAGGCTCTCTCCAGTCTTGGAGGGAGCAGGGCCTGGCTGTCTGCAGGAAGGGTACTGGGAGTGAGGCAGGGCTGGGGAAAGGTCAGAGGAGCAGGGGAGCTCCAGGCTGGCAACTCCCCGGGCTGCAGGGCCTGGTTCTAGGCCCACAGAGGTACTGGGTGATAGAGGAAGGCAGCTGGTCCAACCCCCGCCCCCCCCCCCCATGCCTATGATGAGTGGCTTTTACACTGCGGTCCGTCCCAGGGAGTGGGGGCTTGATGATGACTGGCAGTAGCCCAGACTGAGGCAAGGTGGGGATTAGAGAGTTGGGAGTTCCCCAGAGAGGGGAGACCCAGAGGCAGAGTGTGGGGGTATTGCCAGGGGGCAGCACCCCAGATAAAAGGGCCCCAGGGTCCGGGAGCCACATGGGGCCAGCGGACAGTGAGACACCAGCCAGCAGAGGGTGCTCTGTGCTGGAAAGACCCAATTCCTGGATGACCAGCAGGAGGCACTGCAGGGATGAGTGGTTGTGCTGCTACATGGACAAAGAAGATTGATATCATTTATTTGAACTCAATAGGCTATGAAGGAATCTAAGCAGTTGTGAGTTGAGAGGTAAAGTACTTCCATGGATTGGAAACTTGATTACAGGTAGACAAAGCATAGCTCAGTCCTTAGTTGTGGATGAGCTGCCCCACCTATACACCCTTATGATCCTATAGCTAGTCATGGTTCAAAGTAGTTCTCAGCACAATTAGAGCAGCCTTGGGGAAGACTCAGCTTTATACATTTCAGAGTCCTAGCGAAACCCTTGCCCCTCAGAAGCCAGAAACCCTCCTTTTCCTGAGCATAGCACCCCTTTCCTCATCAGCCCCAAACTTTAGAAAATGGCCAGCTCCTAGGTGACATCCACCTGAGGAACAGCTGCTTCCCAAAGGGTCCCTTGTTATTAGAGGTTTTTATTTAGTTAGTGTTCTCTGGCAACTCCAAGACATAAGGGATGAATTTTGACCACGATGAGTTTGTCATTTGTTGCCTCTTGAAATACAAGAGAAAATGAGAAGAAAAAAATAAATCAACCCACCCAATGTCTCAACACATCAGACCAGCCAAAGATGCAGCCTGGATTTATTTTTCTAATTCAGACTATGAGATTGTTTAAGTAGAGACCCTTTGTCGTCATCTTCTTGGAAAAAATGATGATCAGTGTTTCCAAGTCAGAAAAGAGGCATGCAATTGGAGTGAGTTGAAAAGGGTGATAAAAGAAAGAAAAATGCCTCCACTGGCATTTTCTCTCTGTCTCATATGGTGGATACATTTTTTCACCAGACTGCAACAGCATTGCCATGTGGTCAGTGTTACTGATGCCTCCATACACAGAACTTTGCAAAGAATGGACGGAGTGATCATCTTAACAGAACAGGGAGAGGAAGCAAACCAAGTGTGGAGGTGCGGGGGAGAGATGAGGAAGCAGCACATGGGACTTGAATGGCAAATGTGGCTTCTTTTTTGTCCCTTACTCCAAGATGAGCCTAAGCAAAACCCAATTCCGAATACCCCTGAATACTAGGTGTGTTTTGAAATCTGAACCCAGATCCAAATTTTCAAAAGGGCCTCTCTTTAATAGTGGGCTCAACCAAAATCCCAGCACTCTCCCACTCGGGCATCTGAAATCCAGGTGTGAGTTCTGTGGCTTGAGCTCACCTCTGTGAAATCAGTTATTTAATTTAAAAAGAATGCTGGTTCTTGTCCCCTCTTTTTTTCCTGTTGGACACAGACTGGCTGGGGGCAGGTGAGACAAAGTTCCCAGTGTGAATCACCAAAGAAAGGCAAGAGCAAAAATTCACTCTAAGAGAAGAAACTTTCTGATGGAAACAATAATAATAAAGCAGTGCAAAACCCCATATTTATTTCCAGACATGCTATAAGATATCAATTTCTTGTCAGTGATTACTAATGTCTGCTTAAAAGTGAAGTACCAATACAAAACTGTAATAAAATAACACTAGTAGATGCTACAGCAGCCTGACACTGAAATAAAATCTGCCTTCAGCCCTAATCCCCATGATCCCCTAAGCAATAAATCCTCTGCACCCCCAAACACCTTAGGTAATCCCTCCTGCCCTCTAAGTCACCTGTGATTCCCTAAACAATCCACCCTCTTTGCTGCCCCAAAGCCTGTGACTCCCCATGAAATGTTGATGTTGACTCTAATGTTCATTTCTGGCAACCCACAGCAAATATATATACAACAAACCCAATCAACACAAAACTCTGTAATTATTTGTGGAGAATCTCTTTAAGGGATCCAGGGGTCAAACTAAAAGCAGCTGTCAACCTTTAGTCAATTCCAAATTAATAATACAATGAGAGAAGGGCCTCTAAAGGTTTTTTAATGTGTTTATATCTAGCCTTGATAAACACAGTCAAGAGAGGGAAGATGGAAGAGACAGGAAGCTTAGCAGGGTTACTTTTCCCTAAAAAACAACTTGTGAAAACATATGCCCAGCTTGTGACTTCCCAGATGTTCTGTTTAACAGAGCACTTAACTTGTTTATATTTTGCCTAACACTGGAATTGTGACAGATTATTTTTGTTGCAAGGTCTTTGCAACATTTTGTAGGTGGTCTTGTAAAGGAAAGCAGATTTTTAACCCCACCCCACCTTGTTCTCCTTTGCCCTTATTGTTTACATGGTGATGCTGAGTACCAGTTACTTCAGATTGCTAACAGAGAGCGAGCCTTTGGGCCAGATTCTGATCTCACTCACATTAATTTTGCACCAGAGTAACTACACTGACTTCACTGGTGATTTATAGCAATGTAAGCAAGAGGAGAATCAAGCACTTTTCATCCATCTACTCTAGGGGGTGTGGCCATATGTACATATACATAAAGAATACGTGATAGTGTGGTATAATGGTTTTGTCAGGGTGAGTTTGGGATGGGCATATTACTTACAAGTGGAAAGCCACGAATGAGAGACACAGGTCATCCCAAATGGATGCTGATAAAACCTGGCTTATACCATGCCATCATGCATTCTGATTATGCCACTCATGTTGCAGAAAAATTATTTGAGGAATGTTTGAGAGAGTTTTGGCTTCTGTTGGAATTGGAATTATTTTTTATTTTTTTTCTGTAAAGCCAGGTGCCATAATTACTATGAGTCCATCTTTGAAGAGCTCAAGAAGAGCCATAAAACTTTTTAAAATGACCTAAAATAGTTTGTTGTTACATTAATATTTATATATACATGCACACAAATGGCATAGTGGCATGATCTTGTGAACTCTTACTCTTATTAGCAATCCAATGAGATTACCCACAAAGCACAGACTGCTTGTGCGAGGGAGGGTTTGCAAGACTGGGCCTATACGTTTACTGTGTACAGTGTACTGCAGATTATTATTGGCTGGAATATCTTTTCTGTCTTTCTTACATTGGTTGGGGATACAGTATTAGATATATAGTTCTCCCATTTATTTTACCATTAAAATTAGAGCCATATGAAGAAATATCACTTAAGATTTTGCCAGACTTCACCAGCTAAGTAGTTTTGTAAATATTTGGATCTCCAAGGAAAACCTAGGTGCTGCAGGAAGTGACATTGATTGTAACTGAAGTACCTCTTGCAATTTTGATTGGGTGTGACATTCATCACTTCCTGTCCTGAAATACTATGTACAGTAGTTGTATGTTGTAAAAAGGCTGTGGGAGTCCAACCCAGAAGGATGGGCGAAGTGATGCCACCATGTCTTGTGGGGAAGATTTTCAAAGGCACAAACAGCAGTAAAGGTCAACTGGAGTTAGGTGCCTGCCTCACTGCCATTAATGCCTTTGAAAAATCTTCACTACATTTGTCTGTTCATCAGAGATGCTGAGAGGGATAATTAGCTAATATGTGTAAAGCACTTTGAGATCCTTAGATTACATTTATTCATTCACCTCATTTCTTTTGATCAAAAACAAAATGCTTATCTATTGTTCTGGGAGTATCTGAATGAAAGATGCTGTGGAAGTGCACAATATTATTTATTAATCCTATTATATTGTGCTCCTAATGTTAGATTCCTGGGACAAGGTACGCGCAGAAATATAAAAGGCAGTTTACACAAAGATCACATAATTAAATGCCTGAGTACAAAATTGTATTGGGCTTTGATGAAAATTTAATAGATGGTATTACATATTATTTATTTACATACTACCTTTAATACCACAGCACTGAATGAAAGTACTATGTATTCAGCTTGTTGTGTTGCTGTGCATGTTATTTGTGAAGTCTATTTGATATCTTTCTTGCTTTTGGTGGATCTTCTTTTGTTGATTGGTCTTTTTACCCTTATTTTTTTTTCTCATTGATTTCTTTTAAAGATGCCTAGAGCTGATAGCCCATGTGTGGGAAAAGCTTTGACTTTCAACACAAGAACTCATCCTGGAGGGAATGATGACTAACGTGCCATATGGTGCAGATAAAACATCTGTGAATCTCTACGCCGCAATTCTGCTTCACGGACCCAACATGCATTTTACACGCATGCTAAAGAGAAATGAATATGACATGAGTGTTTTTCAGTAACCTAGACTTATGAGGCACTAAATTAATTTGCTAGAGGAGAGGCTGTAAAAAAAAAAATGCTACATTACGCTAATGCAATTTCCCTAATGGAATTATATTGCCCCTAATACACTTCATTTCCTGTTAAATTGCAGTATCTGTTTTCTTTTGCCACCACAGAGAATAAATCTCACGGTGAACAGCGATGTCTCATCTTACAACTCGTAGATAGGTTAATTAAATGCTATGTGGTACTGGCACTTGGTCAGTGCAGTTTAAAGCTGGAGACCGACAGATCCTGTAGGTGCATTACCGGCTTTGTCTTTAACCCCAAAGCAATAAGCATATGGTATTTCTGGACTTAGGGCCAGAACCTGCAAATATTTTCGCCCCCGAATAATGCTACTTGCATGAGTAAAGCTATTCACATGCAGAGGCACTTGCAGGCTCTGTTCCAAATACACTTTTTGGAAAGTCTCTGTACTCCGGAGAGTACATTTCTAGTGTTTGGCATTTCTAGTGTGTGTCAGGCACCTGAAATGCCTTCAAGACATTTTGTGCCGCTGACATTCCCTGTACTGTGACCAGTGCACCTTCTCCGATCAAATCTTGGAATTGCTTTTGCCTGTCCTGGTTCCGCTGAACTGCTTCAGCATTCTTATGGATGGAAACTTGAGCTGTAGCAGCTGCATCCTTTTAGTAAATCCTCTCAACCCACTCTTGCAATGCACCAGCCCACACATCAGCAACCGAGTGGGCAAAGGTCTGCGCTCTGTGCCGCAGGCAACGTGGTGCACCTGGTCACTAGCAGATGGAGAAGGATGATTTAGTAGACTGGAACTTGAGAGAGCTGAATTCGATTCACTGCTCTGCCACAGACTTCCTGTGTGCCGTTGGGAAAGTCACTTGGGGCTTGTTGATAGGGTGAGTGAATGTGTGGCTAATGTGCACCAGCTTGCTGTGCAGCACTCTAATCCACGTGGGGTGTAGTGCACTGCAAGATAGTATGCTGGCGATCCGTACCCTGGCTTGCTGTGCACTAACTCGCTGTGTAGACAAGTCCTTAGTTACTCCGTTCTTCTGTTCCCAACATTTGTAAAATGGGGACCATATTTCCCTCCCTTTGTTGGTGAGGATAAATACACTAAAGATTGTGAGGCGCTCGGATACCATGATGATTGGGAATATCAGAGTACGTACAGAGGCCTGAGAGCAGCTGAAGTGATGCTTTGATGAAAAGTTGAGAACAACTTCATTTCTTGTGGATTGGATGTAGTGTCGCTCATCTCAGAAGGTTCCTGAGCAGTATGCCCAGGTTTGGTTGGGGAGAAGTGGCCTGAGTAGGCATTTTGGGGCAGGCACTGTCTTTTATTTATTTTTTTTCTTTGTAGCATATACGATGCAGATACGATGATGATGGTAGCTATAGAAAACCCCAAGAGAAAGAGATGTGCAGATCCTCAGATAGGTCAGAACCGACTGCAAACAATCACTGGACTAAACCACTGGGATTAGAAATCAGAAACCATCGTCTTGGAAATATAAAGTTAATATTATCACATGTAATAATCATGTTATACAATATACCATACAAACTGATATGAGCAAGACAGATGCTGCCCTCTATGCCCCTGCTGCTGCTGCTATGTATCTATTCTGGATGGTGGGTGTTGGGCTGTTCAGGGAATTTCTTCATGTCACCAAAAGTGCAGAGATGTCCTTAACCAGGTGTGATCCTTGCATTAGACATTGAATAATTGATCCTTGTATCATTCATATGTGATCTGTGCACTCTTGCGCTAGCTGGAGGACCAGTGATCTCACTGTGTCCCTGCATCCTTTCAAAGCTACTAAAAAAGTCTAGCAGGGGCTCGTGTCACAGACCCTCTTTCTCAGAGCTTGTGCATGTGGTGGTTTACATCCAGCAGCAAAGAGCAAGCTGGACTGTGAGGAGTCTATAGCATGGATGTAGCTTGTTTATTTTGTTCATAGAACCATATGCTTCAGAGAGGGAACATTCTTCTTGGAACTGGTATCAAAAACTCAACTGCACTGAAAAAATACAGTAAAAGAAGCCAATCACCACCACCTGGGGACCATGCTGCGAACATGGAACGGCATGAGATGTCGTTTCAGAAAAAGAATCCCCGCGTTAGTTGGCATAAAAATTGGCACACGGTAATCTTCACACTTTTGTAAAACAAACAGCGAATATGGCAGCAAAGGAATTGTTGCTGCTGCTGGGTGAATCAGCACTGATGAGATCTCTTGCCCAGCTCCTAAAGAGAATTTGGTCTGAACTTCAGGTGGAGTTATAGCAGAGCAGGAGTGGAGGAAGTGCCCTAAACATGTGTGTGTGTGTGGGGAGCACAGGAGCCTGAACCGGGCCCCGTTGCACCCTTTCCCACTGAGGCCCCACCCCCTGCTCACTCCTCCCCACCTCTTCCCCTCCATCTCCTGCCCTTATGGCCTGTAAAAAGTGTGTGTGGGGGGGCACACAGCCCCTGCCCCCCCCCCCCCCGCCCGCTCCGGCACCGCTGTAGCAGAGCCAAATGTGAATGTGGCCTGTAAGGAATGCAGGCAGCTCTCATTTCTTACCATAGCCCTGATTCTTCCCTTATCCATATGTCTGTTTTTATTTGTGTATTTAACACTTTTCAAATGGAATGAATGAGGGCATTCCAAATGGTGGCTAAGCAGTGTGAAGGGGCACACCCTCTCTCACTCTCCTAGAGAGGAGATAACACACTCTGGGCTGAGCCAGCACTAACCAGGTGTACTTGTAAGGCTTGCTCTGCCTGGACGGGGGATCTTAAAGGAAAGCCTGCCACAGGCAGGGGTGGTGTTCAGGGAGAGGACTGCTGTACCTCGTGACTGCTGACTACAGAGAGCCAGTCACAGACCTCACTGCCCCTGAGAGACAGACCACTTTTTTTTAAAACTCTGATTCTCCCCTCCCCTGTGTGTGCTACAAATGGGGGAAAGACATTGGAAACAACTCAGATTGTGGTCTGGTGGGGACCTGGGCACCCCCAACCCACCACAAGCAAATTTAGGAGAAAACACCCATGTGAAGACTGTGAGAGCAACTCATATGAGGTACAGTATGTATACTCAGCCAAGTCTAAGGCTCGATGCTACAAACACTTATGCATGTGTGACTAGTGTTTCCTCTGGGAGTAATCCCCCTGAACTCAAAGGGACTATTCTGGTCAGTAACATTTAGTCTATAAGCATCAGTAGGATTGAGCCCCTAGTTCTGAACCTGATGATCACTCAAATACATTTGTTAGTCTCTAAGGTGCCACAAGTACTCTTGTTTTACTCACACGTGTATCTTTCAAGGGTACTCCTATTTGGGTGAAGTTCATCCCTGTGCAGAGGGCCAGCAGAAGGCCTGTGACCAATGAAGTCTCACTTAAGCTCTCAAAATAGTGCTTCAGTGGGGTTCATGAGTGGTACAGGCCTTGCTTCACACTGTCATAAATACCCATAGTCAGTTCAGATCATGGTATTGGAGCTTGTGAATAAACATCCAAGTACCCTTTTCATATAGTGGGTATCAGGATTTTTGATTATTATCTGTGTGACTGTGGTGCCTCAGGACCCTAGTCATAGACCAGACCCCATTTTGCTGGGCACTATACAAACCCAGAACAAAACAACGGTTCCATCTTCTCTAACTGGGATGTGCTGGGTTTGTTAATGAACGTAGTGCTTGTACAAGGTGTCAGACTGGCTAAGGCCCTCCATTTCTGGCTGAGGCCCTCCTGGTGGCTGAGACCCTCCATTTCTTTCCAGGCAGGTAGCAGAAGCCATAGCAGTGAAAGTGTTTTCATCCCACTCCACACATGTATCTCAACCTGGACTAGAGCTGTCACTTCTAGCAGCAAGAGGATGGGTAAGTCTCAGTGCCCATTTTGTCCTTTCTGCTGAATCAGCCAACAATAGTGTCAGTTATGAGAGTGTTTTTTGTATGTTGTGGACAGCTGCCCACTAGGAACTGGATGAAGACCACAGATGCATTTCTCAGGGTACGTCTCAGCAGCGAGATGCCCAGCGTGGGTCGACAGACTTGGGCTAGTGGGGTTCACGTTAGCATTTTAAAAGCGTTTCTCAAATGTGGCCACTGTGGCCGCATGTGTCCACCAGGGGCTTTTCTTGCTGCCACAGCCTTCTGGGTAGTGATTGGCGGGAGGGGCCAAGCAGTGGCTCCTCCTCTGGGGCTGCCAGCAAGGGCTGGTCCCTGCCCGCTTCTGGATCCACAAACACTGTAGGAACAGGCAACCAATGTGAATTCCCTACCTTCCCGAGGGCGGTGGGGCTTGGGCTTTGGGCTTCAGCCCTGGGGTGCTGGGCGGTAGGCTCTGGCTGTGCGGCAGCAGGCTCTGTCTCCCAGCCGCAGGGCGTAGGGCTCCGGCCCCAGGGATTTGGTTCTGGGCTCACTCCCAGTACGTCGTCCTTGTCCCCTGATGCATCCTTCAGCCCCCAGCCCTGCAGCAGGATTCTAGGCTCTGGCCCTGGGCTCACCCCCCATTCCCCCAACTCCTTCAGCCTCCTTCAGCCCCACACCCCACCATCCAAGGCTTAATATGTCCCCCAACTAGCCAGGGCTGAGTAAGTCTGCTGTGAAAAGCGACATTTACAAATATCACTTTTCACAGTAGCTAACTTACTAACAAGCAAGTATTAAAAAAAAATCAACCAAAAAAGGCAAGAACATGCAAAGCACCTTATTTGGGTTTCTATTCTGTTTCGGTCCAGTAAAGTCTGCAGAAAAGCCCTACATAAATTGCAATGATCTGGATATTTGTATGCACATATTTATTTGTTTTTCCTAAAGTTAATTAAGTATTTTAGGAAAAATTGTCAGAGCGGCCACCAGCAAGGGTTGGTGGCCGCGCTGTGAGGTGACCCAAAAAATGGTTGGGAGAACCCTGTAGATAATGCTGTGAAGTTGCAGCTCTGACTGGAGCTTGGGCTCTGAAGCCTAGAGATAGGGGTGGGCTTGTCAAACTGAGCTGGGAAGCTCTCTCCAAAATGCTGCACATTATTTATTTATTTATTTGTATTACCACTGTGCCTAGGAGCCCCAGTCATGGCCGAGGACCCTATTGCGTAGGTGCTCTACAAACACAGAACAAAAAGTCTGTGCTCCAAAAAGCTTGTGATCCTAGTATAAGAAAACAGATGGATACAGACAGACAGGTAGGAGAGTGCAAAGAAACCAGGAGACAATATTAGTCAGCACACCAGCGACCTAAGCACTGCCAAGTTTTTTGTAGGCATCACGGGTAAGGGGAGTTTTAAGGAAGGATTTGAAGGAGGATAATGAGGTAGCTTTGTGGATGTTTATGGGGAGCTCGTCCCAATTTCTTGAGCTATCCAGTAGTTCTTGAACTGGCATGTTTAACTTCTTCCATTGCACATGCAGTGATATTTTCAACTTTCCATAGGAAAGCGGTGGGGTCTTAAGACAAATGTGTTGGTGGTGAAGCATCAGTGTACATTTTTGGGTTTTCTGGACTGGAAATACAATGTGCCCTTCCAGTGACTGAATTACCAATACATTTAGAGAAAGAAAAGAGCTGCCTTTCAGGTTTTAAACATGGAAATCTGATAAAACCAAGCTCTGTATCCTCCTGGCTTAGTAACGTAAATGTTTCCTTCAGATTTCTCTTTTATTGGCTCCATCCATGGTGGTCTCTCAGGATCCTATCAGACACCTCTGTGCTCACTGCCTACATAGCAAACATGGTTTCAACAGACAGTCGCCCATAGCTTACAAAAGCAGATTTGCCAAATCACATATAATAAATCCAAATACATTTTTAATCAATCATGGGCAGGCGCAATCGTTTATTATCCTGCAGGCTTCTTCCTGTTGGAGAAGAAAAGGTATTTTACAAGTTTGCTCAGAGAAAATTGAACTATGAGGCTATGTGGTGCCTACCCCTCCACCAGAGGTGAAAGTAAGCCGGTCTGGTCCGGCATACCAGCAGGAGCCCATATGCCATGCCGGACCCGACCGGCTTCCCCAGGCTGGCGATTTAAAGGGCCCGGGGCTTCCTGCAGCGGCTGGAGCCCAGGGCCCTTTAAATCACAATGGAGCCCTGCTGCAGCTATCCCAGGGCTCAGGACTTGGGCGGTGCTTTAAAGGGCCAGGGCTCCCTGCAGCGGCAGGAGCCACTGGCCCTTTAAATCACAATGGAGCCCTGCTGCAGCTATCCCAGGGCTCAGGACGTGGGCGGTGCTTTAAAGGGCCAGGGCTCCCTGCAGCGGCAGGAGCCACTGGCCCTTTAAATCCCCATGGGAGCCTAGCCAGGCTCAGGCAGCGATTAAAAGGGCCAGGGGCTCCCTGCCTCCAGAGCCCCGGGCCCTTTAAATCGCCGCCCGAGCCTGGCTGCTGGAGCCCCGGAGTAGTGGTGGCAGGGCTCCGCCGGTGATTTAAAGGGCTCGGAGCTCCACTGCAGTAGCAGCAGCCAGAGCCCTGGGCCCTTTAAATTGCTCCGGGGCTCCCGCCTCTTACAGTTGAGGCCCCGCCTCTTCTGGTTGAGGCCATGCCCCTGCCCAGGACTCCGGCATACCAGTAAGTCCTTTAACTTACTTTCACCCCTGCCCTCCACCCACCTATTCTATCACAATGAGCTATGCACCGCAAGGCAGTCAGGCATTAGAAGTGGCTGCCATACAATGTGTATTTGCTTTTCTCCATGACCCACAAAGTGCAGTAGGGGCAGTAAGTGGGGCTGGCTGGAAAACAACAATTCCGTTTTGCAAAAGTTTGCAAAGTTTTGAAGTTTGTTTTCATTCCAATGGAGAAGGGAAACGAGGCCTTTTGAAATCTGTTGTGAAAAACCACAAGAGAGTGACAGAGACCCCAGACTAACCAGTCGTTGGAACAGTCTTCTCGGATGTGGAGACCCCAGCTCACGTCCCTGAACTGAATCAGCCAGCACAGGGACTTGGCCCTCAGGCTCCTACCCACCAGGTTATAGAGTTAATCTTTGTTTCTGGCTCAATGAATATTTATACAGAGTGAAGCAGCTCCAAGAGCAGAGATTGGCAATGTCTGAATCCAGCATTTTCGCCTTTCAGTTGGACTCTATTAAGCAAGTGGCCAGAGTTCACCTTGGAGCTCATAGCTGAGCTCATAGTTTGTGTGTCCTGGCCACGTGGAGCGTCACAGCAGCAGTGGGGCTAACCCTTGGGTCTAGAGCAGGGTGGGAATTTCTCGATGGAAGGCTTTTCATTGGAAAATGCTACTGAAACTGTTTGTGGGAAAAGCATGGTTATGACAAATTTCCCACTTAAGCAAAAAATTGAAAAAATATTTTCAAAAATATCAAAAGACTCCAGCCCCCCCACCCCCCAACTTTCAGAATTTTCTAAACAAAAGTTCTAATTTTTTGGAGTTGATACAACTTTGTTTTGAAATGTTTTTTTGTGATGTAAAAAATAAAAAAATTCTTTACATCACTTTAATGTTTTACAATGAAGCCTGTCATAGAGGTGTCTAAATGCCACTTCTCTGGCTGGCCTGATATCCATTCCAGACATAATCAAGGGATCTTCAGAAGGCTGATAAATGCCTTGCCAAAGGATTAACCTTTATAGTGGGCTATTCTTATACAAAGTAACTCTTGGAAAGATCTGAGCAGGTTATGATCTACCACGGCTATCCTAATGCCTATAGGACCTGAGCCGATGCTCATTGGGAGTCTTTCTGTCAACTTGATTAATTTCACTGGGTTTTGAATCAGATTAATGACAGAAGAACCATTTGATCTTCTATTGAAATGCAGCTACCCCTGGTGTGGAAGGTGATAGTCGTGCAGCATTAACATGAGCTGTTAAAAAACTGTTGAGGACAGGTATTTAAGAAAGCATACTATACTTAAAGGGGAGTTGTGTAGGCAGATTGTAGCTTTTTACATTGGTATCTGGCAGGAGACTGGGACTAAGATGTTTGAGCACCGGAGTGGTGAGTAGCATCATTTCCCATCTCTTCCAAAAAGCTGCATGTCCAGCAGAACCCACTGGGATATTGATTCCAAACTGACTCAGACAGAAGTGCTTCCTACACATCCGCAGTACTCCCAACAGCACATTGTTTTCTTTAGAGGTCACTTATCCAAGCACCAGCCAACCCTGACACTGCTTATCTCACAACAGCACACTACTCTATGGATGCAGACAACATGTAAATGTTTTTCCAGTGCTAAATATATGCACCCCTCTTTGAGGTTGTTCATTAATAAAAATAAACAGCTGATGCTGTAATCAGTGTGTATTTGCTGCTAACTCACCCTGTCTGTCCCATGCTCTCTTTATATAACTCTGCCTGCTTCTACCCCGTATTACTGCAAGTTGCTGGTAGTTCGTTAGAAGAGAGAGTGGGGAAGAAGGTGGGAAAGGAGGCAAGATGAAGAAAGAAGAGAAGAAAGAAGGCTAATTTGGTGTTATGGGTTAGGAGCCAATACTGGATAAATACTCTTCCCTGAGTAGAGTGTGCTTGTCAGTATTGCTTTATTATTCCAGCTGAAAGTGAATGATAGGACATATGACCAGAGTTATCTTACTAGCACCAGAAAAATGTGCAGATTCATAGATTCTAAGGTCAGAAAGGACCATTCGGTCCATCTAGTCTGACCTCCTGTATAACACAGGCCATAGAGTGTCACCACGTGGTTCCTCCATCAAACCCATAACATGTGACTGAACAAGAGCATGGCTTTTGGAAAGGGATCCACGTGTATTAGAGCCAGATGCTAACAGAAAATCTCTTTTTTGTAGTGATGTGGGGTTAAGGGACACAGGGAAGAAGAAAACCTCTAGTTGGGCTAAGACTAAAGTTAAAGCAGAGAAGCCAAGTTAATCAGAGCTAGGGCCCAGGACTGGCAATCAAAAAACCTGCCATTTTTTTCCCTGGCTTTGTGACCATGAGCAAGTCTCTTCACCTCTGTGTGCCTCTGTTTTCCCAATTATAAAATAGAGATAATCAAGGTTTATCCCTATTTTACAGGGTGGGAGAGTGAGACACATTTGGGGCCTGTCTACACTACAGGACTGTTGTGCATTTGTAAGCTGCTGACCTCCACATGTTGTTCAGAGCCTATGGATAACACAGCTCCTAAGCATGTGTTTGTTCTTTGTTTAGCCACTGTGTAACACCAGGGCTGGATGGCCTTTTCCTGCTGTGCTGTAGGGAGCAGGGACTTGGTGCTAGGGGTCTGAAGAGGCTCTCAAGAACTAATTTTTAAAGTCATATTTATCAGTGAACTGGAAGAAAATATAAAATCACTGCTGATAAAATGTGTAAGTGACAAAATACTGGCAGAGTGGTAAATAATGGTGAGGACAGGGCAGTCACACAGAGTGATCTGGATCACTTGGTAAGCTGAGACCGTTCAAAAAACCAAGTTTGAACAGAGCCAAATGCAAGGTCCTATACCTAGAAACAAAGCATGCAGGCCACACCTACAGGATGGGGGACTGTATCCAGGAAAGCAGTGACTCTGACAAGGATTTAGGGGTCACACTGGGCAAGCCTCTCAACATGAGCTCCCAGTGCGGTGCTGTGGTGAACAGGGCTAACGCCATCATTAGAGATATGAGCAGAGTAGTGAATAGGGTAGGGAGGTGACACAGCGTTAGTGAGACTGAGATTGGAATACTGCAGCCAGTTTTGGAGGCCACGTTTTAAAAAGATGTTCAAAAATTGGAGATGATGCATCAAAGAGCCACAAAATGTTCTGAGGGCAGGAGAAAAATGCCTTCTTTTGAGCTACTGAAAGAGCTCAACCTGTTTAGCTTATCAAAAGGGAAGGTCAAGAGGTGACTTCTTTGAAGTGTCTAAGTACCTTCATGGAGAGAAAATATCGGGTATTAAAGGGCTCTTTAATCTTGCAGAGAAAGGCATAACAAGACCCAGTGGCTGGAAGGTGAAAACAGACAAATTCATATTAGAAATAAGACACAAATATTTAACAGTGAGGATGATTGACCTTTGGAACAAACTACCAAAGGAAGTGGTGGATTCTCCATCTCTTGATGTCTTCTAATGAAGACTTTCTGGTATGTGCTTTGATCAAAACCAAGCTATTGTCATATACTGAGGCCTGGGATATGCAGGGGGTCAGATTAGATGCTCTAATGGTCCCTTCTCGCCTTAAAGTCTACTAATTTATGAAAAACTGAGTGTGGCATTGGGAGCAGCCTCTGATGCATTACTGTGTAGCTGCCTTGATTCCCAGACTCAACAGTCATTGAGTGGGGATATCCAGGGGAAACAGATCAAACATCCAAAGTGGCTGACAAGGGGCAGGACATCAGCTTTGCAGGGTGTGGGTGGGAGTGGCAGTGACATCACAAAGGCCTTTTGCAGGACCTCGGCCTATTGGGCAAAGTGAATAACTTATTCAGTGGGGAGGCGGTGACCTCACAGAGAGACCCTGACATCAGCCAGGCAGGACAGAGGTGCAGGGCAAGCGCAGCCTTAGAGACTCCTGTGGCTTTGCTGCAGCAAGTCTCCTTCTCGAGGTCTCTCCTTGAGGACTGAGTGAGAATTAGGATTCACATACATGAACATGAGGATGAACCTCTTCGGGGTTGTCTCCTTTCCTACTACTGATTTTGTCATCCCTGTTTAGAAGGTAAGAGCCTCAGAGAGGAGTAGAACCTGTTCAGTCTGATCCACTTGGTGCCGACTGAATAGGCACAGAAATCACTAGGTTAAGGTGGCAGAATATGATTTCCTACCAAGGACTTTGTCCCTTAGAATCACTGGGGACATTGGGGTTTGTCCTTTTTGGTTTCCCTTTTCCTCTTTCCCTCCCTCCTTTCTCTTCTTCTCTTACTTCTTTTTCCCCTTTTTTCTCCTTCCATCCCTCCACCAAAGAGGTGCGTGCGTGTTAGGGGTGGGGAAGGGGGGTTTGCTGTCATTGTGAGAGGCTCTCACAAAGAAGTGGGGCTGGAATAGTTCTCTGAGAGTGATCCCGTCCGGTGGTGACCTGGGCCATCCTTCGGGACATCTGGTGAGACCCTCTCAACCTCCCATCAGTCAAAGTTTCCATGCTGATTGGCTGAGCAGGGAGCTATTGACAGGGAGGACTCAAGTCCTTTTGTTCCCTTTCAACACCTTGCATGTAAGTCATAACCAATCAGGTATTTGATTAATATTGCTGCTTCTCGCCAGTAATTGTCTCTGAACAGTTTAGGGTGACCAGACAGCAAGTGTGAAAAATTGGGACAGGGATGGGGGGTAATAGGAGCCTATATAAGAAAAAGACTCAAAAATCGGGACTGTCCCTATAAAACCGGGACATCTGGTCACCCTAGAGCAGTTGATGATTCTAATGTTCTACTTTTTCTAAAATTCTTGCTGAATAATGACTAGGAACAATTATTGGTCTGTAGCTTCTTTGAGAGCATTTTATTCTGAGCAGTCAGGGTATCTAAAAAGGCTGGCCGGGGACAGGACATCAGCCTTGCAGGGGAGGGGTGGATGTGGCAGTGACATCACAAAGGCCTTTTGCAGGACCTCAGCCTATTGGGCAAAAGTGTTTGGGAGGCGGTGATCTCACAGAGAGACCCTGACATCAGCCAGGAGGCAGAACAGAGGTGCAGGGCGGGGCAACCTCAGAGACCCCCGGGGCTTTGCTGCAGCAAGTCTCCTTCTCGAGGTTTCTCCTTGAGGACCGAGTGAGAATTAGGATTAATGTACTTGAGCGTGAGGAGGAACCTCTAGGGAATTTTCTCCTTTCCTACTACTCATTTTGCTAAAAAACAAACATCCCTGTTTAGAAGGTAAGAGCCTCTGAGAGATTTGGAACCTGTTCAGTCTGAGCCACCTGGTGCCGACTGAATTCTAGGCACAGAAAACACTAGGTTAAGGTGGCCAGGGATGGAGCGAGGGCCCCTCCCACTGTGTAGCCACCAATGGGAATGGAAGAATACAGGCACCGCAACCGGAAAGAGAAATCTGACAAAGAAACTGCCAAGGAACAGCTGTCATAGGAAGACTGAGGGAATGGAGAAAAAGAGCTCCTCCTTCAATTGGGTGGGGGGTCTTTGGCACTGGAGGTCACTAGAGAGGAAGACAAGAGTCCACCCTAGGGTTCCATTTGCCATTAATCCCCCTTGATTCCTGGGGGCATCCAAGTCAGGTTCTTGTTCTCTTGAGACAGGAGGATGTCACAGCCAAGGTGATGCGCCAGCTCCACACTATCTGATCCTTTCACCAGGTGTCTGAGGCTCTGTAGGGGCTGTGCTTTGTAGGACACCTCTGATGGGGTGTATAACTCCATACTCAGCCAGAAGGGGTGGGATCCTACCTCACCTTCTCTGCAGAACCTGTTCAAGCTGAAGGAGGAGTTTAAAAGACAGCCTGTTGTGGGGTGTATCTACCCCCACACTAGCCCAGCAACCAAAGGGTTAATACAGGCACGGCCAGCTGCTGCTGATTGGCAGGATAACAGCAGCTGGAGGATAAAAGGGCTGGGAAGCAGATGGGCAGGGTGGCTAAAGAGGAGTGAGCAGGCAGGAGAAAGGAGCAGGAGCCAGCAGATTGCTAGAGAGCCGCCCCGGGACAACACCCCAGAAAGGGGCAAACAGGCCAACAGACTAAAGAGCCTACAGAGGCCTGAGGGAAGGTAGGAAGGAGCTCAGGGCACTGTCAGAGTCAGCAAACCCCTGACTCTCCTTGTCTAGGTTGAGGGCCCTGAGTTGGAACCCGGTGGAGGGGCAGGCTGGGTTCCCCTACCAACCCCCTGATGTATCATTCAAGGCTGTAAAAAGGGCAAGGGGAGTTGATTATGAAATCCGCCATCCAGGGAAGAGAAAAGAGACACAGAGTGCACCACATGAACCTATTGAAGGCTTAGAAGGACCAAGAAGACCTCCTCATAATGCCCTTTTCACCAGAACCTGAGCTTGGCCCACAAGCGCCCTTAATCCATGATTCTGGCCTGATCAGAAACAGCAAATCCAACAGCTAATCAAAGACCTCCCCTTGGTGTTCTTAGCATTGTCAGAACAAACCCACCTAGCTTACCATCAAGTGGATACCATCCTGAGGGAAAAGGTCCTTGAGAATCTATGACCTATTCGGCTGTCTGTGATTTTTCCTTGCCTTCAAAGCTGGGCAGTAGGAGAGTGGTGGTCACTGGCCAGGCGGCCAGCTCGGAAATCAGCGCTAGCAGCAGCTCAGAAGGAAGGGTGGTATGGTATGGTACTAACACCCTTCCTTCCACACTGTTGCAGGCGACAGCACTGCCTTTTGAGTTGGGTGGGAGCAGAAAGGCGGCCACTGGCAGGTCACCTAGTTTGAAAGTCAGCGCGACCACCAGCAACAGTGCAGAAGGAAGGGTGGAATGATACGGTATTGCCATCCTTCCTTCTGGCTGATGCCGGGCATTCTGCCAGTGGCTGCTACTCTCCAGCCATCCTGCTTGGAAGTCAGTGCTGCTGCCAGCTGCAGGCAGAAGGAAGTTTAGCATGGTATCTTATTGCCACCCGTCCTTCTGCACAACAGCTGGCAGCAGCTCTACTTTCCAAGCTGGGTGGCCGGAAAGGCAGTGCCACCACCTTCACCACCAGTGCAGAAGGAAGGGTGGTGTGGTATGGTATTGCCTCACTTCCTTCTGCACCGCTGTTGGCAGTGACACTGCTTTTCAAGCTAGGTGGCAGAGAGCAGCTGCCACTCTCCAGCCACTCAGCTCCAAAGGCAAGGAAAAATCACAGACATTTTTTCATATTTCCAAAATCCGCCCGGATGGAGATCAGAGGACTAAAGAAGAGGTCATAGCCGGAAAACCCGAACATATGGTGACCCTACTTGCGACCCTCTTGCACTAGTCTTGCCCCACCCTCTTTTGGGTCAGGATCCCCAGTTTGAGAAAGCTGCACTAGGGGATTCCTCTATAACCCTGTGGTCCAACATGGCCCATAGTTCTTGGTGGGCCATTTTGAGGGACTGTCTTGGTCTCAGCTATTCTGGGGAAGGGGAAGGGAAGCAGATGGGCTGTACAGAAACTAGCCAGAGCAGACACAGAATGCAGAGGTGTGAAAGCTTCTTTTAATTCAACAGAGATTCTCAAAGACCATAGGCGCCGACTCCGTGGTTGCTCCGGGGCTGGAGCACCCACCGGGAAAAAATGATGGGTGCTTAGCACCGATCAGCAGCCCCCCATCACTTCCCCTCCTCTCTCGCTGAGCCACGCCTGCACCTCCCTCTCTGCGCCTCCCACCCGTTGCAATCAGCTATTTCTCAACGTGCTCAGGGGAGTGGGTAGAGTGGGGGCAGGGCCTGAGGCAGAGCCAGGGGGTTCAAGCACTCCCTGGCACTTTGGAAAGTCAGCGCCTGTGTCAAAGACACCGACGTACATGTGCATGTTTCAGTGCAATGCTCTGTAAGAGCTGCCTTTTGTTCTTGCATGCTGGGATCTTCAGCAGACAGCCAAGTGATTTGTTTTAGTTAAGGGTCCCCGCTAATCTTCCGCAGTAAACTTCCTTGAGAAACAACTGTCTCGTTCCCAGACACACAAATCCTCAATAAGGGAGAAAGTTAATATTGTCCATTGATGTTTCCCTAAGTCGATGTTTTTGTAATATAATTTGTAAGATGGACCTTTCTCTGTCTCTCTGATACTAATATAGGCCCCTATCATAGAGTGACTGCCTCATGCTCTTTAATATGTTTAGTGTGTAATTATTGTAGTTAATATTTCTTAATTTCATGTTGTGTGATAATAGTATGAAAATGCTGTAGTTATGCAAAAATGTTTGCAAGTCCAGGAATTGTAGTTCTAATTGAAAAAATACAAACATAAACATCTGGAAATACTAAACCAAGTTCCAGTACAAACTTTATCCCTGCCTGTCCCCTTATTTCCATTTATCCTTTTTCTAGGGTGCCACCTGAAGGAACCAGGTGTTCCCTGTTGAATATGTGAATAATACTGGGATGATCTTTTGTTGTGCAATATAACCAGCACCCATGCAACATAGATTTGGGGAATTCCAGACCTATCTTGCAAAGGTGTGTACAGTAGGTGATTGTGGGTCTGTGGCCTGAATGTTCAAGGATGGACATAGAAAAAGCTACTTTGTGGCTTGCATATATCTCTCGTCAATAGTGAGAAAGGAGTGACGTTCAAGTAGGTAGCCAGTCTATCATGGGTGATGGATGGTCTTGTGTGATATGTGACATGGTTTCTGTCCTGTCCTGTGAAGGTGGGAATATCAGTTTTGTTTCCAGTTTCTGTTTGTCCTCTGTTGGGGGAAGGGGAGAGGAAATATTGAGCCAGATTCTCTGTTGACTTCAACAGTCATGCAGCAGAGAATTTGGCCCATTATGTTCTTGATAAAAACAAATACAAATCTCATGTAGTATGTTCTGCACAGAGTTCAAGTCACCATTGCAAAGGGCACCATGACTCACCCTGGTGGTCTCTCATGTGGCTATAGGCCTTGTTGGAATAGTTTTCCCACCACCTCATAAAATAGTCTGAGAATTCTTCAGTGTTCGAACAATACACTACTTTACCTCTCCTTTATTCTGTTGCGCACGAGAGTCCCCCTATGTTTTACTGGAATATGATCAGATGTTTCTTCATTGTGGCATACATCAGCCAGGTCAGCTTGGTGTGATTTTTCTTTTTTCCACCCAACTGACACATCTTGCCAGATTGGTGCCTTAGGGTCTACACTAGGGAGGGGGATCGATCTAAGATACACAACTTCAGATATGTGAATAACGTAGCTGAAGTCGACATACTTAGATCAACTTATCATGGTGTCTTCACCGCGGTGAGTCGACTGCTGCCGCTCCCCCATTGACTCCGCCTGTGCCTCTCGTGGCAGTGGAGTACAGGAGTCGACAGGAGAGTGCTTGGGGATCGGTTTATTGTGTCTAGACTAGACACGATAAATCGATCCCCGCTGGATCGATTGCTGCCCGCCGATCCAGCGGGTAGTGTAGACATACCCTAAGGCACTGTATAGACAAGAGGGGTGTACATTTTAGTGTGCACTAGCATACTGCCCCAAATGGATCCTGCTGGCATTTGCTAAAAGTTCCCTAATGTCGTCCCATTGCAAACAGTACTATGATAACGCACACAAGGGAACTTTTAGTGCCTGTCAGCAGGGTCCACACAGGCCAGTTAGTGTGCAACATGCTAGTGAGCAATAGAATTTACACACCATGTAGACAAGCCCTCAGTGTAGCCAGCTAATCAAATGTAGGGCTTTATAGTCAGGATGATGCACAGAGAATTAACACCCTATACCTTTTTGCTTTTTATTTTAACAATAATAGTATGAAGAAATTACATTACATGGTGGGGTCCAGAGAACTGTATTTACTAAATATACACACCATGCATGGCCTCATTACATATACACACTGCCCGGGTGCCTAACTCTGAAGGCAGCACTGTCCACCAGCACCAGCAGAGAAGTAAGGGTGGCAATACCGCAGCCCCCTAATACACTTGCAAACCCTTTTGGGTCTAGGCCCCTACTTTGAGAAATGCTGCATCTAGAATAATGTCTCTAGCTGTTGTAGCTACATAAGCAACATCTTACTGCTGTGTAGCGGTAGGGTCACTTGTAGTGGAAACAGGGACATGCAGCTCACTGGTACTGTATTGTAGGGTTGGTATTTTCAATAGATATCACTGGTATAGAAATCCTGCAGAACTTGTAAACCAGATTTTGAGCACATACTTTCGCCATGACATGTTCAATGCCACTCCATCCAATAAGACAGAGGACAAGTCATCTGTGATGTAAACACTCGAGGTTGTCATGAATTATCTCGCTAGTCTCTTACTGAGACTTTTCCTCCCATTTGAAAACTGCACAGCTGGCTGAGACTATTTATGGCTATTGAATTACGCTGTTTCTTAAGAATGTCTCTTTGTAGATTAAGTTTTAACAAGTTCAGGTCAGACTTTAAACTACATCCCATAAACAACATCACTGATGTCTGATGGGCAGAAGAATTTGTGGGTGTGAGCTAACAGTATATGTAGAAAACAATACTTGTCAGGGTTCCCTCCCCACTCTGAACTCTGGGGTACAGATGTGGGGACCCAAATGAAAGACCCCCTAAGCTTATTTCTACCAGATTAGGTTAAAACTTTCCCAAGGCACAAATCCTTTCCTTGTCTCTGGTTGGTAATGCTGCCACCACCAAGTGATTTAGATAAAAATCCAGGAAAAAGGGCCACTTGGAGTCCCTGTTTCCCCAAAATATTCCTCCAAACCCCTTCACCCCCTTTCCTGGGGAGGCTTGAGAATAATATCCTCACCAAATGGTACAATGTGAGCACAGACCAAATCCCTGGGTTTTTAGGACACTGAAAATCAATCAGGTTCTTAAAAGAAGAATTTTATTTAGGAAAAAAAAGTAAAAGAATCACACATGCAAAATCAGGATGGAAGGTAACTTTACAGGGTAAATAAAAAGATTTAAAACACAGAGGAGTCCCCTCTAGGCTTAGCTTGATAGTTACAAAAAACAGGAATAAAACTCCCTCTTAGCATAGGGAAAATTCACAAGCTAAAACAAAAGATAATCTAACGCATTTCCTTGCCTTTACTTACAATTTTTGTAATCTTAGATGCTTATTTCAGGTAGGTTTTTAGGAGATGTTTTTTCCTGCCTGGTCCCTCTCTCATCCAGAGAGAGAACAAACAAAGAGATCACAAACAAAACCTCCCCCCCTCAGATTTGAAAGTATCTTCTTTTCTTATTGGTCCTTTTGGTCAGGTGCCAACCAGGTTATTTGAGCTTCTTAACCCCTTACAGGTAAAGGAGGGATTTTATGCTACCCTTAGCTGTATGTTTATGACAATACTCCGTAACTTTGCCATAACTGCTTCTTTTCCTTCTTGAGATAAATGTCTCGAATGCAAGCTGTCTCGAATGAAACCCTCAAGTTTGGGAGCAAGCTTTACAATTCACACCTGCACCCTAATTTCATGTGTGAACCCTAGTAAAATCAACGCCACCTCTGCCTCGGTAGCTTGGGACGTGTGGTATCCGGATCCAGGTCTGAACTTTGCAGCTCAGTCAGGGCTCCCTGTCCTGACCCTCCCCATGGGAAGCCCACACAAGCATATTCAAGTTAAGTACAACTGTTTGGGAGTTTGCCCTATATTTTCCAAAGTGGTGTTCAGAGATTTATGTGGTGTTCACGTACAGAGATAGGACCACAAGTAATGGGATTTGGTACAGAACTCCCCATGTACTGCTATAACATTTTTAGTCCTAATCTGACCATTAACTGATGCTTAATTAATTATTATGGAACACCAGTGAGAACACTCGAGATCCATGTGAATTCAATACCAAATGCATTCATCATGCTGGTTTATGCGCTGTGCTTGCTCATTCATTTAGTATTCATGTGGGCGACAAATTTCTTCCAGGATTATGCTAATACATTTAGCATCTGTGAAGTGGTACAAAAAAGGGGTCCATTCACAGAAGTCAGAGATAGAATGACCCACTAAGTCTTGTCCCTTCCCCCCCCTAACATCCCCCCAACACTACTGCAGGAGTGCTCCTTATTCTCTAGGGCAGTGGTCTCCAACCTTTTTACTCCCAAGATCACTTTTTGAATTTAAGGGCAACCCAGGATCTACCCTGCCCCGCTTCCTTGAGGCCCCGTCCCTTCCCCAAAGCCCCACCCCACTCACTCCATCCTCTCCTCTCTCCGTTGCTTGCTCTCCCACACCCTCACTTTCACCAGGCTGGGTAGGGGGTTGGGGTGCAGGAGGGGTGAGGGGTACAAGCTCTGGGAGGGAGTTTGGGTGCAGGAGGGAGCTCTGGACTGGGGCAGAGTGTTGGGGTGCAGGAGGGGGTGCAGAGTGATATGTGAGATAAGGCTCTTGCCATGTCTACATCCCAATATTTTTTTTAACTCAAGGCAATGTTGAAATGTTATACACCGGAAACATCCTCCTTCCTTTAGAGCGTGCTTCACCGTGAGAGAGCCATGCACTAGTGTGACTTGCTGAAAATGAGCTAACAGCTTGAAGATGTTTTTCAAGGAGAGTAGTGGTCACTGTCTCAGCTAGTAATGTGTGGGGAGCTGAAAGCAAACAGACAGCTGGGGAGGGACCCACCGCAGAGACCTTTCACCAACCACACTGCAATGTGAGGAAATGTTAGGTGGGAAATGTGAAGCATTAGGCAGTCTAACTACAAAATCTGTGCTTCACGGGCGTGCCTGAGCTTTCCAGGACAGAACCAAAATCTTCTCCCCTTAAACAACCTCCATGGTCAAAGGGCCAGAAAGAGAGGTTCCATGAGAAGTCTGTGCAAAAAAATCTGCAGGGAAATCTGGGTCTCTCCCTGTAGGTATCGGGACTTCTGCATGAATATACAGCTCTTCTGTTCTGCTCTCTCTCTTTCTTAGGGTTTTTTACTGCTGCCCATCTGAGCACCTTTGTAAAATTGGTAGCAGTATCAAAGTCCTCAGGGCACTTCATGGAGTCTCTGGCACTTCCCTCTTTTTCAGGATCAAACTGCTTAGGGTAGTTTGTGGGGTTTTTTGGTAGGGGTTTATGGGCTGAAAGGGGGTGTCACCCCTTGGCACAGTATTGCTAACTGATGATTTTATTACAATATTTTGTGGTTTTTCTTAAAGTCCCTAGCTCTTGGAGTCATGTGGTTACATGAGACTCTCAAGGTTCGTTTAAATAAAGGGAAATGTCTAGCTCTTGCAGTTGTGGAGAAAAGCTTGAGAACGTGATCCCTAAAGGCTCAAAACCCAGAAGGTAGAAAGAACCCAACACTTGCTGCTTGTTAATATTTCCTGCTTTTTTAGCCAATCCTATGATTTGGGGATGTGGGTTTTAAACCCTTGGGATAGGCAATAGTGCAGACAGCCCAGTTCCCTCAGGAGGCAGGAACATTGTGTTCCCTGCCCTGGGGCTGTGCATCACTAACCTCTTATCTAAAAGGAACAGAAGCTCCACAGCGTAAGTTCAGACTGCCACCAGTACCATTTTTTCTTCTGCTGGGTGCAGAGGGAACATGCCACTGACAGCAATTGCTCCCTGGCTTCACCCCTGCCCCAATATTTCCCTCCCGCTGCCAACCGAGCCACAGCAGAGGTGAACTTAGCTTCTTGGTCTCTGAATGTCACCAGCACTGAAGTGCTGATCTGCTCATCCCCTCCCCCAGGCAGCCCTGGGTTTACACAGCTAACTGTTAGCATCTGTTAGAAGTGAACATTCATACCAGCATATGAAATCCAAGGTAGGATCCTGTAGAATTCAGGTTTTCAGCAAGAAACGACTTTCTTTCTGGATCAGATTATACACTTCCTTGAGCCCTAAGAACATACAGATGTCCCAGTGCCAGACAGCTTGCCGCTCACTGGGTTAGAGGAAATTGCCCACTTCTTTCAGTTATTTATTACAGGAGATGAGGTCCAGTGTTTTCACTCACTCCTTGTGTTCACGCACATTTGATTCACACACAGCATAAACAGAGAAGCTTGCTCATTGTGCTAGCCGACGCTACATAAACTAGCGGCTTCCCCTGCTGAAAACAGGTGCATAACGCTCTAAATGTTCAGACAGAAGCTGGCACTCTTCCTGGTGCTTTGATATTACAGCATTGACACTTGTATGTGATGACAAATATATAGCCCTTTAAACTGCAGATCTCAAAGTGTTCTATGAAGTACAGTGAGTGTCATTATCACCACTTTACAGATGGGCAAACAGGCTTAGTGGTGAAATGACTCATCCAAGGATGCACAGTAGGTCAATGGCAGAACAAGAACCAGATTTCAAAACTCTTCTGTCAATTGTTTTGTCCTGTTACTGATGCCACGTTTTAAATTTGGTTTCATTCCAAATGAGAACATCACCTGAAAATTTTGAAATTCTCTCTGAAAGAAAAGTCAGAATATTTTTTGTTTTTTTGCTTGTCCAAATATTTTGATTTTTTACAAATATTATACACCCTTAAACATTGAAATGAAAAGTCATTTCCAAATGAAAAATCAAAATGTTTTGCTCTGACAATGTTAAAACAGGACGTTTCAACACTGTCAGAATTTTTTCCCAGGCTTTTCTTGGAAATGAAATTCTGGCTAAATTGATGCTATTTTGCAAAGCATTTCCATTTTGACGGAACCGCATGCTCCAATGGAAAATGATTGTGTCAAAGTTTTTCAGATCAGCACTGATTGTATATTTCTTTTTAAATGAATTTAGTTTCCTGTGTTTATTCACGGAGTGGATACAGCCTGGGCAGCTGCAGTGCAATCTCCCACCACATTGCCTCCCCATATGCCATGCCTCAACCATGGCCTGGAGGGATCACCTCTAGCAGTAACGGGATCGTGTAGTTTCCTTAGAGAAAGTCCTGAGCCAAAGTACACACTCTTGAACTTCAGGCAAGTTTGGATCCGGACCATTACATCTGGGTTTCCATGCCTGGTCAGCCCGTGGCCTCTGCTCGCATTGCCAACAAGGGCTAATTCGTGCCAGTGAATAATTCTCGGACCAATACTTTTTGTAGTTACACATGCTAAATGTCCTGATTTCATTTAGGACCTCAGCCAATTGCTGCAAGGATCACGAAGGGGATTTTTTCCTCCTCTCTACACATCATTGTGCAATGAGCTGGCTGCATTATAGGTTTTTCTGATGCAGCAGTTAGTTGGTTCAGTTGGAAGCAGGACACTAGAAGTAAGGGAACAATGGTCTGATGCTGTGTGGCAAACGCTATACTCTTGTAGGAGTATAGCTATTTCAGACAAACAGCTGCATCCAGAGAACATTCCAATGTCACACTTAAGCACTCAAAAGCTGAGACCTGACAAAGTTAGAGTTGTGAATACAGCCTTGACTCTTCCCTTTTGTATGTACTAATTACAGTACAGCCCCAATCGTGACGATTCCTTGCTCACATGCGATTCCCATGCACACACAAAAATCTCTGGCTCTAGTTCGGTGGCGCTTTAAACTCGAGCTGCCTGGCCCGTCGGGGGTGTGGGCTGAAGCTCGAGTGCTGCTGATGTGTGAAGTAGTAATGCACTGGGGACTGAGCCGCTCTGGGCTGCTAATCCAATCACTCTGTGCTGTTTGAGTGTTTCGCCCTGTGGTCACTCTCATTTGAGCGAGGCTAACTCAAGAGGAGTTAACTCAAGTGCAGATGACTCGAGCTAACACTGCAGTGAAGACAAACCCATAGAAGAACAGTGGAAATTGTTCTGACATATTTGGGCCACATTATGCAGCTAAGGTAGGTTTGTAGTTAACTATCTCATCTCCCTTACAGCACCCTAAAAAGACTGTTTCATTGGTTGACAAAGAAATGTACAGCACAGTGGTGCTGACTATGTTATTAAAATACATACCTGGAACAGGATGGCTTGCCACTGACAGACTAGAGGCCTGGGGCCTGCCATCCCTAGCATACTTGAGCAGGGATTAGTTGTTTCCCCTACAGTGAGCGGCAGGAAGCTCTGGAGAAGGGATTCCCAGGCAGATCAGAGTGGACTTTAGAGGCTTCTTGGAGATATTAGGTGCCAACATAATAGGATAGGCCTTGGAGTGACCTAATAAGGGGCTATATGGATGGACTGGAGGAGACCGTATTTTGAACTGTTTTGTTAATAAAACCAGACCCCAAGGAGGGGTGATATTGCATGGAAAGCCTGTGTGTGGTGTTCATTTAAGAAGCCCCTTTAAGGGGGAAAACTGAGGCAGGAGCTGCTTGCTGGCCATGCAGGGGTGCATTGTATTGGCCAGTCCCATGGCAGTACGTTAGAGAGGAGTGGCTAGGTTTTCAAAAGCATGAATGACAGTTAAATGCCCAACTCCTACTGAAAGTCAGTGCTTAACTGCCATTCAGACCTTGAAAACCTATCCAGAGATAACTTATCAATCAAGTATCAGAGGGGTAGCCGTGTTAGTCTGGATCAGTAAAAAGCAGCAAAGAGTCCTGTGGCACCTTATAGACTAACAGATGTATTGGAGCATAAGCTTTCGTGGGTGAATACCCACTTCGTCAGATGCATGACACGCATGCATCCGACGAAGTGGGTATTCACCCACGAAAGCTCATGCTCCAATACATCTGTTAGTCTATATGGTGCCATGGGACTCTTTGTTGCTTTTTATCATATAAAAAAACTGAAGACCTCGCCCCTGCAAGCTGCTCAGTGCCAAGCAGACCACGGAGCCTGCACAGAGCCACACAGACTTCAAAGTATTTCAATAATAATTTTATTTGACTAACAATTGACTTCAAGGGGGCTCAATGCAGGGTTTCCCACATGGAGAAGCTTGCATGACTGGGACCTCAGTCAATAAAGACATTCTTCTCTGTTAAAAGAATGAAATTCTTGTAAGGCAGCATGGTGGAAAAGAGAGCCCAGTTAGGATCTGATTTTGCTGACATTTGTGATCTATTTGTTCTCTGTTGCCTGGCTCCTTCCCTCTGAAATTGTAACTTTATCACAAAAGTTCTTTTTCCACATTGCAAAAAGAAAAAGAAAAAAAAGACTGGCAAAGACTTCAGTTTATTTTGTTTCATGCTATGGGTTTATTTAAAATGTATTAGATTTCCTTTTCAGAAAAAGAAACGCAACAACTGATAACGAGTGCATATGGATCCTTTCAGTTTAATGTTTTGTTTACATCGAGCGGTAGTTTGCCTGCAAAGTGTGTGTTTTAAATTACTCTGCTTTATTTTAAGCCAAATATTAACCCAGATTTGTGTGAGACAGGAGGAACTTTTTCCGGACCATATGGTGAGGATCAAATTTCATGCCCACACTGGTGGTAAAGCTTTTGGCAAATATATCCTCCCTCCTCCCCCCATACCCTTCATTGTCTTTTAATTTAGCAATCTTTAATAATAGACACTGAATTTTCAGTAACTGACAACAGAATGAATGATCAGTGTTGTAAAAATGAGTAACTTTTGTCAAAGGAAAAACACAGATAAAGGTGAGATCATCACCCCCTCTCTAGCCCCTTCACATCATGTAAAAAGGTCAGATCAGCATCAAGGGGGTCTTGAAAGCCCTATATCTGGCTGGGGAAGGATTCCCCCAGCATAAGCACTGTGGGGATAGTTGTACGCCTGTCGTCTGAAGTCCCCCTCTTACAAGTCCTGGTGTAGGGGGTATTTTGAAGGTAGGGCTGGGGATGGGAGGGGCATCATGCAGTTCTGCAGAGATTCTGGGAAGGCTGCTGTCCTTTAACCCTGAGGGATGCCTAAAAACAGGGGCCTCTCCAGCCCCTGAAGTAACTCAGGATCAGGAGGGCACAACGATGGCTTACAACCACCTCAGCAGCCCCTCCCATTGGGCTGCAAGTTCTGCATAGAATCTCACAGAATGTTCCTTCATCACATATGTCTCTGCACCTTCTTGTGTTTGAATTGTTCTCCTTTTTAAATATTTGTCTGGGATAGGGGCTGATACTGCAAACACTTGTGCCTGTGAGTAAGCTTGCCCAGATGAGTGAAGTTATTTGCATCAATAAGTGTCTGAAGGATTGAGGTCCTACTTAACTTATAAATTCACTGAAGCAGGAACTGTCCTGAAATATCATTTATCTATACATTACCCTCTACATAATGTTAATTGTTACCACGGTCCCACTGTTGATGTTAATTAGGGTGACCAGGGTGTCCCTCATTTTACGGGGACAGTCCTGATATTTGGAGTTTTAGGGGGTTGAGGCTAGACTAAACTTAAATTGAATCTGAATGTTACTTGCTCGGTTCATCTCTAACTCCTTTTAGGCTAAGGTTTCTCAAACTGGGGTTGCCGCTTGTGCAGGGAAAGCCCCTGGCGGGCCGGCCGGTGTTTTTACCTGCCGCATCCGCAGGTCCGGCCGATCGCAGCTCCCACTGGCCGCGGTTCACTGCTCCGGGCCAATGGGAGCTGCTGGAAGCGGCGCGGGCCGAGGGACTTACTGGCCGCCACTTCCAGCAGCCCCCATTGGCCTGGAGCAGCAAACCGTGGCCAGTGGGAGTCGCGATCGGCCAGACCTGCGGACGGAGCAGGTAAACACTCTGGCCCGGCCTGCCAGGGGCTTTCCCTACACAAGCGGCGACCCCTGTTTGAGAAACCCTGTTTTAGTCACTGCTGGCTTGTACTGCCAATCCTGTAAAGCATAAACCTTCTCTGTGGAGAATGCCCATTAAAATCAATGGAGTTCCATACATGGAAGGCTTGCAGGATTGGGCCCTGTATGTGCCTGTGTATATAGCGACTAATTGGACCATAGTGTTTGATAAAATATAGAATCCTTTGGTATAATTCTGGTCCCTCAGCATTTCACCAGGGCCAGCTCTGGCTTTTTTGCTGCCCCAAGCAAAAAACCCAAAAAAACAAAAGTGGCAAAGCAGGAAAAAAAAACCCAAACCTGCAGGGCGGCCGGAGCCAGAGTGCAGGGGGACTCCCTGCACTGCAGAGGTGCCCTGGCTAGCAGGGGAGAGGGGGAGGGAATGGGGGGAGAGAGACAAGGAGGGTGGCCAGGGCTTCAGCGGGGCGCTCACCACACGGCCCCGACTGCCGTGCCACCTGCTGGGAGGGCTCTGTGCTGCTCCGGTCGGCAGGGAGGGCTTGCTGCTGTCCTGGTACCGGCTGGGGCAGACGGCGTGCGCAGCCCGCTCCCAGCAGGGTGCTCCCCTCCGCCGCGCCACCGCCCCCTACAGGGCGGCCGGAGTAGCAAAAAAAAAAAAAAAAGCAGCCATGCCGCCCTAGGATTGGGTGGAATGCCGCCCTGTAGAATCTGCCGCCCCAAGCATGAGCTTGCTTGGCTGGTGCCTGGAGCCGGCCCTGCATTTCACACATGGGGCCAAATTCTTCTCTCAATCACTTCAATGTAAATTCAGTTTAATGTCATTCACATCAGTAAAACAGTGATAGGAATCCCCGCATGAAAAATAACAGCAGATATGACATTGTACAGCAAAAGCTTGTCACAATAGAAACCCATAAGAGTGTGTGTTGTAATGATGAAGTCACCTAAAAGATAAGGAGCACAGAGGAATTTTGTGTTTTCTTGATTGCAAAATCAGGCACAGAAGAAAAATACTAACCTGAGGGTCAGCTTCATTTTTAATAAACTCTTAATAATACTGTACAACGTGCACAACACTTTAAATAACTTAGCCATGGGTTTGGATGTTGTGGAATGGAGAAACACATACATTAGGGACAGAATTTTTGAGGTACAAAAAGGCGGGGGAAATGACATAGGCTCTGAGACTGAGGAATATCACTTACTAGTCTCTCAACAGACTTATGGATAGTGAACAGCTCTGTGCTCACCATATTTGATTGCTGTGTTTTTGCCTCTTTTTGAAAAACAAAACTAGCTCCCTTGCCCATTGGCACCAGTCAGGTAATTATGGGTGAATTGGGAGTTTGCGATGCTATATAATAGTTCCTTGGCTGCAGTGATCACTTCATGCAGAAGGAGAGCTTCAGAAATATTCCAAAGAGAAATACTTCAGATGTTAGGATTAAAGTGACACCTATAATTCCTTCACATACATTTCCCCCCTGCTGTGTAGGGAAGCACAGACGTATTAGGGAAACTACTTTTGCCGCATAGGGCCAGATTTTCAAGTGCTCAAAATGCCCAGTGGGGGATTGATTTTCAAGAAAGTTCCGTTCCCATTTAGGCAATTAAATAAGGGCCAGATTATTCTCTACAGTGCTCAGCATCCAGTCACTCACGGACAGATTATCAGAAAGGCACAGGAACCAACATGCTCTTTTGAAAATCAGGCCATTGATTTTGGTGCCGAAATGGGAGCTGAGATCTTTTGAAAATTCAGCCCATAGTTTCTAACAGATGAGTCAGAAAGGACGAAATTTAAAGAGCTATAAACGGAGGCCAATGTACATTGGAGGGGAGAGCTGTTTAACAGTTCAGCAAGTGTAACCAGTCAATGGGCCATATAGCCCAAAAAGTAATAGCTCCACCCTATCACTAGCGGTTACGGTGAAAGGGTCCTTTCCCAAATATTTATGGCTATTTAGATGGAGGCTACTCCTGAACTGCCAGAGAATGTTTTAAATCCCAGGCTTGGTCCCACACTACTCAGCCCTGTCAGCTCATGGGTGGAGTCTAAGGGCATATGTAGGAGTTACTTCAGCTCTAAAACTGGGTTAATTCCCCTTGGGCACTGGCAGTATTGTGTAGTGAGTAGGGAGACTGATGAGGAGAGACTGCAGAATGCAGGAGCTGGGGCGCTCCTGTGTAAGGGAGGTTTGTTTCAGGTGCAGCACTGCTGTGTGGATATGACTTGAGATCCTGTACTCAGTATTTATTATTAAATGTCCATCTGACAAATTATCATGCCTCCTTTTGAAGTCACACATTCTAGAAGAAGGAGGTTGAAACCGTAGACATCTCTGTACAATTTTTTTTGTATATCACTCTCCAAAGCCTATTCAAGCAGAAATAGATTTGCATTACAAAGGATGAGATGTCTTTGTTCTTATACCTGAACTCCCTTCCTTTATAATGATGGTCAAATAAAAACACTGTCCCAAATTCAGTATTTGTTTGTTACAATAGGGAGGAATTTGCCCCATTGGGTATCACTTTACATTCTGTATCTATTCAGTTAAAAAGTCATTTAGTTGCAGAGACGAAACTGGCCAATAGTCATCTTGGACCTGATTCTCCTCTTACTAACAGAGCTATAAATCAAGAGTAGTTCATTCAGCTTAAGCTAATGGAGTTGCACTAGAGTCAAACTGGTGTGAAATAAGGATCAGGGTCGTATCCTGAAGGTTCTGCAGTTTGAACCAAACTCCAGTATTTTGCGCTAGTGCTTTCCCAGTGCTCAGAATTCAATTAATTGTAACAAGCCCCCTGCCTCCTAAAGAGAAATTTTCAATTGATCAGAAGCTTTCTAAACCTTCTAATGACCTCTCTGGAAATCTGAGTCCATCTAGATCAGGGATTTCTAACACTCATTTAGTTTTCCCAGATTTGAATTCTTTCTTTAAGAGCACAGCATACAGACAAGGCTACTCTGCTTTTTATCAGTTGGGGTTCCTATTCAAAAAAATTCTCTTTCCCCTTCCTCCTCCTATTACACATACCCAGAATTAAAAGGCCTCCCAGCAAGGGGAGCACAAAGGTATAAGCATCTGCACTGATGCCACCAATTGAGTTAGTAGTTAAAGCTCTCCTACCCAGAAAAGAGCTTCTGGTGACTATTATGGCCTGTGGACCTGGTTTAAATGACAGCAGCAGCTGACACACAAAGACTTCATTCATTTCCTGACAGGTCCTTCGTACTTGCAGTACATGCTGTGCCTTCAGCTTAGTGCAGTGTGGAACGTATAAATCACATGGAGGCCTTGTCTCCATCCATTCACCCCCACTAACAATCATACAACAGGGCAATCCTGAGCGGCCTGATTTGCCGTGTTTACACTGGAGTTGCTTTGAATATGGCTCTTGCATATGCTATGGCTGCGTTTCAGTGTCTGCCATGCCCTAGAAGTCTGCTTGGATCCTCTTCTGCATTGGCTTTTTCTGTATTGTTTTTTTCCTTCTACACTTATTCTTGGATGGCTATTGCTACAGCTGCTATCTCATAGAATTCTAACCTCCTCACTGACCTCCAGGTACTAACAATGACGCTGTATTATATAAAGATTGCCTATGTGAACACCTTCTCTGACAGACCCTCTCATTTCCTGTGCAGCTCAGATTCTGGTGTTGCATCTGTGCATCTCCATTTGCAGCACACAACTCACGCAGCTGATTAGAGGACCTCAGTTAGAGCAGGCAAACTCACTTTGTCAAACTTATTCTCATGTTGTGGGTTTGAAAGTTTGATTCAATGTAACTGGGCTTGATTCCTGCCTAGGAAAGGAAAAAAAGGCAAAGAGAGATTGACGCAGAGTAGTTCTTGTCCCAGCCAACCGTTCTACTCATTCATCATGACAGAAAGATGGCAATGAAGGGATCTCTTCTTTCCTCTGTGTGTGTGTTTGTAATTCACATCAATATCAGTCTGAGTGTTGCATGCCCACTGTGGGGCGAACAGGACTCTGTGTAGATGATACATCTTCCACTGAAAAACTCGGGGAGAGATTATCGTATTCCCTGTATGGGAGATAGACAGGAGCTATAGAATCTACTGCAAACTCAAAAGTCAGGCCTGGTTCACTAGCAAGTTTGCAAAACTCTTGATGAACTCAGGCTGGTTTAAGGTTTCTGATGGAAATAAGATGAAACTTGGAAGTTTTAGCTGTTTTGGATTTTGTGGGTTGTAGTGTAGAGGGAACAGTGGTGCTCACTGTGTGCTATGTTGCAGAAGCTGCCAGAAAGCAGTCAGAGCAGCAGTATGTAGGTAACTAGGGTATGCATATTTGTGTTTATTTGTTAAACATGGATATTTGGGACCCAGTTGTGCCTGTGTGGTTTCTTCATATTAATTTGTGTAAAGAACAGGTGACATAACAGGGGTTCCTCGAACATGAATCTCAAAGGGAAACTTGATCAGGTGCAAATACATGGAAAGCCAAACTAGGAAACCGGCTTGCAGGAATCCCTGTGAACGCCAGCTTCCACATCTGACAGAAGCCAGAGTCGAAGGGGGTGTCTGGTTTGTTCTGTTATTTAGTTAAAAAAAAATATGGTGAAAACGAGAGACAGTGCACCAGTGCAGTGAAGGCACAAGAGTCTGACAGACTAACCGGCCATTATAGCTGTTGTCAACCCTCTTTAGAAACATGTTTCTACATTTCAGTCTCTTAGGTTGGTCTGGTGTCTTTATTGGAAGGCAAGTCCTCGGACTGGTGTCTCGGAACCCATTATGATCATTTCTGTTCAGTCCTGTCTCGTAGTTATTAGAGCCACTGAGTGATAAATCCAGGCTTCCCCATCAGCTCCAAGCAACAGGCAGCAAGTTGTTGTGCTGCCCTCAAAACAGACTAGGATGGAAGCAAATTGTGTCTCATTGTGACAATCTGACTGTTGGTTCCCCTCCCCCTCCATCCCCTGCACACCGTTCCCTGTGCTTGGAGCAGGGTAATTCCCAGGTGCTCTGACTGGCCCATCATTCCCCACCCACTCCCACCCGGTGTGTGTAAAGGATAGCATAGCAGCCCCATGGAGGCTCCGTGCTGTACTGCACAGCCATCCATCCTATGAGTAGCCTGTGCAGGGGACAAGGGGGTGCCTTATATGCCTTCCCCCCCCCCAAATGGCTTCACGACTCTGGCCATGACGTGCCCCAAACATCTGAGAGCATGAGTGGGGGAAGGGGGATCGGGGTTTAGCTGAATTTACTTTCTGTTAAAAAGAAGTGTTCAGGCAGGATCAAATAATGGGCGCCCCTGTTATGAGTGCTGCTGATTTCAATCACCAGTCACTTCAGCTGCTCTTCTTCCTTTCAGAGCTATGAGTGTTTCTAGTACTTCTGGGAGCCCCCTCCAATGTAAGAGCAGGTGGATGAAAAGTGTGGAAATTCTGCCCTCCCAGACACATCAAAGACCCAGCACCTTAGGAGTTAAATCAGATCCCCCCCTCAGGACAGAGTTCAGGATTTTCTGTAATAAAGACTTCCCCACCATCACACCCACAGTGGTCTTTCCGATAGCTAGTGCCTGCCTTGTTTCTGGTCTACCTAATTACAGATATGCTGCTTAGTGGCCCAGGTCACACGGGCCCTGCTGCATTGCACAGTCACACAATTCATGTGCAAATGTCAGGTTTCAGAAGATCAGGGCTGCCGCGGGGGTGTGGAGGAAGAGAGAAAAGAGGAAAGAAAAGGGGAGGGAATAAAAAACAAGCAAGCAGCCAGAATGTTACAATACAGTGGATATGGGACAATAGCAGCCGCATATGGAATAGGTCAATAGCACACCATATGTTAGCCCTGCTCAGCTCTGTGTCTTAAGCCCCATTTTTCATATTGTAATTAGTACCGATTGCTAATCCACTTCACAGAGAAATGGTTTGTGCTCTGCCACTTAATGCATTTTTATTTTTAGGTTTAGGGTGGGTTTTTTTATAAGATGAGGGCTGCATTCACTAGGAATGGTTAGCTTTCTGACAGCTCCCCAAATGAATACACAAACAGTCCGGGAAAGGCATGAAATTCATCTTGTCTTGTAAAAGGCTAAATCCATGAAGCTTGGTTTAGGGCATTCATTCTACAAAGCAACAGGGACGCTGGGAATGAGAATACAAAGTGCTTTGTTTGTTTCCTTTGTCTGATTTAAATGGTGAAAGGTTCTTGCTCCACATAATATTTCATCTGTCTGCAAAATTGAGGGTATTGATGGACCATGAAATCTCCCAGTGATCAAAACATGAGTTCTCCCACTCAGCAACTCCTTATTCTCCCAACACACATTCTAGCTTTCTCATATAAACCTGCAAAATAAACAAGGGTCACTTGTATAGTTTGATAAGTTCATGCTTAATTCTGCATGGCATGAAATATTTCACAGCAGAGATAGTTTTTCTGCTTTCTAATTATAAATAGCTGGTGATATTAAATTGTACTCATCCTGATAGCATGTCTATCTGTACAGAAGATTTTATGGGGCCCTATATCAAATTGTCCTGTAATGACTCAAGAGCATGAGTACCAACTTCAGGGCAGACTGTTAAGAAGCAGGGCACAAACCCCAAGTTGGATGAGAGTTTTATACTTAGTTTTCACCAACTATTTATTAAGTGTATAACAGCCTAATCACAGAGTCACAGGCAGTCCCTTTGGGTACTCCATTCTATCTTGTCCCCCAGGTAATCTTGCCTTTCTGACAGATGGACCCTTACACCAAAAATCACTTATTGCAGGTCAATTGCATTATACAATCTTACACCAAAGACAATGCTTATAGCCAATCTTGTAATAAACTATCTAATTATTTATTAACTAAGAAAAATAAATGAGAGTTATTTACAAAGTTAAAGCAGATAAACATATATACACATAAATGAGTTCTAATTTTAAATTTCAAAAAGTAATAGAAGCTTCTATAATAAGCAAGCTCTGTATGTCCTTTAGGGCTAACCCAGACTAAGTACTGGGGATCTTTTGCTTATGCTTAGTAATCCTGGCCCCTCAGAGTCCTAGCAGCATGAAGATAGTTTCTCCTTGTCAGGGACTTTTATTCCCTTTCCCGCTTTGCTGAGCTCCCAGCTCAGCTGATGGGAGGAATTCACTTGCAGGTCTCCTCTTCATGTGGGGGGAGGAGGAAAAAGGGGGTAAGAAGGGGGAAGCAATCAGCAAAATCTTTTGCCCTCTTTGATGTTCCACAATAGTTCATCTGGTTTTGATAGTCCTTCTCTGTGGGGCAGGACATCTTTCGTTGTAGCCCAGGATTTCACACTAACTAATGTTTTTCCTGTCAGGTGATTTGCACAGCTACAGAGGGTTATCATGCAAATGCTCAGATGTTATCTTACAATATGGGATATAGATGGTATAAGTGAGATAAATGCATGCAGCAATTTACAAGCATTCAATAAAGTCTAAACACTAAGCACATTTTTATAACTGTAATACCTATTTTAACAATAACAACACACAGGAGAACCAGACTGGTTCCAGCTATGTATTTGTCAGTGTTTACTTGAGGTACGGAGGTATGGAGACCTTGACATAAGCTGGCACCCTATGTGAAGGAACCTATTCAGTGCCACAGCCAGATCCCAATCCTACTATCGCAGGACCCCTGAACATCCACATACCCACATCTCTCCAATCCAGCTGCTGAGTTAGTGTAGTTTGTGAGGCTGTCTGAGCCTTATCCACTGCAATTGCACCAAGCAAAGCAGGGAAGGGAGCTGATCTGCAGAACAAGATCTCTGGTTTGGCAGCAGTTCCAGGATCTGAGAGATTCAGGAGGTGGGGTAGGGTGACAACATGGTGGAGAGGCTAAGTATATGGGTTAAGTGCCTATATACAGACAAAGAGCTGTTGACTGTTTGGTGATGGGATGGGGTCCTTGGATGCACAAGACTCTCTGCGCCTGCACCAGTAGCACATGCCGAAGGCTGTCACCCAGTCTCACAGCATAGATACCTGCCAAACCCCAGCACTGTGTAACTGGTGCAGTAGGACTAAATTTGCTGTTATGACACCACACTTGACATTGGTGGTTCTATTCCATTTTTCTCTTTTATTGCTAGCCAGCACTGCAAGTCCACTGTCTGGCTCCTGCTCAGGTGGAAGCAGGATCAGTCACTTTCCTATCTGATTGAGAGGTCTCATCTCTTCTTTCCACTATGTCCAAGAGTTCTGCATAACCTTTCTTTCTGTTCCCTTCAAGACCTTTTTACTTTAGCACCTGTAACACTCTTCTCCGACTCCCACAGCACCTGCTCTTCCCGTTAGGGGCGGCTCCAGGCACCAGCGCAGCAAGCGCATGCCTGGGGTGGCAAGCCACGGGGGGGCAGCCTGCCGGTCGCTGTGAGGGCGGCAGGCAGGCGGCTTTCGGCAGCGTGCCTGTGGGAGGTCCACTGGTCCTGTGGCTTTGGCAGCAATTCGGCAGCGGGGACGCCGATGGCACGGCACCGGCGGACCTCCTGCAGGCATGCTGCCGAATCCATGTGACTAGTGGACCACCCACAGGCGCACCGCTGAAAACCTCCTACCTGCCGTGCTTGGGGCGGCAAAATACATTGAGCTGCCTCTGCTTCCTGTAAGCTCTCTGATTTACCCTCTTTCATTTCTGTAGCTGGTCCAATGTTCCTTCCAGCTTTTCTAGTGTTCAGAATAGCTTTGAGTTAAACTTCTGTACTGCTTTAGGGTTTCCCACCTCGCTGTACCCCAGAGTGAAACGTGTATCTCTTGAGAGAGTGGGGAAAGTCCCACTGTAAGAAATCCCCAACTATTTGTAGGCTTGGGGCCAGCCAACAGGAGGTCTGCTGAGCCTCCTCATGCCTTGCTGGAAGGTAAGACAGGGAGAGAGAGAGAGTTAATTTAATCAAACTGTACCAAACCTTTGAGGAATGATTCGGGAACAGGTTTGAGGTTATTGGTTCATTCCATATATCCCCACTGAAGCTGGTTCTGCTGGAGGGTCTAAAGAATACTCTGTCAGGCTGGAACATTCCTTGGAGAAATATAATGAAAGGGAAGAAAAATTGGCAGCTCTTCATACATGTGGAATTCTAATTCAGACCATCATCCATTCTAAGTCAGAATTCCACCAATGGATAATTAGTGGGTGATGGCTTAGAATTTGATGAGCTGCCACTTAGAATTACAGTCCGTCTGCTTCTGGGACAGTTGTGCAATGATTTTCAAAAATACACGTGCATTTGTGTCTCTTAAAATAGAAAATATAAAACATGTTTTATTTTAGTCAGTCTGGCCTGAACCATAACCCAGGATCCAAATGTCAGAACTTTGAAAAAGGCAGAATCAAACCACCCAAATCAGCATGGATGCTCCTGAACTTGGCAGTTTACAATTTGCATCCAAGTATAGAAGTTGCTAAAAATGTGAGGTGTACAGATTTGGCCCAGGACAGAGACACATTTGAGTTGCAAGCTCAAGTCTGTGGTTTAGATCTCAGGTTTCATTTTGGCCCAGCTCTCCATATTTTTTTAATCTTATGAGGTTTGATTAAATGACTAGATACAATTTTTAAGATATTATCATTGGTTAACGGATAGAATAGAAAAAGCAAGGAAGCTGGTAACTGATCTTTAAGGCTGCATACGTGCCTCCATCTCCTCACCGTATGTTTGCCATTATGTGTAACGGTAGGAGCCCCAGTCGTGCACCAGGACCCCATTTTGCTAGGCACCATACACATACCCAGAACACAAAGACAGTCCCCGCCCCAAAGAGCTTACATTCTAGGTATACAATGAGAGACAACACTGAGACAGTTAGGAGTAGGGTAATAAGCAGTTACAGTGCCCCAGTTTCTTAGCCATATATATAATGTACTCAGATTTCTAAAACATGTTTTAGACACACCAGTTATTACTTGCTATCTTCAGAACAGTGACTGATGCTGGTGTTTCCCTCAAAGAGAGTGGCCACTGGACTGATATTTTCCAGCAGGTGTTTTGGTCTTATGATACGAGTTAAGACACAGCTCAGTAGCAGAATGCTAGAGCAAGTGGACATTATTCACATTGGTTGCTAAGTTCTACAGTTCATTAGTGAAGTCCTGGCCCCACTGAGGTCAATGAGGTTTTTGCCGGTGACTTCAGTGGAGCCAGGATTTCACCTCATAGGCCCACAGAGTTCATACACATTGCATTGATTCATCTGTCTGGATCAGAACACTGCAGTAGCGAAGATATAGTTAGAGTTAAGTGATTTTAGTTTCAGTCACTTAGAATTTTCTCCAGCAAATTACCTTCTGAGGTATACATTTCATGTGGTTGGTCTCAGTCCAGAAACAAAGTTTGATAAAATCATTGTCATTTTCTAAATTATCTAAACACATAAGCATTTGTGCCTGTGTGCTTTGATGGTGGGGGTCCATTACAAATGCCACCGAGAAAGGAGAGCTTATCACCTGTAATGAAAGAACCTCTTACAGTTTATAAGCCTGGTGGGTGGGTGGAATAGTCAGTGTTGCTGTAAGAACATTTACTATCAGTTTCCTAAGCTCACGTTTTTAAAATCTCAACCTTATCTAGCCATTAATATAGGTTCTTAAAGTAGTCGGGACTGTATCATAGCTACCCGGTGCTTATCTTGTGTATATGGGAGCCGTCATAAAGGACTAAGAGAGAACGTTGTATGCAGCAGTTATAATTCTGGCCTTTTAAACATTTAATTGAAACCTTATGTGATTGTTCATTCTGATCCCTTTATTTTTAAATGAAGGCCAGATGGATAAGTGAATAAAGAGTAAGAAGAGTTAAGTAAGGCCAGTAAGACTTACTAGGTCTAGGTGAGGTTTTCCACAACAGACCACTTCTGGTTTGCTTCTGTCTTGAGCGGTATAAACACTTTGTTTACCTATAGGGCCCTATATCTGAGGATGTCAGTATTTTATAAACATCAATTAATTAATTTGACATCCTGGTGAGGTTGGTAACTAACTTTCTTAGAGAAAGAAATTGAGTCACAGTGAGCGTGACTTGCACTTCTAAACCCATCTTTTTGTCCACCCACTAAGCCGTGCTTCCCCTCCTGCTATCTGCTTATATCACCCCCACCTGTGAATCCTTCTTCTGGCTTCTCCTCCTCCACCACATCCAGGCCAAGCTTCTTGTCACTATTTTCAAACCCCTGTGTAACTCTGCCGCCTCCTTTCTTTTCATCCTCATCTCCTTGTGCATGACCCCCGTCTTCTTCACTCCATGCACTACGCCAGCCACATCTGCCTATCAGTATCACTGTGCCTCCTTCCGCTCTGGCCCCTTCGCATGGAATGCCCTCCCTGAGCTCATCTGCAAAGCACATCCTCTTTCTGCCTTCAAATCCTACCGAAAGGGCATGCTTCTGTCATCACGGTTGTGGTGAAATGATCTAAATGACTAGTGAGAGGAGCAACTGGGAACAATTTCTTTATCCTATTGTAAAACTGCAGCAGCAGCGCAACCTTTGTTAACTTAACCCTATAAACCATGACATGGCCAATCACCACTTGTCCCCTCTGCTAATCAGCTGTATCCCTTACTGCTGCCCCCAGCCTGTCCTTAGACTGGGATCCGCTGGGGGCAGGAACCATCCTTTCATTTCTGTTTGAGAAGCACATTGTGGGTGCTACCAGAAACAAACAAGGACATTAATGTTGGACTCCTGCTCACTGACCTACTCTGGGGGAAAAGCAACAGCCATCCCACATGCCAGCAAGTCAATGTTGTCCTCTTACACTTACAAGCGAAGTCCAAAGCCCTGCTTCCCTGGCTGAGCTCTGGAAACTTCTGCAGATGTTCACGGGCCAGACATAGCCCTCAGCCTGCCAAAGCCTTAATGTGGGACACACAAACAATCACCCCTCCAGGAACCTTAATGCTGTGGGATTCATTCCTTTAGTGGAAATAGCTGTTTTTATAACCTCTGCTTCATGGTGCTTCGTTTTGAGGTAAATATTTTTCAGTAATAAAAGTGAGGAGACGCCCAAGGGATCTGGACTAGAATGAGTGGGGCCCTTTGAAATGAGGGACATTTGAGAGGTGTGGATTAGGCTAGGGAGGGGGGAATGATGGGGGAGCACATGGGGGCAGGAGAATTGCATCAGAGTAGCACAAAGAATTATACAGAACCAGGCAGGTGGCAGCCACTCAGGGAACTTCCCCAACCCCCTCCCCCTGGAGAACAGGGGCCCTGTGTTACAGGATGCTGTGCGCTCCTGTTAATCCTACCTCTGCCTTTCACATCATGAAACTGTACACGATTTCAGTACAATTTGGCACAGCTGGAATCAGCGTGAGGAAGGCTGCACTGCAGCTGGTGGCACTGTCGGGGCCAGAAGGAGGGGTGCGGGGAGCTGAGTGGGGAGGGGAGTCTTTCAGCACTGTTTGTCTATTTTACGCTTTCCAAGCCTAAGATATCCCCCTCTGCCTTTAAACAAATACAAATGAGCCATCAAAGGCAGGGATCTATTCCTCTTTAATAAGTAAATAGGAAGGGGAAAATGGGCTCCACAAATGGCTTAGAGCTGTTTTCAAGGAACATGGTGTTTATATTGGGTCAACTCATAATGTCCTCACAAAGACAGAACTGTTGCCTTCAGTGGAAAGAGTTGTCTGAGTGAGGCATTTCTCTGGGACTGAGCCCCATAATGTTTGTGAGGCTGGTACTCCCGATAGAAAGTCTCTCAGCCCCCCAGTGAGGCAGGGAAGGGTGGTTCTCTTCAGGTTTCAGGTACCACAGAGAAGGTAGGGAAGTATGCTGCGGCGACAGGGACAGAAGTCTGATCTCCTGACTGGCAGGATTGTGCCCTAATCACAAGGCCATCTTTCCGCCCCTTCAGCAGCTCCCTGTCTCAGGTTATGCTGAATGCACAAAGGAGTTTGACATTAGAGGGCTATTGCTGAAATGTCGGAGATCAGGTGTGAGTAAAATGGGAGATGTTTGAGTTCTAATGACAACACTCAGCCGAACCAAACCTCCTCGCCATGCCTCAGGGATGGGTTCCTGCAGCACCAGGCTATTCTACATCAGCGGTGCTAGGCAATAATAGTAGTGTTGTGATGTTATGTTGCATTTGTCTGCCAGAGTTGGTACTCACAAAAGCTGGTGCTTGGTTTCACAGGATGCAGCACAGTCAGTCCTGGTGAGCTGATTCTGGAGGGTGAGTCTCCGCCTGCATAATTTACCCAGCCCATGTGATGTACAACGCTTAGAGCCCATCAAGCCTCATATGACTGAGGGGAGTTGGAACAATGTGCATCAGCATGGTAAGGAGGCCCTTTCAAAGTCAGTGTTAACATCATAATCCTATAGCAAATATAGCTAATAACCATACTGAAGGAAAACATCTAACACAGAAGGAAGGTGGAGGGGTGACAGCTACTGCAGCTATACCTCACCCAATATTGTTAGCAGCTCCTTCGGAGGGATACACACCCCATCATTGCCACGGTGTCTCACTGTTGTCTTAAAGGTCCCTTTCAGCTGTGGTGGGCATTAGCTGAAGATGCCATTTCCAGACAGGACCACTCCAGCTGGCTGTTCCAATAGGCCACCTGGCTGCGGGAGGCGACACTCTTAACACAATGGCTTCTTTAATGTGTCCGGGGGTGACGTTAAGACACAGTGACATAACAGTTGGAAGCAGTGCCTGGAAGACACAGAAGCAGAGCTGTGTTTTGCTGGAGCTGTGGAGTGTGGCTGTTATGTGTGTGTGTGTGCTTTACTGCTGCTTTGCTCTTTAATCTGTCTTTGTTCAAAGTAATAACATGACTCCATACTAACTGTAAATAAGACTAGACTAGGGAAAGATTTCTTGAACCTTGTCCATTTGTTTCACTCTGAATGAGGAGTTAACCCACTCCAGAAATCCAAACTCTGTAGTCCCAGCAGTTCTCTTAGAATATACATAAAACTGGGGGAATACTTAGTGTGAACCATATGCTATTTCCTAGGCAACCTGCTACTAAGCTCTGTCAAAGGTTTACCGTGAAATCCCCAAAACACCTGCCTGATTTCAGGTTTCATATCAAACTTTAAACTCAACTCACCTCACTTATCATGTGAATGAACCTGGGCCCAATTTTGAGCAAAACTGGGGAGAATTGTGATTTCAAGTGGAACACACGTGAAACTTGCCCTATTGCCTGTTTACAGCACAACACTGGGTTTCATCTGAATTTTGCTGGAAGTTTTTTGGTTTAGTTTGAATATAAAATTCCAAGTGGAAAATCAGAAGGTCGTAAGACTCAGAACCCATGTGACCCAGAACTCAAACAAAAGAAAACGCCTTTTTGAAGCCCTGTGAACTGAAGTGACCAAGTTCTGCCCAGCTATACCAGGGGCGGTTCCAGGCCCCAGCACGCCAAGCGCATGCTTGGGGTGGCATGCCGCAGGGGGCGCTCTGCCGGTCGCCGGGAGGGCGGCAGGCAGGGTGCCTTTGGCGGCGTGCCTGCGGAGGGTCCGCTGGTCCCGCGGCTTTGGTGGACCTCCCGCAGGTGTCTCTGCGGAGGGTCCGCTGGTCCCGCGGCTTCCGGAGCCGCGGGACCGGCGAGCGGCAGAGCGCCCCCCGCGGCATGACGCCGTGCTTGGGGCGGCAAAATGTCTAGAGCCGCCCCTGAGCTATACATACCCAAATATGGGGCAGAGGGGGTATCATGATGTGAAGCTCAATTAGTAGTGTTGTCCCTAGCATTAATCTACTAGGGAAGACATGGACCATTCGCAGATACTAACACTCATTGACATTTCTCAGACAAAATGTTTTTCATCAAAAGAATGTCCTTTTTAAAAAATGAAGCATTTCTCAAAAAACCCTCCTTTTTTGAAATATTCAATATTTTGTGAAAGATTTATACATTTTTTAAAATCAGAATGTTTACCAAAACTACTGTTCAGCTGGCTATTGAAACTTTCTGTTTACAAAACACCTGATTTTCTGTAAACAATTTTTTTATAATGATTTAAATGTTAACCTTTTAACTTTTGTTTAAATGGGTTTTGAACCCTGCACATTGGAAACTTCACAATGTTGTTGGGTTTTTTTGAGGGAGTGAAATTCTTCAAAAATATTGACCAGCAATTATTTGATTTAGATTCTTTACCTAATGAGATACTGTATGAAATTGCTCACAACTGGATTAATCTAAGGGGTTGTAATAGCTAGGAAATCAGCATCTCCATTTCCCCCCCTCATGCTACCAGCCAGGGCCAGCTCCAGACCCCAGCGCGACAAGCACGCGCGTGGGGCGGCAGTTGTCGTCAGGGGTGGCAGATTGGGCCGGCGGATCTGCCGCAGGCATGACTGTGGACAGTTCGCTGGTCGCACGGCTCGGCTGGACCTCCCGCAGGCATGACTGCGGCAGCTCAACCGGAGCCGCCGGACCAGCCAACCGTCCGCAGCTGGGGGAGGTCCAGCCGAGCCGCGCGACTAGCGGACCCTCACCAGTCAAGCCAGCGGGAGGTCCGCTGCTCCCGGGGCTCCAGGGCGTCTCCCGCGCATGACTGCTTGGGGCGGCCGAATATGTAGAGCCGGCCCTGCTACCAGCTGTATCGTGCTTTTGTGTAATCTTGGCAGAGAGCCAGCAAGTTGTCAGTTAAGCACATTAGATCATTATCCAGCATCATAACCATATCACGGAGCCATGCAATGCTTTTAAAGTGATAAAATGCTGGCTCCCTGGGGATTTTCAGTGCAATGTTTGTAGTGGCACTTGTTAAAATTAAAGGTCTATCAATAATTCCCACCAAAAACTTCATTTTGGAGGGAAATACGTTACAATTTAGCAATTAAAACTCACTCTGGGTTGAAAGTCGGGGTGCAGAGGGGAAAGGTCTGAATGTTTATAATTATTGATCTTTTTCATTTTTTAAATTGAAATACATTGATTTGGCCATTTTTAAGAAAGAGAAGGGCAAAACAACTAACCTTTGAAGTTTTCTAGAGTTTATTAAGAGTTTTTAAAAGGTTATTTTTTTGCAATACATTTGTCCATAATGTGGATTATTTGCTTTCTTTATTTAAAAAAAATCACAAATGACCAACACAGTGAAACTTAAGCATCTTTTACCCATGTAGAAGCAAAATGTACAATGCTTTTTTAACTAAGCAGTTGTTGTTAAAATTAAAAAGTAATATGCTAAAAAATTCCCTTATCTGTGTTACTATTAACACCTTATTGTGTATTATTCTGAGACCTAGTTGTGCAAATACATGCTTAACTTAAGCACATGAGAAGTGTTTATAGGGTTTGTATTGTGCACAGGTAACAACTTCTAGAACCATAGAAATGTAGGACTGGAAGGGACCTCAATAGGTCATCTAATCCAGTCCCCTGCACTTAAGCAGGGCCAGTGCAACCATTTAGGCGACCTAGGTGGTTGCCTAGGGCACTAGGATTTGGAGGGCGGCATTTTCTTCGGCAGTGACCGCAGCGGCCGGATCTTCGGCCACCCCGGTCGCCGCCAGCATTTAGGTGGAGGGAGCTAGGGCAAGGGAGCGCGGGAAGGGCCGCCTGCAGCAAGTAAGGGGAAAGGGGGGCGGCATGCAGGGGAACTCCCCGTCCCAGCTCGCCCCTGTTCCTCCTCTTCCCGAGCACGCCGTGGCTGCTTCACTTCTCCCGCCTTCCAGGCTTGCGGCACCTAAGCTGATTGGTGCCGCAAGCCTGGGAGGCGTGAGAAGTGAAGCAGCGACAGCGTGCTCGGGGAGGATGCGGAGCAGAGATTGAGCTGCTTCACTGCTCCTGCCTCCCAGGCGTGCGGCACCAATCAGCTTAGGCGCCGCAAGCCTGCAAGGTGGGAGAAGTGAAGCAGCGATGGCATGCTCGGGGTGGAGGCGGAGCAGGGGTTAGCTGGGGCAGGGGGGTGCCTCAGGGCAGATGGTGGGGGGTGGGGAGCTGCTGCAGGGGGAGCGCCTCAGGGCGGAGCTGCCGCAGGGGGGGCACCTCAGAGGGGAGAGGGGGAGCTACCACAGGGCGGGGAGGCGCCTCAGGGTGGGGGCTCGGGGATGGGGGAGGGCGCAAGGTGGAAGTTTCGCCTAGGGCAAACTTGCACCAGCCCTGCACTTAAGGCACAACTAAGTAATACTTAAACCATTCCTGTCAGGTCTTTGTCTAACCAGTTCTTAAAAATCTGTCAGTTTATATTATAAATATGAACTTTGTCACTTACTCTGCTCACTTTCTGCACTTGCTGATCTTGGATAGTGATAATACTCTATCTCATATCACTGTAATTGCTTGTCAGTTTCACTTTATGGTTCTTATGTACTAGATTAATAGATTCTAACATAAGAACAGAAGCATGGCCATACTGGGTCAGACCAAAGGTCCATCTAGCCCAGTATCTGTCTTACAATAGTGGCCAATGCCAGATGCCCTAGAGGGAAAGAACAGAATAGGTGATCATCAAGTGATCCATCCCCTGTTGCCCTTTCCCAGCATCTGGCAAACAGAGGCTAGGGACACCATCCCTGCCCATCCTGGGTAATAGCCATTGATGGACCTATCCTCCATGAATTTATCTAGTTCTTTTTTGAACCCTGTTACAGTCCCGGCCTTCACAACATCCTCTGGCAAGGAGTTCCACAGGTTGATTGTGCGTTGTGTGAAAAAATACTCCCTTTTGTTTGTTTTAAACCTGCTGCCTATTAATTTCATTTGGTGGCCCCTAGTTCTTGTGTTATGATAAACTTCCTTATTTACTTTCTCCACACCAGTCATGATTTTATAGACCTCTATCATATCCCTTACAACACACACAGGTCATAGACCCCTCTTGATCCTGTTTTGAACTAGAGCTATATTTTAGAAAAACATTCTAAATTGATTAAAAGCTTCCACATCCTCTGGCAAGGAGTCCACAGGTTGATGATTGCGTTGTGTGAAAAAATACTCCCTTTTGTTTGTTTTAAACCTGCTGCCTATTAATTTCATTTGGTGGCCCCTAGTTCTTGTGTTATGATAAACTTCCTTATTTACTTTCTCCACACCAGTCATGATTTTATAGACCTCTATCATATCCCCCCTTAGTCGTCTCTTTTCCAAATCTAAATCCAGAAGGGACCATTGTGTTCATCTAATCTGACCTTTAGCACAACACAGGTCATAGACCTTCCTTGAATTCCTGTTTGAACTAGAGCTTATATTTTAGAAAACATTCTAAATTGATTAAAAAGCTTCCAGTGACAAAAAAATTCACCACAAACCTTGCTGTTCCGGTGGCTAATTAGCATCACAGTTAAAAATGTGTGCCTTATTTCTAGTCTGAATTTGTCTAGTTTCAACTTCCAGCCTTTGGATCTTGCTATACGTTTGTCTGCTAGACCGAAGAGCCCATTATCAAATTTCTGTTCTCCATGTAAGTACTTAGAGACTGTGATCAAGTCACCCCTTAACCTCTTTGATAAGATAAATAGACTCAAGGAGCTCAATCACTAAAAGTATGTTTCCAATCTTTTAATCGTTCTAGAGGGTCTTCTCTGAACCCTCTTCAGTTTATCAACATCCTTCTTGAATTGCAGACACCAAAACTGGACACAGTATTCTAGTAGAGGTAATACCAGTGGCAAATACAGAATTAATATAACCTCCCTACTTGTACTCAAGATTGCCCTGTTTATACATCCAAAGATCACAATTTCTATTACTGTAGTGCCTAGGAGCCCTAGTCATGGACCAGGAACCCATTGTGCTTGGTACTGTACAGCCACAGTGTTGCACTGGGAACTTATCTTCAGCTGATTATCCACCATGACCCCCAAGTTCTTTTCAGAATCACTGTTTCTTCCGATACAGTCCCCCTCCCATAAGTATGGGCTAAATTCTTTGTTCCTAGGTATATGACTTTACATTTGGGTATATTGAAATGCATACTGATTGCTAGCACCTAGCTTAACAAATGATCCAAACACTGTTGACTGGGCCGTTAAAAATCCAGTCGGTGGTGCAGCAGAGCTAAGACAGGCTTCCTGCCTGCCCTGGCTCTGCGCAGCTCCTGGAAGTAGCCAGCATGTCCTTGCAGCCCCTAGGTGCAGGGTCAGCTAGGGAAGCTCCGTTGCTGCCCCGGTCCCCAGTGCTGGCTCCGCAGCTCCCATTGGCCGGGAACCATGGCCAATGGAAGCTGCAGGGGCAGTGTCTGTGGGCGTGGGCAGCGTGCTCTGTGCAGAGCCGCCTGGCTCCGCCTCCACCTAGGGGCTGGATATGCCAGCTGCTTCGGGGAGCAGCGTGGAGCCAGGGCAGGCAGGAAGCCTGCCTTAGCCCCGCTGCGCTGCTGACCGGAGCCACCTGAGAAAAGCGGCGCCTGGCTGGAGTCTGCACCCTAAACCCCCTCCTGCACCCCAACCTTCTAACCCAGATCAGAACCTCCCACACACCCTAACACCCTCCCAGATTTTTTTGGGGGGAAGGGGTTTGTTGGCAATACCAAAAAACTTGAAAGAAAAAAAATCAGGTCAAAATGAAACTTTTAAAATTTTTCAGCAAATCAAAAAGTCGAAGAATAATTCGTTTTGGGTTGCAGTAGTAATATTTTTTCAACCCCAAATGAAATGTTTTATTTCAGTTTTGAACATTTTTAATACAATTAGAGGAAATTTAAAATAAAAACATCAAAATGTGCAGTTTGAAAATGTCAAAACAAACCATTTACCCCTTTTTTTCCAGAATATTTTTTGGGATTTTGAACAAAACAATTCAGTGAAATTGATACAAATTAGCAAAATGTTTGTGGCACTGGATCTACATGTTTCTCTTGAAAAAAAACATTTCATTGGAAAAACTTTGTCCCATTCTAGTGGCTTGTAAATAGCGATGGATGGCCTACTTTGGATAAAATAAAAACCCACTTGAGTGTGGGACAATCTTGATGCAAACCGGAACTGGATCTTTTTGAGAGAGAATTTAGAAAAAAAATCTCCCTGTGCTGGGTTTTGAGTCTCTTCTTTCTCCTCCGCCTGCATGTGCAGCCAGGCATGTTACAACCCATCAGCGCTGACAAGATTCACTCATTCTGTGCACTTAGGGCCAGCCTATGAGAAGTGCTGAACACTCACAGCTCCCACTGGAGCTGGAAGCCCCTGCTGCTCAGCACTTCTCAGGATCTGGCCTGTTCAGAGGTGAGCCTTCCCTGCCACTAAGGCTCATCTTAACAGCTGAGTCATAAACACTTGAAATAGAGGTTTATAACAGAAGTGACAGAGTAGCATTAACGGTAACAGAGTAAGCGGTAACACCATAACACCAGCTACACAAGCAGCATTCATGATTCATGAAATCAGCCCTTAAACCTCAGAAGAAACAAAGCAAATACATATTTTAAACTGATATATGAGGCTGTTATTCTTTCATCTTAATACAACTACAATCATGTTTTATTCATTGAAAATACAGATTTTTTTGTCCTCTCCCTTTCCATTCTCCCTCTTCCCCCAGCCCTCCTTCCCCTTACAGCAGCTATTACTAGGATCTGGCATTACAATTTAGTACATCCCTCTGGATGGTGTTCCCCCCCCACCCCCCCTGTACTTCATTTCTTAGCCAGCTGCTTTGTTTTATTGGGTCCCTGAGTGTGGGCACTGCAGTCAGGCAATTAGGTTCACCAAAGGGTGTTTAATCTTTTATATTCCAAACCACTGAGCGGCAATGGGGGTGTGGAAGGAAAACAACATTTGAACTGCACATGGTTTTGGTTGCTTGCTGTTGAGGAATGGTTCTGGGGGGCAGCAATCCCAGGTAAAGAGAAATAACCTATCTCACAGAGCAGGAATGCTCTAGGCGTTTTGCTGGCCAGGGCAGAAACCGTTTTTGGCAACCCCCATCTCAGAGTGGGCAAGTGGCGGGAGGGGGAAAATGCCAAGTGTGACAGTGATATGGTGCCTCCTGGAAGCTGGTGGCCAAGGGACCGGCCTTCTTGCGTATCCCTAGAACTGGCCCTGCCAGAGAGATAAGGATGTTAGTTTTTTAACACACCAGGGCCCTGAGTCTGTTGTCTCTTCCACCTGTATAAATGAAGAGTAACGCCATTGAAGTCAGAGGAGTTGAACAGATGTAAAACCACTGTAAGTGGTGAGATAATTCAGGCAGGCAGCTTGTTTGGGTTGAGACTGGGGTAAGCAAATGAAATCAGATAAAATAAGAACCAGACTGAACCTTTAGCCTTAACTAGAACCAAACCAATCTTTAGAAATGTATTTGTAAGAAAATCCTGGTTACAGCAATAACACTTCACACTTCTGTAGGGCCGGACACCGGAGGATCTCAAAGCACTTGTCAAAGAGCATTATCATTCCCCACTTAACCATGGTAGGACAATAGAGGTACAGGGAGGCTAAGTGACTTGCCTAAAACCCCACAGCAAGCAAGGGGCAGACAGCAATGGAACACCAGTGTCCAGAGTCCTAGTCCCCTACACTAACCAGTTGATACACCTTTTCTCCAACAATTAGTATTTAATGGACATCTGAGTTACTGTCACATGGAGGCCAGGAAACTCCAGGAGTGTCCATTCTCAGAATTACATTCACATTCTTCCAGCAGGACGGGTGGCTTGCTACTCCTTTAGAAGTGGCCAGGAGTTTTGTTCCCCTCAACCAACCCAAGTAGATTCCCCCTGAGATTCACATGGATTTTGGGGCTGAGTCCAAGGAAGCCACATCCATCTTCTGAGCAGAGGCCCTTTGCTTCCACAGTGGCTCACAGAAACTTCTCAGGCCCTTACTTTCAAATGCCAGGGAATCCATGCTGTGGTGGAAGAAGTGGGTGAGTGTTGACAAGGTCAGAATTAGGGTTCTTGGTGAAGGCCCAGGGCCCTGTGTGCACGAAGTGGAGAGTTGCATACTGCGAGCAGTGATCATCCCCTCACATCCACCCTCTGCCACAGCATGGGTCCTGATCCCAAAGCCTGTGGAGCTCCACTGAAATCAGGTAGGGTGACCAGATACCAAGTGTGAAAAATCAGGATGGGGGGGGGGCTATATAAGATAAAGCCCCGAATATTGGGACTGTCCCTATAAAATTGGGACATTTGGTCACCCTAGAATCAGGGGAGGGAGCGGCAGGGCTGGTGCTATGTATTTTGCCGCCCCAAGCACGGCAGTCAGGCAGCTTTTGGCAGCGCACCTGTGGGAGGTCCGCCGGTCCCGCGCCTTCGGCGTACTTGCCGCATAATTGCCGCTGAAACCACGGGACCAGCGGACCTCCCGCAGGCGCGCCGCCAAAGGCAGCCTGACTGCCGTGCTTGGGGCAGCAAAATACATAGCACCACCCCTGTCGCTCCCTCCCCTGATTCTAGGGTGACCAAATGTCCCAATTTTATAGGGACAGTCCCAATATTCGGGGCTTTATCTTATACAGCCCCCCCCCATCCTGATTTTTCACACTTGGTATCTGGTCACCCGCAGATTACTGTCCCAGGCACGCGCTTGGTGCGCTGGTGCCTGGAGCCGCCCCTGGGGAGCGATGATGTGGAGGCAGCATTCTGGCTTTCTGCAGCCTCAGCAGGCAATTCCCTGGTGTTTTACTAGCTGCTGTGGCCATGCTCCACCCCCTATTGGCCCTGATCCAAAGCCCACTGAAATCACCAGGAGGCTTTCTCATTTGTTTCCAAGGGCTCTGCAGCAGACTGTTCATCTGCTCTCTGTAAATACTTGAGTGACCAAGTTTAACCTACCAACTTGTTTGTGGAAAGTGAACTTCCAAGTACACATATGCAAGTATTCCTGGCAAAAATATGAATATGTTGCAAGGGTGAGAATTTGTGCTGGGAGTGATTGTTCAGTCATCCAGTCGGGGAACAGGAATAATACTATGTGAATTATCTGGCCAATCATAACTAAGCAACCATGTCAAGCCTGAATATTGCCAACACAGGGCATTGTTTGTAGTGGTGACACGGCTCAATAGGCAGCCCTGTGATAGTGAGATCATCAGAGTGATGGAGCACAGGATTTTAGCCAGTCAGGTTTCCTCATGAGCAATGACAGTTAGAGTTTTGGGTTCCTTAAACACACAGTGCAGTTAAGAGTGTGGAACACTAAACTGTTCTGAAGTAGTGGGAATCACTGTACCATTGATTGTCTGCTGTGATGGGCTCTGTGTGAGAGCTGCAAGCTACTTCTTTCCCAACAGAAACAAACAGGCTCTGTAACACTTCTGCCATCATTACATTATTGAGTATTATATTTCTGACAAAGGTGAGCACTTAGCTTTAGGGGGTTCCACTTGGCTTGCTGCCCAGTCTGATTAATCTCAAGGAAGATACTGACTGGCTGCCTAAAAGAAAACAACTGTAATGGCATAAAAGATAATGACACCCACATAATGAGGAAACGGTGCTGATTTTAGAATGGTGTCATCCATAAGGAGTACACCAGCTGGATCATGTCCAATAATGACCTCTTAAGACTTCTACCAACTCCTCCTCGCTTAAACGGTTTCACAGTATTAAATGTTTTCTTTTAATTTCCCTGCTCCCTGTGAGTGCTCAGTCTCTCTGATTCTGTAAAAAAAGGGAACATAAGAGAGATATCAGACATTTCTCATGCATTCAGATCACTTCATTAAACTCACAACCTGCTGCAAGGCACAGCCAAAACCAGCAACATGGAATGTTAACTCCGCCGACAAAAGAGGGATGCTTTCCGATGGGACTCACACCACCATTTCATTTACAACCACTCTCCTCCATTGCATTTTAACGAGGCTGGAGAAGCAAAATGAGGTAATTGACTCAGATGAGAACAATCTTCCTAATATCGGGGGAGTGGAGGTGTGAGGAAGATAAATGGGATCTCTCTGTTTGGGGCCAGTTTGATCATCTCAGCCTGTGCTGTCCTTGTCCTCTCTTGAACATTAAACATAACAGGGATTCCTAGTCATTATTGCTTAATTGTTATGGGACTTTCATTAAGTCCAGCTTCTGCCTAGTCAGAATGAGTCAGCTACAGCAAAGAGAAGCTTAGGCCAAATATTTTCAACCTTGGAGGCCTAAAGGTAGGCAATGAAGGGGCCTAGTTTTCTGATGTTTTCCCCAGGTTTGGGGAATTGGTTCAGATCCAGGGTTTACATTCACAGCTGTTTTGTGGTTTCAGTTGAAACTTTGGGTAAAATGTTCATAGGTGCCTAACTGACTTAGGAGCCTACATGTCTGAAACTGAGCACCCAAATTTAATGGTGCCTTTTGACCACTAAACAGTTCCTCAGTTCTCCATCTGTAAAATGGGGATAATACTCCCTCATGTGATGGAGGTGTTGAGAAAATAAATTATTTAATGTTTATGAAGCACGCAGATACCATAGTGAAGAGCATCATAGAAAAGCCCATAAGGAAATGTAATAATTCTGACCTCAGAGCAGGGTTTGATTAGTGTGCAGTAGATAAATCCTAGGGCCACACATTGAACAATGAGAAGAAAACAAATGTTGATATAGTTGCTCATTATAAGCACTGTCCGTCCTCTGCATTGAATGAGGCACGGGACCTGTGGAAAAAACGGTATGTGATTGTTTAATTAAAGAGTGTGTCATAATGCATTATGCATAAGGGGGCCAAATAAAGGCTGCACAGGCAACCTTAATTCTGGCATTTCCTAACTTTTGAGTACTTGACTTTGCAACCATAATATTTTAATGTATTTTTTTGTGTGTGTAATTAAAATATATACTGCAGGAATGCCTAAAGGCCTCCGTTGTTCTAGATATTGTAGAAACACATACTAGCACACTTAAAACACTGTACAGCTGTAATGCTTCAGTGTAGACACTCACTACATATATGGGAAGGGTTCTCCCAGCGCTGTAGTTAATTCACCTCCCCAAGAGGTGGTTGCTAGGTTAGCAGAAGAATGCTTCCTTTGACCTAGCGCTGTCTACACCAGGGGCTAGGTGGGCAGAGCTACATCTCTCAGGGGTGTAGATTTTTCACACCCCTGAGACATAGCTATGCCGATGTAAGTTTCCGGTGTAGACCACCCCTAAGAGATAGTTCCTGCTCTAAAGACCTTGCAGGCTAATGAGATGAGGCAGACAGCAGGTGGGAAGAGAGAGCCATGAAGTGATCTGTTCACATCACACAGCAGGACAGCAATTAAGCAAGGAATAGAAGCCAGGGCTCCTGACTCCCAGGTCAGCTCCCTGTCCACTGAATCACATTGACTGTCCGATGTAAAGCTTCCTTTGAACCAATTGGAGTTGGGTACTTATGTCTATAGGCAGAAGTTGGCCTATAGTCAAGTCCAGTTTTAAAATATACAATTATTGAAATTGGGGATTGCTTAACCAGTCTGGTAAAGCAAGAACTCGACCAAACATCTAACCAAATCCAAACCTCTCTCGGAGTAAAACACACACACAACAAACAGTATTTTGTTTGGTGTGGATTTTCAAGTGTTCTCTACACTTCTTGGTTTCAGCCAGGATTTAGGAGCAAGTACTGTCACATGAAGCCATTATGCCTACTGCAGCCACATTCTTAATCCCATAGTCTGAAGAGTTTAGTCTGTCTTTGTATGTGTGTGCACAGGGCCCAGCACAGTGAGGTCCCCAGTTTTGATGGGGGCCTCTGTGATTTGCGGTGATATAAATATTAAATAATAATCCAAATGTAATGTGAGTCCAAAAACCATGGAAATCTGTCAACATTGTCAACTCTAAGCATTTAAATATAATGCATCAAGCCCCATAAAATCATGAGATGTTTAAAAATCATTAGATTTTTTTCTTTAAAAAAATACATTTTGGATTCTTTACATTTGCCTTCTGGGTTTTGAACCTGAAGGTATACTGGGGAAAAGATTTTTTTTCCAAACTTTTCTCTTGAACAAAGAACTGCAAACTTAATTTTTTTAAAATGGAAGCTGAAATTCTCATATAATAATGTGACTTCAGGAGCTGGAGTTGTAGGAAAAACATCAAAAATTGGAAGAACTGTGATGAGATCATGAGAGTTGGCAATGCTAGTCTCTAGGCCAAATTCAGTGTTTGATGTATATAGGGACAAGGTAAATGTAAATGTATATCAGTCAGAAAATCAATATAAGTGGGTAGAACTGAATGCCAAATTTTCTGTTCACATTACAGTACTTGAATTCTGCATGTACTGTAGATACATGCAGAATGGGATATTCCCATTGCAAACAATTAGAGCTGTCTGTAAAGCAGTTCAAATGAGAGCTTAGCCATGGGTAACACGGGCATCTTTGTAAAGAAGCATTTGTACAGTTGAAATATTGGTGGAGGAAGGGGGTGGGGAGGTTCTGCAGTTTAGGAGACTTCAAAGGGCAGGCTCACAAAACAAACACAGTCCTGAGAGAGGATTATGAAAGAAAAGGAAAGGAAGGATAAAAGTGACTCTCATTGGGTGAAATGAAGTGACCCTCTCGGGTTTCTTGGGAAAGGGTGCGGAAAACTCTTCCAGCATGTCATTCATGTGACCACCTGGAGCCAAGTAAAGAGATGCTTAGGTTCAAGTATTTCACATCATGTGACTGTGCTCAGGACTTGTGTGTGAGCCTTTCCCCAGTATTGTGGAGCTGATGCTTTGCCATCTTGGTTCCTTTGGCATAAGGTTTCTGTCCGTATGTTCTGGCTAGGCAGAGTTACTGTCTCTGTACAGGCACAGCAACATCATGGGCGATGATGCAGCCTAACAGAGGAAAAGGAAGTGGTCAAAAGTCCAAGTCATATACTACCCCTAAATTCACATGTACCACTCCCACTGGGCCTGATTCTGATCCCACACTCATGTAAATCCTGAGTAAATCCATTTTAGTCAATAGGGTTACACTGATGTAAAACTGCTGTGAAATCGGGCCCACTGATTTCATTGGGACTGGTTCACGCGTAACCTTAGGGCAGTTTTTTTTTTAATAAAACAATCCTGCTTTGTCATTATTGGTTTGTTATTTTGCTCATTGCCGTTTAGCATAGAACCATTAGGAAGTTTGAAATGGAAAGCTGTTTCCTTGCCCTCTTTGGCTTTCCTCGGTTAAGCGTGCACACACTGCTTTGTTATTGCAGGCTCCGTCGGCACTGATTTTTCTTATGGAAAAAGAGTGCGTCAAAGCATTTGTTTTGAGAAAGAACACAAAGAATTACGTGGGCTTTGCAAACAGAATAAACAAAATAGGTAGGTCAAGAGTTAGGCCTGCCAACCATAACAGTATCTCTTTAAACACATAACAGAGTAAGTTTCCCGTAGGCTCAGTTTTCAACATCAGTAAGTCATTGTTCCATTTCACTGTTCCAATGAGGACAAAGACCTTGACATGAAGAGGCTCAAAAAATGCAGAGCTCCAGCTGCTCCATTAGCTATTTTATTAACGAAAGACTGTACAAAGGCCAAATCTTCAGCTGGTGTCAATCAGTGTAGCTCCATTGACTTCAATCGAGTCACGCCTACTTAGCCAGCTGAGGATTGGTCTCAATGATGTTTAGATGGGTTATTTCATAAAAGATATTTCATATCTTGAGTTTTACCTAGTGCTGAATTACAGGCTCCTTTCTGTTCTCCCTTCCTGCCTCTCCACGTTGGGGAAGAGATCTTTCCCCCTCTTCCCATGCTGCTCTCATCATTAGAGAATTAGTTACTGAAGGCAGGTCTGATTCTGATCTCAGGCTGGTATAAGGCAAGAGTGACTCCAATGGAGTCAATTAACTTATACTAAATTAAAACTGGTGTTAGTGAGATCAGAATCAGGCGCTGGAGTGACTGAGTAGGTGAACAGTATAAGTTAAGCGCTCAGCTATAGGTTACACAGGTAGGGACACTAGACCCTGTTTTATGGTTTGAGGGACTGTTGTTCAGGACACTCACTGTATCCCTTGCTCTCTTCCCAAAGTGCCATAGGATCTCCGTTTTCCATCTGGACAGTAGAAGGAAACTATTTATTCTCTGATGTGAAAAACACCAGTGTTAACAGTATCACCTGTCTACCATTACATAGCAGTGTCAGTATGAGGTATGTGCTCTCCTTCTGGTGTGGGACTTGAATAGGGTGAACAGATGTCCCAATTTTAGAGGGACAGTCCCGATGTTTGGGGCTTAGTGTTATATAAGTGCCTATTACTCCCCACCCCCGTCCCGATTTTTCATACTTGCTGTCTGGTCACCCTAGACTTGAACTTAGTTTTCCTGCCTGGAGATGAGTTCTGGGCCATACTATACAATAGGTTTTAATAGCAATTCTGTTTCCATGTAGCATTACATTTGAGCTCTATCAATTTAACAGTAACACACAGTCCCAACATTCAAACCTCTATCTCCTGCATAACTCAGCCTGTCATCTCTCCTGGCCCAATGCCTGGAGACTGGTCTTCGACCACTGGCTTTTTACTCATGATGTGCATATTTGTTCCACTCAATATTTTACATGTTTGCAGCCAGAATCCTGGTTTATAAGCAATTAGGGGAAGCATAAGATGGGAGAAGCAAAAGCAAGGGGGGTTGGGAGGGATGAGGACAGGGGGCAACGCAAATCAAAACCAGAACCTCCTACCATGCATGAGCATTCCACAGGCTGTTCAATGTCAGGAGAGGGAGGGGAGTGCAGTAACCTACTCTTTTTTTTTGTAAGATGAAGTAGATGAGTTTACCAAAGCAATGACTGCTGGGATTTTATTCCCACCACCCCCCGTCCCTTGTGTGGCTGGTGTATTTTGTTTTTTATTGTAATAATGCTTTTCAAGATGCTGCTTAATGACCAGTGGCAGATTAGCCACTGGGCTGAGGGCCCTGGCCAACTGGGAGGCCCTCGTGCCCCGACCCTGTCCCCAGCAGAAGCTGTGGGATGGGGGAAGCCCCCGCACCCCCCCCCATCCCTGGCAGAAGACATGGGGTGGCAGGGGAAGCCCCCGTGCCCAACCCCGCTCTCCGGCAGAAGTGCTGGGCGGGCAGGGCAGGAGAAGCCCCAGCGCCCCGACCCTGGTCCCCTGCAGAAGCGGTGGGAGTGGTGGGGGAAGCGCCAGCACCTGGAACCCCACTGGGGCCCTGGGACTGGAGGAGCTCACACTCTCTGCTGCAGACCTGGCGGGGAATAGGGACAGAGCTTCCTCAATCTTGGGGCCGCAGTGCAGGGGAGAGCAGAAAGGAGCAAATTGGTTGGGGGCCGCAGTGGGGAGGCGGAATGGAGGGGATCCTGGGGGAACAGGGGCGCAGCCCTGGGGAAGAGGCAGAAAGGGATGAGGCTGTGGGCAGGGCTCAGGCAGAAGGGGTGGAATGGGGACGGGGATCATAGGCAGAAGGGATGGGGAGCGGCTTCCCACTTGCTCTAGCCCAGGGCCCAGGAAACCTTAATCCAGCTCTGATAATAACAGGGGAATAGCAGAAGCACAGAGTAAATCCAAACCAAAGAAATTCATGAAAAGCCTATTGAGTTACTGTCACTTTATCGGCTATGCCAAACCAACAGCACTTGCTAACCAATTATTTTGTTTTCTCTCCCCCACCCCCGACCTGCTTTCCCTAAAAGAACACTCTGAAACTATTGTCTGAGGGGGCTCAGACCTCCTCACCCTTTCCTTCCCATCCCTCTCCCCAGAAAATTAGATGTAAGATCCTGCTCCCACTGTGAGAAACGGGCCACTGTATCATTTTACTTTTGCAAAAATGTGTGTATGAGTTTAGTACTCTTGAATGTGAGTGACTAGTAGCACTGGTGTGACACCAGTACAGAATGATGCAATCTTCCTCCCCCGCAGTTCTGCCAAAGCACCTTCTCCTAACCGGCAACATCCCTGTCATTCCAGCCCAGGGTATCAATGAGCCTCAATACTGACCTGCAGCAGTTTTGATATTCCAGCCTGTGGCAGAGACTGTCAATCATGCTGCATTGTACCAACATGTATTCTGGTTCTGTGAGGGGAGTATTAAAGGATATTAAAGGAGTGGGTTGTTCCTAAGTGCCTAAGGGAGTTAGGAGCACAAATCCCATTGATTTTTTTCAATGAGTGTGGGTGCTTGGGTTCTCTTGGTGCTTTTTTAAAATCCCACAATTGATTCCTAAAGTTTGGTGGGATAACATGGGCTATAAATTTGGGCAGAACTTTGCCTATATTTCTTCACCCTTGAGGGCAGAATTGGCCAATTGGTTTACTTAGGGTTATATCTTGAGTGGCAGGCACCTCACAATACAGCTATACATTGTAGGCTGCTATGTTTGTTTGTTCTTTCCACCACTGAGGTAATTGTTATCTACCATAGTTATTTATGTGGCACCAATCACCATGGTATCTAGTCAAGGAAAGGCAACATTTCTGCCCATTTTGAACTGTGGATCTTTTGTGTGTTGCCAAATGTGAACATGGGATGTGCAGAAATTGGGTTAATTGCCACACTAAAAGACAACACTTCCAGTATCATCCAATACTCAGAAGCATTCTACCTTAGCTAACATTACACTAGAGAATGACCTCACCTCACCCACATGTTTAAAATAACCAGCCTGTCAATGGTATTAAACGTAAGTGCAGAAAATGTGTTCAGGAAAATTCTAGTTCACATGCCACATTTTCCTTTGCTATATAACAGTAGCCTCAGTGGTATAATACAGTGTAAGAAATCCAGCCTCTGTTCATATGTACACTAATAATTATTTTAATATTAGTTGCCAGCCATGAGGAACTGTAGACACCAGCAGCTCCGTACACAATGAAAGAGGACTGGAAAAACAACACCCTCAGTTATTAACTTAGCGTCTCTTCTCCAATATTATTACAACAAACCACTAGCTCAATGACACCCAAAGTTAAATTCAGGCAGCTTTTCTGTGTTTAGGGAAGGAAAGAGCTTTTGTATTGTGTGCATTTTACATCATAAAGCAGGAATTGCAACATAAAAAGTCTTTAGGTCACCAGTTTATTTTTCTCAATACCCTGGCATGTAGACTCATAACTAATAATACTTTGCACTTTTAGAACATCTTGCATCCGAGGATCTCAAAGCCTCTTAGAAATATGAATTATTTCTACCCCATTCCAGGGAAAGTAGATCAAACTATTCTACAGACAAAGGAACTAGAGTGCAGAATGACTCTGGGCCTGATTTTTTGCAACTGTGTATTCACCATTACATGTGCCTTGTTTGGGCAAACAAATGTGACTTTTTCACGTGCATATGACCAGTTAGCTATATCAACGGGGGGAGGGATAGCTCAGTGGTTTGAGCATTAGCCTGTTAAACCCAGGGTTGTGAGTTCAATCCTTGAGGGGGGCCACTTAGAGATCTGGGGCAAAAATTGGTCCTGCTAGTGAAGGCAGGGGACTGGACTCAATGACCTTTCAAGGTCCCTTCCAGTTCTAGGAGATTGGTATAACTGTCCAAATGCAGCACAGGGTGAAATTCACCCATGGGCAGAAGACCAGCAGAAAGTCTGTGCTGACTCTTAGTTCAGCAATGGATTTCATCCATAGATACTGGATGTGTGCACTCATTTTAATAATAAGATCCTAAGTGTGTTACCCAGGATCACAGGGCCAATTAGTGCCAGAAGTGGAACTAGACAGACTGACTGTCTCCTGCTCTAACCATTGGATAATAATGATTCGCTCTCTCAAAAGAAAACGCTCTAACAGTTAAAGTTGAGGGTGAAGGATGTTAGCAATTCTGTACTGCCAGTCTTGGGGACACAAGGGAACCGCTTTTTAAAACACTGTCTAGAATGTTTACCAGTTCTACTCTTTGAGCACCCCCATTCCCTACATTGTATCACCTAACAGCCCTTTCCTAGATGCTCTTCCTTTATTATCTTTAAATGTAATTTCTTCCTGGGTTAATATTGCTGAAACTGTTGATGAAGCCTTTCACCACCACTTGTCATCAGATCCATCTCCACCACATTATTTCTCTAGCTCCTACAGTGTATAGTGCATCTGGGATTTGTTAGCAATGCACTGGATCATAATTTGGGACACTCCCAAGTTGAAAGCTAGCTTTGTAGAGTCAAGGTGAAATCCTGCACCTATTGAAGTTAATGGGAGTTTTGCCATTGACTTACATAGGGCTTGGATTTCACCCTAACAATTTATCTGTCTAGGTAATTGTATGCCCCTTCTCACCCCATCACCATTGTATCTAAGCACTTTGAGAACTTGCTGCTTCTAATATCTATGAATACACCAAGAACAGCAGAGTAGATAAAGAGACACAAGTAAGTTGTAAAGAGTATTGAAGTCAGAGACAGGATGAATAGATTCTTATAGTTTAAGTCCAAAAGGGACCATTATATTATCTAGTCTGATCTCCTGTATATAAATTTCACCCAGTTACACCCATACAGACTCATTTGTGTTTAACTCCTGGATTAATGGACTTCAACTCTGATACATTATGATAATTCCTATGTTCTTAAATTCTTTAGAAAGTCCTTGACCCTCTTGTTCTATGTGATAACTGAGTCCACTACAGAGATGATACAGATGGGCACCATACGAGCAAGCCTAACAAAATGATTGTGTGGAGTAATTATGGCATTTCTGAGTTCATAGTACATTTATGTCAAGGAGTACTTGTAGGAAGGGAAATTTCAAATTAAAAACTATGGGAGGTGGTTGCGGGGCAGGGGGAGAGAACAATCTTCTAATCTGGAGAGACCTATCAGACAGAGAAATAATTTACTGAGGGAAATAGTTGAAGCATCATGGCTTGAGTTTTCTGAGGAAAAAATTAGATGAGAGACATGCACAGACAGGGTAGAAGAGGCCCTGTACTTGTGAGAGGAGGCTGGACTAGACAGTCCCTTTCAGTGCATGGTGTTTTTTTTTTTTTTTTTTTACACTTTTGCTGCTACTGTGTTTAAACTGGTGAACATCTGTTATCCACCTGACACAACATAAAGCTGCAAATGTTAGGAATGGAACATGCAGTATTGGGACCAAGATGTGAAGTGTGTTCTGTGTGTGTCCCAGGGCCCTAATTTTCATCTCTCATTATGTCAGTGGGAGTTAGACGTGCATTTAGAAAATAAGCGACCCAAAGCAATGTGTGCTAATGAATAGGTGTGACATTATACTCCATATTCTTTATGGAAATATGCTTATGATATGGATATGGCATAACTGAGATATATTTTATGCAAGATGGGTCTTGTAAGGTGTAACAGGGTCGTACTCACCCCTGTGGCACCTCCTGCTGGTGACTCTGGGAATTAGCTCTTTCCAGCCCTGGAGCCGCCCTCTGCAGGCCAGTGATCCACCTGTTTGCTACTGGCCCCGTGTCCCTCCCAGGACCCCAGTGCCCCTTTAACTCTTAACTGGGTTTCCCCATCCCAGGGGAACCCCCACCCTACTATCCCCACTTCACCTCAGTAGTGGCTACTGCCCAGTCTCTATCTGGCCCCCGTTCGCTGGGGCAGACTGCAGTAGCCAACACTCATCATCGGCAAAGGGGGTTTGGACCTGCTGCCTTGGCCTACCCCTAGGTTGCCCCCTACAACCCCCAGTACCTTTTAGCCCTCTGCTAGGCCACAGCCTGGGGCATTCCAGGCCAGAGCTCCCCAGCTCCTTAGCCTGTCCCCAGCCCTGCTTCACCCTAGGTACCTTATCTCTTTTCCTAAGCAGCCAGGCCCATCTCTCTCTACAACCAGAGAGTGACTGTCTGGCTTCTGGCTTCCCTGCCTTCTTATAAGGCCCTGTTGCTCTGTTTGGGGTGTGGCCCCAGCTGCAGCCACTTCCCCAATCAGCCCAGCCAAAAGCCCCTTCCCAGGGCTGTTTTAAAGCCCCAAAGGGCAGGAGCGGGTAGCCACCCCGCTACATAAGGTATCATTGGAAAGGTTATGATTTACTGAATGTGATTATCCAATTCATATGCATGCATCCTTTCTGTATCTAAAATTAGGAATATTGACTACGTAACAATTACAACTGTGTGTGTATTTGGAAGACACCCACCAGACAACAGGCCATCAGCCTTGATAGGCCATTAGGAAGAAACAATAAGACTTTGAAGATACTAATCTCTCTCCTTCCTGAGAGGCAATGTGGGACGTAGCTGTGACACTACTAAGTCAGGTGGTCCTGTCACCTGGTACTAAACACCATCTTGGACTTCTAGTAATTTTCCACTAAAAGGAGAGGGAGGTCTAGATTGAGAAACAAAAGATTTCCGCCATATGTAAATCCTATTTAAGGCTGGGGAGTAAGGCAAACAGGACTCTTCTCCATTGCCTTCCTGCCCAGGAAGAAAGACTGCTGAAAGTACCTGAAGAGACAAAGGAACTGAGTGGTGGGAAAGGCAAGGGTTGGTCTAGATTAAGACAGAGGATTCTAGTCTGTAAAAAGAACTAACTGGGGGGATAGCTCAGTGGTTTGAGCATTGGCCTGCTAAACCCAGGGTTATGAATTCAATCCTTGAGGGGGCCATTTAGGGAGCTAGGGCAAAAATCTGTCAGGGGATTGGTCCTGCTTTGAGCAGGGGGTTGGACTAGATGACCTCCTGAGGTCCCTCCCAACCCTGATATTCTATGTTTCAAGCTGTAGAGATTCTGCAGCTTGCCTGAAACAACAGCATGCAAAATTACTTCTTGAAACCAGTCTCTTTAAGATCTTAAGCTTAGTGTGCATGTTTTGTTTTATTTGCTTGGTAATCTGCTTTGTTCTGTTTGCTATCCCTTATAATCACTTAAAATCTGCCTTTTATAGTTAATAAACTTGTTTTTGTTTATTATTAAACCCAGTTTGTGTAATTTATAACTGGCAGGGGCAAGAAGTTGTGCATATCTTCCACCACATTGAGGGAGAAGGTGAATTTATGAGCTTACAGTGTATAGATTTCTCTACAGTGCAAGACAATATTATTTTGGGTGTACTTTCCAAAGGGGATCTGCACTTGAGTGCTGGACAATTTCCTAGCTGAGCCTTGTCATAGAGAGTTGTTTGCAGATTCTGTGTGATTCTACAGCCGGTGCGTCCCTACCTGTGTGTGTGTGCTGCAAGAGGCCAGAGAGCCTGATTCAGCAAGACGAAGGGAAAGAGGAACCAGGCTAGTGGAGCAGGTGGGCTCATGAAATCCCAGTACATCAGGTGGCATCCTGGACGGGGGTCCAAACCATCACAATAGGTATCTCTTTCCAAAGGTGTATAGGCTTAGATTCTGCTCTCTGTTACTCCAGTACAAATCCAGAGTAAGGCTTGGTCTACACTTAAAAGTTATGTCAGCATACTTATGTCACTCAGGGGTGTGAAAAATGCACCCAAATGCTGTAGCTATGCCAATAAAACCCCTAGAGTATGTAATTATGTCAAGGAGAGAGTGCTTCTGTCAACATAGATAACAGCATTTGGGGAGGTGCTGTTCCTTCACGGACAGAAAACCTCCTTCTGTTGGTGCAGGCTGCATCTACACTATTGGGTTATGCCTTGTTGTGCTAGCATAGACTCTGTCGGGTAGATATATCCTAACTCCATGGGGTTCTCATTAATGGGAGGCAGCATGCCCTAGTGGATATGACACTGGACTAGAAATCAAGATACATGGATTCTATTGGAGTATCTGCTACTGATTTACTGTGTAATTTGCACAAGCTACTTCACCTATCTGGGCCTCAGTTTCCTCATCTGTGAAATGACCTCATCATCTTCTTTTGTAAAGACCTTTAGGTGAACAGGTGTAAAGAGCTAAATATTGTATTCCATATAAAGAACCTCAGTGGGGCGCAGAGTTGCTGATTTCAGCCACCTGCAGCCTATCTCTAGTTACCTGTAGATAATCTATTAGAGAAGAGTTGGGAGTTTCTCTGCAGATAACATGACATTTCTTGTCAGGAACAATCAATTTAGAGACCTAGGGCCAGATTCTGATATTGGTTGCAACAGTGTATATCCAGGGGAATTGAACAGAGAAGACTTACTACTCCAGTTTAACAGAAAGCAATAAGTAAATGGCTCTTTGTTATCACAAAAGAAGTTGAGTGAACTCTGAAGTGATACTCAGAATAAGATGAAGCACAACTTTACAAGAGTATTGTCATTTAATATTGATATGATGGTAGTGCCTAACAGCCTCAACCAGGTTGAGCCCCATTGTGCTAGGTTCTGTATAAAGATATACTAAATGACAGTACCAGCCTCAAAGAGCATTCAGTGTAAAAGATAAGATGTAAACAGATGGATTCAACAAACACACAGTCTGGGGTGAAGTGCGGTGAGGGGAGACAAGGTGACAAATACAAGAGGATGTGCACAATTCTTAAAAACTCCTTGAATGAAGCAGACGACAGGGCCTCTTGTTCTCTGAAGCCATTCTTGCTATGCAGACAATCATCTTTGAGAAGGGAGAGCTTTCTATGCACTTCACACAGACCTCAGTAATATGATAGCTTTGCAGACGTCTGCTTGGAAATATAGATGCTTTTAAGCCACAGTGCCCTAGTTCTTAACTTCACTTTGCTAAGCACGAAAACACACACTGGAAAATAAAATACACTCGCTATTTCCAATTAGGAATGGGCTTTTATTTATTCCTTCCCCGAAAGCAGTCTTGTTTAGTTAAGAGTACAACTAGGTAATCGTTGGGAGACATGCAGTTTTAGCACAGCCCTAAGAACCATGCACTCCTGAGTCGGAATCCAGCTCTGACATCGACTTCTTCTGTGGCCTTTGATGCTGGGTTTTTCAAAGGAATCGAAGAACATTAAGCACCCAACACTCATTAGATTTCAATGAGAGTTGGGTGCCTAAATCTTTTAGGCTCCTTCAAAAATTCTAACTGTAGTTAATGTGTCTGTTCCTCCAGCTCTAAAATGGAGATAATGATACCTACTTTGCAGGGAAGTTGTAGGATTAATTGGTTTGAAGATATAAGGTGCCACATAGGTGCAAGTATTATTATTATGATCTTGCTTATATCTATCTCATCATCTGTGGGAGCATGAAAGGATGGCCAGCTTCCAGCTCTCCAGCAGACACCACCTGCTTACGCACATGTGGAATGTTCTCCACTGGTTCCTATCCCATCACTGTCTGAACCCTTTTACTGGATTCTAAGCCTCTTCATAAGGTGATTATGGTATTTACAAACAATCCCACTTTGCTTAGAGGAGGCTTATCCTAGTGTGTGAAATAAACTTAAGTATTAAAAAAAAAAGACTCTGCTGGGAATAAAGTACTCTAAGGAGGATCCAGCCAATCATTTGCTGCTCTAAGTCACGGTGACTAAGTGTATATAACTTCTGAACATACACTTCTCCCAGGAGACTGTTTCCAGCTTCCAGAGCGAAGCTTGTATTCTGCTCCAAGCCCTTCCTCCTTCAGTATGGTTTTCAGTTGGATGCCAAAAGCTGAAGCAAAAGCTCATAACATGCCAATTACCCTGGCCTCAAAACCACAAATGATTGTATACAGCTGTTGGCAAATGAAACCTTGTTCCAAACATTTAATACCTAATTGAATAAACTTGGGGACCACTGCTTTGTGTTTGCATGTCCTCTCCCTTTGTGCTCTGTGTCAACTTGACTCCCAGATTTGTGCAATTTGGATGGAAGGAAAGATGCAATTTTGTTTTGAAAAGTTCATATAACTTTGTAAGTTCATAAAGTTCGTACGCTCCCTCCTGCCCCAGCAGAAGTTTCAGATCTGTCAATATTTCCATCAGAGCACTAAGAGGGCTAATTATAAAGCTTCGCTCTTCTGTGTTCGCGGCATCAGATTTGTGCTAATTGCCAAATAAGATAATTCACAATGGCTTTTGGTTCCCGCATAAATGACACAACAAGCAGTTCATTTAGATGTGGTGAATGGTAATTACATTCGATGGGGAAAGTGAGCAATTTGCTTTCCTTTTCAAAGGTCTTAGATAAATTGTTTTTGTATCTTTATCTAGAACATAACGGGCTAGTCACCACTTAAAAATTAAAAAGCAATTAATGAAATACACTCCAGGATTATACAAAGAGACCAGACTGAATTTGCCGACAATAACTACACCATAGAAGGGGTTGACAAAAGATTAGTATTGTCTTCTGTGGTTTTTGTGGGTCTTTTTTAAATAACAATATCTTAAATGAAATGCACCATGTTTCATTTTTTAAAATTCAGAGATTATACTGGTTGCATCTAAAGAAACAGCACCAGCCTAAAACATATGTAATGGTTCAGGGGTTATGAGAAACAGATGCTGCTAGCACAGGGCTTTGTGAATGACATCTGAGGCTATCTGTAATTTTCTCAGAATTGCCTTTTAACATTTGATTGCTTCAAAACCAACTAGCTGAGCTACTCAGTGCACTGGCAAACGTGAAATCTACTGCAGCAATCAACAGTTTACAGAGGAGGGGAAATGTTTCCTATTTAATACATTATTTTGACCCATAAATGACACAATATTATGCTGATCTGATTTTTTGCAAGGAACTGATGTCCTTAAGGACAGAGTGGTAATGTGATTCTCTAACTCAAAGGCCCTGCAAAATGAACTGTTTTTGTCCTTTTCTGTAATTTGGGCTGCTAGTGACACTAAAACAAAACAAAAGTTTTTTAAAAAAAATCTCTAAGGGACTGTCCATAGTTTTTTCTATTCCAGCCAGATCTCTCTGGTGCAGAGAGAGGACGGTGATAGAAAGTAGTGTAGAATGCAGTCTGACTGATAGATCCCATGTGACATTTCTACTCTTTAGCAAAGACATCAACCAAAAATACAATGCTTTATTATTATATTGCCATCTAACTCAGTCTCTGCTTCATAAGTGCCATTGTTCCCAAACAGACAACTCTGTTAACACCCTATATAATTCTTCACTGGCAAGACATTAAAAGACTTGAAAGCCTGTATTAAAATTGCATAATTAAGACAGTGACGTTGATCCCTAATTTAATTTAAGCAAATTAATTACGCAAAAAGGCCCCATCCTGCCCTCCGCTATCCCTAGGGTGACCAGATGTCCCGATTTTATAGGGACAGTCCCGATCTTTGGGTCTTTTTCTTATATAGGCTCCTATTAACCCCCACCCCCGTCCTGATTTTTCACACTTGCTGTCTGGTCACCCTAGCTATCCCCATGCTACCCAGAGAATGGGTGTAGCTATAGGCAGAATGTGGCTATGAGTGTGCTTGAATTTAAATGAAATGTTAGGAATCTGTCTGAAGACTAGTTCAGAAAGGCCCAAGAAAGCTCAGTTTTAAGTGTATCAAATCCCCAAACCCACCAAATTTTTTTGTAAACTGTAACTCATTTGTTCCTCCTATTTAGTTCAGTCGCCCCACTGTGTGGGTGAGGAGGACACAAAGGCGTGGGGTTCATTCGGTCATCTAGCCCCCTCCTCCCCAGCTCCTAACCTTGGAGTGTTTGAAATCTTGAAGAGGGTTATTGTCAGCTCAGACAAGCAACTTTAATTTCACAAAAGCCCTTTACATTTGAAGCTATAGAATGAGATGGTCAGAGAGTGGCATATACCAGTTTCAATCCTCCCCTTTTACAGATATGACAGCCCATGAGAGAGAAAGAAAAAATGGGAATAATCAGGCACCAAATTACAGAGTATTGTAAATTGAGAGTTGGGCTCAACCCAAACCCTGGATTCACTTGGATACCATGGTGAACTTATGAAGATTAGATTAGATATTTTTGAACTCTCCAGATGCTGAGGAAGTTTGGATAGGAATCCAAACTTTATAACTTTATCCAAACTCCAAATTAAGAGATGAACTAAACTAGAACAAAAAATAAGAATCCACTCTCAAAATACAAATTTAGGCTTAGATAATTAAGCACATGCATAAGTCGTTCCACAAGAGTCGTCCCACTGACTTCAGTGGGATGCCTCATATACTTAAAGTTACATGGGTCTAAGCATTTTCCTGAATTGGGGCTTTAACCCACTGCTGCTGAGACATCCTCTGCCTTCCCAAGGAGAAGAGTGAAGTGTGGAGAGCATTGTGACTCCAGTTTGTCAGGCATGCTAGATGACTTAGGATACCTTGTAAACAAAACGAGAAATCTGTCCAGAGAGAAGGCTTATGGTGTTGAATGGAAACAGAAGAGAGATACCACTGAGAGAGGAAAAGTAGATTTGGGAGAAAGGAAATAGGAAGGAAGTAGGGCAAGAAAGGAGAGAGAGTTCTAAAGAGAATGCAAGTGTAAAAACAGTGACTGAAGCAGAGAAGGATGGAAAGAGAAAGAGTGAAAGGAACAAGGAAGAGGACGAGAAGTAATCTGCAATTGTTCTGTGCATAGAATACTACTATTGATACAGAGTTTTCAGACAACTATTGCCAGGATTGCTGGGTTTTTTCCTACTTTTTAAGATCTGTACCATGTTTGCATTTTTCTTCTCTGTTACCTTCACTACTTCTCAAAACTAATTACCAATGATTCTCTATGTTCATAGCTAATTCCCTCAAAACCCCACGTATGTAAGCCTTTTTGTTTTCAGTTTTTATTTTGTTTAATATTTCCTGGAAACTTATCAGTGTTTATTACAAAAATTAAAAAACAGGTACAAAAAACACCGTCATCTGTTTTCTGGGTAAGTATCAGGATTAATATTGGGGAATGGGAGGACAGACAAAAAAAAGCAGCAAATAGAGAAAAGTAAGCGTACTGAAAGCAGTTTGATGCTGTGGTTTATTTCTTGAACTGTTTGTCAATACTACATACACATATGCACGCATGTGTGTATCTTCCACTACATTACCTTACTTTAACAGACAGCCTCACATTTACAGTTATGCTAATTTATTATTAACACAAACACATCCACCTAACGTAATGTATTGGATTTTCTTAACATAATCAGTTTTTCATGTACCTACGTGGTCCAAAATTCAGATGAAAAATCAGTAAGCCCCAAATAATAGCTTTTGTAAAACCCAGGAATTTTTCAGTTAAAAGCTGAAAAAGAAGGGTCTTGGCTGCATGTCATCTGGATCTGATTGTGTGTGTGATTCATTTTTCCAAGTATTCCGTCACTGCTTTTCATCAACCATTAGCATTTTTCATTTAAATGTTATTAGATTTTTGAATAAGTATAAAAATTAAACATATAAACATATATGGCAGGAACAAATCAGATACAGGGAAACCTGCATAAAAGACCACCCTTACTAGGAATTCTTCTTTCTTAAGAGTCTGCTCTAAGCACACCCGAATGTGCTGAGTCCCATTCTGCCCCACCCTTATTAGAAGACTACCTCTGCTAAGCAGCAGACCTTTGCCAGTCCCTTGAGTGGTAATTTAAGATTGTATGTAAAAGGTACATACAAAACCCAGATGTGACCCAAGTATTTATACCTTCAATTCATATGTGAGCATATGTCTGTAATTGGTTTTCCTTCTGCATTGGTACTTGGCTAACCAAAGACAGTCATGTAATCATGCCAGTAAATTCATGTTATGCACACCACCACACACGAGTTAGATATGTGTTCAGGGATCGAACTAAGAGGATCAGACGAGCTGTAGCATGTTAACTTTGCAGTGAAGACAAATCCATTTAGGCATGTGCTTAGCTCTTCTACCATGAGAAGTCTAGTACTACTTGCAGCAGTAAAGCTAAGCACATGGCTACATCTTTCCAAGATGGGGCCTTACATAAGATCTAACATACAAGGTACAAAAACACACACAACTTCTAAGGAGGCCTTCAACAAGGAAGCTATACTAAATAAGGCCACCTTATTTCTGACTGAGAGCATCTATACAGGTGTTTAATGCGCCACCTTAACTTGTCAGCATTGACTTCACATCTTTAGCTAATTTGTCTTAACTTTCCTGAGTGTCCTCATCTAGACAAGCCACAGGGACTAGTCAAATGCCAAATCATATTCTATCAGTGACACTCTTGATGAAGGTCTTCATTACAGTATTTCCTGATCCTTTAAAGAAGCAGTTCATTAGTTCACCCACTTTAAAATCCTCACTGATTTTTCTCCTTCATTTGTTCTTACCCTTGCTTTCTCTCCGGCATTTTGTTTCTCCTGTGTTTGTAAAGCCCCTTCTTATTCTTCTTAACCCTTTTTGCTCACATTAATTCAGTCTGCTTCCCCTCCCCCACATCCAGCCTGTCTTGTCTCCTGAGTCTTAACTGAATCTGTGTCATCTTGTCTGAGTCACTCCCCTTTGTATGCAGTGTTGTTGTAGCCCTGTTGGTTGCAGAATATTAGAGAGACAAGGTAGGTGAGCTAACATTTTTTATTGGACCAACTTCTGTCTATCTCACCCACCTTATCTCTCGTGCCCATTTGAACATTTTTTATACAGAGTTGTTTTTGCCCTCAGACCTTTGTGTGGAGCTGATAGGAAAATGTAATTACTGTTCCATGGGAAACTGTGACATTTTAAAATTTGTTTTCATTCCGAATTGGAACACAAAGCTAATATTTCCTGCATAACAAAAATTCTGAAAAAACTTGAGTTAGAACCATTGAAACATTTTGTTTCTATAGCATTGACATGTTTCATTTCAATAATGCTGAAAGTCTAATAAAATATACAGTATACTATAAATATTTAATAAAAATGATAAAATCAAAATGAAATGGTTTTGCCTTATTGAAATAGCTCCGATATTATCAAAATGAAAGAATATTCTAAACCCTTTTATCATTTTTGCTGCTCTCCTCAAGATTCTCTCCTCATTTCTCCTCGTTTCTGCAGTTCTACTGCCTTGCCAGTTATTCCCCATTCTGTATTTGTGGATTTGATTTTTTTTTCCTTCCTAAGTGTTGTACTTTGTACTTGTCTTCATTCCATCTTATCCTGTTGATTTCAGACCAATTCTCCAATTTATCAAGTAATTTTTAACTCCAATCTTGCTCTCCAAATTGCTTATAACACCTCCCAGCTTGGTGTCGTATACACATTTTATAAATATAGCCTCTACTCCATTATTCATACCATTAAGGAAAATATTGAATAGTACCAGATCCTGGACAGACACCTGCAAGACCCCTCAATTATATGTCATCCCAATTTGACAGCAAACCATTGATAAATGTGCACCCACTTCATAGTAATTTCATCTTGACCACATTTCCCTAGTTTGTTCATGAGAACATCATGTTCAAAAGCCTTACTAAAATCAAGATCTATCAGGTCTACCTACCATGCCAATAACCCTGTCAAAAAAGGAAATTAGGTTGGTTCAGCATGACTTGTTCTTGACAAATTCTTATTGGCTATCCTTTATCACCCTATTATTCGCTAGGTGCTTACAAATTGATTATTTGTTAATTTGTTCCAGTATAGTTCCAGGAACTGAAGTTATGTCTATAATTCCCTGAGTCCTCGTCTCGCCGCCTTTTAATGCGAGCTACTTTGTTTGCCCTTCTCCAGTCCTCTGGGCTCTTGCCTATGCTCAAGAATTCTCAAAGATAATTGCTGAGAGAGAAGCACATACTTGTGTTTGCAGGACTGAGGCCTAAATTTAGATGTGCTTAATCTAAATTTAGACAAGATTCTATATATATATGTGTGTGTGTTCTTTTTGTGAATATTCTAGAAAACTAGCTTACCAGCAGGAATATTCACCAAAATGTTGCATTTTAAGCAATCGTTGCACAATATTTTCAAAAAACCAAATTTCATATTCATTGCAGTAAATATTGGGTCAAGGAACAAAACATACCATATGAGACGTGTCCAGTCAAAGCAGCCTGAATTTTGAGTATTAATTAGCTACAAGTACGCTACGTGCTAGTGGTGTGTAGACATAGCTTCTGTGTAACCCTGAAGCCTAAAGTGTCTGAGTCAGTGTGAAGTGAAGGAAGCACTTCACAAGCATGGCTGAGCACTCTTCTTGTTGTGAATGTCACCAGGTTCAATCATCATTGGATTTTGCTGTCTGTTGCCATTTTGACTTTACAAATTACTCTCATGAGGTGTGTGGTTACCGTGAGGCAGGTATCTATGCCATGCCAACAGTCCTAGACCATTGGGGCATCAGAGGTAACTCAACCAATCACCATCTTTACTTTAGAGCTAATTTGCATGCAACAGTTTCATTGATTGAAGGAAGGAGACTGTACAGGTGGTAGATTACTTGGCCCAGCTGACACAGTTCTCCAAAACCACCCATTCACAACACCACAACTAGCACTCACAGTAACCCCAAAGACCCATAGCCCCTCACTGCAGTGCACACCCCTCACTCGCCAACACACAAATCAACATGACTTTTCCAGGATTGTCACTTTGTCTGTGTGTCACTCTCTGAAGCCTAGACTATCTGCTGAGTCAGTGTGAAGTGAGGGAAACACACATGGCGGAGAGCTCTTTTTGTTCAGTGTACCACCAGGTTCAATTGTCACTGGGCCCTGTGAGAACCAGGGGGAATGTTGGCATCCAGAGGTGCTGTGATGGATGGAATGTGACAGCTGATCCAAGGAGGTGGGAGTAACGGCTATGTGGGGTGACAGCTGGTTGTGCCTCCAGCCAGAAGGCAGCTTGGTGCACAAACTTTGGGGAACGTGTGAAAACAGCAACATTGTTCATGGCAACACAGCGCAAGTCCCCAATTTTTGCACACATAACTTTACAAATTCCACATGTGCAACAGCACGGGCTTTGACCTGCTAGGTCAGTCTATAATTCTCCCATCCCACAAACCACACACACACCAGTGAAGAAGAAAATGTGAATGCATGAAAAAGTTTTCCTTATTTTATATAAGGAAGTTAATGGCTCTTTCCTCTCCATGGAGTATTGGAGGATGGGTTCATTAACTTTTTATTTGCAATATGTATGCACCTTGCTGTAACACATAAATTCCTTGGCTTGTGTGAACAACCTTAGAAAAATAGCTCAGACAGAAGGAAACGCAGCATGCGAGGGAAAGGCCTCTCCAATGAGAGATGAAGCGTGCAGCTTATCCATCAAGCTGCCTCATTCTGAGCCAAAGAAGTTATGTTTCATGGTCAGGTGCCTTCTGCAAGAGTATATCTTTATTCTTTTAATGGAGCTTTGTCTCCTATGGACAATCACTCCATTTCAGCAGTACCTTTGCAATCAGGGGCAGTACATTAAACATGTTAACTGGGCGAGCTGTAATGTAATATATGCAACCTTCAGCACCAATTGTCTGCACTGTTTGCTTTTGTGATGCTTTAAAAAAGGGCGGGAAGGGGAGGAAAAGGGGAAACGCTGAATGAGAGCACATTGGGAATATGCTATGTTCTATTCCCCACGCAACCTTCATTGTGAGAATAATTATCCAGCAAAGAATGAAGACCATAAAGGCAGAAAATGTATCACATTTCAGTGTATGCAGAGAACATGTGGTTGTCTCTAAAATAGCCAAGGTTTGACAATGAATGAAACATCTCAAGATACTGTGTGAGCTAGTGTGGTGTGGGACATGGTCAAACAAAAGTGCTTCAGTCTCCTCAGGCACTGGCAGTTTTCTTTCATTTGGTGGAAAATCTAAACATAAAGGCCACACTTTTTATGACTGATGTGATTTTAGAAAGACAGGGTGTATGAAGTAATATCTCTTATTGGGTCCAATAAAACAGCAACAGCTGTGCGATAGCTCAGTTGGGGAATGGAAGTCAGGGAACAAGGAAATCTTTCTGTTATGGAGGAAAGAAAATGTCCCCCTATTTTACAGTGTTGTGAGGCTCTGTTTAGCCAAAACCTGCCTGAGTAACTTCAGCCATAGGGGCTTGCCATTTGCCTTGATGTCTCTTGCTGGTTGTGCTGATGACAGGAGTAACTGGAAAGTCAGTCAGGACTAAATATAGCAATGCAACTGTAGGGACGTACCCAGAAGCCACTCTGAGTTGAAACCTGCAGTCAAAAATCCTGTGTTTTGAAATCCTCCATTACTGTGGTAGGAGAAGGATGATCTTGAGGTTAAAAGACAGGGAGGGGAGTTGGGAAAGCTGGTTTCTTGGAGATCCTTGGTTAAAATGAGCTATAGAAATACAAATCCTTGTAGCTGTGTGAAGAATTAATAATACTGCATCACTAGCACCTTTCATTCCAGCATTTAAAAAGTGCTTCATGAACCTTAATTCAGCCTCATATCATTCCTGGTAGGTAATTATCCCCATTACGGGGCAGGAAAATGAGGAACAGAGAGGGTAAGGGGGTAGATACTATGGCTATGGAGGCTCCCTTACAGAGGTAGTGGTGTGATTTCTCTATATGAGGAGGGCCAGGCAGGATTCAAGGCAACCACACAGATATGCAACCACTCCAAGGCATGTCCTCTGTAGAGCAATGTACAAGGGATGGGACATAGGTTAGCTGGGTAAGGTGTGGGAAACCTACCTATCCTTAATAACAGAGTTACCCCTATAAAACTTGCCCATGGCCATATGGAATGACTGTGACAGGGGTAGGAATAAAACTTGCTTTTCCTGATTCCCACGCCCATCCTCCAAGCGCTAGGGTGAAGTTGTCTCTGAATTTCTCGATTGTCTCAGGTATCTCATTGTTTTGGCCAAAAGAATACAATTAGGGATGACAAGTCTATGGTGATACACTGATGTACCCGTGCCTGCCATAGGTACATATTAGCTGTTAACCACAAATTAAGTTTTTATACAATATCTCTGGACTCCTTTCTCTTTAACACAGCGTCATCAATTTTAATGCAAATTAATAAATAATGATGAGACACTTAAGGTGTTAATGGAGCATTAATTATTGCTGAACTACAGCAGGATTTCTGTGGAAAGCCATGTGGCATCCACACTAAAAAAAGTCATTTGGTATTAATGACTAACATAATTACAGTGAATATTAAATGAAGCAAAAAATGACATCCCTTAACATTAATTGTCAGCAATTGTGCATACAGTATTTCCAATACTGTTACCCAAATTGGTCAGGGGAAAATATACAAGACATGTGAAGCACTGTAAATCATTGGGGGTTCTCGCTCTGGCTTGAGAAACTTCTGCCTCATTATCCTCCTGACAGTAATAATAATTGGCCATTTGGAGTGTGTCTTCAGCCTTGAGCCCGTGGTAATATGGGATTGTGGGGGTGTCAGAAAAACTGACTGCTATTTTCTAATTTTATTTGAAAGGTCTGTTTTCTTATCGGCAGGGACAAAGTAATAACTAAACATGATCCATATATATCATAGAAAAGTGTGACACCCCGTCTCCACCCCTGTGCCCCACACCCCCCCACACACACTGTTCAGAGTCAGGGGCCTGGGTTGACAATCTACTTCAGCGGTCCCCAACCTTTTTCGTCTGGCGGGCACCGGACAATGAGCCACTGAGAACCATGGCCAGTGGACGAGTATCCGCCGAAATGCCGCCGAGAAGCAGTGTCATCCAGAGGTGTCACCGCCGAAATGTCACCAAAAATCAGCGGCATTTCGGAGGCGATGCCACTGAATGACGCTGCTTCTCGGCGTCATTTTGGCAGATGCTCGTCCGCTGGACAGTACATGGGCGCACATAGATGCCCCGGCGGGCACCATGTTGGTGACTACTGATCTACTTGATTCTGCCTTAATTGGCTACTGACTTTTTGGAGGGATGGTAGATGAGTGGGGAAGAAGATATATTAAGGGGCAAGTTCTGGTCTGAGATACACATGAGCTGTTCTCGTTGAAGTCACTGGGTACTATATGTCCTTAGCCGAAGAGAGAATTTGACCCTGAACACCAAACCAATCTCACTGAAATTAGTGGAAAGAGTCCTATAGACTTTAATAGCAGCTGGATGCCATTTTAGGGTTTCTTTTGGTCTCATCTACATTAAGGAAATTTAGGTGGTGCTTAGACCAGCAGAGCTTAATCTGGTAATTTACCATAGCAAAATGCTATGTACCACTTAAGGTTGGTGCAGACTACCAGGGCCTTTAGAAAAGACAAAGTTAGAGGGATGTGTCAGCCTGAAAATACTAGTAAATGAATAGGAGAAAAAAAAAAACCATTTACACAAAAGGGACACAAAGCTGTCATTGAGGTGCTTTGAGGGCTTAGCAGTGAATGGGGTAATAGCATAGATCATCGTGTAGCACTTTAACATCTCAGAGCAGGGTGAATTATTCTTGTAAAGAATTTAGCTGTCCAACATAGCCCTTTTCTCTGTTTGCAAATGATCCATGAACAAATCATGATTTTTTTTACCCACTAATTTTGAATTTGTTATTCAAAACCTAATAATTTGTGATCAAATTTCAGATGCTGGATTGACTTTTAACTGTTATAGTATTTGTCTGATGACATGCTGTGTGGATTTTTCTATTCACTTTGTATGATTAGTCATCTAAATAACATAGCATCATTTCTGTTTCCTGATTGGATGACTTAACCTTTATAAACTATTGCTGCTTATACCCAAAGTGAGCTTAGTTTGTTCACCAAACTAGTTTCATTTCCTGAATAATCAAATTTTAATTACAGGCCTGAAATTCAATGTCTATAAATGTTCATACAAACAGAAATTCCCTTGTAAAAAGTGAACTAAATTGGGTGTGATTCACATGGCAATTAATATTTAATCAGAATATTCATAAGTACTACCAGCACACACACATCTTATTACAAATATCTATGTATTTACATGTTTGTGTCCCCCTATTTTATATAGGGGGGGGGTTTCAACTGAACTCATCAGTATATAGTATCTTACTGCCTCTTACTTTCTTCAGTAAACCAAATCAAGTTGTGCTGCTGACATGTAGTTAATTAGGCTTCATTTTCCTGGAGGATTCTCAAATGCTCTCTTTAAATGAAATAGCCATTGAGCTAGTGAGGATTTTCTGAGCATGGCCTTTTTTGTGCTATTATGGTATTTCTGATTCTAGTCTGGGTTGGAACCTTAGAAGGACAAAGATCTGTGAAAATCAAACAGAATGGGAGAAGACAGTAAGCAAAACCGTGACCTTCCAAAACTCAAAAAAAGTATTTTTTGAGGTTCAGTTAATTAAATACTATGAGTGTGTGTTTAGAACTGGTTAGCTTATGACATCTCAATGAAATCCTTCAAGGAAGGCTGAGGCTTTTTGCACAGTCCAAGCAATGTTATGTCAGTTTCGTCAGTCCTATGTCATATTTCAGTGCTATGTCAGCATCTCCATCACTAGTGATTTATATGCTCTGGTTTAAACCGGAATTAATTCTACCTGTGTTATACAGAAGGTCAGACTAGATTAGCACAATAGTTCCTAAATATACACACTTACACAGATCAATGCCCCCTTTTGCAGTTATCACTATGTTAAAATGGAAATTATTTAAAAAAAAAGGGGGGATGGAGGGAGACACGTTTTTCATGAAGATTTTCACCAAAAAGATTCCCATTTTTTCAAGCAGCTCTACTGAGAATCATCTGAGGACACATTAGGCTTTCTGGGTATACTTGCCCTGTGCCCAGACCATGTGGAGATTGGGGGTGGGATGGGGGGGGTTAGCTTTTAATATCACAGCTGTCTCTTCCCTCTCTAGTAGTCCAAATAATGAATCTCTTTTCTCATTATGGCCAAGCTTGCAGCAGAACCAGTCAGTATTTAATTACCTGGGTGCTCATGTGGAAAGAAAGTTTAGAATTAATCAGACTGTGAGAACTGAATGTTGTTGACTACATGCCATGTTTGTGGAAATACTACACCAAATTCATGCCTGGTGTAATCATTGGCTTCCATGGAGTTATGCTAGGGATGAATTTGCTCCACAATATCATATATAAATGTGCTTCTCTTCTTTAATAAGCAACAAGACATGACATACAATTCATTGCTGAGAGAGAAAGTGGGTGAGGTAATAATACCTTTTATTGGAGCAACTCCTGTTGGTGAAAGAGACAGGCTTTCGAGTTTGTCTCTTTCACCAACAGGAGTTGCTCCACTAAAAGATATTACTTCACCCACCTTGTTTCTCTCTCATCCTGGGACCAACCCAGCTACAACACTGCAAACAAGTCCATTGCTGGTCAGTTATAGAATGCCTCAGGTGATGTTTCAGAGCACTATGTTCAAGACTCAAAAAGTAAGATAATCCCCCAGGAATGTACTACTCTGAATGCACGTTTTCTATTATGAAATGGAATTCATAAATTAAACTAAGGCAAACAGTCAGAACCATGCATTTACTGAAAACAGCTGGCATAAAGGCTGGGAGGGGGAAGCAGGTGACATGATAATAGAAAGCTCCACTTGTGATCAGAATTCTCAAGCAATTTCACCATATGCCATACATTCTACTTTGTCTGCATGTCTGAGCTTAATTAAATCCAAAATGGAGAATTTTATTTTAGAAAACTTGTTTTTATTTTTACTATCATTTTTAAGGTGCGATTAACAAATAATTAGGTGCCCAATTCATTTTTGGTATCTGAAGAACAGTTAAGATTGCATATGTAGTTCAGGTCTGACCCCCTCTGTTCTCAACACTTCAAACTTTCTGAAAGGTTCACTTGTTGGGCTGACTTTTTCATGTCTACACTAGAAAAGCCTTCTGAGCATATTTATTTCAGATTGCTCTTCCATTTTCAGTGGAGTTTAATTTCTACATTCACCAGTCCTTCCTCCTGTTAATAATCCATCTTACTTCTCTCCAACATCCCCCCAGTAAGCAGTTCTGAAGTTCTAGTAACAATCTTCTGGTGAAAATGCTCAGGAGGCAAAGTAGTTGGCTGCTTTTACTGCTAACACCAAAATTAACTTGCTAACAGGAGTCCATGGGTGAAAACCTGGCCCCAATGAAGTCAATGGCAAATCTCCCATTGACGTCAATGGGGCTAGGATTTCACCCTGGTGCAATCAGTTTAAATTTACAAGAATGAAAATATCACCCAAGTAATGTTTCCAGATTCTGATTTTTTTTCTGTTTAAAAAAAAAGTGGTGAGAGGATATGGATAGGAGGAGAAAACAAACTGATACATAACTACCATATATGAAAGGAATGTACAGGGACAGATTTTTCAAATTTTAAGTGCATAAAATTGCACATTGAATTTGAATGTACCCAATTTATGCATACAAATCCTTGTTAAAATCAGATTGCTAACTGCACATATGGCATGCATACATTAGGAATTTGCATAATTAAATTATGTACATGCATGTTTATACACACAATTATGCAACTCTGGTCCAAAGACTAGTACACAATAAAGAGAAATCACTAGAATTATATAGCCAATTGGAATTATTCCAAAAAATGATGGAGGTGTTAGTTGTGACTTGATAGTTAAGATTGCATTTCATTTTGCACTTAAAGCAGAAATTCATCCTCTTTGTTTTGTATGAAAAATAGGGCACATCCTCCCCAAATATACAGCACTTTCCTTTTTGAGAAATAATTTTCTAGGAATTTACAAGGAAATCCATTAATTAGTTTATGACTTTAAAATAATTAAAACTGAGTCCTTCAAGAGATTGAGCATCTGTCAGTCATTTCTTTCACCTTAATGATCTTAACACTGGAATGATGCAGACACTTCAAACTTTCCGGATAGTTAATATTAATTGCAGCAAAGAATCCTGTGGCACCTTATAGACTAACAGACGTTTTAGAGCATGAGCTAAAACGTCTGTTAGTCTATAAGGTGCCACAAGATTCTTTGCTGCTTTTACAGATCCAGACAAACATGGCTACCCCTCTGATACTTAATATTAATTGAAATCCTGTGCATAGGCTGAATTTGAAGAAATTAGGTTGTAACTAAGCAAAGGTATTAATGATTGTTTTATCTAATTATCATGATTCCATAGGCTTCAGAGAGGCTCAGGTAACTCTTAAATTGAGCCAATGTGTCAGAGGTAACTCAACCAATCACTAACATTCCTCTACAGCTAATTTGCATGCAGTTCTATTGGTTGTAGTGATTGAGTGGTATGAGAGAAACTGCATACATTGCCAAGAGTTCTCAGTGGTAGGTAACTTGGACATCAGTGCTTGGAAGGATCCTCATGGGACTACTGTTACATTGGCTCCACTGGGTATTGACACTGGACTGCTGCGGGAACTGAGGCAGGAAAGCAGGGGGCATCTTCAAAGTACAGAGATATTGGGACTCAGGACTGGTCCTTTCCCTGCCCAACTTCATATAATGCTGCTCTGACTAACATAGCCCTCTCAAAAAATAAATTAACTGTAAATTAAAGACCAGCTTCACTGTCTAGGCACATCCTTAGCCCTGCCGTAGTGATGCCAGAAGGAGGAAATATGAAAGCATCCAATATGGCTGTAAAAATCAGCTTAATCTAATCTGAAACCACAAACATTCAAAAGTTTTAATTATAATCAGATGATTATCACATCATGTCACTACAGGACAGAGTTAAACTGTGCATTGCTTACCTTAACATGTTTAGATTTCTCTTGAGTGTAAGCTTAATCCTGAATTTCCTGAGTTTAGACTGCTTGGTTTGGGGGTAATTACAACAACTGTGTGATGCTTTTTACCCTTAAGTTACTGATACATATTGTCACCTTTTACTCCATCTTAACTTTTTTCTTTCTGGGAATATTTAGATAGATTTAAAAACAAGGGCCATACGCCTGATTGTGCTCTCACACCAGTGATACTCTATTTACTTATACCATGGGATGCAGATATTGTAAGTAGGATTACTATGTGGAGCATTCCACAAGCCTTCCATACATTCTGAACACTTAATACATTCTTACAACAAGGAGTCCGGTAGCACCTTAAAAACTAACAGATTTATTTGGGCATAAGCTTTTGTGGGTAAAAAACCTCACTTCTTCAGATGCTTGGAGTGAAAATTACAGATAGAGGCATAAATATATATACTGGCACATGAAGAGAAGGGAGTTAGTTTACTAGGGAAGAACCAGTGTTGACAAGGCCAATTCAGTCAGGGTGGATGTGTTCCACTCCCAATAATTGATGAGAAGGTGTCAAAACCAAGAGAAGGGAAATTGCTTTTGTAGTGAGCCAGCCACTCCCAGTCGCTATTCAGGCCCAAATTAATGGTGTAAAATTTGCAAATTAATTTTTGGGTATGTCTATACTACCCGTTGGATCGACACCTGTACTCCACCTCGGCAGGAGGAGTAAGCAGAGTTGATGGGGGTAGGGTGACCAGATGTCCTGATTTTAGAGGGACAGTCCTGATTTTTGCGTAAAGGCAGGTGACATTTTTAATGGTGGGTTGGGGAGATTCTTTGAGAAATTTCAGATTTCACATGAAGACCTGTGGGATGCACCAGGGAGGGACCAACCTGAAGACCCATGGGAAACTCATGTCACCACCCATCTTGGTTGCCACTAATGGCCGAATGGAATGGTCTAATGGATGGGTGGGGCACAATGAACACTCCAATAATTATATGGGCGTGTTACTTAAGTGTCTGTTAGTTTACACCAGGGCTGTAAGTTGGCACAGCAGTTCAGTTTGGGTTCAGCCTACCTTCCAGTTTGCCAGGATATTATGACATTCAGGCTGGTTTACAGCTTCATGAGGGGGGTAACAGGGGCCAATTACCCTCAATGGAGGGACAACCTTCCTCACAAAACACCTCTCCTCTCCAGGGCCTCTAAGGACTTTGCAACAAAGTCCGAGACTCCCTAAAGGGTCTCAGGTATGATCGACAGAGATGCCAGGGTCAAGTCCAGGAGAGGAGACAGTGGGGGTGAAGGTGAAGCACAAGGAAAGGAAGAAGCAACAGGCAGGAGGCAGACATGCCCCCAGCCCAGGCAGTTAAGGGAGCCTGGCTAGACCTCATTCCCATCCCTCAGCCACTTAACTTATTTAATGTTAACTCCTAAGCCCTTTATCCCCAGATTTCAGACAGGTCTGTCACTTTACTTTTACAGGTCAGTCACCAGAGATGACACCTGAGGTGTCCTGAAGGAGTCTACAAAGGAAAAAATGGTGGTGTGGTGGTGGTGACCCTCACCACAACTGCAAAAGAACAACAGGTGTGGACCCTGCAACTGCTGTCACTTCCCGCCCCTTGTTGCTCAGCACTCAAGGCAGCCAGAGCCTCAGCCCCACCCCAACCGACTCTCCAGCTCCTGCACCACCCGACAGGACCACTACCCCATGCACCTCCACCCAACACCAAAGTGACACGGACCCCAGACAAAGTTGCTGAGATGAGACACAAGAGCCATGCATGGAATCACCAGCCATGCAGTGTGTGTGTGTGGGGTGGTTCATCTTGTGGGTTACGCCAGTGTGTGGACTACGTAAGCTAAATGACTACCGCTAGCTAAATGCTGTAACTTTCGTCCAGACAACTATCAATGCCACAAGTTTTGGGGCGTGCCAATTGGAAATCTACCCCAATTCATCTCTACCATTGATTTAACCATACTGGCTACAGACCAGCCAAAGAGAAATGAATAGCAGGAATCACCCATGCAGGGTGGGTGTATGAGGGGTGCATCCATTTACTGTGCCCTTGTTAGGACTGCGGATTCTGTGCCACCTTCAAAGCTGGTCTGATCTACTAGGTGGGATTGAAGACCGTGCATGTGCATACCATCTGATTCATGGCATTTTCACTGATTCATGGCCTGATGGTTTGACATTTTCAGGCAGTTTTGGCGCATCAGGCAGGCAGGACTAACTGTTAAAGGCCAAAGAAAGGCAAAAAGGCCAAACCTAGGTGGACAACCCAGGACACCAGGAACCATCAACCCCCATCAACAAACCACAGAGTCCACAGTGGTGGGCTGTCCAACAGTCCAAAGTCAACAGGTCCAATCCATCTTTTGTTTAGGTTCCACCACAAGCGATTACAGCCACAGCACACTACCCAAATGATCTCTGACCTAAAACCCCAGCCCTGCAAAAACCCAGCAGTGGAGTGGACTGAGGAAGAAGTTATCCAGCAGCTTAAGGCGATGCAGTCTTCTGACCTATTAAGGGCCTGTATGAACTTTTGACTGACTTCCCCTTTACCACCACCGCAGCATCTGGTGAGGGGTGGGTACTAATGGTACTGGGGTACTAATGCAGGAAGGACGGATCCCAACTTCCATCCCAGAAGCAGCAAGAAGCCAAAGAAGGTCTCTGAAGTGAAAAAGAAAGGTCAGTGTAAGTATTGGCCTGTTGAAAAGCTACGCCTGGAATCATACCTTGGGCGGCAGTACAGCAGTTACAACTACAAACCGATCATGCTGGCTTCTCATCAACAACAACTAAACAACAAAAAAAAATCAGATGTTTTTTTCTCTCCAAGACAACTTTTTTTTTTCAACACAACACATTTCAGAGCAGCCAACAACTTGATGCACTCTCGCTCTCTGATCCTCTCTTCCCAGATTCAAAAAGGCTAAAAGTTACAAAATATTGTAGTAGTATATGTAGTATATGTGTGTTTTGTGTTCTGTTGGTTTTGTTTTGTAGTTTAGGCAGTTTAGGAGTGCTCTGGGGGTGTATCCACTGTTGGTGATTTGGTAGTAGTTAAAGTAGTTAGTTAGGGTTATTAAAGACCTAAGGGTTAACACAGACCTGGTGAAACAAGGACCAGGACCAAAAAGGGAAGGAGAAAAGAGAAAGAGAAGAGGGTGTGGTTCTCTCTGTTCTGTGTTCTTGTTCTGAGTTCTCTGGAACTCTGAACTACACCCAGTCTATCAAGTTAATCAAGTCTTCCATCTTTCTGAACTAATTTCTTCTATTCAAAGTATGTGAGTTTTAGAAGTATGGGTTAATTCATAGAATCCTCCTGTGTCAATTGTGTGTTTGTATTGATTATTATTTTTTTGCCTATTTGTTTGTGTTGAGGAAAAGGAGAAATTTCTCCAGGGATTTATAAGATTAGACCCTATGAATGTCTATCTTGGATTCATAGAGATTGTGTATTTTTCTCTTTTTCTTATATAGGCTCCTATTACCCCCCACCCCGTCCCGATTTTTCACATTTGCTGTTTGGTCACCCTAGATGGGGGAGCTGCGGCGGTCGACTCACCACTGTGAGGATGGCAAGTAAGTTGAACTAAGCATAGCTGAAGTTGCGTATCTTAGTTCGAACATCCCCCCAGTGTAACCCAGGCCTTTGAAGTCTGTTTTTGAAGTTTTTTTGTTGGAGGATGGCTACTTTTAAATCTGTTATTGAACATCCAGGGAGACTGAAGTGTTCTCCTACTGGCTTTTGTATGTTACCATTCCTGATGTCTGATTTGTTTCTGTTTATTCTTTTACATAAAGACTGTCTGATTTGGCCAATGTACATGGCAGAGGGGCATTGCTGGCACATGATGGCATATATCACATTAACAGATGTGCAGGTGAACGAGCCCCTGATGGTATGGCTGATGTGGTTGGGTCCTATGATGGTGTCGCTAGTGTATGTATGGGGACAGAGTAGGCAGTGGGGTTTGTTACAGGGATTGATTCCTGGGTTAGTGTTTCTATAGTGTGGTGCGCATACCTTTACCCCGATTAATGGGCTGTCCTCGGGAGCCAAAAAATCTTGCCACGTTATAGATGAAACAGAATTTTATCGAACTTGCTTTGATCTGCCGGAGTGCGCAGCCCCGCCCCCGTGGAGCACTGCTTTACCACATTATCTCTGAATTTGTGTTATATCGGGTCGCATTATATCGGGGTAGAGGTGTAGCTGCTGATGAGTATTTGCTTCAGATTGGGGGGCTATCTGTAAGTGAAGATCATTCACCTGCACATCTACTAATGTGATATAAGCCATCACATGCCAGCAATGCCCCTCAGCTTATGCCTAAATAAATCTGTTAGTCTTTAAGGTGCCACCGGACTCCTTGTTGTTTTTGTGGATACAGACTAACATGGCTACCCCTCTGGTACTCAGTACACTCTTATAACACTAATATCTGTTTTAACAATACCAACTCACAGGTAGGCCAGACTGGTTTCCAGCTATGCATTAGTCAGTGTTCAGAGAGACCCTGGGCCTTGGCATGAGCTGGCACCTGCTCTGCCAGTATCACAATTACCTTTGCTAGCTATTGAGTGTGGAAAAGCATTGAATCCCATTACCAAACTCCTCAGCCATCCAGTTTCCCTTCCTCTCTCTGATGTTCAGTTTATTCATAGGGCAATGGATACGGAACCTGCCACTTGTGTGTGTTTGATATTTCAAATGCACTGTCTTGTCAGTTCTGACCTAATTGCATCCTCTCCTAACAAACTGTCTCCAGAGCCATGTAAATGAACTTTGAAATACTAAGACCTGATTTTTATTTGTCAGTTAATCGCCAGAGTGGCACAGGCATCTACGGCTGCCACCTGTCTATTTGAAGATCCTACCTTTGATTTCATTCCTGATGCCTTTGGTAGCTGCTGAGCTCTTATGAAGAAAGAACTTACTGGGCAAAATTCTGCTCTAGGTTGCACACCGCCCTAAATCCTGGAGTAAACCCTCTGATGTGGCCTTTTGTTTCAATAAAATAGTTATAGACGGTGGGAGTGAGATCCTCACCTATGTAAATCAACACAGCTCCATTGACTTCTATAGAGCGGTGCCAATTTACATCAGCTGATGACCTGGCCCTAGATTTCTGCATGCTTGTCTGCCGGTCCATCCTTCTGTTCAGGGGTGGCTCTAGCAATTTCCAGAAGATGATGAAGAGCGTCACTATTACTGTCAGTCTAATGTGCATGATGCTATCTTTTGGGTTTCATATAGTTGAGACTTTCCCCTTGCTCCTCATGCCATACTTGCCTGCGCACTTCTGTGGGGAACTCTTCAGCGGTGGATAAAAGTAACTGTCTGAGTCCATCTCTGGATGTTCTGTAAAGTGTAATAACATCAAGCAATATGAGCATATCACTCTGCTGGAGTACTGCGTCCCCACACTCTAACACTGACATTTACATTCTAATCCCTTTTAGGAATGTAGCATAAAGTGAGAGAGGGATTTGATGAGTCTGGTCTTTTTTGGACTGAAATGGTGCTATAGTATCTAAGCACTCTGTTGAAAGCTACATTAGAAATGCACAGACCGATTTACCTGTGCTGCTAAGTATCTGGATTCTTCTGCCATTTGGTATCTTATGTCTGAGTAACCCTCTCTGATCTGAGGATGCAAATTTATTCACCTGCTTCAGTCACATTGACACAGCCTCTGAACAGAACTTTTGATCTGACATAGTTGCTATTAAGTATTCTTACAGGGCCGGCCCAGTCCTGAAAGCTTTGCCTTAACCAGAGCGGCCAGATGTGGTCTCACAGCGATGGAGTTGCATTTATGCTAATCTTGTATTGTTTTTAACTCCTGTCCAGTTGACAGAATTGTAACTGTAAGATTTCTACAGAACAAACTGCAATTTGTTCAGATACAAGATTAATGCCCTGATTCAGCAAAACACTTAAACTCATGGTTAAATCCATTCCTATTTAGCAAAGCACCTAAATCCCATGGAAATCAATGAGACTTAAGCATGTGCTTAAAGTTAAACATGCTTTACTGAATAGGGATGGACTTAAACATACACTTAAGTACTTTCTTGTTACAATATTTTAACAGTGATGGTGATTAATAGGGTGACCAGATGTCGCGATTTTATAGGGACAGTCCCGATTTTTGGGTCTTTTTCTTATATACGCTCGTATTACCCCCCGCCCCCGTCCTGATTTTTCACATTTGCTGTCTGGTCACCCTAGTGATTAACCATGGGAACAAACTGTCAAAGGAAGTGATGGATTCTCGATTTCTTGATGTCTTCGTTGTGTTCCTTTCAGGAAGGTATGCTTTAGCTTAGCACAAGTTACTGAGCTCTGTACAGGCGTACATTGTCTATGGCCAGCATTAAAAAGGAGGTCAGAAAAGATTATCTTAATAGACTCTTCTGTTCTTAAAATCTGTGAATCAGGGCCTAAAAATCCACCAACATCAGCCTCCAAGCAGCCATCACTTAGGGCATGGCTACACTTGCAAATGTAAAGTGCTTTGAGTGAAATCAGCCTTCGTAGAGCGCAGTAGGGAAAGTGCTGCAGTCTGTCCACACTGATAGCTGCAAGCGCACTGGCGTGGCCACATTTGCGGCACTTGCAGCGGCATTGGGAGCGGTGCATTGTGGGCAGCTATCCCACAGAGCACCTCTTCCCATTCTGGCTCTGTGGCTTGGGGGAAGGGGGCGAGGGGGCAAGGCATTCTGGGTCCTGTCCCTGTGATGAATCGCATCAAAGCAATCCCTCTGCTTCCGTCAACAATTGGCGCCATCTTTCAACATTTTTTGTACTGCACGCTATGTCTTCCCTTTCAGACTGTCAGAATGGAGCCTGACAGGAATATGCTGACGAGTCTCACCAGCACATCACGTTTGGCAGTCGAGTTATTCCTTAAGATCCAAAGTGACAGTGAGGACTCCGATGATGATATTGACTCGAGTAATGCATACGACACAAGATTGCTTATGGCATTCACAGACCTGCTCAGCACCGTGAAATGGCGCTTTTGGGCTTGGGAAATAAGTATTGAGTGGTGGGATCACATCGTCATGCAAGTCTGGGATGACGAGCAGTGGCTGCAGAACTTTCGGATGAGAAAAGCCACTTTCATGGGACTGTCTGATAAGCTTGCCCCCACCCTGCAGCGCAAGGACATGAGATTGAGAGCTGCCCTGCCGGTGGAGAAGAGGGTGGCTATTGCAATCTGGAAGCTGGCAACTCCAGACAGCTACTGATCAGTCGGGAACCAGTTTGGAGTAGGGAAGTCGACTGTTGGAATCATGTTGATGCAAGTTTGCAGGGCCATTAATTGCATCCTGCTCAGAAGAACTGTGACTCTGGGTAACGTGCATGACATTGTGGCTGGCTTTGCACAAATGGGTTTCCCTAACTGCGGAGGGGCAATAGATGGGACGCATATTCCAATTCTGGCACCAGACCAACTAGTCTCTGAGTACGTTAATCAGAAGGGCTATTTCTCTATGGTTCTGCAGGTGCTTGTGGATCACCATGGGCGTTTCATTGCCATTAATGCAGGCTGGCCCAGAAAGGTGCATGATGTACACATCTTTCAGAACACTGGCCTGTTCAGGAAGCTGCAAGCTGGGACTTTTTTTCCAGACCAGAAGATCACTGTAGGGGAAGTCGAAATGCCCATTGTGATCCTTGGAGACCCCACTTACCCTTGATGCCATGGCTCATGAAACCCTACACAGGGAGCCTTGACAGCAGCAAGGAGCGGTTCAACAACAGGCTGAGCTGGTGCAGAATGACTGTGGAGTGTGCTTTTGGCCGTTTAAAGGCCCGCTGGCACTCTCTATATGGGAAGCTGGACCTGGCCGATGACAGCATCCCTGCGGTTATATCCGTGTGCTGTACCCTCCATAACAGTTATAAAGGGAAGGGTGAAAGAGTCACTCAGGCATGGAACTCAGAGGTTCAACACCTGGAGGCTGAATTTGAGCAGCCAGAGAGCGGGGCTATTAGAGGGGCCCAGCGCGGGGCTGCAAGGATTAGGGATGCCTTGAAGGAGCAATCTGAGGCTGAAAGCCACCAGTAATGTCTGGTGCCCTGCACTGGAGTGAAGTGCAGTGGTTCCAATGTTAGTAGGAATCTGTGTTTGCTACGCTGACTTGCAGTGTCTGTTGCTTTCCTGGCCTAAGGTATCTTTTACTTTATGCAATAATAAAGAATGTTTTCAAAGCCAAAAAATCCATTTATTGAAAAGAAACAACTTCTTGGGAAACAAAAAGGGCAAGGGGGTGGGGTGGGGAACGGTACAATCACAGATTTGCATATGTTCTGTTATCATACTCAGCCTTCCTGTCTGGAGTGCTGTGCAATGAGTGCTGCACTTCAGGCTGGCTATACTGCATGGTGATGGAGTTGAGTGCAGTGGGTAAGAGTCGTAGTTTTCCAGGCTGGGTGGTGAAGCTACAGGTGTTGGAGGCAGCTGGTGGCGATAAGAACCCGGATGTTGGGGAAAGTGGGTTGGAGGTGAGATGGGAGCACAAGGGAAAAAGTTTTGGGACAAGGGCTGCAGGGGGTGGGCGGGCGCGGTAGTTCTCCACCTGCATGGCTACAAGAGCCTGGATTGAGTCCATTTGGCGCTCCATGATGCTTATCAGCCGCTACGTGCTTTGGTGCCGGCGATCCGAATTCTGCTGGCGGACCCTCCTTTCACTCTCCCACCACTCCTGCACTTTTTGATTTTCATTAAGGAAGTGCTGCATGACTTCATGCAGCATGTCCTCTTTGCTTCTACGTGGCCTCTTCCTGATACTTTGCAGCCTCTCGGCCAGTGATAACACAGATGGCTGAGATCTCAAGGTTGCATCTGTAAAGGCAAAATGCAACACTTAACAGAGGCAGCATTGTTCACACCAGACAGAGCAATGATTCCCCAGAACTTAAGGAACTTAAGCACAGTCTACACAATAGCATAATTTGCCCATCCCAAAGCGAGCACACACAACCCGCAGGAGCCCCAGAATGGTAAGCACAGGGTCAAGGGGGACTGATTGTTTCATGTCTGTACTGTCCTCTGGGTTTCTGTGCCTTGGGGAGAGCCAACAGCTGCAGGGGGGCCCTATACTGAACACTGTCCCCACATTTTCCACAGGAGTTTATCCTGGAAGATGTCTCGCTGCTGAGGGTGACCTGGGAATCAAGGGAGGGTCTTCTACTACAATGCAGCTTCCGCCCTGGCCCATATGCAGCTTGCCTGTGTGCAGCAATGGTCCTCCTACCCCCTCACGGCACAGTGGCATAGCCATGTTCGCCTGACTGGAACAAGGACCAAAATGGCTCTCCCATGAAACCTGCACAAGCGCATTGCCCACGTTCTGGCTGAGACCTTTGAAGAGATCACTGAGTCCGATTACCGCGATGTGAGAGAGCACATCAACGCCCTATTCTGCATCTAGGCATGCATGCAGCCCTAACCGTCCTCACCGCAAGAGCCCGCACTGAATAACTTCCTTCCCAAAATAAAAGCCACTTACCGGGAATCTCCTCTGATGTTTGTCCTTCCCCAAGCACCAGCCGCCGCGACTGGCTACCTTCCTCCTGGCTTGAGAACAGTTCCTGGCTGCATGTATCTAGGGATGCCGGGGTGTTTTCCTCCTCCTCCTCAGCACCCTCGCTCCCACTTTGCTCCTCCTCCTGCCTTGTTGGACTGGGCTCTGAAGTGTCCATGGTGGTACTCGGAGTGGAGGTGGGGTCACCCCCAAATATCACATCCAGCTCTTTGTAAAAATGGCAGGTCATGGGGGCAGCACCGGAGCGGCTGTTTGTCTCGCGGGCTTTGCAGTAGACATTCCACAGCTCCTTCACTTTAACCCTGCACTGCAGAGCATCCCAGTCATGGCCCCTTTCCATCATGTCCCTTGATATCTGCCTGAAGGTATTGTAATTCCTACGGCTGGAGCGTAGCTGGGACTGGACAGCTTCCTCCCCACAAACACTGATGAGGTCCAGCACTTCACCATTGCTCCATACTGTGGATCGCCTGGCGTGTGGAGGCATGGTCACCTGGAAAGATTCGCTGAGAGCACTCCACGCCTGGCTGAGCAAACAGGAAGGGGATTTTCAAAATTCCCAGAGAATTTAAAGGGTGAGTCTGATAGTTGGTCACCTGAGGGCAGGGCAGTAGAGTTCAAACTGATGACCAGAGTGGCTAGCACAGGCATTGTGGGACACTTCTGGAGGTCGATTAGAGCGCATTAACAGAACAGGGCATCCAGCAAGGGTGCAGCAAATGTTATTCCACTCATCGAGGTGGAGTACCAGGAGCGCTCTAGCTGCGGACTCAGAGCGCTCTACGTGCCTTGCCAGTGTGAACGGGTCGTGAGTTAGAGCGCACAGGGCTGCTTTAATGCGCTCTAACTCGCAAGTGTAGCCATGCCCTTAGTAACAATTTTTGATTTAGGCTAGATTTGAATTGGCCATCTAGAAATGAAAGATTTCACTTCTGATTACCAATTCACTGAACCACCCCCTGTGGCTAAAATATTACCAACCACTGAACCTCTGTGACTAAAATATTTTGATTTTGCAGAACCTAGGAAGATGCATTGATACATGTAGCCTGGTAATAACTAGCCAGGTGATGTAGCTCTCCATGCAAGCTGAAAATTAGCAGATTCCAAGGAAATGCATCAGTAATGTGCACAAATAGACCTACGAGACGGGGAAACAAAAAGGAACAGATGAGAAAATGCTCTGGCAATGTACATTATCATTTAGGTGTAGCAAGCCACAATAGTGGGGAGCAACTTGCTTTCCAGGGAACGGAGGGGGAAGCTGTGGTTTTTAATAGGTGGCACTAACTTGTTAAGGTGAGAATTGGGTTAAGCTGTTTTGAACTCTTGCTGGCTTTTGGGTGTCTTTGTGGTTTCCCTCCACTTTCTAGTAGCACACTGAGTCCTGCACTTGGCAGATGATTCTGTTTAATGCTGCCATTTATTTTTCTAACTAGGGACAAATCTATCCTTGGCATAACTCCATTGGAGTGAATGGAGTAACACCAGGGATCAATTTGGGCCTATTAAGTTTTTATTCACGCTGTTGCTTTTGGCAGTGTGGCATATGCAAACAAGGCTGACGCTCAGGATTGGCAATTCTTCATGAATTAGTTTCTTTTGAGGACAAATATGCATCATGTAGGTCTGTTAGTATTTTTCTTATATCAAGGAGACAAGATCTAATATTTTTGTATAAACTGTAATTAACAAAAATGTCTTGATTAATCAGAATTTGGGGTTATTTTAATCACCAACTGATCTGACATTTCTGCTGATCATTAAAAAATCGCAAGAAAGATCAAGCCCCAGGGCATTTCCCATAGAATAATGACTAGCTGAGTTATTTTGCCTTTGGCCATTAACCTGAGCTGATTATTAAATCCTCAGCAAATGCATGGGCTCTGGTCATTAATGCTAATCTAATACCTTTGCTTTTTGAATGATGTAGAAAAGCAGCAATTATATCTTTTTCTCACATTCTGATTTATTGTTACTCCAGAATGTCACAAGGACACTCAGCTACTTTTAATAAGGAGGCAATTTTATTGAAATAGAAGTCCATTTGAAAGTGTGAAGTAACTTTGGAGACCTCCATTTTTAAATACCCAGGATCTGATTTTTCAGAGATGTTGAGCACCTACAGTTTTCTTTGGTTTCAGTCTGAATTGCAGATGGACAGCGCCTTGGGAAATCAGGCTCAGCTTGGGCAGTTGAAAAAGGAGGCACCCCAATTATTTTATTTTTTTTGAAAATTTGGGCCTTATTGGCTACTCCTGCAATTGGTCTGATTTCTCCTTTATGATTGGAACACGCTATCTGTGCCTTGTTTCAAAAAGTGAAATTAGTGCTGATTACAGCACTGGATTGATAGCCCCCAGTGAGTAAGGCCCAGACCCACAAAAGGGATGTAGGCATTGCAATGCAGAGCATCACAGCACCAATCTTTTAAGTGCCTAGAAAACCACAGGAACAGCACCGGGATCCACAAAGCCTGGGTTCAGCACCTAGGTTTCCATACAATTGTAACCCCTGCTTGCGCGAAGTGGCACTTTGTCCCCCTCTAGTGGTAAATAGGCCAACTAGAGATTGATGAGCCTGCTAGAGGCTTGGCTACCAGACACGTGTTTTTTAGCTCGTGCAGAAGCTCATGCATTTAGCTGCAGCAGTCCCAGGTTTGATCCCTGCTACCAATGCCCCTGAGTCTCTCACAATGAATGGGAAGAGATAGGCACCTTCAAATGCAATCCAAAAAGCCAGCCCACTGGGCGGGGAGCTGCCTAAGTTAGCCAGTGGGAGATGCTGATGAGAGAGGTGTTTGCTAAGCCCCACCTCTCTCTCAGGATTTGGTGCCTAAGTCACACTCTAAAGCCCTATCTCCACAGGCCAAGAGATGAACAGACAGTGGCAGTTTACATTCCTCCGGGCTGGCCAATCACTGTGTCACACATCTGTGGGAGCTCAGTAGAGGGTAGTTCATTTTCCAAGTCAATTAAATCCCTAGCTTCTCTGCTGGGACTGCCAACAAGTAAGGGTGTCTGCAGAGCTGGTGCCAATAGAGATGGTGGGTAGGATCCATGATGATACTTAGGCATCTAAACCCCAGACTCAGGCACCTAAGTCTCGGGTTTATGTGCCTAACTCCCGGTTTTGGCTGCACTGCGATCCACAAAACTCTTGACGAACCCGGTAGGTGCCTAAACTCTCGGCACCTATGTTTTCAGAGGAAAAGTTGCTTAGGCACTTAAGTTACTGCCTCTGGGCACGTGCATGGCTGCCTCCCCATGACTGTTCCACTGTGCATAAATAATTAAATAGTCATTGTTTCAGAGCATGTGAATGACTCTGTAGACCAGTGGTTAGAACCCCCTGGTGAGAGACCATGGGTCTGGTCCAGTCCCCCTGCTCCAATCACACTTTTGTTATTTATTCACACAGCAACAGCTGAGATTGAGGGAGTCCCACATCCCTATTCCATAGTTCTGTGGTTAGAACACTCTCCTGAGAGGTGGGGGACCCTTGTTCCAAGTCTTTGTCCTCCTTAGGCAAAGGGGGGAATTGAACCTGCGTCTCCCACATCTCTGGTGAGTACGCTAACCAGGTGGGCTAACGGTTATAAGGTGGGCACCATCATCTCCTCCTCCTTTAGCTATTTTGTGTGGAGTGCCTAACTCACTACCACAAGAATCACCTTAGGCAGCAGGTTCCCACTCATGGATCACTAGGCAGAGCTAAGTGTCTTTTTCCGAGAGAGGGGCAGGGCTTGGTACACACCCCTCTCGTTGGCACCTCCAATTGGCCAATTTAAGCAGCTCCACACCTAGTGCACTGGCTTCTGTGGATGGCATTCTTATGTGCTTGGCTCTCCCCATTCATAGTATAGGGAGCCTCAGTGCCTAACTTGGCTTTGTGGATCTTAGTGTTGTTCCTGTGTTTTTCTAGGTGCCTAAAAGTTAGGTGCTGTGATGTTCAGTGTTGAAACACTTAAGTCCCCTCATGGATCCCAGCCAGTGTTTTTTGTTATGTGGACACTTCCTACCCACTAGGACCTGGGAGACCACCACCATTCATTTCCACGTATCTGCCTTATAATATAAAACAACTTATTTTAGTTTTCATTTCCTGCAACATTTACTCTGTAGCACTAGTTGCAGACACTTAAAAATGTAGGTGTTAATGGGATTCATATCAGTTGTGTTTCTTACACAGAAGAAAAGCTGTCATAAACACAAAACTAAGAAAGGAGGAAATCTTCTTTACTGAATCCTTTGACTCATGCCTTGAACTAATAAACACAGCTGTCTGTTTGGAAAGAAGCCATTAAATCTGTTGGTTTATTAGCTGTTAGCAGTGGCATCAAACTCTTGCTTCACTGTCTTTTTAAAACAAGCAACGTTTTTTTTTTTTAAATCTGCATCATCCCAGCGCTACGTTAAATTGGCTTTGCTATTTTTGTAAACACCACTCTATGCCAATCAGATGTGAAGTTATCCTGGGAAATCTACATGATGTTTGCTTCTGCCTAGCCACATCCTGGGCCCATTGAAGTCAATGCGGGTTTTGCAATCGTATTAGGACATGGCCAAATGTCATTAGGGGACTGTGTGTGATGAATCATCTGTAATCTGTGACTAAGTGACAGTGATGTGCTCAAGCACTGTAGTAAAACTCTGGGTTCACAGCAACACCACAAAACCAAGGTGCCACTGAACATGCAGAAGCTGACCAAGTGGTAGTTGTTGGGATGGGAATTATTAGTTAGCCAAGACATAGCATGCATGAATGTGGGTTTTCATGTAATATGTCATGGAAAAACCTAATAGGTTCTCCATTAGCTCCAGTCACTGATTTTAACTTTAATCAGATTTTGCTTTGGAAATAAATAAAATTACAGATATAATATATAGTGTATTGCTTGATTGCTGGGCACTAGCAACAGCTATTGTTAGGCTGTTGTTAAGATTGTTCAAGACTTTCCATTCTAAGACTTTCTTTTCAGATGATTGTAACTTTCTGAAACGTTCACCTTAGTGACCAAAGTTTTCCAGGTGTGGTTTTTCTCTGAGCGTGACTTTTGTTGGAAAGTTTGAGCCAAAGCTAGTCTTTCATTTGTTGTTTTCAGCACACAGAGTGTGAAAGATCACTTTCCCCTTTATCATGCAGTAAGGTGCGGCAAGAAATCAATAAGGTGCAGTGAGCAGTTAGGCCCCAGTTCAGGACAGCTTGTCTATTTGGGACAGCATTTACCTGAAGTGTTGACTTCCCTGGAAGCACATGCTTAAAATGTCAATGATTCATAGAGTTTAAAGCCAGAAGCAACTGCTAGATTATCTAGTCTGACCTCCCGCATGTCACAGACAATAGAAATTCAACTAGTCAGACCTCGAAAATCTGAACCAGTTTCTAGGTTCCAGTTTTACTTGGAATAAAAAAGATTCATCTTAAGTAGCTGGCAATATGTGTTCAACCCACTGGTCTGCGTGTGCAATGCACGTGCATCTCATGTTGTAAAGCTGATTATGGTTTAAGACATCCAGACAGTGCAATAACATGCAGACTTTTAAAAAAAAAAAAGTGGCCGAACCACATCTTATCATACTAGTAGATTTGGTATCAAATCTTCCCCTTCGTTTCTTAATGGTAAACCGTGCACAGTTTTTCTTCTGTTGCCTCAACTGCAGCTGATGTGCCAAAATTACAGAATCGTTCCTATCCTGCTGCATTGAGGCCGGGCTGATTTCACTATCATACCTATATTAGGTTTGTTAGAAGTCTGACCCTGAACATCTCCAATAAATGTGATTGCAAAACTTCCATTAACAGTTTGTTTCATTGCTCCACCCATTCTTAGAGTAAAAATGTTTTTCCATAATAATTCACCTAAATTGTCCTCCTGCTGCTGACTCCCATTCCTCCCGACTCTACTCTTTCTGCCTAGTGCTAATTGATTCTGGTCCTCTTTAGAAAATCCCCAGGGCACATTTGCAGACAATAATCACAACACCGCCAAAACTTTTCTGTAAAATGGAACCCTTGGACTTCTAGTAACCATTTTTTGAAGGCTGGCTGAAGGAAAATAGGAAACTTGTGGACAATTACAGGGATTTTTTAAAATAAACATTTACAAACACATTTTCCTCCTTGATATTTTTTACAAATTGTATGAATTTAGTGCTTGTGAAAGATGATGGAATGAAAGTCCTGAAGTTTCAAACTGTTATTATTTGTATTGGAGGAATGCCTGGATCTGCCAGCCATAGGCATTATACCAAGGCATAGTGCGGGACAGTGCCTGTCCTGACAAGCTTACAGACTAACTGGGCTGACCAAGGATAGGAGGGGAACCAAGGGGGTGACGTTATTTACCCAAAGTCATGCGGCAGCCAAGGGCAGAAGCAGGAACAGACTCCAGGTCTCCTGACTCTCAGTGCAGTGCTCTGTCAATACACCTTGCTCCCTCAAAAGTGTCAGTTTATCCACAGACAAAGTGGGGGAGATAATATCTTGGACCAGCTTCTGTTAGTGACACAGACACGCTTTCAAGCTTACACAGAGCTCTTCTTCAGAGCCTCTGTTTATCCACGGAACATTCCGTGCCAGTGAAAGCTTCCCTTCACTATTGTGCCTAATCCCTGAGCGGGAGCAACCACTTCTAGGAGTGAGAACCCATTCACACCGTGGCTTCTCTGCTGTTTTGCAGCATGCTGTGTTACCCATTCACATACTGACTCACAGTTACTGACCCAGAACAAGACAGTGTAGTGTGAGGTCCTGTCTATGCTAACCTCTCAACCAAGTTTAGGAAGCAAGTTTAAGCATGCTTACCACAAGGAATTCACTAAGGGTATGTCTACGCTGGCAGAGTTACAGTGCCGGCAGTTACAACACTGCTCAGAGAGCGCTGGAGGGAAACCGCTGTTGTGTGTTCACACTGTCAGCTGCCTGCGCAATAGCGTGTTCTCACTTGCGGCACTTGCATCAGTATTGGGAGCGGTGCACTCTGGGCAGCTATCCCACAGAGCATCTTTTCCTCTTCTCCTGCTAAGAATTGTGGGAAGGTGGAGGTGGTCGCAGGGCATCCTGGGTCCTGACCCAATGCCCTGTGATGCATTGCTTTGCATCCCAGCAATCCTTGTGCTTACGGCTGCATTTGGCACCAGCTTTCAATGGTTTGTGTACTGCGTGCTCTGCCTCTTCGGTCTGCAGGAATGGATCCCACACTGTTGACCAATATGCTGCTCGCTCTCACTAACACCTCACGAGTGGCAGTGGCGTTATTCCTTAAACTACAAAGGCAAGAGGAATGTGACATTGATCTCGCCTTGCGTAGTATCTACAACATGAGATTGCTTGTGGCATTCACAGAGGTGCTGACTACAATGGAACACCGCTTTTGGGCTCGGGAAACAAGCACTGAGTGGTGGGAACACATCATCATGCAGGTCTGGGATGATGAACAGTGGCTGCAGAACTTTCAGATGAGGAAAGCCACATACATGGGACTGTGTGATGAGCTCGCCCCCACCCTGCAGCGCAAGGACACAAGAATGAGAGCTGCCCTGTCATTCGAGAAGCGCATGGCGATTGCACTATGGAAGCTGGCAACTCCAGACTGCTACCGATCAGTCGCTAACCAGTTTGGAGTGAGAAAGTCAACTGTTGGACTTGTGTTGACATAAGTGTGCAGGGCCATTAATCGCATCCTGCTCCAAAAGACCATGATTCTGGGCAATGTGTGTGATATTGTGGATGGCTTTGCACAAATGGGCTTCCCTAACTGAGGAGGGGCGATAGATGGGATGCATATTCCAATTCTGCCACCAGGCCAACTAGCCACCGAGTACATTAATCGGAAGGGGTATTTCTCTATGGTTCTCCAGGTGCTGGTGGATCACAGTGCGCGTTTCACAGACATTTAAGCAGGCTGGTCCGGAAAGGTGCATGATGCATGCATCTTTTGGAACACTAGCCTGTTTAGGAAGCTGCAAGCTGGGACTTTCTTCACAGACCAGAAGATCACTGTAGGAGAAGTCAAAATGCCCATTGTGATTCTGGGATACTCTGCCAACTCCATAATGCCGTGGCTTATGAAGCCATAAACGGGGAACCTTGACAGCAGCAAGAAGTGGTTCAACAACAGGCTGAGCAAGTGCAGAATGACTGTGGAGTGTGCTTTTGGCTGTTTAAAGGCCTGTTGGCGCTGTCTATGTGAGAGGCTGGACCTGGCCGATGACAATATTCCTATACTTATAGCCGCGTGCTGTATGTTCCATAATATTTGTGAAGGGAAGGGTGAAAGCTTCGCTCAGGGCTGAACTGCTGAGGCTCAGTGCCTGGAGGCTGAATTTGAACAGCCAGAGACCAGGGCTATTAGAGGGGCACAGCGAGAGGCCATAAGGATCAGGGATGCCTTGAGGCAGCAATTTGAAGCTGAAAGCCACTAAGATGTGTTGCTATGCTCGGGAGTGCAGTGCTTGTAATGCTAGGAGGTGATTGTGATTGGTGCAGATGATGTACTTTGAATGTGTAAGAAAATTGCTTGTTCCTTTGCAGGGCTCTGTTTGCTTTCAATTAATGGAATAAAGATTGCTTTCTAACCAAAACAATTCTTTTATTAAAAAACAACAACCAGAGGAGAGAAACAAACAAAAAAACATGTCAGCACTGTGGGTGGTGGAGGAAGGGAGGGTACCAGGAGGAGGTGGGGTCCCAGGATTGTTAGAGATTTGTGTATGTCCAGGTATCATATCCAGCCTTCTGCTTTGGAGTACAGTGCAGCGGGTACTCTACTACAGCAGGGCTAAACTGCAGAGTGACCGGTGTTGAGTGCAGTGGGTACTGGGAGTCCTCAGTGCTGGACTGTGATGAGACAGGAGTGGAATGCAGCGGGTACAGACTGGAGCCAGGAGGTTGATAAGAGTGTGTTGGTGGAGCCTGGTGGGTGCATGGGAAAGAGTTTTGTGACAGCGGCTGCAGGGGAGGGTGGGCACAGTCTGCTCGGTTTGCAGTGATAGTAGTGTGTCTGCTTGGCGCTCCATAACGTTTAAGAGCCACCCCATGGCTTCGTTCTGGTGTGCCACATTCTCCTTTAAGTCCCTCTTCTCACTGTCCTGACACTCCTTCAATTCTTGTTTTTTGGCCACGGTGTGCATCATGACCATGCAGAAAGTCCTCTTTAGTTCTTCGTGGCCGCTTTCTAATTCTGTGCAGCTGTTCAGCCAGTGATAACTATATATATATATATATCTCAAAGAAGTGGAAGGGACCCTGAAAAGTTATTGAGTCCAGCCCCCTGCCTTCACTAGCAGGACCAAGTACTGATTTTTGTCTCAGATCCCTAAGTGGCCCCCTCAAGGATTGAGCTCACAACCGTAGGTTTAGCAGGCCAATGCTCAAACCACTGAGCTATACCGCTGACCAACCAAGGGAGGCTGGGCTCCCAAGGTCATATCTGTGAAGCCAAAATGCAACATTTTACAGAAGCAGTATTGTCTGCACCACACAGACCACTGATTTAAAGCACAGCCACTATTCAAATACCTGTCACCAACTGGCTGACCCCAGGCAAGCACACATTAGTCACAAGACCCCCAAAATGGTGAGTAACCGCAAGGGCAGGGGAAATCAGTGTTCCAGGGCAGTACTGTACACTGGGCACGTGGCTCTTGGGGAGATCCAGCACTGTAGGGGGGGGGGCCTTATAATCATCACTGTCCCCAAATTTTCCATAGGCTGTGTTCATTATGGAAGATATCTCACTGCTAAGGGTGAGCAGAAAATCAAAGGAGGGTCTTCTCCAAGACTGTGGCTTCCGCCCCGGCCCTTATGCAGCTCGCCCGTGTGCAGCAATGGTCCGTCCCCCCAGTGACGGCAGAGTGGCGTGGGAAAGTTACCCTTAATGGGGCAAGAAACAAAGTAGCTCTGCCAAAGAGTTTCCTGGAGATCTCTGAGGCAGATTCCCGTGAAGTGAGGGAGTCAATCAACACCGTGTTCCGCCACTCAGACTAGGCATGTGGTGATACGCGCATCATACAGACACAAGCCTGCTTTCTGCAACCTTCTGCCCTCAACAGCTCACTTCAGCGATTCCCAAAATCAAAGCCACTTACCAGCAAACCTCTCCTGTTTGCACTTCACCAAGATCCGACAGCTGTGACTGGGTAGCCTCCTCCGGGGTAGAGAAGAGCTCCTGGCTGCATGCATCTCTGACCTCCAAGTTGTCCTCTGTCTCTGGGTCCCCCTCCCACTCCACATCCTCATCCAAGATTTCCTCCTCCTGACTCAGTCCACTCTCGACTGGCACGCAAGCCACCAAAGTATCCACAGTGGCCTTCCCATTAGAGGTGGGGTTGCCACCGAGTATCACGTCCAGCTCTTTGTAGAACCAGCAGCTCATGGGTGCAGCACCGGAGCAGTGGTTTGCCTCCCGTGCCTTGTGGTAGGTGTTCTGCAGCTCCTTCACTTTGACCCTGCATTGCAGTGTGTCCCGGTCATGGCCTCTTTCTGTCATGGATCATGAAATCTGTCCATAGGTATCATCATTCCTACAGCTGGAGCGCAGATGGGACTGGACAGCCTCCTCTCCCCAAATGCTGATGAGGTCCAGCAGCTCGGCATTGCTCCAAGCGGGGATCGCCTGGTGCATGGAGCAGGCATGGTCACCTGGAAAGATGCGCTGAGACCACTGCATGTGTCACCAAGCAAACAGGAAGAGGACTTTCAAAATTACCAAGGAATTTAAGGGGTGGGGCTCATGGCTGGTCACCTGAGGGCAGGGCAGTAGAGTTCAAACTGATGACCAGAGAGGCGAGAACAGGCATTGTGAGACATCTCCTGGAGGCCAGTCATAACTCTGTTATCGACCAGGGAGTCTATACTAGCACCGTGGCACTGTAGCCCCAGTGCAGAAAGCTGTACGCCTCTTGTCGGGTGTTTTTTTACAGCGCTGCAACTGCACAGTTTCTGCTCACTAAGTGGCTTGGCAGTGTGTATACCTTGGGAGTTACACATCAGAAAGCTGCTTTACTGAGCAGAAACTTGCCAGTGTAGACCAGGCCTTATAGTGTAGTGGGCTAGTGTGGATGGGTCCAAAACATGTTTGATGGTAGCAACACTAGGTGCAATCCCCAGAAAGTCATTTAGGAGGTAATGTTCTTAGATGCCAAATATTCTACTTCATTTATTGAAGTGCTGGGTATATCGGGTTACCTAATTCTTTCCCATCTCTTCCCCACCACCACCCTAGAGATAGATAAATACCAAAGAGATAGAAGTTCAGTTTGTAAAAGAGAAAACTCAGTCCAAATCTCATACATTTCTTTAAGCTATCATAACCCTTTCTGACCTGAGTGGTTTGCATTCGGGGTCTGGCAGGGTGTCTCCATTAGGAGGAGAAATTGATGATAGAGTTAAGTATTTGGTGGAGGGCAATCCTGTTTATTTACAAAGAATGTTCACAAAGTCCTGTTTCCCTCAAACCAGTAAGAAGCAAACAGCAGGAGGCAGTTTTTTGCTCATAGTTGCAAGCCTCTTTCCAGCCAGCACTCTGCTCAAAAAGCCTTCTCTCTTTGCTTTCCCTCAGGGCCATGGTTCAAGTGCTTCTTTTGCTGTTTTCTGGCTTTCAAACTGATTTCTCTTGGCTTTGTGCTGGCCTCACCATCTGCTCTCCGATTCTATTTTTTAATTCACACACAGACAGCTATCACCAAAATCAGCTCCCAGACCCTGCATTTGCATTCAGTCTGGTCTTTGAGTATTGGCTTCTGCTATCACTAAAGCAAAGGGGCATTTAACTGTTCCCTCATTTAGCCTGGATGGCAGGCAGCTAGCATATACCCATTAGCTTCCATGAGGTTTGTAATTGCCCATAGATTAAGGATATGCACATTTGCCTGGAGCTACCCAAGCTCCCGCATAACTTCTTGTGTAATATAAAAAAGGAATGCAGTTTAATATATGTGTATATGTATATATACAAATATGTGCATTCACATACACACACAGGGTTTTTTTTTAAGTTGATGACTATAAGCTGGCGTTTAAAATAAATCTCCCTTCTCACAGTTACATATAGTATCACTAAAGATGACTGTGCAAGGGTTTAATCAAAAATCACAAGATATGTTAATCAAGTAAGAGGGAGTCTTTAACAATTTAAGCTACAGTAAGTGAGGAGCTATCTTAAATAAACAACAGAAAGCACATCTGTTTCCCCCTGAATTTGTTATGTTAATCTTTAACACAGGACCCCCTGCTAGGTAAAAGTTAAACTTCAGGAAAACATTTTAACACCCACATGTTTTTCTTTGTGTCTGTCTTGTCCCTGCTTCATTTTTGTCTGGTGGAGATGTGGGAAGAAAGATAATGGGACAGCTTTTGCTGTTACCGAGGTAACTCAATTGACTTCAGTGGAGCTATTCTGGATTTACACTGGTGTAAGTGAGAGCAGAATGTGGGTCAAGTTGTCTAAGTGTCACTTCCTGTCATGTGTTTCTTGGACACTATTTACTGGGCCATGCAACTGGCAATGATATAAACAACTGGAACATGTAAAAACCAAATGGGACACAGTAACATTCATCTTCATTTACTGACATTCTGATCAGGAGTATTTTAAGAACTGAGCTGGAGTCATGAATTCCAACCAAGGAAACAAAGGACAGAGGTAGAAAACTGTATCTAAAAGCAATATATGTCTCAAATACTATTTTCTTTTTCCCACTGTTATTTAAATATGATGCATTTTCCTCCTGTTTCTAAAAAGCCAGGACCAAGTACAAGAGACAATACTGGAAGTGACAGAATGAGCATTCAGGCAAAATCATCTGGAAATGAGAGATAATTATGCTTTGCAGAGTGCTTCCTGTAGGACTAGGAGAGATAATGAAGGCCTGTGGGAGAAAATTAGTCTTTTCTTTCCCACTCAACCAGTGATTTACAGTCTAATGGGCCTCCTGTCCAACAATTAATGTAGTTTGAGAACAAACTGAGAGATACTACAAGTAGACAAGTTGAATACCTGTAGGGATTCCCCAATCCAAGTATATCACAGGCCTAGATCAGCAGATCTGACAAGCAAAGCACATGTCAGAGGACAAGGGCATCAGTTTATGTTAAAGACTGTTCCACACAGGCGGACAGGGCTTGAGGGGGGAGGACAGGGGAAGAAAGGCTTTCCGTTCTTTAATTGTGGGTGTTCTTTCTTCCCCTCTGAGCACATCCCCATGGTATTTAAACAGACACTCAAGTTTTTAAAAAGGGCAATTAGTGTAAATCACGTAGCTCAATTGACTTTAATGCACATACCCCAATTTACACCTCAGCTGGTAATGAAGCCAGTGGAGCTACCATGATTTACATCAGCTGCTTATCTGGCAATATGTATTTAAAGTTTTCTGACCTACACTAGTAATAACACTTTGCATGATTAAAACCGAAAACAGTTTATATATATATATTGCATTTCTTTCAGCTTGGACAATGAAAATAGATTAGTCAGTTTCACTTGTGTGGCTAGTCAAATTCACTTGCTGGTTCTCATACACTAGTCCTATGTGGCAATGTTTGGGATAAAACACCGTGAGTGACTATTTAATTGTTTAAAATAAAAATTGTGCTGGGGTAAAGAAAAAAAATTCATAAACAGTTTTACTGGTGTAAGGTTTTGTCAGCAAGTTGGATGGAGCCTGATTATGATCTCATAAGGTTTTACCTCAGTGTAACTCCACTAATTTCAATGGCACTATTACTGGTTTACACCAATGTAAGTGAGATCAGGATCAGGCCCACACCTACATTTGCAGCTAAATTTGATGCGTTTCCTTTTACGCATTGGCTACAACCTTCTTTTTCATTATGTCTTCTACCCTTTGTTCATAAATACCTACAGTCCCTAATGTCAGTAAGTGTAACTCCAATCTGGGCTTTCTTACTTATCACCGTGCGAGCCCTGTATTTGGGTGATTGGTTGGAGTGATGAGGGAAGAGATCAGACATTTAGGTGAAATTCTGGCCCTGCTGAAGTCAATGGCACTTTGCCAATGAATTCAGCAGAGCCAAGATTCCACCCTTCATTTATAACATCCTCATGGTACTTGACTCTTATTTGCTCTTTTTGTTATATGGTAATAAAAACTGTAAGGTTTAATCATCACTTCTGATTTTTCATGTCCTATCTTTTTTGGTTTTCTTCTCATTTTACACACTGGCAAGAGAAGGGAGGAGGAGTCAGGGTGGGACGCTTGACTAGAAAGTGGGGGAAGGGAACAGTTGCTACCTTTATGGCACTTTGAGCCAGAGATGTGAAAACAATGTGATATATTTCAAACTCTCTTTTAAGCAGCCTCTGAATCAAGACTAAAATCATGCCAGAGTCCACTGAAGCACAGCTCAAGCTCCTTGAGTGGCTATCAGTAGCATCTCCTAGCCTGCCTGATCAGTCAATACCAGCAGCTGTTTCCATGGCTCCTGTCACGTAAGTGCACGCTTCCAGAGAACTCCTTAAACATTTCTACTAATCCTTCTCCCAGTTCAACATCTGCACTGCCACGGATGGGCTGTGATCTGTTCTGTCCTTTGTTTTAATAGGATCCAGGTGTAAATAACTCTACATGTGCTTCGTTTCCTGAATGCAATTGTTCAGGGACAAATCTACCCTATGAGAAAGGGAAGGATTTCCCCACAGAAGTTGGGCTTTTTGTCTTTTCCAGATGAAAATAAACTGGGCAAAACACTGGTGAATATGCTGAAAGGGACAGCCCTGTCCTGGCAGCCAGGATGGACAAGATGGCTTCCTGTGTCTTTGTTTTCCTCTGATTGCTTTGATTATAATGACTGAATGAGGAAGTCATAGTGATTGTGTGGCTCAGATGTCTGGGATCCATCTTCAAAGCACTTGGCAAACATACATTTATCCTCACAATGCCCCTGTGATGAAGGTGGCAAGTATCTTTATCTTCATTTTACAAAAGGGGAAACTGAAGCAAAGTTCAATGGATTTGTTTCAGGCCACAGAGATAGTTAACTTCACAGCTGGGGTGCAACCTCAGAGCTTGCAGACCCTGCACTAGCCCACTGAACCCTACAGGTTTGTGCAGCGAAAGCTGCAGCAGTAGAGACATGCCATTTCCTGAAGGATGATTTTGTAGCTTGCTGCCCGGAGCTTGTATATTGGGACTGTCCCACTGCTCTGCATTGCTTAATAGAACAACTCTAGTCTCAGGATCACGGTGTAGTAGTGTATGGAACTTCACTACTGCTCCAGGAGAAATGAATGGGGCTTACAATTGCTACACTCCTGCAGTCCAGACAATAAGATGAACACCATCTTATACCCTACAGACTGGTTTAAATGGATAATAAATGGCTCGAGGAAGGAAGCGTCTTGTTTTCATTGCCCTCCTGCAGATCTCTTCTATAATGGTCCCAATTCTGGATCTACTGAAATCAGAGGCAAAACTACCATTGGCTTCACTGGGAGTAGCATTTGGCCCATTATACATATAGATACTAAAAGTGAGGCCATGTCTACGCTACCACTTATGTCAGGGGTGTGAACCCTCCCCCACCCCGCACACACACACACACAAGCGACATAAGTTTCACCGACATAAGTGGAAGTGGACAGCACTATGTGGGTGGGAGATGCTGACATAACTACTGCCGCTCGTTGGGGGTGGTTTAATTTTGTCAACAGGAGAGCTCTCTCCTGTCCGCCTAGAGTGGCCACACAGGAGATCATACAAGCAGTGCAGCTGTGCCACTGTAAGGTCTCTAGTGTAGACACAGCCTGACTCTACTCCTAACTCCTTTCCAATCTGAAACGTTTCCTTCTTTATCTCTGGCCAACCTTCTTCTCCTGCTTTTAAGCCAGTTTTCCATCCCAACTACTATTTTATCTTCTCCTCCATGACTTTTTACTAAAGCCATTAATCTCCAGTGTGGAAACCTGTCAAATGCTTCCGGAAAATCAAAATATACTGCCCCCACTAAATTCCCCTTATCTATCATGGCTGCAGTATCTTCAAAGAATTCCAGCAGGCTAGTTAAGCATGACGTGACCTTCCCATGCCTGAGTCTATACTGGCTTTCTTTAATCAAGCTCGGTTTTCCTAGGTGTTCTCCCAACACATGCCTTCAAATAGCTCCCAAGATTTTTCCCAGAACAGATGTCAAGCTCACTAGTCTGGTTTGTCTTTTCCCCTGCTTTTAAAAACAGAGTCATCTTTGCCATTTTCCAAATGGCATGAAACATTTCAACAATTTGGGAACTTTACAAATATCAGTTACTGGTTCACTGATTTCTTTGCAGACTCCCTTAAATATTCTTGTGTGTGTGATATGTAGCCATACAGCTTTGTCATTTCTAACCAAGTGTGGTGGTGTTTGTACACTAGACAGCTAGCTAATACCGTCTCTTACATTTCTACTCTATTCTGATGCCTATACTGCACCCATCACTGCAGTATCTGAGCACTTCCAGTGGTGCATTAAGCAACGTGACTACACATCTGCCATATGTTGTTTGTTCTTTCATCCTCTTGTTGATCTTTGATATGGGCAGAGCTCTGTTCTTCAATCAACCTTTAATGCTGCATTTCCCTTATTCTCCTGACATAAATTATCCACTTCTTAAATAATCTACTGAAATATATAACAATCGTTTCTATTTGTGTAGCACAGTTCATCTTTGGAATTTAAAGCCTTAAAGCCAGCTAAATCAGCTTCCTCCAGTGTTTGTAAATCCCTGAATGGCATAGAGCCAGCATACCCATCTGTTTGCCACTCCTGGCCCTTGTCCCCAGTATAAGGGGGGTATGTCAGGGACAGGGTTTGGAGGCAATAACTTCTGCCCACTACCTGTCTGCTGGAATGAACTCTGGAGGCCATGAGCAACTGTGTGTAAAATAGAGCAGCTTCGAGGTTGCTCTGTCTTGCTCCAAAGCCCAAACTAATGTTTTACTGCCCAGAATCTTAGCTATTGCTCCATTTTACACTGTCCACCAGTCAGGAAAGGATAATATTGGAGAAGAATTCAAGCTCAGTTCACAATTAAGAGTAGGGTACAGACAGAATGCCAGCTGGAGGATAAAAATACTGTTCAATATTAAGTTTTGACCAGATTCAGTTGTTACCCCCACTTGTTTCTAGCCTCTCTTACTATTCTTTTAGTTCTGTTTCTCAGCCCAGGAAGTGCTAAGCTTGACACACACACATTTAATTTCAAGTGTAGCAAGATCATTGATGGTAAAACACATATGAATTCTGGATGGATGAATATATATGCACATGGCTTTCTGTTAGACTCGTGTATATGCATTATGATAATGACAGCTTTATTCATGAATTTCTATTGGGAAAAGATCCATAGCCAATATTAATAACTAGTCTTATGTTAAGTTTGTAAATTCATGTATTAATTAATTAGAGCGAGCCAGAAGAAATGAACAGCCAGCTGCAGGCCAGTTTTGGAGGGAAAGGTCTGCATTTGCGGGGAGCTAATGTTTGTCTCTTTAATGGACCCAATCTTGGTCCTATTGAAATATGTTTAGGTTTTGCTGTTGGCTTAAATTGGAGCAGATCCAGGTTCAATAGCTGTATCTCAGCAATGTGAAATCTAAGGAACTTGGATATTATTATTCCCCCAGCATCCTAACAACAAGTATTGACAGCTGCATCAAAAATTAACTTATAAAGCCTGCACTGTAGTATGAAGGTGTCATATCAAATTCATAGTTAAGATTGCACTGAGATTTGCACTTAAAGCAGCGGTTCAACCTCTTTCTTTGTTATGTATGAATAATACAGTGCATCATCCCCAAACTTGCACCACTGCGTCTTTGAGTACAGAATGAATTTCCTGAGAATTTACAAATAAATCAGTTAGTTAGTGAGTTATTTTTAAATGGAACTTTTAAGGAATTTTTAAACGCTTTTCTCAGGTGCTTCTTCTAGCCAATAAATGGCTTGTTCTTAGCCCCTTAAACTTTCCACCCAGTTAAAAGTCATTGTAAACTGGTACATAAGCTATATTTCAATAAATCTGGTTGCAATTAAGCACAATTATCGATGATTATTTTATCTAATTGTTACAGTCAAGACCAGATCAACAGCTCAGGTCATTCCTAAGGAGCAGCATTATGATATCAGAGGTAACTCAGCCAATCATTACCATTCCTCTCCAATTGATTTGCATTTTACAATTCCATTGGCTGAAATGAGTTGATTCATGAGGGGCACTGTACACATGTCAAAAGATTTCATTGGTTGATTAGAATCATTGTGGCACCTTAAAGACTAACAAATTTAAGGTGCCACAAGTACTCCTGTTCTTTTTGCGGATACAGACTAACACGGCTGCTACTCTGAAACCTAGAATCATTGTGTCTCCCAAGGTGGCAGTGGGATTCAAGAGAATAAGGAGACATGGTGGAAGCAAGTCTCTTGATAGGAAGCTATCAGATGCAGGGACGTCCAGGTGAGAAGAAGTTGTTCAGGAGCCTTGTTGGGATACAGGAAGATATGGCAAGAAGGAAGCCCAGTGAATCTCTTGTGATTTACAGTGGAGAGAATCCCCTCTGATGAACCTCAGTAGATTCTTTGTGTAGAGAAGGTAGGGAAATGCTAGTGCTTTCCCACTGCCTTCTCTCCTGCACTGGTAGCCAGGAAGGGACTGGAGCAGAAACTTCTATGGTGACTTCACATCACCTGATGTAGGTTCCTGCACAGGGGGAGTCCTCCAGTGGCCAGTTAGACTGAGGTAGTGGCTATTTTTTGGCCACTACTAGAGTAGTGCAAAGTAGCCTTAATGTATCAGTGAATCAAGCCTATTGACTTTGGTAGTTACACCTAATTTCCCTTAATATCAGTGAAAATGTCTCCCTCTGCTTATGCAAGTAAGTGATATGGTGCTGCTTTTTCCTGCAGTCAGGCACTTGAGTGATGGCTTCAAGGGCTTCCCCACAACACTTTCACTCCTTTTTTTCCCCTACCTGAGTTAAGTACAATCTGATTTGAGTAACTTTTAACTAAGGAAATAAAATAATAATTTTGCGAAAGAGTTTTTAATTGTTCTAGCCCTTCTAGTCTCCCCACAAATGAATACTACTTCCCAGCTGACAAAGAAAAGGAGATTTCCAGAGGGATTTATCTACAATATATTCTGTTTGTTTCTATAGAATCCATGTGCCACTGAAAAAACCTAGGACTCTTCTGTAAATTAGATACAGAAATGCTTTCTCTTCTGAAGAATCTTTATAGAACTCTGTGAACTACTATAGCTTCCTTCTCTTTTTTACAAGATGTTAACTGTCTTTGTTTTATCTCCTCATTCCCAGCCAAGAAAACAGATTAAACAGATGATTGTTTAAGAAAATAAATATATCCTGAGGTTGGTGAGCAATTGCTAGTGATTCCATAAGCCAACTCCTTCGTAAATACACAGCTCCCTCTCCAGACAACACAGACGCTTCCCCAGAATTTGTAGATTATCTATATTTACTTTTAGTTATTGTGAAAAGGACATTTGGTGATGGGTAGATTTTATTTCAGAAAGTCACTTGTTAACAGATGGTTTTCAGCAAACTGTATGCATTTTGGAGGAAAGAGGGTCTTGTGGATAAGGTACAAGAATGGGGCTTGGAAGATCTAGGTTCATTTTCAGGTTCTGGCATAGACTTTCTGTATGAACTTGGGCAAATTGCTCAGTCTTTCTGTGATCAGTTCCCATTTTTACATGTGGGGATATGTAGCGGGATAGTCCGATGACCAGCTGGCCTAGTGGTCAGGCAGCATTTTTGCTGGCCTAATAGTCCCAGAGGGGGTCTGGCCAAATTGTATGCAGCAGGCCTCAAACCCTCCTGAGTGCTCTTAGCACTCCCCTTGAGGTTCCGCCAGGGCAGAGGAGCGGGGGGAGGAGAGGACCAAGGTAGGGAGAACTCAGGCCCACTCGCTCCACCAGGGCCTTAGGGGCTTTGTCAAAGTGTCCAGGCCAGTCATTTATCTACCCCCAAGTTACACTTTTTCCTGCCACTTCCTACCAGACTGGAGTGTCTCTGCTTGGGGCATGGTCATTGGCTTAGAACACTTCACTTGGTCTGTTAGTGTCCTGTTCAAAGCCGCTTTTAGGGATTTCAGGTCCCTAAAGGTAGGTGTGTGTAGAATTTAGTTCCCAGCTGCTACAGCAGCCTTAGCAAAGGAGAAGCCCCTCCTATCACAGCTCCCAGTGTTAGCCTTGCTTTCTGGTGCCATCAACAGCTCCTTCCACGCCTTGCCTGGGCTACCAGCATCCTTTAAACTATTCCTCCCCTGGGAACATGCCCTGCCCTTGTTGAGGGTGTGGCCTCCCTAGCCCAGTATTGCTCTACTCCTTGCCCTGGTTCAGCATGGGGTCTGTAGACTCCATCACAGGATACTAATACATCCTTTCTCCCAACCTTTGTCTTTCTTGTATGTATAAATTTTAAACTCTTGGGGACAGAGACTTACTCTTTCAATAAGGCCTTGGTCTCGGGCGCACACTTCTAAGTGCTACTGAAATACAAAAAATAAGTAATAGAGCTGGGTAAAAATTTTTGAATGAAGAGTTATTTTGTGGCTATTCAGCCCTGTCATGCGACATGCAGGCTTGCCTTTTTCAATCTGAGCCTCTTTTGTTTTCTATTGATTAAATGAAACTAACATTTTCTTGATTCAGAAGTTGTGCTGGTACCTCAGCCGTTGCTGGGGGAAAGGTGAAGTGTTCACCCTGCCGGACGCTCCTGCTCCCTTTTGGTATTGCTTTCTATATTGTACGGCGAGGCTGTGCATTACGTACCACTATTAGCCATATGATCTGTTTATGGACAGGACAAAAGGGACACACTGTTATTACATTATAAAAGCAGATTGGATTTCCAGGCTTGTCTACACCCACCTGGTATGTGGTACTTGCTGGTTCAAGACCCCACAGGCTTTATTAAATAATGCATGTGGCCCTAGAAGAGGAATCAACTCAATCACAAATCAATGTGCAGTTTATCACCCCCCAACCTCTTACCGTTTCTCGAACCACTTAAAAGGCTCAGCTAAAAGATCTTTCTTTCAGCAATTGGTTTTCTGCTATAAAATGTATTTCTCTTCATTCTTATCCTCTGATGATTTGACTTAACAATTCGGTGGCTGCTCCTTTTACCGTAGCTAGAGGTTAAGTGGTTCCAAGCCAGTTTGTAAGTTTTAGCTACGTTAAAGGTTCGGTAGCTGCACCGTAAATGGTAAGATCTTTAGAGTATATTCTCAGAGCACATATGTAATTCATATTAGCGGTAATAGGAGTTGCATGTGCCTCTTAAGAGGAGACTATGAACTATTGTCTATTCATGAACTGATAGGTTTAGTTTTAGGGTCAAATTCTATCTTGGATATATGCATATGACTTAAATGGAAGTTGCAGGCATCCAAGAGCAGTTTGGTCCGTAAGACAGTGTGGTGATGGGTGTGTGTCTTAGCCATCCGACCTGTTAGGACTCTGTCAGCAAGAAATAAACTCCAGCTCATTCATAGCCTAATCTTGCTCCCACCTAAACCAGTGGTAGTTTTACCATTAACTTCAATGGTGGCAGGATCTCTGAACCTAACATTTTCTCTGTGAGAGCTCTGTAGCAAGACTGGTTGTGTGCCAGCTGCCTCAGCCCCTGCAACTATACGCTCTTTGTGTAGGTTCAGAACTCGGATATATAGATGCTCCAGATTATGCATGCATGGAGAAGGGAGAAAGAAAAGGGATTGTCTTCAAATGCTGTATGAGTTAATTTTATTCCGATAAAATCATTCCACATAATCTCCAAATTATACGTATTTTTTAAGCAGAACAAAGGAGAAATTCAAGACCCCTTTGCCAAAGTAACCAGAAAAAAGGAAACCCGGAGGCCAAGTTAATAAACTTCTTTCCTGGCTGTGCTGCAAAGAGATATCCAGTGACAGGGAACAGACTCGCTTCTCATTGCCTCCTTAAGTCTCGGAAGATGACAGCAAGGAGTGGGCCATTTTGTCTTGCAGAGGAGCTGTGTTAAGCTCTTGAAATGAAATGAAGGCAGTCTGTAAACTTCTGATTGGAAGCCCTGAGTGCAGTGCTACAGAAACTTTACACTACAGTCCCATAGCTTGGTTTTAATCTTCTTCTGGTCAATTACTGACTTATCCACAGGGCAGCCTCCTACCTGCTTGTGTCAGTGGAGGTGTGTGTGTGGTGGGAAATAGCAGCATGTTACAATGTATTGCAGAGCACACACTATCCTCTGTCTCTGTGTGTGTGTGTGTGTACACAGAAAGAGAGAGAGAGAGAGAGAGAGAGACAGATCTGAATTTGCTGAGAAAAATCTCTAATTAAAAACTGTGGGTCTTAGTTAAGGCCTGCTCCTTTCCCCCACTGTTGACTTCAATGAGAGCAGGATGGTGCCTTTACACACCAGTGAGGTTTCATTCAAATAAATAAACATCCCTTTACCCCACTACTGATTGCATGTTTCAGCTATTTGGTTTTTCAGGAGAGGTTTGTTTTAGACTCAGACTAGGGGAGCATGTTTGTACTCAGGTAGTGGTGTCATTAGGATTTAGTCCATGGTAGGGCTGATTGAGTCAAGAATCTCACCTTAATGACTGAAAGCACATTGCTGGGCTCTCTGCATGTATAGAGTAATAGACAAACACCTCCACTTGGAATAGAAATTCTTGGAAAAATCTTGAAACAGGAAAATACTGCTGGCCAACATGGCCAATTTAGAGTGCCACAGAACTGAAGCAGCTAACAGCATTGCATGGAATCATTTGGAATGAAAGGGATCTTTAGTGAGTTACCTCTGGCCCCCTTCTCTCTCTCTACCCCCACATTTGGCACCAATATTGGTTTAGCAAAGGAAGGTCCTGGAGGAGACCAAAGCAGGCACTAGGAGGACGCATAGACAGGGCCGGCTCCAACTTTTTTGCCTCTCCAAGTGGCAAAAGGGGGGGGGGGGGACCCGATTGAGCTGTTGCCGCCAAATTGCCGCCCAAGAGGAAGAGAGGGAGTGAGGGACCCGTAGCCAAATTGCCACCAAAGATCCAGACCTGCCGCCCCAACAACAGACGGACTGCCACCTTTTTCTATTGGCTGCCCCTGGTACCTAGCTTGGTACATATTTGACTTGATTGGGTGAGTAAATGCTGAGTAATGGCCTCAGGATTTGACCCAATGGGATTCTACAACTTCAACAACTTGTTCCATTGCCTAACCTTTCTCATATAGTTTTCCTAACATTTAACTCATATACTTCCCTTCTGTAGCTTTCAGTCCATGATTTCTTGTCCCATCTTCACTGGTTCATGAGAACAATCATTCCCTGTTGTCTTGATAACATCCCTTTATATATCTGTAGACAGTCATCATGCCTCCCCTCAGTCTTCTTGCTCCTATATTGACGTGTCCAGTTCTATTACCTTTCCTTGTCCATCTTATTTTCCGAAACTTTTCACTGACCTCTCTTTAAAACGGGTGCCCAGAATTGAACCTAATACTCTGAGGCCTAACCACTGCTGAATAGGGCAAAATAATTACCTCAGTTGGGTCCCAATCCTTCAATGCTTTAGTCATGCAAGTAGTGCCTTGTATAGCAATATGTTCTGATCTCATTCATTATTGTGTAAATCCAGGGTGGTTTCACAGATACTGCAGGCCTATAATCATACAACAGAAGTCAAAATTTAGCCCAGCATGAGTAAGATTTTTCAAGAATGAACACATAATAAAGCTTAATATACCAAACTGTGCGGTCGCTTTCATAGGTGCAACCACTTTGGCATCTACAGGAGGTACATCCATGTCGCTGGAAGCAAGATTTGTCTCATAGCATTTATTTTGTTGTGGCAGAAGCACAATGCTAACAGATTTTCAGTTCATTATCCCCTATAACTCCCAGATCCTACTCTGCCCTGGCCAGCATTCCCCATTTGATATTTGTATAGCTGATTATTCCTTCCTAAACAAACCACTTTACATTCATCTTTTTTTTTAGCCCATTTCTCCAAGTTATCAAGATCTGCTTGTTCAAGTGGACTCCAGTGGTGTGTTTTTCATGCAGTTCAGCTATTTACACCACAACAGCGGTCGTTGCATAGGAGAAGTAGATACTTTACATAAAGCTGATGACAAGGCACTGTTTACTGTGTACTTGGCTGTTAAATGGCTAAACTGGCATTGATTTCAATGCATTTTTTGCTAATTGTGGGGCTGATCTAGCTCCCATTGAATCAAAAAGCAAACCTCCTCCTAAATTAAAGCAGAACACAGGCTAATTTGTTGTAGTAGCTTCTTAACATGCAGTATATATACTCTTACTATATATTATAAAGTATAACAGATATTATAAAGACTCTCACCAATGTGCAGTAAACCTTAGGGAAGGTCAACCCTAAAATGTTTCAGCAGTTCAAATAATCATTCAAAAGCCATGTTGCCAACTGTCACAATTTTTATTGCAAGTCTTGCCATATTTGGTGTTTTTCTTAAGGCCTCAGCTCCAGGAGTCATGTGACTATGTGAGAATCTGAGGCTATGTTTTCACTTAAACTCTGCTACAGTGGCACTGTAGATACTCACTACAGCAATGGGAAGAGTTCTCCCATTGACATAGTTAATCCACCTTCTTGAGAGGCGCTAGCTAGGTCAATGGAAGGATTTTCTCACCCTGAGAGGTGTGTGTGTGTGTATATATGGAGATATACCTATCTCATAAAATTGGAAGGGACCTTGAGAGGTCATTGAGTCCACTCCCCTGCCTTCACTAGTAGGACCAAGTACTATTCCTGACAGTTTTTTGGTTGGTTGGTTGGTTGGTTGGTCCCCCCCCCCCCCCCGATTCCCTAAATGGCCCCTTAAGGATTGGGCTCGCAAGCCTGGGTTTAGCAGGCCAATGCTCAAACCACTGAGCTATCCCTCCCCACGTGTAGCTGTGCCAATGTAAGTTTTCAGTGTAGGACAGCCTTCAGCTTTCATTAAAAAAAAAAAAACCTGGGGCCAAATCTACATTAACAAGTTAGGTTGATCCAGCTACGTCCCTCAGAGGTGTAAAAAATCCATACCTCAAGTGACAGAGTTAAACCGACCCCCCTCCCTCCAGTGTAGACAGCACTAGGACAATGAAATCATTCTTCTGTCGACCTCGCTCCTGCCTCTTGGGGAGGTGGATTAACTACAGCAATGGGAGAACCTCTTCCATTGGCATAGGTAGTTTCTACAGTGAAGTGCTACAGTGGTACTTCCACAGTGCTGTAGATGTGCCGCTGTAGCAGTTTAAGTGTAGACAGAGCCTACGTTTCTAGCCCTCGTTATTGTAGGGAAAAACTTAAAAACATGAACCCTTAAGGCTCAAAAACCAGAAGGCAAATAAAAAGAACCACAAACTTCTTACCCTTTAAAAGCTCACGATTTTGAAGCCAATTTTATGATTTTTTTGGAGGGAGTCTCATTTGCAATTTGGGGGATGGGTCTGACTTGTGGTTATCTGAAGCTCTCCAAACCCTTAATGCAGTCTACTCCCATGTAGAGTTCTGTTGACTTCAGGGAAGTTAAAGTGGGGGTGACTTTAGCCTGTTTAGTCTAGAAAATAAATTGTGACTCTTGCAAGAACAGACTTTTTGGCAAGGTCTTTAGATTTACCTTTTATAAGACAGTCATATAGAATTTTAGAGCTGTCTGAAAAATGAAGAAAAATATTGTTAGATTTTTAACTTTAAAAAATATATAGTTGAAATTTATACCTTTTGAAAAAATTTAATGACTGTAAAAAATGGTAAAAAGCAACACAAAATTTCACAGAAAATGTTCAACCAGCTCTATTGAATTGAATGGGGATGAAATCAATAGGGCCTTACAGAAATTGAACAAAGTTCTATAGAAATTATTCTAAAAAATTGTTGAATTTAATAGAGAATGAGATCCTTTCTATGGGATTTTGTAGTTATCATAGAGAATCCTATAGAACAGAAGTAATTCTCTATTAAATATTATCAGATAGTTAAAAATATCCATAGAAAAATTATCATTTTCTACTAAATTCAATAGGACTATTTCATAAGAGCATCCTTCTTCCACTTAAATTGCATGAGTACTGCACTTTTTTTTTGCTTTAAACAACCCTAGTATTTTCCTGATCACTGCGTTCTTATTAAAGCTCTGCAAAATATTTACAATGAAACATGAATCCTTGTGAAACCTGCCTGGTTTCAGGTTTCATTATAAATTCGAAACTCAAGCCAGTTTCGTTAAAAGCTTCAACACGGATCGTGAACCTTTCCACCCAAACTGGATTGATTTATGGCTTCATGTCAAAACTATACAAATCACGCAGTGTCACATGGATTGAGCATGCAGCAAAACCTGGGGGGCGTGAAGCCATGCAAATCAAACCCCGCAACTCCATGAAGCAACGATGCTGAATGTGCACACCCAGCAGCTTTACATGCTGTAATCTAGACATATTGATCTTTAAAAAGCATTAAACATGTGATTGCACTGACCCATCAGTAAAATGATCTGACCCAGTATAACATAGGCCAATATTTAAAAAACAAAACAAAACAAAAAAACAGGTGTCTAAAGTTAAGCACCTAAATCCTTATTTAGGTGCCTAAAGAACTGAGCACAAGTGCTGAGCACACAGTAACTACCTTTTTAATCAGGCCCATTATTTAGGTGCCAAAATATGAATGGAGGAGCCTAATTTTTGGTATTATTTCTGAAAATTGTGACCATAAACTTTAGAGTAGAACCAATCCTGATTGGGGGTTGTGGGAGAGGCCCCAAGTCCTGCAGAGGGTTCAGCCACAATCCTCGAGTGCCGGTCAAAAGGTGGGGGCATCACTAGAAACTGTACAGGGAGCAGAGAGACGTGGTTGTGGAGCTATGGCCCGGTGCATCCCTACACCAAATGAGCTGAGCCAGCACAAACAGGGTGCAGCGGGCATTCTTGAGAAAGGCAGTTTCTCCATGGGCTGCTGCAGGTCTGACGCCCCTCTTTGCCAGTTATCAATGTCTGTGACTTAAATATGACAAGGCAGCCTTAGTGGGTTCAAAGTAGTTCTGCTGATTTAATACTGTTACTTCCAATCTTCTGCATTACGACTATTCTTTGGCATGGTCTGGCTTCTGTGAAGCATATGGTTGGTCATTAGTCATTAAACCTTGATTCTAACACCAGCATTAGGGCTTTGACAACCACATCAAGGATAGGATCCAGCCGCCCTCACATAAGACATTTTTAAGTACTGTACACCCAGCTTTAATAAGCAAAAAGGAATTTAGCCAAAGGACCATTGCCCCCTGGACCAGACTTCACTGGAACTCTATCTTTCTTCTGGACTGGAAGGCAGTGATAAATTATGCGCCAGATTCCAATCTACCCTTTGAAACTTGTGTTTCAGATATTTCACTGACAATGAATTACAAGAACCAAAGAGGAAGATATAATGTTGGCTAGAAAGCCATTTATTAAATGTCAAGTCAATCTCAACAGGACATGAAAGTGCTCAAATACCACAGGGCGGTGAATGTATAAATGCCTAGACAGGCAAGTAGGTAGATACTGATAGGTCAGATTGATAGAGCAGTGTGACCAGATCCACATGCAAAATGTTCCCCAGAAAGCCTGCATAGGTGAGCCTTGTTTAATTGCATTCTAATTAGTCTAGGTCTGGCACCTATTTGTATTTGGCCAGCAGAATGAAATCATCTTGTCTTGATGCCTTGATCTGCATTTTGATTCCCAGTGTTTACTTCTACATCATATATCAATGATTATACTGCCTTGACTTTTCACACTATTATTTGCTTTCAATTTATACAACTGGGCATCTATCTATCTGTCGCTCTAGGACCGTACACAAAAACGGACAAGTACAATCACCTACCTTTGTTAGATCTCTCTGAGGTGCCTCACTGTCTTCTCTAATTTTCACCCAACCTAAATAATTTTCTCTCATCTGCTAATTTCACTACCTCATTGTTCATCCCCTTTTCCTGACTGCTAATGAATATATTAAATAACACTGATCCTAGAGACGCTTCATTTTCTCATCGTTGTTAGAAAGACAAGGTGGGTGAGGTAATAACTTTTATTGGACCAACTTCTGGTGGTGAGAAAGATAAACTTTCGAGCTTACACAGAGCTCTTCTCTAAAATCCTGGGACCAGCATGGCTACAACAACACTGCATACAACAATTAAAGATATTGTGGTAGTGCCTAGCAACCTAAACCAGGTCTGGGCCCCATTGTGCTAGGTGCTGTACAAAGCTATAGAAATGACAATCCCTTGTACTAATGAGTTTGCAATCTAACATATTTTCTCAGAGAAGAGGGTCAGACTCAAGGCACAAGGGTACCGGGGCTATCAAGATTCAGGGACCTTCGCGGCTGACAAATAATAGACAATGCAGCTTTACTGTGCTTTTTACAGCCTACCTGCAGTAAACTGGCATTATGTCATATCCTGTCTTAGGATGTGGGGAGAGTACATCATCATGTCATGTGACACAAGGTCATCACATGGTGAAGCAGTGTCACCACACAAGATCCCAACATAGTGTCCAATGTGAGATTGCCCATTACTACTGTCTAATAAAAACTATGTTGGCCTAGGCACCCTGAAGCTTGAGCTCCCCTGGATATAGCCCTGCCATTCCCCACAGTTATAGTGACCCTGGCTGAAGTATAAAACTACGTAAAATAAATCTGTTCAGAAAGCCCCACAGTGAGCACCTGCAACAAAGTTAGCTGGATCTTTTATGCAATGTACAGTGACCCTAACTATTAGAGGTAAACCACTGCAATAAAGCTGAGGCATAATTTGTTGGTAAACTTTTACAAATAAAGGAACTGTTTTTGGCTTTCTCTGTGGGCAGAATGCACATGGTCAAAAGCTGTTGGTTAATATTGTACTTAAGGATCAGTGGTTTGTGTCAGTTGTGGTCACTTGACATGCTTTTGCCAGCTGGTATAACACTATGTCAAATGGGTCAAAGCCAAAATAAACATGCTCCATGAGCTCATTATGTCTTAGATCACAGTGCGTGTGAGCTCTCTGAAGCTTTAGGACAGACTTGGAAGACTTTAAATCATTTAAGCTAATGTTTCCAGCAGGGATGTTGGATTGTTTTGCCAGTTCACCAGGGAAAAAAATAAGCATAAAATATTGACACAAAAGAAAATGTTGACTTTAACCATGGCAGAGATCAGGTTAAAGGCTTTTGATCGCAAACTCCATTCATGGCAAATCCAGGATTTGAAGGGAAAGAAATGAAACAAGGAATTTCAAGGAATGGGTAAGCGGTAAAAGCCAGCCTGAAGTACAGTGTGTAAAATGGAAACGTGTGCATATATGTAAAGCTCAATGGGACATTATAAGAGAGAAACTAATACATACGATGAATATTAGGAGACCCTGCGGGCTGGCTACTTAGTCATTCCCAAGTGGTGGTTACATCAGTGTAGAAGTGGGTCTTGAGTAGGGGTTGGCGGGAGGACAGAGTAGTGGTTTTATAGCTTAGTTCAGGGAGGATATGCCATGATGGGAAGGGAGGAAGAAAGCACAACAATATTAAGGGCAATGAGGTTGGTATTGATGACAGAGTGGAATAGGGATGACATGATAAGATAGAAGAAGGCCCTGCTCCTCCTTCCAGTGAAGTTAATGGCAAAACTATTGACTTCAAAGTTCAGTACCACAGGCCCCTAAGAAGGGGTGAACAGGGAGGGCAGGCTTGTGAAAGGGCTCAAGGGGAAGGGCAAACTGTCTGACCCGGTATGAAAATGAGTTTGGTCTCTGTCCAATAGCACGCTGCACTCCAGCAGTCCCAGCAGAGAGACTAAGGCAGGGGTAGTCAATAGGCAGATCATGGGCCAAATCTGGACCACCAGGTGCTTTTGAACAGACCCCGAAATCTTTTTATTTATCATCATTATTGTTATTTTTTTATTATTTTCTCGGGAGTCTTGACCAAGAAATGTGGATCCGGACCAAAAAAAAAAAAAGGACTACCCCAGGCTAAGGTCTGAATGGACCGGGGACTGACACGCTCTCCTGTTGTTTTTTTCAGGGTTGGAGGCCCTGGGGAAGCTAGTGCCCTGCTGCCCATTCTGTGTGTGCTCTGTAGGTAGAACGAGGGGTTCAGTCACTGCGGCTCAGGATCTGGAGCCTAAGCATGAAACTCCCCCCTCCCTCTAGATTAATGCCCAGAAGGGAATTTTTAAAGCACTTCCTTAACTCGCCTGCTGTTTCTATTCTGGGTTTCCTTTCCTCTGACAGTACCACACCGCGGCATTCGCCACTCTGCCAGACTCAGAAGGAAGCGGGGGCTTCAGCGTGCACAAACAGAGAGAGCGGCGTCTTTGGCAGCTTTCAGAGCCGCTTGTCTCAGGTTTCCTTTCATTTTTAATGGTTCACATACCGCTCTCAACGTCTGTCTCTGATTTTCTGGGCACGACCTTGATTTTACATCAAACATTCCCCAGGTCTCTCCGCATCCTGCTGTTGTCTGGCCGGATTATTGTCCTTAGAGCTGATCTTTCTATTAAGATGTTTGGTTTTATTATTTTTATAACCTAAAGCTCATCTAAAATGTAAAGCCGTGTTCAGCCTTTCCTCAAAGACACCTATACTTTGATTCTTTGTTCCTGATTTTGCTGTCAGACAGCTGTGAGGTAAGATGATTACACAGAGAACTAATCTCGGGAGATATATTTATATTTATCAGGTGAACTGAAGCAAATTAGTAGCCTCTATCTGCACCTCTCTGTTCATCAGCCAGCTTGATGAGATACTGTCTGTATTATTGTTACAGAAGCACTTCTCACGTCTCCACTTCTATAATCTATTTATGTGGCCCCCCAGCTCCTTGGTATGTGAATGCGTCATATGCATAGGACCAAAGGTATTGCCAGACAGGATCAGATCCAAGGTCCATCTAGTGCTGTATCCCATCTCTGGCAGTGGACAGTGCCAGATGCCTCAGAGGAAGTTGTACAAAAACCACAGTAGGCAGCTTTGGGATCATCTGGCTCCCTAGCATAGGTCTCATACTGACCTCTATCAGTGAGAGACTGGCTTTAAGTAATGGATTTATCACCACAGCACCTCTGTGAGGTAGGCAGGGAAGTGTTACTATATTCCCATTTTATAGATCAGAAACAAGGCAGAAAGATACAGTAACTTGTAACGAAGCCTGTGACAGAGCTGAGAACCTCTGTTTCCTGAGTTCCAGACCAGCACCTTCACCACAAGACCATCTTTGTTCACATTTCTTTCAACTGAGGCCTTACAAACCAAAGTTGTGCCTGTTTTCTGCATGGCTGTTAACTAATGCCATAACAATAGGGGTTTTCCTCACTGTCCTTTTCTCACCTCATCTCCTGTTCTTGCACAGTATCCTGTGCTGGCCTTTATCCCAGGGAGGCTGCATTTCAGTGGCGGAGTATGCATGTAATTTGTGAAATGCTCTGAGATCCCTCAGGCTGAAAGGTTCCGTGTAACTATAAAGCATAGTGTTATTCTGTACTTTTGGAAAGCTTTCAACTTGTTTCTTTATTTGGTGGACAATCTCAAAGCAGAGGCTGTAAGCAATAGAGGTATGCTGACCTCCAAATCCCTGATTCTGAGCTCCCCTTTTCCTGGAGGAAGTTTGGATCAGCATCCTATTGTTGCAATAAGTTAGAGCTAGACCCCAGATCCAAACACCCTAGATCTTTGAGCTAGTTTGTATCTGGATCCAAACTTCACAACTGTTTTCCTAGCTATATAGGGGGCTAAGCTGGAACCCTGGAACCCAATTCCTACATTTAGGGAAGTACAGATCTGACCAAAGTCACTTGGGCCTATCACTGAGCAGTGAGGGATGATCCTCCAAAGTGTTAGAAAACACCCGTAAAGGTGGAACCTTACCGAACTATGTGGAGGTCTTAGCTGTGCGAAGTTGGGCTAGAAGTCTCACACAAACATACTTGTTCACAAGATGTTCAGTGTTTGCCACTTCCAGACGGTCCAGAAATCCCAAGAGTGCAAACTGTCTTGTGTCACTTCTGCATTTCCAGCTCCAGCCAGCGCAGAGAAACTAAAACTTTTGAAATTCAAAATAGGCCTGGATTCAATTTAAGTTTTAGGTTAAAGGTCCTCTTTTAAATTTCCTGTAAGTTCCCATTTTATCTGAACTGGGTCCCTAGCAATCATGCTTCTTTAGGATAGCACCAGCCAGGAGCTAGGTTTGGTGAGGGGCCTGGAGGCGGAGGAAGGTGTCTGTGTGTAAAAGGACAGTGCTCTTTAAAGGTCCAATTAAACTTTTATTGACTTCACTGGGAGTGAAGAAGGGGACTTAAAGGCTCATCCTGTACTTTGTACTAAGTCAAAATTTTCACTGACATCAATGAGAATTTTGCCTGAGGAAGGACTTGCAGGGTCTGGCATAATATGCCAGAAATTTTAGGCCTCATAAAACATAAGCAACTCACATAAGTCAAGTAGAGTATTTTTAAAAAATCCCTGGCTCTTCACTCTGCTCTACTTAATCATTTTAGGCAAAACTGTGCTCTCGGATGCATGTGTGGGGCTCACATTACCACCAACGGGTGCCACGTGTGAATATCCAAGAGCAGAATTTGGCTCTTACTCACCTAGCTGCACTGTATAAACCATTCCACTGCAGGATCCTTCTCTCTGTGCTCCATGCGCAGACTGCTATTTACTCTTTCCCTGAGCTCACTGCGCTTCACCCCAAGGAGTGAACATATTGCAGCTCAACTCGGTGCATGCGAGATGTGCTTTGGAAGATTCCCTTTCCCTCCCCTCAGGGCCCTTGCGTGCTGTCACAGGCCCTGGCTAATTGGATACATCTGACCTGCCAGCATCTTTGAAAGTCTGCAGAGGAGCCGTTTAAAGAAACACATTTGGTTTCACATTGAATTTACAGAGTGAAAGTTTTACCAGCTGGAAAGTTCTGAACCAAAGTTGATCTTTCCACGAGGAGCGAATAACAGATTGGATCCAGACCCTTCCTGGTTTCAGCTTTCCTCTTCACTTATTCCACTCATTACCTTTTGGAAAAAATGGTTATCATAAATGCTAACCACCAGTGTCTTAGGCGTGAGTTAAAGAGACAAAATCAAACCCAACAACTCCAGCTTCCTGTTTATAAATGATCTTGAACTCGACTTCTCAGCTAACCGCACAGTTCATAGCTGACGTATCCCATTGCGCTGTGTCCTCTTAGATGATGTGAAGTGTGTGATGGGATCCACACATACAACCAGGCATGAGGCTTCTGCCAACACACTAAATAAAAATCAGCATCGTTTGACTGTCAGTGTCACAGAGACTGATGCAAAGCCTACGGAAGTCATTGTAAAGATTCCCATTACTTTTAGTGAGCTTTGCATCAGACCCATACAAGCCCTTCTCTTGGGTAGATCTCAAAACACTTCATAGAGGAAAGAAAGTGTCATTATCCCCAATTAACAGATAGGAAAGCGCAGGCCAGCATCTTGCCCCAGTCTCTCAGCAGGTCGGTGGCAAATCTCGAAATAGAACCTAGATAGTCTCCTGACTCCCAGTCCTATCCATTAGGCCAGTGTTTCTGAACCTTTTTGATACTGGCTGCATTCCTAAACTGTGCCATGGAGATCTCAGGGACTGGCACCAGTCCACGGAGAAACACTGCATTAGACCATGCTTCATCCCCACTTTGCTGGCATGCCTGTGGAGAGGGAAGAGGTACTTTTTATTTCAATCAATTGATCTGTAGAAAAATAAGTGCAGTGTAACTTAGACTTTATATTCCACATAGAAGGTTTAAGGAAATCAGGGTGAGATGAAGTATATAAGCACAAGGGCTCCATTTAAACTGCACTTATGCTATAATTTAAGCAATCTAGAGAATAATGTGTGCGTAAAGTTACTGAAAATGACACACATAAAAGTAATATTTAAACATGAGGAAAGATTACAATAATAGTAACACAGAGAAATAAATTTGTGGTGCCCCTGTGAGTGGGTGCTAGCTGTAGCACCCTGGTCACTGCAGTGGCTGCAGCACGGGGAAGACTGCAGGCTGAATTGAAGGCAAATAACCCCTTTTTATTAGGGATTACTGACACTTGGGTGGCAGTTGCTGGGCTGATGAGGCTATTGGCTCAGTAACTGGGAGGCACAGGAAGCGAAGGGGAGCTCAAGAGGGTGATTGAACCTAGGAGAGGAGAGAAAGCTGTGTGCAAGTCTCCTCCTGCTGTAAACCTGTGGTACATTCTGTTGTGCTTTGAAACTGAAGGTTAAGTGCACATGTGGTGAAAGACAAATAGTCTGCACATGCTTGTGACTGGGAGACCACAAGAACAGGCTAGGCAGTGGTACTTGCAGGCAAGGTGAAGGGATTCCCTGTGACAGCACCATCTGTGCAATAGGGAGGGTTTTAAGTATGTAGGGAACAAAAGCAATCTTAGCAATGGGCTAGCCCCATCACTAGATAGAGGGGTAAAATTGTTAATGATGATGCAGAAAAAGCAGCAGTGCGCAATAAATGTTTCTGTTCTGTATTTGGAAAGAAGCAGGATGATATTTTTTTATCATGAGAATGATGAAGTATTTTCCAGTTCATTAATAACTAAAAAGGATATTAGACAACATCTACTAGGGATAAACACTTTTAAATAATTAGGCCTAGATAACTTGCACCCAAGAGTTTTAAAAGAGTTGGCTGAGGAGACCTCTTTGCTGCTGAAGTTAATTTTTAATAAATCTTGGAATACAGGGAAATTCCAGAAGACTAGAAAAGCGCTAATGTTGTGCCAATATTCAAAAAGGGTGAGTGGGATGACCCGGGTATCTACAGCCCAGTTAGCCTGACATCAGTTCTGTGCAAAATAACAGAAAAACTGATACAGGATTCAACTGATAAAGAATTAAAGGATAGGAATATAATTAATGCCAGTCAACATGGCTTTATGGAAAATAGACCTTATTTAATTGTTTGGTGTGATTACAAGTTTGTTTGACAAAGGTAACTGTGTAGCTGTAACATACTTAGACTTTAGTAAGGTATGTGACTTAATACTGCACGACATACTAACGAAAAAATTAGCACTATACAATATCCAAAAAATCACATCTTAAACAGATTAAGAACTAACCAGCTGGTAGTTTTCAAAAAGTAGTTGTCAATGAGGAATCATCATCAAATGTGGGTGTTTCTAGTGGGGTTCCACAGTGAGTGGTTCTAGATCCAATGCTATTCAACATGATCTGAAAGTAAATATAAAATCACTGCTGATAAAATTTGCGGATTACATGAAGATTGATAGAATGGTAAATAATGATGACGACAGAGCAGTTATGCAGAGCGATCCAGACTGTTTGGTAAGCTGGGCCCGTTCAAACAAAATGAGTTTTAATGCAGCCAAATGCAAAGTTATATGTTTAGGAACAAGGAATGCAGGCCGTATCTACAGAATGGGGGACTGTATTCTGGAAACCAGTGACCCTGTAAAGGATCTAGGGGAATAAGCAATGAGTGAATAAGCATCAGTGCGATGCTATGGCAAAAAGGGCTAATGTGCTCCTTAGATGTTATACAGGGGAGTAGTGAGCAGAGGTAGGGAGGTGATTTTACCTCTCTATAAGGCATTGGTGAGACCTGTACTGGCAGACTGCATTCAGTTGTGGTGTCCATTTTAAAGGATGTTGGAAAACTGGAGAGGGGGCAAAAAAGAGCCATAAAAATGATTTGAGAGCTCAGAGAAAATGCCTTACAGTGAGAGACTTAGAGCTCAGTCTGTTTAGCTTATCAAAAAGAAGATTGAGGGGTGACTTGATTACAGTGTATAAGTACCTTAATGGGGAGAAAATCTAAAGGACTCTTTAATCAAGCAGAGAAAGGTATAACAAGAATCAATGGCTGGAAGCTGCAGTCAGACAAATTCAAATTAGAAACAAGGCACACATTTTTAACAGTGAGGGAGATTAACCATAGGAACAAGAGAAGTGGTGGAGTCTCCATCTCTTGATGTCTTCAGTACTGGATGCCTTTCTGAAAGAGATGCTTTAGCCAAACACAAGTTATAGTTATGGGGCTCATTACAGAGATAACTGCATGCAAGTTATCAGAGATCAGATTAGGTGATTTAATGGTCCCTTCGGGATTTACACTCTAAGCAACTATGAATCTGACATTGAAAGCTTCCCTGACTGGTGGCGTCTCCGAGGAGGATGGCACTGCAAACACTGCCTGACCTCCCATGGGGTATGGCTGCTCCCATTGGTGCAGGAGTGAAGCAAGCTACTATCTGGAGCATGGTATCTTAGCAGCTGAGACTTTGCACCAGCTGAACTAGTTAAAGATGGGCTCAAACCAAAATCCAGATCTGAGCTTTGTGGCTCAGGCTCATCTCTAGTGCCAGGGAAGCCACCAGCCAAGGAGGTGTGGTTGTAGTTGTGTTGTATCTGTATTACATGCATGGGTTTATTTTGTTTAACTTCTGTTTTGAATAGAAATACTTGCCCAAGGCAGGAATGTTCTTGGAGGAGAGCTCCTTGCCTACTACTGACACTGAGAATTCGAATGGGAGCACTACTCCTGCTCCTTCATTATGGAACGATCAGCTTTGCTGCTTCGGTCTGGTTCTCCAGTGCTGATTTAGCCTTGCTTCACTCAAAAGCAGCATTAGAGGAAGAGTGCAAACAGAGCCTGATCTAAAGCCTATTAAAGTCAATGGGAGTCTGTCCATCTTTGGATCAGTCCTGTCGTGAACAAGAGAAAAAGGGATAGGCAGGGGCCAGAGAGCAAGAATGAAGGGGAACAGAAAGCAAAGTGGAGGCAGTGTGGTCTACTGGTTAGGTCACATGTCTGGGGGGGCTCTAAATCTAGGCTCCATTCCAGGCTCTGATACTGACTCACTGTGCGGCCTGTTGGGACACTTTATCAATCAGTTCTTCAGTTACTGCCATCTGTGAAATGGGGACAATAGTACTTCCCTATCTCTCAGGGGGTAGGGAGTCTAAATACATTCGTGTTTCTAACGTGCCCTCATGGAAAGCACTGTACAGGTGCTATGTATTATCATGTCGATACGGATGAGGCAGAAAATCTCTCGACCACAAGAAGGAGCAGGACTGGAGGGTTAAGTGTCACTTCCTTTCAGTTGGTTGGGCCTACTGGTTGTACGGTTTTTAAATTGAGTGAATTTATTACAGAGGTGCACCCGAAGGGAGGAAGGAATTAATCACAACCTCCAATCAATAGCATCCACTAATGAATCATTTTTCTCAGTGAAGCTCTGTGTAATATTGCAAAGCTGCAAGGAGGTGGGGTGTGGAGTTGATCAATACCATTTGGTTTCACTGCATGCATCAGGAAAATCATTAGTTTGAACAAACCAGACTGCACAGCACGGAGACTTCCCTTAGAACTGCCTTTAATAAAGGGCCACTTCTGAATTATCCCTAAAAAGATTCTGAGATTTGTTTGGGGTAAAAACCTAGAAGCTGAGATATTATCAAATGATCCAGTCCTCAGGTATCTGGAAAATGGATTAGCTAGACGTTAGAAGAGGCATTCTCTGGAGATTTCTGGTCCTCTGTTCTACTTAGGTTTTTAGACTGCATCCACACCATTGCATCTAAAGGGCTTCCTGATTCTAGTCCTGCACAGGGAAATGCCAAGAGGACTTTTTTTTTTTTTTTTTTTGCACTAGTTCATCATTTCTGCTTCCAGTCCCAACCACAACTAGGCAATTCTGAGAACTACAAAAATGAAAAGAAATGTCACTGGAGCTTTTTTAAAATTCTAAATGATTTGGGTTTGGGTTTGATTTTTGACTAAAGGTTTAAGTCTGTTCTTATTTGTATATCTGCACCAGTATGCCCGGCTCACCTCACAATGGGAGATCATTACAACAAACATGCGCCATGTCCAAACAGACTGGCCAGGTTGTGGAGGAGAAATGGATGGAGACAAAGGAACCTATCAAAGGCAGACCAGGTTGACGTGCAGAAAGGCTCCTAGGTGTGCTAAGCTCCAACCAAGCTTTGGTTAATTGTACTTGGACTTCTATAGTTATTTCTGTTGCAGGAGAAAGGCATGAACTGGGTGGGGGATCTACAAGGTGGGAAAGCAAATCATGGTTGGAAGTTCTCCAAAGAGGTATAAGGTTTCAGATTTCTCATGGAAAGCTGAATTCAGGATTTTTTCTCTCACACACACACACTGCCCACCACCTTCTTCCCTTTTGCTCCAGCTCTCTTCAAAGTCTTCGCATTGTTTCTCCAAGAAACAATGGTCGGCCGGTGGGTGGCACAAAAATGTTTCACAGGCCCAAAATGCAATGCCTGATTCAGCTTGTTAAAATGTTCAGCTGTCTCTGGCTGGGACTGAGCTGACTCAGGCAGCTGCTGTGCTGCAGCTGCCGCAGACGCTACCAACAGGACTCCCCTCCTGCAAACCCTACCAGTGCCAGTGGGAGTGCCTGGGAAACTCGCTACATCCACGTAATCTCTCCATTCCCATGGCTGCTGACTGCTCCTGCGACTCAAGTGGCCAAGCTGCTAACACAGGACACTCACCTGCCACCACCACTACTGCTGGAGCTACCTAGAGGAGCCTCCATGAGCTTATGGCGAGGAAGGTGCCTCTTGGATGGAGAGGTGCAGAGCCAGCAGTGGAAGAAAGGATGGACTTGAGGATGGTGCATGAACATGGAGTGGCTGGAATGTTTTACACAAAATGTCACAGGTATCACTGACTGAGGCAGAATATTTTTGAGGAAGCCCCTTGCTCAAATTTTGGCAGCTGATCACTGGTTGCACTTGAAGGAAAATGCATCGGTCGTGCGCTAGAGCTATTTTTGGTGAACATATGGTGCTCAGTTATGCAGCCACATCATACAGGCAGCTCCCAGTGACCTCAATGGCTGTTGCTTGTATGCAGCAATTCCCTCATCAGCCCTTTGGTGTCAGAATTGGGGCAGTATTAATTTAAAAACAAATGCTTCCTTGAAAAGTGAAATAGTTGCTGCCATAACTTCCCAAATTCTAGTGTTCCAGCTTTGTCACCATGATGAGATTTCCCTATAGCTGACATCCAGGTTTAACCAGTTTGTATTTTCCTTGCAAAATTGTGAAAGACGTTCCAGTTCACCAGCTCCCACTGACCGTTCATAGTGCATACAAGGCTCAAGAAGTCTAAGGGGAGTTTGGATGAATGTTTAACTGATCCAGATCCTTCTTAAAGCTGATGGAGTGCCCTGGGGTCAATAATGCAGGATTCTCAGGGCCAGCTGGTAAGTGATTAAAGGGCTGTTAGTTTAGTTTAGGCCCAACATTTAGATTTTGCAAAAATACGGGAAGGGGAGGAATTAGAAAACCCTGATAGAGATCAGATGTGTTGCCTTAGTTAATTAAACATTCATAAAAACTTTCTTTTTTAATTTAAAGATCCCACTGCAATGGTGGAATTGCAAATGCTGCAGCGTTATACACCAGTGCAGGGGAACCAGAAAGTGAAAATAACTAGAGTCAGAAAGTGAAATTGACCACTGCAGTTTCATGCCCACCCTGGCTGACCTGCAGAACATAAACCAATAGTTCAAATTGTAAAAAGGCTGATTCACCAGTGTTCACCTAATTTAATGTCTATTTTTACATTCCACTAGATTTATACTGATGTGACTCCACTAAACCAGTGTAAAACTGGTGAATCAGGCCCCCAGGTAAGTCTTTCACTGCAAATAACCTAGTAGGTTATAACACTGATAGTAAGTAGCATGGATAAGGGAAAATCTTTTTTTATTTTCCTGCTCAATGTGAATTTATGTTGACAGTGTTCCTTTAAGCTATGGGAGGATTTTATATGATGTATTATTTAAAATGTTATCATGTTCATTAATATTTTCAAATTGTACTAAACCCTGTGTGCATCATTACACAGACAAACAATAAACAATCATACATTAAGCAAACTCAACAGAATCCAAGAAGAAGCCTGTTCTTGTATTTTACGATTAGATATACACATTGCCTCTCACTGAGTTCATAGCCCGGCCATATCAAGCTCTTACAAAAGCCCCTGAGAGTGAGATTCACAGTGTCCATTATATCGCTCTGTCTGGCAATAAACGTGTGGAGGGGAAATCAGCGTAAAACATCATGTGAACATGAAAGAAAAAGAAAAAAAAAAACTACTCATCATGCACTCAAACAACAAGGATTCAGATAATCAGCATATCGCACCTGCTCCTTAGAACCCTCAAATCTCGTTTCGATTCAGACAAAAAATGCAGCAAGTTGAAGGGATTTGACCAGCCTAATTCTGGGGATGGAATGGCTCTGAGCAAACACCTGCTTCCCTCAGGGACCAAAGCCAACGAACCAATATTCAGCCTAGCCCAGTCAGACAGAAAAGACCCTTCATTACATCAGATGATGTCATCTGTGGGAGATGAGAGAATTAAAGCAAGATGCACTATAGCTGCAAGGTACAAACAGAAACCTCCGAGAGCAAATCCCCAAATACAGATGATAATAATGCTGTCTAGCCCATAAAGTCCACAGCGGACAGTAGGAACAAATGGAACAGGCAGTAACTACTGCCTGAGTTTCCATAGGGTTCCATAGTTCCTCATGAAGGGAACAGGCATGAAGCAGAACATAAATGCCTCCCTCTGTTAGGTCCATAATTTAGAGCCTGTTTCTGCTCTCACTTACACCCCTGTAAATCCAGGAGTACTTCCACTGACCAGTGTAAAACCAGTGTAAAACCAGGGAAAGTGAATTAGGCCATTAGTCATTACTCTCCATGTAGGTTGCCTGAGTTAACCATTGTTTTCCAGGACAAAGCCATCACATGATGATACCATAAGAACATAAGAACGGCCGTACCGGGTCTGACCAAAGGTCCATCTAGCCCAGTATCTGTCTACCGACAGTGGCCAATGCCAAGTGCCCCACAGGGAGCGAGTCTAACAGGCAATGATCAAGTGATCTCTCTCCTGCCATCCATCTCCATCCTCTGACAAACAGAGGCTGGGGACACCATTCCTTACCCATCCTGGCTAATAGCCATTTATGGACTTAACCACCATGAATTTATCCAGTTATACCATGTTTATACCATGTTTGCATCATGATGATGTCCTGATATCGGACCATCATGCTACCCTGCAACAGCACAGTATCACAAGCCATTGTCGGACACTTGGCAGGAGGCACATCAGCACTGCCAAATCTGAGACTGGTGGCAACTATAGTCTCCAGAGTGTCCGTGTCCATTACTGTTTAATGAAGTCTTTATTCTACATGCTGAACACACAATGGAGCTTCTTCTGACAATAGGAAAATACATGTCTGGCCAGCAAATTTTATCTGGGGTCAAGCAGATTATAGCTTTGGAAAGACCCCATCAATCTAGTATCCTGCTTCTCTACAGACAAGCTAAGTATGACATCCCCAGGAAAAGGCTGTTCTTCTCTTTCAGGAGGTTAGGATGTGACACTCATCAGAATGGAAACTAATTCAAGAGCCCTGAAAAGTGAGAACTTTCTTGCATGTTTTAACCAGGAATATGTTACAGATTTTCAGGTCCTCCTGTAAGCTGCTTGATAGATATCACTCAACAACTTGTCAACTTTTGGATCTGACAGACCATGACTTGAGTCTGAAAGATACGGAAGGATTTGGAGGCCATGGGAGAGATGAGGCAGTGTTGAAGCCTTGCAGAATAGAGAGAAGTGGACCCCCACACTAAGTTGGATCCCAAATCTGGTGTCAAACCCCCCCAGACCCTGAATTTCTGAACCCACATCATATTCCTATGTCAGAATCTCCTGTTTTCCCAAAATGCATTTAATGAGCATCATATTTCTCAGGGAAAGCTTGGAGAAATACATGGTCTTAGAACGTATTCTACCAGGTGAGGGGGAGCCAGACCACCTGGGTTGTATTTCAAGCCTTTCCACTGAGTCATTGGGTAACTGGGGCAAGTCACTTGCCACTTCTGTTCCAGTTGCCCACATGATTAATGGTGAAGATAATGCTTCCCGCTGTCCCGGACAAGGGGGAAGGTGCTGAGAGGATTAATTCAATAGTGTTTTTAAATGCTTTGAGATCATCCCATGGCTGCAAATGCAAATGATGATTATCCTTTACTTTTCTCGAATTAAAGACGTAAAGACGTTTGCATGAGAACAAGACCGTTGCCTTCGCCTAATTTGTTCATTTTGATGACTGTTCTGTTTTGCAAAGAATGGCGCTGATTTGAGCAATCAATGCTCTTTGTTCAACAGGGTATTTTCCCCTTTGTCCAAACAATGCTATTGATTATACACAGCTCAGTGCCAATGAAAACAAAGAGATAGAGCTTGTGCTGGCTTGGCCCCAGCTGTTATAATCCACAGCAGCAAACCTGCTCCTTGTAAAACCCCTCATTTCAGAAGGATCCCGGGCCCTGCTGATTGAAATAGCATTTTCCCCAGCTCCCTAACCCTAGTGTAAACTAGGTGGCTCCAAGCCTGGCCAGGTTTTCTGTTTGTGCCAAACTGTCTCAGCATGTGCCCTGGCACAGTCACGCCCTTGTGCTTTCATTGTAAAGCTCTGACCTCTCTGAGGTAGACTGACCTCTTGGAGGATCTGAACGGCATTGTTCCTAGTATTGATCTTGCTGCAAGGTGCCATGGAACTGCTTACTTGAGCTATTTCTGACCTGGCTGCTTCCCGCTCTGCTACATGCACTCAGGAAGAGGGAGCTTGTTTAGAGCACAGAGCCAGGAGTCTGAGGTCTGTTTCCCAGTTCTGCCATTTACTTGCTAAATGATCTTGGGGCAAAATCACGTTAGTGCTTGGTCCTGCGCCAGTTGAAGTCAATGGCAACCTTCCTGTTGACTTCAACAATTCAGATTCAGCCTTAAACTCTGGTTTCCCTGTCTGTGAAATGTGGAAATAATTCTTGCCTTTGTTGCAAGAGAGTTGTGAGGATCGACTGATTATTATCTGTAAAATATTTTGCAATCATAGAGTGGGCAAAATACTACAGAAATGCAAAATTATTGTAATGTGAACATGTGTATGTATCCCTGCCTTCCTCTGGACACTGAACTGATCTGTAATGTTGACGCCATGGCATAGATGCCGACTCCGTGGGTGCTCTGGGGCTGAAGTCTTGATTCAGCTGCTACCAGAAGCAGAAATTCCAAATTATCATACAGGAACAATTCTTGCAGTCTTTCCAATCAGCTGAAACCAGGAAATACTGGAAATCTAGCAAGAAAGCCTTTTCTTGTGGTGTTTTCAGATGGATTTCTTTACTGAAAGATATGAATACGTTCAAATACATACCTGGTAAAGTCTTAGCCTCAATGAAGTCAACAGCAAAACTTCCATTGATTGCAATGGGACAGGATTTCACCCAACAACCAAATCTTTCAAGTCTCTTGTTGCTAATGCAAACGTTATATATATATATATTTGAAGGCTGACATTTTTAATGCATTGCTTGGCACAAATAGCATTGTAGCCAAAAATGAACAAAAGGCTGCTGCATCCTCCAGAAGCTTAGTAGTTAAGGAATTGTAGCTGGAGAATTTGGGATTTTAGAGACTAGTTTTGAGCCTTAGTATGTATAATGTGACCACTTAAGCACGTAAACAGGATGACGTGGTTTAAAAATGTCATTATTAATATAAAAACAAAAATACAATGTGGCAACTTAATCCTTTACTTGTGTTTTGTCTTTGCAAGGTGGGGGCCCTTGGACGTCCATCACAGACCAACTGACACACTATTCCAGCATTAACGGAGTTTCCTTTAGTGAAACTGGATCAGCTTAGACAGAGACATCTGCTAAAGTCAGCAGCGCTCACATGTTCCCTGGCTCACACAACCTTTAGTTTGTTTTGCTTCTTCTTTTTTTTTTTTTTAAAGTTCCTTTTGGGACACAATGGGGATCCAGATCTCAGTTAGTGTCTCTAGGCTATCCTGTGATATTTCTACCAATGATTATGATTCTGGTATGTCAACCTGGGGAACTCTTTGCCAGACGATGTTGTGAAGGCCAAGACTATAACAGGGTTGAAAAAAGAACTAGATAAGTTCATGGCGGATAGGTCCATCAATGGCTATTAGCCAGGATGGGCAGGGATGGTGTCCCCAGCCTCTGTTTGCCAGAAGCTGGGAATGGGTGACAGGGGGATGGATCACTTGATGATCACCTGTTCTGTTCATTCCTTCTGAAGCACCCAGCATTGGCCACTGTTGGAAGACAGGATACTGGGCTAGATGGACCTTTGGTCTGACACAGTATGGCCGTTCTTATGTTCTTATGTTAAGTTCATCCAATCAAAGGGCAGACATGAATTGGCATCTGAAAGAAAAACAAAGATGATGTGGTTTTAAGTAACAAATAGAAATGATTATACAGCATGAATCCTCACCCTGTTCTTTTTTAATCAAGCACAAATCTGTCTTGCCTAATCTATCTATGCAGTTCTAACATGCACAACACCACAGGATCAAGGTGCTGAATGTACATCAAGGGTCCGCCTGCTCCTGTGTTGCTGAAACACACAGAGCTGTCCAGAACAATTCCTCACTCCTCCTGGAAACCAAGATTATTTTCTGTCAGTTCATTCTTCCACCCATTTCTGTTTGCCTTTGTTGTGTTCCCCCTTGCGCTGTTCAGATCCTGATCCACCTATCACTGAAACCAATAGGAATTTTGCCGTTGACTTCAGTGAGATCAAGATTGGGCCCTTAGCAATCTGTGTTATTGCAAATGCTTTCTGGATTTATTTATGCCTGTGGCATAAATAGTTCTTCCTTTCTGAAGGAGACGTAACATTTCTGGAATTCAGTGAGAGGGAGGCACAGCCAGTCTGTCAGGAGGCAAGGAGTACATGTGCAGACACACGTGTGCATTGACAGGATACATACACCAGTAAAGAGTGCTGTCAAAGGTAACATAATTCAGCCACCAGAGTCTTCCATTCGATCACTTATTCTATTGCTAGTCCCTCCTGCTGCGGAACCCCACCCTCTTCTCTTTCAGATCCATCCTTCTTTTCCATCTCAGGGCCTCTCCTTCATCTCACCACACTTCCAGGGCTTGCAGTGTGAGCAGCTGGACATGGTTGAAAAGCAAGCAGAATGATTTCCATGCCTAATTTTCAAGCCCTGTTTCTTACATGTATGCTATAAGAGCTGGACTTTCACCCCTGTGAGGGGAGGGCAGGGCCGGCTCCAGGCACCAGCTCAGCAAGCAGGTGCTTGGGAAAGCCAAGGGAAAGGGGCGGCACGTCGGGCTCATTGGTGGCAATTTGGCAGCGGGTCCCTCGGTCTCTCTCAGAGGGAAGGACCTGCCGCCAAATTGCCGCTGAAGAAGAAAGCGGTGCGGTGGAACTGCTGCCGATCGCGATCGCGGCTTCTTCTTTTTTTTCCCGCCATTTGGGGCAGCAAAAACCCTGGAGCCAGCCCTGGGGGAGGGAAATATTTCAAATGTGGTTCTGACTGGGGATAAGGGAAGCCATCTTGCCTAAATTCAAACCCACAACCCTTTTGTTTCTGAAAGTTCAGCTTGAACGCCAGCTGGTCTTGGGAACACCAAGAGTAGTTTACAAGGTTCGCAGCACCTCCAGTTCTACAAAGTTTGCTCATCCTTATCTACCTTAGGGTTTTATATAGCACCCACCACCACCGTGTCAGCCTGATCCACAGCCCATTGACAACAATGTAAAGCCCCAACCACTGATGTCGTTGGACATTGGATCATGCCCTATGTACTATTAGTTGTGACTAGCAGAGGTTAGCCAGTGTCACAGGATGGCTGATCCTTTACAGGGAGATGGGTCTCAGCCCCATCTGTGACACAGCTAACTTCTCCGCCCCAGGTGGGGAAGATAAAGGTCATGTGGCTGGTGAGTCATGTGACCCAATCAGTACTCTGCCTTATCTACCCCGCAGAAGGCTGGGGGGAAGAAGTGGTGGTGGTAGGTGAATGCAGGAAGGATGGGAGGAGTGAGAGGAAAGCACAAGGCAGGCAGAGGCCTGTGAAAGACTCCAGGTAGGAAAGCCTGGGAGTATCTGCTTGGGAAAAAGCATGGAGCAACCCAAAGGTGCTCAGGAGAGGCTGAGGGAGAGCTGGGAAGGGCTGAAAACTGGGGACAGAAGATTGAGCTCTGGTCTACACTACAAACTTATGATGGTATAACTACACTGACAAGAGACGCTCTCCCATCAGCATAGGGAGTGTCTTCACAAAGTGCTGCCGCTATACCAGGGCAGTGCTGTAAGTGTAGACAAGCCCTTAGAGAGGACAGGCCACTTAGGAAGGAGGGGCTGGGCTTAGCTTGAGACTGGGGCTAAGACTTTGTGGTTTTTGTTTTGAGTTTAGACGAAGGAACCTCTCTTTCCCCAGAAGGGGTGGCCTTTTGTGAAGGACTCAGCCACAGGGCCAAGTCACTGCAGCAGCCAAAGCAGACTATGGAGTTTTGAGGAGCCCTGAGAAGTGTGGTGGGAGTGAGGTAGAGCCACCCCTGGCCATGAGGGGGTGCTCTGCAGGTGGTGAACCTGTTCTATGTTACAGTCAGCAATTGTGAACATCAGTCTGGTGGCATCTGAATATGCTGAAAGCAAGAGTGTTGTTAGGAGATGCTCCCTGTTACCTCTCTCATGTAAGTAGCCCTCTTCCCTCTTGACAGTCTGAATTCAAGTTCCCACCCACTCCAGTGTCCTCCTTCTCCCCCTCCCCCACAATACTTGTTTCTGTGGGTAAGAGTCTTGCATGTAGTTCTGCCCTGGGGCCCATCACTACTGTACTCTAATCTCATAGGGCAGGTTTATGAGAAGTACCCTAGAGTATAACGTTCACAAGATTTACTTGAAACAGTCCTGGGGATCCACAAAAAGTTGTACGTAATCTGATAAAGATGATATGCCCAGAAAACTCAGGTGATGGGATGTAGGGGAGGGAAAGAGGGAATTGGAAATTATCAAGGGAGGCCATAGATAGCAAGATGACTAAAGGGTTATAATGATGAGGAGGCCTTGTGGCACCTTAGAGACTAACAAATTTATTTGGGCATAAGCTTTCGGCATAGAACCCACTTCATCAGATGCATGAAGTGAAAAATACAGGAGCAGGTATAAATACATGAAAGGATGGGGGTTGTTTTACCAAGTTTGAGGTTAGTCTAATGAGATAAATCAATTAACAGCAGGATACCCAGGGAGGAAAAATCTCTTTTGAAGTGTTAAGAGAGTGGCCCATTACAATTGACAAGAAGGTGTGAGTAACAGTAGGGAGAAATTAGTATTGGGGAAATTACATTAGGTTTTGTAATGGCCCAACCACTCTCAGTCTAGATTCAGGCCTAATCTGATAGTGTCCAGTTTGCAAATTAATTCCAGTTCTGACAGACTGCTGGAGTGCCAATCTGAATCCATAACCAGACCAGGCAGCCTGACTTCAGTGCTGGAGGGCATGGATGTGCACCTTAAACCACAGTGTTATCATGAATGATTTGCTGTCAGCTGATTCCCTAAAATCCATGCACCTTGTTCTGTTTTCTAATTACTTTCTATCACCAACTGTCTGCAGTTAATATACAAACTGGGTTGCTCATGCTAAGAGACAGTGACTTCATGCACAAACTCCCTCCAAGCTGACTGCTATTCCTATTACTAGAGTTTAACTTGCTAACGCAATTCTAAGTATTAAGCACCATGACACTAAACTGAGGGCAGGCCAGAGGTTCTCATTTATCACTGAGGAATGCACTTCTTAAATTATCCACTCAGCCCCTAGGGCTCCTTCACTTATTCCCACTGTGCCTCTCAGGTAATCAACTTAATACCATGGTTTGCACCTTTAAATGCTTCTTGCATGATGTCACTGTTAGCAGGTTTAGCTGCAAGCAAGGTTGTAAATCTGCTGCCACTAGGAGCACAGTGAAATGGGGATGTTTTCACTGGAATCATACACTGGTATCCTTTGTAGAGATGGATTCCTGTGGCTACACATGTCTGCCCCAGAGGCATAATGTACATGAGTTCTCTAAGCAGTGCACTGGTTTCATCCTTTGTAAATTGGAGTAGGAGCCCCTTCAAAACCAGGTCCTGGTGATCAGCACATGCAGCTGGCTCCTATTGACATTCGTTGATGTTGCAGGTGCTCAACCATCCACGGGATTGCGTTCTGAGGGGCAAAAGGGCAGGAACTCACCTGGAAACCATCCAAGTGAAATCAAGTGCCATATGCCCAAGGCTCTTGTATTGCAGAACTGATTCTTTGCTGTTGTTGGGTTTTCTTTAAATTCAAGTGCACTAATATTGACCTTACACCCAGCAGAAAATCTACCTAGACTGTAGACTGACAGTAGCTACCATGGATTGTTCAATTTTTGTTTTCACTGCTCTTAGCTTTTCTTGGCCTCCATGGTTTGTCTCTAACAGGACCACTTAGATGAGAAAGCAAAGGAATTGATTCCTGGGGGAAGGAGCCACTTTTGCTCCATATGACTGTCCAGCAGACTTCCCCTTCAGAGCAGCCTAGCTACACCCATATTTGAAGACTGCTCCTCAAGTGGACTCAGAGCCGTCATTTCTTCTCTTAGCAAGGTCTACAGCTTTCCCGCAACCTCTGGCGGCAGCAGCAGCTTGTGAGGTGATTATTTGTATAGCCACTTGTGGCATCCCACAAAGATAAAATCCGGTTACTTGTCCTAGTCAAGGTGAGAAGGGGCAGTGATGTGATCATCTATCTCTAAGGGCTACCATAGGTAGCTATGAAAATAGCCACCATTAATCAAATAACCATGGGGAGGCTAGCTTTATGAGTTGGGTGAAACCTTGTTATGGGATTGAGGTTGATAGGTGTGAATTTAGCCTTCAATTAGCATAACTGTAGGCATAATGTGCACATAAGAGAAGTTTCTGAAGCCACCATGGAGGTTTTGCTGAGTATTGTTTTGTTTTGGGGTGGTGGGCAGAACCCAACTAGAAACTGAGCACAGATGCCCGAAGGAACAGCTGAAAGCAGTGGCAGACCCTAGAAGAAAATGGGGGGAGAGGTTTTTGGGTCAAGGGAGCAGGCAAAAAGAGTAGTGTTGGTGCTGTGAGCAAAAGGAGTTGTTTCCTATTACAGGGGCTCTCAAACTTCATTGCACCATGACCACTTTCCAACAACAAATTACTGCATGACCCCAAGGGGGGTGGGGAGGGGGACTGAAGCCTGAGCCCACTTGAGCCCTGCTGATCCGGGCAAAGGGGCTAAAACCAAAGCTTAGGGGCTACAGCCCGGGGCAGGGGGCCTGTAACTTGAGCCCCGCTGGTCACCCAAGGCTGAAGCCTCAAGCTGAAGCCTCAGCACGTCTAACACCAGCCCTGGTGACCTCATTATAACGGGGTGGCGACCCACTTTGGGGTCCTCACCCACAGTTTGAGAATTGCTGTACTAGTTGATTCCTCCTGCCTTGAGAGAGACAGGACTCTGTACTGTCTTTGCAGGTTTGTTTATTTACAAAGATACCTGACTGCCACCAATTTCTGCTCCCACCTGGAAGACCCACAGGCCTCAAACCTTAAGTATCTGGTTGGGTTAAAATGGACAACAGTGTTTTAAATGAAAATTCCAATTGGAGTGGCAGGGCCGGCTCTAGACACCAGCGCTCCAAGGGGCGGCACTCCGGCTCCTCTCTTTCTTTTTTTTTTTTCCTTGGGGCGCAAAAAGCCAGGAGCTGGCCCTGAGTGGAGGTGAGCTGCAGTGGTTGGGGGTGCGAGGAGGGATGCAGAAAGTAACGCGGGGGGGAGGCAGAGGAACTGTTCCTCCCCCAGCTCACCTCTGCTCCACTGCCACCTGCTCCCCGAGCGTGCCGCCGCTCTACTTCTCCCCGCTCCCTACCAGGCTTGCTGCACGAATCAGCTGTTTTGCAGCAAGCCTGGAAGGGAGAGGGGAGAAGCAGAGTGGCAGCGGCGTGCTCAGGGGAGCAGGCGGAGTGGAGGTGAGCTGCGGCGGGATGGAGGGCCGCAGGAAGTAACTCGGGGTGGGGGGGCAGAGGAACCGCTTCCCCCCTCCCCAGCTAACCTCCACCTCCTCCCCCGAGCGCCACTGCTCCGCTTCTCCCCCCTCCCTGGGAGGGGTAGGAAGGGAAATGCGGGGAGCCTGGGGAAGAAGGCAGGGCTGAGGATTTGGGGAAGAGGTTGGAATGGGGCGGGGAAGGGGCAGAGTTGGGGTGGGGTTGGGGGGGCACAGGAAAATGTTTTTGCTTGCGGTGGCAAAAAGCTTGGAGGGGGCCCTGTGGAGTGGATAGAAAACCAATTCACTGCTTGCTGTTTGAGGGTGAGTTCTTGCAAGCATTCTTAATGACAACTGAATTCAGGTTTGGTGAAGTACCCAAAATTCTGAATCCCAATCCTTAGAAGATGCAAACTTGGGCTGGAAAAATCTCCCAGAGATAGGGCATCTTACAAGATTTCCAGTAGAGACAGCTGCAAGTTTTCCACTAAAACACTTTTTAAGCAGAAAAAATTAAGTGAAACATTATGAATTTGACAAATAGGGTTTTTATTTTTTAATGAAAACCTGAAAACAAACACTTTATGGGTTTTGGCAACTGAAATTATACTTCTTGAAAACAACATTTCAGTGTTTGACTTTCTAATATAATCCCCCCCCCCCAAAAAAAGTTTAAATAAACGTAAATGAAAACTAAAACAGTATCCTCTTCATCAAAGCTTTTTGCGGGGGATGGGGAACTCCCAGATCAGCTGTAATTTCCAGCATTCCCTCTTCCAAACAAAAATGCTGCAAAACCAAGCTTTCTTTAAGAGATCATGTGAGCACCACAAACTTCATAGTGTCTGAAACCCGGATCCCAATTCTGAGTCTTGAGCCCATCTATACTTTCTTGTGGCATTTTGACCTTTCTGTTTCTCATGCCAATTGGGACCCTGAAGGGCAGTCATGCTAAAAGGGTGGAGACTCTTGTTTAAACACTTCAGAAGAACCTTTGTGTCACTTTCTCCAGAGTGATTCACCTTTCCACAGGAACAATATCCTCTCAGCCCCACTCTGCACCTGCAGGTCTTCTGTTAGCTACATCCGTGTTTGAAAATACAGACTCAACTGGCAGGACCCAACCAAAACACACAAGCAGGCTGGCAGTCTAAAAAGAGCTAATCAAAACCATTTCACATCTACAAAAAAGGGTCACTGTTGGCTCTTTTTGTAGATAGCACACCTTTAAAACAAGTTACAAAGGAGGCCAACTCAATTGTGTCCTGTTTAACTTGGTCATTAAAATAGCTAACGTGGCTTTACGAATGACAGTGGACGAGGGGTGCAATTTAGTTACAATTGTCTTGTTTAGCTTGGCCATTTAAATGGATAAACCCTCTGTAACTTGGCTCTGTGATTTCACACCTTCAAACAACTGCCTTTCTTTTTCTAGCATGGCTCTTTTTGTTCATGTTAAATGTTCTGATCAGCTTCCACCTTCTGAAAATTCCAGACACACCTGTATGCACCATTTTTGTCATCACCTCTCATGAATACACAGTACCTTATGAATTACTTGAAATTCTAATGTATGCCTATATTCCATTTATGCCACCACTAATATACAAATTATATATACATTAGGACATTACAACTATCGGTCAGCAATAAATATTTAGGGCCCAGTCCTGCTGGAGTCAATAGATGTGTTCCTGTTAACCTCAATAAGAGGAGAAGTGGTCCTTTAAAATGGAGAAGGAACTACCTCTGCCCACACTTCTAAACTAATTATCAAGAAGGAATTTGTGCTATATCCTCACTTCCCTTCTACTTTGAGCCTCTGTCACCATTTAGCCTGCAATCTTAAACACACTTTTGGCCTCTGGCTCTATATCTAAATTGACTTCCAATGGTAAAAGTTAAACTGCACTGCAGGCTTTTAAGGTAGCACAGCTGGAGGTAACTGCTGTGGATGTTAGAGGATAAAAAGCATTGGAATTTCAAATAGGTCGCCTCAGGATTTCATTACACAGATGGTTTCTGCACTCTGCAGTATTTAAAAACAAAACGACCTTCTATTGCCAATATGTTAGCCTTTTATTAGCAGCTTCCCTTGTACCACATACCAGGTACTGTGCCATGGGATTCAACACTCAGTGCTTTTTTATGTACCTGGTATTCCACATATGACTTACAGAAACAAATGAAGGGATTAACCCATAAAAGACCTTTTTATCAATGGAGCTATTTTGCATTTACACTGGTAAGAACAGAGATCAAAACTCTGGCCCTGGAAGCCTGTAGTAAAGTATGGTTACTGATATGAAGAAAACTCACAGTCCCAAAGACATAACAAACACACAGAAACGGAAAGAGAGAAAGTCACTAATCAGGTTAACTGAAGGACTGCAAAGTGCAAATAGTGCCTTCCCTAGTTTGGCAGGCCCCAAACTGTGATTTGTGGAAAGCTAGCTGGTGACCAGAGGAAGCTTTGTCACATGGTGTTCTGTTTTATTTCCAAATGTTGCATCTCATTAACAGCAGCTAAAGGTACAGCAAATACTTTCCTCTTATTGCTCTTCTACTTTCTAAAATGCAGTAGTTGCTACAGGGATGACTGACCAAAAATGGGAGGATGGTCTGTGCGATGGAGAATGGGAGACAAAGGTCAAAGGTGTGGTCCTTGCTGTGAAAGGGTTTGAAAGGCTGTATTTCGGAATATGTAGAGAAGTTATGGAATCAAATATTATACATGTCTGATAAGCTCTTAGACAAATGTCAAACCCATAGAAAAGTTTCCCATTGACTTCTATAGCTTATGGATCAGGGCCTAGAATTTTTGAATGCTGACATATTTATGACTGCAAAATATAATCTGTATTTTTTTATGTAAATGTTTTAATTAAATGCTTTCATACTAAATAACTTCATAGCATCCGACGAAGTGGGTATTCACCCACGAAAGCTCATGCTTCAAAACGTCTGTTAGTCTATAAGGTGCCACAAGATTCTTTGCTGCTTTTACAGATCCAGACTAACACGGCTACCCCTCTGATACTTCATAGCATATTGGGAACCTTCATGAGGAAAGATTACTATATAAAAATTGTAAAAGCAGCAAAGAGTCCTGTGGCACCTTATAGACTAACAGACGTATTGGAGCATGAGCTTTTGTGGGTGAATACCCACTTCGTCAGATGCACCCACAGAAGCTCATGCTCCAATATGTCTGTTAGTCTACAAGGTGCCACAGGACTCTTAGTCTGGATCTGTAAAAGCAAACACGGCTACCCCTCTGATACTATATAAAAATTATAATCTGCAAAGTGGTGGTGGTGGGTTGTGGTAGTACCTGTGCGCATCCCTGTTATATACCAAGACCCTGTTGTGCTAGGTGCAGTACATACATAACACAGGTAATCTCTACCTCACAAAGCTTACAATCAATTGCTCATCTCTTATTTTATCCATCAAGTCCTAATTTACTGTGATCCATATTGTGGCTTGGAAAGCCACAGCTGCAGTGGAATGGAGTGGGGTGGGACAGGCCATTTCCCCAGAAGCATTCTGCCTGCAGAGACCAAATGCAAGTAGAAAGGTTTTGGTGGTACTGGAAGAGTGTGCATAGGAATGACAACAGTTACACTGCGTCACTCCGTGCATCATGCACTTCCTCCACTAGCTAGTGCAGAAGAGAATGAGACTATAAACATGTTTTCACTCTGCTTACTAGGGGCCACTGACAGGGTTCAGAGTAGCAGCTGTGTTAGTCTGTATCCACAAAAAGAACGAGGAGTACTTGAGGCACCTTAGAGACTAACAAATTTATTTGAGCATAAGCTTTCGTGGGCTACAGGACACTTCATCGGATGCATGCAGTGGAAAATACAATAGGAAGATATACACACACACACACAGAACATGAAACAATGGGTGTTACCATACACACTCTAACGAGAGTGATCAGTTACAACAAAAAAACTTCAAAAACAGACTCCAAGGAGAGACTGTGAATTGGAATTAATTTGCAAAATGGACACCATTAAATTAGGCTTGAATAAAGACTGGAAGTGGATGTGTCATTATACAAAGTAAAACTACTTCCCCATGTTTATTACACTTTTTTACACACACACACACACACACACACACACACACACACACACACAGTTCCTCACAACTTCTTGTCAACTGCTGCAAATGGACCATTTTGATTACCACTACAAAAAGATTTTTTTTTCTTTCCTGCTGGTAATAGCTCACCTTAACTGATCACTCTCATTAGAGTGTGTATGGTAACACCGATTGTTTCATGTTCTCTGTGTGTGTGTGTATATATATATATATATATTTTCCTACTGTATTTTCCACTACATGAATCTGATGAAGTGGGCTGTAGCCCATGAAAACTTATGCTCAAATAAATTTGTTAGTCTCTAAGGTGCCACAAGTGCTCCTGTTCTTTTTAGGGGCCACTGGTAGCCAACACAAATGAGAGCAGCCTTTACCACAACAATCTGCATGCTGCTGTGGCAATAGGGATTTTGGTTTGCAGCCATTATTAGCATGGACTGGGCTGCTCATTCCTTTGTTTTTAATAGTCTCTTTGGCACAGCTCCTCAAAGGTATTTAGGCACTTAACCCTTGTTAATGCCTTTGAGGATCTGTGCCTTTGTCCCTCCATCTCATTTGTTTACAAATAAACAAAAGCAACTATTTCTATTTATCTTCACCCAAAAAACCCTGTTATTTCTTTTCTTAAAAGGGGGAAGTCCCTAAATAAAAAGGCTTATTTCAAAAATCAGTTAACATTATATAAAAATGAACTCAGCAGTTCTTTGCACATATCACAATCACGGGTTCATGTTTATGGGGGCAGTGGAAGATTAAAGATATTCTTAACTATTCATTTCCTTGTTTTCGATCTCTTGGTTTTTGTAAATGATACGATAGCACAGTGTCACTTAGCAATTTAACTGGCTTTTGAAACAATTTTTGTTTATGGAATGGCCTAGTATATCCATTGTTCATAATTTGAGCAGAGTCACTGGCTTGACACCTGCCATTCACCATAGAATTGCCAAGGCTACAAAGCAAGTCAGGGGCAGATCCAGGACTAGACTGATTCCTAGTTCCATGCATTAAGCACTAGGCCACACACTGCCTCTCAAAGCTAGTATCACTCCAAAGAGCAGTGAATGCAGAGAACTAATGAAATGATCCACCAGGGATAAACCTCACAATGTTGCGGGCGGGGGGGGGGGTTGTTTTTTGTTTTTCACGAACTCCAAATAGTGCGATCAGATGCCTACTGGTGCAACTTGGCAAAGGTGGTTGAGCAAGGCTGTCACATGCAAATAACTTTCTTAATGAACTGCAAAACCATAATTTGTGTCATTTTACTCATTTTAACATTGTGTCAATCAATGTGCTTTAGAATATTCATTTCCATGGGACTCTGCATTTGCAGGAGCACATGTGGCTTGTTGTGGTTTAGTCCAAATCCACACTGAGTTAAAAACTATATGGAAGGTGGTACAATTCTGGACTCTTTAAATTCCACCTGTCTAGCACTAAGGGAGTGTCTTATAATAGTCCCAAAATCTCACTGTTCTTCAATGGAATTGTCTCAGCAGGACAGGTGGGGGTTTTAAAGCCCGAGAACTATATATTGTAGCAAACCCAAGTGGTCAACAGTGTCATCTGCACAAGTCACTTCCCCCTTGGACAATAGCTTTGGATACCCTGAAGTGATCCTGAAATGTGGGCTGAGAGAACATGAGCAAGCAGGGAGTCAATCAGAAGTTGGTGGGAGGGAACTGGCGTGAGGATGAATCTGTCTGTGGTGGGCTGGAGTGAGGAAAACTGAGGGGCTGGGAGAAAATGGTTGGGGTGGTTGGAAAAATGAGAGCAAGGAGTCAGGTAGCCTCAGTTTTGGGCCACAGAGAGAAGAGGAATGGGGCCACAGAGGGGAGTGGTCCTCAAGGGGAAGAGGAGGAGAAGGAGCAGGGGCAGGGCCACAGAGAGGCAGTGCCTCGTGTCCCCGTCCCCGTCCCCCACCCCAGCCCAGTTGGATCAAGCCTCACCTACATCAAAAATCAAGATCTGCTCTGTGAACCACAATGACAGCTGCACTCCTCTGGGACAATGCAGATCTCAAAGCCTAGAATGAGGCATGTGCGAGCTGGGTACAAAGCATTCCCTGAGGGGATCTGACGATGGTGCTATCTTCCAGAGGAGATCAGGCAAATCCAGAATCTGACCATCTTAAGGAAATGTTGCAAAGTCAGTTGAGAAAGCCTTTCCATCACAAGTGACAATCACAATTCAAACATCCCCTTATTCCCAACCCCCTCCTTATGCTAAGCAGAGATCTGACCAGTAAAGGAAGACATGAAATCCACTGGGGCCTTTGCTATTGGGGGTGGGGGCTGGGTTAATATGGAAGTTACTCAGATAGTATAGTAGATAAAGAGGAGGCAAAAACAGCAGGAGCCAGAGGAAGGAAGAAGCTGCCCAAGAGAAGTGAATGCCGGCCTTATTTACTTATAATCTAACTCCTGTATGTTGGGGCGGTGTCAAGACATATCTGTGATTAAATAGAATAGCTTGGGCCAAATCCTAACCTTATTGAAGTCAATGAAGATTTTGCCAACTGATCTGAATGTGACCAGTACTTGACCTCTTATGTTCACCCTCCCTCATGCCCATGAGGAGATTTAGGATGAAATTCCCAGTATTTTGTCTATCTGAAGATTATGTATTCTGCCCATCGCCATCATGTGGAAGCACTTGTGTGGAGTGAAGGGCCTTGCTCTCAGACTGTGGTGAATTCCATCCCCAGTGACTGTTGTTCCTTGAGGATCAAATGGGTTAGCTTCTACCTGTGAAATCCATGAATCCCCGTTCTGGTTTGATAGGATCGTACATAGATTTTATAATACAACATGAAGAAGAAAACAAACAAGAAAATGTAGAGAGAAATATATGTATACACACACTGGGCACACACTTATAGTTCCAACAGTTCCAGATATATTCCTTTTCTTTAAAATGGGGGATTTGGATAGAAACTAGAACCTCTCAAATGGGTAGAATTTCTGAAGGCTGGCTCCTGTGCATGCAAATATACACAAAGTATATTACTGTCAGTGAAGCATCAGAGACAGTGGGTTGCCAAGTGTCCAGTTTTCAACCGAACACCCGGTAGAAAAGGGAACCTCCTCAGCCAGGTGAAAATGAGTGAATGAGAGTGGGTGGGGAGAGTGAGTGACAGAGGGAGGGGGGAAGATGGAGTGAGTGGGGTGGGCCCTCGGAGAAGGGGCGGGGCAAGGGTGTTTGGTTTTGTTCGGTCAGAAAGTTGGCAACCCTACGTAGCCTAACACTTCTCCTAGTTTATAGGTAATGTGTATGTGTAATCTCTAAATGGCCACTGTGACACTGTTGGGATTACCCAAGGGTTCCAGGATGAACCACCATCACCTGCTTATAGCATGAAGGAGCCTTATCTGTGCCCATTGGAGGAAACTTGCCCAAAACTACTGGCCACTGGCAAATTAGGGTGGCTACTTTTCTAATGGCTGGTAACTGGACCCCCGAGGCCCTGTTCCTGCTCTGCTGCTTCCCCCTCCCCCAGTAAAAAACCCCAGACATCAGGGCTTGTCAAATGACACCTGGACCCACAAGCTGAAACCCAGACTGTCTGGGTGAAAACCAGACAGGTGGCAACCCTACTGGCAATGCACTCAGGACTCTGCAAGCCCCATTCTTTTGCTATTTGGGCTAGCAATTGGCATACCCCAGCCCTTAGGCTCCCTGAGTGAGTCCTTGGGGCAGAGCAGAGAGAACCTATGGCTAAATCTATGGAGATAGTTAGCCCCCACAGCCCTGGGGCACAAGTCCCTCCAACCGGTCTGTACTCTCCTGTTTGTTGCACTCAAGCGGACGGTCCTTGACTCCTGGATACCTACAGTGCACACACACACTTGCTGCCTCTGGAAGCAGTGCTCCTGTTCACTAGCTTCACCTCAGTTCAACTCTCTCCTTAGTACACAGCACTTACTTGTGTCTATAGTAAAACTAAACAGAAGCTTATCTGACGAAGTTTAAGATAAAGTTCAAACAGAATCAGTATAGGGATTGGAGACTTGGTTACAGATTTAAAAAAATATAAAATGCAAGCTGGAGCCTGTACTGCTTAGCTAGGAAAGGAACTTGGTAATAAGGTATTTCTCACCCAATGGTCAGTCTGTGCAGCGCTTGTCCGGTGGAGAGAGCTGGGATCCAGTTTTCATGGCACTTGTGGTGGCAGAGTGTTGTCTCCATAATGGATCCTATCTTGTGTGGCACAAGTTGTGCTCTTCTTTGTCCCCTTTATACAGTTCCAGGCCTTTTGTTTCTCTTCATAACCAGGGCCTCTCACTAACTTCAGCTCACCCCTGATGATCCCCCCTATTCAAGATCTTTTTCTTGAGGCTTTTCTGTGCTTTATGAAGGCTCAAACTTGCATGGTCTCTAGACTATGAATACTTCGCCAGGCTGGGTCGATGGATGTCAGTTGTTTTCACTCCTGACTGAGAGACCAACCTGCCCCAGGTGACAGGTTTCACCTCTAGAAGCTTTGGAACACTATAGTCTACATGTTATAGAACTCTTAAAATATTTTCCATACAAACATTCCACAATAACCATGACAACCAGCTTTTGGCAGAGAACACATACAGGGCCCTTCAGTGAGATATTGTGAAGACGGTGATTGCAGGGCAAACATGTCTGCCTAGGCAACATGCCATCTAGGCAAGTCACTGGATAGACTCAGGATTGTGCACTCTGGCCTCCCCAACTCCATGGTCTGTTGCCCACATGGGTTGCTTGGGTCACATCTACTTATATGAAAATTTGCACAAGAAAGCTACCAGGGTATTTTATTTGTATTGCAGTAGCATGAATCAGAGCACCAATGTGCTAGGCACCGTATAAGCTTATAACAAAAGACAGTCCCCGCTCCAAACAGCTTACAATCATCCCTGCTTGTCAACTGGAGTGACATCAAGGAATGACTGCAGTTGCCATCACTTACATTTTTCTTTTATTAACCATTAAAAAGCAATGAACTTCTTGACATAATGGAGGCCCTGAGATCAAACAAGTGCTAGTGCTATCATGACATGGACTCTAATTGCATTAATAGCAATTGGGCCATCTAGCCTGCTGTGGCTTTGAGTCACTAATTGCACACTTTGTTTCGTCTTTAAAAAAAAAAAAGTCCTAAAACGCTCATGGATTTTGAAGCTTCCTAAAGAGCTGTCAGTTCAGTTTATCGTCCGCTGTTTCTTTACTTAATTCCATAGGAACAAGTGGGCCTCATTAATAGCTCAATTGATGGAATAAAGGCATTCTTTGTGTGAATGGAAACTGGGACTTTCCTAGAATCCTGTTTTGAAGGGAAGTCATAATTTGATGAAAGATGTACAAAGGGAAAGTATTGCAATGCATTTTCCTCTCTTCCCTTTTCCTGTTGTCCAGGTCCCACAATCATGCTGACTAGTCCTTCCTGCCTGACTTGAAATAGCTATCGCTTTATACCACACCCATCACTGTAGTATCTGAGTTCCTGAGAGCTCTCTAGCACTCTAGAAAGAAACGGAAGGTGGCTCCTTCTCTTCAGGAGGTGAGCAACCCTCCCGGCCTCTGCCAGGCTGGAAAGTTGGAGACACGGTAACTTCTATCTAGAGCAATGCAGTAGTCTGCCTCCAGATTAACAACCAGGTCTTGAGTCTCCTCCTTTATTGCCCACAGAAAGCATCCTAAGAAACATCAGGCCAAATTCACCCCCACCACAAGGTGATAGAACACAAATAAAAGCAATGGAAAGTGCACCAACTTATGCCAGCTTGTTTGCAGCACTAGTGTAATGCTGACAGACCCCAATTGTCAACGGGCAGGATCAAACCTGGGACCTCTGCAGCTAAATGCCACATGGCTCTTAACTAAGGGTGTAGCAGTCTCATTCTGCTCTAAGTGCCACTAGAGGGGACAGAACACTAGACCCAGGAGGTGTGTGGGTTACACTAGCACCATCAGTGCCTAAGCTGTGGTAGCTCTCTTCTTACCAGTCCCATATACCCATAATATATTAGCTCCTAATTTTGCTTTCCTATACCTCCAGCTACTATGACATAACTAAAAATGGAGATTGGTCACATCAGCTATTCCTGCTCCTTAGCTGTACCTCCACTGATGTCTGAAACCGACTTGAGTTGCTAGGGCACTTACATCAGTTTTTGAGACAAGTTTTTTCCTAGTTATCACTTGATACAGTACTGTAGGTAATCTTGCTGCTGTTCACAAGAAGTTAAACGCAGGTGGTAGTGTGATAAGAGCTTCCATAAATGGAAAGAAAAGCCTGGCTCAAGGCTTTTCATGTGACTGACAAGTTTTGTTTCCTTTAACATGCTACGACTGGCAAAGAAATATCACACGGTCAGTGAGATGAGGAGTGTTACCGAAGGATGGGCCTCCCATGCGCCAAACCCCATCCTAAAAGAAATGTTTCTGAGATTTGAAAAAGTTCAGTTAATAACATTATTTTTCATGTTTGTGCCTTTCTGAGTTCTGGCTGGGGGATGGAAAAGAGGGTGTTCTTGTGATTGGTATGAGATCTCCAGGCCAAACTGTCAGACGCAAGAGGTCCAGGTATGTCTGTTACGTTTTTTTCATCATCCAAGAGCAACCATATACTTGGAATCAGAATAAACTTTGATTTTAGAGCAAGAGGAACAGCAAAATAAGCAAACAGAAGAGAAGTCTCCAAGAGAAAGCACTGTGTATGCCCATCTTCTGTAAGACAGTACATCAACTTTGTCTCACAAAATGGCAGCTCTCCTTGCTGCCAGAGCAACACATTGGAAATGTACAGGTGCAGTACAGAGAAAACAGACATGATTGTTACACAGCTACACTCACAGCAAAAGGGGGGGCAAGTAGCAGAGGGATAGCTCAATGGTTTGAGCATTGGCCTGCTAAACCCAAGGTTGTGAGTTCAACCCTTGAGGGGGCCACTTAGGGACCTGGGGCAAAAATCAGTACTTGGTCCTGCTAGTGAAGGCAGGGGCTGAACTCAATGACCTTTCAAGGTCCTTTCCAGTTCTAGGAGATAGGTATATCTCCAATTATTACAAAATTAAATTAAAAAAGCTTCAGATAAACAACTGAATAGCTGGTTGTCTTTCTAAACTCAATTGCCAAACCCTTTGAAGTTCTCCTACCCATGAGCCAGAGTCTCATCTGGTTTAAACAGGTGTAGGTCCATTGTAAACAAAGCCAGTTTATACCACTTGAGAATCTGACTCACAGTAGTCACACTGAAGATGACTATATTTGATTTCTATTAAAGGGAGGGCTTGGACTGGGGCAGGGAATAGATAGGATGCCTCCAAGTTTAACAACTTTTTCCTATTTCTCTAATTTCCCAGTAAATATCCACTAGAAAAAGCATTTTTTGTTGTGGGATTGTTGTGTAACCCTAAGACTTCTTTGTCATCACATAATCAAAGCAATTGATCTATAATTAATTAATTGTCACTCAACGTATGGGCTATACTGTATGGGTCTTTCAAGTTAATGAGAAGACTCTGCTATTTTTACACCCAGCCTTTGCTCAACCTAGAATGGCAAACCAATCCTATTGGCTAAATTATCACCTATTTTTTGTGTGTGTGCGTGTCTTCCTTCAGTTTCTTCTGATTCTTTCTTAAGAGGGATTTTGTGTGTAATTGTTTCTCACAATGAAGATTTTAATATCGTTAAAGATCTTTGGTGCCAGACACTTTTACCTGGTGTAAGAAGTCACATCTCCACTACAATCAAAGAGCTGCACTTAGGACTGAATTTGACCCAACCAAAGTTTCAGCAAAGAGTTGTGGCAAGCCAGCTTCTCATCTTCTCTGTAAGAGCCACCAAGAGTGTGTGGTTCTAGTCACTAAGACAACCAGGATATTTCATTTGAAAGCTTCACCTGCAACACAATAGCTCTGTATCCCCTGTAGTGATCCTGAAGTATGTTCCCAGCCAACCCTTCAATCTATAGATTTCTGCCCTAGAGGCAAAAAATGCTGCCTGCTGAGCTGTTCTACCAGAAAGAGATTGAATTAAAAAATTTTTACACACATTAAATTTATGCTTTCTTACATTGTGCGCCCTGTGCAGCAGGTACCTTACTGAGAGGCAACTGTCCTATTAGCATAACATCTTAAACCCTGAAATGCTTTGCATGTGCATGCTTCATTCTTACTATTCATTGTCAGGTCTGAAAACAGCTCCTTTTGACAAAGGAAAGGCACCGAGATAAACCACTGTGGTGATGGTGGTTGTCCACAAACCAGCAAGACAACTTATTTTTAACACATCATTAATTCATTCAATAAATTATATTAAAAGAACATTATGATTGACGCATGAAAATAGAAGGGAATGTGTTATATTTAACTGATGCTTTGTCTCTACAGCCTATTCTTGTTTCCATCCATGCATAGAAAGGGCGTGCTTTCAGCCTAAAATAGCTGTTCTTTTCCATCAAGTAAAAAAAAACAAAAAATGAATGAAAGTCAGACCGCCAGGAGAGAGCACAGTATGTACACTTACTCTATCTCAGTCTGTAGCCACTGTCAGCAAAAGGGCTACTGTTTCTGTGTCAGGAGGTTGCTTAGAAATGTAGAGGTGCAGTACATAGAAAATTAAAAGCCTCAGTTTTCTAGTAATATACACGTCCAGAAACAAAAGCATAGTTCAGAGTAGGGATATGCCATACAGTAAATTGTCCAACATCAAGATGCGGTAGTCCATAGTGATCCTTTTTGTGCTTTCTGCCTGCCTAGGTATTGGTGTACTATATGTCTGACTAACAAACGTACTGGAGCCTGAACTTTCGTGGGTGAATCCTGAGGTTCAAGTACACCTATTGATGGGCAAATCTCAAAAGGCTTGGAGGTTCCACTCAGAGAAACAACTCAAAATTCAGAAAATACATTGTGGTAAACAGAGTTATGCTGGAAAATATATCAAAACTGGTTCTGCTGAGGGATTTGCTCTACTTCCCGCTATAGATCAGGCCTGAAATACTACAAGAAGAACTGTGTCTCATGGTATTTTACTGATCCTTCCACCTCTAGACAGTGCATAGAACTGCCAGTGTATGAAGCTGAACAACGACGAAGGAAACTTAACAGAACTTTAATTGGAAAATTCTTTAGGTCTGAATAAAGCTTTGGTTGAGGATTTGGAAGGAGACTTTTTTTTTTTAATCTGAACCAATTCACCTATTCCTACTCTCTTCTGTCAATTGTTGGACTATTAGACACTAGGAGTAAAATCCTGGCCTCACTGAAATCAACAGGATTTCTGCCACTGATTTCAATAGGGCCAACATACCCTAGAGCAGTGGCTCTCAACCTCTCTAGACTACTGTACCCCTCTCAGGAGTCTGATTTGTCTTGCGTACCCCCAAGTTACACATCACTTAAAACTACTTGCTTACAAAATCAGACATAAAAATACAAAGGCGTCACAGGACACTTTCTCATTTTTATTATATTCTAAAATAAATCAACTGGAGTATAAATATTGTATTTACATTTCAGTGTATAGTATACAGAGCAGTATAAACAAGTCATTGTCTATATGAAATTTTAGTTTGTACTAACTTTGCTAGTGCTTTTTACGTAGCCTGTTGTAAAACTAGACAAATATCTAGATGAGTTGATGTACCCTCTGGAAGACCTCTGCATAACCCTGGTTGAGAACCACTGCCCTAGACGACTAATTCAGATCTGGATTATGTGGCTACAACTACACAGTCAATGGAACTGCATTTCTTTACACCAGGGCTGAATTTTGGCTCCAGAGTATGGAGCCAGGCAAGCAAAAGCTCCCTGTTCTTCAAAGAAAGGAGAATACAACCACTGTCACTGCATTTTCTTGTTCAGAATAGCAAAAGTTTCCCATGATTAAAGTAATCAGATCAAGAAAGATCTGAATTGCCACTAACTGTGGGCAAACTTTAAAAGGTTCAGAGGTTTACTTTGGCTGAGATCATCTCCAAAAAATTTGAATGCTTAGCTTAAGCTCATTTTAGTCAAAGCTTTGAGAACTGGCATACTGAAAGCCAAATGTTATCCTGGTGTGGATTAAAGCAACTGCATTATGAACCCCTCAGAGCCCAGATACTGTAGTGGAAATGGTAAAGAAACCTTAGCTAGAGTCACACCAACATAAGATTCTCTTGTTACTTCCTTTTAAAAAGAATTTTGATCTAAACTCTTTGCTCGGTCTCTTACTGTGTGCACCTTCCATGACGCTCCAGACACATCAGCTAGAGGAAATGAGGCAATCTACACTATATAGAACAGGCAGACATCAGTCTCTTCTCATCAATTTATACAACACCTGAGAAAGGATGACCATATCCCCTTATCATTTAGAGCAAACCTCACAGACACAATAGAATTGTAGGTTATACTCTGTAGTCTTCACAGGTATCATAATGTGAAGAAACCAAATATTGGACTTTATTTTCCTTTACCCTTTGGAAGAAAACATTCTACTGTAATGAACTAGCTATTGTGTATGTGTTGCATGGCCTTGTCAGGAATGGAATTAGAACTCTTCAGCTGTGTGACACATACTGCTGCTATCTAAAGCAGATTCTCCATTCAAATGATGGAGCCCTTTGCTTTTGGAGGAGGAGGAGGATGTGAGCATTACACCTGCTTGCTACCATGAAGTTCAGCACAGTGAGAACAATGATGATATCCTCGGAGGATAGGCGGCCAGATTTACCATAATTATCTGCCTGAAAGTAGATGGCTATAAAATATAGCAGGTGATGTAATGAGAATACCACTGCTAAACATCCTAAAAGTGTGTTTAGACATTTTCAAGTGCATATTTTAAACATTTAGATTATGCACAGAAGATTTAATGTATGTTTGCTACACAGTAACATAAACCTATTGCATATTACTCATCATGAACACTGGCTCCCTAAGACAGGTTCTAATGGCTCCTCCTACCTTATCCTTGCATGCCTCTGGGTGCAGAAGCCCCTCCACAAATCTGAACCATCACTGCTCCTCTACGGAGTTTTGGAGCAGGCTGCTCAACAGGGCTGGACTAGACCTGGCTGAAAAAATGTGTTCATCATGTTTTTAGATTGAAAATTGCCCCTACCCCCACCCCCACCTCTTTTAAAACCAAAACTTTGTGAGGAAAACTTTTGTTTTGTTTTTAACTTTCCAATTTTTCTTGACCAAAAAACATGAAAACCAAATTATGACATGTTTCTGGTTTTCTCCTTCTCTCTGCCCATCCCCTTTTCTTCCCTTTTTCCATCTTGCCAATGGGAGTGGGGGAAGGAGGAGGGGAGGAAAAAAGGGGGAAATGTGAGTAGGGGGAGCCCTCAACACTTCCAATTTTTCATTTTTAATTAAAAAAACCTCAATTTTCAATTTTTGTTCATGAAATGAAAAGGGTGGATGGGTGTGAGAGAAATACGCTTTAGTGACCATCTCTAGACTCGACACCTTGTGTAACCTGAGTTGCAGCTCTCTGGGGTCTCTGTCCATAGAAGAGCAGACTGAGGAAGCAGAGCAGTGCCTAGAAGATTCCCCAGTATTGATCACCCTGCCTAGGAGTTATGCCGACTTCCAGTTGCTACTATACCCCATTGGCTGTGGCAGTCACCAGAGAGACATGTCAACAACACAACAACTGGATTCAAACCTCTGATCAATAAGGGAAAGGTTCCATGGCCCTTACCAATCTTTTGAGCCCTGTACTGCTTCTAGAATCATCATTTTAATATTTCAAGTGAAGATTCTCTTTTAAATATACTAATTGAGTAGAGACAGAGAGTGTGTGTGTGTCTATAATAGGAAGGATTAGGGAAACGGTAAAGCACAGTAGATCCAAACCCAAGTTAATTTAATAGTGGTTAAACAAACACTTAGAAAGAAAAATTCCTTCCAATAGTATCTTTCATTTTCAAGCTGTGAGTCAGAGATGAAAGCAGCTGGAAGGGAGCAGGGAAGCTCTTTCGAATGTTTCCTTTGGGGAACACGGTCTCCAATAATCCTTTTTTTTTTAAACTGTGTGGCATTTCCTACAAGTTTGAGAGTTGTTGACATGTCATGTTTTCAAAGCAGGCATAAATGGAGGTGAGTGTGGCTGGTATTACAATGGCTGGAATACTGCCTTATTACACAGAGCAGGAGCCTCAGCTGCTGTAAATCAGCCTAGCCCCACTGACTTCAGGTTTTTCATTAGCTGAGCATCTGGCTCAGGGTTCTTAGACTGTGGCTTGGCTAGTCAGTATAGGAACGGGGGGGAAAACCAACACCCAGTAGACGGTATTCCAATCAGCACATTAATTAATGGCTGTCACAAGACTGCTCGGGCTCTTAAAGACAAGAGGAAGGGATTGAGTCAAGTTTTTAATGTTCCACGTTGGAAATCTGTTAAGGGATCAACTTCTTTGGAACTGGCAGTCAGTTGACACGTTACCCAAAGGTCATGGTGCTGCAGTGAGCTGCCTTTGTGGAGATGGCAATTTGCCATCCCACAAGAAAACAAACATTATGAATGAAAGCAGTCATATAAAGAAGGTGAATACAAAGAGTCACCAAGCCATATGGGAGAGATTACCTTTTCATGCCAACACCCCTCTGCGTTTGGCCCGCAAACTTTTGTCTTTCTCTCTCTCTCTCTTTCTTTTTTTTTGGTTACATTTTAAGCTTAGACTCTCTCTCCCTCTGACTTATCACCTTTACCTTTCAGTTGAACTGGAGATTGCTGATGTTGAGAACGGGTGTATAGGATCAGATAAAATAGAAACCAACCCAAAGAAACTCTGACCCAATTTGTGACCAAAACTTCTGGGAATCCTCAATAATTGGGGTACTTCTGCACTTCCTGGAATCGTATGGGACTAAAACAGAAATACTAAAATACCATGCAAAATGCTATAAAGTTTTATAACTATGTAATTCTTTGCAAATGATATACCTTTTAAAATTATCCATAAGCTGGTCAGATGCCTGGAAAGTTCTCTTTCCAAATTTTCAAGCTGGCCTCTAAAGTTCCACAAGCAAATCTGGTCCCTTTGGAGTTAATGGAGTAATTCATGTTTGCCTTGGCTTGGGCCTATTGCATGCACAGCAATTTGTGGGTACAGAAAGGTGTTTGCATCTGCAAATCAGGTAGAGAAATATGTGCATATCTGATTTGCATCTACACTTGCCTATTTGCAAATGCAAAATGGGTGTGTGCAATTTCAGAAACGAGGTTTGAAAATCTGACCCATAGCAATTGTGCAGGAGATCAGGATATTTAGCAAAATTTGCAGAGTGTGCAGTTACCCCATCTAAATTAGAGCTCACCCTTAAAGGCATACCAGGCAGTATCACGCGTGAGGGATTAATACTGGTAAATTTGAAACTACACAATCTCTTTTCATGATGGAAATGGTCCTTTGGTGCTAAAAATAGCTTAAGGCCCAGATTTTTAAAGGTATTTAGGCATAGGTGCACTCAGTGTTGCACCACCTAACTGACTTAGGAGCCTAATTGCATTCTCAGAAAGGATTTAGGCACTTGAGCAGCCTAAATCCTTTTTGAACATGCAATTTAGGCTCCTAAATCAGTTGGGGGGGTGCAATGCTGAGCACTGCAATGCCAAAGTACCTTTAAAAATCAGGGCCTGAGGGCCAGAGGGTGGGGCTCTACAAGCCAAATTCTACCCTGACTTTCACCCCATTTAACCCCTCTGACTTCTCTGGACTTGCAGGGGGTATCTGCAAAGAACTTGCTCTATGTGTGAAGTTCTAAAGTATTAATCCACTAAACCCCAGCATTGTATTAATACTTTTCATGGTAAGTGTGAAACTTCATAGGGAATGATGCACCCATCAAATGTAATTTAGACCTTCTTTTGATACACCTGACATGCCAGACCCTTTGCTTAGTTGCAATTCCTGCACTTAAAATAAAATGATTAGGACTATGTCAAGTTTTCTGAGAGAAATTGGGGAGCAGATCTGTGCTGGAAAAGCTGTGAAAGGATATTACAGCCTGAAACTGATCATAAAAGACAGGCAAAGATTACCGAATTCCAAACAGGGGAAGGGATTAAGGAAGCAAAAACTGTAAAATAACACACTCTTTGAAATGTAATTTTGTTTGTGTTTCATTTTTACTGGCTACATTTACTCTATGCCGCTCCTTGGATCCTCATAAACTACGGTGACATCAATTGGTGGAGACACAGAGGATTAACTTGCAGACAGTCCATTGCAAACTTCAACCTCTCCTTAGTGGTTTGAACAGAACTCAGTTTTTATAAGAGCAACTGGTGGGGAAACATGTCACTGTTTTGGGATGTTGGTTTTTTTCATTGCTTTCTTTCTATGGTAACAGGAGATGTAAGAACAGTTGAAGTCCTAAAATCTCTGTGAAACATGAGAAATACTGTCACCCGCACGAGTGTCAAAAGTTTACACTAGATTCCTTGCCACAAAGACAAAATCCATGTCACACGGGCCACAAAATCCAGTCTAGGATTTATCTGTCTGAAGTGTCAGAAAGGAAGAGAGGTAAGCCAACAAACAGAAGAGTTTAGTGCCTTGTGTGAGGGCTAGCTGCTTGGATTAATGCAGTATGGGTTGGTTCTGGTAATAGAGTAAACTGGTTCTATCTGCTTTTTTGAACTTGTCCACATTGTGTGGACACAGCAATAACTAAATCCCCGCAAATCCAGCAAATTCTGGGATGGAGTCTGGAATGTGTGTATGTGAGGGTGGGGGAACTGTTAATCTTGTTTGATCTAAAATCTAAGGAATTTTCCCAGGTCCTTATAAAGACATCTCCCTTGATCCATTAACTCTCTCTTGGAAAAATAAGCAGGAGAGCTTCACATGGATGATGGTTCTTACCTGAAATGAGCACCAGGTAATACCTTGATTTGGGAGCAATAAGAGACCAGTTAGCAGTAGCATTAAGATTGCTTCATACCCACTCTGGTGGTGTAAAAGCATGTAATCCCCTGCAGGGAATACCACCTATGTAAGGGAGTTCCCCCTCCAGCACACAGCTAGTGGGATGGCTCTGTGCCAGAGGTCGGGAACCTCTGAGAAGTGATGTGCCGAGTCTTCATTTATTCACTCTAATTGAAGGTTTCGCGTGCCAGTCATACATTTTAACATTTTTCGGTCTCTTCCTATAAGTCTATAATATATAACTAAACTATTGTTGTATGTAAAGTAAATAAGGTTTTTTAAATGTTTAAGAAGCTTCATTTAAAATTAAATTGAAATGCAGAGCCCCCAGACCGGTAGTCAGGACTCGGGCAGTGTGAGTGCCACTGAAAAATCAGCTCGCGCGCCGCCTTCGGCACACATGCCATAGGCTGCCTACCCCTGCTCTATGCCATCATCACTGCCCTGAGTGAAGGGGACATGCCAGAGGTGAGAAGGGGCAAGAAAGGGGCTGGAGTGAAGTGTGCTGTGTGGCTATTCTCTGCTTTCTGCAGCTCAGAGGGGTCCAGAGGATGCTCTAACTTAGAGGTTCTCAACCTATTCTGTAGTGTGACCCTATGCTACAACCAAAACTTTGAAACCATCTAGCCATAAGGAAAAGGAGTGTGGTTGTGAGCCCTATTGGGGTAGCAGTCCCCAGCCAGGTTGGAACCCACCCTTTAACTGGCCTAGCAAGGCTCACAATACAGGGGGAGCAAAAGATGGCTTAAACCTACATTTGTCCCCCTCACTGTTAATGTGCCAAACACAGGAATGAAGCAACTCTGATCAAAACCTGAGGGCCTAACCCCTGGGCTATGGCTCATGCTACGGCAGTTCAAATGACTCAGTTGAGTAGCATGGGGGAGAGGGGGTTGGATTTGTTTGTTTTGTTTTGTTAGGAGGAACATAAATTAATTCCCTGTGAGGAGATCAAAACCAGGAAATATTTAAATAGGACTTCCTACCCAGTGTGAAATGCAAATCCTTTTCATCATAGCAAACTAAGTGAGCTAAACAATAGTGCAGTGAAACAGATTATGCAATGAAATTGGATGTGATCAAAGCTGATTTTCATTTTTAATTAAGATAACAAGGTACCTGGATTAAGGAAGCTGGTGGTAACTAACTGCTTAAAGAAACACAAACATTTCCTATAACCAGCACCTGAAACTGATTGATTTAACATTCTTCTTGAACAGCTTTTTCCAGAGACTAATTTCTTATAGCAGGGCAGGGATTATGGGATTCCCTCTGAGGTAGCTCTCCCTTCTATCTCCCCCCAGTATAATGTCTGCTGATCCTATTAAAAGTGTGTGTGTGTGTGTGAGAGAGAGAGAGGAAATGCCAGCATAAAGTTTGCTTGTGTAATTCAACAAAAGTTCAGAAAACCTGTAGTGCCAAATTTTCTCCTGGTAGCAATTGGTGCAGCTCTACTGAAGGTAACAGAACTGTGACCGCTTACACCAACAAAAAATTAGGCTGATAGACCAACAAAATTTGATCCCGTCTATAGTTTTTGTGGACCATCCTATAAAATTCTGTAACAGAGACATAATTCTCTATTTCTCAAAACTGTTTAATTAAACTTATAGAAAGGTTATTTTCTGTTACTGGAAAATCTTATAGCATGTATCTGTGATAGCCCAGAACGCATTATGCTGAAGTATCAATAGCAATCTTGCAGCCAGCAAGAAGACTTTTTGCAGGAGCTATTCAGAATTTTTTTTTAAAGTTTGTTTAGATTTATTGCTCTTCTGAGTGCCCCCTATAGCCTGATTGGTGGACTTAATTCAATGTTCACATTCCCTTCACCAGTCACTTTTGGAATCACACTGTTCACTCAGCATTAACCTTTCCTTTAGTAGCACTAAAATTCTAAAAAAAACCCAACCTACATTAAATAGGTTAGCCTATACTCGCATATTACATAGGCGATATTTATGGGGAGGAGGTTGTTTTTAGAAAGCTTTTCTCTAGGAGCTGTGATTGCTTTTTTTGACTGAGTCATTTTATGAAGTGAAAAATAGCTTAATCAGGACAGGAACTAACTTTGTACCACCTGGTCTTTCGAGATCTATAAAGGGAGACATAGATGGGGATTTCATTTTACTGTAGTCTAATCTACAACCACAAACCTGCTGCATCATGTGTGTGTGTGCGCGCGCGCTCATTTGAGGCAGCCTGTCTTTGATTCAGGTATTGATGCACTGCATACTATGTGGGTCACATGATCTGTTTATGAGCTGTGCGTATAAGTAGTGGTTAGCTTTCTTTTAAAACTTCATCCGTTTTTTCAAAGTGAATTCAGTGCTTATTAATGGCCTGATCTAAAGCCCATTGAAGTCAACAGGACTCTTTCAACTGACTCTTAAAGATCGAGAGTGATAACTGTGGAGACTGGGGTTCTCTACCACAGCAGCAGTGCAAGGTTCTTCCTACCACTGTGTCTCAACTGTGATCTGCAAAGACCTTCTCTCACCAGGAGAAGATAGATCAGTTTAGACACTCATTCAGTCTTTGGCCTTTCTGCTGAGGTTTCCTCCAATTAAAGATCGGTGTGATGTTGCCTTTGGTGATGTGGCACTTGCCATCTAGGAATAGAATGGAGATCCACACTCATTCCCCACACAGCACCGAATAGGCATTAGGAGGTAAATGACTTTCACCCCACATCAACTGGCTCTGGTCTAAAACCATTGATGTACAGGTCTGTTTATCATTTTCAGCCCTGGCCTTGACTCTTCCAGGCACCCAACTTTAGCCCATTTTTCATGAGGTTTCACCTTTTATTGCTGTAAAACGTTAGCCCAATTAAAAAAAATCCAAGCTTAGAAAAATACAGCCAGCAAGAGAGATGTTTAGAACAATGAACAATGTGATTTCCTTCAACTTGGGTATTTTTTTGCGCAGAGACTGGTGAAAGGCTGGAAGAAGTAAATCGCAGATCAATAGAGGCCACAGTGTGCTGTTACTCATTAGCATTCTGGGAGCACAGAGATGATATCAAACCTCAGCCCCCTGTTCCAGTAAAAAGAGCCTACTGATACCCTATATGCTGCCAACAGTGAGTCATTCATCTCTATGTCCGGCTTTCACAACAAAATGATTCAATGTTTGCAAAGGAAAGTTCGGATTACAAACATTACCGTCTTTCAGCACCACTAGCCTCATTGCAACATACAGCACGAGGTTGTGTCCTGGATGATATTCACCAGTACTGTAAATCAATGGAGCTGCATCCAGATCCCCAGCACCTATACCAGTGATTTGGCTGATACATTTAAGCTGAGTGGGTCATTTAGAGTGAGGTTAAATGCTGCAACATGATCACTGTGCTGTTTCATGTTTTTTCTTTAACCAAGCATCAAATTCAGACATGGTGTAAACAGGAACAACTCCCACTAAAAACCCATCAGAGTTCTGCCTGCTTAAGCTAGGGGCTGAATTTGAACCAGGAACTCCCAATCACATTTGCCCTGTCTGAAGGTCAGTAGATGTCTTTCTAACTGCCAGACCTGTGACTTTAACCTGATGTATCAGGAAAAAAGTGGAGCTGTGTCTTTCTCTTCAATTAGTGCAGCAACAGCCCTAAAGAGGCTGCAAGTTGCCTGTTTTGTTGATGATGCAGAAGACAGAATAGAAGCCATCTTGCTTTTTCATACCTCCACTGGCTGGGCAGTTCTAGTTTCTGTCAATAAACATATAGGATTCAAAAGTCTCCCGGGAGAAGATCTGCTGGTTCAGAAGGTGCTGTTATTACAAAGGGGAAAGTCCTGGAGTACCCTTCTTGTCCACCGGAGACCACAGATTCAGCAGATTTGATGCAGTTCCGCTGTTCTGAGGGGAATGAGCCATGATTTGGGGAGCTGGAAAGGAGTAGGGGTGGGGCCAATGGATCTGCCACCTCCCAAGTCATTGACTCCTGCAGGAACAGAAGAGCCTTCTGAAGTTTCAGCAAGTGCAGGAGGGCACAGTCTGGGAGAGAGCAGGGGAGTGTTCTTCCTCACCACACGCTCATGCAGTCACACTGCTCCAAGCCTGGATTCTTGAGCGGAAAGCAGGATGGGTAGAAGATTTTTCCTGGCCCTTCTTCCACACCTTAAGCACTTCTCTTACATTGTTTGCAGCAGCTGTGGTTTCTGTAGCTCTCTCCAGCAGCCATAAGTGCAGACAGACAGTAAAATAATTGGATTAAGTATTGGCTTCTTCCTGTCCAGGCTATGTACAGAGTGACCTGGACCACACAACTCCAAAGAAAAGACAGGAGAGGATGGGCAATAATTTTTAAAGGCAAAGTACCCTGTGCTGTTTTTAAGTACTTTTAAAAAAGTCAGAGTAAAATGTCTGTTTTCTAAGACTTTACATGTTTGGGGCCAGATCCAAAATGGGTGTAAATCAACATAGCTACACACTAATCTATGGTGCTGTGCTGATTTACATCAGCTGAGAATCTGGCCCTTAAAGTTTCGAATGTGCAAGGAAGTGTCCAGACTTACCAGTACCTTCATGGCCTTGTTTGAGTTAACAAAAAGGTCGTGCTCTACAGCCAGCAGCGTGCAGGTAAATCGCCAGGGTGCTTCTACCAGATGTTGAGGCAGCTGACTTGCTGTATGTTTCATGCATGAAGGACTGTGGTGGGGTGATGACTCACCAGCACAGTGCCCCACTCCTGGTTGTCCAGGGAATTAGCTCTCCAGCCTCCAAAGCGCCCTCTGCAGGCTGGTGTCTCGCCTGCCACTGGCCCTATGTTCTTCCCAGACCCCGGTTCCCTTTTCCCAAGGGTTCTGCCCACCGCAGTACCCCCTCACTCTGGGTCTCCCCTCCCAGGGGAACCCCCTATACCCACTTTGCCTCAGTGGCTACTGCCAGTCATCATCTAGCCCCTGCTCCTTGGGACAAACTGCAGTTTGTAAACCACACATCATCGGCAAAGGGGGTTGGACCAGTTGCCTCTGCCTATATCTGGGCTGCCCCTCTGCAGCCTTAGTACCCTTTTGTGGGTCCTTAACTAGGCCTGCAGCCTGGGCTTTGCTAGGCTGGAGTTCCCCAACCCTTCCCCAGCACTACCCCACCCTAGGTACCCTCCTCAGCTTCCCAGGCAGCCAGGCCCTTCTCTCTCTGAGAAGCTAGAAAGAATGTCTCCTACAGTCTCTGGCCCTCAGCCCTCTTATAGGGCCAGCCGTGGCCTGATTGGAGCATGGCCCCACCTGTGGCTGCTTTCCCCCAATCAGCCTAGCTTTTTGCCCACCACAGCCCTTTCCCACCTCCCCTTAGGCTGGGGGGGGATCCGTTAGCATGGGGCGGGCTTCCGCCCACCCCCTCTCCCGGATAACCCAATAGTACAGCCCTTTCCCAGGGCGGATAACCCAATAGTACAGCCCTTTCCCAGGGCTGTTTTAAGGTACAAGGATCCAGCAAATTATTTGACATTTAAACAATATAAACGCGATACTCGGTAATATACTACAGAACCAACTTGTGCAAGATGGGGGTGTTAACCTGGATATCCCGGCCAAACTCCAACTGGGTAATTACACTATTCCTAAATGTCCCCCTGTGATTCAGTTGCAGATGTTCTTCACTTTTTCCTCCTCAAAACTGCTGTGCAGTGTTGCTGGAGCTATGCTGCACCCCAGAAATCAATGAATTTCAATGGTATAAAGAGATCTCTTTATATACAGTGTAAAATACTTCTTATAAGCAGCTCCTTCAGGTTAAAGAGTGCTATATCCATGTAAATCATCAGCTGAGATAGGCCCTAGCCCTGAAATACAGATTTGGATTAGACTCTGAATATTCCCAGAATTCTGTGGGATTCAGCTTTAGGATTCTGGTTCAGCTCCATTTTAGGGCTAAACCCACACTGTAAAACTCAGATCCAGCTTAGAATGAGAAGTTCCCAAAGTTCCTAGGTGGGGATTGCAGCCATGGTAGTGCTTGAGGCCTCTTTCTGACATAATATTTGATTAGGAGTCTCCCCTGCCTACCCCATCCTACTCCACACATGTAGAAAAAGAATCAAAAAGGATAAATAGACTAATAATGATAATATGATTATCAGGGCCGCCCGGAGGGGGGGGCAAGTGGGGCAATTTGCCCCAGACCCCGCAGGGGCCCCCACGAGAGTTTTTCAGGGCCCCTGGAGTGGGGTCCTTCACTTGCTCCGGGGGCCCCGGAAAACTCTCGTGGGGCCCAGGCCCCCGGAACTTCTTCTGCTCTGGGTCTTTGGCGGCGGGGGGTCCCTCCACCTCAGAGCGGAAGGACCCCCCCACCGCCAAATTACCGCTGAAGCAGGGGGCCCCTGCCGCCGAAGACCCCAGGGCCCCTGAATCCTCTGGCGGGTCCTGATGATTATCTCTGCCACTGTGACAGTTCTCAGGGTCTCCAGGACTATGAGTCACCATGTTACCCCCTCCTTCCAGCACAACGGAGTCTCGCTTGTGGTAGCTGGATGTCAACTCCCAAACACCACCAGCCTTTTGCCACTCCAGCGTTCTCTCCTGGTCTGTGGCAGCCCTGTCTTCACCTTGCAGCTTAACAATAGGTGCAGCCAGTCCGTGAGTCCTTTTGAAGAGCTCTCCTGAAGTGCCCAGTCCGTTAGCCCCTTAGCCACTGAACACTGACAGAAATGCCAGGTTTGCTGACCCTAGAGGAACCATGTACCTACAAACTGGTATGATTCAACTCAGCACTTTGCTTAATACCACAGCACTGAAATATATTTATCGTGAAAACTATGTTTATTATCCAAGATTCAAGATGTAAGAGTACGGATATTGGAAACAAATGGTTACATAGAAAACTAAATCATAACACGCTTTCTAGAGACCAAACTTAACTAATAAATTAAGACTTCTTTAGACAGGAGGTTAGGCCCACCCAAAGGTTTCAGCAGCATTACCAACCAAGACTGGTTGCGATCCCATTGTCATGAATGTAAATGTGCTGTTCATTTACTTCCTAGTGCAGGATGTCAGGGGGCCTTCTTTGCCTCCGAAATGTATTCCCAAAGTTCATTGTCTGTACTCAGAGACAGGATAACCACACATGGCTTGTGTGCTGCTTCCCCATTAACTTCACATCCCTTTTGTTAACATTTTGACTATGTAAGTATATGGGCATCCATCTTGTTAGCTTACAATGCTTATCTTACATCCTGACAGAGAGAGAGGTGACTAAACATCTCATATCTGACAGAAAATAATGCTGTTTTTCACCTCTGCTGGTGATTCGTACTTTGCTACAGACTGAGAACATATTTGCAGTAATATATATAACTCCTCCTTACATAGTATCTGTGCATACATTTCACAACCATATTAATGACCAGTGTGACATAGCTTTCATTTAAGATATCACATAACATTCTTTGAACCAGAACGTGCATGTCAGGATCAGGAAATTCCTGTAACCCCCTTGTAGGGTGACCAGACAGCAAATGTGAAAAATCGGGATAGGGGTGGGGGGTAATAGGAGCCTATATAAGAAAAAGACCCCAAAATTGGGACTGTTCCTATAAAATCGGGACATCTGGCCACCCTACCCCCTTGCCAGTTGGCATTAAGGGGTTCTTGGGTCACAACAATGACATACATATACAGACCTGGAAGCTGTACCTCACTACTAGCCAGGGTTGGTTGTCACCTGGTTGTGTATAATCACTAATGTGCTAGTTCTGGTTAGTCTGCACAGTATATTGATTCAGATCTCTACATGCCATTGTCTGGATAACTAATTCTGTGTATTTTTATTGTTGTACCTTTCCCCCTTCTCTGCATTGATCTAAGAGCTGTTACTCTTGGCTCACAGTAACTGTAAGAAAGAAACAGAATGAGGAAACCAAATTTCACTTGCTAAGCACCACTTGCTACTGTTATGGAGATTGGTTTGGTAGAGAAAACTAAACAGAAGAAAACTCATGCTCAGGTGAGTTGTGAACTAAACAAACTGCCTTGACAGTAAGAAATCCCCGTGATCTGCCAGTCATACCAGTTGACAACTTGAAAAAAACCAAAGCTACATTTGACATCTGCTCTTTCAGCTGGTGGGTGGCATGTCCAGCTTAGTTCATAGGGAAAAAAATATATTTCAACAATAGCTAGGCCAGGTAAAAAAATGGATGGAGATAAATCCCCAGGGTGGGGAGTACACGCACTATGGCAACGTACAGTAAGCAGTGTCTGGGAAGCACATTCAGGGCAAAATTCTGCTCTCCAAGATCTAGTATTGAGCCCTTCTGCATATTCTGCACTTGATCCCCATGCAAGACACCCACTGACCTCAGCCTTCTAGGCACTGTCCCATCAACACGTCTCACTCAGGGGAGATGTTAATGCTTTCATTCAATAATTGAATATTTTAGTCAATGTTTTTTGTTTTGTTTTACTAACTGTATAGCTGATCAAATACTATTTGGCTAATAAGGCGTTACTAGTCAAATATTATTTGAGTACTATACAGTAGGTCACTGCTGTAGACCTAACTCTATGCATAAAGAGACCAACCCAATGGGTAGGTGCTAGTTTAATCTCCAGGTTCATTCAGTCCCTGGCTTCTCTGCTGTGTCTGCCAACTAAGATATAAATCACCATTAATTGCAAAGATGTTTTTATGGCATCTGTCCAATTCATTTCACATAGGCCACCCACCAGTTCTCATATTGTAACAACTTTCAGGGTTGACTGGAGTATTTTGATTGTAAACTCTTTGTGGCAGAGCCTGTATTTCATGTTATGTGTGTACAGCACCTAGCACAAAGAAGCCCTGCTCCCGTCTGGGGACTCTGGGCACCCTTTTAATATAAATAACAAATGGTCATTCAGACCAGGATGGAATCACAGTGGCCTGGATGTAACAGGGCACATAACCCATCACCCAGCAGCATTCTCTTTTCTCTCACTCAGTTTCCACAGAATTTCTAAACTCTATTAAAGAGCCCCAGCACGTATGTTATATACCTGACTGGAAAGAATGTACATGTTAATATTTGTATGCCCTTGTGCTCGTATTAATAAGAGAGGCTGGTTCAGCTTGTAGCTGTCAAGGTAAATTTACAGATTTTATTCATTCAGGGATTCTATAGACCACAGCATTGACTGCGTCCTTTAATACAGAGGAGGCAGAGTTAGCATTCAGCTTCAGTCTTCTCTAGTTGTATTCTACAAAGTGAGTAATTTACCATGTATTTACATACCCTACATTCCCTCCCTCTCTCTATATCTACTTCAGCTGTTCAGCTGCTCTATCATTGGGCCATGAAGGCACCAGTTTGCTAATCTAGTTTCATGGTCTGATAGACCTGGACGGTGATCAGTTTGCTTCGAAAGCATTAGTATAAGAAGGAAGATAGGCTGAATTGTCAATAGGGATCAAAGCTAATAGGATTGCTCTTCATATGCCTCAGCCAGATTGTCACAGTATCCTCATGTGATAGTCTGCAGTAAATCCCCTTCCCAGAAATCGAAAGCCCCTAGCCTCTTGATCCAAAGCCACAGTAGCTTTGTAACGATTAATTGGCTGACAATACAGTTCCTCTGCGTAAAATGTAAAACAAAAGTGTGCTGGCAAAACATAACCTGCCTCCGAGGCAAATGGATTCTTCGCATAAGCATTCAGTATTGCACGGACTGCCAGTTTAGCATGGACAGGCTGGGTTTGAAAGAGCTGGGGTAAAATGCAGAATTCAGGGCATCTTGTCTGATTGCCAGAAACAGGATTGTGCAACATCTCTTAATCCATAAGAAAGAAGATGAAGGGACCGGGGAGAGGGGAGGGGAGTGAGAGAGAGATAGGGAAAGAGCATCATCCTAAATCTTGAGAGCATGATGAGCTTCAAATGCAAAATTTTGCTTCCCTCCCGGAGGGAACAGATGTGACCAAAGGGATATGGAGGAAGGACAGTACCACCAGCACTTCAAGCCTTTTTCTTAACATGTCTAGTTGTTTTGCTCTGTGCTAACCTAATAATGAAAGGCAGCTGTGGATGGAATTGAAAGGCACTTTGGAATCAAAATAAACTGGAAGTCAGAGGACCTTACTGTTTGATTTGATAACAAAGCCCAGCCCCACAAATCTGTCAAAAATAGATATTGCAGGAAGGATGTAATGGAGACAGACTGGAAGAGAATGTGTTGTGTGAGTGAGGAGTCATCAATGTTCAGTTTTATTTAAAACAAATATATAAAAAGGCACCTGTCCTGATCTCAAGGCATATTTCCCATACATTCATACAAACACGTGCAAGGAAAAATGGAATCAGCAGCTGCTCCATACCCCAAAGCCAGAAAATAATTAACCAAGAATGAAAGCAAAACCCCGAACATTATTGCTACACCACAAATGCCAGCATTATCATGTCCCTCCATCCCCCAAAGCCTGGGTAATAGGGTGGGCCTTACAGCATGCACTGCAGGTGAAGAGATGCAGGCTATTTCAGAGCGGGGTGGAGGGGGCGGAGTATGTTTCAAAGCAAAGGGTCCTTCCTGGAGAATGCCCTGCAGGCATCTCCTCTCTTTTATATGGAGAGGTTTTCATCTCAATTGCCTCTCTGAAGGGTTGACAATATCATACGGAGAGGGAGGCAATCTTTCAAGTAAGCAAGTCTTGAGCCTGCAATGTCCACATCTAAAAAAGAGCTGCAAATTCCTAGTCACAGACAAGTTTTAAAAGGTTTTCATAGGAACTGTAGCAGTTGTAAAAGATTTGCTAGGACATCTTGTAGAATGATCTGTTGAGGAATGGTGTCTTCCCTCAGGGCCTTCTGTAGTTTCCACTGACCTTGAGGGCAGGCCATTAAAACAGCTCCCTCCTCCCAACAGGGTAGCTTGCACTCTAGTCTCAAAATACAGGAGACAGTGGTCAGTCCAGGAAATTGGTCTAAACTTCCAACTGCTTGACCTCCTATCTAACTCAAATCAATAGTATGTGTAACGGTTTGAATGAACTAGTAACCACATAGTATAATCATAGATCACCATGGTGGGCATGAAACCTTGAACTGAATCTAAGGATTCATCATCCATGCAGATGTTAAAGTCATTAAGCACCATCAGCCTTGGTGCCTCCAGTGAATATAGGGACTGATGAGGCGAACTTCATCAGCTCATGCAGAAGCTGCAATGGAGGGGGCAGTCAGTGCACCAGAACTAGTCTTAACATATCCCTATCCTGGAGCTCACACACAAGATGAATGCATAGTGCAGCATTTAATCCATCTGAGAGCAGGAGACTATCTGCACTTCAGGTTTGATGCAAACAGCACAGCCTCACCACCTTCCTGCCAATCTCCTGAGGTTCCTGCTCTGCCAAATACAAGTCCAGAACTAACTGCACCAAAAGTGGTCCAGCAATATCATCTAAACAGGTTTTGGTACTATAGGGGAGACTGGTGACTAATTAAGTTTCAGCTGTCCGCCAGGATTTCATTAGGTGCAAGGCTACCAAACAGCAGGAACATAAGAGCATTTCTCAGCTGGCACCTCAGCCTCTTGAGAACTGACTATAGGCAAACTCAGTGGAAATTAGATTAAGCCTCTTGACTGTAGCTTACCCCATACATATGGTGTTTTCCTGCCCACTCTCCCATACTGCCATTGCTTCATATGTAATGTTCAATGGTCAGCTTCTCCGAGCCATACAAAGGAAAATGTATTTTTGTGTCAGCTTGTTCCTGTAAACATTCAATTAACCTGCCAAATGCCGACACCTCTTCTTTATGGGAAAGTCCGCTGGCAGGGACCACCTCGTCCTCTTGCTGACTGCTCTTTGCTTTTTTCCTTTAAAGTGGAGCTCCAGGCAATCATTTCTGCTTGTGCCTGCTAGCAAAGCCAATTATTGCTACCTTCCTCAAGTAATTACCCATTTCAACTTGAATCTTAAAGCAAGCTACATTGCATACAAAGTTACATGCACCCTGCCATGCACTGCAGCGATGGCACAGCATATCATGCACCTCAAACCACGTTTGTGTAAGTTAAATGGTCTAAAAGCTGCTTTTTATTTTAGACGGCGGGGGATGGGATATGGCAGTGGCTAGGAGTGAGAAGCTATAAGTTCTAGTCCCACTTCTACCATTTACATGCAGTTAGAAAAGCTATTTGACCTGTCTTGGCTCCCTTGGTACAAAGGGGATAGTGTTGCTTGCGAAGTGTCATTATCAGAAGGTAGGATCGTCTGCTAAGAGAAGCAAATCTCCATATTTTCATCAAAATCTTAAATGTTAGGTATGTGAACCGCTGTGAAAACTATTCATTCCGCTCAGCCTGTTTTTGTGAAGTCGGAGCCCAGCACAAGACAAGGGATGGGATTTTCAAAAGTGCCTCTGATTTCCAATGGAACACATGCACTAAATCACAATGAGACTTGTGCTGCTATGTTACTTAGGCACTTTTGAAAAACCCCTGCCCCACCTCCCCAGTCTTGTGCAACATGTAATGCAAGGTTTGCCATAACATGTCATGTTATTGGACCATCAAGCCAGCTATTCTCCTTTGGCTGAAGGATACCTGAATATTTCAGAAATGGGCAGCCCTCCCAAAGCACCTTGCCGATTGTGGAATGCTATGCCTGGGGGAAGGAATTCCTTCCTGACCCCTGGTGATGCTCAATTTCCGTTCTGGAACAAGAGCTTTCCTTTCCCCTATCATAATACGCATAATTTTATTGCCCTTGAAATGCTATCTAGCTACAGCGTTTGACTCAATGATCTCCTGCAACAGGGCATTCCGAAGGCTGACAATGACGACATGGTGTGTGAAACAGTATTTCCTTTTCGAGGTTCTCCAGTTACCAGTTGTTAATTTCATCAAGTTCCTATATTATGAGAGAAGGAGTGAAAAGAAGGACCGGCTCTGTTTTCAAGCCAGCCTTCATGGGAGGACAGTCAGGCTAAATTTGACCCTGATTTAAACTTAATGAATTCAGTGGCATTGCAGGGGCTGTAAATCAGAACAGATGTAATTCTGAGTGTACACTCGAAGTTCAGAAACCATTGCCACTTCACCCTGAATTTTTAATGGTAGTCTTCTCTCTCCACACAGGGAACAGAAATCATTCCCTCCTGTCTGTAATAATAATTATTTGTCTTAAGTATCCATTGTGCTGGAAAAGCTGCATTATATGAAGTCTATAGGCTGGAATTCCTGGCACACTACAGACAATAGTTAATCTATAGTACACCCTGTGTTGCAAGCTTCCGAACAGTGACTCAACCCCCAGCTATCCCTCCTAACTGATAACAAAAGTGATATATTTGACCTTTTAAATGTGGAAGAAATTATTTGAAGAAAGGGTTATATATATGCACATGGCTTAATGTCACTCACTAATGAAATGCAGCCATCTCTGAGATGAAATACAGCTACTCTTTAACTGTGTACAGCAGCACTACATAATAGATTAGGACAGGAAGTAAGGAAGAATAGTGTATCCAATTGAAATTGCAGAAGAAACTTAGGCAGGCAGCCTGTAATTACTCAAACTGGAATCAGGGCAGGACACACATACCCTGAGATCTTTAAAGCCACAATTAGTCATCTCCCTAAGCATAGTGTCTCAAGGCCATGCTGATGCTTTGATTCCATAATGGCTCAGTGGGCAGACTTCCACCTACAGAAACACTGACTTCACTTTCTACACCACCTTTGTATTCGTTGGAGTTCTCCTATCCAAAGAGCTGACTGTTCTTAGCTTGTGGGAGCAGATAAGAGCAAAACCTGAAGGAGCATGATGAGTGAGTATTTGTCCTTGTAACTCCCATTATAAGACCAAAAGGATATACAGATTAAGGATGGGATTTTCAAAAGTACTTTGCTCCCATTAAAGTTGGTGGTAAAACTCTCATTGGTTTCAGTGGGAACTGAGTTCAGATATGTCTACACTGCAATTGGGAAGTGTGACTGCAGCACATGTAGACATACCTGAGGTACCTGATCAAAGTGAGCTCAATAGCAGCGAAGCTGTGGCCAACAAGCGGTGGCACAAGCTAGTCCTGCCCACCTGACCAGAAGCCTGGATAGGTAATCAAGCAGACACTGTCCATGCTGCTTTCATTGCTATTGGTACTCCCCATACCTAGATTAAAGCTACCTCAGGTATGTCCACACATGCGACAACCACATCACTGACGGCAGTGTAGACATACCCCCCAGGCCCATGCTGACGGTTTTTGAAATTCTGACTCAAAAGCAGTGAACTGATAAAATGCACCTAGCAGTTTCATTAATAAAGTTAGTGCCCTAATTACAGTTAATCCCTTTAATGAGAGGATTGTCATCACATAATAGCTTTAGGGAATCATTAGGGTCCATAAACTACTATGATCAGTCATTAACACTGTTGCTTGATTCTTAGCTTTTCTAAAGAAGTGGCAGGTCCCTAGTAGTTACAAAACATGCAAACACTAGGTGCAAAACATCACTCAGTAGCGCTGTTTACATAATTCAACTCATTAATCCTCACTACATCCCTGTGAGATAGGCAATCATGTGCTGTCATTTATCATGTAAATATGGGTATTGCAATAGGACCTAGAGCCCCATTGTGCTAGATGTTGTACAAACATATAGTAAATGACAGTCCCTGCCCCACAGAGCTTATGGGCTCATCATCCTCAATTTATAGATGGGAAACTGAGCCCAAACTAGGACCCAGGAGTTTCTGGGTCTCAAGCTGGTGATCAGATCATCAGCTTCAATGCCTTGTTCTCTTGTGGCTGGGGATTTCACAGTTACAGATTATTTATAAATCAAGCGGGCGGTCGCCGGAGTGGAACAATGTGTGTGTGCATGTGGTAAGGAAGACATTCCTACTCTGGTTCTGTCACTCTCAGCAGTTTCTACCCCCCCCCCCCCCGGGGTTTTGTTTCTCCTCTAGTTTTGAATTTCAGTCCTTTTCAGGATATACTATAATTTGTCCTGCCGTTGAAAGCACTTCCAGTTGCAAATCAAACACTATTTCTTCACTGAAGCAAAGCAGATTATTTGACTTTGAGCCAAATTATGGCTGACTCTGCCCAGTAACCTTCCCCACTCCTTGTGCCCCCATTCAGGGACCGGCCATAATGTGGCTGGGAGTGTAGCCATTTCTCTCTGTTTCTAACAGTAGCGCTGGCTGTCCCGAAGGGGCGAGGTTGTGGCCTGCTTTTACCTCTCGGTGCTTCAACTAGCGGAGCTCGCATGGCACGGGGGAAGCACACACTGCACCCCGTTAAAAGGCAGTAGAGCTCCCTCTGCAGTGTGATTCCCCCAGGAATCCCAAAAGGAATTCTTACTGAGTCAGCCAGAATTCCGCCGCCGGTTCCTGATCACAGGGATGTACCTTAAAGGCACACCTAGCCCTTCATGTACCTCTTACGGTGCTAACTAAAAATAATGCCTTTGCCTCATTACTGATTACAAAGCTAAAACTGTTCTAGTCTAGCAATGAAGAAACAGCATTCAGTTCTGCTGTCAACACCAAGCTCACATTAACTCCTTCCTTCCAGCAGCAATTTCTCCTGCAGGTTTCTCTTATTCAACAGTCTTTTTAGACATCATTTTAAATCCTAAAAATCCCTCTTTCCCATTGAGGTGTTCCAGTCAAGCAAACCTATTGCAGCCAATTAAACTAGAGCGACAGGCTCTTATTTATCCCCCAGAAATCTGAACCACTGTAAAACCGCTTGGGCAAATGTTTCCCTTCCACTGCTCCCCAGGAACCACAGGCTGCTGCACAAATTCTGCTTTCAGCAACAGCAGTGTCACTCCACTTCAGAGGGCTGACGGTCTTGTGCCCTGGGACTTAGTTCCCAACTCTACCACAGACTGCCGGCGTGACCTTGGGGCCACCACTTAACATTCTGTGCCTCAGTTCCCCCTCAGTAAATCAGGATAATACTATTCCCTCCCCCAATTTGTCTATCGTATCTCTTTAGATTGTGAGCTGTTTGGGCCAGGGGACTGCTTCTGACAGCTTTTTGTACAGCACCTAGCACAAGGGACCCCAATCTCTGAAGGGACCTCTAGCTACGACTGTGATATAAATAATAATAAGCAGCTCAAGTCAGTGGGCCCTATTCTCTTGCCAGACAATGCCGTTGACTCCTACTGAAGTCAATGGGACTGATTCCACTCTCTTAAACTGCTGTAACCAGGGGCGGCTCTAGCGATTTCGCCGCCCCAAGCAGGGCGGCACGCCACAGGGGGCGCTCTGCCGGTCGCCAGTCCTGCAGCTCCGGCGGACCTCCCGCAGGCGTGCCTGCGGAGGGTCCGCTGGTCCCGCGGCTTCGGTGGAGCATCCGCAGAAGCCGCGGGACCAGCGGACCCTCCGCAGGCACGCCTCCGGGAGGTCCGCCGGAGCTGCCTGCCGCCCTCCCGGCGACCGGCAGAGCGCCCCCCGCGGCATGCCGCCACAAGCACGCGCTTGGCGTGCTGGGGTCTGGAGCCGGCCCTGGCTGTAACGTCGCTGACCCCAGTGGAGTTATTGTTGATGTGCACCAGTGTGAGGGAGAAAGGAACCAAGCCTGATGAGTCCAATACTGTACACCCATGACTTGTGCATAGAAGCAGGGGCGGCTCTAGGCACCAGCGGGCCAAGCGCCCGCTTGGGGCGGCATCCTGGGGAGGGCGGCATTTGGCTCCGGTGGAGCTCCCGCCGGCATGCCTGCGGCAGGTCCACCAGAGCCCGGGACGAGCGGACCTGCCGCAGTCATGCCTGCGGCGGGTCCCGTCTTCCCGCGGCTCCGGTTGAGCTCCCGCAGGCATGACTGCGGCAGGTCCGCTCGTCCCGGGCTCCGGTGGACCTGCCGCAGGCCTGCCGGCGGGAGCTCCAATGCCGCCCTCCCCAGGATGCCGGAGCCGCGGGAAGAGGGGACCCGCCGCGGGACTGGGGAAGGGCGGCGCAGCGCTCCGCGCTGCTTGGGGCAGCCTACTTTGTAGAGCCGCCCCTGCATAGAAGGGATCCTCTGCCTGCAGATCTTACCCTCACAAAAAAGTGGGCGGGGTTTAGCTCACTAGCCTGGGCAGCTGGGGGCTAGTTCAGTCCCTCAAAGCTGCTCTGAGTCACGCCAGTTGGGAATAGCCCCCCAAAGGGCAGTTACGGCAGCCAGGGCTCAATGTAGCGTGCTTCTGTGTTCCTCCTGCCTCTGGCCTGTTCCTGGCACATTCCCCTTATTCTGAGTGGCCGCGAGGGGGTGGCATAAAGCCTCAGCTGTTTGTTTAAGACAATTTTACAGCCCCTTTGCACCACTGCCAGAGTTGGGCCTGGATCTGGCCTATTAGAAGAAAAAACTCTGGGTAGTTAAAGGATTTCCTAAAGGATCATGTAAGCTGGTGTAACTCAGCATAGCCTCATTACAGTCAATGATTTCCATCAACTGAGACAATCCAAAGTTACATCAGTGTAAGTGAAAGCAGAATTGGACCCATTGTGTCCTACCTGTAAGTGAGAGAACTGGGCTACGATGCAGATAACACAAGAGCTACAAAGGCAGCTCTAACTATCCCAGTTTTCAGGCGGCACCTGCTCAGGTTAGTTGCAGCCTCCTAGCCACTGAATTCCTTTTGCTTTCCTCTCTTCCAGTTACAACCTTACCATTATGACATACACTTCCACACAGCCTTTCCATTTCCAATGGAAATGTTGTTTTGGTCTCTCTTTGCCATGACTTCAACTCAGTGCAAATCACTTATTTGCTCCGACTCTGCAGATCCTGTACAGCTTCACTCTTAACCCGCAGAGTCATTCTGTGCACACCTAGCAGCAGGGATGAAAGAGTCTCCAGGAAATAACACGCTGAGATGTAAGGCCTCTCTGGCTTCCAATCAACCCCCCTGAAGGGGAAAGGCCCAGGGCTAAAGACCGGATTCTAATTATAACAACAGATTTGCAGTCATTCCCAATTATGTCAAGCTCGTCAACAGAGACTAAAAGTTATAAAATGGAAGTGCCATTAACTACCGTTAACTATAGCATTGCTGTAATACAGGTTCCATCCAAAATACTATGTTACAGGAACATTGAGGTTACACAGTTGAGCACTCAGATGTCATGAAATGACACAGTTAATATGACACACGCATCCTTTGCTTGCACTACAGGGCCTGATTCACTGCTGCATTACTCCAGTTTTACACCAGTGTCACTCCATGGATTTCAGTGGGTAATTGAGCAGTGGTACAGATTATCAAGGGGTGGAGTAAATTCTCCATCCTTTGAGTCTTTTACATCAAAAACGAATGTCCTTCCAGAAGATATGCAGTACAAAACCACAATTTTGGGGCTCTGTGCAGGAATTACTGGGTGAAAGTAACCTGTGACATGCAGGAAGTGAAACTAGATGATCACATTGGTCCCTTCTGGCTTTAGAAACTATGGAAACTGGAGTGCGACTGGCTGAAATGGACCCGCTCTTCAATTACATGATCATGGATGGAGCCCTCCCTAACCCCTGCACACCTTCAGTGCACAAGAAGTGCAAATCAGGGGGATGAGGGAGTGGGGAAAAATAGCCTTTAAAAAGGGTATTTCACTGCTAAATTTCAACTTTCTATCTCCAGGCTGTAAAGTTGTCCAGAAAATGTTACAAGTCTGTTTCTATAATCGGAATGCACATTTATACAGCACCTAGCACATGGTGCTCAACAATATTTGTTTACGCTCTCCGTTTACTCAAAAAAACAGAACCCTTTTTGCTTAAACTTGGGGGAGAGGGGAGGAGACAGTTCACTTTCAGCCAGGCAGCAAGTGTGGAAAATTTCAGCAAGATGGAAGTTTCATAAATGCATAAGCAAATTAAAAAAAAAAAAAAAAGCTTCTGTGACCTTAACCGAAGTGGAAGCAAGAATCAGGTCAAGACTACAAAGGAATGGATTGTTTGCCCTTTGCCCATCAAATTAGAGTTTGAATTGCTTCCCAATTCCTTTGCCATTCCAGCTCCTGCACTCACTGTCACTTGAAGGGATTACTTGTCCCTGACCCTACTCAAATATTTTTCACTTGTCAATCTCTCTCTCAGGCTATGTTTAACCTGCTACGGATCTGTCAGGACTGCTTGACCTATGAACATAGGTGCTGCCACTGTTGCTTCACAAAGCTCTTGGTGAAGGCTACTGTATTTTGACAGCCTCCCTCCAGGGTTGCCCAGGAAGGGGACAAAAGGAGGCAGTTTGCCCTGGACCCCAACTTGATCCATGGAACAATTCTTGCAGAGTGGGTGGGCTGGGGATGTGTGATGAATGAGGAGGGTCATGATTGGGGGGACAGCTGGACCAAATTTAAGTCAGTGGTATTGCGACCTGATGCACAGGGTCACAGGGCTGCTCAGAATTGGCTCAGCTGCCCTTTCGTCAGCCAGTTTTGGTCACATGACACTGTGCTGAGAGCCAATGGGCTGGAGCAGGGAATCGCAACCAGCCCTGCGGGACAAGAGCTGCTGCTGCGGGATGAGTGCTGGGTGGGCTTGTGCTCTCCATTCCCTACCCTGCCCCCACATCACATACCCCATGGTAATTTTTTAGAAAGGAGGGACTCCATTTCAGATTTTGCCCTTGGCCCCCACAAACCTCTGTGCAGCCCTGGTAGCATCCTATGATCTAGGTAGGTATTTAAATGTGCCAAATCACAGGGAGATCTGATCAGTGAATACAAATTTAGGACTAGGTTCTGACAGCCTCAATCACATTTAGTCTAACCTTATTCTTTGTATAGCCCCATTGAAATCAATGGGACTGTTCATTACAGCCACACACAGGAGTCAGGGGATCAGAATAAGGTCCCTTAGGATTCTGCTATATTTCACAATGGACTCTCAGCCTCCTCTCAGTCCAACATAAGAAATGGCTTAGACAACAAGCTAAACCTTCTGCTCCTTTTAGCAGATGGAATAAGGCAATCATTAAAGAAGGAAGGATTGCAGAAGCGCCTTCTCTCCTGGAATGCTGTGTTATTAACTCTGTGTTGTTTGATTTAATTGCTCTGTGTGTATGAGAGAGAGAGAGAGAGAGAGAGAGATTCCTCTTTCTTCTGCTTCCCCTCCTTTGTGATGGGGAGGCTGGCTGCAAAGGTGGATCTTTCATTGTACCCTGAGATAAGGGGAGATTTTGTAGTACACGTTACATCCCAGAATAATTACTGCTTTCTTTCCATATTTCTTTTAGGGCTGGGAGAATTCAATACGACACTAATGACATTCTAAACACCTAGACAGATGAGAGACAGAGAGAGACTGAGGAAAGGACCAAATGACTTTAATGGCTTATGGGTTTTTTTATGCCATTTTCCCTTTCATTTAAAGCATTATTTTCAAGGAAAGGTTAATTTTAAAAAAATGTATTTCCAACTAAGTGGAAGCTGGGGAATGCAAATGATTTAGGACCAGATTCAACCTCCATTTACACTAGTTGTGATTCCTTGGTTAATCACTCTCACTGTTAACAATTTGTGCCTAATTTCTCATTTAAATTTGTCTGGCTTCAGCTTCCAGCCATAGGTTCGTGTTAGGCCTTTCTCTGCTATATTAAAGAGCCCTTTACTACCCAGTATTTTCTTCCCGTGAAGGTACACACTGACTGCAATCAAGTCATCTCTCAGTTTTCTTTTTGATAAGCTAACACATTGAGCTCTTGACATTGTCTCTCATGGTATGACATTTTTCTCCAGCTCTCAAATCATTTTTGGTGGCTCTTTTCTGCCCCCTCTCTAATTTTTCAACATCCTTTTTAAAACGTGGACACCTGAACTAGATGCAGCGTTCCAGAATTGGTCTCACCAATGCCATATATAGAGATGAAGGCACACCACTACTGCAATCACTGCTCCCTTATTTATACATCCAAGGATCACATTAGCCCTTTTTGCTACAGCATCACATTGAGAGCTCTAGTGCTTATCCACTTTCAGATCCTTTCCAGAGTCACTGCTTTCCAGGATACAGTCCCCCATTTTCTTGGTATGGCCTGATGTCCTTGTTCCTAGATGTATAACACTGCATTTGCCTGTGTTAAAACACAGTGTGTTTGAATGGGCCCAGGTTACCAAGTATCCAGATCTCTCTGTATGATTGCCCTGTCTGCACCATTATTTACCACTCCATCAATCTTCATGCCATCTGCAAAAATTTTATCAGCAGTGATTTTATATTTACTACCAGATCATCGATGACCATGTTGAATAGCATCAGGCCTAGTGCCTCTCACTGTGGAACCCCACCAGAAACTGCCCCCCCCCACCTCATTTGATGATGATTTCCCATTGACAACTTAATTTTGAGATCAGAGAGTTAGCCAGCTCTTAAGTCATTTAACATGTGCTTTATAGATATCGTAGAGTGTTCATTTTTTAACTAGAATCTCATGAAGTATTAAGTCAAACACCTTACAAAAGGCTATTACATCTATTCAGTTACCTTAGCAGAGTGATTCTCAACCAGGGGTACGTGTATCCCTGGGGGTACACAGAGGTCTTTGAGGGGTTACTCAGATCACCTAGACATTTGCCTAGTTTTACAACAGGCTACATAAAAAGCACTAGCCAAATCAGTACAAAGTAACATTTCACAGACAATGATTTGTTTATACTGCTCTGTATACTATCCACTGAAATGTAAGTACACTATTTATATTCAATTGATTTATTTTATAATTATATGGTAAAAATCAGAAAGTAAGCAATTTTTCAGTAATAGTGTGCTGTGACACTTTTGTATTTGTATGCCTGATTTTATAAGTTTTTAAGCGAGGTGAAACTTGGGGGTACACAAGACAAATCAGACTCTTGTAAGGGGTATAGTAATCTGGAAAGGTTGAGAGCCGCTGCTTTAGCAAACAAACATAATCACATCAAAGAATTAAATCAGGTTTGTTTGACAAGACCTGTTTTCTATAAAACCATGTTGACTCGCATTAATGATATTCCTAGCCTTTAAGGCTTTATCAGTTGAATTCCCTAGCAGCTTTTCCATTATTTTGCCTTGGCTGGTGTCAGACTAACCTGTCTATAGTTACTTGTCCTTTAGAATATTGGCATAACATTAGCATTCTTTCAGTCTTCTGAACTTTCCCTGGTATTCCAAGATTTATTAAAAATCTTGGAATTTTTAATTCCTCAGGCAGCTCTTTGGAACTCTGGGGTGCAAGTTATCTGGGCCTGATGATTTAAGTGTTTATCTCTAGTAGATATTTTCTACTAGGGATGAAGAGCTGGCAAATACTTCATCGTCCTGTTGTGAGATGAGTGTATCATCCTGCTTCTTTCAAATACAGAAAAGAAATGTTTATTGAACACTTCTGCCTTTTCTGCATCATCATTAACAATTTTACCATCTCTCTCTAATGAAGGGCTTTGCTATTGCTATGATTTCTTTTGATCAAAGATCAAAGATCAATTGCCAAATTATCAGCAGGTAAGTATGCCCCATGGTCTGGGATGGGATGTTGGATGGGATGGGATCTGAGTTACTACAGAGAATTCTTTCCTGGGTGCTGGCTGGTGAGTCTTGCCCACATGCTCAGGGTTTAACTGATCACCATATTTGGAGTCGGGAAGGAATTTTCCTCCAGGGCAGATTGGCAGAGGCCCTGGAGGTTTTTCGCTTTCCTCTGCAGCATGGGGCACAGGTCACTTGCTGGAAGATTCTCTGCAGCTTAAGGTCTTCAAACCACAATTTGAGGACTTCAATAACTCAGACATAGGTTAGGGGTTTGTTATAGAAGTGGATGGGTGAGATTGTATGGCCTGCGTTGTGCAGGAGGTCAGACTAGATGATCATAATGGTCCCTTCTGACCTTAAAGTCTATGAGTCTATGAGGGGCTTTGCTATTGCTATGATTTCTTTTGTCCCTAATATACTTAAAAAACTCTTTCTTAATTCCTTAGCCCTTCTGCTGTGGATTTTTCCCTGATGTCTTTAGCTCTCCTTATCAATTTTCTGCATTTCATAACTTCTAGTTTATTTTGATTGTTGTCTATTTCCCCCTTTTTTATTTGTTAAATATTGCTTTTTTATTTCTAATTGATGTCTTCACTTGACCACTAAACCAGGATGGGTTTTTAGAAGTTAATGGCATCTTCTGGATCTGAAATAGGGAGCAGAATCTGGACTAGACAGACTGGATTAAAAGTAATTCTTATTCTGCTTCTCGGGCTACAAGGGGTACTAATAACAAATTATTAATGATTATACTTTATTATTAATTTCATGCTAACACTCAAAAAATCCTGTTTTGACAGAACCTACCAGAACTCAGCCTTCCAAAATGTCAACTCTTGTTTTAGATCTAGAACTTGTGGATTCTAAATTTATCAAAATGACTGTCCTCCTCTGTAATTTCTAACTACACTGGCCCCAGAATAGTTTCTGCTTCCATTACTGATGCAGATGGGATGTACTCAAAGAAGCCAATGATTCTGTTAAAGACACATGTGTGCGATACATGAGCCATGGCTTTCAAGGAATGTATCTCCATGTATCTTTTGTATCTCCAAGGCCTGAGATATTGTTTTCCCATATAATAGCCAGGTGACAAAATGGGAAAGCAGCTGACACCTCAGGGATAGATGCTGTATACAAACCTGAGATGACAGATGAATTAGATTGATACAAATGCTAGCACCTTGGTGCTTTGTCCAACCAATATGCAATAATGTGTGGGAAAATAGGAGCCTGCTCCTGCTCCCACTGAAGTCAATGGAGAGTTTTTCAGCTGACTTCAAGGGGAGCAGCAGTAGGCTCTGTGTTTGTGTGTCTGCCATAATGGAGACATTGTTGAAAAACTTGTAAAACTCTGAACAGTGGGAAATGTCCCGCCCTCCCTCACTGAAAGCAAAGAACCATAGTAACAGCAGGGAGGGAAAGGAGCAGCAGCAGTACAATTTGTTTTCAGTAACTTGACAGCTTTATTTCAACACAGTCTTTATCCTTTACCCAACACACTGTACAAACACATCAGACTCTCCATTTTCTCTCACAGGGCCATTGTCCAGGAGGGTTAAAGGCATCTGCCTTCTACAGGGCTGGAGCCAACTACTTGCTACATAGCCTGTAGAGAAGACATGAAGTGTGGATCCCTAATATATTTATCAGCAAGAGTGGTTCACAGTAATGAACGGCGTGGTGCATCTCCTGGGAGAAGTATTCCTTCCACACAGACAGGCACTGGGCAACTGGGAGACTGGACCTTCACTGAAATGGGCAACAGGTTTAGCTGCTGATGAATAGGTGGTGAAATCCTTAGAGGAGCTATTGTAAATAAAGTGCAGCTCTAGCTGAACAAACAAGGGATTTTTCCAGGTTAACTTATTACTCCATGGTATCTACTCTCTCCTCCTCAGGGAGCAGCATTCAACCTACTCTAAGAGAGGAGTCCAGCCAAGCCCCCTCATGGCAGGCAACATGGATGCTAACAAGTTGGGGTCTGACCACACTCCGGAGCTGGCAGAACATGCCAGGTCTGTGGTTTAGCTGGCAGCATGCTAGCCAGCCCTGAATACTAGATTGGAATCGTGCCTTGGGACTGCTGAGCAGGACAGGAGAAAAGAGGAAGGGAAATAAGGACCGGTAGGTTCCTGTCACTGCACAGGGCAGAGCCTCCCCTGCAAAGTGTGGGTCTACTCTGCAAAGAGACTATGGAAAAATAGCACCTTCTTACTTACAGCTGTGCGCCAGGGGTGAAATGGATCATTGCGCAGCCAGTCAGCACTAGGCCCGTGCATCACATACGTCCCACTTAAGCCCAATTTTGACCCTCAGAACTCCTCAGGGAACTTACATCATGGAAGGGTCAGATGTAGCAGATCTTATTTCTGCCCCGCTCCCTCCCTTGCCCAAACCCAGCCTGTGGTTCACCCCAAACATCCTTTCCTTCCCTCCCACTGTGCGGGTGGGGGATGCACAGGAACCTCCACCACAAGTGAGTTCCCCTTCACCGGGAGATGCTCCACTGGCTACACACAGTCGCTCAAAGGCAATCATATAGCTCCTGGGCCAAATCCAGCCCTCTGGATGCTTTGTCTTGCCTGCTGTTCCCTCTGAAAACATCAGAGCAATCTGGCCCATGCTAGGATGTGTCTACCCTGCAGCTGAGAGGTATGATTCCCAGCATGAGTAGACAGACTTGAGCTAGCTCAGCTCAAGCTAGCATGCTAAAAACAACAGTGTGGATGCTGTGGCCCTGGTAGCAGCTCGGGCCAGCCACCTGAGCTCGGACCCAGGGGTTCAGGCAGGCTTGGACTCAGGCAGCTAGCCCAAGCTGCCACAACATCAACACTGCTATTGGTTGCTATGGCAGCAGGGTGAAGGAGGGCATTTTATTAGAGTTGGGCTGAAGCCACAAAGTTCAGATTCATATTCAAACGTCCCAAACCTCAGAGATGTTCAGATCCAGAGTTTTGGTTCAGGCTCACTGTTGATGGTTATGGTTTCAAAATATTCATGCAAGGCTGTTATGGCCAGTGTGGTGCAGAGGCCAAGACAACTGGATGCTTGTCCATTCAGCTAGTAATCTTGGTAGAAATCTTATCTTGGGATATATAAACCCTAAGGCCAAATGTATTATTATTACTAATAATTATTACTAATAATATTAAATTAGTAATTAAGTAATAATTTTTTTTGAGGAAAGAGAGAGAAAAAATATTCTGTGCACGCGCACACACAGACAAAATCCACACTGTCATACTACTGAAAGACTACTGAAAAATGGCATTTCTGCATTCCCACTGACTGAGATAATTTCATTTCAGTGTAATTTTGTTTAATCAGGCTTTTGATTAATTCATTTAATTAGTCACCATCAGGAGAGGGAACTTTAATGTGGATTGATTTTATGGAGTCTTCTGTTGCACTGATTCAAGCATTATAGCTTGCTTTAAATGTAGTCTGAGGGGCTTAGTTACAGAAATAGTAAGTGCAGTCTAAATTGATAAATATTCTAATTATTAGCCATGAGACCAGGTTTCATCTCACTTATAGTAGTTTATATCTAAAATAACTGCAAGGACTTCAGATCAGAATCAGAGTTTAATCATGCTGATATGTCTTTATTTACATAATGAAAATGGGCTAGATCCTCACCTGGTGTAAATGGCTGTCGCTCCATTAAAATCTGGCCTGTTGAAATTACATCACTTTAAAACTAATGGAAGTAAGATCAAAATAATGCCCATAGGACCAAATTCACAGGTGAGTCTTACACCTTCTTCTGGTTCCTTCCCTATGTAAATAAACACCAGCTTAGGCTCTTTGGGCCTGATTATCCTGTCAGTTGTATGCTGTTGTATATATGAAATTGATGGAAGTTACTCACGTACAGTTGATGCAATGCTTGGACTCCTTCAACTTTAGACTCCCACTCACCAACATGCAACTTTACGCTCTCCACACACACGACAGCACCTCCAGAGTCTGTGCACGGCCAATGTGAATCTGAAATACTGCTGAGTTACTCTGGATTTACACTGGTGTAACTGAGATCAAAATTTGCCCCTGTGAGCAAATATGTTCATTAAGACAGAGCCATTTTTACTCAGTAATTCCTCAGAGCAGAACTGCTTAGTGAATAAAATGAATGTTATAATTTGAGCTGATTAAAATTTTTCAAACAGAAAGCTCATTGGAAACCAGCCCTTTGTGGAAAACTGGCAAACAACTGTTGAATTTTTGTAAATTGTTTTTTCACAATTTTTTCCACATTTTTATCCATGGTTTTACCCAAAATGTTAATACCATTATCAAAATTCAACTGATATTTTTTGAAAATATAAAAAATGATCAGTTTCAAAGCCTGCTAAACAGAAACAACTTGACATTTCAAAAAAAAACAACCATTTTTTAAATTGTGTCCAGCTCTAGCTATATTAAGGAAATAGCTTCATCAGATTCTAAAACAGATTAGTCATTTATTGGTGAAATTTTGCCCTCCCCAGGGCTATTTGTGCCCGTGATTATTTGCACTCACAAGAAGAGGCCTGAATTTTTTTTTATCTCAGATCCAACATTTCCTATTCCAGTACGCTCTGCAGCACCGCTTTTAACTAATTCTACACAAATGTATAAATATTATCTCATTTTCCTTTCCTCCTGCAGGGACTCCAGTGATCTGAGATGATGCTGCTGGCTTCTTTTCCCAGCATCTTCCAATTTTTCTATGGGTTGTGCAATCAGCCACTTTAGCATTTGGTTCTCTTGTAGCAGTGAGTCTCTGTCTCCTGCCTCAGTCACATTCTGCTCCACTCATTCCAAGTTTTTGGTTTTGGCCCTGCTCCCTCTTAGCTTCTGGTTTGTTCAAACTCCCCCTTAACTTCTCCCAGTTTATAATCTCTTGAATCCCTCAAACTGGCCCTTAGCAAGGTCACAAATCTGACCTTATCTTCTACTGTGCATTGGTTTTAGGAACTGCGTATTGGGAAATAAACTCAGGTTTTCCATTTGTTTATATCTGTCACAAGGTCTTTCAGTATAGTCTGTAGTGCTTCTGGTGTGCTCTCAACAGCTCTGAGTATGTTGCAACATCTCCAGCTCAAAATGTAAACAAAATAAAATGTAAACAGTACTAAATCTTTTTTTTTTTTTAAATCAAGTTGATGAGGCAAAGTTTAAGATGCTACTAGTGCTGTGCAGGAACCTGATTTTTTGCTTCAAGGGTAGTTTCGCAGAATGAAAACAAAATCTTCCAAAATTTCCTGTGAACCAAAATCCCCTCCCATCCCCACTTCAGCCCCCCACCCAATTGTTTTGAGATGCCCTTTCCAATTTTGACTTCTTTTACAGAAACTCTTCCCCCCACACCATTTTTGTTGAGACATGAATTTGCATCCATGGCGACACGTTTCCACAAAATATTTTGCTTTCAATTAATTGGCATTTCCTGATGGAACAATGTTCTGCCAGAAAGCAGGGCCGGCCTTAGGGAAAATGACACCCTGGGTGAACTTGTATTTTGCTGCCCTTTCTTTGTGTTTGAGAACAGCAGTGTGGGGCGCAGGGCGGAAGGACCATCTCCTGGCCCCAGAGCCTGGCTTGGCTGCACAGGGAGGAGTTTCTGAGTTTGGGGGGCTCCTCCGGGCATACAACCCCTGACCACCTAACGGTAGGAGAGCAGGTGCGCAGACACTACCCATGCCCACAGGAAGGGGGAAACCAGGGGCTGGCCCGCTGCTTCCGCAGGGGTGAGCCCTGCTGCCTGAGCCTCCCCACCAGGCTGGCAGCTCTGGAAGGCATCACCTGCCCCCTGCCCACCCTGCTGGCCAGGGGCTCCAGTCCTGGGCTTGTTCTCACTCCCCCTGGTCCAGCAGCCCAGTCCCGACAGTTTGTGGAATTCAGAGGTCACCCCCCCCAATCACGGAACCCTTGGCGGTCGCCCACCCATAAGACCGGCCCTGCCAGAAAGTTTCTGACCAGCTCTACATGCTGCTTTTCTCAGCAGCTCATACACATTGACATTTCTTCTCCCACATTATTATTCCAATGATACCCCTTCAATATTGTTCCCACCAATAATTATTGTATTTACACTCCCTCCAGTAATACTCCGTGAGCCTGATCCAAAGCCCATTGACACTGATGGAAAGACTCCCATGACTTCAACGGATTTTGGATTGTGGCAAGTGTTAGGGTGGCAGGACCAGGTCCAGCAGAATATATTCATTTTCAATAGAGTTGTTAACATTTGCTTTTCTCTCTCCCCGCCGCCGCCAGCCACTGATGAAGAAAACTAGGAAACCTTATTCACTGGGGAAGAAATCATGAAACCATGTCTGTGTGACTTTTTTTGTTTGGGCTTTTTGTTGTGCACTTGCCTGCTGCTAAAGTACATTTTTTATAGAAAAGTAAAGATCTACAGGACACAGTCCTGCAATTCCTTATGAGTAATTCTTCCTCACATGAGTAATCTCTTTGAAATCAACAGAACTACTCACATGAGTAAAGTTACTCATGCATATGTTCATTTAAAGTTGCTCATGTGCATAAGTACTTGCAGTATTTGGTCTTTTATTTTGTGCCACAATAGCTAAACGTACAATTGTTTATCCAACATGGGCCATATTCCAATACCCTTGCTAATGAGTATGTAATTTGCAAGTGGTCCCAAATCAATGGAACTATTTGAGGAGTAAGAGACTATTCAAAGTGAATGCATGGCATGGCGTGTATTGATTTTTAGACAATTTTGCATTATATAGGTGACAGTATGGTTAAACTACAATAAAAAATCTAATTTAAAAATATATAGCCCAGGTTATCATTAAAGAAAACAACCGTGAAGTTTTTTGACCAAGACACTTTTGAGATACAGCTTTGCAAAAGGGAGAGTCGCTTCAAACAGCAAACTATACGTTGTTTTGTCAAAGTACCCGTGTGACGTTATTGATATAAACTGGGACCATATAGAACATGGTTTGCAACCAAGGTCCTGTAGTGGCCCCAAATCTTATATAAAGGGGGTCATATAAGGTGTCTAAGGCCAGGTTATGGGTTGCTGGTTATGATTATGCTGTCTGTATGTCTGTATCATTTTGTAGTTGAAGTTATGAGAATTGGATCTATACTGTCTGTATTTCAAATTTGTGCTGTGTTTCTGAGAAACGTCCCAGACAAGTTGGTGTTAGCTCTGCCTAGCCCGCTTGATGGCCCATTAAGGCCCATCAGCTACACAATTGACCCATGGAGAGAAGGCAGATACGCCTTGTAACTCAGCAAAGTATGCAGGGACTTGCCCATGTGACTCCAGACTCCATTTTGCTGTAACTTTCCACAGGAAGAACAAAGAAGTTCTTACACCTGGAAAAGCCTATATAAGGCTAATGCCTCATCTCCATCTTGTCTTCAATCCTGCTTCTTACCTCTGGAGGGACTTTGCTACAATCTAAAGCTCTGAACAAAGGACTGATGACCCATCCCAGCGGGGGATGTTCTCCAGAGACTTGATTTAAACCTGCAGTTTATTCCATCACTGCTACAAGCCTGAACTAAGAACTTTGCCATTACTGTATGTAATTGATTCCATTTAACCAATTCTAGCTCTCATCTCTACCTTTTTCCCTTTATAAATAAACCTTTAGATTTTAGATTCTAAAGGATTGGCAACAGCGTGATTTGTGGGTAAGATCTGATGTGTATATTGACCTGGGTCTGGGCTTGATTCCCTGGGATCGAGAGAACCATTTTCTTTTATTGGGGTGTTGGTTTTCATAACCATTCATTCCCAGGACGAGTGGCACTGGTGATGATACTGGGAGACTGGAGTGTCTGAGGAAAGTGCTTGTGTGACTTGTGGTTAGCCAGTGGGGTAAAACTGAAGTCCTTTTTGTCTGGCTGGTTTGGTTTGCCTTAGAGGTGGAAAAACCCCAGCCTAGGGCTGTAGCTGCCCTGTTTAAGCAATTGGTCCTGAATTGGCACGCTCAGTTGTTTCCCGCCAGAACCGCATCGTCACAACCCGATCTCTGATTTATCTCAAAATTTCCAAGGAAAAATTATTTTCTGGTGAGAGATTGCACCTGAAAAATGTTAGATAGGAAGGAGGGTTTTTCATATGAAGAAAGAATTGGGGGTGGTGAAAGGGAAGGGGAAAAAAACATCAGGCTTGTAATAGTAACAGAGATATAACCATGTCTTCCTAATTTCTGTTATAAAATACCTACTACCATAAAATGTGGGTTTCATTTATTCCTGTTCCTTAAACCATTCCTGGAGGAAATAAGATTCCCTACACTTCTGCAATAAATTGTCTGCATACTTGCCGGTGAGGCACTGTGATTTCTCATTTTCCCTTCCTTGTATTTTAATAAAGAACAATGGGCCCGATTCTCCGCTGCCTTACACCTTGGATTATCATTCACACCTGCACAGAGTGAGTTCAAAGTGAATGGAAAATGCTCCCATTCTGGGTATTATTTTACACCCACTTTGAACAGACATAAATAACTGCACCAGGGGACAGGAAGTGAAGAATCAGGCTTCATTTCTATTCCACTGACTCACTCTTACAGCCCTCCACCGTGTGCTGCAGTTTGGAGCAGTGCCAAGAACCAGTGGGCTGCACGCCCAGAAGTCATTGCAGCTAACTAGTCCAGTACTAGTAGGGGGTAAGAGCAATCCAGCTCAACATGTGTGTGTGAGTTCTGCATATCGAGGTGCTGCTTTGCATTAGCTTGCATCAAACTAAGTAACTCGAGTTGAGCTCGGCTGATATAGTGCTGTAGTCTAGATGTACCCCAAGAGAACAAATGAGAGCAGAATGGATCAATAGTTTATGAGTCAGTATCTACATCCCCTTTGCATTTTCTAACTGGATCAATTAGAACTAGCTCTGGATGACTACTAATTGTCAAATACATTATTTATTTGATTCAGTGATGTTATTCATTGAATATGTTATTTGAACAAATAATGTTTTGCAGTATTGTACCAGCTCTAAAGCTATTCAAATACTATTTGTTGAATAATTTATTAGTCGAATAAAGGCAAAGTTAATTAAATAATTTATACACTGAATAATTGTTTCCAATATTAGATAGAAAACACATACACACACACACACAGCCTGATTCTGGCCTCACACCAGATTTGCACCAGTGTAAAACCACTGACTTCAGTGGAGTTACCCCTGACCTCCAGTGTATATAAGGTAGAGATAAGCCTGAGTCACAAAGTTACAAACTAGTATCAGAAGTAAATCAAAAGGGTGGCTTTATCTTTGTCCCTCTCTGATGTACAGTATTTGACTAGTGAATCAGATGAAGAGGGACACTGATACTTTAGCCAGCAGTAAATAAATGTTCATAACACGTGCTGAAGAAGGCAGAGAGCAGGAATAAATATAGACCAGTTCTGCCTCTCACTCATTATTCCCATCTTTAACAGAGGCTACTGCAGATAGTATTAAATATAATTTGGTTGAATTTCTGACATGTGTGACTTTTTTTCCTTTTAAAACTTTGCTTAGGAATCTTGTGAGTTGGGAGGGGAATATAAGGGGATATTTCATGGCAATAGAATAAATGAACATTGCTGTGAAATTCAGGGGTTGTTGCAGCAGACTTAGTCCCATATTGCCACTCGACATTGTACATAGTGCACATTTCTGTGTGGTAAGAGATCTCTTCTCCCCACCTTCCACACCCCGCTGGAGAATTTCCAGTTTTCGTCTCTAAAAAATGCAGTTTTCCTCAGTCTTGGAAAGGGAACGTACAAGCTCCTAGTGCACAGGAAAGCTTTACTGAACCCTGTGAATTGCCTGATAAAGACATGCTGGATCTCTGGTTGGCCACCTGATTTTTCACAAGTAATTTGTGGCTAGGTGTTTAAAGTAAAGTGTCAGCTTTAATTCATAGCCCTCTTCAAAGCTTTACTCATATGGAGCCTAAATAACCTCACATCTTCACATAGTCTGGTAGTGCAGGTCAGGGTTGAGGTCACTAGCAGGGCAATGGAAAGACTGTAGTGACTCTGCAGCTGTTTGCACCATACCTGGCTACATGGACAAACAAAGGACTACAATTTGAACAAGATAACCTTTGCGATGACCTTGCACGTGTTGATACAAACCATATGCACGGTCAGACCTTCACAGTGTAATAACAAACCCACTTGTACAGTGGCACTTCCAGTAACATTCATATTAGAGATGGACTGGGCTTCATAATGCAGATCTAGGTTTCAATCCCCTAAAAATATAGGCAGTAAGGGGTAGCTCAGGTGGGAGGAGCTGCTTATAAAATAACAGAATTGGACGACACAGTCCAACTGCAAATGTGTTTCACAGAAAGAGCTTTCTCCCAAGTGCTTGTTGTCAGGAGTTTATATGTAAAAATTGGAGAAAATAAATAACCTTAAACAAGCAAAACAAAAGGCCCTGCTCATGGAACAGCATAAACTAGTAACGGATCATCTCAGAGGTGCATGGGGAGCTCCCTCTTTTGAGCATTCTGGGTTAGTTTGCTCCCTGATAACCTCAGTTATTTTCCCTTCAGCTTCCATTTTATAGGGTTCTGTTTAGCTCCTGATGGCCCTTAGGGTAGAGGAAGGAGTAATACAGTTAATGTCAGATATCCCAAATAGCCTAATCCCAATTTCCTAGAATTGGAACAGGGAACCCAGAGAATGTCTCCAGGATGATCTAAATTTCCCTCAGCGGCTGCTACTAAGGACTTCACATAGAAGTGACTCAGTCTAGACAAAGACTGTTGGTGCTTTTGGTTAATAAAAACCATTCCAGAAGTATTTCCTTTTACGTATATGTTTCTCTTGCTTCCCTGTATAGATGATGTGTTAGTATGCGTGCCCCTTATCCCCTGTCTAATAATCCCCTTTGTGCCTTGTGCACACATGGTACATTGGTTTTATATAGAATTTAAGAATACATTTTTTCTCTTTTCCCCTTACCTTGTCTCTGCTTGTTAGCATTCTAATAACAGTTTCTAGAGATGAAGGATGATCCAATGGTTTGGGCACTAGCTTAGTATGCCAAAGACTTGGGTTCAAGTCCTTGCTCTGGTATGATCTTAGGCAAGTTACTAAATCTCTCTGTGTGCCTTTGTTCTCCATCTGTACAATGGGGATGATCATCCTTCCCTGCCTCTGGGGGTCTTATGAGGATAAGTACAGTAAAGACTGTGAGGTGTTCAGATACTATAGGTATGGGGGCCATATAAGTACCTAAGATGAAGAGCAATTTGAAGAGGGAAGGGAGCCTAACCTGACCACCCTCAAAACACACTGATGTGCTACTATACCAGTTTCTGAGGATCAGGAAGTTACCCTGAACCCTGGGAACACAGCCAGATTAAAAAGATCTTCCTTGGCAGCAATGCAAATTCATTTTTAATTTCCCATCCGCAAGTCCAGCACTGAGCACTTGTTACAATTGTCCTTTGTATCTGCAGGAGCCGGCCATAACCCAGAATTAAAATGATCATCAAATTTGGGACTGGAAGCAATTTCCCCTCACCTCCTACTGACAGCCACCTTTGGAGATTTTTGCTTCCCTCTGCAGCACTGAGCAGGGATCATCTGTTAGCATCATTAGGATGTAACCTGATTTAATCAGTTTCCTTTGATTGCCAAGATTGGATATGGTGGACCGCAGTCTTTCCCATCTTCTGTGGGTTTTATGCGACATGATTACATTTTATGACTCAGCTGTTCGCTGCGGATATTGCCAAGCTCAGGCTCAATCAGGGCTTTGTGTTTGATTCACAGCTGATCATTTTGTCATTAAGCAAGAATTATGACCACTTCTGACCTGGGTAATGCAAATAATCACTTTAAAAAAACAACAACTGAGTTTATTTGTGAGAGTGCCCAAAATGGAAATGACAGCAATGGCCACAAGTAAATTACCAATGACTAATTGGCCCCAAAGAAAGTTGTGGGCCTGAAATGTCTCTTTCTATTTCATGTAGAGAAAATGAGAAAGGAAAAGCATATTAGATCCATGTGCATTGATTTTTGCACTCCTGAAATCACTCATGTTTTCTCCTAGCTCCAGAAGAATGGGAAAGGACTGATTCACCACTGATTCTTCTTCTACTGGGAGAGACCCTGAGGATTAATGGTTTGATATATTTACTCTTCATTTGACTTGAAAACAAACTTGGCAGGCACTGTTTGTTAAATTAGTTCAACTCCCCCTGCTCCTCTTTTCCTGTGAACATTGTGTCAGCCCAGGAAATCTGCTGTTCAGCAGTTCTCTTGTGCGCCTTTTCAGTGTATATTGATTATCCTGACTGTAAAAAAACAGATGCAAAAACACTAAGTGATGGTTGTTGCAGTTATGAAAAACGCTGAATTGTTTGTCAGTGATGGCCCAAAACACAGTAGTTACACTCCTGAATCTTTGCAAAGATGTCCTTCAAAATTGACTAGCACCGGCACAAAAACCTATGCATCTGCCCTTAACTCTGATGATTGATAATGATCATTAAATATATATATTTTACTTACCAGTCAACAAACACACCAACTCTTTGACCTGGGTGAGGGCAAATAGAATTTTGCAGGGCTGCAGAACTATAAGCTGTAGAATTTTGGATCATTAGGATTTAATCACAGTTTGGAAATAAACTCTTAAAATGAAAAGTTAGCAGATCTGCGTATGGGTGAGTCCTCTTGTGCTACCAGTTCTCTTTTCAAAGCCAAAGGGAGATTATTTAAAGTACAGTTCAAATTATTTGACGTTCTCTGGGAACATCTGAAACCTTTGGATAATAAGGAGTGTGGGTCCAGCAGGAGGTGAAATCTGTGCTCAGGGTGAGGGGCCGATTATAGAGAATTGGCCAGATTGCCCAAGAGCTGCTGAGTCTGCAGCTTCGCTTTCATGGAGCTTGGGAGCTCCACGCAGCTGCTGTTGCAAAGCCCAGCATTTCTGTAGGACAGAGCTGCACAAAACTTCCTTCCTATGGATCTGCATGTCTGAATGGCCCCGTGGAGCTCATTGGGCTGAAGCTCAGTTCTAGCGGAGCTGAGGAGCTCTGCAGTACCAAAGCTTAAATTATTCCCAGATAAAACTCTGGCTTAGTCAGACATAACTTTTGCTAACAGGAGCCCAGTTAGTGAAGATTAGACAGACAATCTATATCCACTAAGGTTCACCTGAATTACAATTCCTCAGTAATTCCAAGGGAATGAGGAAAAACGACAACTAAGCATTAATATAATTATAACTAAGTTAGTACAGTCAAAGGAATGGGGAGCAAATCGTCAGGCTGAATTGCCCATATATCAACTCTTGCTTTAATTTTTCTTTTTCACACTCGTTTTTTGATCTTGCAAAAATTCTCACTCATCTGGCAGGTTTTCAAACTAGAATTGGTCATGCACAGTGGCCAGTGCCTGATGCTAAGCACACAGGGCTAAACTTGTATTGACTTCAGTAGCAATTGGACCCACTATCAGATAAAGTTAGATGGTACCTGGCTCGTCCGTGAAGAAATGCAAAAAAGAAAAAAAAGAAAAAAAAAAGCATGAGGAACATCAGGGAGGAGCAAATGGCAAGCCCCGATGGCATGGTAATATGGTGGATTTGGAGGTGCCCTGTGAGTAATGTATGAATACTGCATGTTGGCCTGGTTATTGGGGTGTTTTCTGTCTGACTATATTGGGTTAGCTCAACAGGAGTCTGTGTGGAAAAACAGGCACAAAGGAAAAGAATGGCTTAAGATGAGCCACCTCTCAGCAAACTCTTAGGAGTTGTTAAGGGACAATGCCAGAACTATTAGCTTCGATTATTGTGCCTCCTCTCCAGCCAACCTACAAAACTGGTTTGGACAAGGACAGGGAAGGCCTGAGAACACAGAAGAATAAGTGAACTCTGGTAGCATAAAAAGGGACCCTCTCTCAAGAGAGGCAGTAGTTGTTCAAAGGAATGAGGCTGAGACACAGGACCCATTTGGGGTGTCAGGTGAAATGAGGTCTACCTAGGTCAGCATCACAGCATGGTAAAGCTTTAGGTAAGCTAGGATTTTAGAGCAACAATCTACATGCATGCCTTTCTCTCAAATCTTTGTTCCAATTGTTAGACAAGCAATACTTTGGTTTAAGACAGCTGTCTGATCACTGCACACTACTGGTCACAGACTCCCAACACTAAGAACCACAGGTGACTAACTCTGGTAATATGCTTACACTTTAAAGCTATATCAGCATAGCTATGTCGACCAGGGGTGTGAAAAAGTAACACACTTGACTGAAGTAGCTATGCTAACAAAACCCCCAGTGTAGACACAGTGATGTCCATGGAAGAGTGCTTCTGTCACCATAGCTAAGCTAACCTCATAAGAACATAAGAAAGGCCGTACCGGGTCAGACCAAAGGTCCATCTGCCCCCCATCTCTCTCTCGACAGGAATGCCAGCCAGCCCCCCCTGGAGTGAAGTGAACCTAACAGGCAATGATCAATCTCTCTCTCTGCCATCCATCTCCATCCTCTGACGAACAGAGGCTAGGGACACCATTCTTACCCATCCTGGCTAATATTTATTTATGGACTTACCCCCAATTTATTATCCATCCTTTTTAAACATTGTTATAGTCCTAGCTTCACAACCCCCCCTCAGTAGGAGAGTTCCAAGTTGACTGTGCGCGCGTGAAAGAAGAAACTCTTTTTTTTTTTTTAAACCCTGCTGCTATTAATTTCATTTGGTGACCCCTAGTTCTTGTATTATGTGAATAAGTAAATAACTTTTCCTTATCCACTTTCTCAACATCACTCATGATTTTATATACCTCTATCATGTCCCCCTAGTCTTTCTCTTCTTCTTTGAAAAACTCCCTAGCCTCTTTAATCTTTCCTCATATGGGACCTTCTCTAAACCCCTAATCATTTTAGTTGCTCTTTTCTGAACCTTTTCTAGTGCTAGAATATCTTTTTTGAGGTGAGGAGAACCTCAGTTAGGGTTCTGGTATTCCTACAATGACAGAAAAACTTCTGTCTGTGTAAGCTGTGTCTACCGTGGGCAGGTCTACACTAAAAATTTACATCAGCACAGCTGTCCCAGTGAAGCTACACCTCTGTAGCACATCTGGTGAAGATGCTCTAAGCCGATGGGAGAGAGCTCTCCCATCTGTTTAATAACTTCACCTCCACAAGAGGCATTACCTATGTCAGCGAGAGAAGTGTGGATTTCACCATGAGCGACATAATAATACTGAAGTAAGTGTGTAGTGTAATCCAAGCCAGTAGGAGGCTATGCCATCACAGCTATGTTGGCACAGGCTTCACAGTGTAGACATAACCCCAGTAATACCTGTTGGGTAAACACATTTGGAAAACATGGTTCTATAGCCCAGGGCCTATTCTAAGGGAAGAATTGCAAAATTCCACCTCAGAAGAGGTAAAGGCATGAAAACATAAGAGCAGCCATACTGGGTCAGACCAAAGGTCCATCTAGCCCAGTATCCTGTCTTCCGACAGTGGCCAATGCCAGGTGCCCAGAGGGAATGAACAAAGCAGATAATCATCAACTGATCCATCCCCTGTCGCCCATTCCCAGCCTCTGGCAAACAGAGGCTAGGGTCACCATCTCTGCCTATCCTGGCTAACAGCCATTGATGGACCTATCCTCCATGAATTTCTCTAGTCCTTTTTTCAGCCCTGTTATAGTCTTGGCCATCAAAACATCTTCTGGCAAAGAGTTCCACAGGTTGACTGTGCGTTGTGGGAAGAAATACTTCCTTTTGTTTGTTTTAAACCTGCTGCCTATTAATTTTGTTTGGTGACCCCTAGTTCTAGTGTTCTGAGAAGGAGTAAATAACACTTCCTTATTTACTTTCTCCACACCAGTCATGATTTTATAAACTTGTATCATATCCCCCCTTAGTCGTCACTTTTCCAAGCTGAAAAGGCCCAGTCTTATTAATCTCTCCTCATACAGAAGCTGTTCCATACCCCTAATCATTTTTGTTGCCCTTTTCTGAACCTTTTCCAGTTCCAATACATCTTTTTTTGAGATAGGGTGACCATATCTGCATGCAGTATTCAAGATGTGGGTGACCATAGATTTATATAGAGGTGATATTTTCTGTCTTATTATTTATCCTTTTCTTAATGATTCCCAACATTCTGTTTGCCTGGCTCCGGAGGGGTGCTCTCAGAGAGACTTGAAAGGGACACAAATGCAACTAGCCCTATAACTGGGACAGTTAATAATAATCTTAAAGTCCATTTTATCTCTTTATCCTTCTTATCTCAAGAAAGCCTCCCAAATTTTAAAAAGCTTATAATGAAAGGGGAGGAATGAAGATTAAAAAACACGGCGAATGGGAAAAGGTAACCCTGACCTGGGCATGATCACAAATCCACAAGTTGAAAGAGAAGGAAGACAAAGAGGCAGCACATAGTAGTCTATACATTTGTGAGTAAGCAGAGGGATTCCAGGCGCTAATATCTGGAAAAACTGCATGCAAGTTTCATGAAAAATGTTGCACTTATGAACTAAAAAAAAGTTAGGTGATGTGGGCAAGAAGTCATTTCCAAAAGGTAAAGAAAGCTGCAAGATCCAATTTTGTACTGGGAGTCAAACTAGTGCGCAATTAACCTTTCCTTCCTGCTTTGCCAAAAGTGAACATTAATCCTCACAGCCACTAAAAGAAAAGCCTTGCAGAAATTCCCAACCCCTTTCTGTGGGTGTTTTATCATGGAAGGGTGCTCGTGACTTGGTTTTGCCTGTGTAGGCATGTTAAGAACTGAGCTACAATTCTGAAAAGATAAGAGTCTAGCACAGTTACCTTAATATGGTTATAACACAGACAAAAATCAAATAGGGTTATTACTCAGTAGGGAAACTGTGTTGCAACTTTGTTTCCCAAAAGGGTTGCAAATGAAATAGAAATAACTGTGAAACCTTAACTCTTGTGTTAACATAGCTTCATGTAGTTCATTTCCTAGCTTTTAAAAAAAAATAGAGAAGAAGGAATCTGTGATAGAAAGTTTATTTTCATAGAGCAAAATTCATCCCGAAACTCAAAAAATCCTATAAACTTTACTAAGAGTTTGGAGTAAGCATCAAATGTAGGAAATGTTCTACATCTACTATAGTCTGATTCTTCAGGCTATTTGTTAGTGGAGTGCAGGACAGATGGAAAGATGAAAATCACACATACCCCAACCCTGGATCTATGGGTTGCCACTTTGTGCCAGTTTTGTAGGGGTTTTGGGCCTCTGGATCTATGCAAACATGGATCTGTGGCCCATCACAGACCTGTCCCCAAGCTATCTCTAACCTGCACCCAGAGTGACCATCTTTGCTCCGGTAACACCAATTTGTAAACAAATAACTATTTTTGGCAACAGGAAATGTCTTTTACAAAGCTTTACAGATTAGGCCTGATGCTATTCCCATTGAAGTACATGGGGAGTTTGCCTTTGATTTCAGTAGGAATAAGAATGGACCCAGAGTGTAAACGTTTCCTTCTGGAATGAAATGTTTCCGCTGCTGCTGCTTCTTCAACTTCCCCTGACAATTTCTCAAATGTCTTGGAAATTTTCAGTTGTTCTCTGCAAAACCTTTTTTAAATCCATGTTTTTATCCCATGTGATTGTAGGCCTTGATTCTCCTCTTTCACTTATGCTGGTACAAGGCCCCAGTTCAGCAAAGTACTTAAGCCTGTGCTTCAATTTAAGCAGGTGCTTAAGTGCTCTAGGTCCTGATTTAGCAGACCATTCCTATGCAGCAACACGCTTAAACATATGCTTAACTTCACACATTATATCCCACTGAGGCATAAGTCCCATTGAGTTTGATGTGACTAGTGCTTTGCTGAATGTGAGCCTAACTCAGGAATAGCTTCATTGAACTCAACAGGATTACACATGCATAAAGTCATTCCAAGTGAAAGGAACATCTACCTCTTTGCACTGGGGATTAGTAGAGAGTAAGGGTTGGTCTACACACCGATCTTATACCACTTTAACTATATTGGTTTGCTGAGCATCACAACACCTAGCTTCTTTGGTGCATCCTGCCCAAAGTGACTTGTCCCAGGTAACCCAGCAGGCCAGTGGCAAAGCCATGGACAGAACCAAGTTCTCCTTAGTCCCAGTCCAGTTCTCTATCCACTATCTTATTCCTATAAATTTAGGAGAATAAACTAAATCGGTAGAAAACATCTTTGTCCTGGTAATACTGCATCCACACAAGGGGGGTTGTAGTGGTATAACTATTTTGGTAAAAAAATCACACCCATAACTGAAATAGTTAGTACAAAATGCATGTGTAGACCAGGCCTAATAACGCATCTTGTGCTTTGCCTGGGGCTGTAATGCAAGCAAAGCATTATCTCACTGGACCATATCTGTTGGATTTCTTCCCTCCTGGCTGCCTGAGAATACGGTCAGGGACTAGAGAACCACTTCCTTTGCTTTAATGTACTGGCACCAAATGTTTTCAATCAAGCCGTGAATGGGGGGTCCTCATGTGTCTTGAGAGATCCGCAGTTTCCTACAGATCCCACTACTGCAGGGCCAGCTCCAGAAATATAATTACAGATTGTGCAAAGTAGAGAGAGCTCACAAATCATTCACACATTTCCCTTAGCTTAGCAGCTAGGTGATGCATAAAAAGGAACATTTGGTTAAAGAGTCATATAGCTGGAGGACAGTGGCTCATCCAGCATGATTCAGCAGTGCAAGCTGTAACCCCTAATGCCTCAAGAGCTGTCAGTCGCCTTTTCATACAGTGGATTTAGCATTGCCATTAGCAAAGAAACATATGGCTTTTTAAGTGATGTTGCTTTTTAAGTGACCATATGCTGATTATGTCATTTCCAAGATACTCAGCTGGGCACGCACCCACAGGCTGATTTGCACAGGCGCTCACATGCTGAGGCTTGCTTTTGTTGCTAACGCGCACACACATACACAGGCTTGTTCACAGTTCGATATTATTTGAATCATGGAATTCTGACCCAAGTAAGGTTCACTGGACTCCGGTCTCTGCTGCATAGAGGGTGCTCTATGCTAACTGTCCACATTTTGTACAATGAACCATCATGAATCACTCAAAAGAAAAAAAATCTGTTTGTTGACCTTTGTGAAATTAATTGCTTACTTGTCCAGTTCCTAGAAGATGAGTCCACATCAGAAAAAGCCACCATCACCATCATTTTTAGTAATCTCAGCAGAGAACTCAAGGATTAAATGAGTCTGAAATCTGAACCGTCACTAGAAGTGGTCCCACGCAGTCTGGCTGGGGCAGCATAGGGAAGTTTACATTGCCATCACCCAGGCTTTTTCTGACTACAGTCTCCAGTCCCCTGCTGCAAGTGTAGCTGTTTTCCCCAGCACCTAATTAACTTAGGAAAAAAGGTCTTTGAGAATCCCAAAGTCTTACATTGTCTGAGTTATTTGTCTTATTTATACAGTATCTCAAAATATGCCACATGCTTGTTATACTGATAAAAAGAACATGATCCCCTGCCTTGAAAAGTTTACAGCCTCAAATTTTAGACAAGATGCAATGTGTAATAGAAACATGGGACTAGAGGGGGAATGGAGGATAAGGGTTACAATAATAAGATCATGTGGTTACTTAAGGTTGTTATATACATGTCTTGGTTGTTCCACTCTCTCTCTTTCTCTCTCTCTATATATATATTTTGTGACAAAGTCCCTCTTCTACCTTGGTGGGTCCTGCACTTCTTGGCAGATTTGCTCACCTCAGAGATCTTCCCCGCTGGTGGAACCCACAGTCTGGATCAACTCCTCCTGTGTCGGATCAGGAGTTGGGAGGTTTGGGGGGAACCCAGGCCCACCCTCTACTCCGGGTTCCAGCCCAGGGCCCTGTGGAATGCAGCTGTCTATAGTGCCTCTTATAACAGCTGCATGACAGCTACAATTCCCTGGGCTACTTCCCCATGGCCTCCTCCAAACACCTTCTTTATCCTCACCACAGGACCTTCCTCCTGGTGTCTGATAATGCTTGATTGTAGGATAATTCCTCAATTCTCCAGCAGCACACCCTCTCAGTCTCAGCTCCTTGTGCCTCTTGCTCCCAGCTCCTCACACACACTTCTCTCCTCTGGCTCCTCCTGCTTGACTAGCGTGAGCTCCCCTTTTTATACCAGGTGCCCTGATTAGCCTGCCCTGATTGGCTGCAGGTGCTCCAATCAATGTAGCTCTCTCCGGTGCCTTCTAGAAAGTTCTTAATTGGCCCCAGGTGCCTTGATTAGCCTGGAGCAACTGCCATTTTGGTTCCCATGGTACTAGGGATTTGCTTAGCCTGGAGCTAACATACCTGCTCCTCAGTACTTTCCTGTAGCCATCCAGCCTTGCTCCATCACAATATATAAACACATACATACACACTCTGCCTATGTCTATATTTATCTCTGTATCAATCATGATATACTGTAGCATGGGGGCGTGGGCTCCCTCCCTGAAAGACGGGGAGAAAACCGCAACCACTCCCTGGTGGGCAGAACCAGATACCCATGGCCACCCCACTGGAAGCAAAGGGGGCGGGACAGGAACAGGAACTATAAAAGGCCGTGCCTCTAGCTCAGTTGGGGCAGAGCTGCCAGAAGAGTAGGATATCTCCCCCTGCTCTGCTGGAGTGCAGACCTGATGGAGGTTGCTACAGTGCCAGAGACCCGGAGGGACTGCCGGAGCTGCCAGACACCAGGGACACCGAGAACCTGATGGGGCTGCCACTTGCTGTTTAACCCAGCAAGACTGATGACAACCCCGGAATCCCTCCTTGATAGGTGGGGAGAGAACCACAATCACCTTACGTATACATGCATGATTAATAAACTGAAGGCTTGAAGGTATATACAGTATGCACCTTAAAAACTCAACATTCACTGACCAAGGTACTAGCAGTAACTGTGGTGCTGGATATTCCTGTACTGAGAATAGAAGGAAACCTGCTGTACAATCTCTGCAGGATGGCAAATGCGGAGCTGATAATAGTGGCCACTGTATCAAAGCAGATTGGTAAATATCATGCTGTTTGGTAGCAATACACAGATGAGCCAGTGTGAAAAGTGCAAATGCTGGTAATAGCATCAAGATATCTGTAAATATCATGCTGTTAATAGCAACACACAGAGTAGCTACAATGTGAAAATCTATAACATCCACTATCATCCAATCAAGGATGAATGAATGTAAAAATACTGATTCCTTTTGAAAAAGCAGGATACAATGACAGAGGCGTGGATTTCAGAATGATTATAGTCACCTCTACTGAATCACCTGTGATGAGATCCATCCTGGGCAGAGAGCCATTACAGGGCTGGTGCACCTCTTAAGTCCTGCGTAAGCCTTGTGCTGGTCCTCTTCACACTCATGAATTTCACCCTTACTGCATAAGGTTCCTGATCTTAACCGGATTCCCTGGGCGCTATGACCAAACAAAAGAGAGAGAGAGAAGGTGGAGGGAAATATACACACTCTGTTCTCAGGACCCTGAAACCTTTGACACTCACCAAAAAAACAGTACAGAATACAAGAACCTATCACAGACTAGCTGAGAACTGATTGCTGCTTACAACATGACCAAACTTGGTTTACACTAGGAACTTATGCTGGTATAACGACATCGCTCAGGGGTGTGGAAAATCCATATCCCTGAACAACATAGTTATACCAACCTAATCTCCCCTGTACACAGCACTATGTTGATGGGAAGGCTTCTTCTGTCAACATAGCTATCACCTCTCAGGGAGGTTGAGTACCTATGCCTAGGGTTACCATATGTCAGATTCCCAAAAAGAGGACACTGACGGAAGGGGGAGAGCTACAGAGAGGAGGCAAGGGGAGGGCGAGCTGGAGGGGGTACAGCTGGGGAAGTTGGAGGGGGTACCTGCAGTGGGGGTACTCATTGGAGGTGGGGGGACAGGTCTGTCATGGTGGCAGGGTGGCTGGTGCAAGCCCAGGATGCAGCCACAGCTGTCAGTGAGTGCCTCCCTGCGGGACCCCCTCTCTAGGGCTGGAAGTTGAGGCCTGGGTGGGCAGGATGCTGCAGCTGTGGCTGCAGGGGAATGGACCAATCAGCTGCGGATGCAGCGGAGGGACCAATCGGGAAGTGGACCAATCAGGGCTCTTTCTCGGCTGCCATGTCTGCTCTGCAAAGATCTCAGACATTGCCTGTTATTTGAAAAATCTGCCAGAACAGAGGATGGAGCCTCAAAAAAGAGGCAATGTCCAGGAAAACCCGAACATATGGTAACCCCACCTATCCCAGCACAGCGTAGGTAGCATCTCCACTAAGCAATACAGTGGCACAGTGGCATAGGTGCAGCTGCGCTGCTGCAGTACTGTATGTGTAGACAAGCCCCAAGTTGATTTGCTCCCTCCTATGCTTTGTTATTGTGTTTGAGATGAAGTTGTATTCTTCCTGCTGGTAACATGGGACCGGGTTATACTGGGCATTTGCACCTTCAGCAAAATCAAGGCACATGTGCATCTGGGGCTAGAATTTTTCTCTAATGTTGTGTTGTTATTTCTTTGAGAAACCAATTTAAAAGGTGGTTGTTTTTTTAAAAGAAATATAACATGGAAAACTCTTGGAAAACTGGATAGGGAAGGGGTTCTTTTTTAGTTTGATTGCATGAAAAGACCTAGTGGACAAGGGGGGCTCCTGGTTTATCATTATGTGAAATATTTTTATACGTGGGAAGATATTAACAAGAAACTAAATGCATTCAAGTCATTGCTGCAGTAACTGTGTATGCCTGTTGTGTTAGGGGCTATTATTTCAGACGTTAGACCATGCAATTGTTTCCTTTGTTCCTCAGGTTAAAAACAGAAAAGAAAATACTATCTCTGCAGTCAAAAGTAATGTGCATTCAGAGCCATTTCCACCATGCAGGCAGAACAGGCCTAGGGCAGCAGAATGTTTAGTGACTCTTGATTCCATCACTGGATGGGAAGAGGTATCCCTTTTCCATTTTGCCCAAGGCAGTGAAAGCATCTGCATCAGAGCAACTGCATGTTCATTGCTCTGACTTAGTATTCAAGCAGCATTTGCTGTTGTTTCCTCTCACTCTCAGCCCTGCTCCTCCTCCTGTATGCTGAAGTCATCAGGCGAGCAGTGATTCCCACTGCCTGATACCAGCTTGCACATTGCACTTAATCAGTGAGGAGTGGCTCTAACATGAACTCCCAGTGCATTCATTTCAGCAGATGGGACCTGTGGGAGGAAATGGAGAAGAGAGGCAAGTGTTCCAGCCATGGACCTTTATTATTTTTAAACCAGAAACTGTTTTTTTTTCTCTCATGTATTGAAATATTCTTGCAGACCCTTGAGTTAGAACTTGTCCCTGTTTCCAGAGATATCAATGGGAGTTTTGCCTTTGACCTCAATGGGAATAAGAAGAGGCCCCTAGTCTGTCTTTCTTCTAACTTTTCTGATAATGCTCCTGGATCTGTGAAGCTGTTGATCTACTAGCTTGCAGCAAGTTACAGCCAATCAGCCCATCCAACACCTCAGCCTCTCTCTCTGCCATCTCATAGTGGATGTTGATTTTCAGCTGGTGACTTGACATGGTCAAAACTGAGTTGTTGATCTTTTTCACCAAACTCTCTCCTCCCTGCACTTTCTCAGTCATCATTCACAACACCTCAGTCCTTCAAAACTCTTGGATGAAGACTGTTACCCAGGGTTTTCAGAACCCAAAGCAGTGGTGACTTAACTGTTTCACTCCAGGTCGTGTCAGGAGTAAATCAATGGGAACACAGCTATTCTGTCTGATGAAAGATTAATACAAGTAAACATGTTCTTACCTAAAACTATAATTTATTAGATTTAAGCACACACAGACATAACTAATAGGTTTAGACCATCCCAAATAATTACCTAGAATCTGAGATGGCATTGAGCAATTTGCAGCAGGTCAGCAATAGCCAGTTGCTTCCCTCTGGGGAGTCTGGTGTCAGGGAAAATGTTCTCAGGATAGCTTCAGAGAACTGCTCCAAAGTACACTCTATTATCTAGTCTTTTTATAACTAACTTTTACAAAACACAGATTATCCTGACCCCTACTGGATCATCACTTCACCTAACTTCAATCAACTACTTATCAACAAACATTCCTAACAATTTTAGTCATAATAAGCTTCCATAGCAAAGGCACCCAAATTCAAAGTTTTCATCCACTTATTTTCTTTCAGGCTCAATTTGTTGACTCTTTTTCTCCCCTCCTCCCATTCTGATTAGCAGAAACTGCAAATGCAGCTAGCATTTGACATTGCCTCCAGAAGCCCTGTTTGTTCAAATTAACCCTTAACTATGTGGTGTTCTATTTTATTAATGCATGGTGGCTGAATGTACATAATATGGTTGCACTTAGCTTGATCAAAATCTGGGGTACACAGACCTCTCAACTCAGGGGCAACAAAGACCATCTGGTCCTGGTGATTTATTATTATTTAATTTATCAATTTGTTCCAAAACTTCCTCTACTGACACCTCTGATTTGTTCCTCAGATCTGTCACCTAAAAAGAATGGCTCCGGTGTGGGCATCTCTCTCACATCCTCTACAGTGAAGACTGATACAAAGAATTAATTTAGCTTCTCCACAATGGCCTTATCTCCCTTGAGTGCTCCTTTACCACCTTGATTGCCCAGTGGCCCCACTGATTGCCTGGCAGACTTATTGCTTCTGATTTACTTAAACAAAAAATTGCTGTTAATTTTTGAGTCTTTGGCTAGCTGTTCTTCAAATTCTTTTTTGACCTTCCTAATTATACTTTTACACTTAACTTGCCAGAGTTTATGCTCCACTCTATTTTCCTCAGTAGGATTTAACTTCCAGTTTTTACAGGATGCCTTTTTGCCTCTAACCGTGTTTTTTACTTAGTTGTTCAGCCATGGGGGCACTTTTTTGGTCCTTTTACTATGTTTTTAAATTTGTGGTATACATTTAAATTGAGCCTCTATTATGGTGTTTTTAAAAAGTTTCCATGCAGCTTACAGGCATTTCACTTTTGTGACTGCACCTTTTAATTTCTGTTTAACTAGCTTCCTCATTGTTTAATTCCCCTTTCTGAAGTTAAATGCTGCTGTGATAGGCTTCTTTGGTGTCCCCCTCCCCAGCATGTTAAACTTAATTATATTATGGTTACTATTACTAAGCAGTTCAACTATATTCACCTCGTGGACCAGATCCTGTGCTCCACTTAAGACTAAATCAAGAATTGCCTCTCCTCTGGTGGGTTCCAGGACTAATTGCTCCAAGAAGCAGTCATTTATCGTGTCCAGAAACTTTGTCTCTGCATCCTGTCCTGAGGTGATATGTACCCAGTCAATATGGGGATAATTGAAATCCCCCATTATTACTGAGATTTCTATTTTTATAGCCTCCCTGGTCTCCCAGAGCATTTCACAGTCACCACCACCATCCTGGTCAGGTGGTCGGTAATATATCCCTACCGCTATATTCTTATTGTTCACACATAGAATTGCTATCCATAGGGATTCTATGGTACAGTTTGAGGTATTTAAAAAGTTTACTATATTTGAGTCTATGCTTTTTTTCACATATAGTGCCACTCCTCCAGCAGCCCAACCTACTCTGTCATTCCTATATATTTTGTATGATCATGTTACCGTGTCCCACTGGTTATCATCATTCCACCACGTTTCTGTGATGCCTATTATATCAATATCATCATTTAATACCAGGCACTCAAGTTCACTCATCTTAGTATTTAGACTTCTACCATTTGTCTACAAGCACTTATACAATTTGTTACTTTTCAGCTGTCTGCCATTATGTGACGTAATTGGTGGGACTCTTTTTCATTTGACTGTTTCTCTTAAATTCCGACCTGTACTTTATCATTTTCCATTCTTGCCACCTTACTAGGATATAGAGAATCCCCATTAATAGAGTCTCCCCTCAGGGATGTATCTGTCCAAACAATGTGATCCTCTGCACCTGCTGGCTTCCCCCAGCCCTTAGTTTAAAAACTCCTCTACAACCTTTTTAATTTTACATGCCAGCAGTCTGGTTCCATTTTGGTGTAGGTGGAGCCCATCCTTCCTCTATAGCCTCCTCCTTTCCCAAAAGTTTCCCCAGTTCCTAATAAATCTAAACCCCTCCTCCCTACACCATTGTCTCATCCACTTATTGAGACCCTGCAGTTCTACCTGTCTAACTGGCCATGCGCGTGGAACTGAAAGCATTTCAGAGAATGCTACCATGAAGGTCCTGGACTTCAATCTCTTACCTAACAACCTAAATGTACCCTCCAGGACCTCTCTCCTACCTTTCCCTATGTCACTGGTACCTACATGTACCAGGACCACCAGCTCCTCCCCAGCACTGCAGACGTGTTAAACTTTATATGAGATTCACACAAATATTGTTTAAAGATCAAGATAATACCTATTATTTTTGTGGGATAGTGAGACTCTTCCTCCTCTGAGCATGCTGTGGATATAGTGCATTGTTTATGCTACAGGTTGTTACTAAAATCTGATATCAACAGCACAAAGATCACTTGGGATGTCATATCATGCTTTTTGCTGCACTTTGGTTCAGAGACTTTACTGATCCAACTTTGGCATCAGTGAAAATTGTGGCTGCAGGGTCAACAGTTACAAGTAGCTAAAACTACAGCGCCTAAATATGGTTATAGGTGCTATATCAGGCTCCAATCCTGCAATGATTTATGCAGCATGCTTAACTTTATGCACTGGGAGTATTCACGTTCATTTGAATGAATCTACTCTTATGGCTTGATTTTCTGAGGTGCTGAGAACCTGCTGCTCCCCTTGAAGTTAACTGGAGTTGAGTACTCAGCACTTCTGCAAATCAAGCCCAAAGTGTGTCAAGTTGGCACATGCATATGTCTTGTCAGGCTCAGGGCCGAAATGTGGATACATCAGATATTTGAGAGATAAGGTGGGTGAGGTAATATCTGGGTGCAATAGAAAGGTTTCCTCAGTGCTTGGGATTGCTGCTCATGAGTGGCTGCCTATTCCAGCTTTCTCTCCTCTCCCATATCACCTTACATGCATGTCTCTAGTGAAAAATGTATTTATCTTATTCTAACTGTGATTAGAATGGCCCAAACTCTTTCACTTGGCATTATGCATAGCACTCAGTGATAGCTTTCTGGGCTAAAGGTCAACAGCCCACTACTTCCTTAAGTCTTGCCTCAGTGACACTAACCATCACATCACACTATTAGAAAGAAAATATGTTTTGCCTGATTAAGGGAGTTAGACGTCACGGATAATTGCAGAAGACTCTGCACATTGCACTTGGAACACAAGCAGTACTTTGTCTTGCCAACCAGCAATTAGTAATGTGGTAGCAAACAATGACTTCACAGGATTTCTCTGGAAAATTCAGGACAGAGGGCGCACTACAAAAGCAGAGGGCCTGATTTGCCTGCTTTAAACACTGGTATAAATAAAGAATAACTCCACCGAAGTCAATGGAGTGACACCAGTGTAAAACCAGCATACACGGGAGGGGAAGCAGGCCATGGAGTTTTTATTCCGGGAGCAGATGCGTTGCACCAGCATCAGTGTCAATACCCTTCAACCCCTGCCTTTTGAAGTGGCCCCCATGACTGGCCAGCCTATTTTATAGTGCTGACAATTGTCTGTCCAGAAAAAACGATGTCAATGAACTGCTCAGCAGTTACTGGCTGAAAACATCAAGCAATCTACAGCTTCAGGATGATTAGGCAGCCTCAGATCGCTGGGGATGTGGACGTTCCCCTGCCCCCTCCCATTTATGAAACTGAAATAAATCCTTGTTTTCCATCAGCCTTGAGCTGCACAATTGCTTTCCAAGGATCTAAACGGTGAAGCTGTAGAAGAAACTATGAAGCTGCAGTTTATGTTGCTCATCTTCTCTAGTATGCAGTCACTAAGGATCGCTCAGGGCTCCTTAGCTACCATCCTAGGTAATACGGGGTGTCTGGTGTTGCAAGTATAGTAAAGCTTGAGGCTAGCAGTGGGAGAGGGCGTTTCCCTTCTCCCACTGCCCTACTGGGGCATGGGGAAAGCACATCCTGCCCTCAGCCACAAACCCTTTAGGATTTTGGGGGGCAATGATTCTTACCTGGCAATGATCTTACCCCAAAGCAATCACCCATCACTTTCCAAATGCCTTGGGCCATAGAAACCCAGACACAGGAGGGGGCAGCACAGATGGCTCCCCTGAAGACATCTAAGGAAATACAGTCTCTGAGCCCTGAGATGGGGAGTGGCAGATTCCTTTCCCAAATCTGAGCTGAGGTATGTAGATAGCAAAAGAAGCTGAACCACACTCCGATTTCAGGTATATTCAGGATTCTATGCAAATCTTTCACACAGCCTTAGTGTTAAGACTGCATATTCACTCTTCCAGTCCACTCCAAGGCCTAATGGTGTAAATCAGGAGTAACTCCATGGCAGTTAATGGAGTTATACTAATGTAAAACCAGTGTGAGATCAAAATCAGGCCTGACCTGGGCATTTATGATTATAAAACAAGTCTGGTTCCTTCCCACTATATTCTATTGTATCATTTGCTGGGCAGTATGCTACATTGCCCAGTGACATATGATTAATGCCTATGTAGTTTCAGTAAATCATACTAAGAATGCAGGAAATGCTGTCCCAGGAGACATAGTGACAACTACAGAAGCCTAAATGATGCTGTTCTTCATCTTACCTTCACCTGAGCTTTCTAACCCTCCCCCGCCTTTCCAAGGACTAATCCTTTATTTAGAACGATTGCATTACTCAAGAGCAAATATTTTTTATCAGCCAGCTACATTCACAAGATACTGGAGCATTCATTTTTTACTATCTTGTTTCCCTAAAGGATTTCACCTTGAAATGTCACTTGCATTTGCTAGTCTCCTGTTTGGTTATTTGCTGCTGTGCGTACTGCAAAAAAACCACAGCTCCTTTGCTTGGGCAGTCAGTTTTTACTGAGTGATATAAAGTACTATATATTTCTCTTGCTGTCTGCATATAGCACTTGCTGTGAGTCTTCTTATAGTTCGTGTTAGGGAGTAGTCACAAGTAGGGCATTTCTTTTCTGTCTTGGGAAGAACATGATGAGTGTGAGCTTTTATGTACACAGGGCCAAAGCCTGACGTTCTTACCCAGGCAAAACTCCCAGAGGCCAGATTCTTATTTACACTAACATCCTTTTACACCATTTGGGTCGTCTAAAGGGGCCTTTAAAGTGAGTGTAAACATGTACGGCCTGTTCATACTGCCAGAGCATTGTAAGGGTATGTCTACACTACAATAAAACACTTGCAGCTGGCCCAGATCAGCTGACTTGGGCTCGTGGGGCTCTGGCTGTGGGGCTATAAAATTGCAGCGTAGACGTTTGGGCTCGGGTTGGAGGCCAGGCTCTGGGATCCTCCCCTTCACGGGGGCTCAGAACCCAGGCTCCAGCCAGAGCTTGAACATCTTCACTGCAGTTTTATAGCCCCTCACCTCAAGCCCAAATCAGCTAACGCGGGCCTGCCGCGAGTGTTTTATTGCAGTGCAGACATACCCAAGGGCCTTGGAATAAATGAGAAATCAAGCCCCCATGTGTTTTGCCTGATGAAGAACTACAGAGTTTGGCCCGGAGTGTCTTTTATCCCAAAGCCCTTTACAATTACCAGTATAAAACAAGTACGTACTAGCCACAGGAGCACAACACTCAGCATTGATAGGCAGCCACTACGGCCATGAAATGTGGTACTTATTTGACAGCAACAGAAATACCACACAAGAGCTTACGGCCAGGATATGTAGAATATCACTTCCCATTGATTTGGCGGGAGCAACTTTTGGTAGGCAGAATGTAGTTACTCAGGCTGGCATTTAGTTACAACTCCAGGGGTAATAACCCTACTTTTACCAAAAATGTCATTGGCTTTTTAATGATCAGATGGGGAAGATCTCAGTTTTATGTGATTCCAACAGCAAAGTGGCCCCTCAACAATCTGGGGGACTGGTTCAGAGAGAAAAGTACCATCTACAAGATAATCAATACAACGTCATGCAGCGTTTACTGTAGGTCTTCCATTTAAGTACTGATCCAGTCTAACCCTACTTCACTTAGGACAGCTGACAGGATCATAGCACAAGGAGAGGTAGCAAGCTACATACATGAAAAACAGCATGAAGTTATTTATATGCTTGTTTGCATTTTTAGCGTATATAGCATCATACATTGTGTCATTAAATATTACCATATGCATTGATCTAGTGTGTCTTGTCTTTACCTGAGTGTGGTGTCTTGAATATACTTAATTAGAAAATCCTTTCTAATCTGACCTTCTGACAGAAATTTGATAAAGCTTTGTAGAAGCTCTTACTGAAATTCCAGTAATATCCATGGAGTTACATTGGTGTAAAACTGGGGTAGCACAGTGGTGAATCATGTCCCCAAATTTTGGATGGATTTGGAAAAAACAAAATGGGACATATTCTGGCCATTAATAACATTTGAAGTTATGTAAGTCACAATAAGTGTAATCAAATCTCATTCATTAGGGCATAAATTGATCACCTACAGGGGACCAGAAGGAATTCTTTGTTAATGTACAGCATAGCATAATTGGCTTCTTGAATTGTGGGATAGGGAATTTGGTTTCCCTCAGAAGCACTGGATACTGTCCATTGCCGGAGGCAGAATACCAAATTTGATGGACCAATGGTCTGATTTGGGATGGCAAATCCTTCTTTGCCATGGGGAAAACAGATATTTCAGTAAAGAATGACAGTAGTTGCTTTGGAAAGGCTACATTGATGGCAGAAATGTAGTGTTTTAAATGCAGAATGATGGGGACCAGTGGTAGTTTTAAGACATCTAAAAATCAGAGAGCAAAAGTTTCACATGGCCCATTCATGACGTACAACTGTAACAAACCTCCTACAATGCATTGTTACCAGGTTTGAACCCTGAATCTTCAGCACAGATTTCAACTACTTGAGCTACAGGACTAACTACATTTCATTTTCAAACTAGAGAAGAGAGAGTGAGTGAGAGAGGGGGGGAATATATGTGTGTGAGAGAGAGAGAGAGACAGAGGAAGGAGCAGGAGAGGAAATCACAAACATTTTCTTTCTAGGGATATTCCACCTGACGATCAGCAAATACTCAATGGGGCGATTTCTCCTATTGAGGCTTTCCCTGCTGGATGCCCCTCCTATTCCATTCCCCAAGCTCTGAATTAGAAATCTATGCTATCATTTGCCCCTAAGGTCTTGTCTACATGGGGAAGATGTACCCGTTATACCAATAGTTATACCGGTATAACCCACCATGTGGACACTCTTATTCACTTATAAGAATGGCTTTGATTTAGTTTAAATTTCCTCCCAAGTGATATAAGCTAAACTGGAAAAGGTACTCAAAGTAATAAAAGTGTCTACACAGGCAGTTATAGTGGAATAACTATAATTGTTTAAATTCATACATTGGATTATACTAAAAAACCCCTTTTCTGTGCAAACAAGACCTAAATTACTTCCAGACAGGACAATTCCATTTCAAAAAGCAATACAAAATCAATTCCTGCAAAGCTTAAAGACAGTTCCTGTAAAGAGGTGCGGGGGGGGGGGGTTGTTTTATTTTTGTGTGTTTTATATTTTTCTATTTTATATAGGTTCTGTTTGGGGATTTTTGTATTTACCTTATACCACATGCCATGGCAGCCACAGTCCTGCCCCTGACATCATCCTTATCTCATCCCGTTGTTGTTTATTGTTAGAAATCTCTTGCAGTGCATTGTGAATGCCCACAGCACTTTACAAACTGAAGGCCACCTCATGCACTCCCTTCACAAGTATGGTGGTGAGGAAAACAGGCTACAAAGTCTTACATTGTATCAGTGGGAGAAGGAACAAGCCAATGGAGAATCCTCCCCCTTCCCTCCAACTCTACCGAAACCTTTAGGTCAAACTCTGGATAACTGAGGCTCTCCAGGGGCCCTGAGACAGTTGGTCAACGGGAGAGCTGTTCTCCAGGGCATCAGCCCCTCCAGACTCATCTGGATTTCCCTATCAGAATTCTCTTATGCAAAATCCCATTCCACAAAATCAAGCCTGCTTTGAAAGGCAAGTGTTGCCCCAGGTATGGAGTGGGAGCAAATTTCCCAGGAGAGCTGCTGTGGGAGACAGGAACCCTGGGGAGAAGTGCAGATGCACTAGGATACACTAATAATTTCTTGGCCTTCTGCATACATATCTAGAGTTGCAGGATTTTGCTGTAGATCCGTAGACTTCCATTATTTGGGAGGGTCATGCCTCCCCCTGCCCTGCAACACACACCCATCACTATGGGCTCTGCCCCCGCTCCATGGCAGGATGCTTTGTAGAAACTCCACAAGCTGAAACAGGTGGCATTTTCTGGCCCTTGAACAGTTTTCTCCTGCAGAAGGCGTGAGTTGGCTCATAAAACACATTCCCACGCCCTGGAGTTCTAAGACATCCACATTGCTGAGGTTGGCAATTATAACATCAGTAATGAGAAGTAGGTCAGCAAAGGAGGGGTTCACTCCTATGTTGAAGTAGATTTTTGTGCTTGAAGCTGGAACAAAACATGTTTGCTCAGTGTAGATTATGGTGTATTTTATAGGAATGCTCACATCAGTTCTGGCCAGAAAGAGAGGCTACTTGAGAGGCAGTGGGCAGGTGACTCTTGTAGTACTAAGGAAAAATATATGTCATTTCCTCAGCATGTTGTGAAAAATCTGGGAGTGTGGGACCAACCCTGCATACGCTTGTGGAACATGGAAGAGGGAGCAGAGACCCAAGAGTGCATCACAGCAGGTGCAAAAAACGACATTGCGGGGGCACAGGTACCAGCCTTTGTCTTGCACAAATGCAGCGCATGAACGCTCCACAGGCTTGAGAGAGCCATTAAGGTGCCATCTGGAATTGGAGGCAGAATTGGATTTACTGCCCTATTGGTAGGGCCCTACCAAATTCACGGTCCATTTTGGTCAATTTCATGGTCATAGGATTTTAAAAATTGTTACTTTCATGACCTCAGCTATTTAAATCTGAAATTTCATGGTGTTGTAACTGTAGGGGTCCTGACTCCAAATGGAGTTGTGGGGAGTCGCATGGTTACTGTAGGAGGGGGTTGCGGTACTGCTAACCAGACTTCTGCACTGCTGCTGGCGGTGCTGCCTTCAGAGCTGGACAGCTGGAGAGCGGCGGCTGCTGGCCGGGAGCCCAGCTTTGAAGGCAGAGCCACTGCCAGCAGCAGCACAGAAGGATGGCATGGTATGGTATTGCCACCCTTAGTTCTGTGCTGCTGCTGGCGGGGTGCTGCCTTCAGAGCTGGGCGACTGGCCAACAGCCACTGCTCCACAGCTGACCAGCTCTGAAGGCAGCACAGAAGTAAGATTGGCAATATCACAACTCCCCTAAAATAACCCTGTGACCCCCTGCAACTCCCTTTTGTGTCAGGACCCCCAATTTGAGAAACTCTGGTGTCCCCCATGAAATTAGTATAGGGTAAAAGCACACAAAAGACCAGATTTCACAGTGGGAGACCAGATTTCAGTCCATCACGCGTTTTTCATGGCCATGAATTTGTTAGTGCCCTACCTACTGGGCTAGGTGTGAAGCACACACTGAAAGGACCGTGCATTTGCTGCACTCCCTGGTCGCTCCTGGAAATAATGTGCTTCTGGCAGCTCCCAGGTTGTGCAGCCCATGCAACATCTTTTCAGAGGGTGCAGTGTGAGTGTCCCACCTAGTCTGAAGTCTTCTTCCAGATAATAATTTTGCTAATGTTAATATTTACTGTTCTATACTGTTTTCAATCATAGATTTCAAAGTGCTTTAAGAAAGGAAGTATCATTGATCCCATTTTACAGACAGGGAAACTGAGGCACATATATATATATTTCCAAGATCACACCGCAGGTCAGTGACATAATCAGGAAGAGAACACAGGTCTCCTAATGCCCTGTCCTGTGACCTATCCACTAGGACATGCTGTCTCATTTAAGACTCAGCCATAATCAATTCCTGTCAGAGAAGCAACTTCCTGTATATGTATTAAATATTTTTATTATAATCAGATGCTTTTAAAAAATGAGTATATCCTTTTTAAAATAATATTTTTGGAGTTTTGCTCTAAGAAACTTGTATGATAACACCCTGTTTATCCATAATCCAACCCGTCTTTAACCCAACCATTTTTATATCTGAATCATGTTTGGTCCCCTTGAATGAAGCACTTACCCATTAACTCCCCTGATTGTCCTAAGCCCTTTTTATCTGAATGCTGTTGATGTTGCTGACACGTCTCGGTCTCTTTGGATAAATGAGGTTGCACTGCAATCAGTTGTCCTAAGCAAGATAAGCCATGCACACTGTGCATGACTACATCTATTAATGTTTTCTTAAGTTTGCTTCTTTTTAAGAGCATGAATATTCATGTTAAAGTTTAAAAGGCTGGAAAATCTTGCAACATGAGGTTTTCTCTAATTACACCCTCTGCATGGTGCAGTAAACTAAGTCTCCACATTTTTGTCTCTGTGTGTGCTTCATCCCTTAAACTAAGTGGAAAACCTTTTATGAAACCCCAGTGCTTAGCTTTGCTGCACAAGAACACCACAGATCCTGACCCCCCCGAGGCTGTCTTCTGCCACTCTGGAGGCATAAAGTATCCCTAAAGTTGGATTAACCAGTTACATGGGGAATCCCCAGGTGGCACAGAGCGGGCATAATATGTGCCCGACACACCCCTTCCCATCCCAACATGCCAGAGCTGGTTATGTCAACTCTACAGCCACTGGGGATCCCCCCCATGCCAGAGAAATAAACAGCTGGGGTGAGAAGGCCAGTTTCAGCTTCTTTTTGCCACTGGAGTTCCACAAAGGGAGCAGAACAGAGACCGGGATCTGGTTGGGAGTGTGGAGGCCTGTGAATAAAAATGTTTATGAAAATGCATAGCCACATGTAGTTACTGCAGTTGCATGAGCAAATAGGATAAAGCACATGTAAGCCAATAGCTAGATGCCTGAATATCCATTTGCAATCAGGGAGCGTTCAAGTTCCTGGATGGAGAGAATCAGTCAGAAACTGACCTGGGGCGGGGTGGGAAGAAGAGGAAGGGAAGGAAGCAGTGTTAGAGATCAGTTCAAGGGATCTGTGGAGGGGATAAAGTATCTGCTTGGGTTGGGATGAAGAAGGAAAGATAGGAGCCACAGAAAAGGGAGAAGAGAGAAAATCTCAGATTATTTTAGAACAACTCAGCCTCTGAATGTGAAGGAAGTCCTGCAATTCAGTCTCCAACTCTAGATGAGTCCTGGAATCCTCACGAGCTCAAAACGCACACTCGGAGCCAAGGGTGTCTGTTCAGAATTGCATTTAAAAACTCAAGACAATGAAATAAAGCTCTGCAGAGCACACTGACACTGAAAATCTATGGCTGCCAGCCACCTAGTAGCCATTTGTCCTCACCATAGAATATCAAAGAGGAACATCCCATGGACCTTCCCCCTGGCAATTCTGCACACCTTTAGGCTCCCAGAAGCTGCAAATAACTACTTCACAGTGGCAAACTGGCAGTAGTGGCACAGCAGCAATATACTATCAGAGAGAGTGAAAGGGCATTTCCAAATGAGATCAAGACATGATGTTGACATTATTGCCCCCTTAGGAGAGGACTGAAACCACCCCACTTATTTCTTTTTAATACCTTAGGTTTCATTTAGATTCCATTCCCAAAGGTGAGCAGCCAATTTCCTTCTCCATGAATAATTCAGCCTCCCTGTCTATTGACCATTTCATGTGTCATTTGCAACTCCATGTGTCACAGTTCATTTCTGACAATATCTCCACACAAGGCTGGAAAATATTTTTTCCTTTACTTATTACTCAATATTTGCTAATTCTTCTGCTTAAAGATCAAAGCGCTTGGACTTGCTCCAGGAAAGGATTTTCTAGCCTGTGGCTGCATATCAACCACAGGTCTGGCAAGGTTTCAAGATTAAATGTTAGCATTGCTATGGGAAGCTTTGCATACGTTACTGAACATTTCAGCACTGGAGGAAGAAAACAAAGCGAAGATTCCAGTTTTCCAAACAAATCCAGGATTTTCAGTAAAACGGAACCAATTCTCTTTTTAATTTCACCAAACACGAGATCGAAGGCACAAGGAAGCAAATGGGAAACATGTTTTCTAAGGGCCCAGTCCAACTCAAGTCAATGAAAAGATGCCCAATTCAAAATGCACAACAAAGGTTGATTGGAGAAATGCCTCTATAGCTAAATAGAAGGCCAACAATGAAAGAAGAATGTCTGGGGGACAGACTTACAGGTCAAAATTAGAGATGGGTCTGATCTGGACCTAAACTTGCCCCAAAATCAGGGGTGTTCGGATCCAGAAATACTGTTTGCTCCATTATCCAGGAAAAGATATCTACAAAGTTTGAATTCAGATCCAGACTTCCTCGAAGTTCAGTGGTGTTTGAGTTCGGGGTTTTTACTCAGGCCCATCTTTCCGGCAAATAAGAGGGCTGGCAAGAGACCGGTTCCTTCCCATAATCTAGACACTGCTCCCTTATCCTGCACATAAGAAGAAGTAGATCACAAATCTGGACCAGATCCCAACCTCAGTGGCATGGCTTGTAACTGCAAATCTCCCCCGTTGGGATTGGAATCTAGCCCTTCAGAATTAAAAATAATTTAGATGAGCTGAGCCAAGAAAATAAAAAGGAAACATTTAGATGAGCTAACACCAGCTAATGAAATCAAGAAGCTGTATTATTAAAAGTCATTGTTGCTTTCATTTTATTATAAGTACCAGTTTACTTTATAAGCAGCAAAGAATCCTGTGGCACCTTATAGACTAACAGACGTTTTGGAGCATGAGCTTTCTTGCTGCTTTTACAGATCCAGACTAACATGGCTACCCCTCTGATACAATTTACTTTATGTTCAGTATAGCTAAAAAATAAAGGCCTTGTGACCCGATATTTCAGATGTTAACAAGAGTATTATGGGGGAGACCCTGTTCTAAGAGTCTGTCTCTGCTTCTACTAGGAGCAGCATCAAAGATGTTCTGAATCCCCTGTAGATACCTGTGTTGGAACTTGTTTGAACCTTCATCTATCCTAGACCAAACTTCATCTTTTTTTTTTCCAGTTCATACAAGTTCAGATAAGGATCTGGTGGTTCATGCTTTAAGCACAGAGCCAGCTGCTGTCACTCCTGTCAGATGTGCAACATGCTCCAGAACTTGTGCAGATCCAAGGGAAAAATTTGGCCCAGTGTACAGGAGCTGCATGTGCCCTGGGAAGAGAAAATAGACCTTCTAACTGGGAATCCCTGAAAGCCATAATAACAAGATAATATAATCTCCCTTCCTCCTCATAAAATAAAGCAACGAACGACTTACAACACTAACAAAGGCTGCTGTCCGCCAAGGTTGAGATTTAGCCAATGACTTGCACTCTGTTTACCCAATATGGATAAATAAACTGATGTCAGAGTAAAGGTCAATGGCATATTTGTCCTAACCCTAAATTACACAATAGTGTGTCAGGGTGCAGACATTACTTCATAATAACTAGCCCTGTTTTGTGTTTTAGGGATACTTGCCCCTATCAGCACTGATGTGCATATGCCTTCTTTTGATTTTTAAAGAGGTAAAGAACAAGTTTCAGGAGGCCCTTCAGCAAAATGTTGCCATGTTGTGGGAAAATAGCTGCCAACCAAAAGTAATATCTTGTCAGGAAAAAGTTTAAATATTCAGACAACAAAATTTTAAAAAGGAAAAAGTTGGAGCCAGGGGATGTCAAAAAGTAAACTTCGAATCCCGCAGCCTGGTCATATGCTTTTGCTGGGTTTCATCCAACTATGTGGGCCCAGCTCTGTGCCCCAGAGTTTACCCAACTGGAAAAACTAGTTGGTCTTTTTGGTGTGAGGCAGTAGTAAACATCAGAATGGATGAGCAAACACCAGAAAGGAGAGCTAGGATTCCCTTGGAAAACTTCCTCAGTTAGGAAAATGGGTCAAATCCTGCTCTCAGCTAATGGATCTGAGTTCAGAGTAACTCCACGGGAGCCAATGGAATTATGCTTACTGATATAGACTGATGTGACTGAGAGCAAATTGTAATTCATTGGATCTGTATGAGATTGTATGAACATTGCTGAGTGTGAAAGCCAGAACACCATAACAGTCCACTCCTTCTGAGAGATACCGATCACTCTCCTTGGACCTGGGCATTTTTCTTCCTGATTTTAGAGTAATGTCTTGTTGATGAATCACAACCCTGAATGGAGGGTACAAATTATTATTATTATTATCCATCACTTATATCGTGACAGTGCCTTGAGGTTCCAACTGAGAGAGGATCCTCACTGTGCTAGACAAAATACATTGAACCTCTTTGCACAAGCAGGACCCACCTTGTCCTGGGGGCATTCACTCACAGGGGAGAGGGTAAATGGTATGTTCACTGCAACTCCCCCTCAGGGATTCCATCTGAGATAAGATTTTAAACTGTGGTCTGGATATCTACAGAATTTTACTGGCAGAGGATGATACCAGGGGATGCACTTACGAGTGCATCTTCTAGCCACACTTCCTCTTTAACCACCACCTCCTACTTCCAGAGCCCCCAGTGGAAAAATTATATCTCTGCAACTTCCCCCAGTGGACTTTTTGCCTCAGATGGCTCTGTGCCCAGGATTACATCACTAGAAGATGGGATAATCCGGGGCTGAATCTATTGCAATGTGTTATCATGACATTTTAGACAATAATGCTTTTCAGAGAGAGTCTAACCTCCACTCATTCTTGGGAGCCAGGGACCGGGAGCATTAGGAAACCCTGCTGTTGCATATGCAATTATAGAGAAGTCTAATACAATTAAACAAAAACTATACATAAAAGAATTGTGGTTCTTATTATAGATGGGACAAAATCAGAAACTTGAATCCAAAGTCCTATGGATTTGTGACAGCTGAGATTCAAATCCCATCTTCACATCCCATACATATGGCTTTGGTTCAGAGCTGTATTCAAAACAGAAGGGCTCTATTTTCTGGGTTCACTGGTACTGCGACTGAAATCTCCTCTAAGGTTTTGGACCAAGACTCAGAAAGTAGGATCCACCTTTGACCTATCACTATCTCAGTGATAGGCTCACATACAGATAGGATGAGTGATAGATTAATCTACCTATATATACTCTAGCTACAGTACCTAGGCACAGTGAGGTAGATTAAGGTTTAGAATCCCATTTGATAACTTCTTCCACACCCATCTTCACATATTCTCCCCGACACACAGAGTATCTTTTCTGATCTGGTCTGCAAAACCACTACACCACTCATAAGGACTCCATCCTACTCCCACTATAGTCATTGGAAATTTTGTCATTGGCTTAAATGGAGCGGGCTCCAGTCCATAAATCCCTCCTGAAGGCCTACTTCTTCCATGATGCCTTCAAGAAACTAGCTAAGACACCTATTAATTAATTTCATGTATTTATGCATGAAAGAATTGCACATATATGTGAAGGGAAGGATTCAATATCACTGGAACTGAGGTAGGGAACTACTGTGAGGGAAGATGAGTAGGCTGAATTGTAGGGGGAAGTTATAACTATGTGCCTGTCATTCTCCTGATCACTTTTTTTATATGTTGTATCCATTTCCCCTGTCTTCTGTCTGCGTGAGATTCTATGATTCAAATCTTGATGCAAGAAAAAGAGGAAATTCATTGTATGAATTATTCATCCAATGCTATTAAGGACATTTCAGCCCTCTCAATTTTCCAGACTTTAATATTATTTTAATCATGCATTAGCAATGACATAGCTTAGTGTGCTGGGATTTCCTTGAAAAACGCCCGATTTCCGGGGTATCATAGCTTGGTAAAGCAAAACCCTTCCAGGTTGAAATGTGATATGTTGAGCCAAGGAAGGAATTTTTTGCAGCATTTGGTAAAACAATAATCTAATCATGTAAAAATGTAAGTGCTGCCTCAGTTTGACTTGAATGCTGCTGGATGTTAATAATAATGCCGTTTTAAAATATTTTACCGTAAAATAAACGGTATGATTTATTTTATACACAAAAAATAACTGGAATATGGAGCATGTTAAATGGAAGAGGCTATTTTGTGTCTCTTTAGTGCTTCTGATGTTTAAATCTGCATAAGACTAGGGAGAAATGGGTTAATTTCCCTGTTCTACCACAGACTTCCTGTGTTTGGCCATCATGGTCATCCGTGGCCATCATGATAAGCAGCTGCTCAAACAGTTCCCTCTGCTGCTGGAGCTCCTACTACCTCATCACTCTGTCATGGTTGATGTACGCGGCCACCACCCACTCCTTGCCCTCCCTCTGCATGTCCAGGAGCTGCTCCAACCTTTGTGGAAAGTCCCTATGTATGTCCTGCAGCAGGTTGTCCCTGAGCCTTTTCTTTTTGGCCAGTGTTCAGGGTCCTCCTTGCCCAAACAGACTTGGGTGGGTGCCCTGCTCCAGCTGAGGGAGAAGGTCCTGCAAAGGCAACGAAAGATTATTTCCAAGGGGCGGGGAGAGGAAATTCTCTCCTTTAAAATTCTGCATAACAGCAAGGCCAAAACTTGAACCTTTGATCTCCTTGGTATCAGGTCCGGCTCTAGGTTTTTTGCTGCACCAAGCAAAAAAAACCAAAAAAAACCACCCCAAACAAACAACTAAACAAAAAAACCCTCTGGGAGGGCAACTGCCGAAGTGTCTGGAGTGCCGCCACTGAAATTGTGCCGCCTCAAGCACGTGCTTGGTTTGCTGGTGCCTAGAACCAGCCCTGCTTGGTATGCCATTATTCCGTCTCCCTACATTTTCCTGCTCAGAAACCGCCCCAGCCCAGCAAGACAATGGTAAATATTTCATATTTATTTTAAAACATTCAACAAACCAGATGTCCCTGAGAACCTTGGTGTCAGCCTCCAGTCAGCTAGCAGCATGCTGGGATGGCATCTCTATTCAGTCAGGCACCCTTCAAGTGCTATGTAGAAATGGAGCAGGCCATATGGAATGAGGGGTATAAATTCTGACCAGGTGCATATAAACTGGTAGGTGATTTTTAGTGTAGAGGAACGTAGTAGGTAGACAGCCAGGAGTAGTAGGTAGACGGCCCCAGGGAATTGGGGGAAGGGGGTGGAGGACTATCAGAACATAAGTCTTGTAACTCATATTTCAGCCTGCACTCTCACTGTGAAGTAGGTGTGTTAGAGCCTGAGTAAAAGCGAAATCTGAGCTCTAACCTATACCCCCAACTGGACAAGCAAGCCCAGGTTCAAAGCACATATAAATCCAGGGGAAAGGGGTTTTGTGTGTAGATGGTGGGAGGAGGATTGTGTAAAAGTCCAGATTAACTCTGAAGTGATAACATATCTTAATCTCCCTGTGACTCAGCTCCCCATCTGTAAAATGGGAATAACAGCACTTCCCTACCTCACTGGAGAGTTCTAAATGCATTAAAGATGGTGATGTGCTCAGAGACTACAGTAATGGGGGTCATATGAGCACATTTGACTGATAAATTGAAATGTTCTGTATTTTGCAAAAACTGATGCTTGGAATGATGAAAATAGTCACTGAAACATTGAGCGGAGCTGTGCCAAAAAAAAAATAATAAAAAAATTGATACTACCCCAGGCTAGACGTGTACAGTCCTGCTGCAAAACCAAGGATGGATGTGCTTCTGCCCCTCATCTTGCCTGCCGGCTTGGAGTGCATCCTGAACCCCAGCAGCCCCTACATAGTGCCCCCACCCAAAGTGCTTTACTGGTTTCCTTTACTTGTTTCCAGTCCAGTAGGGAGAAGCTGTCTACATCACTGACTAGGGTATTAGAAACTTTTTGAGATTCCCCATATCCCCTGAGTAGCTTTGTGCTGTAGGATGTCTTTACATTTGGAGCTGAATTATAATCTTGACAAGTGACTCAGCAGTTGGTTTCATAAACAGCCTATCAAGACAGAGTGGAGTATGTAAGACCCAAATGAAGCCCTTACTCGTATGCTTGTACCTGGAAGTGCCATGAATGTTCTGTTAAAGGCCTTAGCCTGTGGAGCTGTCTACCATCAGAAATAAGACTGAGCCTGCGTTTTGTAACACCCTTTGCACAACCCTGTCTCCAGTAACAGAGCCACAGAAAAGCCCCAGCAACATCCTCCTGAGAGAAAACCATCTGAATTAGCCTGCATGGAATACACAGAAGCAGGGGTGAAAATTATAGTCCCTTCTTAGCTGAATCAATGTGAATCTCATTTATGTGCATGGTATTCAGATTCTGCCATAACAGCTGCATTATAAATGCATAGATAGGAGTATTATATTAATCTCAGGTTTCACAGAAATAACTCCTGCAACCACTTTGGGAAGGAAACCCATTGGATTTATGACATTATAAGATTTTCCATTAAGACTTATGCAGTTGACATTAGCTTTATATGTAAGGACTTTATACAGATCTAAATCTGATTTCTGGAGTTTAAAAGGGATTGCATGGCTCAGCTGCTGTAGACCTTAATCCTGATCCAAGGGCTAAAATTTACTATGCAGTCAGTGCAATGCAAATCTTAGGCAATGACCCATCAATTAATCTATATCAAGAAGTCAACTTTCCCAAATATGGGAGGTGCCATATATAAAAGGGCATCATATACTTTTTTTCCCTGTTTCTCATGCTGGTAACCCACTCCTCAGAGAATATACATAGTTTATGCAGTGAGACCAGCAGAATTTTCTCCTTTATTATTCAGCTTCTTCCTAGTGCCATTGACTGACATTGACATGACCTTACACAGAATAGCCTGGGCTTCTTTGCTGGCATATACATGTCTTATTAAAAGGAGGAGAAAGATTAAAGGTTTCCAAGCTGCCTACTGCAAGACATAAGAAAACAAGAACGGCCATCCTGGGTCAGACCAATAGACCATCTAGCCTTGTATCGTCTCTCTGAAAATGGCCAGTGCCAGATGTTTCTAGCAGTTATAGGTTTAGGGAAACCCAGAGATTGGGTTTCATCCTGACCATCTTGGCTAATAGCCATTGACACAGGCGCTGACTTTTCATTTTGCCGGTGGGTGCCCCACACCGGCTCTGCCCCCACCCTGAGGCCCCGCCCACACTCCGCCCCAGGGCCTTGTCCCCACTCCAGCTCTTTCCGCCCCCCTCTGCCCCCTCCCCTGAATACCTCCTGCCAGCTGCTGGCTCCTTTCTGCCCCCTCCTGGCTTAAGGGCAGTGAGGGGGAGAGGGTGGGGCAGCCCCGCTCAACAGCTGATCAGTGGACGAACCGCTGAAGTGCTGCTTGGATGTAGGGCCAGCCGTTGAGGAGCTAACTGGCAGCTAACCCCAGCGCCATCATAGCAGCAGCTCTGGTCAGGCCTGTGGGTGCTGAGCACCCATTTTTCTCCATGGGTGCTTGAGCCCCTGTGCACCCACTAAGTCGGCATCTGTGACCATTGATGGACCCATCCTCTATGAATTTATCTAATTCTTTTCTGAACCCAGTTATAATTTTGGCCTTCACAATATCCCCTGGCAACAAGTTCCACAGGTGTGCTGTGTGACGAAATACTTCCTTTTGTTTGTTTTAAACCTGCTGCCTATTAATTTCATTGGATGACCCTTAGTTATTGTGTTATATGAAGGAGTAAATAAGTCAGGATAACTTCCTTATTCACGTTTTCCACCCCATTCATGATTTTATAGACCTCTAGCATATCCCACCTTACGTACCATGGATTATATAGAAGCATTATGATATTGTTTATTATCTATCTCATTCCTAATGGTTCCTAACATTCTATTACCTCAAGGGTTCTCAAACTGAGGGTCATGACCCCTCAGGGGGTCATGAGGTTATTACAGGGGGGATCACGAGCTGTCAGCCTCCACTCCCAAACCCTGCTTCACCGCCATCATGTATAATAGTGTTAAATATAAATAAGTGTTTTTAATTTATGTGGGGGGGAGGCCCACACTCGAAGGCTTGCTGTATGAAAAGGGTCACCAATACAAAAGTTTGAGAACCCCTGTGTTAGCTTTTTTGACTGCCACTGCACATTAAGCAGATATTTTCAGAGAACTATCCACAATGACTCCAAGATCCCTTTCTTGAGTTGCAACAGCTCATTTAGACCCCATCATTTTGTACGTATAGTTGGGATTATGTTTTCCAATAGGCATTACTTTGCATATATCAACAATGAATTTCTTTTGCCATTTTGTCATCCAGTCACCAAGTTTAGCGAAATTCCTTTGTAACTCTTCACAACGAGTAATTTTGTATCATCTGCAAATTTTGCAACCTCACTGTTCACCCTCTTTCCCAGATCATTTCTGAAAATGTTGAACAGCACTTTTCCCAATACAGATCCTTGGGGGACACTGCTATTTACCTCTCCATTGTGAAAGCTGACCATTTATTCCTACCCTTTGCTTCTGATCTTGTATCCATTTACTGATCCATGAGAGGACCTTTCCTAGTGTCCCATGACTGCTTAGTTTGCTTAAGAGGGACCTTGTCAAAGACTTTCTGAAAGTCCAAGTACACAATATCCACTGGATCACTATTGTTCACATGCTTGTTGACTCCCTCAAAGAATTCTAATAGATTAAGGAGACATGATTTACCTTTACAAAAGCTGTGTTGACTCTTCCCCAACATATTGTGTTTATCTATGTTTCTGATCATTCTGTTTTTTACCATCGTTTCAACCAATTTGCCTGAAGTTAGGCTTACAGGTCTGCAACTGCCAGGATTCCTTCTAGAGCGTTTAAAAAAAAATGGCATTACATTATCTACCCACCAGTCATCTGTTACAGAGGCTGATTTAAAAGATAGGTTACATACCGGAGTTAGTGGTTCTGCAATTTCATATCTGAGTTCCTTCAGAACACTCAGGTGAATACCATCTGGTCCTGGTGATTTGTTATAGGTTAGTTTATCAATTTGTTCCAAAACCTCATCTACTGACAACTCAATTTGTTCCTCAGATTTGTCACCTAAAAAGAATGGCTCAGGTGTGGGAATCTCCTGTGTGGGGATCAACCTATTTGGCAACTGCAATTGTCCATGAGCCCTCTTTTCTCTACTGCTTACATATTCAGTTTATAACATGAGTGTCCATGGATGCAATCAAGAGTAAAGAGGCATATGGTGCCAATACGTATATGCTGGCTGTGTGCAGAAACCTTCCTACACTTAAGATGGTACTTCCTGGGTTATGCAGGCCAGATATCTAAACTGATGGTTGCTTGGCACCTATGTCCATGGCAAGGATCTGATCAGCTTGTGTGCAGGCACAAGGACAAGATGGGCACATATGCAAGTGCCCAATTATGTGCACCAGGTGTAGCTGATGAGGATAAGATGCCCTTCTGGGAACACCTAAACAACTGTCCAACTTGAACTTCTACACTAATGGTTAAAGGAAAGTGCTCTTGATAAGTCTACTCAGAACACAATCTTAAACATGCAACAGATTTGACATTTGCACTAAGCCCCCTTTACACTACCAGAGTGGTGCAAAAAGGACCTTAGCATAAAAGAGAATCAGATCCACTGACTGTGGAAAGTGAGATCGTGACTACTTTGAATCAGGAGGAGGGTTGAGTAGTTGTGCTGGCAAAATGTGTTGCTGTGGAGAGTAAAATAGTGATTCCCCTTATGGTAGGCAGGGGCAATTTGCCCCTTCTTGAGGGACTTTGCAGTACATGGTGGAAAAAAGCATAGTTAAACATCTACACCCTTATTTAATCAATTTGATAGGCATCAGCTTAGGCAAAATGGATCTAAAAGACTTCCTTGGCTCAGCTGACTTTATAAGGGTAGCAGAGTGAAGAAATCTATACTATCTACATAACTACTAAGAATTGAAAGTGGTATACAACTTAGTTTAAACACTTTTTGGTGTGATTTACACACTAAAAATCATTCTTGAAAAATACTCTTGAAAGAAAAAAGAATAATTGCTATGATACGTTGCCAATATAGCAGCAATATAGGATTCATTGTATTTTCTGTGTTGCTGATCTAATACGAACCCCTGTCCCCCAAATGGATCCACATGAGAAGACTCCCACACCACCTGGAGAAGTTTTAAAGATAGGAGCTATAAATTGCAGCTTTGAGTTATATGGTCTCTGACAGAATTTCACTGAAAAGCATGTCCAGTTCATGACCATTCGTTTTGATGTTTTTTTAAACTTAAAAAACAATTGTATAAAGTTACTTGCTGTGAAAGGTCCAGCACTGGGAGCTCTAAAGAACAAATTCTCTAGTTATCCACAGAACAGATACAATGCTGCACAGGTACCAGCAGTGCAAGCTTCTCTACACTGCTCTGCCGGCATATGAAAGGGAGGAAGAGGGTTATCTGCCACATTAAATCTTGTATGCAGTGTTGTTACAGTGGTGTCGGTCCCAGGATATTAGCGCGACAAGATGGGTGAGGTAATATCTTTTATTGGAACAAGTTCTGTTGGCAAGAGAGAGGAACTTTCGAGCTTACTCGTATCTCTTCAGCAGACCTGAAGAACAGCTCTGTGTAGCTTGAAAGTTTGTCCCTCTCACCAACAGAAGTTGGTCCAATAAAAGATATTACCAAACTCACCTTGTCGCATTAAATCTTGGCCTTTCTGCTGAGCACACCAACAAAAGAGCCAATGAGTGTTAACTGTGCTGTGTGGGTTTTGTGATGTGAACAGCTGAGAAGATGGATTAAGATTAAACACATTTTACATAGGACATCAGTAGGGCCCTACCAAATTCACAGCTGTGAAAAATGTGTCATGGACCATGAAATTACACCTCCCCCATGAAATCTAGCTATTGGAGGAGAGGAGAGGGGAGGGGAAGAGGGAGGAGTGGCAGTGTCCGAGCCAAGAGCTCTTACCCTGCCTGGCGCTCCAGCTGCTAGTCCCATTCAGGCTGAGGAGGGACAGGACTTGCTCTTCCACTGCACAGCTGCTCTTGCGGGGAGAGCAGATCCACCTCCAGGCACGTCCCCCGGCTGCAGGAAGCTCCGGGGCTAGGCAGCAGCCCCAGAGTTTCCTGCAGCCTCAGGAGTTTGCCAGAGGTGGGGGGAGGCGAGTCTGATCAGCCCTCTCCCCTGCCCCCCAAGAGCAGCCATTCAGGGGATGAGCAAGTCCTGTCCCTCCTCAGCCCAGCCCGAACTAGCAGGTAGGAGCCCCTGGTTGGGGCACTCTCAGCAGCACGGGGGAGATCAGACTCACCTCCAGCTCCAGGAACCTCCTGCAGCTGCAGGAAGCTCTGGGGCTGCTGCCTGCAGAGCCCAGCTTTGAAGGCAGTGCAGAAGGGAGGGTGGCTATCCCACAACCCTCTTTTGGGTCAGGACCCCCACAGTTACAATACTGTGAAATTTCAGCTATAAGCATCTGAAAATATGAAATTGACTAATTTTCAAATCTCATGGCCATGAAATTAACTGGAATGGACGTGAATTTGGTAGGGCCCTAGCCATCAGTAACAATGTTCAGTCACTACCAGCCTGGGCTGGATTTGGACAATGCTCATCCATTTCAACTTGATGACATCTAACTAGCTTCCTTAGAAATAAAGAAGAAGTATCTTCACATAACACAAGTATTTTCAAGGTACTGAAACTACAAATATACTCCAAAAAAGGAAATAACAGCAGAATTAACCATCCAGAGATCCAGCAATGGTAGGAAAGTGGTGGTTATGGCCAGGAACAGAAACCTCTTCTGGTAAACATAAGCAATATACCTTTTCATATAGATATTTTAGATATTTGGTAGTTAGGACCAAATTCTGCCTTTAGATACACTTGCCCAATTCCCACTGAAGTCAAAGGCAGTTGGGTGTGAATATATGAAGATATACATATAATTTGGCCCTAAGTCTTCATTACTTAAGTTAATTTTAATGTATGGTCATTTTCAAGTCACATAAATGATCACCTCACCCTAGAGAAAAGTGTCAGTTTTAATGTATCTTTATGTGATTGAACCAATGATGAAAAATGTAGAGACCGGGAACTTCAGTGTATCTCCAGAACAAAATCAGCACAGTAAGCAGCAGCAAAAGCCCAGACACTGTATCTCAGTCATGATGAAGGATCAACTCTGCTGGTGAGAGCAGTTCAGCCTTTATGTCCATTCAGTCCTGCTGAGATTGCCAGCAAAGGTGCCCATGCTGTTTGAGAGAGCATTTTTTGTTATACTGACTCCTGTCTGACAGGAACAGGCCTGATACCATTTCACATAGAGAAGTGAAATGATAATCCATTTAAGGCAAGACTTCTCAAACTTTGTCAAAGGGTGGACCACATCCTAATAAAGAGATTGTTTCATGGAGCCTCCACCCTCCTATTCATCATCATATAACATCCCTGTGGCACCAACAGCAATTACTCAAATGGAAAAATAAGATTCGAAAAGTTTTAAGGACTTTTAGCTTCTTTTAGTGAGATATAGCAGCTGAAAACAAAGAAGAGAGCCAGCACCATGTGACCAGCTAGTGCTCTGTGGGTGACCAGTTAGTGCTCTGCAGGCCACCAGTAGCTCAGGGGCCACAGTTTGAGAACTATATATCTAAACTATACTAGGTTTTTCTTTAATCAGATTTATTTGTATGGAAAAATAGACAAATCAGAAGCTCCTGGGTCGATATAGATTCACTTGAGAAAACAAATTCCAAAGTCTAGAGTGAGATTAAGGGCCAGAGTTTTAAAGGAATTTAAAAAATTGCACTTTAAGATTTTGATTTTATCTGGGATGATGAACTGCCAGCAGCAGGCCTTGAAACCCCAAAACAATTTGCCTTCAACTGAATATGAAAAACATAATCATTGCTTCCTAAGCAGAAAGAAAAGTACAGTGAGATTAACTAGCATCATCTGCCGTCAGTGTGGCTTGAAAGCTTGTCTCTCACTAACAGAAGTTGGTCCAATAAAAGATACATCCTCACCCATCCTGCCTTTCAAATATCCTGGGACCGAAACCACACTTCATACATTCAAATCAATAAATGCTCAGATAGTTGTGGAATGGAATCAAGACTATTACATTACATCTTTGAGGATATTTGTTCCAAAAACGTGATCCAGTTGATCAGACTTCTGTCACATGACCTGGCTCTGAGTTCTTTAGAACAGAGGAAAGAGCTTCATGTTCCAGAGGTTGAACTATAGGCTCTAAGTGTTCCCTAGTAATCTATTAGGAAGCCTTGTGTTTCAAGGATGTCATGATGATAAATAGCAAGCACTTCAACCATTTTCTATTGTTTTAAATGAATAAATGCAGCTTATGTCATGTCCCAATATTCCTACATGTCACCAGCATAAGAGTTAGTTAAGCGACACCATCAGGCTAAGTTGACAAATACATGCTGATGCTACCACAAAGCTGTACTCACCATAGTCACTGCATATATTTAAGTGTTCTTCATAATATTACACAATTTTTCAAAAGTGACTAGTGGTCATGGGTGCCTCCGTTTTTGGGTGTCCGGCCTGAGATACCTTAAAGGATTTTCAGGAAGAGGGTGCTTGGCATTTTTCTGATATTCAGGACCTTTAATGTATCTCAGAGCAGGTGCCCAAAAACTTAAGCCACCTAAAATTGCCAGTCACTTTTGAAAGCTGGACCTATACTCCATTTTCCTTGTGAGCCTCTCTCTTATACTGTACATTTCTGTTTGTGACACAGGGATTGTCTGCACATTCGTGCCCTATAAAACCCCATGACAAACAGTTTCATCACAACAAATAATGTAAAATGTTATATAATGTTCTAGTGCACATAAAAAGATGGGGCCAGATCCTGGGCTGCACTAAGGCAACTTTGCACCACTCTACTGGCACAAAACTACCCTGAAGGTAACTTATCCAACCACTGGGGGGATTCTCCCTGCATGGGCAGTTTCCTCAGATGACACAGAGCCACTGCAGTGGCTCCTGTGCTTTCTCTCCTCCCTGCAGTTGGTGCAGAAGGCATGACTAGAGGAAAGGGAGTGCAACCAGGGTGTCCCTTTACATTGACAAGCACTATCTACCATAATGGTTCCAGGGCTGGTAATCAGCACCATATAAGAATCCCTGTAGAACAAAATGGCTCATGAGCTGTTCTCACTTATTCTGGGAGAAGATCCCAGTGCAGATCTACTGCATGACCGAGGGCGCTCAAAGGTAGATTAAAGCCATTCCTCTTCCTCAGCTGCATCAAACACTCCTTGGCAGCAGCCATGGATTTGGTTCATGGTATTTAAGTGCCATATACTACCTTCAATCTTCAGACACAACTGCAGTCAGCCGTCAATGGGAACTGTGTGTGTGGATCAATGGCAGCATATGGTCTTCAGTGAGGGCTGGCTGAGGGAAACACTGCAACAGGGTAGGCAGGAATTTTCAAAGTAACCTAAAGGAGTTGGGGCCCCAACTCCCAATGACATTCAGGGCTGGTAGGGTCAGGTGCCTAACTCCTTTAGGTTCCTTTGAACATTTCAGGCATAACTATACATGTATATTTAATTTGGATTCTTTTTGTCACTGGTTCAATGCCAGTTGAAGGCAATGGCTTCCATCTGCCATAGATTCCCTCTGTCCTTCCATATCAAGTACCCATGGACCAGGAAAGTATCATGAGGGAGGGAGACTCCTTGTATCCCCATTCCCTGAGCACCTAAGAGCTATAAGCAGAACAGCTCAGAATTGTCAATGGAAGACACACACACACTTACATTAATTTCAGTGCCTTTCACATGTGGCCTTTTAGTGCCACCTTCAGGTTAACCTGAGCTTTGCTCTGTGTGCTTTCTTCTGAGCATCAGTCCTTCCCTTAGTCCTATTGCATTCCAAGACTAGCAGGAAACCATGGAGTCTGAAGTAGATACAGGTCTAAACAAAATCAGATCTGAACTTCAGATTCAATTTCAATTTTGTATCCCTGTAATGGGCAGAAGCAAAACATCAAGATCTGACCAATCTCAAACTTGTTTTTTTTTAAATCCATATCCAAATTGGTACTTCCCCAATATTCAAGATATTTAGCTTTGGAATATTACAGAGAGGTTCCAGCTACAATCTCACATCTGAATCCAGATCCAGGGTTTGAATCTGAGGTTTTGATTCAGGCCCATCTCCATTCATAAGGCACCATACACTCACATTTCTGGTATACTGGTTAGTTGAAATTTGTTGTAATTGTAAATGACTTGGTAAAATTTCTAAACAGACCTCATGTCTAACCTCTCATTTTATGTCTGCAATTTTGCACCCATAATCAACTGCAGGCACAAAATTATGGTGAGGTTAATTGTGGGTATAAATGATAGGATTTAAATGTCTGTTGATCTGATGTACTGGTGCAACCTGATATCTGCATGCTTACCTGCTATCTCATTTGAGCCTGCATTTACTAGCAGGTGCAACTGGCTGCTGCAGGCACAAAATCAGAGGGCATTTTTTTAAATGAGCTCATTTTTAGTGGGCCTATAATTTCTCATTATCCCACTCAAGTTAGATGCTGGTGAGGTTTGTTCTATGCAACTTTATTTGTTGAGTACTAAAAAAATAATGTATCTTAATACAGTAGTCTACACTTTCAAACAGCAGAACTGTCAGCTATGTACTTCCCAGTTTATGTGATTTTTTTTTCTTGGTTTCTAAGTTTTACTTCCTGTTCTTATTTCATCTTAAAAGCAAAACTACTCAAATACTCCAATCCTAACCCAACTCACCCTTTTCTTCATTCTTACTCATAGACTTTAAGTTCAGAAGGGACCATCATGATCTAGTCTGACCTCCTGCACATTGCAGGCCACAGAACCTCATCCACATGCTCCTGTAATAGACACTCAATGTCTGGCGGAGTTACTGAAGTCCTCAAATCATGGTTTAAAGACTTGAAGATATACAGAATTTACCATTTACACTAGTTTAAACCTGCAAATGACCCGTGCCCCATGCTGCAGAGGAAGGCGAAAAACCACCAGGGTCTCCGCTAATCTGACCCGGGAGAAAATTCCTTCCCAATCTCAAATATGATAATCAGACCCTGCACATGTGGGCAGGGCCCATCAGGCAGATACCTGGGAAAGAATTATCTGTAGTAACTCAAAGCCCTCCCATCTTTTTGCCTTCATCAAAACCACCTCCACCTACCCCCTTTCTGTTCAATAATAATATTCAGCACTTTATATAGAGTTTTACATTTTTAATCACTTTATTACCATAAACATGTTAAGTAATCTTTTGGGGCCATTAGCTGCTACTATTTCTCTACCAATCATTAATCTCTGCATTGTCACACTCTCCTAGCAAGCTAGACATAATTAAAGAATCAAAGACAAGAAAGGTCAAATGGGACTAATTGCTATTTTAGTGAAAATGCCACTGCTGTATCTCTGTGCTCTGATACTGGTGTAAAACCACGTATCTCTGACGAAGTGAATTCTTTCTTCTTGTTTGATGGACACTGTAACCTTTTCCTTTTTGGGGGGGAAAAAAGAAATCAATAGCATCTATACTGAGGGATTCACTGACCCTGGCCCCTTCGCCCAACCTTGCCCTCATGCTGCAGTACAGAGTTGGCTCATGTGAAGCTCTGGTCCATGGCACACAGACAAGCAGACCTCCGTGAGAGCTTCCTGACTCCTGCCCCAGCCCCTGCACAGCAGAACCACACCAAGAGACTTCTTAAACGTTGCATTTTAGACCTTCTTAAATGGTGTGTATCATGGCTAAGGCTATGTTTTCATCACAGGTATTTTTAGTAAATGTCACAGACTGGTTGCGGGCAGTAAACAAAAATGTACAGCCCGAGACCTGTCCATGACTTTTACTAAAAATACCCTCAACTAAAACTTGGGGGTGGGGGCTGCCCAAGGGCAGCATGGGTTCTGGGAGAAGATGGCTTGGGTGCTGGGGCGGGCGGGCAATGGCGCATGGCCCGGGACGCCTGCTGGTGCTGGGGCAGGGTTTGACAGGGCCGGCAGGCTCCCTACCTGGCTCTGTGCCTTCCTCCCCAGCAGGAGCAGAGTTTGGGTGTGGGTGGGGACAGGGGGTTGGGACATGGGACGGTGTGAGACAGGCTCTCAGCTTACCTGGGGGGCTCCCCAGAGTGGTGACACCCCTCTCGCTCAGTTCCTAGGCAAAGGCGTGGCCAGGAAGCTGTGTGCGCTGCCTCCGCCTAGAGTGCTGGCTTCACAGCTCCCATTGGCCAGGAACAGCAGCCAATGGGAGCTGTGGGGGCGGTGCCTGCAGGTAGAGGCAGTGCGGAGAGCTGCCTGGCCATGCCTCCACCTAGGAGCTGAGCGAGGGGGGATGTCGCCGCTTCCGGGGACCCCACAGAAAAGCACCGCTGCATAGGGGGCTGGGGGAGAGGTGTGCAAAGTTCCTTATGTACCCTTATAAATATAGTACAACTTCTAGTAACATAGGGGATATTGAATAAGTTTGAATAATTGAGGGGTTTTTGGTAATCAAGGGAATTTTCAATTTAATTAGTGATGCCATCGGATATGACCCTGTTTTGGATAACAGCGATTATCAGATAATTAATGTTTGGCTAATCAGAGTTGCACCCTATTAAGAATCAGCTCCATTTCTTTATATATGTAAATTGTTTAAATCTCAGCACAAGAACATTACATTTTTCTAAAGCTCATTAAATGCCCTGATTAAAATACCACTGGCCTCTACAGAATGGTGAATCTGGGGGGATTTTCTTGACCAAATTACCTTAGGAGTAATTACCCACCCTTTGCATATTCAAAACTCCCACAGGTTACAGGATAAGGCCTTTATTACTAACTGTCCAACAAAGCAAAATGTACTGACTGGTATCATGTACACCCACAAAAATTACACAATCTTAAAATTCTACCTTTTCTCTCTTTTAGAAAAGCCCTACATAATTTTAAAAATATAAAAACAGTAAGATTCTATGGAAATGTAATAGATTTCTATAGAAGTTACTCTAAACATATGGATCCTTTCCACGGGTTGTTTTTAAATTATCTTATACAAACCAAGAATACAATTGTCTATTGAATTATATATACATTTTAAAAAAATCTTTAGAAAAAAGTTATCACTTGCTATTAAATTACATAGGATTATTATAAGATTAAGTTCTATAGGACTTATTCATTAGGATTACCTCATACATTACTGCTATCTTTCGGCCATTATTGAAAACTCCTTTCTAAAGCATACTTTTCTAATTTGAACATTTGAGTTATTTTTCATGTCCCTCTCCACTGCTGCCTATTCATAGCAACCAGCATTTCCATCTAGCTCTGAAGCACATTCTCCTGGTGGTTAGACAAAGGGATCACACAATTTATCAACCACCAGGGGACACTACTGACAATGGAAAGAAGATACTAATGTTGACTCATTAAAGGGAAATGCAATTTAAAACTCAAACTCCTGTGTATGTGTGCGCGCACACACACGCACACACACACACAAAACGTACTATTGTTACAACACTTAAGATTATAATACCTGAATGGAAATGGAGGAAATTTTTATTTGACTTTTTTACCCCAGTTTGTTTACTCTGTGTATTTTAAGTGTGTGTAATCAGTTTCACTGTTTTACCCTATATAATCAGTTAGCTATTCAGTCAGTTTCTTCTATTGTTTATGTGTTTTAAAGAGGTATTTTAAAATGACAAAAATAGGTGTCCTACCTGAAACTACTCAATCTACTGAAATTTACCAAATTTCAAGCAGATGGTGCCTTTTTAAAACCTTTGTTATCAGTATTTATGAATGCACCTATAACTCAGCATAAGAATATTATATTAAAACCATCACATTGAAACAGTGTTTTAAAAACAAAAGGTACTGACTTACAGAATCTAGATCTTATTCGTTGATTCATAAAAATGACACCATATATCAGAGTATGGCAAAAAGCCATATAAATGAACCAGACAACTTCCAGACCTCAGTATTTAGATTAATAAAGTTTCAGTCTGCAACTTTGACAAAACATCATTTCGGAACACCACAGAAGTCAATGGGGCTGGGAGATGCAGATGTTCACCAGTCTGGAGCTTGCTGCAGGACTAGGGCCCTAAACCATACACAGGCGGCGGCGGCTTCCAACTTTCCCCCGGGGCGTTCAACCCCCGCTCAGCCCCAAGCCCTGCCTCAACTCCACTCCTTCCCCCAAGCCTCCATCTCTGCCCTGCCAAGGATGACCGTATTTCCCAAAGGGAAAATGGGACATCCCTAGTCACTCACCCAAGCACCCTCCCTCTCCCCCCCGCAAGGCTGTTGCGGGTTGCTGGAACCTTGACAGCCCCCCGCATGCTGAAACGCTGCCTATCCCCCAGCCCTGCCTCCCCCCTGAGTGGGACTGCCATCTCTGCGGGGAGAGGGGGAGGAGGCAAGCATGTTCTTCTGCACCACACCACACTTCTTTGACAAAAGTGGGCATTCGTCCCATTTGCTCTTGCCAACTGACCAAGTCAGCAAGAGCAAATGGGACAAATGCCAACTTGTGCCAAAAAAGTCAGAACAGCCGGAACAGGAATGTTATGCCCCTACAAAGCACACGGAATCTTTACAGAGGAAGGTAAATACACAGCATTTATTGAGAATACAAGTTAGCATATGTTTTTTAGTCACACACATATACACACACACAGTCCTGCCAGCGATGTTCATAGTTACCAGTCTGTTGTAGCTCGAGTCAATCTAATGGCCAGTTAGATTGAACACGAGTATGGAGCTGGGCTCTTGTTGGTCGCGATCCAATGCTCCTGGAGTGTGGCAAGACAAACCCAAAGTCCCATGGCCAAGCACCCTGGTTCTTATAGGTTTTTTTCCTTTGTTGAAGTCTATGGATTTTGCTGTGTCAGTTTGTGATCGGTTACTTCTTAGTTGGTGTAAACACTCCAATACACCTCCGAGAGGGTCATCCTGTCCTTTGTTCTGATTTAATCAATTGTCCTCAGGGGTGCCAGCCTTTACCTCAGGGTCCTCAATCTGCCCTTCATTATGGATGCGCGTTGATGATTCTTTGATGTCCTTTAAGTCTCTTTACTTCTTCTTCCTTGACTCTAGCTATAACAATGGCCTTCACATCTTATCTTTTCCTGATGCATACATCCTCATTCACACAAACAGATTGAGAATACAAACAGTAGTATTTTACATCGAGCAAAAAAGGCATTGTAAAACTTAGCAAGGTTTAATTTGCAATCAATAACCAAGACCAGGTCTTCGATGTTCCTCTAATCTACTTAACATAAACACAATAGAGAATCTTGTCTCTTACTTGCTAAACCTTAAAACAAAGAAATGTATATTTAACTAGAGTGCCTAATTTGTAATGCATATAGGAAACCACAGTAGACATTATAACACATCCTAAAACAAAAGGGTGACCATAATCACTCATAAGGATTGTTCTGGTCTGTCATTCCTTTCTGCTATTCAGAAAAAGGTGGCTGACAGGATAAAATCAAATCATACATTAATTCTCATAGTACATTATAGACTTCAGCTCCTACATAGGACTTAAAAAAGGGACTGTCCTGGCCAAAATGGGAAGTATAGTCACCCTAGCGCTGCCTGTTCCTGCCCCTGCTCTGCCCCAGGCCCTGCCCTCACTCCACCCCTTCCCACTCCCGCTCCACCCATTCCTGCCCAGTTCTGCCCCCTCCCGGGAGGGTGTCCCATCCCTGCTCCTCCCCCAGCACCTCCTGCATGCCATGGAACAGCTGATCCGTGGTGGGTGGAAGGCAAGGGGAGCAGTTGATCAGCAGGGCAGCCAGCGGGCACAAGGCACTGGCGGGGTGGGGGTGGGGGGAGCTTGGCTGCAGATGGGTGCTAAGCACCTACTAATTTTTTTCCACGGAGTAGGTGCCTATGAGACCATATCTATTACTACTATTACTTGGCTTTACATTGATACCTCTTCCCTCATTTCCAAGAGGCTACTGGACAGCCACCAGATAGTAATAACTTCCATTCATTACTGAGTAGTTCTGAATTTGAGCCAGCCACCTAGAAGTGAAAGGCTATAGCACCTGTAACCAACCTCTGAGTCATCCTGTCTCCTGCGTTTATGTTCATTACAATATAATTTTTTGTAGACGTTGGAAGCTGCAATATAATATATAAATGATTTATAAATACGTTTTAAAATAAAATGCTGTCATTTGGGAACACGGGAATTGCCATACTGGATAAGACTCAAAGTTCATCTTATCTCTGACAATGGCCAGTACCAGATGCTTCAGAGAAAAGTGTAAAAATCTAATAGGCGAATATGGAATAATCTGCCTCCCACAAAGGGCTCCTCCTGATCTCTAATAGTTAGGGAATGGCTTAATCCCTGAAGCACAGGATTTAATATCCCTTCCACCATTTTTGTTGTAAATCAGTTTGTAAACATGTAGCAAGATTTTAACCATTTAAATGTCATGAACTAGATTATTCCATAATTTGACCTTTCCATCAGAGGTCACCAACCTTTCTTATGGGATTTTAGCCATTCATCCAAGTACTGGTTTGAGGTACAAACTTGAAATTTGCTCCTGCACACTTGTGTCTGATTTCTGGGGAGGTGCGTGGGCGGGGATGCTGGGGGTAGAGACTGATTATCAAGGATCATCAAGAATTTACAAATCTAACCATTTACAAAAATCATCACAATCCCCTCCATGTGGGGGCCATGTTGAATATTACGGCCTTTGATGTGGAGACATGAATGTCCTTTCAGGTGAGCCGCTCTATTAATCAAACAACCGTCAAGAAACTCATTTTAAGTGAGTGTGTCACAGGAAGACACAAGCACCCAAGGGTGGGTTGCTTCCACTGGAATCAAATTGCCGGCAGCACTCAGGTTCCTGGTAGCCAGCCTGGCCTTAGGCCGGGTAAAAAGGCACAGCTGCCCCCGATGCCTCCCGCCCCCAGCGCCCAGGAGCCACCCGCCCCAGCCATCCGACTCCTGCATATCCAGCCGGCGGCCTAGGCCAGCGCACAGAAGGGTCCCACCTATCCCGCACCAGGGCTGGCAAAGTGACACCATCCACCCTCCCCACGTGCCTCCCATACAGTTACTGGCCCTGCACCGCGCCCCTCCCTCGCGCCCTCAGTCACCTGCCGGCCTAAGGGCAGCCACGCCCCCATCACCTGCTCGGCTCGGCTCGTCCCGCGACTCCTCCAACGGCTCCGCGGCTAGTTCTAAAGCCGCGCACGTGCGCTTTGTTTTGGTGAGAGCCCTTGGGGGTGGAGGGGAAGAGAGCGGAGAAGAGCAGACAATGCGCATGTGTGGAGGAGAGACCACGCCCCGATAGCTTGGGGGTGGAGAGCTGCGTGCGCACGCATGCGCAGAAGTGGCAGTGCGTGCCCGTTCCAAGCCAGTTGTTGCTGCTGAGGAAGCTTCTCTGGTTGGGGGGTTTGTAGCGGCGGCTGCTGTTGGGACTCGCTCCCCCCCCCTCCCCGCCCATTGTACTTGGTGGCCTGTGGCGCCCCCAGCTGAGCACCAGCCGAAGGCGCGGGAGGAGGCGCAGGCGCAGGCGCGGCGCTTCCAAAATGTCGCAGACAGCCATGTCCGAGACCTACGGTAGGAGCCGGGCCGGGGCCGGCGGGGCGCGGCGCTGGCCGCGGGGCTCTGCGCTTGCGGGGCGTGCGGGGTCCCGGCGGGTTCGTCCCCCCGCTCCCTGCTGTCCCGTGCGGGGTCCGGACCCCGGGCGGCCGGCCCGCGGGCGCTGCGCGTGCCCTGCGCGGCGGTTCGGCCCGCAGGGCGTTGGGGACGCTCAGCTCCCCGGGGGGCAGGGTCTGAGAGCGCTGGTGGCGATGCGGTAGCGCGTGTGGCTCGGGGGCCATCGAGTCCCCGGCCCCAGCGTGTGGGATGCAGCAGGAGCAGCTTCCTCTCCGGGCGCAGCGCTGCGCGGGTGCCTCGGTGTATCATCATCCCGGGGTGGGGGTGTGTGCGAGATTTGCATCCTTCTGAATTACCAAGAGTCGCCCACAGCTGGCGACAGAACAGGAAATGTGATGAACCCATGGCCTGACTCGGTTTGGCAGATCCTTCGAGGTCTTGGACAGCAGCAGGCTTTTGGTGCCTATCCTTCCGCCAGACTTTTTCTCTTACATTTGTCAAACAACGCACATTACTTGTGTTTTCAGCTTCCTGGATTTCACCAGGGTCCTTCCCTTTGGTGCTCAATACAAGCAGCCTAAAATTAGAATGCCTGGTTTAATATGGTTTTTCACTGTTAAGAACTGGTGAGTTATTTGACTTGGTGGTGAAATTCAGGCCTTGCATCTTAAGTAGACACTTAATACTGTTGTATTTTAAATGGGTTCAGAAGGAACATCAGAGATCCATTATTTTAGCAGGAGGTGATTGGTACTTTTATGGCAATGCTCAGAGGTTCTAATTAGGTTCCATACAAACTTATAGAAAGACAAGATCCTAGCAGAAGATGACTAACCCTATCTCCAAAAAGCTTAAAATCAAAGATAAAACATGTAAGTATAGCAAACTGTAGGAGGGAATGGGGAAAGAGGACAAGAGAACAGTGATATCTTGTCGATGTAAGCACGTTACAGGGCAAAGTTAAGGCAATGAAGGGGCCTGAGCACAGCATAGGCATCTTGTTGTCGCTGGCTTGGTCTGGCTCACTGCTGTAGCTGAGGTTGTTAGGGCTCTCTTCCTGTCCTAGAAAGGGGAAAGTACAGTTCATCATTGTCCTGTTAAGTTGAGGGTGCCTTCAATGCATCATTGTAAGGATAAATACAATTCACATTTACCTGAGATTCCTTCCATTGCATTAGACTTGCCTGTGCTTGACTGCTGGGATTGCAATGGAGTCTCAAACAGGTCCTGGCTCATGGCATAGCTGGATGCACTAGTTGTATGTCCTCCAATCCTTCTTGTCCTCATTGTTCACACCAGGGGACTCTGGCTTGGTCTCCTCAGACATTTCCATGGGGGCATTCAGGCTAATGGTGGGGTCTCTGCCAAATATGGCATGCTGCTCTTTGTAAAAACAGCAGGTGTGGGGTTTGACACTAGATTGATTGGCCTTCTGATATGCCTGAAGCAGTTCCTGCTGCTGGTTCCTGTCATACCCCTTCTTCTGCAAACCTCCTCTTCACCCCCCCACTCCCATGCAATCTGATTGTAGATGTCTCTGTTTCTAGCACTGATCCATAGGTGTGCTTGCACAGCCTCTTCTCACAGGCCCAGTAGGTCCAGTATTTCATGTCTTCTCCAAGATGGAGTGTGTCTGCAGTGTGTAGCCAGCATGATCAGCTGGGCAGTTATGCGCGCACATATGGAAAGCTAAATGTGCTCACCAAGCTGAACAATCAGGAAAAGGCATTTCAAAAATTTGTGGGGCTTTAAAAGGGAGGAGGGCCTTCTGGTCTTTGTGACCTGGGGGCAGTGGAGTTCACAATAGTGACCAGAACGGTCAGTATCGGGTGTTATGTGACAGCTGCTGGAGGACAGTTATGATTTATATAAATAACATGATGCCTACACTTGCTCTGCGTTGACCTCAGTACATTGACTATGGCTCAACACCAGCTGGGGATGGTGAGGTGATGTTGCTGTAACAGGGTACCTACATTAGTGGGAGACAAATTTAAGTTTAGACATGTGTACAACTAGGTCAATACAAAAACTTTGTCATGTAGGCCAGGCCTATGTATACTGACTTGGCTGGCCACCAGTACTTGAAATAAGGCTATCCTGGATACTGCAACCTCTGCTCCACAGTGTTGTGAATCAACGCTGCTGTGGGAAATAAGACAGCTGTGCACGAGACTCCTTAAAGTACAAAGACATTGGGACTTGGGTCTGGATTCCTTCTTCCACAGACATGCATAGTGCTTCTCACACTAAAACAGCACTCTAGGGAAAGCACATCTTCATAACCATAGGGATGAAAGATCAGAATGGAGTCATTTGGATATTCATTTGGGAATGCTGACCTCTGCATTCGTAGCTAATACTTGATTTTGGTATCTTGTTTGCCTATATTAATGCCTCTCTCTTTTTATCAGTCTCTTCTAGTTTATGAACTAGCCACACCTTTGTCTTAAGTCGCTAATTCTAGGTGGGTTGATGTTGTTCCATAGCAAATAACCTCCTTTTGCAAGCATCTCATGGACTTTTTGGACTGGTATAATATAAAGCAAATACCTGACTAGAAATGGAATTGGGAGAACTAGCTCTCAAAAGTACTTTTGGCTGCCAACAAAACACACAGTATTACTTTTGGGGTCTTATGAATTTTTGTGGCTGCAGTACTTGCTTTGGAACTCTTCACTTGTCACAAGTTAACCTACAGAATAAAGGTTTAATATAAAAAAAAATTATGAAAGAAACCTTAAAATGCTAAACAAAACAGTGTTTTTCTGAATCTGTAGATAAACTGATGTTTCAGGCTTAAGAGGTATTAGAAAGACAAGGTGGGCGAGGTAGTATCTCTTATTGGACCAACTACTGTTGGAAAGAGACAAACTTTTGAGACCTACACAGCTTTTCTTTGAACTCAAAAACTTGGCTCTCATATCAACAGAAGTTGGTCCTACCTCACCCTCCTTGTCTCTCTAATAGTCTGGGACTGATAGGACTACCACTTACAACAATCAGCAATGATATAGTTAAGGGTTGTATGCAGTGTAACAGACATCCAGCTAACATGTCTGTCTAATGATCCCAAACTGGTTCCTATGCTTTGAGGCTTCAAAAGTTCTGTTCCCTGTCTAGCTGTCAAAACCTTCAGATTCTCCTTGACTTCTTGAAATGAAAGTTGTGCATTGTTGGTACAAAGGCCTATGACACAGAAAAATGAAAATATGGGGGATAGCATATAATCTGAATTTTCTATCAAAATAGCCCAAAGATTACTGTACTGACTATATTTTTCTGTATGATCAAAAAATCAGTTTTAAATGAAGCTGCTGTAGAATTTAGCTTCACCAGTGCCACAAAAAAGAGTGCCATTCTGCAGACTTTTAGATCTAGCTTAACATGACGTACGCAAGGCCTTGGTTATAGTCTGATATTGTTTAGGTTGAGATCGTTATTATGATGCATTTTGATTGGAAATAAGAAGTATGCTGCAGGCAGTCCCATGTATGATGATGCTGGATTCACTCTTGCAAAGAGCTAGGTCCATCGAAAGTACCCATGGGCTGTGGGAAGCGGCGCAGGCCCACGGATGTGCTGGCCGCCACTTCCCGCCGCCCTGGAGCGGTGAACACAGCCACTAGGAGCCGCGATCAGCCAAACCTGCGGGCACGACAGGTAAACAAACCGGCCTGCCAGGGTGCCTATCCTGGTGGGCTGTGTGCCAAAGGTTGCCAATCCCTGCTCTACAAAGTACCCGCATTGATTTAACCATGATGTCCCATGGTATCTGGAAACATTCAGGACTAGTCTCCACTACAAAGGCTTTGCCAAAACAGTTGTGCTGGTAAAGCTTTATTGACAGACTCCCTTAGTGGAGAGTAATACCAGCAAAAGAAATCTTGTTAGTATAGTTTTTAATCCAACTCTCTGAATGACATAAGGTACACTAGCAAAGGAGTTATTTTGCCATATAGTGGCATCTACGTGGGCTATTTGACCAGCAGAGATGTGATTTCCTTCCCCCCCACGCCCTGTCCGACTTAAAACACTACTTTGCCGTTTAGAAGTGATCCCACATTTTTTCAGTTTGGTTCTTGGACTCTACCTACTGCAAATAAGAATTTATATTGAGATGTTCTCCTCTTCCTCCAATTAACGTTGCTGCTGATAGAATTTTGGAAAATGGAAGGTAGCTGTTTTGCTAAGGAGGTGATGTTAGCTCTTCTCACAAAATCAGAGCAGTTCCGGTAACCTTGATGATTTCACATGTAGGTAACAGATCCAGTACAACTTGAAATAATCTAAAGACCATCTTAAGAAGCAGTCTATATTTATAGTAATATCCAGTGTATTGCCGAGATTGATTATGCAGTGTTGCTTCTGCTACTAGGTAAAAATGTATGGACCCTACCAAGAGATGCTTGAATTTACATTAATAGACTAGAACACTATAATTTGCCGGTGATCTGTTTTAAAAATGGAAAAATGTCTTAATAGTATCAAGAATATTGTATTCTGTGACTCTCATCATATGAAATTGTTCCTAATACCATTTTTACAAAACCAGTGATTTTTGTTTCCAGAAATCTGGATGCAAACAGCTAAAGCAAGATAATTTACTTCTTAATCAAGTTTCTGTTTTGGCACTAGGTTGAAAACTTGTCCTGAGCTTAACCATGACCACATTTTCAGTGTGAGTGGAGGTTTTCAAGAGCACCTAAGGGAGTTGGTTGCCCAACTTCCACTGAAAACAAATTGGAGTTGGATACCTCACTTCCTCAAGTGCTTTGAAAATCCCACCTTGTTTACCAACAGAATTTTAGGTAGGCAAACAAAAGGCTGGATGCTGTGGTGAGTCAAAGATTTGAAGGAGTGGGGTTGGAGGTCATTCCCCAGCAAACTGTAAAATAATTGGTGCAATTTTCTGCATTTCAGAAGATAGTAGACAAAAGTTTTAGGCACTATATAAATAAAAGCCAAATGAGCAGTGGGGTAGGGGAGCTTATCTGTTCTTAATTTGGAGTTCTGATGTAACTTGCCGCTGACAAATAAAATGCCAACAAAGGTGCATCAGAAATCCTGGGTTCTAAAAGATGGGGATTTTTGCATGTGAGAACATTAGCATTGTCACTGTTTGGTGTGGTGGTGGCTTTTTATTTTTATTTATTTTTTTAAACAGAAGATTATCACTGTCTCCAAAGACATTAGCCTTTTATGTCTGTTGCCTAACCCCAGTCACTTCATCCTACACATATATACATTAAATAAAAATGTTTGATTCTACATCATATTTTGCTTTTCAACTTTTTATTACATAAGTAAAACAAATGTCACACTTCAGTCTTTTGCTGTCTTTTTCTACTCACTGTAGGCCTTGCTGGAGCCCTAAGCACAACTAATAGTGTGAACCAAAGGCTGTGAACCAGAGTAGGTCTGGCCTTGGCAGAAACAACAAAATAGGTATTTGTTAATGCCAAGAAAGCACGTACATGATATGAGAGGATGGCACAAAAACACACAATAACTATGTACACACTCCTAAGAGATAGTACAAGAACACACAGACTCCTCAAAGATAAGGAGGAGATGACAGGATAGCAACTATCTGCAGAACATCAAGCTGTGGCTAAAGGGTGACAGTTTCTGGAGATGGTAGTGCCCAGTAATATGTTTTGTTTTTTTGTTTTTAAAGTGAAGTATGTGTTTAAAAACAACGTTTTTCTTAATTTATCTTTGTAGTAGGTGTTATAATACTAAAAATCTTATTTATTCCTTACAAATTGGCTTACGTATCTTACTTGATTCCAACAGTTTATTGATTTGCTTATGCCACAGTGTTTCCTGAACTCTTAGATACTTCATGTATCAGTATCTCTTGAATGATGTTTTCATTTTGTTCAGCATCATGGTGAATTTCTTGTTGGTTCTTGATACTACAAATAGCAATGCTTCATTTTCTCTTGACTGTCTTAAGATTGACTTTTTCTGTGTTCTCTTGATGTAAGAACTGTTATGTGAAGCAGATCAGTTTTCGTGTGTTTAAAATAAATCAACTCGTGGGTTCTTAACATTTCCATGCCTCTTGGCTGTTATTACTTCTAAGTAATATCACTTCTATATTTTTATGGCAGGAATCAATTCCTAGGACTTTCAGTATTTGACTTTACATAAACATCCTTGCGTATAAGAACTGTGTTGTAATGTCTGAGCAACTTGAAATGACTTTTAAATAGTGTTTAGGGCTCTCGTTGTGAGAAGTGGGGATACTGTGAAAAACAAGAATATACCCTCTTGGAATACTACAAGGCCACCTATCTTACGATGCCTTTGTATTTTTCTTTAAATTGCCCTTTTAATACAACTTCTCTGCTTTTTAATTATCTATCCCTATAGCTCAGTAAACATAGTGCTCTCTTTTTTTTAACCCCTTTTTTGCTACCTTTTTCCTTATCTTTATGGCCATTTTCCTAAGTTTCCTATCTATTCCTCCTCTTTAGAATAACAGCTAGTGGCAGGTGGCTGACTGAAGAAGTGTTTTCTCCTTATACTTATTTACTTGGTCTGCTGACAAGGCAAACACCAGATACTAAAACCGAAGTAAATGTCTCATAGTTGGTTCTTAGGTCTTTTTTTTGTTTTCATTCTTCAGATTTCCTCTTTAAATTCTTGGTTATTGGAAATGCTGGAACTGGCAAGTCCTGTTTACTTCATCAGTTTATTGAGAAGAAATGTAAGTATTTATATCTGGGCATAATGACATTTCTGATGTTTCACCATATAGTAGTTTTAAAGCTCTGTCCACACTGCCGTCCGTTTTTTGCTAGCCACAACATTGTTTAGAAGTATTTTGTACTAGCAACACTTTAACCAGCGTAGACAGGGATTTTGCCTGGGAACTGTGTTCAGAACTATGTTCTAAAACTGTTGTAGACTACAGAGGGAGGTGATCTATACTATCATGCTCATTAATAATTCTTGTCCTCACTGTCCAAGTAAACCATACTAGGGCATGCTAGTAGTGAGTGTTTAAGCAAAGTAAGCTTGCATATTTCTGATGCCAGAGTGGACTGGGCCAACATTTGTTAGAGTACACCTCTCTGTTTTGTACTTGTTTATATTTGATGGCAAAAAACTGCTTTAATACAGAGTTAACATTGCTTGGTGGAATGTCATTCCTTTGCAGAAACATTGAGTTGATCAAAACTAAGACTTCAGAAAATCAACAAATGCAGAGTTAAGGTTACCCATACAACCTTAACGTTTCTCTTTCAGCAATGCTCCCATACACTGTCTTAACACACATACCTTTACTCTGCCAACTCCACAGTTGCTGAGCTCTTCACTTCCTTTTACAGGCTGTTCTCTCTCACCTACAGGATTCCATCTAACACTAGTAAAGGACAAAAAAGAACAGGTTTTCCATACCCTCTTCAGGCAATTCCTCATTATTCACATTGGCTCTTGGCATTATAAGATTCAGGAGGTTCCAGATCCTGGCATATATTCTCATACTTAGCCAACTCCTCAGAAAAAAATAGCATATGCGTTTGCAGGGGGTTGGAGTGCATTGGCAGAGCTGGTGGGAGACGCGCTACTGTCGACATAGTACTCTACATTTGGAGTTAAATCAGTATAATCTTGCATCGTTCAGGGCTGTGGATTTTATATACCTGTTTTTCCTTTTACACACCCCTGAGCAAAGTAGTTATACCAACATAAGTTGTTACTGTAGACCAAGGACATGTCTAACTACAAAATTAAGTTGACATAATTTATGTCGGCATACAGCCACTGCAGTAACTGTGTCATTTGTATGTGTCCTCACTTTGCTCCTTGTGTCGGCAGGCACATCCTGACCAAGATCACTTTTACTGTCAGTGAGGGGCATTGTGCAATGGCTTCGAAAAGCCAGTAACAGTCGATGTAAGCAATGCAGTGTCTACCTTGGCACTGTGTCGACCTAACATCAACACTGACTCTGTGCCTCTCATGGTACAGTCGGTACAGTGAGGCAGATACGTTGGTGGGAGCAAAATTTTAGTGTAGGCACTTACATAGGTTGACATAAACCGCCTTGTGTTGACCTAACTCTGTAGTGTAGACCAGGCCCAAGCCTCAAATTGCAGCAACCTCCCACCACTCAGTTCAAAACTCCTTTTGTCTTAAGTGGGGGGTTATGATTAATTATGTTAATTGAATGATGAGTTCACAGCCATCAAGAGGTAGGTCTGTGATTCATCCATTCATAGTACCTCTCAGTGTAACAGTACAAGGCAGCAGAATAAACCATTTTGTGGGGGCACTGTAACTTGTGCATAAGAACAAGCTTTACAGGAGAAATAGAGCCTGCATATTTGTGGACAAGACGGAGTCCTTTGTGTTCTGATATTGTATTGAATTGGTCTGTTTTTAAAAATGTAGCACCTTAAACATAGTCTTACAGAGACTATATTAAAATTACTCCCAAAATTGCTAGTGGGTTCAGTATTATGAAGTGGCTTTATTTAAAAGTGAACCTTTCCTGCAGTGATATTTTGAATTGGTCAGGATATTAAAAAATTGAGGGGAAAATGTATTAATGGCACAAGAGCTATGTTGGATTATGAACAATTCATCCAGTCTTTTGACAAGCAGGCTGTAACTTTATGGTTACACTTGAAGTTTTGCTCCTGCCTAAATTGGGAGCATATGCTTCACAGAAGGTGACTTTATCTAGCATTTACAGTAAGTGGTAGAGATCTATTTTTAATGGCACTTTCATTGTTTATACTCTTACCTTCACAATGAATATATATTGAAGTGTTTCTAAGTTATGTAAAAACATCTAATCATAAACCTGAAATGTTCTCAAAATAAACACTAAATCTGTTTTTCTTTCTGTTTTAGTCAAAGATGACTCAAATCATACTATAGGAGTCGAATTTGGTTCAAAGATAATAAATGTAGGGGGTAAATATGTAAAATTACAGATATGGGACACAGCAGGACAAGAGAGATTCAGGTATCTTTTTCATTTACTTTATTAAAGAATATTTAATACTAAATTGGAGATGTAGATATTATGGACCAAATTCAGCCCTGGTGTAAATGGGTGCAGTTAATGTCTGAGTCATTGGAGTTGTATCTGCTTATGTCATGGCTAACTCTGTTCCACTGAGCCTGATCCTCAGTTTGTGTAATCTGGCATAGCTCCGTTGACGTCAATAGAATGATGCTGACTTGCATCAGCTGAGGTTTTGGCCTTCTGTTTTTCATATAGTGAAACACCACTCATGCAGTTGGTTGTGTAGTGTAAGTTTTTATATAATGATTAAGGTATGTAAATAGAAGAATACATGCCTTAAGTTTGCTATCCAAATTCAAATACCATGTTATCAAATTTTGAGTACTCAGATTTCTGTGGAAAACTTCTGGCTGGAACAAGGAAGTGCCAAGAAATTCTATGTCAATCAAAATATGCAAGAAAATAAATCTCAATATCAGTGGAGTCTGTTATGAAAATAGTCCTAGTACATTTGTCAAATACATTCATAGTCTGCCAAATACACTTCTAGAGAAACTGATCTATGCCCCAGACTTGCTGGTATGGGTACAATATATTGTTAAAGGTACATTGGTGTTTTGGTTTTGACAAGTGAAGGGCATTGCCTCTCTCCCCTCCTTAAATTAGTCAAACAGCTATTTATTATCTAGTATATTCCAGGGTCCCCGTTAAAATGTAGATACTGAAGGTTTTGATACAAATATTTGAATAGATCTCTCTCTAAAAGTACTGAACGATAAGTTTTCTACTTTAATATTCTTTAACTGAAATGGTTGATCAAAACTCCTATTAGAAATTATCTTTAGTTGCTTAAAGCTAAACTACAACTGACCTACACTGGGTGACTCTCTTTATCTGGGTTTATCTGGTAAAGTTGCAAATTTTAAAAAAATACCATGTCTGAAACACAATGGACTTACATTGCAGTGTAGACATACCCAGGGTTAGTGGAATTCCAGTTAGCAGACCCTGAGATAGTTAACCTAGGGTTTGAGCATCTTTACTCTTTCCTAACTCCAAGTTAGGAATTGTTGAACCCTGGGTCCCAACTTGAGGCGCCAGTGTCTACACTGAATTATGAGGACCCAAGTCCAACCACCCATATCCCAGATTTTTTTAGCACCTCCCAAAATGTGGCTGCTCTAGCCTGTTTGTGGTGCATTGTGGGGGAGCTTCACTATCCAGAAGACAAAGAAGAATAGCCCATGGGATCGTGGAATATTTTTGGCAGACTCCCAGAGTGTGAGTCTAGTGGGGCTGTGCCTACACTGGAAAGCAATAAGACAATTCAGAAACTGAATTGCACTGCACTGGTTACTGGGTGACTTCCAGATGGAGACTGAACTGTTGGTTTGATCTATGAGTTCCAAGCCCTGGGTTAGTGCTATTTGTGTGTAGATGGCAGAGGCAGCTAGGCTTGAGCCAGAGTTCAGAACCTGGGCTTACATTGCAGACAGTGTAGACATACCCAATAAGAGCCTCTTAGGAAAACCTCCACCGAAGGTCACAAAAGACCAAATAATAGGAGAAATGAATTTCAAAGCTGAAGGCTCCTGAGAATGTCCTGCTGTTGGACATTGCCTGTTTAAACCAGAGGACTGTTCATGCACTTCAGATGATCACAGTTGCCCTGGAATGACTGGAGACAATCTCTCATGTAGCCAGAACCCAGAGTTTGGAACTCATAGATCAAACCAACAGTTCAGTCTACATCTGGAAGTCACTCAGTAACCAGTGCAGATTGTAAAACATTGGTGGAAGGTGCTTCCTCCAAGAAATACTGCTTAATTTTTAGCATCAGTTTCTGAATTGTCTTTCCTGAGTGCTGGCTGGTGAGTCTTGCCCACATGCTCAGGGTTTAGCTGATCGCCATATCTGGGGTCTGGAAGGAATTTTCCTCCAGGGCAGATTGGCAGAGGCCCTGGAGGTTTTTCACCTTCCTCTGCAGCATGGGGCATGGGTCACTTGCTGGAGGATTCTCTGCAGCTTGAGGTCTTTAAACCATGATTTGAGGACTTCGATAACTCAGACATAGGTTTGGGGTTTGTTACAGGAATGGGTGGGTGAGATTCTGTGGCCTGCGTTGTGCAGGAGGTCAGACTAGATGATCATAATGGTCCCTTCTGACCTTAAAGTCTATGAAAGCATAGCCCCATGTGGAACACACCATGGTAAGCCAGACTTGAGATGAAAAAGGCATTATGGGAGCATAATTGTATAATTTAAAATTCCCTTTCAGGTCTGTAACAAGAAGTTACTACAGAGGTGCAGCGGGTGCTTTGCTTGTCTATGACATTACCAGGTAATAAAAATTAACCATTTCTGGATTTTTCTTTTTTACTTAAGTCTATAATTAATTTGATACTAGATACTATTAATGGTTCAAAATGTTTTTTCTTTAAAATCAATACCTGTGTGCTTATCAGTTGGAAGCGACGGAGGAGAGAGACCTGGTTTGTTGATCACTCACAGGATGCTTTAATGTGGTGCGGCTATGAAAAAAGGCAAATGTGCTCCTAAGGTATTTCAGGCAAGGCATTTCCAGCAGAGAGAGAAGTATTAATGCCATTGTACAAGGTATTGCTAATAGGAATACTGTGTACAGTTTTGGTCACCTGTATTCCAGTAAAATGAATTCATCTGGAATTGGTGTGGAGAAGATTTAGTAGGATTATCAGGGTCTAAACAGTGAAGTTCCACTCTGCTCTAAAGCAGCATTAATATAAGGTAGAAACAGTGTAACAATCTGACACTAGTTTACCAAGCCCAGGGTGTAACAAGTGAAGAGCAGAATTTAGCCTCTTGACGGAGGAAGCAAATTCTTTTCTGGAAACCTGACTTATGTGTGTGCTGGTATGACAGTTCCCCTCTTGCTCTCTGGAGAAAGTGAGGTGGTTGACTGGATCCCCCCCAGATTTGGAAGCTACAGCTCTAGATGTAGTAGTAGAATTACTTCTGTTCATGGTTCTGTCTTAACTTTGTATTTTAGGGTTCTCTGAGATTTCTTAGCTGGTAGTAAAACCCAGTTCTCAACAATGGTTAATCAGATTTGTATGCACTGACTTTTTAGGATCAACTGTCTTCTCCCGTCTGATGTTCTATAACCAACTTCTTGTAGAACACCAGTCTGATTAGACTGTAACTGACTTACATATCTTTGAAAATTCTTTAGAGGTGTTCTTGCTTAATATGCTTTTTTTTTAACACTAAGCTAGATAGCTACTCAAAATGTTTAGTTAGAAGAATTTTGTATTACCATAAACACGAGAACATATACAGAATGTTTCATAGTTATGTCATTATACTTCACTAGAAGTTTACTGGTGTACACATCAGTTCACCAAAAAAAACCTTCTAGTCTAAAGCTCTTGTGCTAAACTTCATTCCAAAGTGAGCTCTTATTGCTGAATTATAAACCCCAGTAAAAACTTCCACAAAAAACAAATGCCGATATGATTGTAGTGTACAAAACAACTGTTACTCAAAGCAGTAACTTTGTGTGCAAGATATGAGCAAATTAGAATTGGAACAAGCTACACCACTTTTTATTTCAACAGCAATACCAACAAGCAAGGGTAAACTGCTAAGCACCCATCATTTAAGCACGCACCATACCCTGACAGGTGATCTGAAATAGAGCCTAGAATGAACTATTGGCCAGATTATTGTATACCTCCCTGGGCTAGATGGCCCTCTTGTCATCCTCTTGGGCATTACCCTGACACTCAGCAGTCTCGCCATATGAAGAAACTAAGGGAGATCTCTTACTGGCTCCAAAGATCCGGGATCTGTCAGCTTCTAGAGAGAAGGACCAGTCTCCAGTTGTTATTCCAGATATACTGTGGTAGTGCTGGAATGTTATAAAGAGATGAATCCAGAGCTGGAGGACCAGATCTCTCCAGCTGAGAACATGGCATTAGCATTGCCTCTTTCAGAGGATACAGTCTTGTTTTACAAATTAATAGGAAGAATGGCAACAACTCTTAAAATTCCTCCTGTGGCAGTGTAAGAAACTCTACAGCCTAAATTAGATATCCTTTGTTCCAAGAAGATGACTACATTGCTGCTATTTGAATGAGCTTTTAGAGCCAGCCAAATACATATGGTCCAAGCCTGCATCAATACAGGCTATGCCAAAGAAGGGAGATAAAGTTTTGTTAAGGAACCTGATAATAGTTTTTCACCTTCACCTCTCTCCCAAAACTCTCATAGTGGAGGTTGCAGTTCAGAGCTCAAAGGCCAATCAAGTTGACTTTACACCAGCAGACAGAGGGAAAGATGATATATGTAACTGGCAGAAAATTCTTGTTGGCAACGCTTGGCATCAGAGTATACAATGGCAAGGTACTAGTTGCATCTTTAGGAAAAGATGATGGTATTTAAAGATCTGTTCCAGAAGATCAGAGAGAGCTGACTAATACACTGACATCGGAGGGACAGTTAGTAGCAAATCACTGATTGCAGCATTCGATTCCTCTGATGCATTTGGAAGAGCAGTAGCCTCAGCAATTTCTTAAATGTCACGCTTGTCTCAATCTGCCTTCAGAGACAAAAGTAAGAGTAAAGAACCTCCCATTTGAAGGGGGATAGCTTATTCTCCACTAAGATGAAGGATACTAGGTCTACTGCTATGTTGAGACTATACCAACCTCCCAAAGGAAACCTGAGGTAAGTCTTTAGGTAGCAGACAAAAAAATCCATTTTCATCTAGTTCCTCCTGTTTTAATCAAAAGCTACAATACCAACATCAACAGGTCCTCCTTTGATGTTGATAAGGAGGATACCATAAGCCACAAATAAAGATCGGGAAGACCCAATGACTTTTTCTGGGTCAGACCTGAGGTGACAGACTTGATCTGAGGATCAAGAACTATGAACCAATATGGAACCATATCTCCCTCCTCTCCCCCCAGCACCTCATTTGGATACCACCTATATAACTTTTGTCTGGTTATCCCAGTCAAAGGTGGGCATTTGGAAATGATACAAAGTAGATGTGCAAGCCAATTCAGATACTTCACCCTCTCCTTCCCAATTCATGTAGCAAGAGTTAGACTTATTTTTTAAAAACCACCCATACCAAAACAAGACATTCCACTTCACACGCTTTCCCTCTGGGGACAGGATGTGAGAACAAACAACACGTGTAGTCACATTGCTTAATGCACTACCAGAAAGCACTCAGATACTACAGTGATGAGTGTAGTAAAATAATCTATATACAGTGGATCATTCAGGAGTCCTTCTTATTTATGAAAGCCTGCTATAACTGAGGCTTTTTTTTTTTTTCTCTCTCCCCCCCCTTTTGGAGATGAGGGCCATAGAAGTGCCAAAGGAGTTTAGAGAGAGAGGTTTTTACTCAAGATATTTACTGATCCCAGAGACAGCAATCTATACTGGACCTTGCATTCCTGTCCTTAGACAATTGCCTAATCAAAGCATCCTCAAAAGTAAGCTTTCCAGCGCTATATCCTCACAACCTGCCGCCTTCTTGGAAGACTGGGACTCATAAGAGACTGTCACTTTTGCTTTCCACTCAAAGGATCCTCTTAGTGATTCTGGACTCTTGGGTAGGAACAGCCTTTCTGCCAAAGGACAAACATTCTTTGTTACAAAGTTCCCCTCTTCCTTGGAGTTCTAACTGTAACTCTGGACTTTGGGGGTGTGCAGGGGGAAGGATAGAAGGAAGTGAGGTGGGCAGAACATCATGCCCTCTTTTATAGTATGACTCAAAGTTGAGGAACAGTGAAAAGAAGAGTTGGAGGGTGTGAGTGAGTGCTCCAACAGGTTCTATCAAAATAATCCACTATTAGAGCTGCACCATTGACATATCTCACGAGTGTGAATATGCAGAGTCATTCTCAAAGAACTCTGGTGACAGTAAATAACCTCTTGTAATGCTTTTCATCTGTAGATCTCAACATGCTTTACAGAGATCCTCAGTTTCCCCATTTTTAAAATGGGGATAAAACTGAAGTAACTTGTCCAAGGTCACCTAGCATGCCAGTGGCAGAGACAGGAATAGAACCCAGGTCTCTTGAGTTCTATTCTCTAGGCCATCCTGGTCCAGAAGTTTATAGAAATATTATTCAGTGTGTATTATAAAAATGTTGTTTTTGTGTTACGCAGCCGAGAAACCTACAACGCGCTTACTAATTGGTTGACAGATGCAAGGATGTTAGCAAGTCAAAATATTGTTATCATACTGTGTGGCAACAAAAAGGATCTCGATGCAGATCGTGAAGTTACTTTTTTAGAAGCATCCAGGTTTGCACAAGAAAATGGTAGGTAGTCTTGAAGATTTTTTTTGTTTTTTGTTTTTTTTACTTCACATTATTCAGCTCTTGTGACTAAGGAACTAATGTTCGCCCACTTACAAACCTTGTTACACTGATAACAGTATTAGAATTTTAATGCCCCTTCCCCTTAATTTAGTATTGAATACAGAGGGTTTCGCTGAAATAAAGGGGGAGAAGGGAGGAAATTTTATTCACGGAGGCTCCCATCATGTAGTTTCCCAAGAGAGTTCACTTCACTGGCTTCCTTCCCCGACAACAGAAAAGGCCAAAAAGATGGCCCACAAAGCTCCCATTTTTCCAGGAATCCAGGGGAAGTTAGAACCATCCATGTAAGGACTGTGCCTCAGGTGCTTCATCCCCTATTTCCTGTTCCCTAATAGCTTCATTGAAGTCACACTACCAAGGATTCCCCCTACACATAACTACTCTCAGGGCCTTCTTAAAGGAGGGTTCCGAACCATAGAGAAGATCCACAAAGAAAATATGGCTGAAATGCAGGCAATACAGCTCCAGGATATATCTCCATAGGGATGGGGAGAAGATGATGAATAGGATCTTCTAGCTCCCACTCCTTCCCCCATGAGGATCTCTCTCTCTCATGGAGATTCTTTTGCAGATTCTTGGGGTGGGATGGTGCCACCAAGGCAGCTTCCACGTGGGAGGGGTGAGATCCAGGCATAAAATTCCCCCTCCATGCATGGATCTGGAAGAGCATTATCTGGGGAAAAATATGAGTTATAGGCCAGCTGATTCTTTTCTGCGATTTAAGGGGAGAAAGGGAAGGAAGAGGGAACAGCGTTCTAAAAAACCCCAAGACCTGGTCTTAAAAATCCAGTCTTAATTGTTCTTCAGTCTCCTACATGATTTTGCTATGATCCAAAAATTGCAGGCAGTGCAACATTATGTGAGGATCTGAGTGTGGGGAGTGACTTCAAGTGTTGTCTCTTTCTCACTAAGAGGAAAACAGGTAACTTGCTCTGTTAACTGGTGATAATATATAGTACAGTACTTGCTTGAAGCCACTGTGGAGCAGCATTGATTAACCTTGTCAAAGGAAGTTAAGCTTGCTGCTCTTGGAAATGTAACGTGAATGGTAGGTAGGCAGGCAGGCAACATAAGCTTCTTGTGAAGATCAAGAGGGACAAAAGCAGCCCAGCAAAGCCTATAAAGTGACAGTCCTTTAGCCAGTGGAACAAGTCAAGTTGGTATTGTCTATCCAAAATGCAAATATGCCCTTAGTTTGGATAGTGGGAGAAGGCATCTTAGTCTACTGCTGAGAAGAATGGCACTGTTTTCCTGCCCTTGCCTCCCTCCCACTCCCGCATAATCTGCTAGCCACTCTCCTTCCACCTTTAAAACTAATCTTTCCTAAGTAGACATTTTATTGAGGACTGGATTTTCTGAGTGGCATGTTCATGCTCGCTCTCTCACGCTCTCACAAAAAAAAATTGAATTTTATAACTGAAAGGTGAGGGGAGAATGTTACCAGGTAAAGTTCACTTCAGAGGACTGGATAGAGATGCAGCAAACTTCCAGATAATTGCCTTGCTATCATATTTGACTTCCGGATAAAGTGTTAAGCTGAATTTTCATCCAAGAACTAGATGCTCATGCCGTAGAGCCAATATGCAGCCTTTTGTAGTCTAGAACAACATTTTTTTTAAATTTGTGTATGATCAAATAGCTATTTGGTGAATGTAATGTTATTTGTGGCCTATTTGGGAAATATTAGCCACTGATTTAATTATCTCTTCTTCCTTTAGAGGTGCTCAAAATAAGTGTGTATTAGGTTTGTCTTGGAACTGCTTCATAGTTTGGTGCTCACATCACCGTTTCCTCTCTGTCAGCGTGCTTGCAGCTTTTTAGGGCATTCTTTTAAATTTTTCACTGGAAAACACTTGTGCTGAATAACAGCGTGGTGCGTTAAAGGGACATAGAACACAATCAGTTAAAGAATACATATCTATATTACTAAAACCTCTTGATAAATCTAATGTCTTACCATAAATACTGGCTGATTTTTATACTCCACTTGCTTTGAACAGTAGAACTAGATGGGCCTGTGCAGTTGGCTTCATATTCTGGTTCCCATGCACAAGCACAATGCTGTTGCCTTTGAGTTTCCAGCACTTGAGAGAGAGTGTCTAAATCTCAAACCAAAAACAGCTTTTCAGTTACTGAACATTGACATAGTCATGATTACATGTATGTTCTCGGACTCCTCTCTTCAGAACCTAATTATTTTTTGGAGAGGGTGGGGGAGGCTAAACTGCTTCAGAGTCTCACTTAAAAATAGTTTCTGTTTAAAAGAAATCTTACTGTTCTGACAAACTTTTTTTCTTGTTTCAAGTACTGCAACAGAGCATTTCAAAGTTTTTTAATGACCTGAGATTTTATTTTTCTGGTATCCAATGCAGAACTGATGTTTTTGGAAACAAGTGCACTAACCGGGGAGAATGTTGAAGAGGCCTTTGTACAGTGTGCAAGAAAAATACTTAATAAAATTGAATCAGGTAAATTGAAATAAAGATTGTTTAAATTAGAATGTATTTTCACTTGTCCCATCGTGAAAACTCCAGTATCTCTCAGCTTTGGAATTTCCTTATAGTAAAAGTTTAGTCACAGTGCATCAGTAAATCTGTGGATACAGTTACTTGTAATAGATTACATGTATAAATAGATTAAATGTGTACATTCTGTTTATAAAAAAAAAAAAAGTCCCTTTCTGTTTATCCACCTCTTACCTCCCCATATATGTTAACGGGAATGAACATTAAATTTAATTGCATTCATCAAAAGGAGGATGTACCTCCATATAGTTTCTTAATGTTAGACTTAATATTCAGCTTTCTGGTTGAAAGCTACACAACTACAGAGCCTCTGAATTAGGAAGACTTAAGTTTTAGCAGCTTTCTGTGCTGCATCACTATCCTAGCAGGCTTCAGCTGCTCCCTGCTGCCAGAGCCTTTCCTTGCTGCCTCCACTCCACCAAAGCCTTTCCTCGCCGCTGTGAAAGCTTAACCCTTGCCCTGCTGCCTCCCCCCCCAACCCCACCAGAGCCTTTTCCTGCTGCTGGAATCTTTCCCTGCAGAGGAGAAGGGCTCCAACAGCAGAAGCTGGCAGCCTTTCCCTGCTGCCAGAGCTTTGTACTGCAGAGGGAAAGGCTCAAGTAGCAGGACACTACACTGCTATTTTTAGCAGTGTAGATGGGAGGCACAGCTTGGGCCAGTAGAGAACATGTAGGGAATGTACTCCAGGTACATAGCCACACCCTTCAGGTGTGTCACTCTTACTGACTTAATCCATGCTTCACCATCTGCACTGCTGTTTATACCCATACTAGGAGGGCTGTGTGTGTATGCCCACTGCCAAAAAAAAATCCTTCCGTGTAGAGAGACACTACACTTTGGACAGGCAGAGAAAGCTACTATGCACAAAGGCACTTTTAGTGCACAGTGCAAGTGTTCACATAGGGAACTAGTACACACTATCCGCTATGGGCTTTTTCCCCGTGTAGATAAGCCCTAACTCACTTGTAAGATACACTGCTTCAGTTCTGTTCAGGGGCTGGACAATTTGAAACTACTGTGGGAAATGAGAGATGGAATTATCTGAATGATAAAGAACTGGATCACTGTTTTATAACTGGGATAGGGAAACATAAATGCCAATAACTTTATCTAGTGTTAGCTGTTCTTACTTGTAAACTGTTATCTGCAAATGAGGACAACTTATAAGGCCATTTTCTTTCTCATCAGGTGAACTGGATCCAGAAAGGATGGGCTCAGGAATTCAGTATGGAGATGCTGCCTTGAGACAGCTGAGATCCCCACGTAGAGCACAGGCTCAAAGTGCTCAAGAATGTGGCTGTTAAAAAAACACAACAAAACAAACTGAACACTTGTTCTAGAAACAAAAGGTAAGCCATAGAAACTGAGAATAAGCATCTTTGGTAGGTTGTTCTACCTCATTAGTGTATTATATTAATGCCTCCATGCAGAGCCTTCATATTTTGTGGTGTTGGACTTTTTCATGGCTAACCTTTTTGATGTTTTTTTGGGGTAGCAAGGTGGGGTCTCTCCCCTCCCCCCCCTTGCCTCCAGTATGAGGGAGACTTGCTTGCACTTAGCTGAATGTCAGCTCCCTGACACCACCAGCCTGTTAGTCACCCATGCACGCTCCTCTGGGCAATGCCAGCCCTTTCCACATAGATCTCTGAAAAATCTGCTCAAAGTGCAGTGGCGGTCACAAAAGATATGTTAGGAATGGGATAGGTAAGACAATAAATATCGTAATGCCACTGTATAAATGCATGGTACACCCACACCTCGAATACTGTCTGCCGTTCTGGTTACCCCATCTCAAAAAGATATATTGGGATTGGAAAAAGTACGGACAAGTGCAACAAAACTTATTAGAGGTAAGCAACAGCTTCCATATGAGAAGAGATTAAAAAGACTGGAACTGTTCACCTTAGACAAGAGGTGACCAAGGGAGGAATATGATAGAGGTCTGTAAAATCATGAATGGTGTGGTGAAAATGAATAAGGAAGTATTTTTTACCCCTTCATGTAACACAAGAACCAGATGTCACCCAATGAAATTGATAGGCAGCAGGTTTAAAACAAACATAAGAAAGTGCTTCTTTGCACAGCGCATAGTCAGTATGTTGAACTCATTGCCAGGGAATGTTGTGAAGGATAGAAATACAACTGGGTACAAAAAATAATTAGTTAAGTTCATGGAGGATAGGTCTATCCATGGCTAAATCTGACTGCCAGAAGCTGGGACTAGATGACGGGATGTATCACTTGATGTTCTGTTTCATTCCCTCTGAAGCATCTGGCACCAGCCACTATCTAAAGACAGGATTCTGGTCTAGGTGCACCATTGGTCTGAGCCATATGGCCATTCTTATGTTCCTTTTACTTTGCAAGTTCATAATAGGTGTATTCCAGTCGCCAAGTTCTTTTGATGTGTTCCTGTAGTGTCCAGTTCCTTATCTAGTGAACACTCGTAGAAATACCAGGTCTGTGGTCCCCAAGGGAACAGTGTACACACCAGCTTATATGATGCAGCTCAGGATCAACACCTTGCTTAATACCTCAGTAATGAGATATAATGAAAACAACAATAGGCTTATTATCAAAGATTCAAGACACGGTAAATAATGATAATGGATAAAGGGCTACATAAAAAACAATTACATGCTTTCTAGGTACTAAACTTAACTATTAGGTTAAACTTCTGTCTAATGAAGTCTTATTTGAACCAGAGCCATTTGCAGCTTCTTTAACCAAGGCTGGTTGTGATCCTGTTTTCCTGAATGTAAATGCACTGCCCATTTACTTCCTAGGTGCAGGATAAGGGGGTATCTTCCTTGCCTTCTACTTATAACCCAACATTCATTGTCTGTACTTAGAGACAGTATACCCATATCACTTGTTTTTCCTCTCTTCTCTGTTGACTTGCACATCTCTCTGACTTCGTATGGAAATGTGCATCCATTGTGTTAACTTAAAATGCTTAATTTACATGGCAGAGGCAGGTGACTAAACATGTTTTGTCTGACAGCAAACCTATTTTTCCACCTCTGTGATACAGAATCTAAGAACTTATTTTCAGTACCCATACATAGCTCTTCATGGTGTCTGTACATACATTTCACAACAATAACAATGACCAGTATGAGCCTAGATTTCATTTAAGACCTCACATAACATTCTTTGGTCAACCAGAACCTATGTATCATGATCAGGATATTTTTGTAACCTCCTTGCCAGTTAGTGTTGATGGGTTCTTGGGTTGCAAAACTGTTTAACAATAGAGTAAAGTAATATGCAAAGTTAATTTGTGCTGCCATTGACTTTTTCAAGTAGAGGTAGGTTCCATGTGTCAACTCTTTGTTGAAATATGAAATGGTTATTCTTATTCCATAGAATTTCTCAATCAAAAGACCTTCCCTTTGGACTATTCTGCAGCCATGAAATGTCTATTGAAAAATCAGAACACATCTGTACTGTACAGAAGTGCAAATAATTTCTATGGTGTCATAAGAAAATACTTCTAGAAATCAGAATTCAAAAAAACATAGGGTACATTTCCATATCTATCAAACTTTTTTCATGATCAGTTTTTTTTAAAGTAAATGTTTAAAGATCAAACTTGGTCTTTAAAATGAGTTAAAATACAATATATGGTTCCAAACATTCTCCTCTTCCTTGTAGGAAGAATAGTTTTTGGTGTCTTGCATCCCTTCTTATGACTTGAGCAGAAATGCAGCAAATGCTTCTTCCCTTTTGCTGGATTAAGATAGTTACCTCTTCAAGCTGTTGTCTAAGGTCATTTTCGCATATGGGGGAGAGCCAGTCTGACACACGTCTCTGGGAGACAGAAAGGGAGGCTGGAATGAAACATCCCTTGCTCTCCTTTCAGGAGTTCTCAAGCAGACTGTGGAAATAAGAGGCATGTTCCAATGAAGATCAGCAGCTGATTCTACCCTCCCCCCCCCCGCCTGCTCTTTGCATGGCTCTTGAAAGCAAAAAGGGAGGCAATGAGCTGTGTTTGGCCAGCCCTTCTCAGAATCAGAGTTGATGCTTCCCAACTCTGGGGATGTGCCAGGCTGGAGAGGGAGAGCTGTTGATAGACCAGCCTGTTTCCTCTCCTCTTTCCAGTAGCACGCAGGAGCTTAAAGATGGGTGGAAAGCAGATGCTCTTCTTTAGGGAGCTCAGCAAGCTGGTTTGTTTGCTTAACTTCCTCAGGAGCACTTCTCCCACTCTCCAGTTTCCTTCAACTATCTAGGGTTTTCTTGAGGGCTTTTTTCATCTAGCTGTCCATCCAACATAAGAACGGCCATACTTGGTCAGACCAAGGGTCCAGTTAGCCCAGTATCCTGTCTTCCAACAGTGGCCAATGCCAGGTGCCCCAGAGGGAATGACCAGAACAAATAATCAAGTGCTCCATCCTGTCGTCCATTCCCAGCTTCTGGCAAACAGGGGCTAGGGACACCGTCCCTGATCATCCTGTAAAATAGCCATTGATGGACCTATCCTCCATGAATTTATCTAATTTTTTTTAACCTTGTTATAGTCTTGGTCTTCACAACATCCTCTGGCAAAGAGTTCCACAGGTTGTGCGCTGTGTGAAGAAATATTTCCTTTGTTTTGTTTTTTTGTCTCTTCCGAGCTGAAAAGTCAGTCTTATTAATTTCTCCTCCTATGGAAGCCATTTCACACCCCTAATCACTTTTGGTGCCCTTTTCTGAACTTTTTCCAATTTCAATATTTTTTATTTTTTTTGAGATGGGATGACCACATCTGCACGCAGTATTCAAGATGTGGGCGTACCATGGATTTATAGAGGCAATATATTTTCTCTCATTATCTATCCCTTTCTTAGTGATTCCCAACATTGTTTGCTTTTTTGACTGCTGCTGCACATTGATTGGATGTTTTTCAGAGAACTATCCACAATGACTCCCAAATCTTTCTTGAGTAGTAATTGCTAATTTATGCCATCAATGTATATGTATGGTTGGGATTATGTTTTCCAAGATGCATTACTTTGCATTTATCAACATTTAATTTCATCTGCCATTTTGTTGCCCAGTCACCCAGTTTTGAGAGATCCTTTTGTAGCTCTTTGCAGTGTATCTGAAAACTGCCATTTATTCCTACCCTTTGTTTCCTATCTTTTAACCAGTTTACCAGTCCATGAGAGGACCTTCCCTCTTATCCCATGACTGCTTACTTTGAAGAGCCTTTGAGGGACCTTGTCAACAGCTTTCTGAAAATCTAAGCACACTATATCCACTGGATCACCTTGTCCACATGCTTGTTGATCCCTTGAAAGAATTCTAGTAGATTGAGCCATGATTTCCCTTTACAAAAACCATGTTGACTCTTCCCCAACAAATTCTGTTCTTCTGCATCTGACAATTTTGTTTTTAACTATAGTTTCAACCAGTTTGCCTGATACTGAAGTCAGGCTTACTGGCCTGCAATTGCTGGGATCACCTCTGGAGCCCTTTTTAAAAATTGGTGTCACATTAGCTATCCTCCAGTCATTTGGTACAGAAGCAAATTTAAATGATAGGTTACAGACTATAGTAAGTAATTCCGCAATTTCACGTTTGAGTTCCTCAGAACTCTTTGATGAATACCATCTGGTCCTGGTGACTTCTTACTGTTTATCAGTTTTGTTGCAAAACCACCTCTAATGACACCTCAGTCTGGGACAATTTCTAAGATTTGTCACCTAAAAAGAATGGCTCAGGTTTGGGAATCTCCCTTGCTGAATTCATTTAGTTTCTCCGCAATGGCCTTATCGTTCTTGAGTTCTCCTTTAGAATCACAGAATATCAGGGTTGGAAAGGACCTCAGCAGGTCATCTAGTCCAACCCCCTGCTCAAAGCAGGACCAATCCCCAGACAGATTTTTACCCCAGTTCCCTAAATGGCCCCCTGGGTTTAGCAGGCCAATGCTCAAACCACTGAGCAACTCAATCGTCCAGTGGCCCCACTGGTTGGTTAGCAGGCTTCCTGCTTCTGATATACTTAAAAAAATGTTGCTATTACATTTTGAGTCTGTGGCTAGCTGTTCTTCACATTCTTTTTTTGGCCTTCCTAATTATATTTTTACACTTCCTTTACCAGAGTTTGTTTATGCTCCTTTATAGTTTTCTCACTGGAATTTACCTTCTACTTTTTAAAGGATGCCTTTTTGCCTCTCCCTGCTTCTTTTACTTTGTTTAGCCATGGTGGCACTTTTTTGGTTTTCTTACTATGTTTTTTTAATTTGGGTATACATTTAAGTTGAGCCTCTATTATGGTGTCTTTGAAAGGTTTCCATGCAGCCTGCAGGGTTTTCACTTTTGGTGCTCTACCTTTTTAATTTCTGTTTAACCACCTCATATTTTGTGTAGTTCCCCTTTCTGAAATTAAATGCTACAGTGTTTGGTTGCTGTGGTGTTTTCCCTGCCACCGGGATGTTAAATTTAATAATATTATGGTCACTATTACCAAGCTGTCCAGCTATATTCACCTCTTGGACCAGATCCTGTGCTCTACTTAGTCCTAAATCAAGAATGGCCTCTCCTCATGTGGGTTCCAGGACTAGCCTCTCCAAGATGCATTTAAGGTGTCAAGAAACTTTCTCTGCATCCTATCCTGAGGTGACATGTACCCAGTCAATCTGGGGATAGTTGAAATCCCCCATTATTGAGTGGTGGTGGTTTTTTTTTGTTGTTTTTTTTTTTAATTTTAATAGCCTCTCTAATCTCCCTGAGCATTTCAGTCACCATCACCATCCTGGTCAGGTGGTCAGTAATATATCCCTACTGCTATATTCTTATAACTAGAGTATGGAATTACTGTCCATAGAGATTCTATGGTACAGTTTGGTTCATTTAAGATTTTAACTTCATTTGATTCTATGCTTTTTCACATATAGTGCCACTCCCGCACCAGCACGACCTGTTCTGTCCTTCTGATATATTTTGTACCCTGGTATTACTGTGTCCCATTGATTATCCTCATTCCACCAAGTGTCTGTGATGCCTATTATATCAATATTGTAATTTAATACGAGGCACTCTAGTTCACCCATCTTATTATTTTGACTTCTAGCATTGATATATAAGCACTTTAAAAACTGGTCACGTTTTAGATGTCTACCATTACATGATGTAATTGAATGGGACTTTCTTTCATTTGACTATTTCTCATCAGATCCTACCTGTATTTTATTTTCCATCCTCTCCTCCATTACTAGGACACAGAGAATCTCCATCTTCCCCCTAAGGGATGTCTGTCAGAATCGCATGCTCCTCCACACCTGTTGGCTTTCCCCCAGTCTTTAAAATTAAAAAGGTCATTGAGGAGTTTTTAAACAAAGTGCCAGCAATCTGGTTCCATTTTGGTTTAGGTAGAGCCCATCCTTCCGGTACAGGCTCCCCTGTTCCTAATAAATCTTAACCCCTCCTCCCCATTGTCTCATCCATATATTGAGACCCTGTAGTTCTGCCTGTCTAACCGGCCCTGCACGTGGAACTGGAAGCATTTCAGAGAATGCTACCGTGGCGGTCCTGGATTTCAATCTCTTACCTAGCAGCCTAAATTTGGCCTCCAGGACACACCTCCTGTCCTTCCCATGTCATTGGTACCTACATGTACCATGACCACTGGCTCTTCCCCAGCACTACACACAAGTCTGTCTGGATGTCTCGAGAGATCTGCAACCTTCGCACCAGGCAGACAATTCACCATGCGGTTCTCCTGGTCATCGCAAACCCAGCTATCTGTTTCTAATGATGGAATCGCCCATTTCTAATACCTGTCTCTTCCTAATAACTTGAGTTCCCTCCCCTGGAGAGGTATCTTCAGTGCGAGAGGATACCACAACATCATCTGGAAGGAGGGTCCCAACTACAAGATCGTTTCCCTCTGTTCCAGTTGTCTGTCCTCCTTTCCTGAGACATTCATCATCAATAGCACGGAGGCTGTCAGACTGGAGGTGGAATCATTTTACTGTGTCCTGGAAAGTCTCATCTATGTATGTCTCTCTCTCCCTTAGCTCCTCCAGCTTAGCCACCCTGGTCTCCAAAGCCCGTACACGGTCTCTGAGGGCCAGAGTTCCTTGCACCAAATGCACACATACGCTACCTGCCCATAGGGTAGGTAATCAATACATGCTGCATTTGGTGCAATAAACAGATGGTTTTTGAAGAAAGCCACCCACTTGCTCTGAGCTGCAGATGTATTAAAAATAAAACTGGTCTTTGAAACACAATAACTGGATTATTTTCTCTGCATTCATTTTGGCCTGAGTGGGATACAGTATGAGTAGTACACATCCTCCTCATTCAAGCTGCTAGCAGAAATCTGAGCAGAGGAGGTTGAAACTTAAGAGCAAAGTTTTAAAAATTTGCAAATACTGATTTCTTAAATCAACTGTCATCCATAAATCCTAAAATGAAACTTTCTGTTCCTAGTGTAATCTGTGAGTTGGCAATCCCTCAGTCAAAGGGCTTTGTGCCCTTTAAATGAAGGAAAACTGGAAGGATGCAGCTTGAGGGATCCTGAGTTTACAAATGGCTTGAATGCATCCATCTGAAGTCCCAGGAACTTCAACGTGGCTCTGCAAGGGTGCATGTCCATAGAGCCAATTGCAGGATTTGAGCCTTTTTATTCCTAAACTTAGATTAAATTTCATAAAATGTTCACAGCAATAATTTGTTTTTGTATTTTTCAGATGTCCATGCAATTGGTGTTTGTAGCAACAACTGACACAGCTTGAAGGCTATGCAGTTTTTTTAAAACATCTTTACTACTGTATGTGAACAGAAAAACCACTGCTGGAAAAACAGTACTGTATGGTGGTAGGCAAGAATGTGCATATGACATAGCAGACTGCAAAACAAACCTGACAATTCAGTGGACGATACTAAGACTCACCTGTATGTAAACATTTTCCGTTACATATTTTTGTCATTCACCTTTAAAGTATTGCTGTATACTGTATATAATGTAACAGTAAATTTCCAAAGCATGATATACTTATGTTTGATATAATAAATGTTGCACTAAAAGCAATTATATTTTATTTTTTTAATCATATTAACTAAAACTTGTTAACTGAGTTAGGCTTTATCATGTTTGTGTTAATTGCACAGTAGGTTATATTTATGACCTGAAATACAAAGCCACTGGCACTGTCAGTGATTTTCCTACTTCACCACGTTTGCCACATTCTACAAGGTGTTTACATGATCCATTCTAGAATTACGGTGAGGACATTATCTAAGTTTACTAATCCTGTCAAATTTGGAATGGATGTTTCTAGTGAAGTGCATCTGTCCTGTTTTCTGACAATTCTTAAATAAATTTCTCTAAACTGTATTTTTTTCCTACTTTGTAGGTTAAAAATGCTGCTGCTAAGTCTCTGAAATGACTGCTGTCTGACCTTAGATCTTGGAAGTTTCTTATCTGTGTTCTCTGGTTCTTTCTTTTTCCTTTTCCACTTCTGTTGTATAGAAGTGGGGGCCAATGAGATTTGTTTGTTTTTAGCAAAACTGTGTATCTTCTTTTTACTGCTGTGTGAGTCCATGAAAGATCACCACAATGATTTCTTGTGTATGAGAGAGCTGTTTCTATAAGATATTGCTTAATCTCGTTGGACTGCACTTCTCAAAGATGCTTTAGCTACTAATAAAGCAATCTGCTATAAAAAGTCTGTTCAGTGAAAATACCTGTTCAGTGAGGCCAAGTGTTTCAAATGTACAGTACCTAGAAAGTGCAACTAACTATGCTGAATGTGGAATTTTCATTAAAATGTATTTTAAATATTCTAAACTATAATGGTATTATAGGAATTTAAACATAGATCCTAATTGGAGGGTCTCTTCATACAGGTCTCCCCTCTGGCCTGGAATAAGTACCATCCTCCCTGTTGTCAGATCCCGCTGAGGGTATTTCATAGTGTTGGATTTATATACATGAGGAAATGGAATATAGGTGGGCTACATGCATTTTCTCTCTGCCCCTGGAAACTATCAGGTATTCGGCTTGTCATATTAACTTTCGTTCATAGTTTAGGATGTTGGAACCTCCCTCCTGACCTCTTTATTGTGGGGCAAAACAGTCAGCACAGGAAATCCTGTTGTCATGGCTCCATTAGAGCTATACTTAGGCGGTGGGAGAGAGTCCAATGACAACATGAAACCTAGGTGTCTATATCACTCTCCAGGAGTGGTGGGAAATCTCTATAGCTTTTGTATTGCCCCCACTCCACAGGTCCTTTTTAAGTGGCATTTCTGAAAGGAATGTAATAAGGAGAGGGTAGAAAGGTTTCTCATGAATGTAAGTCCAGAATAACTCCATTGAGTTTAAGTTATACTGGTATAACTGAACAGCATTTGGCCTAAGAAACCTAGCAACATAGAAAATTATTTCTTAGACATCTATTACAGTTTCATGGGCAAAAACTGCATTATTGACAGATACCTGAATCCTCACTTGATAAAGAACACAAATAGAATTTAAATATTAAAACAAAACTAAATTATAGTGCTATAATTCCAAAGGGTATTGGCAGCACAAAAGCACACGTAGAGTGCTTGAGGTAGATTCTAGAGCCCCTCAATGGAATTCTAATCCTGCATTTAAAAATAGTCCATGGTGAGGCTTGGTTCAGTTTAAATTTTTCCGAAAGGTTGTGGGGTCTGTATCTAAACTGAATGGAAAAGCACAAGGATTAAATAGAATCACTTAACCATGCTTTATACAGGAAAAAATCTATCTTTTTGAAGTCTTGCAGGCCATTAATCCAAGTAGCTTTGTATAATATCTCTCTCTCAATCAAGAGTCAGCATGCAGCATTAGACTTAAATGACATGTAGAAAAGACTCATTGTATTACTCTTGAGGGAATTCTGCACAAAGAACATAAATTCTGCATGCAATATTTATAAATTCTGCAAAATTCTACATGTTAAAATAAACTATAATCATACCAGCTTCAATTATTTTAGTAATTTTATTTCAAAATACCTGTGAGCAAGTATGTCTGTAACAATGCAGACTACAAAAAAGATTCAGGAAATGCTTTTTGACAAATAGATTCTTTACTAGGCATATTAACATGGAACTCTGAGTAATTTGTTTAAATGACAATACTGAACTATATTTCCCACCCCACCCCCACCCCTCAAAGCAGTGCAAAGGCTTGGGGGAGTCGGGGGTAATGGAGGCGCTTAGGGAGAGGAAAGTAAACTGCTGGGAAGGAGCCTGGATGCGAACTTAAAGGGTGTTTTTTGGGTATGGGTAGGAAAAGTATGGAAGCGGGGGGGGGGGGCATGGAGGCAGATTGTTAGGGAGTGTCTCCACACAGTGCCTGAGAGACCCCTTTTACCATTCAGTCAGGCACATCTGCCCCCTCCCCATGTGTCTCAGTGCCCCCATGCTCCATTCCCCTTCCCCTCTGTAACTCTACACCCCCCCCCTCCCCCTGTGCCTTCACTCCCATTCAGCCCCTGCCCCAGTCTGTCCTCCCCCCACTAGCCCTTATGAGCCCCTAGCTGACCCTTCCCCCCCCTCCCCCCCCAGCAGGCCATCTCCCTGTATCTCCTGACCTGGTCCAACAGCCACTGTTAAGAAGGTAGGCTCTTTCTCTTTCTCTTCCCTATCCTGGCTGGGGCTTGCCAGGAGCAGCTGCTGTGCTCTAGCACCACATTGCCCTCTGGTGGGCAAAACTGCAGCAACTTTTCAGCAGAAGCTATTTTCTACCAAAACATTTTTAAAAATATGTATGGTACATGAAAATATGCACACATGCAGTGATCATAGAATCATAGAATATCAGGGTTGGAAGGGACCTCAGGAGGTCATCTAGTCCAACCCCCTGCTCAAAGCAGGACCAATTCCCAACTAAATCATCTCAGCCAGGGCTTTGTCAAGCCTGACCTTAACCTCTAAGGAAGGAGATTCCACCTCCCTAGGTAACCCTTTCCAGTGCTTCACCACCTTCCTAGTGAAAAAGTTTTTCTTAATATCCAACCTAAACCTCCCCCACTGCAACTTGAGACCATTACTCCTTGTTCTGTCATCAGGTACCACTGAGAACAGTCTAGAGCCATCCTCTTTAGAACCCCTGCAGAATTCCCTCAGGAGTATTATATATAGCATGGATGTCTGTTACCTAGCTGACCAGAAATGCTCCCAAGGAATGTTCTGCTCCTAGTATATTTGCATATATTTTTTTGGAAACTGCCTAATACTGCATTTCAAAGCCTAAAATAACTCCAAAGAACCATACTATGTAAATATCTACCTTGATCTCAATTTCTTGGTTGTCTTCCAAGTATATATTATCTGGAAGTGCTTTCTACCACAGCCCTTCTGTTTCTCCTCCCAGAAAAGAGAATATAACTGGTGATTCAAAACAGAGGGAGTTTGCACATCAGATTTGGAAGACCCTGCTGATAGCTTTTAGTTTTAGATCCTGCAGGTGCCTGTCCTTTGATCCCAAACTCTGCTGGGGGTAGTCCAGTGGAATATGTTGCCTTCATACCAGCTTCTCAAAGTTGGGAGAATTGTGTCCTGCTTTCCAGAGCCCCAAAGAGGAATGAATGCTGAGAAATGACTGTCCAGTTTTCACCTTTACACCTCCTGCTCAACTTTTTGGTAGCTGATGAGGCAAGGGGAAGGCTGCTTGACCTTCCCAGTTCTGAGATGTAGCGCAAGTTGTGGCCTCTCTCCGGCCACTGCTGTTGTGACCAAAGTGGGTAGGGCCTTTAATCATCTAGTGTTCTTATTACCCACCAAGTTAAGGGTGCTGATAAGAGGAAGGTTTGCTTAATTCCAAGGTTCTCAAACCCCAGTACTACTTGCACTGTGGTCTCACGTGGCTTTCTCCTCCTTGGGTGCTAAACCTCATTCATTTTCCTTCTCTGCAGCTCTTTACCTTTCTCCATTACAATGTCATTATCTTCAGTGTTACAAATGTGATTGTGGTTTTTTTTGTTCTTTCCAAACAGTCTGAGAAATAACTGGTGCAGATTTAGATCTGGAGTGATAAAAACAGTGTCTCTTCCTCCCTCCTGCCATTTACATACAAAACTGATAGAGAAGCCTTTTGTTTATATGAGTACTTTTTGAATAGTTTGGTCAGTTTTCTGGAACTAAAAAAAGCTAAGCACAATTTTTTTCTGTAATCAGTTATCTTAAGCTTCCAGATTCCCTTCATGTAGAATAAGTAGCTTTATTACAGTAAGCCTTAGTGTATATACTTGATCTTAACATCTCAAAGTGTTTCTAAAAATAAAGTGCATTCAGACTGCACATTAACAAGGTTAAAGTGCATGACTTGTGTTACAATTTGTACCATGATGCATATTTCATTTTAATGACCAGTTGGTACTAGAGGTAAAGTAACAAGGTGTTTTAAAACTAATGTAGCAAGCTTTGGGGAAAATATAATCATGACAGAGGGTAGCTCTCCAGTGTGTAGGTTAGATTATCTACTATTCCACAGTGATAGATTTGAAGATGTTAAATTTCATGCCAGGAACATCCCCAAACTAAGTTCACATTTGGCTCTAAAATTTTAGTCATACATGTAACAAGCTAGATTGACAAATGTAGTGTTTACCTAAATAGTCTCCTTACCTTCCATATACATAGTGCATGCATGGAGAAGTTCTTACCCTAATTGACTTACCAAAGCAAAATGGCTCAGCAAAGCTTTCCTACCACAACATCAGGCATCTGAAGTCTAATTCATTGTTCATGGAGGTTTTAGATTAAAGTTTGTGACGGTTTAAGTATTTTATAAAACTCTCTCCTACCTTGTGTGTTGTTGCACTACACCATTATGTTTGATGCTTGTATCTACTCTTGAATAAAGAGTGTTTTCTGAAGAGCATAAGTGTTCTGTAGTGAGTCATCTTATTTCTTGTACCTCTATTACAGTGCACAGCTGGTTTAACTCATTGTTTAGGTGGTTTTATGTTGACTGGCGAGCTCTCTCCCAGCAACATAGTGTCACTACATGAGCAGTCTTACAGTAGCACAGCTGTAGCTGTACTGGTGTAAGCTTGCTAGTGCAGACATTGCCTCTAAGTCTTCTGAATCAAGGCAGGGTTGCTGTATGGGTTGTGGCACTTGTCTCAGGTCATTTGTGAATTAAGAATTGTAAGCCAGCACAATGGAAACCCTCTTTACATACAAAGTCAAGATACCAGAGAAGGTCAATCTCTGATGGCAGACCATCAACTTTGAGGAATTTAAGGGAAGGGCAAAAAGATGCCCATTTGTCCTGTGGGGGAAGATGACTGTTCATCTTCATGAAAATGGAATCCAAAAGAGCCTTGCTTGGAAATGTTATGAAGGACATTTGGGATGAGAAAATAGGTAGATAGGCCAAGTGTAGTCTTCAGGAATCATGTTTTCTGTGTAACTTGTTTCCATTAGCCTCTCAAATCTTGATCATTGATAATAAACATTGTTTTTTGCTACAATGTTAGGTAAGTGCTGATCCTGAATTGACTGACAGGCTGGGTGTATACAGTTTCTTTGGGGACAGGATATTGGGTATTTACTGGCAGTATTTAGTGAATGCTAGAAAGGGATGTGTCAAAGGGGACTAAGGTACATCTGTTAACCTGCAAGATAAAGTAAAGGCTGCATAGCCCAAAGAGTGTTGGGGGAGGCTAAGGGTGGTGGTAGGGAGCTGATCTACCCAGTTAAGCACAAGCAAATCTTTTGCTGGAGGCAGGGGGATAAGCAACTCACTCCCAAAGACACTGCTACCAGATATTCCACCCCTGCTTCATGTAGCATTGGTGCACCTGAGATGAAGGACCCCTACACTAGTGCAAATGGTAGTAGACAGTAGGATCCTCTATTCTCCCTTTGCACCCTAAGATGGCCAAGTTATTAGTAACATTTCCATAAGTAGAATTAACACTTACTCCTAAAACTTGCTTTCTTAAGCAAGTGAAGTAAGAATATCCTCAGGGCAAGAAGTCTTCCCATGAATGTTCAGTGTCTAAGGGGCTGGACACTACAGGGAATGCTGAGAAGGCCTGTGGGTTGATGTATGTTATAGCAAGGCCTACAGAGGCAGTGCTTGTACTGCCAGAAGCTGATGTTTCCAGGAGCTCATGCACAGTGGTACACATTAAGGCAGGTAGCTCACAACCCCGGGGGAACATTAGATACTCAGTTGGCATTTGGTCATCTTATTATCTATCTAATGTAGTTTCCAGCTAGGTCTAGAAAAGAAGTTGCTTGCTAAGCTCTTGGAACACTTCCTCTAGCCTTTCCTTTGATTTTGCAATTCCCCAGGTTGCCAGAACTTTAGTGACACCTGCATAAACTTCTGTAACTTCTTGGAAAGTGAATCTGTGACCCTGATTCTGCTACAAACTATTACAGATAAGCACCTCCCTGACTACTTGTGGAGTGGCCCTTCTCAGCATGAGGGTAGCAGCATCAGGCCTGAGTAAGCACACCCCTGCATTAAGGCTGGGCAGGTTAGTGCATCCTTTCACTTCTGGAGCTCTCAATGCCACTTTGCATCAACAGCTATGGGAGCCAGTTCAACTAATTACCTAGGCAAAAGAACTGATGGAATTTCTTCTTGCCCTTGTCAGAGGGACCCCCATCTGCACTTAACAGTACAAAGCAATGAAGCCAATGTTGTCTTCTGTTAAGCAGAAGAGGAAATGGTATTAGGGATCATGTTACACTACATTAACTACTGTGGGAACAATAGCAAAGAGGAGGGGAAAAAGTAGATTGAGTTCTCCAAAGGAATACTGGAAAGTGTCCAGTAGAAGATGGAAAAAGAAATTGGTGCTTTTCCATACTAGTACCTATTCCTAATGTGGTGTCTCAGGGAGTACAGGGTGATGGCTATGTAAAAATTTCCACCCTATCTAGTCATGTAGTGGCTTTTTTCACTTTAAGGCCTGCAAAGTCAATAGGTACTTGGTTAGTGAAGAGGTGGTTACATTCACAAAGCTATACTCCCACCTTCTGTCTGCACCACTGTAAGTCAGAGGCTAAGCCAGTTAAGTCACTCAATTTTATTCACATGTACAAGTTGACCCTACATAGTGTTAAATACAAATACAGAAGCTCTAAAAACAAAATACTGTTTAAAAACATTCTAAAAAAGTCACATATTGCTTCAAGCTTAGATGGTATTTTCCCCATAGTTCTTAAAGTGAATTCAGTGCTCACAAAAGCTAACAAAACAGCATCAGGCAGCTTCCCCCCGCTTCTACCCCTGTTTTTAGAGGAGTCAACTGTAGAGTTGAGAGTCAGGCTCCATTATGGCTTTGCTGTGAGTGATCTAGGAATGGACTGAAACCAACAACTCATTGCACATAGATCCTCAGATTAACAACTTTTGGTCACTATAACCATATGTCCAACTCAAAGAATTTAGTGCCAGTGCATTACATTAAAAATTTAAAGACTGATGTACTTTTCCCCAGAATGAAAAATTGGGTGGTGTACATCTGCTGCCTCAATTAAAGTGGATCAAAACAAGTTACAAGGAATACAAGACTTCATCATAAGCCAAATTTGGCTCTAGACAATATCCCTTTCAGCATCTTAAATGGATATGTTCACTGAAATTTAGATAATTACATGATGCAAGAAAGATGTGACAGCATGATTGAACACAAGCATGCTACTCTATTGTACAAAGGCATTCTTTTACAGCTTTCATTGCAACACTGTACATAAAGTACACCAAACTAGTCTTAATAGAACTTGTGAAGTTGACAAACTGCAGCATCATATAAGTGAAATCTACCAAGTTTCACTAAATGTAGAATGCTGTTAAGTATCTAGTGAATGAAGGGACACCCTTCAGAGTTTTAGTGAAGACTTTGGTAAATAGTTCATAGTATTTTTTGCTAAGTATAAAACAAGCCTTGTCTTTAAAATGTGGGTTCATTAAGCTGGTAGATTTACTTTTTCTTTAAAATCAACTCAGTGCAAGATAAGCTTCTGTCTCCTCTAAACTGAAAGGGTTGTGACATTTAAACTTAAACATCTACCTAGACTCATTGTCGAAGAGGCAGTCTGCTTCAGCGAATCCACCTCTAAAGCAAAGTAGCTGTAGCTAGCTAAACCATTATAGGTATTTAATAGGAGTTTCTTGCTTTTCATCAAGACTCTGCTCCAATATCACATTATCAAGTTTAGTTTAAAAGCTGTTGAGCTGCAAAACCCCTGCTTTAAGAAACTGTCTTTGGGACTTTGATCAGCCACGGCCACAAATTAGGTTAAGTCTACACTTATGGTGGCAAGTAGAGCAGACACTGCTAGCACAGGTATGAATAGCAGTGCAGACAGCAAAGCACAACTTAGGCAAGTAAATTACCCTACATGTCTCTCTACAGGCCCAAGCCAGCCTCCCACCTCTACCCTATGGTTTTTAGAACAGTGTAGTGTCCTGCTATCTCCCTGCTGCTGTGAAGGGCTCCAGCAGTGGGAAAGGCTCTAGGCAGCTCCCTGTTCCAGAGCCTTTCCCCAGCTCAGTGAAAGGCTCTGGCAACTTCTTGCTGCTAGAGCCTTTCCCTGCTGCCTCCCCCATCAAAGACTTTTGTTACCAAGTCTTGGTACACATCAGTGAGTGTGGATGCAGCCTGCCTGTCACTGCAACATGAAGCTACACATACTCTACACACTGCCACAAGTGTAGAGAAGCTCTTAGATGTCAACGCTACAATTTGCACCCACAATTGATGGCCAACTCTAAGTGGTCAAGATTAGGACCCTTTAAAAATATGGCCCCAAGTGTTGTGACTGATGTGTTTATTTTCAAATGGTTATCTTGAAGAGTCAGACAGATGAGCAGCTTTCCCAATTAAAAAAAGTCTTCAGAAAAAAAATGTGCCTCGCAACTCAGGCTTTACCTGAGTTACCAAAAAAAGTCAATCCATGCACATAATTCAATGCTGTTTTTAAGCCACAGCCTGGTACTGCAGAACCTTCCAACTGACAAACATATGACCTGATTTTGTGACACTACTGCCTTTTAACAAGTTAGTCAACAGCTGTTCCTGTCAAAACTAACTTAGCCAGAGGGTGAAAACAGAACAACCCCTTAAAAAGAGTTGTCAGAGAAACTGATGCTGTAGCTTAGGTAGGGCATAAACCATATATAGGATATTTAAACAACCTACTGAATCTTTAAATACTAGAAGACCAGGGCAGTAATTTGGCTGATTTGATATCTGCACTGAAAGTATGGAACAGAAAGACTAAATATTAGGTACTTCAAAATATTCCAGCAAAGCCAGAGAAGCACCCAATGTTCTGAGTAAAAGCAGTTTTTAGTGAAGTCAGTGAAACAGGCACCACTTCTGTTTATCCAATATAGTTGCTAACATACGGCTAGTGGAGCTTCTGTGCTGCTGTCTAGGGGAGACAAACTAACCCTGAGAACAGAAGGACATTTGGAACTGGACCATGTTTACAGCAGATGCATCTTGAGGGAAAGTAAACTAGGCCCCAGATAGTGGAAAGATCTCAGTTAAGTTAAAAAAAAAGTTGACATGCAATGGACTAGGATGTCCTCAATACTGGGCACTGATCTGGAGGAAGGGAAATCTACTAAGAAGCATATTTTAGTCACTGTTACTAGCCACAAATAAGTTTACAGAATATTTTCAACTGTAGACAGAAATTAGTTCTGAAAAGCAAATGGTCTGTCTATTAAAAAACCTCTAGTGACTAGTTTTAGAAGACTAGGCTTGTAGAAAGTTGCATAAAATCTACTGGATGTTTTGAATTTTTTTGGTAATTGTATTGTAAGTGATAAGTTTTTAAAGCCAGAAAATGAGGCCATGTCTTTGACTTATTAAATCCTTCTGTATTTTATAAGTCAGTTTTAATTAATTATCTCTGGCCTCAGTGACATACAACTTTCAAAATATTATTTAACCTAACAATCTCTCTTGAAACTTAAATATGAAAGCCATGCTTGCTCATTCAATTTGGCTAGTTTCAGCCAGACTTTCATTGAGGAAAGCCAGACTATTCTAGATTGAGTCACACCAACTCCTTTTATTACTACTAACCTTAGATTTTTGGATTCTAGTTTACTTATTGCTGTTGCTTTATTTTCTGCATTTCACTACAGTGAAGTTAAGCAGACTGGTCAAATGCATTAAACACACTGTTACTACACTTCCAATAATAGGGGCATAACATTTCTCATAATAAATTTTAAAAGTTTTGTTTAAAAGAATCTGAAATGTTAAGTGTGATCAAGCCATGTCAAAAGATGTCAGTGATCCCAAAGCAGCCTGTAAAAGAATGAACCTCAGAACTATTACATTACCACCACCGCACTTCAAAGAGATCTCAAAAAGCGCACAGCTACTGCAAGGATCTGTTTAAGCTCACATTTACTACAAAACTAAACAAATTCCATTTAGAACAACTGAGTAAAGAAACAAATTGAGGATCCAACATCAATTACTGGCAGTCCTACGTTGTACAAAAAACAGCCAACCAAGTGAAAATAGCCACAGATTTCATTAGTCTCCAGTTACTAAGGGGTTTATTTTCTTTCCCCTTGGCAGAGAGTTATGAACATGCCTCCAGGGCAGATATGGCCATGAAAACTTCGTTTGCAAGTGTTTATCAAAATTAAAACCTCTAAGTATTATTAACCATACTAAACCAAATGGAATGCATACCAGTGAAATACACTCTCCCCACTCTCCAGCTACAAACATTAAAAATAAACAAGACTTCACTAATCAGCTGGTGTCTGGTCAAAGTACATTTTGAAATATATACAGTCTTCATTGAGAGAATGGTATCAAAATGATTAAGCACAAAATGGATGTTTTTACTAGCTCAGTATGATGTTGTCAGGTCAAGAGCGCTACAGCAAGCAACTGTCTATTGACCAACAGCCATCAGATAATGATTGTCTACATCAGTCATTTGGTGTAATAGTCACAGTAATTGCAAATTAATCCTGTGGACTTCTCACTTGGAAAATAAATTGCCACAACGGGATCATATTAATCTATTCCACTGACATTTTAAAACAGCAATGAAACTCAATTGAAGAATATCTGCATGATTCACTAATTACTGAAAGTTTAGAGAAATATTACCAAGTGTGTTTGTTTTTTTAAAAAAAGTCTCCAATATATAGCAGACAACACTTAGCTGTCTTCATTAGGCCAGTATTCATTGTGTCTCAGATTGTGTACCAGAGCCACTGGCTTTCAGGTTGAATATTGTAATCTACATGGTATTTTGAAGGTGTTGAATCAAATATTTTAAATAATGCAATGGCACATACACCACACCCTAGGAAAGGTTTCCAACACCACCATGATCACATGATTTGAGTTAAGCCCCCCTCTTTTTTTCTTTTTTAATTATTATTAAAAGGGGGCAGTTGAAAGTTTGTGAAATGAACCAATTCTAAAAAAGATTTTGTAAAAGTTTAGACTTTCAGTATTTTGAAATTATAGTCTCAAAAGGTCCATTGAAATGCCTCTTAAAGACTTCATAAAAGGAGAAATATTTAAAAATTTAAGGAACTATATTTAAAAACATCTTCAAATGTTATGGCTCCAGCTCTACGCTCTACTGATGAGGTAGGTAGCCAAAATACAAACGATTATAACAGACTGCTGGAAACCTCCTATAAAAACCTTGCATAAGTAGTTTGCACCAATGTCCTGATTTAATATAAATATTTTTTAATTTAGAAAGATGTCCAAGCAACTTTTGATTCACCGAGCTCTTGCTGAGTAGCATCTCATGTACTCAGTCATCCAGGGATTATCTGGCGGGGAAGGCTTTACTCTCCAGGTCCGATCCACATCTGCAGAGCGCACTCGCTTCTGAGACAATTTCCTTTTCTCCACTTGCCTTCTGTTCTTTGCTCGTAGTGCAGATTCATGAATCTATCAAGAATTTAGAATTACAGTCAATTTTCTGGAAAGGAGTAAGAAGTCTAATTTTTATTCAAGAAAACAAAGGTTATTTAAAAATTGACCCTCGACCTTCACTCCCCCAGTCAAAGGGAACAATTGATTCCACATGACTATAGGATTCCAAAGAGATTTTAGAATACCCTGGGGTATACATGTTGGTGCCACTAATCACAAAAGGGAGGCATTTTAGTGTTTGTGGTCTCAGATTAGATGAAATTGAACTTTACAAACATTTGGTATTTCTGCCCCCACTGTTTTTCCTCCCTTCATGATTTCACTCTAAGGTAGAGTTGAAGTTGCTTGGGAGTCTTGAGTTTGCATTTCTATATCTTAACATGTTTGAATCTGTCAAGTGTAACCCTAACTGTGAATTTTAAAAATTACAACATCCCTCTAATTTATCTTACCCTTAAAATGGAATTAAGTTAGAGATGTACTCAACTGTAATTTTTTCTTCCTCTTGGAATTTTTGGTTTTTAAAAAGTTAAAAAATTCATACATGAACACCAAAACCCAAAAGAATGCAATCATAAGATTTCTATTGATTTGAAAATGAATGAACAAGCTTATTTTTATTTTAACTTAAGGACAGATTCACCAGTACGCCACAGCAGTCCTTAACATTCAAACCATACTGTACTTACACAAAATTGATTAGTTTGCAACTGACATATTGGTTTAAAGAGCAGTGTTTGGAGACCAAAAAAGTAAGTAAAGAAATGGAAGCCAGCCCCCAAGTCCCAACATCTGGGCCTGCACTCCTTCCTCAATTATCCCAACAGTGCTCAGAGCCATAGGGAACCTTTCAAGCACTGACACCCAAGCTAGCAGGCAGTTGGAGAGCCTTGGAGGATGTGTCAAGTCTCCCTCATACTAAGCAGTCAATAGAATGGTTGCATGCAAGTAAGCCGTAGAGCAAGGCTGATGGTTGGCTTGAATTGCAGCCAGTGTGAACAGCCCCACTTCAGAGTCTCCTGAGCTGTTGAACTGACCCCGTAGAATCACAAGTTAGATACATTAATTAATGTATCTTAATTACAGCCTAATTTTTTCAAATGTAATTATGCACAAGATCTCCAAACGCTTTAACTATATGGAAAGTTGAGTGTTATTCCATTCCTATCATCATCATTCAGGAAAGAGGAAAGACTACAGCAAAACTTTCTTAGGACACACAGTTAGCTTGAGTTTTAAAATTAACTGATTTGCTTGTACATTTTAAAAGAATGTCATGGTGTACTCTAAGTGCTCTAGGTGCAGAGAGGATATACTGCATTTTTCATAAAGCAAAGCTAGAATCTCAGTGTAAGAGGAAGACAGAACTCAACCTTAACTACAGACTCTCAACCAGCATCCATGCTTAGCCCAAGATTAGCCTAATAAGGTTCTACATTCTACAGGATAGACTAAGGAACACGCTATAGAGGGGAAAAAACAAGCAAGTCTTTTTCTGTATTAAGAATGATTACTATGTGGACTTCCAAAGAGTTGATTTGGGGGGCTCATGCAGGCTGCTATGCAATATACGTTTGCACCTATTTTCAGTGGCATTGGTCATATCCTTCCCCGCATCCCAAAAAACCTGCTGGAATAATGCTTCTGGAACACATGTATTCAAGAACAAAGTGATACCATATCCCAGCAGACCTAAGTGGCCAATAGTTACACCTAATTAAAAGGCAACATGGCTGTGAGGGATGAGGAAACAGTCACTCTGCACATAAAGGCCCTATATGTAGAGCAATTATGCAGCTGCACAAACCACTACCCACTTGCAGATGTTTGATCATAAGCCTTCAGAAATATCTGCTTCTTCATTAAAAGAGTTCTGGAACCAATGCTAGTCATCCCAGGCCTGCATGATGTGATCCCACCAATCTATGCTTCTGGTCCTGCTCCAGAAGGATCAGCCTACATACGGGGAACCTGCAACTATGACAATAGGCCTGAGCAGCTTCAGTCAGATTGCAGCTGCCATGTCTGTGACCCCCTGCCAAGAGATATTGTCAATAGGATAATTACTGCTGCCAAAACAGCCATCAGTATCTCAGATGCTCTGCCCAATTCCCAAAACAGGAGAGAATGTGAGCTGGAGAAGGTCTTCCTCCAGTGATGGATCCAAATTGATGACTCTGGATGCTAGGAGCGTGCAGACTCAAACGGCTTGCCTGGATGCATTGGCAGGCTCCAGTCAAATTCCACAGGATGGGCAGAAGTGTTCTCCCACAATACATGATGAACTAAGCTCTAGAGTGTCCATAGCTACCCAGGGTGCTGAGAAAACTGGAATATGCCCCAGGAACCTCAATATCTGACTCTGGTGTAACTCTGGTCTGCGTAGTGCAGTGGGGATGCATCGGCATGCTTGTGAGCCTCACATAGCAATGCAGTGTGGACATTTGCATGAGAGCTTGGAAAGAATGGGTCCCACAGACCCAGGTTTGCTATGCAGCATAACCATACCCTTGGTCCACTGTCATTGGACTATGTCAAGGCCTGATGTCCCATGACAAGACCTAGTTTTTGTGCATCAAAAACAACTGTTGACTTGAACAGGAGTTTTGGGTGAACAAGGAATGAAGGGCTCAGGCCCAAACAAGGTCAAGGTCAGCCATTCTGTAACAGTCAGAACTTTCACCATTTTGGAGTAATGAGTTGTTATTCAGACATAACATTTTACTAGCCACCAACACTATCAGGCTCAACGTTTACAACTTCATAATGTTACTCAGCTTCCAAGGGAGAGAGACAAAGGAATTCACTCAGATAGCTGAACCACTTATGTCATTTCTAGGTTTGAGCTTGTCTACCTGTCTGCCTGCTTTGGGACACTTGCTGCTAACTGCCCACTTCTGATAGACTTTCTTTCATGGAGTTCAGACCCTGGGGGTACATTTATTTCATCCACTTTTTTTTCCAGTAGCGCTGAAATAAGACAAAGAACTATGCATTAATCAGAGGCTGCACCAAGGGGTCATTTAGTCTAGAACCTTTTGAAAGCAATTGGCAGTTTAGAAATTAGGGAATATGGCCTTAGTCTACATTTAAAACTTCTATCTGCACATCTATATCAGGGGTGTTAAAAAACCACACCCCTGATTGACCAGCTAGGCAGACAAAAGCCCTGGTATAGACAGCTGTACTGACAGAGGAGTGTTTGTTGGCATAGCTATCATTTGGGTGGGGGTGTTCCTACACCAGCAGAAAAACTCTTGTCAGCATAGGCTGTGTCTACACTAGGGAGCTATGTAGACAGACTCAGTTGTGTGAGAACTAAAGCAGTATTCTTAGATCCAACCAAAACCAGCTATAAACTTAGTCACTGGTTTTCTTACAGTTGAAGCTACAGAAGTAATCAGTGTGCTTGAAAAATTAGCGATGGGACCAAAGTATTGGTCAAAGTTCATTTGGACTCTTCAGACAGGAGATTGATTCTTCATAAGCAGTTGCTCTCCCTATCCCAAAGTCCCCACCCAAGCTCTTTAATGACACATAACCATGTCCAATGACAGTCAGATAATTGGCATCTACATAGATAACAGGACCCAATCTTCAGCATCTCACAGGAGCAGGCCCTTAATGAAGAGGGGAGGGGAGAGGAGGGATGTGCATTCACTATACTATTTGACTAGGAAGAAGTTTATAAATTATGTAGTATATGACAAAGTGGCACAACCACTACAGTTGAGACCAAGGCATTTTAGTTCTTGCGGTCATCACTGAAATAAAGGCTTGATTGTGAATTTGATTTTCTTCAGGGTAGAATTAAGGTAGGTTGCATTCCTCGTTTGAAGAGGACTGCAACCTTAACTGAATTTCCTGGAGTTTTTTTAAATTCTAACATTCTTGAAAGGTACCATGCACTCAAACCACTGGTATGACTTCAACCTTTGAGTCTGAAGTGAAAATTTATTTAAAGAGCGTATGCATTTATACATTGGGGCAAAGGGTGAAAGCCAATGAAATGAAAGGCATCTATTAGAAGAGCCATTCTGATGTACTTATGGCAAGATTTTCCAAAAGTGATCGGTTAATTTGGGTGCCTATGTTTTTACATGTCCAGTTTGTCATCTCAACAGCCTGAGTTTCAGAGGGCAGGTACTTAGCACTACATGAAAATCAGGCCTGCAGGGTGTCAAAGTGGGCACCCAACAATTTTTAGGAAGTGGCTAACTTTCGCTGTGTAAGCCTGAGCTTTGTGTGCATAGGGCAGAGGACAACTACTGTTTAAGTGAAAGCACACACACTACATGGAACTCAATTTTCCTAAACTTGGAAAAGTTACGGCCAAGTGAGTCCTGCAGGATTCAGGCCTGGAGCTCTAGAGAATTTAGGTATTTCAAACCTAATGCCTCCTAGTCCACTCCTCCCAAAGTGTCATTCCTTCTGACTAATACAGAGTGACAAAATAGCATAGCAGGACTAAGCTAGGAAAACTTTTCAAGACATTAATGCCCCAAAAGTCCTGGATGCAGGTTAAGGGGGTTAATAAGAGGGTAGTAAATTTTATTTATAAATAATCAGTATTATTCTTTTCCCTATAGATGGGGGGGGACTAAACTGTAAAAAAAACAATTTTATATTTATATTTGAATGTTTGCTTACTTCATGCACTGAAGCAGAAGCACAGACGTTGTGAGTTTTCTGGCTCCCTGTATCTGTATGTTTTTCTCCCCAGCCATATAAAGCAAATGGATGTTTATGCTCCTTTGCTGCATCTGTCCTTTGAGGACTTTTAGCTGATCTTCGATCGTTCCGACTGGACAAGGCACTTCGACTTGGTTGTTGTCCTGTATGGCTGGTTGATTTGTCAGTTTCTTTCAATAATGTCTGTTCTGCAACTTTTTCTTGGTCGTCTCCCTCTGTTTCTTTCTCTAACGGAAAAATAAGAAATCAGTTCAGCTTTAAAACATTTAGCAACAAAGACCACATACATATACATGCCTGGACAGTTAAAAATTCTCTTCCTAAAGTTGTATTGAAAGATAGAGAAGAGGAACAGCCCCCAGTTGCATGACTGCAGATACACCCCCATTAAGTCTCAGTTATACAAAACATCTTCCCCTCGTTAGTGTCAGACTGGCATATGGAGCATGCTAGTCATTCTGTAGTTTTGGACATTGAGTATCAAATACTTAAAACAAGTGCACTTAATATAAGGGTGTGACCAAAGTCACCTAGCCGCACTTGCTAGAATAGACAAACTGAGTACCATGAGGGGCCATCGTCTTCTTGCAACTTTTTCCACATAGCCAACAAATATGTTGACATATGGCATTTAAACTAGGTCATTATCTTCAGTGTGCCTGGTAGAGTATGTGAAATATGACCTCACGCTGTAGGAGTGCCTACCCTTACAAAAGGGTCTTTGAATTTAGGCTTCCTCGTGTGATAGCTTTCGTGCTTCCTGATTACACACACTTTTGCCAACTGTATCCTGCTGATATTTTCATGGGAAAACATGCTCCCCAAAATAGCCTTATGTCTAAGTGTCCCACTTAACACACTGTGCCATGCTTGGCCCAGAGCCTTTAATACTGCTCTCTGCAGATTCCTTTCAAAACACCAAAAGCCAACACACATAATATAGATTTTTAAACAGGTATTTGAGGGTTTGTTCTCTTTTTGCTGATGTTCTTTTAAGGAAGTTGTTTTACACTAGTGTACTTAATATGCAAGTGAAAGAATGGCCAGCAAATTCAACTGTCCAGCACTGCAGGACTGCAGTGTTGGAGAAGCCATCTTGCTCCTAAAAATCAAGTTTTATTTCACACGCTGCCTTTGCAAGAAAAAGTTAGACTATTGCTTACCTTCAGATTACCTGAGCTTAGTTAGAAAGCCTATGCTCCTGCTCCCCTGCCTCCATCAGATCACTAACATTCAAACACAGCCCCAGCATGCTCAACTGTGTGCACTGCTCCCAACACATTGCTTTTGACATCAGCTACTCTCCATCATACTCCACCGTAACTGGCAGCTCTGCTCTAGTGCTTGCATCGCTCTTCCACCTCCACAGCTGTTTATTGTGCTCCACTTCCTCTCAGCCTTTCCAGACATCCCCATTCCCCACTCAGACTAGCAACTCATTGCTGTTGTCCCTGATGTTAGTCAGCCTGCCTGCAGCACCACCTGTTGACCATGCACAGTGGGAAGGGAAAGTGACACTTTAGTAAACTGCATTTCTACTTGTCCCGAGTCGACACGAGGATTTTTCCCCAGCCTGTTCAGCACAGTTCCAAGGAGTGTTCCACATGCATTCAAGAAGGGCCTTTCAAGGTTCTGTCTATGACACAGACCCCTGGCTCTCAGTACAGAGAAAGTTTGCTCAAATGCCAGGCTTCCCTCTTTCTTGTAAAAGAACAAGACAGTTTCTATACCAGAAAATGCAAAAAAGATTTTATTTATATGTACATGTGTGTGCACGCGAGAGAGATCTCCCTGCCCTGAGTTATGTTACTGGTCTAGATGGGCAAAAATGTAACAAATATGCATAAGGGAATTTTTTCTTTGAAATTTACAGTAAAATCCAAATGGTTTTACAAGAGTTAATGACAAAAATATCAGGGCACAAGAGAAGATTATGGAAGGACCTCAGAATAGACTACTCTGCAAGTTCTACTTTAAATAAAAGCATCTGTTATGCACACAGTGATCACAGCGTAAATCAAAGTACATCCTGTTAGTGGTCTCTATGCTCAAATTCAAGGCTAACCCCCTACTCCCAAGCATCCAGTTTTAAACCCCACAATGGCACCTGGTGGGCAGCACCACATGCATCCCCCACCCCAAGACTCATTAACTCATGCCAGGTTTGCCTTGTAGAGCAGACTGAGAGCTCACCTTCTGCTCCCTTTCTCCAGATGCCAACACGATGCACATAGAGACCTACCCACAATCAGGTGAGAGCAAGCCAATAAAAAAAATTAAGAGTGGAACATTTAATGGAGTATTTCGGTTTGTTTGTAGTTTTTAAAATGTGTATGGTTGAAGGTAAAGAGATACCCATACTTTAGACAGAGCTCTTATTGGACCCAACTTGCACAAGCAAGCTTAAGATTTCACTGAGCATGTAAACTCTAGCACAGTTTGGGTACGTAGCTAGCACAGGAAAAGACAGTCATGTAAGAGGAAATAGTCACAATTATTTTTAGGTTTGGTGGTTTTGGCCATAGGTTGTCGCCACAGCTTGCCAGCTTGTTCAAAGATGACATCTGCCCACTGCAGAAACTGAGAACACAAACTATGTAGCCAATAGAGATGAACTGCTTGGGAAGTGGGATAGTATATGCAAACTGATATGGTGTCACATTATTCCTAATTCTTAGCACCTTTAAACACTATATGGAATGGGGGAAATTCATCTAACTCAAGGTTGGAGTAGCTGGTGGACTATGGACATCAACAGGAGAGGGGGAAGTTTAAGAACATTACAAAAAGAAGAAACAAATTCAGTAATACACTTGCCTGCAAAGCTTCACAAACAAAAGGGGAGCATGGAAGGCTACAAGAAAGTAGCGGTGAAAGAAAGAATATCCTCCACACACATCAAGTACAGGATGAAGAGTCTGTAGAGAGCAATTCCACAGTCAACAGCAGTCATTCTTCCCTGCCTCTTCTCCAGCACAGCACTATCATCAGACCAACACCTCTTTAAGCCACTTGACTCTGGATTGGTCACGCTACAGCTATATAGCATTTGAATAATTCTCCAGCACAGGCCTTATCCGCACAGGAACATGCATCAGTAAAAATTACATTTAATAAAACCAGGACAAGTCCTCATGTTGACACATCCATATGTGTAAGAGGCAACAGGGGATTCTTTATGGAGGATGAAAATTGAGATGCCAATCTATATCCATCAGTGACCTTTACAGTGCTATCAGCACCTCCACACCAGAACCCTGTTTATGACCGTTTTTTTTAATATGGGGATAACTTTTCAGCCATACCACCACCTAACCTGTATCTGAGTGAGTCAGTGTGATGCAGTTGCTAAGAAGGTTAATATTCTGGGATGTACTAACAGGAGTGTTGTATGCAAGACATGGGAGGTAGATGTCCTGCTTGGTGCTGGAGTGCTGTGTCCAATTCTGGGGGGCCACACTAAAATAGGTATGGAAAAATTGGAGAGAGCGCTCAGAGGCTATTAGCAAAAGTGATAAAGGCTTTAGAAAAACCTGCTCTATGAGGAAATGTTTAAAACCTGGGCATATTTAGTCTGGAGAGAAGACAACTGAATGCGGACCTAAGTCTTCAAATATGCTAACAACTGTTGATTGGTTGTTCTCCATGTCCATTGAAGATAGGCCAAGAAGTAATGGGCTTAATCTGCAGCAAGGGAGATTTAGGTTAGATATTAGGAAAATAGTTATAACTAGAAGGGAAGTTAAACACTAGAATAGTCTTCAAAAGAGGTTGTGGAATCCCAGTCACTGGAGTTTTTAAAGAACAGGTTAGACAAACATCTGTCAGAAATAGTCTAGGTATACTTGATCCTGCCTCAGCACAAGGAGCTGGACTGAATTACTGAAATTCCTTCCAGCCCCACATTTCTATGATTCTATAGAACTTGTAAAGTGGATGCAGACCATGTTAAGGAAAGAAACAGTTTTCAAGTTAGTTGACAAAGGCCATGTGGATGGGATCTTTATTTGGCACTCCACAACTCGTGTTAAGTGGTTCCCTTCCAAATGAACCTGTGTGACAATTTTCTATTGCGAAAGCCTTAAAACGTGCACTAGCCATCCAGCACTGAAATCTAAATAGGACTTATTTCTTTGGGAAAGACTGCTATACAAAAGGACCAAGGAAGGAAGAAGCAGTAGTACCCATAAATGTCACTGCAGCAGTGAAATATTCCTAAATTCGAACAAGAAGTGCTAGCCATGAGGAATGCACAAATCTCAATAGCCATATTAAAAAAAAGCACAAGATTTTTTAGTACAAAAATAACCTAATGAATAAAGTTGCAGTCTTGGGTCTTAAAACAAACAAACAAAAGAACTGTATACTGCATAATAAACAAGCACATCTCCTGGTAAGGCCCTATCAGATAACTGCAGTGTGTGGGTGAATGTCAGTCACAAAGCTTGGAAGAGCTAAGTAAAGAAAATGCTGATATTTAGCTACCCACACAGCACTTCTAATTGTAATGAAATTTTTCAAGAGAAGTGGCTGGAAAGTGTAGATACTACCTCTTCATAAATTTTCCTCTCCTTGTGCTTTGAAAATTATAGGCATTAAGCAAAGAATGAAATGGGGGGAGGGTTTGAACAGAGTGACCAGTAGGAGTTCTGAACTACTGTATATTATACCTAGCATAACCGTTCACAGTATGACCAGAGGAGAGGGACTTTTCCTTTAAAAAAACACAGAACCAAAAAGCCTTATTCTGCAATTATGCAGAGACACTAAAATCTCATTTAGCATTGGCCTGCTAAACCCAGGGGTGTGAGTTCAATCTTTTAGGGGACCAGTTGGGGATTGGTGCTGCTTTGAGCAGGGGATTGGACTAGATGACCTCCTGAGGTCCCTACCAACCCTGATATTCTATTCTATGATTCATTTGAAAAAAGTTATGTTTCAGACTTTCTTGCTAAGGCTCATGAGTGCATGAACAGTTGCCACAAATGGATGTTGTGCAGTGAGTCATGACAAGTCAGCAGGAACCATAGGTGTCCCCCACCACCCCCCCCGGAAGCAGGCAGATCTTGGGGGAAGTGTGTGTTGCTTATTTGTACCTATTGGAACCATGTCAGCTGTGTGTGTGACAGGTTGGTTTCATCAGTCAAAAGCCCTCCATGCAGTTTTAAGGTGATGGCAGCTCATCAAAATGTCGGCTCATATAGCTCCCCAAAACATAAATTAGATGTTAATGTGGGGCTGCATGCAGCTCTAAATTAACAAGGTGTATGCCAACTTCGGCGCTACATTGCACTATGCAAGCCAGAGTTACACCAGAGTCAGACACTGAGGTTTCTGGGGCATATTCCACGTTTCTCAGCACCCAGGGTAGCTATGAACACTCTAGGGCTTGGTTCATCATGTATTGTGGGAGAACATTTCTGCCCATCCTGTGGAACTTGACTGGAGCCTGCCAATGCATCCAGACAAGCTGTTTGAGTCTGCACGCTCCTAGCATCCAGAGTCATCAACTTGGAGGAAGGCCTTCTCCAGCTCACATTCTCTCCTGTTTTGGGAATTGGGCAGAGCATCTGAGAGATACTGATGGATGTTTTGGCAGCAGTAATTATCCTATTGTAGAACATTTGCCTCCGCTCCCCAGGAGGTTCCTGCTAGCTCTGGATCAAGGCAGTGCAGGAGGAGATCTTTTCTTTAAGTGTTCTAGATGGGAATGGTATGTTAGACTATGGCCCTATTGACTCCTAAATGAGTGACAACTGGCTGAAAAGGGAATGAACAATCCTCAACACAGATTGGAAGGGGTTGATTAGTCTGGTGATGGAAAGTTGTTGCCACCATCTTAGATTCCCTTAGTAATAGCTAAAGCATTCATGTCCTGGGTAAGGGACCCTTGGATATTGTGTACATAGTCACCCACCTGTACTTATTGGCAGGTCATAAGTATACATGTTGATAAGGAGAGGACCTAGAATGGATCCTTGTGTAGGAGTCTGTTATGGAGATGCTGTACTGTGCTATTTTCCATGCCTGAGAGGCTACAGAGGGAGCCAGGCATAGTTTCTGCTGTTTCCCCTGCTCACCAGAATCACTGCTATATTACACAGGTTGAAATGTGAACCAACTGTCTCCATCCAAGTACTTATTTCTGCTACACATTAGGACAGTGAGCAACAGTAAATCCTGATCCAGTTGGAGAAGGATACGTATAACCATGTAAACATACTGTTGGCACTTGAACCCATAGCAGCTCTTGATATCCACTAGGGATAAGGGGGGAGGGAGGATTGATCTCTATAGGGTCCTGTACAAGAGGGCTCCCAATGAAGATGAGCAGCTGTCTAACAAGATCACCTGAAATCCATCTGTGAGGAATGACCAGAGAGCCAGCCTCCGGTCTATCAATTTGCTACCCAGTGTAGCTATATAAATAACTTCATGGAATACTTTCTATTGAGACCGATGTCAGAAGTTGTAGCTTCCTGGCTTGAATTTCAGGGTCTACACTGTAGACTCCTTACAAACAATGACACTACATGCCCCTCTTGCCCCCAACACAGGTATAAATAGCAGTGTAGATGCTGAAGTAAAGACATGCCTGAATATTGTCAGTACATACCCTACACGGCTCTCTACATGCCCAGCCAGTGCCTTCTCTGTCTACACTGCCATTTTTAGCAGTGTAATATTCTGTCCCTCCCCTGCTGTGGGAAAAGGCTCTAGTAGCATCCCTGTCACAAGGAAAGTCTCCAGCAGCTCCCCTCTACCAGAGCTTTTCCTCACTGCCTCCCCGTACCAGAGCCTCTCACATCCATGTATAGGTACACACGGCAGTGTCAACACAGCCTGATTTCACAACAGCACATACCACCATCAGTGGTGTGCTGCGTAAACATACTCTAAAGATACAATGTTCTCAAAACTCCAGTAACTGGCATGTAGCCTTCCTTGCTGCTGCTTTTTGCCACAGAACCTGCTTATGTAATTATTAAGATGCACTGATACCATAGCAACAATTTACATAAGTAGCTGTGAGTCAGGATGAGAGATATTGCCACAATTTGTTTCTTTAAACATGCTCCACAAATGCTGCAGTTAATTTCTACTAGCCTGGGTCATGACAATTTGTGATTTACAGTCAATGTACCTAGTGCTTCAATACCACCTTCATTTTACAAAAAGTGCTGCAAAAAAAAAAGAGGTGTTAAAAGGAATACGTGGAACCTCAGTGGTTAAAGTGTTTCACTTCACAAAGCACTTAACAGTATAGATGCCCTAATAAATCTATATACATGGTATGACTGCTTATCATTAAGTTTTTGTACATCACATCCTCCATTTTGAGTTTCACATTTTTACTTAATTTACATGTTAGTATACTGTAGATGTGTCAGAGTCTGACCTTAAGGTATTGCAGCTGCCAGGTACCCATTCACTGCAATGGGAGATTCAAGTGCTCAGGAACTCCCAAGGATTAGGGCCTATGGTGTCTGCCCAAATCACACTTAGCACTTGTGTGACTGACTATAATACAGCACAGTTCAGGGATAACCGAAAGTAGTTACTACACAATGCTGGGTAACAAGAATTGATAATGGGCAACGGTCCACATAGCAAGTTATCACAACTAGCACGGATGTTGCAGTCTTGACAGATAAGGAATGAATGAATGAGCATGAGAATCAGCTGCACTTGCCCTAGAAGTAGCCTCTCTGGGGTATGCAAGACATCGGCAGGGCAGAGCAGGAAGATGTGCACAGGTGCTGCCCATATGGTACACAGAGAGCTTCAATTTCCAAGGTTATTATGTTTATGAAACATGCCAGACATTCACTTAACCTGGAATTATATAGTTCCCTGGGCTACAAATGTATGAAACAGTGCAATTTAACATCCCACGCTGTTGTTTTTAGTAGTCATCTTATTGCTAGGATAAACTAGACCCAAGGATTGTCTATACTTCATTACAGATATGACTCAAAGGAAAAAAAACAGTTTTTTTAAGACAATTATTTACAGTGCCACACACAAGCCTCATTGTTTTCACAAACCAAAATAGTTATTCTCTATATTTCAAAGAAAAATACCTAACTTAATAAAATCTCTCCACATTTCCAATTTTTGGAGTTGTCTAAATACATCACAGTAGTATCTAGGCACTAAAAATAAAGTAAAATGAAAAGTAAAGACTCAAGTGGACTAGAGCCTAGAGTACAGTCATGTATACTTGCACTTGCCCATTCCATCCCAAATCACCACTTCTGTTATCATGAATAAACTTCAACACTGCATTCTGCACTAAGCTCTGAAGGTGGGAAGATTAGAATACAAGATGATCTTTGGCAAATTGTTCCACAGTAATGGACTAGCACCTAAAATACTGTGTCTCCAGCTACCAGTGGCCTCACTCTGGGTTCGTCCAGTTGATGAACACAGGGGTCTTGCAGGAGGGTTGGGAACCAAGTGGCAGGCACGGAGGTAGCCAAGCTCCTTAAGAATTATAATGGGGCCAGGACCTTCCATTGAACTCAGAAGCAACTGGAAAAGCCAGCAAGAAGGTGTGGAAAATTGGTAGAGTGCTCTGTGGTTAGCCTCCTTTAGGTAAAGGTTATTATGAAATCTAGGGTGAAATCTTATGAAAGGGTATTGAATTATGAAAGGAGGGGTCAACTGCTAGACTTTCAGCTTCCAAGCAAACAAGACGTTACTAGGCTGCAAATAAACAGAAATTGCTTGAGCCAAGGGGCTAAAAAAACCTATTTGTGTATCACCCTCTGCAAGCAGGAAAGCTGTCAAGTGAGGAGACCTACATAGTCAGTTCCTGCAGAATTTAAACCTTACAAGGAAAAATATGGGTCAGAAAAAAGCCTTCCAAAGGGAAAGGAGCATAACCAAAGCAGCCTTCTCTGTCTGAGCCTACATGCCATCCTCCCAGCAGGCCCCAGCCAGAAACAGCTTTAAGAAGAGTGAAATTAACAAGACCTTCACAGGGCAGCTGCTCTGGGAACCAAATCATCACATTCATGGGCACAAATTCACAGGAGGGTTGGGGTTGTTTGGTTTTTGTTTGCTCCTGCACCTTTGCGTGGGGCACTGAAAACGCTTGTTGCTCTGGGTGACAAGGGACCCAGATCCTCATCAGTTTCAGTGATGACAGCTTGCCTGATGCCCACAAGGCAAGAATCACATGATTCTCCTGCTGCGCAAAGCTGTGAGCGACAGCGGGGACCCCTAGGGGCCCCCCAAGAGAGACGCAGAGGGGACAGTATAGCAGATTCTCCTCTCCCCCACCCCCGGGTAGCAGGAAGGCCCGTGTTTTACATGTGTCAGGCCAGGGGCAGGGGAAGGCAGGAAGCGCCTTCCCCTTGCACCACCCAGAGCGGGGATAGCGAGGGGGGGTTTTAATCAGAAACCCGCAAGCTGGAGGCTGCTATGGCCGATGCAGCGGCACAGTCTAGCAGCAACCCAGGGGCTGCCCGACGCGCCCAGGAGCAGCCCGAGAGGGGGAGCAGGAAGGTTTGACCTCCCACCCTGGGATCCAGGCCCCATACCACGGAGCACCTGCCCACAGGCAGTCACGGCCCGGCCCCGCCCGTTACCTACCCGCTGCGCGCAGGGGCTCCGCCGGGCTCGCCTTCCCCGCTGCTCCCGGCTCCCCAGCGCGGCTGCTGCCGCCGGGGCCGGGCGCTGCCGCCTCCTGCTGCTGATGCGCGGCCGGGGGGCTGGTGCTGGGGGGCGAGGGGGAGCCGGCGCTGCTGCCGCTGCTGTCGGGCTCCCAGCCGTCCCAGAGCCAGGGCCGGTGCGCCTGCTCCAGCAGGCGGCGGCTGAGGCGGTAGCGCAGCAGCTCCCGGTAGCAGGGGCCGCACGACTCCCACTTGGGCTCCTTGAAGCGCTTCATGTACTCGCTCTTCACGCGGGGCCGCGCGGGCACCATGCCGGGGCCGGGCCGCGGCCGCTCCCAGGAGCCCGCTCCAGAGACCCCGCTCGGCTCCGCCGCCGCCGCCGCCGCCTCCCCCCGCAAACAGCGCCTAGGCCCGCCCCTCCCGCTGGAACGTTTAAACCCAAACAAGCGACGTTCTGCGCCCGCCCCTGCCCCGCTCTGGCCAATCATCGCGAAGGCAGCGTCTCTCCCTCCCTCCCTCTCTCTCTCTCTCTCACACACACACACACATCTACGTCACAAAGGAGCCCTGTGGAGCGGGGACGGGATGCTGCCTGCAACCTGCCTCGGGCCCCGCTCGCTCTGCCTGCCGGGGGGCGGGGCTCCGTCCTGCCTGCCCTCCCGCTGGGGCTGTGATGCGGGGGCTGCAGCTACTGTTGTCCCGGCGGGCTTCTGGGGGACTGGGCCCCGTACGGGCTGGAGCAGCGCATCCCCCTCCCCCGTCACAGGCGGGACTACCCTTGCACGGACGGTCCCGGGCAGCTGCCTCCCAGCTGCCGATCAGGGTCTGCAACCCCTGAGCCTGAAGGGGCAGCCAGGGGCACTAGTAGTTGCTACTGCTTGAGAGCGGAGGGGCTTGGGGCTCAAAGCCGGATCAATGCACCCAGGAGACCAAAGCGAAGTGCAGCTGGCAGCCTGGCCTGACCTGCCCCTCTCCCTCCAGAGCTACGAGGTACAATCTACAGCCTCCCTCCTCTGTGTCACCCCATCAGCGCTCTTTTAACATACTCTTTAATTAACGCTAGTCCCAGGGATGGAACTGGACCAGATCAGCAACTCGGTGCTTTTTTTTTTAAATGTTGCCATCCTCTTCTCCAGAATTTCAGCTTTCACTGGAATAATAATAATGAAACCCTCTAGCCCTCATGATTGCAATGGAAACCTTTACAACTTGAACAGCATGTAAAGGATGCAGTGATGTCTGGCCAGGTCTAAAGGGAACCTGAAACAATCACTCTGGTAGGTTTAAGCTGCTCCATTGACCTCTGTGAGATAGTAACTGAGATGCCTTGCCTTTAATTTTCAACATTGTTGACTATTTCACTGCTGTTCAAAGCATGTCAGAAAGGAGGGGGGCAATCAAATTATGAAGATCTGCACAATTGACAACTCAGTTTGGTGCCGTGAATGAGTGGCACTTGGGAAAGTACCATTTTTCCCCAAAAATTGCCCTGTGGGAGTTAAAGGGGAGGACTGGAGCACAGGAGGGCATCTAGTGAGTCCTACGAAGCAGGAGCCAATCCTGTAGAGTCTAATGGGATAGCTAGGTCCTCCTCAACTAGCCCACTGTCTACCTCCTTAGAGAAGTGGGGGCCTAGCCTGCTCTGGGTGTGAGTGTGGAGCTATGCAGTTTCCTTTCTGGCTCAGAGGGTGCTGTTGGGTGCCTGCAGACTCAGGGAAAGAAACATCATTAACTCAATGTAATTGTTTTCAAGCCATTTTCTGCAACCCTGGGGACAAGAAACAATTTCATTTTAAATAAGCTCTTAGATTTTGATGTTATTGCATGATGCTGGGAGCAGAGACTCTAAAGCATTTGCCTAAAATGTAGGTAGGGTCTACGCTGCAAATTTTTGCCAGCTTAGCTATGTTGGTAAGGGGTGTAATCTGTAACTAATTTAGCTGCTGCTGTCAAAAGCCCCTAGTTTTACATTCAGTTATACCAGCAAAACTACACTTTTTGTGGAATATCCTATTTCACTTGGGAGGGGTGTAGTGTACGCTATACCAGCAAAAGCACAGTTTTGCTGATACAAGCTGCATCCACAGTAGAAGCGCATGTTTGCTGGTATAGTATACCGGTATAGCCTTAACTGAGCTCTGCCTAGTATCAAAATTCCACTGAGGAGAAGCAAAAACCCTGAGGGACCCAACAGAGCACAACTGATCTTATTTTGAATATCTGCACAATCTACTGAGTGGTGTCCCATTTTAGTATCTGAGGTAGGCAGAGCTTGGTTTAGGGGTGGAGTTTGAGGAAAGTACCACTATATTTTTTTCCTTCCAGGTTCAAGCCCTCAAGACCTATTGAGTTGTGGAATAACCTAGCCACATTGCTTGAAGCATTTTAAAATGGATTGGTCAAAACAATAGAAAATAAACCATTGGGGATAATCCTATAGAGGCAGAAGGATGGATTAGATAATATAATACATCTCTTCCATCTTTATCATGAATTCAGTTCAAACTAAAGTGGGAATTAACGGAAGCAAAATGTTATTACTGAGGTATTGCACATTCTCATGGGGAAAAACAAGTTTGTAAAGTGCTTTGAGAGCTTCAGAAGTGCACAGTATTGTCACATTACAGAAATACTGTACCAAAACTGAATGTAACGTAAATGGAATGAACTAGTTTTACAAACATGAGGTTAAATGGGAAATGGAGACATTTCCTTTGCACTGCAGGCCTTTTACCGCTAACCTTTTAAATTATGTTTCACAATTTTATTGTTAGTGAATGCTGGCTGTAGGTTTCAAATGCCATTTGTAAAGGGACACAATTAGGTTAAAAATCACATTTAAAAGTATTTCCTTCCCTCTGCTATTAACCCCATCTTAGATTAATAAAAACAGAAGAATTTTAAGATATAATTTACTATTTAACACTTATGTGCTAATGAGGACTGGACGTAATGACCCAAGAGTTCCCTTCAAGTCATATGTCCCATGCTGTGTACACTTTGCCCTTCATTCACCGCGTAGACCATTCTTTCTGTTGTTACGTCACGAAAATGTTTCTTCTAAAATATGTGTTTATGATTTGGGTTAACAAAGCCCATATTTTTGGCCTTAGCCTGACCAGCATCCCTCACACAGAATTAGATCATATACAAAAGCACTTTTTTAACCATGAAGTCCCTTTTATCCACTGAAATAAAAGAATAGCTAGAGAAGCAGAATTATGTTGTGACATCTTGCTTGTTTATGTTATTTGCTCTTGAGAGCAAATAAAACTAGGAAGGCTTCACATCTTCCCATAAGGATCCTTTGCAAAATATACAACTGGAAAATAAAATGTTGTTTTTGCAACAGCTTAACTCGCCATCATAAACCTGCTGTTGAAACCAGAACACTTTCAAATTTACCCACTTGAGGTTCTGAGAAGACGTTTGCTTTTCATTTTCCTCCCATAATTGTTTCTACATTGAGTTGCACAGACCATGCAGTAGTACTTGGCACTCAATATTTATAATGTAAATTATGTTACAGAAAGCATCATAACTAGGTATCTGTTTCTTCTCTACTGAGTTTCTGAAGTAATATCCACTTAACCATGGTCAATAATTCATTGTTTCTCCTCTATAAATGACTTTAAATATCCCAGAGCTCTTTGGGATACATCTGCATGAAAGGTACTATATAAGTATAAAGGTATTATTTATTATTCTTAGATTGGAATAGGCATCTCAGTTGTCCAATACATTTATATTCAACTGTCTTGTCTGGGGTTCTTTATTGCTGAGCAATGGATTGTTTCTCCTCTGCTGGCACAAAATATTTTGAAGCGTGGGAATGGCAGATTTCTCATAAAAATGATTCTAGATAGAATAGTTGTAGCCATGTTGGTCCCAGGATATTAGAGACACAATGTGGGTGAGGTAATATCTTTTTCTGGACCAATTTCTGTTGGTGAGAGAGACAGACTTTTGAGCATACACAGAACTCTTCTTCACGTCTGGGACTGAATAGAGACACTGAAGCTGAGTCTACACTACAGACCAATATCAGTATAACTGTCACTCAGGGGTGTGAAAGATCCACATCCCTGAGTAACGTAATTATACCAACCTAATCCCCCATGTAGACAGCATTATGGAAACGAGAAGGCTTCTCCTGCCAACATAGCTACCACCTATCATGGAGGTGGATTAACTGTGCCAACGGGAGAAGCTTTGCCATCGGCGTAGGAATGTCTTCACGTAAGCACTACAGAGTCACAGGAGCACTACACGGCCTGGAGCAGACAGGAGATATTGGATCTCCTGGGCCTGTGGGGAGAAGAGGCTGTGCGAGCACAGTTCCGAATCAGCCATAGAAATGTGGACATCTAGGAGCAGATGCTCAGGGGATGCAAGAGAAGGGCTATAACAGACACCAGTAGCACTGCCATGTGAAAGCCAAGGAACTGTGGCAGGCGTACCAGAAGGGTGGGAGGCCAACAGCCAATCTGGTGCTGAGTCACAGACCTGCCGCTTTTACAACGAGCTGCATGCCATACTTGGCAGAGACCTCACCACGGCCCCCACACACCACCGTGAATACCTCCAAGGAGCCTGAGCCACAGGCCCCTGCTGTGAACAGCAAGGAGTGGGAGGTAGATGAGGAAGAGAAGGAGGAGGGACAGGTGACTGGGGAAACCTTCTGTGTAGTGAGCCAGCTGTTTTTGACTGCACTGCAGTCCAGCCCATCCCACCACTTAGCACAGCTGAGCCCGATGCAGGGGAAGGAACCTCAGGTAAATGTGTAAATAAATTTCCCATTCCAGGGATGGCGCCCCCAAATTAGCATGAAACAGGTTTTGACTTTTCATTAATTTACTTGTGCTAGAAGAGGAAGCGGTACAACCAGGAGTGGTAGTGGCGCTATCTGCTTCTCATTCCCCTCTAGCGATGGGGGGAGAAGACATGCGGAACAGTTTGTTTATGGACACAGGGATGTCCCTTGAATCCTCCTGAGAGATCTTGCTGAAAACTTCCATGAAGGTACCCTGCAATCCATCTCCTCTAAGGGTGACAGCCTTATTTCTTCCTCCACATTAGGGTTCTTTCCCATGCCAGGCAGTGATAACTTCAGCAGGCACCACTGCAGTACACAGGCTAGCAACAGCTTCGGGCCCAGGTGGCTTTGGGACGCCAGCAGCAGCTGTGCTCTCTGTGCCTTTGTTACTCTCAGGAGTGAGATACCAGCTAACACCACCACCGCCTGTGGAAAACCATGCCAGTATTCAGCAACATTGCCCTATACTCATAGTTTCATGCATCTGAGCAATACCCTCCTCGTTTCCTTCACCCATGGTGGACCATACTCACCACAGCTTGAGGTGAGAGTGGCACCAGGGATCAGGAACTCCAAAACAGAAGTGTCAATGAGCTCGTTTTGTTTAACAGTTTAGAAAGCAAGGGAAGGGGGGAGTTCTGAATCACTTTCTGTTTCTACTAGCCCAGGGGTGGGCAAACTTTTTGGCCTGAGGGCCATATCGCGGTTACGAAAACTGTATGGAGGGCCGGGTTGGAAAGGCTGTGCCTCTCTAAACAGCCTGGCCCCAGCCCCCTATCCACCCCTCCCACTTCCCGCCCCCTGACTGCCCCCCTCAGAACCCCATCGAACCCCCCCCACTCATCCCCTGTCCACCCCCTCCCGGGACCCCCCACCCCTAACTGCCCCCAGGACCCCTATCCAACCCTCCCCTGACTGCCCCAATCCCTATCCACACCCCGCCCCTGACAGGCCCCCAGGACTCCCACACCTATCCAACCCCCTCTGTTCCCCGTCCCCTGACCACCACCCCCAGAACCTCCACCCCATCCAACTGCCCCCTGCTCTCTATCCCCTGACTGCCCCCCAGGATCTCCTACCCCTTATCCAACCCTCTGCCCCCACTCCCAGCCCCTTTACCATGCCGCTCAGAGCAGCAGGAGCTCGCAGCCGCTCCGCCCGGCCAGGGAAGTGGACAGATGAGGGGAGAGAAGGAGGACAGTGAGGCTGCTGCCAGAGGGTCCCTGGGCGGGGACCCAGAGTAGAGGGTGGCCCTGGTTCCTCCCCTTGCAGTACACCCAGCCATCGGCCGTGGGGAGCAGCCATCATAGACTACTCCAGATCCCTGACAAGAGGGATTAGACTTTAGGGGTGTGGTTGGATATGGTGACTGGGGTGTAGAAGGACTGCTGATCACCACCACCCCCTCCCCGGAAGGGGGTGTGGATGGACTGAGGGGCACTGCCGGAAGGCAGTGATCTGGAAAAGGATGCCCCCAGCTAGAGAGTGACGCGGGCTCAGATGCCAATCAAGGGTGAGGGCAAAGGGTGGGACACCACCAGAAGAGGGTGCTTCACTGGACTGAGCTAATTCCCAGAGACAACCAGCAGGAGGCGCTGGGTGGTGAGTCCCAACCTTGTCACAACCATGTTGAGCTCTTCTGATAGCCCTTGTGTCTGAATGTTCAAATTCAGCAGGCCGCTACTCCACCTCCACTCCCGTGGCAAGTTTTCCCCCTTTGCTTCACAAATATTATGCAGGACACAGCAGGAAGCTTCAACCATTGGGATATTTTTCACACTGAGATCCAATCTGCTGCATAAACAATGCCAGCACCTTTTCAATCTACCAAAAGCACATTCAGCTGTCATTCTGCACCTGCTGAGCCGGTAGCTGAGTCTTTCTTTAGTGCTGTCGAGGTGGCCAGTGTACAGCATCATGAGCCAGGAGAAGGTGGAGGCTGGGTCATCCAGGGTCACTATTGGCATTTCACCATCGCCAATGGTAATCTGCCAGTTGGCAAATAAGATCCCTATTTGTAGTTTCCTGAACAGGCCTGTGTTCATAAAGAAGCAAGCACCATGCACCTTCCCATGCCAGCCCACATTGATGTTAATGAAGCATTCCCATGCATAACCATGGAAAAGCAGCCCTTCCTGTTGATGTCCTCTGTAGCATAGTGCTCTGGGGCCAAAAAATGGATGTGTGCCATCTGTCGCTCCACCACAGTATCCCAGAGCTGCAAATCCATCCACTATGTCCAGCACATTGCCGAGAGTCACTCACAGTCCTGCGTAGCAGAAGGCGATTAATGGCCCTGCACACTTGCATGACAACAGCTCCCACAGTGGGTTTTCCCACTCCAAAATGACTTCTCACTGACTGGTAGCAATGCAGCTTAGCTAGTTTCCACTTCTCCCTGTCAGTGCAGTTCTCATTTTGGTATCCCTGCACTGGAGGGCTGGGGCGAGCTCACCACACAGATCCAGGAATGGGGCCTTGCACATCTGAAAGTTCTGCAGTCACTGCTCATCATCCCAAACCTGCATTACAAAGCGATCCCACCAGTCAGTGCTCATTTCTTGGGCCCAGAAGTGGTGCTCCACTGTTTGAAGCTGCTCTGTGAACACCACCAACAACATTGAACTGGTTCTTATGTCCCACAGCAAAATTACTGCCAGGAAATCATCATGTTCCCCACGGTTCTCCTTGGGGCTCTGCAAATACCAAAGAATTGTGTGTCCTGTACTTACAAAACTCATGACAATAGTGCAGAGCTGTGCAGATCTCATGCTACTGTTAGAGATGGCAGACAGTGACAAATCCTGCATGGGTTCATGGAAATCGTAAATAGGCATGAAATTTCTGTCTATTATTAACCACTGGGAAGTTCTCTCTTATGCATGATAGATACTACACTCTATGCTCAAATTGATGCACTAAAGCATGGGGTATATTTACAAACAAAAAACTGTGTTGTGTTATTTAAGGTTGCTCTCATCAGTAAACTAAGCCATAACAAATTAGGAAACACAATGTTAAGGATTAAAAAGTGGCAAAGGCAAGCAATCTCAGATTAGGAAGTGCCAGAATGTACATTGCTCATGCAGCCTTAATTTAGCCCCCTTGTGCCTACGCATTATGATTAAGGCTACGATTTAGTCATGAGTATTTTTAATAAAAGTCATGGACAGGTCATGGGTAATAAACAAATTCACAGGCTGTGACCTGTCCATGACTTTTACTATAAATACCCCTGACTAAATCTTAGCCGGGGGGGGGGAACTCGGGGGGGACCCTAACTATGGGGGAGCCCTAACTATGGTACAGCCTTTAATTACATGCGGAGGTGACTACCTGTGAAAAGTTTGGTGTAAGTGACAGTTTCACACAGGAGCACGGTGGCAGAGGCAGGGATAAAGTCCAAGTCTGCAGAGAGGCATTCAGCTGTTCTATTAAGTTACTATAAAATGGCTTTGAAGGTTTTATTGGCATTTTACTGCTTCCCTATCACATTTACACTGTTTACAAGTAAAATGGAGGTTTCCTCCCTCACTTCTAGGCCAATAAATTCAGTTTGGGATGGAGCATCAAGCTGGGTGTTTCTTTTTTATACATCATCTCCAGTAGTAAAGATGATGCAGTGATGACCCCAGTGGCTCCTGGGCAATTCCCATTGTCTTCAACTCATGTCCCCAACTGCACCTGTGCAATCCCATTGTCTTCCAGCTATGTCCTCAGTTACATCTTTTGCAACAGAATGTGTTTGTTGGAAAATAATGAGGCTGCACAGCTGTATCTGAAGGCATAATTTGGCCGCCAGCATCTTTACAACCGGGCAAACCTAGAATAACTGAGAGAATAATTAGTGATTAAAGAATGAAATAAGTTACTTCATTTGCAGTAACCTCCCATAGGTTTTGGGGAGAACAGACTATTTTAATTCAGAGAGAGAGAGAATGAATTATGGCTTGTTGCAGGCAGGTGACCGTCTGTGACGTTCCCTTGGATCCAGAAGGCTAGGGGATAAGGATTACTAACAGATTTAATGTCAGAGGGCAAGCTCCCAAGCTGGCAATTTTTGTTTCATTTGTGGCTAGAAAAGATGTCAAGTTTATGAACAAAAGAATACCAAATATCTCCCTGGCAGTCGTGATTCAGAGAAAGCCATTCATGGAATACATTTTAGAAACATTAATCACACTTTTCCCTAAGAGAAAACTCCCACCAATTTCGGAGGAGATGGTGGCTGTAAGGTACAGGGATGCTGTCAGGTGACTTACAGCTGACATTTTGCAAGCCAAATGTGCCTCTTGTATAACTCTCTGATTTGAGTGGACTCTACTGAAAACACACTTCTTCCAGGAAGCTTATATAGCCTAGTCCTTCCCTCTAAGTCATTAACAAAAATGAATGATTTAAAACAAGTCACCAGACCCCAAAAAGGTAGGAACAACAAGTGTGCACTAAACCTCACAGTTCTGTCACTTCCATTGTGTTGCTTCCCATTTCCTATCCTTCATCTATATGTTGTCTGTTTAGACTGGATGCTCTTCAGGACAAGTATTTTATCTCCATATTTGTCTGCAAAGTGTCAGCACTATATAAATAATGCAGAACTTTTGCTAGCTACTTTCATGAATCCTTTCCCACCATATACTATTTACCTTTACGTTGTTTTTCCTTGGTGGTATGAAAATCAGGATCCATACACCACTGTTCACTGTAAAAAGCTGTGGTTTCACTCTAGGACCAATGGTCTCTCACTTTTATCCATACACCTATGGTTTTCCAGATTTACTGCTTGCATGTAGATACCACACTGATAGATTTCTTAGTAAAACCTAGGATAGAACATCATCAGCTAACATGCAGTTCAGAAGAGAACACAAAATCTTTTGTCCTAGAAACATAAGCTGCTGTTGGCTGAACTAAAAGAGCAGTTTTGTTAGCTCAGCATGGACAGGGACCGCAGACACATGGGCAAGCAAGTCTAATATATTCCACCCAGTAGATGGCAGCAGTAATCATGCACAAGCCACTACATGTCATATTCTCCCCTATAGTAATTGATCAGTGATGAAACAAGAGATGTTATTTTAAGATTTTATTTTTAATGGCTTCTTGAGCACCCTACAGAAACATGTGTTCACATGTGACTTGACAGCAATAACCCAGATACACAATCCAGTGTGCTTGTATCTATGGCACCCAAGACGTTTCCGCTGAAAGAAGAACATTGGGGGGAATGGATAAATTTTGACCTCCATACTTGCAAGATAGAGCAGCTTTCAGGTACTGATCTTTGGGATGTGTGGTGAACTTCTTGAGATAGACAGTATTCCTTTAACTAATTCAAGTCTTTTTGCTTTTCTGCCCACTGCATTGGGAATATGCCTTAGATTTCAATATTTGCACTGTTGTTGCACCCAGTATATAAGAGACACAAAAAGGTGAGTGAGGTAATATATTTTATTGGACCAATGTCTGTTTGTGAGAGAAGCTTCTGAGTTGCACTGACTGAAGAAGAGCTCTGTGTGGCTCGAAAACTTGTGTCTTTCACCAACAGAAAAACTAGTCCAGTAAAAGACATTACCTCACCCACTTTGTCTCCCATATTTCAATAGTCATCAGCCTTAGGAACATAGGAATTGCCAGACTGGTCCATCTAGTCCAGTATCCTGTCTTACAGTGACCAGCACCACTTGCTTCAGAGGAAGAGTCAAGAAACCCCACAGTTGGCAGTTATGGGAAGTTTCATGCTCGAAAGGAAGTTTCTTTTGGAACCCCTTCCGTTAGAGTTGATGCTTCAATGAGTGTCCAGATCCTTTCCAATATTTGTTTTCTCAGTCTTACTGATGTAATTCTGGATGTTTTCATTTATCCATATAAATGTCCATTTTTTTTAATCCTGCTGAGCTCAATGATATCTTGTGGCAGTGAGTTCCACATGCTAATTGTATCAAACTCTTAAGTAACTCCAGCTACATAGTTTCCAGGATAAGAAATGATGATACTGGGACACTTTTATAAATGAAGAGATATTAGAATTATACTATTAGCATTCTAATGATACTTAGCACTTTTACAGCGCTTTTTATTTGAAGATTTTAATCCGCTTTACAGACCCCCCAAGAAATACCTGGCGACGCGACCTTCAGGTTGATAGCAAAAAAATGGGCTATACCTGGAACCAGCTAGAGCGAATGGCCCAGGATAGAAGACTCTGGAGATCTGTGGTTGGCGGCCCATACCCCGGTTGGGGTGACGGGCATGAATGAATGAATGAATGACAGACCCTAATTAAGCTTTACAACACCCTTCTATTCTATTTTACAAGTGGGAAAACAACAGCCCAAGTAAGTTAAGTGCCTTACTAGGCTTGCACACCAAGCCAGCAGCAGAGCTGGGAACAAAACCAAGGAGCCACAACTCCCATTCCTGTCCTACCCAATTCTAAACAGAATACTACTTCCCAGTACAAAAGGAAGAGACACAAGAAAGCTACATGGACTGGAAACTGTATTATTTGCATCTGGAAGGTCAGCAGATGCAAGGAAGATATAAAATGATTGTTAGAAAGGAGAAGATAACAGAAAAGTAAGAACAGATCTCTTTTCTCACAAGTAATTTCTAGGAAGAGTAAATATAATCATGTATACTATATGCCAGCGTGCCTATTTGCAATCCTAAATGATAAGAAAGGATAGCAGCTGCACTATATGTAGTAGAGGTGGAAAATTAAGCGTCAACATAGCTTTTCAAGCTACCGCCTGGCTCTAGGCCAAAATCAGGAATGATGGTGATCTGAAATGGGACTGCTGAACAAGCCCTTTGGATAATGGCTGTGTGAGAGAGTGAGCCACAGAGGGGAAAAGCATACTGTTTCTTCGAGAGACTGATATTTTAGTTCCTGTCTGGTTCCCTAAGCAAATTAAGCAGCAGGAAAAACCAACAAATGGGCAAAATAAGGCCAGTAGATAGACAAATAAACTGCCTGGACCTGCATCCACTGATTAAACTCTGCCAAAAACTAGAGCAAGCTGTCTCAATCCTATGGAATCACGCTGGTAATAGAAGGCCTGTTAATCCAGCAATTGCTGGGTTTTTCATTTCATGGGCTGTTTATCCCTTTAGGCTTGTACCAACTGTGCAAAGAGTAATGCTGTCCTGGGGGAAGGCTCAAGGGAGCTGGTGCAGGTACCGTACAAAGCAGTTTAGCAGAAAGCAATGCATTTTGCTGCAAAAAGTACCTCAGAGACAGGGTTGGTTCTAGGGGTGGGCGAGCAGAGCAGTCCCTCTGCGGCCAACTTCCAGGGAATGCTGAACTGCTGTGCTGCTTGGATTCTTTTTTGTGCTCTGCTCCTAATTGGCCAGCTTGAGGGAGGGGGTGCTCAACTGCTCATGGGGGTGCTGAAAATATTCCCCCCCGGTCAGCAAAGAGCCACTCCTTTTGTACAACAAACCAGAGAGCTTAGAAATGGTAAGTGCAAGCTTATTGTGACCTGGACAAGTCATTTGTGAGTCCATCATCACATTATTGTGAATCTCACACTCCTTCCATATCACATTCAAGCTTTTCACCCTCACCTTTACAGCTCTGAAGGAGTCTTTCCCTCCTTACATGGCTGATATTTCTTCCTACTTCCCTTCTTGTTCTCTCCCCTACAAGAACCCCCCCAGAGCTGGCCTTTGACCCTGATTTGGAGAAATGAGAAAGGCAAAGGGAAATGCATCTTTCATTTAAATAAAAACAGTCACACACACACACACACACAGACACACACACGATGCTGAGCACCCACCATTCCCATTAAAGTCTTTGGATCCAATTCACCAATGCCTTGCACCTTAGCTAGTTTTCACATCAGTGCTAAGTAGGTATAAAATGCTACCGAATCAGAATGGTGCTGTTTTACACTGAGCTACATGACAGCCCAACGTGCTGGGATAACCTTGCAAGATTGGGCCCATTCTTCCCAGGAGGTAATGTGGCTGCTGTAATCTACATTAGCTTTGAAAGCGTTTCACTAGCAAGAGAGTTCTCTTTGCCTGTCTCAAAAATGATTTACAATGGTATGAAGTGATGAAGGAAATTGCGATGGCTGCATCTTGGACTATCTAAATTGATCTAGTTTACAGCAGTCCAGCCAGCCTGACCCTCCAAGCCTTGTTTGTGAGAGCTAGTTTTTCTGCAGTGCATTTTTAAAAAGGTGGAAACCATGAGAGACTCTGGCCTGTGTCTATAGAAGACTTCTTGGGGAAATCACCCACCATTGTGCTACCCGCTGGGAAGTGTATTAGCACAGGCACACCAGGTACAACAGCAAGGAGGGTCAGTCATAAGACTGACCGCCTCCTCCAAGGATCTGGGACATGGTTTCAAAACTGTAACCTCTGAAACAGCTTGTGTTTCTATAGCAACGGTCACAGCCATTTCTCACACCAGGACATTGTACTATTAACTATAACAGAATGATTAGCACTTAAGACAGTAGTTCAATTTCTTATCAACAGCCCTCTTTGCAATAACTTGGTGGATAGGCATCCCCTTTACCTACCCCATATCTCCTTGCAACATGAATGGTCTCTTATTGTCCAGTCTTCCTTATTTTATCTTTTATTCCCCCTATTCATTCTAGTTATTTGCTCCTCTCGGCTGCTGGTGCCCTCTGTTACTAGAAGGCTACCAGCTGCTATTGGTGACTCTGTGGGGCTGGCGCAGGGGCTCTCACCGCTGGGCTGTGTGTGTGTTTGCAAAAGCAGAGACAGTCTGGCAAGCTGAGCTGCTTCCTGAGCATGTACTCCATAGGCAGGAGCAGTTCCCGGGGCAGCCTCAGGCAGGAAGGTGCATTTCAAAGGCTTGCCTGCTGCTTTCCCTACCCTACAGCAGCACATTTGCAGGGGGGAACCATAGGTAGGGTGACCAGATCACCCAGGTCAAATATCGGGACGCGGGGGGGCGGGGCGGGGGCAGAGGGGGAAAAATGGCGGCAGAGCAACAAAAAAAAAATCCCCCACCCCCGATTCCTCCTCCCTCCGCAAGCGCTGGAGGGAGGCCCGGGAGACTCAGGGGAGCACGGGGCCGGGGTGCGTGTGAGTCCAGCCTGGCCCCGAGCAGGCAGGACTCGGGCACGGTATCTGGAGGGAGAGTAGGGGGGCGGCCCGCGGGGCTAGGTGGCGGCTGTTCTCCCCACCTGGGCAGGGGACTCGGGAGCAGCCGCTGCTGCAGCTCCCACTGCCGCGGGGGGAGGAAGCGGCCGCTGGCCAAGCTCGGCAGCTGCGGCTCTGGCGCCCACGAACCCCCCGAGCCCGGGCCTGCTGCGGGGACCCAGCGCGCACCCAGCCCCTGGCCACTCGCGTCTGGGCTGGCTGCCCAGCTGGTGCAATCCTGCGGGCGGCCTCGGAGTGGGGGCAGCAGGCCCCAGCCCCCCGCATCCCGCTCGGGTCCTGCAGGGGAACGAATGGGACTGGGCTGCCGATGCCTCCGCCACGGGATTGCACCAGCTGGGCAGCCAGCCCAGACGCGACTGGCCAGGGGCTGAGCGCAGTGTGCGCGCTGCCCCGCAGCAGGCCCGGGCTCGGGGGGTTCGGGCCCGGGCACCAAAGCCGCAGCCGCCGAGCGCCACGTGCTTGGCCGCTTCCTCCCCCCGCGGCAGTGGGAGCTGCAGCAGCGGCTGCTCCCAAGTCCCGCTGCCCAGGTGGGGAGAACAGCCGCCACCTAGCCCCACGGGCCGCCCCCCTACTCTCCCTCCAGGTACCGCGCCCGAGTCCTGCCTGCTCGGGGCCAGGCCAGACTCACACTCACCCCGGCCCCGCACTCCCCTGAGTCTCCTGGGCATGGCATGCTTGGAAAGAGGCGGGGATTTGGGGAGGGAGCCAATGGGGCAGTGAGGGGGTGGGGATGGGGGCGAGGATTTGGGGAAGGATCCAATGGGGGAAGGAGGGGGCGGAGTCGCGGCAGGGGAGGGTGCGAGCACTTTCGGGCTCCGAAGCCTTTGCTTGTTTGCCCAGTGTCCCGACCTAACATTGGTCGGGACACGGGACAAACAAGCAAATATCGGGACAGTCCCGATAAAATCGGGACGTCTGGTCACCCTAACCATAGGTACAGTTTGGGGAGTGTTGGAGGGGGGCATTGCCCCCCCCAACTTCAAGCCTCAGGCAGGTTCAGAATTCTCTCCCACCCACCCCCCACCTCTCCAACACACACACACATGTGACTCTGTTGGCCTGACTGGAGCTGCCCCACCAAATCAAGATGTCAAACTATGCCTATGGGAGGAACTGAAGCAGATCCAAGCCCATGAAGTTCTCCACACCCACATTGCTTCCTTCTTGTGTGCCTGTCTCTTGCCCTCTCCTGGGCTGATCTGTCATCACCCCATCTGGGAAACACTGACTCAAATTAAAGTCATAGTAAACATGGGGTGGATTCTCTGCCCTGTTCTGCTCCATCTGTGCTGCTCAGGCAGCACAAGGAGTGGAAATAACCAGGCCTAGCAATCTGATATCCTTCATAAGAACTAAGGGGTATGGAGGGCCCCAGCAGGAGGGTCTCCACACCAGATATATCCCATGTAAGGGCTGCTTGACAGGGACCATGATTGGAGCAGTTGTACAAGGGGGCCTCTGAACTTCCAATGTGCTGCTGAAAGTTCTCTGTGCCAGCACCACGTGGGCTGCCCTGGAAAATCACGATTGGGCATGCTGGAGTCAGGCCACAGGGCCCTTATGCAGATCTGTAGCAACTCACACAAGTAGCACAGAGGAGCTGAGGCTGCTATGCCAGCCATAGAAGAACAGCAGCCATGGGGTGAGTGCCTACACAGCAGGCGCACGCACTGGTCTTGGTTCTAAGGGGTGGTGGGTATATCCCCTTTCCAACCTCTCCCCTCCCCCTTGCCCCGTTTCCCCACACAGCACAAACATGCTGGCTTTAGGGAGGTGAAGCCAGGTTTGCCCCCAAGTTTTTTAGTAAACTGCACATTTAAAAAAGTGCACTCAAACCAGCTTGTTTAGCGGATGTAACAGTCATTGGACCAGACCCTGATCTGGGTTACACTGGGATAAATGTGCACAAACTTCTGAGGAGCATCTCTGGATTTCCCTCAGTGTAACCAAGAGCACAGTATGGTTCCTTATCTACAGACAGGAATCTGTTATGGAGATTCAATTCTGCCATATCCCAAAACAGCACTATTGCCCATAATCATCTGGCACACATACTGATCTGCTGTCTTGGTCCTTCGCCTGTGGCCAGTTACTTACCCCTAAAAGCCTGATCCAACTATTCACAGCAAACCAGAACACACTCTTTTTCTGTCTCCTAACCAGACATCTCCTTAAACCCTTGGACCACTTTTCTGTGATGCTGCTTAACTATGAGAGTAGTGTATTCAGACCCAACCAGCTCCTCGGCTTCCCTCTGAATACACACCCTCCTCACCTCCTAGCAGACTAATCCTTGCTGCCAAGTTTCCCTGTTTCCCCCTGGGTTGTGACGTGATGTGACTCCCTGCTGTTTCCTGTGGAGTGAAACACACTTGATAAATTGGTCAGCACAGCTATAAGACCGGGGCAGACTCAGCAGCTGTTGCCACTGCTGGATCTCTTGTATCTGATCACAATTATCACGCTCTAGAAAAGCAACCCTGTCTGGTCAGTGAACTGTTACCTCCCCAGCCTGTCCCCCTAGTCCTTCTGGCCTATGATCCTTTCATCTTTCTCATGCACGCCTCCACCTGAAAGTGTGCGGGCCAGACCCTCCACTGGTAGAAATCAGCCCATCCCCACTGCAGTCAATGCAGCTTGGCGGATTTCCACCAGCTGAGGCTCTGGCCCGGCGTGGCTGTGTCCTGCTCACTGCCCCCTCCCGGAGGGAATGGTAGGCCAGCTCCAGCATGCTGGATCATGTTGCCACAGGCAGAGCTGCCAAGTTCCAGCTAAAGGTGAGAGATTTGCTTGGTGCGGGAAGGTGATTCTATTTGTGTCTCCCCTTCATTCCTCCCCTGACCCCATTTTGGCTTCCTCTTTGCTTTTATCTCTTCCCCTTTACTAGCTCTCCCCAGTGGCGGCTCCAGGCACCAGCGCTCCAAGCATGTGCCTGGGGCAGCAAGCTGCGAGGGGCGCCCTGCCGGTCCCTGTGAGGGCAGCAGTCAGGCAGCCTTCGGCAGCTTGCCTGCGGGAGGTCCCCGGTCCCGCTGTCTCGGTGGCAATTCGGTGGCGGTTACGCCAAAGCCGCGGGACCAGTGGACCTCCCGCAGGCAAGCCGCCAAAGCCTGCCTGACTGCCGTGCTTGGGGCGGCAAAAAAGCTAGAGCTGCCCCTGGCTCTCCCACACACTAAGTGTCTTCTCACTGGTGCTGTAAACAAACTCACAACAGCAGAGGCAGCGCTGGCCCCAAAGAGCTTGTGATACTGGGCCAGTTTCTGCCACCGTTCCTTGCACTGAGCAACACCTTGCTCCCCAGGTAGTCCCAATGATATCAATAGGCCCCTTAGGGAGTAAGATGTCACTCACTGTGGACAACAGCAGCAGAACCTCGCCCACCTAGGCAGACGTTATAATTCAGACACACAGGGCACCACTAAGGGAGAGGGGCAGAAGTTGGACTTGTATTTGATCCTACCCATCTTCCTCCTCCCTCACTCTGGACATGAGGGCAATGCGGCTGCTCACTCCTTTCTCCCCTCCTCATGCCGGTAATCTGTGCTCTCCCCACACTGCCTAACAGGCAGGGCCAGTGCATGGAGACAAGCGGTGTTCCAAGGAACGTTCCCATCTGTTAACCAAAGTGAAGATCTTTCATCTCATCCGGATGGGAAATAGGAGCAGACCCCAGGCAGCCTAGTTTAGCAACAATAACATTAATTTATCTGGAATCCTTCACCAAAAGTCATTGACCTCTGACCAATGCAACCCAACAAAACTATCAGTAACCAGGATTACGTCTGGGGGAAGGGGAAGGAAAGTGTTACTCAAGCTCTGGATGTTTCTACTAAAATTATGTGCAGTAAAATACTTAACAAGGCTGCTATTTAAATTGGTCAGCACTGGACTTCAGGGTTAGCACTGAGTTGAGCTGAATGGGTGCAGTTCCCACCACTCAGAACTGTTCTTTCAGGCTGGCTGGCTGCATACATTCAGACCCATGAAGACTAGATATTTAGCTTGTTTTCTGTGACATCCTACATTCTGCAACAACTAAAGGGTCCACTAGAGAAGGGCTGTTACAACATAATGTTTCATAAAATCTCAGTCCAAGCTCTATGGTCATTTAGAGAGAGGGGGCAGGGCTTCTGCTTTGGTCTAAGCACAGGTGCAGAAGCCAAGAACTCCTTGGGACCTCATCACCACATCAGTTGCCCCCAGGTGCACTTCTGGTGCCCAGCTGCCATATGAGCCCCCAAGTACTGATCCTGAATTTAATACTGACACCTTGTTTGGTCTTGGCCAAGTCACTTAACCTCTGTAATGTGGAGGCAATAATACTACCTACACACATCATGAGCGTTGTAAAAATTAAAGTAGCTAATGTTTGCAGAGGACTTTAAAGATGCCAAGTACTAATTAGTAAGAACAGTTATGCAATTAAGCAGCAGCAAACATATTCCTAAATATCAATCTGAAATGGCAGAAATTGAGCAGGCATTTCTGAATAGTAATTCTTTGCTGTTTGTGTTGTGGTTGTCTTTTTAAATAAGGATAAAATCCATATAACTTATGTTTAGCTGAAATTTACATTTGTTTCTTTCTAAACGTAGTCTCTTCACCCCAGGATTGAGAGACTGCACATAACTCCACTTACAGACTTGAGTGATATATTTTGTGCTTTGAGATCCTTGATTGGAAGGTGTATTGAAATTCACATTATTATGAGGCACTCAGGTACCACCACAGAAATACCTATACATCAGTGGTATGGCAGGCTCTTTCACCTTGGTGAAAGGTAGTTTTAAAAAAATTCCTAGTGCTTTAAGTAAAGTATGGAGCAGGAGCTGTAAGTTTGAATAGTCTGACGAGTGCTGCCTTTAGACCAATGACAATTGCAAAGAAGAAAGCAATTTATACTGCGCTGTATTATCAGAGGAAGGCAGTACAAATATTTGGAAGTGGTATATTCTTATAGAGGGCAATGATTAGGCTTAATTTCCAGCGTGGCATGCAACATGAATGTGTTACCATGCTTCCTGGAGGGGGTCTAGTTCAAAGCAACTCAAATAATTTTAACTGTGCATAATGAATGAGACATTCAGTGCTGTTCTGGCTAGATGAAAGAGGACTCTGTTGCAGTTTCTAAATGAGGAAAGAAAATGCACATTACACTTGTACAAAGAAAGAATACATTGCCAGCAGAGGAAAGTTTGGATTTCCCCATCTCTAGCAGCTGGTGCAGTGGCTTGTCTTAACTTTCACTTGGTTGGGGGCAATGCTGGTTTGGGAGATTAGCAGACAGCCAGTTAGGGTGACCAGATGTCCTGATTTTATAGGGACAGTCCTGATTTTGGGGTCTTTTTCTTATATAGGCTCTGATTCCCCCCCGTCCTGATTTTTCACACTTTCTGTCTGGTCACCCTACAGCAAGTTGATGTGACGTTAGAAGCCTATGGACACCTCTTAACTGCTCCTTTCACTACCTCTTTAGTCAGACTAGAGGGAACCTCACTGATTGCTGCATTGACTGGGAGTCCTACTGTGGGAAATGTGAGAGAGTAGGCTTGCTACTGAGATTTGGTGAATGGAATTCCATATATGGTAGTAGCTTCTGTGATTGGTGGTAGGTGCTTGAGGGTAGAATGTAGTCCCTTATAAAAGCATCCAGGTCCTCACATGTATGCAAGCCTTTCTGGGTTTTAGCAGAGATAGGGTGAGGCTGGCTTGATATGTGAACCAAGTGTGCCTCTTGGACATTATCCAGGCTTTCTTGGGTTTCAGCACAGCAGTAAGTGGTTGTCTGGACTATGTATAGCTTATGATATTGACCAGAATTTGATGGACTTCAGAAAAGAAAACCCTTGTATCCTTTTTCAAGTAGTGCTTAACTTCTGACAGCAACTCTCTTCTACTGTAGTAAGTCACCCTGATAAAACATCTACTTATAAAGTAATAACTGTGGCTAGGAAGTCACTGAGCTGTATTTTGAGCTCAGTCATACCTGTATATATCCAAATAAATCCATTCATTTTGGTAGAGTTTCTCTGGATTTACACCCTTATAAGTGGTCCTATGCCTTGTCTATATGAGAAAAGTTGCACCAGTTTACTAATAATCTTAAAATTAAACTAGTTAAAATGGTGCTAGCCAATAGTGTAAAATCTCTCAAACTGGTTTAACCCTTCCTGAAATCAGTTTAGCTTAATTTGGTAATATATTGACCCAAACTGAACTGAATTAAATGTAGGTTAAACTAAATTAGTTACATGAGGTTATGGCTACACTTGAGAGCTCTCCCGTTGATGTAATCCACCCCCAATGAGCAGCAGTAGCTGTGTCAGCAGGAGAAGTTCTCCCACCCACACAGCGCTGTCCACACTGATGCTTAGGTCGATGTGACTTATGTCCCTTGGGGGGTGGCTTATTCACACCTCTGACCAACATCAGTTATACTGACATAAGTGGTAGTGTAAACATGGCCTGAGTCTACATTAGTGGCTTGCACCAGTTACTTAAAATGACACAATTTTGCTTGTATTATTTGTATTACTGTAATGCCTAGGAGCCCTAGTCATGGATGAGTTCCCCATTGTGCAAAGCTCTGTACAAACACAGAACAAAAAGACAGTCCCTGCCCCAAGAAGCTTAGGTTATGCACACACTACAGCTTAAGTCAGTATAAGTTATGTCACTCAGGGGTGTGAATAAACCACCCCCCTGATCGATGTAAGTTACACCGACCCAAGCGCCGGTGTGGACAGTGCTATGTTGGCATGAGAGTTTCTCCCACCAACATAGCTATCCCCACTCATGGGGGCTGGAGTGATTAAGTCTATGGAGAGCCCTCTCCCAGCGGCTTAAATGTGTCTGCACTAGCAGTGCTACGGCAGCGCAGGTTCAGCTGTGCTGCTGTAATCTCTGTAGTGTAGCCATAGCTAGAGAAGGCCTTCGAATCTGGCCCTTTCTGTTAAAAGCTTAGCTACCATTGTTTTGCTGATAATTGTTATTCTGCCTTGTGCACCCTTTCCGCTTTGTTTTGGCTTTGTCTCTCTCTCCTTCAGTTAGTAGTCTTAGAAGTGCTTGGCCTTGGGAGAGGTGAATTCTCAAATCTGGTTTTGCTGTTTTCCTTCCTCTGGCTTTCCATTTGCCTCCCCTGACTGTAGCTGTGACGCATGGGTTCTTTGACCCCTTCTCTTTTCACAATTCCCATATTTATAAGTCTGCCTATCCCCATGTTCACTACTGACACCCACTTCTCTGTGGCCTTCCCATGTTGAGCTCTCCCCACTTCAGTAAATGCAGAATTCTGCTAGCTGTCTCCTCAAATGTACAGAGTATACTATGTCTCCCCTGGCTCCAGCAACTCCACTGGAACCCCATGTATTGCAGAATCCAGATCCAACTGGCCTTTGTTTCTTTTGTTAAATGCTCCAAGGACTTGCTCCTCATCTGATGGACTTTGTGTCTCATTAGTCCCGGGCTTCCTCATGTAGTTTTGGTCACCTCCTCGGTCCTGTCACACACTCTCCCCCCTGTGGGTGTGTGACCCTTCCCCTTTGCAGGCTATGCCATTTGGAACAGCTTTCCCGTGTCACTCCAATTTGCTGTCACTTCCTCTCATTTCAACATCTGTTCTCCTTTCACTAAACCTCAAAAAGGATGTATCTTCACTGCAGATATAGCAGGGGCTCTTGCCTGGGGTTTTTCCCTATCACCCAAGTTTGGTGGTGCTTTCAACCCAGGCTAGCTGGCACGGCTGGAGTTATAGGCTACAATTCCCCTGCCACTTACTTTTTGATTGATAACCCACCCACTTGGCAGTGAGGACACATGCTAAATCATCCGAGTGCTGAGTGTCCTTCAATGCCTTCCCACAATTCCCTCTAGGTGTCCATGATGGACAAGTTCTCCCACAATTCATTGGGAAAGAATCAGAGTGGCTCAGCTTAGTGCAGCACAGAGAACCATGGGATGTGCCCCCAGAAGTCCTAGTGATACCATAACAGGATTTGAGGGATGTAATCCAGACCAGTGAGGGGTTGTGTCACCACTTGCCCTGAAACCCTGGGTGCCTCACAATGCCTTGCTGCTGTAGCTCTCTGCCTAGGACGGTCATAGTCAGCAACAATCATGCAGGTTACACCATGTGTGTGTGCTATCCAGCCATTCCTGGCTCAGCAACTCTGACCCCAACAGCCTGTCTACAGCTTCACATTCCCAACCTGGCTTCCACCAGTCTTGGTTACAACCAGCAAGGTGACCCCAACACACTCCCCTTCCTGAATTTCCCCAAACCAGGTGCCCTGAAATGTCCAGCCCTCTCCTGGACTACTCAGAGAAAAGAGACAAAAGCACATTACGGCTTATGAACATAATGGGGATAAATACATCCTTCCCTTCAAATACAGCATTGAGTTGGTTTATAGCAGGGGTCAGCAACCTTTCAGAAGTGGTGTGCTGAGTCTTCATTCATTCACTCTAATTTAAGGTTTCACGTGCCAGTAATACATTTTAACATTCTTAGAAGGTCTCTTTCTATAAGTCTATAATATATAACTACACTATTGTTGTATGTAAAGTAAATAAGGTTTTTAAAATGTTTAAAAAGCTTCATTTAAAATTAAATAAAATGCAGAGCCCCCCCACACCGGTGGCCAGGACCCGGGCACTGTGAGTGCCACTGAAAATCAGCTCGCGTGCCGTTTTCAGCACCCGTGCCATAGGTTGCCTACCCCTGGTTTATAGTAAAAATAAAACAAATGTATTAACAGTAGGGCTTAGGTTAAGTGATGCCAAATAAAAGGAATAAACTTAGACAGGGTAAGAAGTAAATAAAAGCGAAAACATGCATCTCAAAGTGTGAAAGATAATCCAGCAAGGTGCAGGCTTTGTTCAAGATGGTTTCTCTCACCAGTCATTCTGCTTCCCAGCCATTGTTAACTTTCTCTCAGTCAGCAGCTTCCACAGAAGCATAAGGGTCTGGCTTCCCTTGTCTTCCTAGGTGAAAGATCTTTGCCTCAGCAGGCCTCTCACCTATTTTCAGTTTCCAGAGACTTCAACCCCTCCCTTAGTTGAAGGATCCATCTTTCTTAGCTTGTAAGAACTCCTTTCCTTTGTGTCTGTCTAGGTATCAATACCAAAGAGGGGTTTTGTCTTTGCTTATATCTTCCAAAGTTCAATGACCTTGTTTCAAGAGGCAAGATGACCTTATGCTTCTTGTGGGCTCCCCATCTCCCTGTATGTAAACAGGGCTTCCATTATTTCTGGTCACACCTTGCTTGATGTCATTGGAGACAGCTAGATAGCTGCCTTTCCTCCTGTCTGGGGAGACCTGTTTCTCCCTTTTGTTCAGAAACAGACTGTAAAGCCTAATATCAACAAGGATCCATAATTCCTTACATAGTGTTAATATATTTTATGATATCACCAGTGTGTCATAGGTTTACGTAAAATACCTCACTCAGTACACTTTTATAACACAGTAATATTGTATCCAATCAGTTGATTCAATTGCTTGTCAATGGAGGTTCAGCCCCCGCCCCACCCCGTACACCTTTGCAATATATTCTCTGACAAGTAAACCCAGACCAAGCTTCTCTCCCCTAAAGTATGTAGACACCCAGCTGTCCCCACCCCCCATTGTTAGCTTTCTTTACCTGCTATGTAAATGTACTTTGTCTTTTCCCGATGACCCGGCTGGACAGAAAAGCAAACACATTCCTTTCGGTTTACCAACTCCCCCGCCCCTGACACGCCTGTTTTGCCGATCACCAGCGTTAACGCTGCAGTGAAGACAAACCCTTCCTTCTGCTAACGCACATCTCAGGAGACACGTTGTTTGAAAGACTCTTTACACAATACATGTGTATTGCATGTTCATTTTGGTTATACCCAATATAACTTACCACCACACAACCTGAGGAAGACATAATTGACTAATTGACAGCAATTATCTGAACAAATGTTCACTGTGCTACGGCACCAAAAAGGAACAAGAAGGAGGTCTGTGACTGGAAAAAGGGGAAAGAGGGCAAAATCTATAATGGAAAAACAACAAGGAGTCCTTGTGGCACCTTAGAGACTAACAAATTTATTTGGGCATAAGCTTTTGTGGGCTAGAACCCACTTCATCAGATGCATGCAGTGGAAAATACAGAAGCAGGTGTGTGTATACATAGCACATGAAAAGATGGGAGTTGTCTTACCAAGTGGGGTTCAGTCTAACGAGTGTTTTTGTTGTGTGGTATGTGGTTGCTGGTGAGTATTTGCTTCAAGTTGGGGGGCTATCTGTAAGCGAGGACTGGCCTGTCTCCCAAGATCTGTGAGAGTGAGGGATCATCCTTCAGGATAGGTTGTAGATCCTTGATGCACTGGAGAGGTTTTAGTTGGGGGCTGAAGGTGATGGCTAGTGGCGTTCTGTTACTTTCTTTGTTGGGCCTGTCCTGGAGTAGGTGACTTCTGGGTACTCTTCTGGCTCTGTCAATCTGTTTCTTCACTTCACCAGCAAATACTCACCAGCAGCTACACACCACACAACAAAAACACTAACCCAGGAACCAAACCCTGCAACAAACCCCGGTGCCAACTCTGTCTGCATATTTATTCAAGGGACACCATCATAGGACCTAACCACATCAGCCACACCATCAGGGGCTCGTTCACCTGCATATCTACCAATGTGATACACACCATCATGTGCCAGCAATGCCCCTCTGCCATGTACATTGGCCAAAACAAACAGTCTCTGCACAAAAGAATAAATGGACACAAATCTGACATCAGGAATTATACCATTCAAAAACCAGTGGGAGAATACTTCAACCTCTCTGGTCACTCAATAACAGACTTAAAAGTGGGAATTCTTCAACACAAAAACTTCAAAAACAGACTCCAACGTGAAACTGCAGAACTGGAATTAATTTGCAAACTGGACACCATCAAATTAGGCCTGAATAAAGACTGGGAGTGGATGGGTCATTACAAAAACTAATTTTACAATACTAATTTCCCCCTACTGTTACTCACACCTTCTTGTCAACTGTTTGAAATGGGCCACCCTCATTACCACTACAAAAGTGATTTTTTTCTTCCCTTGGTATTCTGCTGTTATTTGAATTGTATCATTAGACTGATCCCCGCACTTGGCAAGGCAACTCATGTACTATATACGTGTGTGTGTGTGTGTGTGTGTGTGTGTGTGTATACACACACACACACACACACCTGCTTCTGTATTTTCCACTCCATGCATCTGATGAAGTGGGTTATATCCCACGAAAGCTTATGCCCAAATAAATTTGTTAGTCTCTAAAGTGCTACAAGGAGTCCTCCTCATTGTTTTTGCTGATACAGACTAATAACAGGGCTACCCCTCTGAAACCTGTCATAATGGAAAAAGTTCACATTGTTGTATAAAACAGCAAATAGACCCTGTCTTGCTATACCATCAGCTGAGATACATAAAATAATTACCTCTTGAATGTGTGCCAGTGTCTCTAATTTACTTGATAGCAGGCACCACACACATAGCAGCAGCAAGAACCAGAAATGTGACTGGCAAACACAGTTCATTTCCCAGTTTAAAACAAGACAAATGGATGGCAAACACACTCCTGCAGAAACAACCTTTGAAAGGGAAGCTATCCTACATACATATTGTTAAAAAAAAAAAATCATAAAAAGGTCGTGATCAAAATGCCACTGCTAAGATGCTTCCTCAGATCTGGCAGAGGAGTATTAGAATGGAAATGCATTAGGATACACGAAAAGCATGTCACACCTTTAAATGGACATGAAATGAGCCACAAAGGGATGGGCTTTATTTTTAACTCTTTGGAGTCCGCAGATGTATGTGTATATCTGTAGCTAGAGAGAGTAGGGTGACCAGACAGCAAATGTGAAAAATCAGGACTGGAGTGGGGGGGGGGGGGGGTAAGAGGAGCCTATATAAGAAAAAGCACCAAATATCGGGACGGTCCCTATAAAATCGGGACACCTGGTCACCCTAAGAGAGAGGCACTAAATCAGTCATGTGGCTTGACTAACAGTCTGGAAAATGCAACTAGAACAGAGGATTAAAGTCTTACGGTGTATCTTCTTTTGGGTTTATCAAGCTCCCGGCTGGCTGGCTGGCTGCACGTGCTAAGCACTCTTACTCCTACTGTACATCAGGTTTGCAGTTTTGCCTTCCAAAGGGTTCTGTTTAGTCAGAGTTCCTAACCTACGTGTTCAGCCTGACAGCGTCTGTGTGACTGAGACAACAGCTGCAGGACGCCAGGGAGCCCCAAGAAGGGCGAAACGTATATCTGTTGCTTGCTGGTTGCTGTTTCAGTCAGGATAGGGCTATTGTGGAGGCTTCTGATATCTATCAGCATTGCTATGAAGTTAGCATTACTTGACACTGGCTTTTTTGGCCTATTGCACATAGCATTACTCAGAATACTAAGAGGTTGTACTGTTACAGTTCCTGCCCTGGCATAGGGATGGACTAGATGACCTAATAGTTCTTTTCCAGCTCTAGCTCTATAATTAAACAGGAGACCTACGTTTAGGTGAAGGAGAGAGGGCTCACATACAGTATTACAAGTTGCTCTCTGCCCTAATATATTCATGTGAAGGTTTCTATATCTTGTCATGAGCCTTTCTTGCCACCTTGGTGATGAGAAAAGTCAACACAGGCAGCATAATTGCTCATGGAAAGATAGACATGGCTATAAATAGCGCTGATCAAACACTGCAATCAATTTTCTGTGACTATTCACATTTTTAATGAATTCACTTCAGCTATGTTTGTGTCCCTTTTGCATTCTCTATGTACAAATATTCTAGCAAACTTGTCTCCCAACAAGAATGATTACAAAACAGTGGATCATAAGTGACAGTTGCAGCTATTCTCATGGAAAGCAAATTTCAAATTTGTGATCACACACTTTGGTTCCAGAGATTTGATTCTGAAAGTTAAAAACTCTTCCACTCAGGGAAGAGATATATACCATGTGACTTGCACGTCCAATTAAAGCCACCTGAATTTCAGATGCTGGATTCTCCCAAGAGCTGATGGAGAGGTGTTCACAAAGGATTCTTGGAAGAATGATCTTGAGTAGCAAATATGTCTGAGAAAATCGTGCTCTATTCATGAACAATTTGTGATGAGACAGACCTGACATTTGTCTGTTACATTGTGTATTGTGAGGTATTTACCCAGCAGCAGGAACTGGATAGCTTTGGGGGCTTGTATTACAAAACCTTTCATCTCTAAGTAGCTGATTTGAATCCACCCTAGACCGCTAGTGACCAAAAACTGTTACATTCTGAGGCCCAATCCCATTCCTGAAGTGTGTTTGCTGACCTGTGTGCAATGAGCTGGTGGTCACCAAGACCCCTACCGCAATTGGTAACCTTGCTGAGGAACCTCATCAGGGAGACCTAGAACTCAATGAGCACAGAGAATTAAAATGTTCTTGGCTCCCAGAGGTGCTCCCCTTCAGAAAAGGAGAAAAGTTTGCCCATGCTGGATCAGTACCTATTCTGCAGAAGCAGAGAGGACTTTGCCATGGAGCATGTCAACCTGATATCTTCCCTTTTGCACTGAATTCACTTTAAAGCTATACTAGAAAGAAATGGCTACAGTTGGGGGCCACTTCGTGTAGAGAATTCAAGAAATAACAAGACACTGATCTAAAGAGAAGCTCGGTTTGAAGAACAAGAAGAGATCACCCTCATGCATATTTATCTGAGGTGTAAGGTAAAGCTAAGCATTATCCACAAACAGAAGTGAACTGCCCATTTCACTAGCAGCTACCAAGGAGCTGGATGGGTTTTAGCTAAAGCACAAGATTGGGTGTCATGAGAGCTGGGTTCTATTGCTGGCTCTGTCATGAGCTTTTGTAACTTTACGAAAGTGGCTTAATTTCTCTATGCCTCAATTTTCCCATCTGTAAAATGGGAATAGAAAAGACCTGGAAAAATGAGCCCTGCGTAGGGATGATTGATGCTGTTTGACTTCTGCTTTACACAGCTGATGATGCAAGAAGAGAGGCAATGAAAAGGGTGTTAATACCACCTTCCCTCACAGGGAGATTGTGTTAAGCTGTTAGTCTTTCCAAAGCACTGTGAGACTTGACTGAAAGGCGTTTATGGAAGTGCAAAACATTATACAAACATGTGTGTGCCTAGGACCAACCAACCTGCTTAGATGAAGACACTCAATAGCTGAAAGATTAATATGGGGCCCTTGCTTTGCTGACCCAGTGAAAATTAACTACAATCATTAATGATAAAGTTACAGACATAGGTGACAACAGCTACAGTGCAATTGCTTTTCACACAAGAACACATCTGTGTCTGGTGTTCCTAAATTGGGTTTGTTCATTGGTGAGCTCACTGCGTGGAAGGAGGCAAGGACACGTGATATGGGTTTTAGCCAGGCTGCAACTTTATAAGTCAAATTACATCCTGGGGCCCACTGGGGGATAGTCACTCACACCCCGTTGATCCTTTCCCAATTCTTGGGGGCTTCCACCACAGGAGGAGCCAATCATCACATGAGGAGGGTCTCCACTAGCATCCCTCCCTCTTTTGGGGGGTTGAGGCAAGAGGGGGCCTCGACCCCCAGCCAGCACCACTCTCAAGTGTATTGGCGGGATGGTTCCCCCAGCCCCTGGTTCACATTTGCCACCAGGGGGGTAGACACAATGCCTCCTGCTCATAAGGAGATGCCCCCTGGATGCCCATTATGTTACCTTATTGGATCTGGAGGCTAAATCAGTGAGTTCCTGCGCTGGGCACTGGCCACGAGAAGGAGCCAGCATCAGCTTGGCTGCCTCCACCCCATCTCACAGGGGCTACCCAGAAGTTCGTCCAACCCAATACCGAGATCATCCAGGAACAAATTGGCACCTGCAGGTGCATTCTGTCCTCTCGATAAAGCTCAGCCGCACTCTGGGCTTTAAATTGAGCCACTTCAGGACTCCAGCTATGTCAGGCTTTCCAGTTGGCTTCCATTAGGCCCTATCCACCTTTTCCATGGGTGGATTGCCATGGGTTATCTGCCAAACCCTGTGAGCTGATATCTCCAACTATACTATCCCCATGCCAGAAACCATGTCCAACCGCAGTCCAATAGCCCGCTTAGAACTTCCAAATCAGCTGGAGCCCAGAGCGTATTCTCAGGTCGTTCTCCCCTAGGTGGCTAACAATGATATCTGGTGTGTACTCATGGGGCACCAGGCCATGCAAAAGAGGCATGAGCTGGTCCCAGTGTATGCTCCATCTGCTGCTGCACCAAGACAAAATTTGCACCAGCTTGAAGCCCAGCTGTGAGTTAAATGCTCTCTTGGAAGCCCAGTGCGCAGTGCTGTGCCCGCTAATCCATGTCCTCACCCACAGGCGTGCGCCAATACATTCTGTATGATAGACATGGGGAAGGAAGCAGATGTGGTTAAAACATGTGGTGCTTATGGCCCCCCACCTGTGTCAGCCTCCCCTCAGGTAGCTGCACATAGGATTTATAAGCTCTGGATCACACACACGCTGTAGCTTGGACCTCTGATGTCCCACACCTGACAGGGTAGCCGCTATTGTAGCCCATAAACTGAACAAGTGAGAGCAATACTCTCCCGATGGCAAGTCCAAGAATGCCAGTCCCTTCATAAACACTCCCACAAACTGGAATTTGGTTAGGAAGGAGCAGTCCCCCAGGCAGGAACAGGGGAACCTCACCGTGTGACCATTGAGCCATATATGCCCATAGAGCCCATACAAGACATAGGTGCCCCTCACCAGAGCAGTGCAGAGCAACAGCCACCCCCACCCCCATCTGATCGGTTTTTGATCTGTGGGCCTTGAGCCATAGAGAGCCACCTTCCCGCTGCATGTCCTATAGTTCGAGAGCGCACTCTGAAGAGTCTCCTTTGGCTGAAGGGAACACCTCACTGATGCATAAGGCCCCAAAGAAAGCCAACAGAAAGGCTGCCTTCAAGAGTACAGCCTCACCCCCTGAAAAGAAAAACTGAGGAACAACCTCAACTAATTGCCTATGGAGAGAGTTGCCAATTTTGTAATATTTAAAAACTAGACACTCCAGCAGGAGTGCTGGAACCTCTCCTTCCCTGCCCCTTCCCCCTGAGGACCCACACCTGCCCTGCTCCTTTCCCCAGCCAACACACCTGCCCTGCCCCTTCTCCCTGAGGCCCTGCCCCCATTCGCTCATCTTTCCCCCTCCCCCTGTCACTCACTGTTCTCCCCTCTCCCCACCCCACCTCTGCCCGGGTTGGGAGGAACCTGCCTACAGAGCCAGGACTGCAAGCTGCAGCCGCCTGACAAAGGTAGGAGATGGCCCCAGTTGAGTAGAGGCTGGAACAGGTGATGATTTGACGCCTCCCCAGCTACCCCACCTGCAGTAACCGGGTGTCCAGTTGGTAGATCTGACCAGATACTGAGGTCCCCTTTTCAACCAGACTTTCCAGTTGAAAACCGGGCACCCAGCCACAGGGCCGGATTAATCTTTTGTGCACACCGCCACCCCTACCCAGCCCCCCCACCCACAGCCCCCCCACAACTGCCCAGCACCCCACACAGAACCTTCACTCCCTAGTGCCCCAAAACACAGATCTTCCCTGCCCCCTCACAGTCCAGCACCCCCCTCATGCCCACCAGAGACCCACTCCCCCATGCCCTGCCTCCTAGCCACACTCACCAGCCCTCTGGGAGGCAACTGTGTCTGCCGGGCTGAGCCGGCAATGCAGCCAGGGCTGGTCCCGGGGTGGGGAATCACTCTGGCCCTTTGGGAGTGGCGCGATCAGCCAGGCCAGGGCCTGCCCCAGCCAGGCTCCCTCAGGACCCACTTGCCTGGAGGGGCCCAGCCAAGCTCCTCACACTGTCCCCTTCCTCCCTCCCGCAACTGGCTGAGACTGGCCAGGCTTCTGCACCACTCCCAGGCGGCTCAGCTCCAGGGAGACAGGTGGGGCCCACAGGTGGTGGAAACAGAGATTGCCCGGAGCCGGAGCTGCACTGGGCGGACCAGGAGGCAGAGAGAAGCCGTCGAGTGGGGCCAGGAGGTGGAGAGGAGCCCTCGGCTGGCCAGTGGGCAGGCCGAGAAGAGCAAGTGGTGGGCGGGGTGGGGAGACAGCAGGCTGGCGGGGTCTCAGAGCACAGTGCAAGCAGAGCAGGCTGGGGCCCCTTCTGGGCATGGGCCTGGCACTGCCCAGCCACCCTACCTAAGGAGCTGGTCACTGGCTTTCTGACGTTGCTTCACATCCTGGTAGCCTAGGCCCAATCCTCTCAAATTCTCTGGATCATGAATTCCTAATAGGGCTCTGGATGACCTGCAGAAAAAGGCCACCCTGGATAACTGGTTAGCTATGGCAAAACCATGAACTGCCAAATTTGGGGTTCTGGTATAGGCCAGCCCGTGGGTAGACCCTCAGCCTCCCTGATACTCCTCCCACACTATTGTGTATGCTAAAAGGGTGCATGGTGCAATTGCTCCCTTGGCCATGGATACTGCTTCTAGCAAGCAAGATTCCATAGGGCTGCCAGCCTCTGTTCTGGCACATCCTTGGCCTCCGGTGCTAGTGCTCAGAATCTCTCAACCAGCAATCAAGAGAACATTGGCTATGCTGCTATTATGCCCAGGGACATGCTTGGCAGTGAAATGAATATTGCAGGTACATTTCTGTGTGGTGGTGTTAATTGTTAAACGTCTGTAGCCAGAAGCGAGTGCCTTGAGAGCCTTGGTCCTGTTAAGGATTCCACACAGGAGGAGTCACTCCTTCCCCTCCCTGAGAAGGGCTGCTGTGCCCACGGCTAGAAAGGGAAATCCCTGTTCCACAGGGTGGTGGGTGAGACATGATGGGAATAAGCCCTCAGGTGTCCTGCCCTTAAATCATTGCAGTCAGAGTAGAGTGAAGTGCATTCCAGTTCCTGTCAGGGAGGACAGGATATAGACAAGCCCCTGTTCAGAGCATAGTGTGCGCATTTCACAAGCACGGACCATTTGGAGCCAGTAGGACTCCATCCCTGGGGTGGCTCTGCTCACTCAGCCCCTGAACTGCACTCCCCCTGCCCATTCCAAGGCACACAAGGAGAGAGATGGAGGAAATTCCAACATTGAGCCATTTCCCATTCAGGAATCTGAGTGTTCAGTTCCTCCAGCAAGGGACTGGTGCACTCACACTAGCCCCTTTGTGGGTCCATTAAATACCTATCGGACTGGAAAACTTCCACACTGGCACTGACTGATGTGCTTGGGAAGAGATGGACCCACTGAAAGCCATTTAGGGCATAGTCTAATAATCCAGCCATTGGCTGCAGAGGCAGGGTTAAGCTTCCACCCACACTAATGCTTTGCCTCGGGGCCCCTGTTAAGACATGGGGCTCTGAAGAACTGCCTTTGGATTCTCCCATTTAACAGGTCAGACTGCAGCCCTGCAATGCTTAAGGCTCTATCATGCTTTGGGGACATGGCTTAGTCTCATGAGCACTGAAGGACAGAAGTACACCAAGGGCTACCATGTTTATCCATATCCCCCGCATTGCGGAGATCCTAGCGTAGAGGTGGCTCCTAACTGAACAAGCCGATTTGCTTTAGCACTACAAGCGATAGTTCATTGAAGGAGAATGTCTCTGCTCAGACATTACACCAGCCAAAATAAGCCAACAACCAGATCAGTTCTGTACAACTGCACATGCAAGTCCCTTCCCACAGCTCATTCCAGTGGTTGCTCAAAACACGGTTATCACGGGCTTGTCAAGCACCTGTCACTAGATGATCTATTCATACCTCCATTGTCTTGGCTTCCCTTGGAAGGGCTGGGGCTCAACAAGAGGTGGGAGTAGTTATTTGTCTCCCAGTACCAGATGATTGTCTTCCCCCAGCTCCACCTGTGAAGCCACCAAACCACACCCCTGGCTAGACTGGGGCTCTCTTTTAATGTTATCTAGTTAGAATACCAAGGTAGGACAAAGAAGAGAGATAATGAATAGTACTTATTGGAAAACAAAACAAAACACAATTTTCCAGTAGAGAGTGAGAGACGGCCAGATGAATCCTGGGTGTAACTCCATTGACATTCCACCAGGGACTAATTTGGCCAAGAGATAAAAGTAAAGAGAAGGGGCAATGGGTAATTTCAGCTCCAAGCTCTGACATCTGTGCAAACATTTTAGCTGTGTGAATACAGCATAAGGCTCCATGGCTAATAATGGCACAGGGACATCATACCTGACTGCTTCAAGGTCCCCAGAGGTTATAAACAGACAGGCCAGCAGTACAAAGGAGACATGCGGAGCTGGGCTTGCTGATCCAAGAGGCTGGAACACAGTGCGTGAGTGAGAGAGAAACAGATGGGATTTAACAGCCTGGAGGCTCTAATCAGTGTCCCTAAAGAGATCTCTGATTTTTTCCCCACTGTAACTCCAATGGTTTTACCTGCTCTGGTGAGACCAAGAGCTGATCAAGGGTTCCATCTCATAAGGTGCTGTCAGCATTTTGACTCCAGTCACCCTAAAGCCCAGAAAAAGCTAAAAGACTACATCTGAGAAAGAAGGGGCTAATGTTCAACCACATCTTTATAAAGTTATTGAATGTCACTGTCCCTCTTGGCCCTTTCAGTCTGGAGAGCAGCCAGTGTAAAACAGGTCAAGAATTGTTCCTATTGCATTAATGACATTGTCACTACGCTGCCTGCATGTTATTTTCATTATATGGCTTATACACCCTTCCTTTCATAAGAATCAAGGGCAGCTTATTTACTATTTACATTCAGTCTAATGTGAATGCAATAAAGATAAAGCGTGGCTGACTTTTAAATAAAGCAACCACTTTAGCTCATGTATTCTTTACTCCTGAGGAGATAATCTCCTCTTTCATGTCTCCAAGAAAGCTCATACGTAGAATGATGGTAAAAATGCATGGAATATTTTACTGTAGTAATTATATACAGCATTCCAGCTGATGGGGGAGATTTTCCCTGCCTCTGGTGCAGATACTATAATGATGGGTGCTTTATAAATGTCAGAGATAAATAGTTTATCCCTTTCCCTAGGCATTGCAAAACTATTCTTGCCAAGGAAGGCTATTATTCCTAGCTCAGATAAAAGACCTCTCAGGAGGGATATTTTTTGCCCTTGGACTGAGCCAGATCGCATCAAATGACGTGAAGTTTGAAACAACTTTCCTATGGAAGGATACCAGCACAAAGACTTACTAGTTGTATAGTTAGATTTAATAGTGGGGTCAAAAGCTCCATCAAATATTTTTTAACAGAAAATGACCTTTTATTCTAAATATAAATTCCCACCAACATTTTTAATTTCTTTTGATTTTTTAAATGAAAAAACACACCAATCTTCCCCTCAACCACCAATTGTTTTTGTATTTTTTCAAAATCTGAAAAATTTCATATTTTCATCCTCCACTCCTCATTTCTCATCCTTTTTCCTCCTTTTTTCCCCATGGACACCAGACAGGCAGAGAAGTAGAAGGGAGGGATTGACAATGTTTTGGTTTGGGGTTTTTCATGGAAATACCCCAAAAATTTTGCAGGAAATTTTTGGGAATATTATGTATGTTTAAAAATAAACTATTTATTGTAAAGAAACATTGGCATTTTTCAGCTAGTTCTATTTATACAGATGCTAAAACAGAGAGCACCTAGCCAGAATATAGTTCATGCTTATTACGGGAAAAGAATGCAGAAATTGGGCTTGTTTTTGGCTTAATTGGCTGGTGAGTTGCTTGTTGGCTAGATTTTGGCTTGTAGCTTGTTGCAGCTTGTTGCTTCTTTTATTTTATCGGCTCCCGGCAAGCAGAGGCAAGTGGGGGGCAAGTGGGGGAGAGATTCTGGGGTGCACAGCGGGCCCACCACAAAGACTGCACGCTAGGGAGATCTAGTCACATAGAGTGTTGAGGTTCTTGGGGACTGGCTTGTTTTGGCCTTGTTTTGAAATGGGATTAGCTTGATTTTTGTCTTATTGTGAAAGTCGGGGTGCTTATTTACCACATGAAAGTTGGCAACTGTGGAGTACCTACATGTAACACAAAGGCCCATTGGTTCCAACTGGCAAAGGGTTCACTGAACTTCACAAGCAAGCTGAAGCAACTCTTGTCTCAGACCTGAAAAACTCACTACACCTAATATACCACTTTCATGGTATTTGTCCATGAGGGGTAATATGTGAGGTCTCTACTGAAAACATGTAACTTATCAATGCTCATAATCAGTGTGAGAGGTATGTATGAGTAATATTTAAGGAATAATATAACTATACTGAAAATTATGCCCTTATGGTCTTGGCATAAAAGTGAGTCACCAGGGAACTAGATGTCTTGGTGTGCAAACACAGAATTGCAGACAGTCCCTGCCCCAAGGAGCTTACAGTCTAAATAGACAAGACGGACACAGGGTGGGGGAAGGGGACAGAATATATCAGCAGGGAGAACAGAATAATAGGTTGAAAACAGCATACAGTATATTAGTGCCATGATTTATTAGTTGAGGTTTTGTTAAGGGGGTGGCATTAGCAAAATAAGATAAAGGAAGGAGGAGGGGAGAGGATGTAAAGGTGTGACAGACTGCTGAGGTCAAGTGGATGGATCAGCACACTGATAGCTGTAGCCTCAGTTAGTTTCCCCAGTGAGGGCTGATTGAGAAAACAGGGAGGAATTCACTACTCAGAGAAGGAAGCTGTGTGAGTAAAGGAATTAAGTGGCCCATCAGCTGACGAGGTGGATAAAAGGCAGCATTAAGGGGAGGGCTGCTCTGGATTAGGTTAGATTGGATTGAAGGAGATTCCAAGGAAGAGCATTTCATTGCATCCCAGGGCCCTGATGAATAGGGGCTGAAGGTCATAGGGATTAGGACTGTTGTGTTGCTCTGTACAGGTGTGGCTGGAGGAGACTTGAATTAATTATACAGAGTGGACACTAAAAGAAGAGAGTTGGAGCAATTCCTGGGATAGCCAAGGATGGATGGGGCAGGGGCATGTGTCCTGTCACAAGTGGGAGCTTGTCCAAGATCTGATTTTCCTCGAACACACGGTGAGTGGAAATTCATGGGGGGAAACTGGTGAAGATTCGGCATCTGGACATGGAGCAGGCTCTGCAGCAGTTGGAGCTGCAAAAGACAATGCAGACCTTTGAGCAATCCCACCACATTGAAAGGCAGTCCCTATTGGCGTGGCAGGCAGAGCAGCAGAAGAGCCAGCAGGCATTCATTAGGGAGTAGGCACTGGTGCAACAACAGTTGGTGCAGAAGTTGGTGAGTCCCAGAGTGGAGATCAGGAGACCTAAGCAGGGAGTGAGTCTATGCAATATGGGCCCAGTGGACGGCCCAGATGAATTCCTAGTAACTTTTAAGAGGGTAGCCATGGGAGCAGGATGGGGTAAGGAAATCTGGGCCCTCCAGGTGCCGCTCAGGTGGCTGACACAGCTCTGAGCAAAGAACAGGACTATGATGTTATGAAGGTGGCCTCTTTAGACTGAGAAGGGCTTTCTGCCAAGAAAAACCGGCAGAAATTTCAGGCCATTGGCTGGGCTGGAGTATGGCCCAGGGTATATGCATAAAAACTGACAGCCTGGGCTACCGCTGGCTGAGACCAGATGTTTGACTTATGAGGGGAAATTATGGACCTGGTGATACTGGAACAATTTCTCCAGAGCTTCTTGGAGAGTGCCAGAGTCTGGGTGAGGAGGCACCAGCCCAATACCCTGGAGGCCGGTATTAAACTCTCTGAAGCATTCGTAGAAGCTGATGTTCCCAGAAGAGAGGTCTAGCCCGCTCTAGCCTGGAAAAAGGGGCGGATTGAAAAGCCCCTAGAAGCAAAGGGAGGAGATGAAAGGAACGATCTGAGGGAAGCAGGGAACAGTGTGCTATCAATAGGGAAAGCCAGGCCATATAAAACAGGACTGCCCTGAAATGGAATGTGGATTTGCAGAATTCTGCAGATGGACTGGGACTCTTGGGGCAGGATAAAAAGGAAAACTTCTACCATCCCTACAGAGGTGGGAACGAGGGGCCAAATGGGATTGTGGAGGCTGCCTCGGGATCTGGGGGGATTTAGTGAAGCCCCACTGGGGGCCTCTATGGGAGAAAGCAGAGACAGAATGCATTTATGGGGAGAAGAGTCCCTGCCAAATGGCAGAGGTACCCCTAGAGGTAAAGGGGAAATGTAAGTGGAAGTGGATGGGGGTAGTGGGTAGAGATGATATTGGTACTTTTCATTCCAAATCCAATACCAAACCAATACCCCCGCATTGTGGTATGGGGAAGGGGGCACTCTGGTGCTGGAGGAGCCATTTTGTGAATGAGATGAAAACAGCATTCTGACCACTTGTAATTAAGGATCCCAGATCACTTTTCACAAGCGTAGGAATGCTAGTCTTGGTGCCCAGGGGCGGCTCCAGGCCCCAGCACGCTAAGTGCGTGCTTGGGGCGGCAAAATGCCTAGAGCCACCCCTGTTAGTGCCCTAGCAATTCTTGTAATGATATTCAGCCTTCTTGCATTCATCCTGCTTGAATGTATATGCTGCTTTACTTTGTTCTTTCTTATTTTCTGTCTTAAATTATGTGATGTTGCTGGGTGTTGGTAAACTGCTAACTTATTCTACCTTAAAGATGGGTGAATTGTACTGCTGGGTGAAGTGGCACTAGCTATATATCAATTAAATATTGCATAGGGCCTTCACGTTTGTAAAAGATGCTCAGATGAAAAGCCCCCCCAACAGCACAAGGGGTTATTATTTTACTAGCTTAACCTTTTGGTAACATTTGTGTTTCCTACAGCAGATTTGTCTTCTTAAAACTCTCTTCTTCTTCCACATAACAATGGAGCGGTTCTCTTTCAGAGGCAATTGCGTGATTCCCATTTGCACCAGTATCGGCCTATCCATTTATATAGACCCCCAGCTCCATAGTAGCTGAGCACCTCAGCACTGATTTGTTAAATCTCACAACGCTGCCATGAGGCGTAGCAGGTATCCCCATTTCCAAACGGCGTGGGGACATGCACAGAAAGTCTGTGACAGAGCCATGGACTGAACCTACACCTCCTGTGTCCCAGTGCAGTGCTGAACATAGACTACCCTTCCTCCCACCTTTATCTGACCGGTGTTTACACAGAGACCAGGTGGGTGCCTGAGGTAAGATCTTTTATTGGACCAGCTTTTGTTGGTGAGAGAGAGAGAGAGACAGGCTTTTTTCTTCAGCACTGTGGAAGCTCAAAAGCCTGTCTTACTCACCAACAGAAGCTGGTCCACCATAGATCTTACCTAACCCACCTTGTGTCTCTAATCTCCTCCCCATCCCCCCTGCTGCTAGACCTGCACAAGGGAAAGAGTGGCTGGGAGGGAAGGGCAAGTGCAGCAGCAGCAAGCAGAAGTGGCAGAGACAGAGTGGGGGGGGGGGGCAGGACTGGCCCTGCTGGCTGCCCTCCATCTCCGCAGTTCTACCCTTCCTCCCCTCCCCTCACTGTCCCCATTGCCCCCATGGGTGGCCCACAAATATGTTTGGTGCAGGGGCCATAGGCGCCAACTCCGTGGGTGCTCCGGGACTGGAGCACCCATGGGGAAAAATTGGTGGGTGCTCTGCACCACCTGCAGCTCCCTGCCCCGCCCCGCCCCCTGCCTCAGCTCACCTCCATCTCCTCTCCTGAGCACACCGCATGCCCACTTTTTCCCCCTCGCTCCCAGCACTTGCCGCCGTGAAACAGCTGTTTTGTGCGGCAAGCACTGGGGAGGAGGGGGAATGCAGTGCGCTCAGGGGAGGAGGTGGGGCCAGGATTTGGGGAGGGGTCCAATGGGGGCGGAGTTGGGGCAGGGACTTTGGGGAAGGGGTTGGAATGGGGGCCGGGCAGGGGTGGAGTCAAGGCGAGGCCAGGGGCGGGGAGGCACGAGCACCCACCGGCGCCATGAGAAGCTGGCACTTATGGCTAGGCCAACAAAAGGTAAATCCAGCCCTGGCCCTGGCCTCACCCCTGCCTCCACCTGGGCTGGGGACTGAGAGAAACCTGGGAGGCTGAGCCCTGAGCTGAAGCCTGACTGCACACAGGGACTACAGCCTGCCTGAAACCTGGGGTAGAAAGAGTGACCCAGGAACTGGGACTGGTATTGGGATGGCTTGAAGCTGGGCCTAGCTTGCAAACAAGGTGGCTACCAGCTGGGGGGGGGGGAGATTTAGTTGTTTTGCTGTGTTCTATCAGATTTTAAGTGAAGGGCTCTGAGGCCATGCAAAGGGCTGGTGGACTATGTTACCCGTCTTGGCTGGAGAGCCAGGTCATTCAACAACTGAAAATAGGCCACAGAAGACACTGAGGAAACTGAAGCACACCTCTTGCAAAGCCACATATAGCCGCTAGGGGCATGGTCTGGTGTCTACTTTGACTTTATAGAGATGCTTTCCTGGATTAGCCTTACTTTCACCCTCTCTCTCCTAAAACATTTGCAGTTTGTACTGTGCCAATGACAAAACACAGCTAGGATGAAGGAATCTTTGCACAGATTTGCTGTGCCTTTTATAATTACACTTCTAAATTATTCCCGAGGTGCTATGATATACCACCAGAATCCCATCCACGCTTTGGAATGCTTATTTAACAAGTCAGATATAGCAAGGCATGAATTTATAAATAGAGAGGGGCATGGTTTGGGGACTGTGCAGTGTGACTCACAAATCAAACTGCCAGGGAGCAACTTATCAGACATTGGCTTTAAACATTCAGTTAGCAATTCCAAACATGGTTTGTCATTACACTTGTCATATAAGCACCATACACATGTTCAACCAATTTGATTTAGGGTGATTTCTCCAAAACTAGTGTGAAACAATTTATCATCCTGCTGTTGAGGTATAAACCATGATGTAACTCCAACCTCAGCATCTGATCCTGCTCTCACTTCCAACAGTATAAGGCCTGATCTACACTCAAAAAATATATCAACCTGGCTACATTGCTGAGGGCTGTAGTTAAATCAGCCTAACCCCTGGTGTAGACATGGCTAGATCAATGGAAGAAATCTCTCAACCTAGCTACCACTGCTCAGAGGGGTAAATTAACTACATGAATGGAAAAACCCTTTCCATCAATGCAGGAAGCCTCTATGCTAGAGCAGCACAGCTGCAGCACTGTAGCTGTGCCACTGTAGTGGCTTAGTGTAGACATACTGTAAATCAGTTGAAGTCAGTGGTGATATACAGGCATAAAATGGGTGTAGCTGAGAGCAGGATGAGGCCTTATGCTTGTACGCCAATTTCTTCTTTAGAGGTTGTTTCTTCAAAGAATCTTATCTGCCAAGCTCTATGAAATATTTGTAGCCTGATTTTTTTACATACATACTTATTACTTTTTCCTTTTATTGCATGCCCTTTTCCACTCTGTTTCTCTGATATAAAATAGAGAAAAAAAGAGACAGGTTTGAAACTTACTTTTAAGAAAGTGGAAAACAGGCAGAGGTTTAAAAATTACAAAAAAATAAACAGGCAGAGGGTTTTGTTTTTTTTTTTAAACTAATTATTTTATAGACTCCAAAGGTGAAACCTTATTGGGTCTGAAGGACCTAAATCTGATTTTGGGTCTCTGTTTGCGTGTCAGCTCTCCGTTTAGCTGGATTTCTTTGGCCAAGGGCTCTTTTGGGCAGGGCAGGACCAGTTAGCATGGAATATTTTTAATAGTTAATGTAGAGCACCTAAGTACTATTGCCAGAGACTAGATTTTTCAAAAGAGCCTGTGACCAATTCCCATTGAATTTCAGTGGGATTTGGGTGCCTGCCTCAGCCCTGGACCGTATAACTAATTATATTACTCCTCCCTTCTTGCTGCTATTGTTTTTGGTTCTGTTGGGGTACCGTTAACAGCAACTAAATTGAGACACCCCTCAAAATGTATTCACAGGAACATTTCTAATGAAGTTTCTTTGTAATGATGCATAAACAAAATTGGAATTTGAATGAAAAACTCATCTTTAAAGAAGATAAGAAATGATGACATTAAAGAATCATGTTTTCCTTAACTCCTCCTCTCCTTTCTAACAGATCAAGGATAGCACAGAATGACTTATAACATTGAAATATAAGGAAGAATTGTTAATGGTAACATTGAAAGTTTTTAGTTATATGTTAACTATTTGTAGTTACAGATAGTGAATGAGTACAGATGAGAACACTTATGCCAGCAAGGCCTTGGCCTAAGTGTGGTTTTGCCAATTCTTCTTTTATATGGAATTGCTAATCTGCTTAAAATGTCATTGCTGACAGACCAAAGGTAAGATGTTGTGTTGGAAGATGTAAGTAAACGATACACAAACAGGGAATGATAAATAACCCCCTGCTTTTTCCGGGAGTGACATGGTAGCACACATTAACGTGACCCAGAAACTGCAAAACCAGCCAGAAAAATGCACAAGTTGGATAACTGAAGCTTGCATGTGCATAATGTACAGGTTACGTAAAACCCAAAGGGCTGATGTGCTAAAAGCCAATTGGATAAAGATGAATTAATGTATAAATGTACAAAGGAGCTAAGTGAACTTGGGCCCAAACTGGACCAGAAACTGAAGAATGTGACTGAAGGACCGCACGAGGATGATGACCGCAGAGAAGATGACAGCTATCATGGATGGTGGAAGGACTCCCAGTGCCCCAGAATGGGATAAGATGGAACTGGTAAGTGGGCCCAAGTTGTCTGCTATTATTTGTCTGGCACACATGTATGTCCAGGCACTCTAAGTGATCATTCTGTCTGAAACTGTACAAAATAAAGGTGAAAATTGATTAAGCCTAAATTGGGTGGACTTGTGACTCAGTTTCCCAACTTTTACCCACAGCAGCTCTCCCTTATTGCATCTATGACCTGCTCCTGCCCATACTTTTGCATGGGAATAATTATAGCAGTGTTCGTTTTTCCCTATTTGCTTCAGTTAAAACTGTTCCTGAGTCAAGCTACTACATTTCTAAGTGTGTACGTCAAATAGAGCGTTTGGGCCTGATGCTGCAAAGTTACAAGTGCCTTAAAGCACTTCGGGCCAAATCCAGCTCTGTCAATTCACACCAGCTGAGAATTTGCCTCCGACTATATAATAATACTTACCAGAACAGAGTTAATAGGAGCACTCAGTTAGCCTTCTCGATCATTTTATCTCTCTCTTTCATACCTTCTGTGTTCTGTCCCTTGGCCTTTCCAAACAAAGAGCCAGACTCAGATCACCTTATTCACACAGATTATTCTGTCATGTAAGTAAAGTGAGTAGGATCTGGCTCTCAGTGACCCCAGGATTTTTCCTGTCTCCTTGTAAAGAATCTTCCCCATGACTCCACTCACTTTCATTGTGTCTCTCACGAGTTTTTCTGTCTTTGTTGAGATGATTGTATCAAAATTCAGTCCAGTATCCAAGAAGAGGGTGTTCCATCACTGCATATGCTGACCTTACAACATTTTCCTTCTTATCCGTCATTCTCTCCTCACTGCAATCTATTCCCTTTGTTTTTTAAGCAACGATCCACAATGCGTAGATGTTCTCACTGAGCTGTCCACGAAGATGCTTAACACTCTGTCCTGGGGAGTTGCAGATAATTCAGAAACCAACTATACCTTCTAGTGCATATTACCTTTCACTTATCTCTGCTAAATTTCATCTGGTATCACGTTGCCTAATCACCCAGTTTTAACAGCTATGTTTTTGGAGTACTTCACAAGCCACCATACTATTTACTAACAAGTAATTCTGCAGTAGTACATATTGTCACTGGCTCTTCTAGATCATTTATAAACATACTGGATAACCTGACTCTGAACCCAGCTGGGTCAGCCAAATCTTTTAAAACGATGAATCTCTTCTTAACTAAGGCCTGGGCTACACTAGCGGGGGGAGAGGGGGTCGAACTAAGATACATGACTTCAGCTACACGTAGAAGTATCTTAGTTCAACTTACCTGGCCATCCGCACGGTGGCGAGTCGACTCCACTTACTCCTCCTGGTGAGGTGGCGTATCGTCGATTCAGGGATTGATTTATCACATCTAGACAAGACGCAATAAATCGATCCCCGATACATCGAACACTACCCACCAATCCATAGACGTACCCATAGTGACTTGTACACAGACAAAAAATGACACAGCTAGGACTGGAACTTCATGGCACAGCAGTCCTGCCCCTCCCACACTGCCTAGAGTGTACCAAACTAGAGCTGGCTGAAAAAAGGGGACACATTTTCGTGAAAAAATTGTGCTACGTTTTATTGAAAAGTTGCTAAAATTTTGGATTTTTTTAAAAACCCAGCTCCAGAGCTCAGGCTCTTCACACTCTCACTGGCTCCATCTGCAATGTGGCATTGGAGAGCTGGAACTCAGGATTTGGACTATGATCCTTGTGTGCTGTAAGACATCACCAGCTCCAGTTGTTTGTGCTCCTGGAGCGACCAAATCTGTAAAAAGGGCTGCTGGGATACTCAGCAGTCAGACAGAAAAGGAGTATATTGTGTTGTACCCATTTGTTGGGGCCCAAAAGAAGAGACACCCAGCCTGGGATCCCATAAGATGATCAATATTGCAGGACCTCATAACCAAAGCAGTGCCGTATTTTCAGCCAGTGGTGAGTTTTAGAACTTTTATTTGTACTGTGAAAATGAGACCTGACTTGCGGAGCTGAATTTGGAATGACTGCACTTGGTCTACACTTGAATGCGATATGGGCATAGCTGCAGGTAAAAAAAACCCATATCCCTGACCGACATAGCTATGCTGACAAAACTCCAGTAGGGATGCAGCTATGTCAACGGAAGAGAGCTTCCATCAACACGCCAACAGAAAACACCCCCTCACCCTTGAACCTCAGCATAGCTATACCAGTATAATTTCTGTAGTGTAGAAATATTTTAATACTCTGCATTACTATAGCTTCTTCCTTGCCAAGATCTCAAAATCCTTCACAAATGTTAATTAATCCTCATAATCCTCCTGTGTGGTAGGTATTATTAGCCCCATTTTATAGATGGGAAAACTGAGGTACAGAAAACCACCTCTACAAGCCCACATGCTCTCACAGGAAGAGTGTGGCAAAACTGGGATTATAAACAGTTTTCAGGATTCCCTCTTGTGTGCCTTTACCACAAAGCCACTGTTCCTAGCTAAGGAGCTCAATCCTGCACTCACATTAATGCAGCTTCTCAACTGTAGAATCCCTCTTGGATTTGATGGTAATAATAATTTAATTATTTCAGAATGCTTTGAAATGCCTAGACAAGAAGCTATAAAGGCACAACGTATTTTTTATTGCTAATTATTTAAAAAAAATTGAAGGAAAAAAACAATCTTATTCTGCAACAATTTTACATTCCTCAGCATTCTTAAAGATGACCCCCATGAAAACCCTCCCACAAATAATTAGTGAACACACACTAAAGCACTAGTTCTACACCTGGGAGCTACTTCAGATTTAGCAGGGTGCTTGTCAGCAGACTGCCATGAAACCTCTGCCATGCCCTAAGGCTCAGATGCACCAAGCAGGATGAACTAAGGATGAAGTGATAGTAGTGACTCTGAACTGCCTGACTTGGCATAGTTTGGCACATGACTTCTGTGTCATACCATAACCATTTGGTTATGGTAATTAAGACACCAAAGGTGAAACCTTATTGGGTCTGAAGGACCTAAATCTGATTTTGGGTCTCTGTTTGCGTGTCACCTCTCTGTTTAGCTGGATTTCTTTGGCCAGGGGATCTTTTAGGCAGGGCAGAACCAGTTAGCATGGAATATTTTTAATAATTAATGTAGAGCACCTAAGTACTATTGCCAGAGACTAGGTTTTTCAAAAGAGCCTGTGACCAATTCCCATTGAATTTCAGTGGGATTTGGGTGCCGCCCTCAGCCCTGGGCTACGCACATTGTAGCACTTAACTATACTGATTAGAGCTGGTCAGAAAAATTCTGATGAACATTTATTTTGTTGTTGGAATTGGCTCATTTGTCAGATTGAAACATTCTGTGGAGATGGTTTGATTTTGATGATGTTCCAATGGAACCCTGCCTGCTTTTCTGCCAGCTCAGCAGCCTGCCTGAAGGTCTGGTGTGGACCTGGGAGCCTGGAAACCCCAGCTTGTGGCTCCTTGGCAGCCCTCCTGAGGCAGGCTGCCTTGGAGATGGGGACTGCAAGGCTCCCAGGATCTGCAACTCTAGGGCAACCACCAGGGATCCATTTCCTTTCAAAGAGACCTTTGACATTTTTGGATTTCATTCTCAATCGGAATGAAACCAGATGTTGAGATATCAAAATCGTCTGGAAAATGGAGTTACCTTTCACCGCCCAGCTCTAACCGTGATATAGTTGAAGTGGTAGAAGACTGTAGAGCGGACATGCAGTTATACCCAATTTACACGAGTACAGATATTTCTGTGAGGGGAAGGAAAAACTATAGGAGTGTAAGGCACCTTTATATTGGTGTAAGTGGCCACATTAGGGGTTGTATTGATATAACTGTGGTTTGGGTGGTTTGTTCGGTTTTTTTAGAAAACCCCCAAACACCACGCCCCGAACTGAAACAGTTAAATTGGTTCAAAAAAACTGTGTGGAGACCAGGCCGCAGGTACTTTTGAAAATCCCAAACAGAGTCTCTGGGTATGCCTGCACTGCAATAAAACACCCATGGCTGACCCATATCAGGTGACTCAGGCTTGCAGGGCTTGAGCTGTGGAGCTATGAAATTGTAATGTAGATATTCAGGCTCGGGCTGGAGCCCAGGCTCTGAGACCCTCCCCCAAATGTCTACACTGCCATTTTAAATCTCTGCAGCCCAAGCTCCACAAGCCTGAGTCAAATGACTAGGGAGACCAGATGTCTTTAATTGGAGATATACCAATCTCCTAGAAGTGGAAGGGACCTCGAAAGGTCATCGAGTCCAGCCCCCTGCCTTCACTAGCAGGACCAATTTTTGCCCCAGATCCCTAAGTGGCCTCCTCAAGGATTGAACTCACAACCCTGGGTTTAGCAGGCCAATGCTCAAACCACTGAGCTATCCCTCCTGATTTTATAGGGACAGTCCCGGTATTCAAGGCTTCTGTTACCTCCCCAACCCATCCCAGTGTTTCACACTTGCTATCTGGTCACCCTAGCTGACACAGGCCAGCTGCAAGTGTCGTATTGCAGTGTAGACGTACCCTCTATGGAAGAGCCTAATCTACTTCCCATTGCACTTAATGACAAAACTCCTATTGACTTCCGTGAGCCAGGCACAGCCCATAGACACAACATAAACGCCTGTTTCTATAGGTACGTATCTGTCAGTCCTTCTCTATTGCACAACAATCCTTCCTTCTTTTTTCCTTCACCAGGGAGATTTCTCAGCTTCCAAGAGTGATTTGCTTTGGAGCAAATAAGCTGGAGGAGCTTTTTTGTAAATCTCTCCAAGCTCAGAGAGCAGTGCTCAGGGAGAGGTTGGGAGGGAAGCTGCTTTCAGCATTCCATATATGAGGAGCTCTCTGGGGTGTGGCTAACAGGCTGGCCCATTCCATGGCTGCCTAGGATTCTCCCTAGCTGCTCAGGGCCAAATTCTGATCCCAGTTACATTGTGTGATTTCCAAGTAACGTCAGTGGGGTGACTCTGGATTTACATGGGTGTAACTAAGAGCAGAATCTGGCCTTATGCTTTTTGGGGCAAAGTTATGTGAAACTGGGTGTGAACTTCCTATGTCTGGCTGTGATCCCGGCAGGAAGAGTGGAGCTCAGCTGTCTGCAAGAACGGCTGTTCCATAGCCTGCCCCAAAGCCTACGCTTAGTAGCATTTATTGTGCATTGTTAAAGTTAACGTGACACTTTTTTTTTTCTTGGAAAATAAAGAGCTTCACACTGCTAGGGTGACCAGCTGTCCCGATTTTATAGGGACAGTCTCAATATTCGGGCTTTGTTGTATATAGGTGCCAATTACCCCCACCCCGGCCTGATTTTTCACACTTGCTATCTTGTCACCCTATTCATGCAACAAAGTCCCAAGCGTGTGCTAGTCTGTGCCATGCAGTGGACACAGCCTTGCCAGTTGCATAGCAATAAAGGAGCTGTCTGACTACAGGGGAGTTCAATACATTGTTTAGTTAACCCCTGTCCAAATGCAAAGTCCAGCATTTAAGAGCCTTGGTTACACCAAATTCTTCACTCTTCGCCCAGAACGTAGTGCAGGGAGTCCACTCAGAGAGGTGCTGCATCAACCTCCCCTTCCAACCGGGGCCCAGATCAATCAGTACAGCCCCAGAAGTATGGGGTGCTGTTCTGGGGCAGAGTATGGCCAGGAAACACTCTGAATTAATCCATCTGCCAATCAGTCCTCCCTGGCAGGGCTCCTATTCAAAGCCATCCTTCCCCAGGGGGAATTCTCCACACCTACCCCACCCTTGCAACAACAAGTGTCAATTAAGAGCATCATGTGGATTTGCAACACCACCCTGTAGGAACCCATAAGCCAATCAATAGGTCACACTCACCCAGCTGTGCTGTTTCTCCATCTGTGACAAATACTTTCTGGGAGCTGTTTTGCAGAGCTGGCTGAATTGTCATAATCAAAACTTTGCCCAAAAATGTGTTTTTGAACAAAACAAACATTTTTGCAGAAAATGTTCTTTTGGGGTGAATTTGGAAAAAACAAAAACTGAAAATCATTGTTTCCAGTAAAGTAAAACCAACATTTTCCAGTTTTCAAGAACCAAAATTTTGGAAGGGGTTCCCCCCTACCACTCACAATTTAAAAAAAAAAAAGTTTTCATAGGAAATCTGTTTTAAAAAAGGTATTTTTTCATATTTTTTGTGAAAAATAGACAATTTCCAACCAGCTCTACTATTTTGATTTTTAATGTGTAATAATAAGCCCTCATTAGCTGACTAATCTAGGCCTGATGCTGATCTCTCCAAGGTGTAAATCAGGCATGACTGATGGAGCTACATTGACATCAAACCTGTGAGAGAGGAGATTCCGGCCCTGGGAGCATAGGTCAATACTAACAACTAATAAGGGTTAAAATGCTTTTCTATTTAACATTTTCAGAACACCATGGGAGAGAGAGAGAGAGAGAGAGAGAGAAGAAAAGGTGCAAATTCCCAATTCAGAACATGAAAAGGGGTGTGGCATTCATGGCATGTGGTCCGTCTCTCAGGAAAGGGAGAGATGTGTTGGACCAGATTCTGCTCTCAGTGCAATGCAGATTTTTACTTCAGTGGAGTCACCCTGGAGTTACAGCATCACTGAGAGGCGAGTTTGGTCCCTGAGCCTTGTGTCTTCTGCTTCCTCAATATTTGTGAGAAGTGCTGTGTAAATGATTAAATAACGCCAGGATAATGATCCTAGCAGGGAAGGGACTGTGGAAGAGCTCTGGGAGTGACAATGCAGCCTGGTTTACATTTAAAATTAGGTCAACACAGCTACAGGACTCAGGGTGTGAAAAATCCACACCTCCGAACTATGTAGCTATGCTGACCTCACCCCTGGCATAGATGCCGCTAGGTCAATGGAAGAATGTTTCCATTGATCTAGCTGCTGTTGTTGTTCAGGAAAGTGGTGCTCCTCCAGCCATGGACATACCCCATCTGTCGCTGTAGGCTGCATCTACACTACCAGGTTGGGGGAAACTCACATCTACAGCAACTCAGGATGGTGCAATCTGAGCCCAGGTCTAGTTTAAACATTTCTATAAATCATCTTCTCTAAAATCCTCTTTCTTCAAAACCTTTTTCCTGATTTAGCCTCTTTCCTATCTATTTTTACCTTCCAGGGTAGATTCTCAGCTATGCCCATGGATCATTGGGCCTAGCTGAGGAGGAGGGCTGATGCATGGGCCTGGCCCAGCATATGGTAGAGCAGCCTGAGGACTTTCCCAAAATTATATCAGCTTGCTATGGCCCCAAGGGGACACTACTCCAGCAAAGAATAGCCCCAGCACAATGGTGCTCTGCCCTTACCCTGCCCCCCACCCTGCTCGCTATACTAGGGGCTACAGAGATGGGTGGTGTAGAAGCTGGTGTAACCAGATCCTTCCTCAGCTGGTGACCCCCCCACCCCAGGAAATCCCAATCTGGTGTGCTCTGGCTGCTCTCTGGCCCCTTTCTACCACCAGACTGGCACAAAACAGCTGGATCACAAGAGTGAATTTGTTCCTCAGCATTTTCTTTCTCCTTCTTGCCTCAATCTTGCCCCACCATTATCCTCCTCTGCTGCGTTTCTAACTTCCCCAGGGTCTCCTCTCCCCTCCATTTCTATCTCCCACGTTCTCTCTATTCCATTTTATCCCACCACCACCACCCCTCCCTTGCCCTTCTCAGAATAGGAGCTGGAATACTGGTCTGGCCGACCCTTCTAGCACAGCTGATGGGAGTGTTTCAAAAAGGAGCGGGTGGCAGAGGGAATGTGTGGGTGTCATCCTCCAAAGGCGGGTGAGTTGACAGCCCTGTATTAATGACACAGGGCATAGACAGGGGCTTAATGCCAACCTTATTTGGCAGAAGCATGGAGCTGGAAACTGAGCCCACAGCCACATTCACACATACTGATCTGCTCTAACAAAATAGAGCAGGTTGTGCGTTGTACAATGACTGCCCTCACAGACCACGTCAATGGGGATTCAGTGACACGGATGTATTCAGCATCCAACCAAGAATAATCACCAAAAAGGACGATTAACAATGGAAACTGCCAAAGACTAGCTTAAGGGATTAGAGGAGAGATTTCAGGGGTTGTCCAATGAGGTAAATTTATAGATTTGACAGTCAGGAGAAACCACTATGATCATTCTAGTCTGACCTCCTGCAAGGGCTTCAAACATTATTTTGAAAACATAGTGGAGTGTCAGAGTTTTGAGGAAGGAATCAAAATATGCATGGACTGAGGGTTTTACCCAGCGAAATCTGACCATTTCAATTGAACCCCTGTTGTATTCAAACTGCCTCAGAAGCTGTTTGTAAATGTTTCCAGTCCTGTTTTGCTTGTGGTGTTATACACTGGAGCAGAATAAGCACACAAGTGAAATGCACACCAGGCGCTAACGTCCCAACTGGTGAAAGCAAGTGAAACTCCACAGAAAGCTGTGCAGTTGCATCCACTTATACCCAGTTGGAATTTGGCCCCTGATTTACTCTCTGACCATATAAGAAGGAAAACAGGTGTGACGAGTTGGATCACAGAAACCCCCTGGGAGCTGCCACCTGATGTGCCAAGATTACTTCTGCCCCTGCTTTCCCTGCCAGCTCGGGACCCCAGCACCCTGTCTTGCTGAGCCAGACACTCCCATCTGCTCCAGCAAAGGCCCATGGTCTGAATTACTTGCCCCAAAGCTGCAGGCTTGGCTGAAAGCAGTTTACAGAGGTGTTCTTGTCTTTAACACTCAGATGCCCAGCTCCCAGTGGGGTCTAAACCCAAATAAATCTGTTTTACCCTGTATAACGCTTATGCAGAGTAAACTCAAAAATTGTTCGCCCTCTATAACACTGATAGAGAGATATGCACAGCTGTTTACCTCCCCAGGTATTAATACATACTCTGAGTTAATAAGTAAAAAGTGATTTTATTAAATACAGAAAGTAGGATTTAAGTGGTTCCAAGTAGTAACAGACAGAACAAAGCAAGTCACCAAGCAAAATAAACTAAAACACGCAAATCTATGTCTAATCAAACTGAAAACAGATAAGATCCTCACCAGGTCCAGAATGCTCCCTTTTACAGACTAATTTAGCCTGGGTCCAGCAACCACGCACACCCCTTGCAGTCACTATCCTTTGTTCCAGTTTCTTTCAGGTATCCTGGGGGGGTGGAGAGGCTCTCTCTTGAGCCAGCTGAAGGCAAAATGGCAGGATGTCCCAGGGGTTTAAACAGACTTTCTCTTGTGGGTGGAGACCCCCTCCTCTCTCCTATGCAAAGTCCAGCTCCAAGATGGAGTTTTGGAGGCACCTGGGCAAGTCACATGTCCATGCATGACTCACAGTTTCTTACCAGGTAGCAGCCATGGGTCACATGCTACCTTGAATGTCCTCAAGTAGACTTCTTATGTGGACTGGAGCATTCCAAGATTCATTGTCCTTTAAGTGTTTCTTGATTAGGTACTTAATTTCAACATTCCTTTCTCCAGGAACTGACCAAATGCTCTACTAAGGTTATTTAGAAATCAAGCCTGTATACAGCCAATATTCATAACTTCACATACAAAAATGATACATGCATATAAATAGGATTAATAGCATCAGTAGATCATAACCTTTACAGAGGTATGTTACATGGCATATGTAGCATAAAACACATCCTAAGCATATTTCCATAAAGCCTTATGGGAGGTACCGTCACAACAGGGATTTGGATTTTGGAATAATATCCTAATGAGCTAAGTTCCCCCATAGACATAAACGAGGATGCAGGTACCTGGCTTCCCCAAAGTGAAGAGAATGTGATAGCTTAGAGACCAATCCTGCTTACATCTAAATCAGTGAGATCAGTTGGGATGGAGCCCATAAGCACTCATTTAACATTTAAATCAGAGATCCCAATTCTTCCCATTGACTTCAGTAGGAACAGGACTAGGACAATGGCACATAGCTACAGAATGAGAGAATCTGGTTGTAAGAACATGGCTCCTTCAGGGCAATTACTATGTATATGAGTAATACACTGAATTTTGCTGTTAGGGACAGTGAGGACTGAGATTTCAATAGAATTATTAGGCTTTCTCCATGACATGGAGCATATGTAATTCACTGACAGCAATAATAAAGCCATTGAGTCAAATTCTGCCTGCAGATAAGCACACACAAATCCCAGTGAAATTAGTAACATTCACACATAGGTGCCTAAAGTTAGGCTCTTGACTCCATATTTGAGCACCTGAATAAGTGGACTGAATTTTAGCAGTGCTGAGCACCTAGCTCCCATTGACTTCAGTCAGGAGGGAGGGTGCTCGACACCTCTGAAAATCAGGCCACTTAATCAGATGCCTGAATATGGATTTAGGAGCCTAACTTTAGGTCCCCACTTTGGAAAGTTTATTCTGCATACATAGATCTGACAGCAGCATTTGTCCCATCATGAGGAGCAGCTGCTCTTCTACATTAACCTTTTTTTCTAGCAGTTTTAAAAATTATTTTAAACCTACTAACAAAAGCTTGAACTAAGAGTGAAATTCACGTCAGCACATAGTTCCCATGTAAGCTCCTATGCCCTGCCTAAACCCTGCATTAGGGTGAATATCATTGCAAATGCCAGCAAAATTCTTATTTGTCTAGGCATTTATCCAAAGCTCATAACTGCAATATGTGACCACTTATGCCAGCTTTTAATACAGAATTTAAGGGGTACCAGAAAACATTTAAAAAAAGAAAATGGGTCATCTCCTCTAAGGCAGTGGGTCTCAAACTTTTTTACTGGTGACCCCTTTTGCATAGCAAGCCTCTGAGTGCAACCCCCCCTAATAAATTAAAAACACTTTCTAATATATTTAACACCATTATAAATGCTGGAGGCAAAGCAGGGTTTGGGGTGGAGGCTGACAGCACGCGACCCCTCATGTAATGACCTCATGACCCCCCTGAGGGGTCCTGACCCCCAGTTTGAGCACCCCTGCTCTAAGGCCTTCCAGGCCAGTGGGATAGCTGTGCAGGGGTCTGACAGGACGGTGTCTTCTGTATTTCCTTGTGTCTGGAGTTATCAGAATGGTTATCAGCTCTTAGCGAAATAGAGCTATAAAAGCTTTTTTTGGTTTTTGTTTTGGGAGGGTTGAGGTTGCTATTTTTAAGATGGAGGCAAACAAGAGCAACTGAAATGTAAACCCCTGAGAAGGGGGTTATCAACCAAGTCTTATGGTGAGTCGGTGACATTTTACCTTAACTAGCAGTTTACAGTAGATGAGGTTAGGGCAGTTGTAGAAAAGCTGCCCGAAGAGCTAAAAGGAAATGTGAACCCTTCCCAAACTTTTGGCTAACAGATCAAACCTTTCTTATGCCTTAACGTTATTGTACACTTTATAGACATCCTTAAAAAGCAAAATATTCTACAGGCTTAAAGATAATACACATTTCATATTACGTACCTCATGCTAAAGTCTGTAGATTTCAAAACATTTGTAGCCATTGATAACAATGGTAACCACTTTACAATCTTTTTTCAAGCGGACGTTAAATCCACCCAGTCTGTCCTTAAAAATAACTTACATACTTCGAAGACACTAACTGGTCTAGTCCTGAAAACACTCAACCACACCACATGAGTAAAGCTTGTAGGATTGAGTCCTATACCAGTGTGAATCCCTTTGTGATAATCCCTTGGTCTAACAATCATTTACACACACACCTTGTCTCTAAAAACCCTTATCTAAAACAAATGCAATATTTGGGGATCTTTGTGATATCTTTGACTTTACCGTGCAAACAATGATTTAAATGGGATCATGCCCAAGAAATCTATACGAAATAAGGCTCTTAGAGATTCATTTCTGTCTAATGGAATCATGCCACAATGCTCAAATGCTCCCATTTCAGTCATTCCAGGGCATGAGGAAGAAGCACACAGGACAGGGTTACTGGCTTGCCTGAAGATACTGCTGTGTCCCTGAGAGTGGAGCACCTGAAGAGCGAGTGGTCAGGAGTTCCTCAGCAGAGGGGAAAGAGCTGGGATTTTTGCTGCAGCTGAATTAATAAGGGCAGCTGAGTACTATCCCCTACTCAAGAGCTAAAAGGGCTGGCTTCCTCTCAGGGAAGAAATGCTGTGTGGCTAATAAAGGGAGCTTGAACAGTTAGCTCTGGCTTATTCCTCGGCCTCCTAATTGTATCCATAGTTGGGTTTGGATCTTATGGTTCAGTCTTTACTATTTACTGACAGCCAAACAAGGGTAGCCAGATTGACTCAGAGTAGGGTGTCCATATGTCCCAATTTTATAGGGACAGTCCCAATTTTGGGGTCTTTTTCTTATATAGGCTCCTATTACCCCCCACTCCGTGTCCTAATTTTTTACATTTGCTGTCTGGTCACCCTAACTCAGAGTCTGAAACTGTTGAACATGAACCACAACAGTAAGTTTCTAACCCCATCCCAAAGAGGGGTCTCCCTCAGGCACCAAAGTCCCTTGCCTAACTTGGGAGGAAGCTCCCAAGGCTCATTTGGGCCCTTCCCCTGGCTGCAGTCTCCCAAGGGGAAGTGTAGTTGATATTTGCCTGTTTATAATGGAGTGGAATGATCTATGTTTAAGCCCCACTCCCTGTCTGCCGCTGGGCATTTACTTTATGCAGTGTTTCAGGGCAGTCACAGAATGGCCAAATAAGAGTGAAGGGCTCTGCTAAGTTTTATATAGTTTAGCCCAGTGATTTACGAGTAGTTCTAAAGGAAAACCCTCTCCTGTCAGTTCCACTTAGAAATGAGTTATAAAAAAGTTACTATTTACATTCTGCTCCAATGAGGTATTTGAAATACGTGTGTTGCACAGGATCATTTGTCTAGTGAAATATATCTTTGGCGTTGGGCCAGTGTAAGACTGCATCTCATTCAAAAGGAGTTTTGTTTTTGTTGAGTCTAAGAAACTTGTACAACCCAAAAGCCTTTTAAAAAGTTATAAAAATAGAAGAGGCTTCTAGGATGAGATGTGGCACATGTTATAGCTACAACCACGTTTTTTAGAGCCAGGCTGTAATCCCTTGAAAAAGAGCTTTACACAGAAAATGTTAACCTGAACTTGAGGATATGGCAGTACCGGTACAATAGCACAGAGTAGGAAGATCATGTGTAAAGCAATTGAAACGTAAAGTCTAAAAATAATAAATATTCAAGTGTTTCTCAGAACCAAGAAAGCAGTTTCAGATTCATATTTAAATTGGGGGGTGGGGGGAAGGACACAAACCTTTTTAATATATTTTGAAAACGAATTCTGAAGCACTCTGGCCTCCTATAACCCAGTGTGTTTGTTTAATGTAACATTGCTACTGTGTGAAATAACCTTTCATCATTATTATGTTAATTATTTAAAGTGTTGGAACTTTCCCCCCCCAAATTGTAACCAGTTAAAGAACAGGATGAATGTGTATAGAGATTTCAACTCCACGAACGGAAATAAATCATGACATAACCAACTCCAATGGGGTGTGACAGAATGACTGATGATTTAATGCTTCTTGAAGTTTTTGGTTTCCTTCCACAGGGCATGGTTTTAAAAATAAACAAAACGAGATAAAATAAATTAATTTATGTACACTTTACATACACTCTGTGTCACGTGGAGTTTGCAGCAACAGTAACAGAAATTGTTACAAAATAGAAAGTTACATGGCTGTTGCAGGTATTCAACAACCTACAACTTACAACAGTGTCATCCTGAGAGTGGTTAGCATAGTGATCATGTAAACATGCTTAGAAGCATTTACGGTGGACAATGGATGGGCCAGCTTCATCATATTCCTGTTTCGTGATCCACATCTGCTGGAAGGTAGACAGGGAAGCCAGGATAGAGCCACCAATCCAGACAGAGTACTTACGCTCAGGTGGTGCAATGATCTACAAGAGTAAGCAGAGCTCTGATCAGTAAACAAACCATATGTGGGCACAGAACATTTTATGAATTACTACACATAACATGTTGTAAAGTTAAGTGAGGTGGAATAGCATTTCCCCAAGAGGGAGAGTTAGATGCACCCATTCAAACTGATTGTTTGCAAAGTGCTTTGAAGATCAGCAGTGTTAAGTATTATGTCTTATTCCACTGTACTTGTCTGAAAATAAGAGTCTTATCTCAATATATGAGTCAATAATCCATATAGTCAAATGTACCTTGATCTTCATTGTGCTTGGAGCCAGAGCAGTGATCTCCTTCTGCATGCGGTCAGCAATACCAGGGTACATGGTGGTACCACCAGACATGACATTGTTAGCATACAGGTCCTTCCTGATGTCAATATCGCACTTCATGATGCTGTTGTAAGTTGTCTCATGAATACCAGCAGATTCCATACCTGGTGACATGAAGAGATAAAGGAATACAGAGGTAAGTGCACTTAATTCACCAGTGAAGCGGAAGGATCGGTAACCCTGAAGGGAAGGATTTCTTTGGAGAGAGAGGATTATATACCAATGAAGGATGGCTGGAAGAGGGTCTCTGGGCAACGGAAACGTTCATTGCCAATAGTGATGACCTGCCCATCAGGCAATTCATAGCTCTTTTCCAGGGAGGAGGAGGAAGCTGCAGTTGCCATCTCATTCTCAAAGTCCAGAGCCACATAGCACAGCTTCTCCTTGATGTCACGCACAATCTCACGCTCAGCTGTCACAGGGAAAAAAAAAGAGATGTTAGAAGGCTGGAACGGGAGAGAGGAGAGCAAAGCAGCACAACCAGAGGTCAAGGGGAATGGTCAGGGGCTCCAAAAGAGCGTGTCTGCATGTTTTCTGGCTCTAAGGGAGACTGTGCAGAGTTGATCAACAATATGAATGCAAGGGAGGTGGGGGAGAAATCAAAGCATTATCCTTGATTTTCAACATGGAACATCAGATACAGATCCCTGTGTTTAATATTCAATCTATCAAACAGGACCACACTGAGCAAATACACACCAGGTCCCCCAGGCTCAGGTTGTGTCTATTAAGTACAAACCTGTACCAATTAACAGGCAAGTAGCTAAGTACAAGTGTCCATTGCACTGAGTGGTGACCAGGCATCCCTAGTCACACAAAAGAGTGCAGGTTTGCAGGATTTGGCCATCCCCATGGAAGTTAAACAAGTCAGCCTTGAGTGTGACTGCTGTGTGCTGCCGATCAGAGGAGGTGGTTGGTGGGCAGGCTCCACTTACCAGTGGTGACGAAAGAGTAGCCACGCTCTGTCAGGATCTTCATCAGGTAGTCAGTGAGGTCCCGACCGGCCAGGTCCAAGCGCATGATGGCATGTGGCAGAGCATACCCCTCATAGATGGGCACGTTGTGTGTGACACCATCACCAGAGTCCAGCACAATACCTGCGAGGCGGTGGGAGAGCGAGTGAGACCGAGCACCTCGCTAGGCCGACACAAGGCAAGGCTGGGGAAATGGTCACAAGGGAAGGAGAAATCCCTGCAGGACCTCATGGAGAAGGGGCAGGCAAAGTTTGTTTTTACTAGTGGCAGCATAAATCTAAAGCAGAATGAGGGGCCTTCTGAGGGCAGGGGGTTCATTTCTCAGAGAGTCAATGCCAGTGGGTGGGTGCCCTCACTAGGTGAGGGTGGGTGTTGGCCTGGCTCAAGGTGGGTGACGCTTATGCTGGTGGGTGGATGCCCCTGGGTGAGGGTGGGATCACCTATGCTGGTAGGTGGGTGCTGTTAGAGGCCCATTACCCTCACTCACCGGTGGTACGGCCGGAAGCGTACAGTGACAGAACAGCCTGGATGGCCACATACATGGCGGGCACGTTGAAGGTCTCAAACATGATCTGGGTCATCTTTTCACGGTTGGCCTTGGGGTTGAGGGGGGCCTCAGTGAGCAGGGTGGGGTGCTCCTCGGGGGCCACACGCAGCTCGTTGTAGAAGGTGTGGTGCCAGATCTTCTCCATGTCATCCCAGTTGGTGATGATGCCGTGTTCAATGGGGTACTTCAGGGTCAGGATACCTCTCTTGCTCTGAGCTTCATCCCCCACGTAGGAGTCTTTCTGACCCATACCCACCATGACACCCTAGAGAGGAACAAAAAGGGGTTGAGGGGCTTAACATCTCTCCAGGGAAGGAGGGAGAGAGTCACACACTATCCACCCTGGGAAGTTACAGTCAGCTCAGGACAGAAGAGAAGTCTTCCAAGTCACAGCTAGGGCAAATCCAGCCCAATGTAAGAGCAGCTATTGCATTACAAGTGTGCAAGCATGGAGCACACCTGTACTGCAACAGCACATTTCTGGGGCATTGAGATATATATATATATATATATATATATATATATATATATATATATATATATATATATATGCGCTAGTCTCATGATGGGAGGAAGGGTGATTGGGTCACAGCTGGTGTGACAGCAGGCGGTTGTAGCACAGTCGGCATATAAATTACTCAGTCCCATTATGGAGGTGGGGGTCAGCCCCTCCTAAGTGATTAGGGACTTTCCCCAGAAAGCAGGGATGGTTTTTAAGCACCACCTCTGTGAAGCTGCAGTCCTGGCAGGGCTAGAAGACAGGGCATTGTACCTGATGGCGAGGGCGGCCCACGATGGAGGGGAACACAGCCCTGGGAGCATCATCCCCGGCGAAGCCAGCCTTCACCAGGCCAGAGCCGTTGTCGCATACGAGCGCGGTGGTCTCATCCTCATCACACATGGTGTCGGCTTTCTGGGGAACAGCAAGAAAATCAAACCACCATAAGAGCTGACAGGAGAAAATGCAACACAGCAGTAGTCTCACCACTCACGACCCACTGTCCCAGAGAGGCCGGGCTCTCCCCACCCACAGAAGGTGAGGGGTGTAGTGGGGCATGGCTTCAGAATGGGGCTGCAAGGTCCAATGGACATCTCAGAGGGTTTGATTTAAACAAAAACTTCTATGCTACTTTAAAGTGGTTAATTAAAAATCACATTTTAAACTCAAAGTAGATCCAGCCTTCCCTTCTATTTTAGAACTCTATTTTAAATCTTTATTCCACACAGTATGGCTTATAAAAAATTGTAAATTAGCTCAAAGAACTAAGAATTAATCCACCACATCCTCAATAAACTGCATTATTCATTACTTGATCCTCATTTTATCAAGTTTAGAGATTGTTACCATGTAATCTGGTAGTTTTAATACATACACTTAAGATATGTACAGTAATTATATTTTGGGGGTGGTGGTGGTAAAAATTGTAATCCTATAATCATCTCCAATTGATTTAAAAATCTCATCAATCTGGAACACAAGTTAAAGTAGGTCATAGCTGCCGAGAGTATTTAGGAGAAATAATTGTAAACCTTTATCAGGATAACACAGTAAACCACAGATTTAAAATAAAGGCCAGGTACTTTGATTCAATAGCGTGGCAAAAACTGGAGACTAAGAGACAGGAGAAGTAAACTTTCAAAAATTACATTTTGCATAGTTATTTAAGGGTTTTAAAAGTTTGAAGCAATAAACGTGCTGGTTTCAATTGGATGGGATTAAGAAGATGTGATGTAAAACGGAAGCAATCCAAATTCGAGTACCACCTTGGATGGTACGAATAGTGAAAATCTATGGTACTGAGCTTTTCCTTAAAATCTGACTCCCCCCTCCTCTGGGCTACAATAAAAGAGAAGCCTGGCTCCCCAAGAGCCACTGAAGGGGTTTCCCTGTTCGTTACGATCCGTAAGGAGTCACTGGAGGGGTAAGGCGCCTGCTAGCGCTCTCTCTCCCTCCCCTCGGCTCCAGGGAAGCTGCCCTGCAGATCGGCCGCAGGCCAGGCAACACGTGCTAATCTCTCGCTGCCTCGCTAGCGATCCGAGCTGGGCCCCCGCGTATAGCCGCGATCCCCCCCACGAAGCACGAGGGCAGAGCCCTGCGAGCCCGCCCGCCCTCTGCCGCGGGGGAGGCTCCCGCCGCTGGGGGCTGGCGCCTTGGCTGCTCCCAGCCGCTGGTTAGTCTCGGGCCGCGCTCCGCGGGCCTGGCGGGCTCACCTCGGGTGGCTCCTGGCTCTCCGCTCCGGGTCAGGCTGCTCGCAGCTCTCCAGCTCGGTGGGCTGCCCGGCCCCGGCCCGTCTTTATAGAGCCGCCGCCGCCGCCGGCCGCAGGAATGTCGCCCCGTCTGTCTCCATATTTGGGTGTTGGGCAGCGAGCGCGCCCGGCCGGAGCCCCCCAGGCCCCCTGCGCTGCCGCGGGGCTGCCCAAAGAAGGCGCTGCTGGCCCGGGCCCAGGGACCAGAGGCCGGGCCGTATAAGGAGCGTCTGCCGGGCCCTCCCCGGCCCCCGCCTCGGGCCAGGGGAAGGGGCCGGGGGGGGGCTCGTGTCCGAAATAATTCCGGCCCCGCGATACCCAGAAAGGAGAAAGCGGCGCAGGGGGTGGGAGCCCCCGGCAGCGGCCGCAGGTTCGGGGCAGCCGGGGTGGGGGGGGGAGAGCCCGGCCCGGCCCGAGGAGGAGGGGCCGAGAGCAGGGCCGGGGGACAAGGGGCTCGGGAGCTACGCGGCAGGTACCGCTCCAGCACTGCTAAGGCCCAGCCTTTGGCAAGTCCCTGCCCCAGCGCGCACAGCCACAGGCCAGTCCCGGCCGCCCAGCGCACAGCGCCAGTTGTGTGCGGTCTCTTTAAGTGGGCAGTTTGTGCCAGACACACACAGCTCGCTGGATGCTGCCTCCTAATTAGCATTCTCCACCCCAGGGGAAAGGGCTGTTGCAAGGGGACACATTTTGTTGTTGGTGTTTTAATCACTGCAGATTTTTTATTGTTTGATAGACAGATTAATCCTTGCACAGCAGCAGCTTTTTATAACAATAAATGCTGTGCAAAATCAGTTTTATATATAGAGGATGATAAAGATCCACGTTCTGGCTAGTTGCCAGTATAGGTTGGACAGCTCCCATGCGCAGTGGGGCTGCTGTTGTTTATGCTATTTATACCTATGATATGTTCAGATATATTTTTTTAAAAAAATTCTCAAGGGCTTTGAGTCTACTTATGGTTATGTAGAGGTTTAATGGTCATTTTGGGTTGGGGAAGGCTGGAAGTACAGTTGGTAGTCGTCCAACTTCTGTTAGGATAGGAAGCACAGCAGCTGCTTATGGAGAGAATTGAAATAAATGGCTAGCTTAGCGGGACGGGAAAGACAGATGTGATGCCAAAAGTTAGTGGAAGAGAGAAGCAGCCTCACTTGCAGCAATGGTAACTAACATCTACTTTTCTAAAGTACATAATGTGCACACACATGCTGGAAGGAATCCCTGTGCTCAACAGGTGTTTTCTCCATGGAAGCCAAAGATAGAAGTGTTCTGGTTTGTAGCCCACCATAAAATATCCTTTTATAGGCTATTTCTCTGTAAAATTAGGAAGAGGAAACTGCTCCTACATTTCCTAATGATCCTTTCAGCAACCAGCAAGATAGCCTAGATATGTAATTAACAAAGGCCTCTCTGCATCCACCACAAAAGTTATGGAGGAGGAGAGGTTTGTAACTTTCAGGAAAAAATGCTTGTACTGTAATTTAAATTTTAAGGTAGGGATGACAGAACCGTATTAAGTACCATTCAATTCTTTTACAATTCTTTGCTAAATCAGGGAAGGGGCCATTCTTCCTCCATAAATAGGAATTGTATTCATCCCAACAAAGTATAGACATAAAAGGGGAAAAACATTTAGAAAAATAGGTTGTGTTGGTAAGAAAGGGAATTAGCACAGAAGAAAATCTAAAGCTGAAAAGGAAACAGTAAATTATGATTTATTTATGTTGAATGCCCCTCTCATGCTTTCATTTGCTCTATATCAGGGGTTCTCAAACTGGGGGTCAGGACCCCTAAGGGGGTCACAAGGTTCTTACATGGGGGGTCACAAGCTGTCAGCCTCCACCCCAAACCCCGCTTTGCCTCCAGCATCAATAATGGTGTTAAATATATAAAAAGTATTTTTATTTGTAAGGAGTCGTCTCACTCAGAGGCTTTCTATGTGAAAGGGGGCACCTGTACAAAAGTTTGAGAACCACTGCCCTATATGGGATCTGACCTTACATTTAAAAATCAGTTTTATATTAGCAAGCTCTTTAAAACACAGTGATTTTATTGGGTCTGATTTAAAGATGCACATGAAAAAGAAATGCATAGGGTAATGGTGGATGTCTCTTAAAGAAGCCCTTCAAAAGATACTGGTCCTGGGAAAAATTATTCCAGTGACTATTTCTAATACCAGAAGAAGGCTGATGCAGATTTAACCACTAGCTGTTGGATCCTGGTGCACTCCAATTGCAGTTATGAACTGTATCCATTATTGACCTGCTGAGTTCTGATTGGCTTAGAATACAGACTTGATGTGTGACTCAGAATAGCTCACCCGTAAGGGTTTTTAAAAAGGTAAATTAGTTTTACTGATAAGCTGCCTCTGACTGGATGAAACTACTCCATCGTTAAATAAAGGGGAATTAACTATTCATCTAGCCAGGCTCTGAATAAGCAGTGATTCTATTTGGCATAGGTGAAAGACTTTCTTTAGAAATTCCTGTTAGAATTAGAAGGAAGAATCAGGTAAAGGAGATGAAGAAAGCAGGTCTGGTTTGTAGCAACTGACTTTGGAGAAATTAGGGTAGGAGTAGCTAAAGGAAAATTTTTCTGAAAAAAGACAACTAAAATATGGGGTAGAGAAAGAAGTGCGAGGAGGAAGTCTCTGTGCTACCATGATCCACTATGAAGGAGAAGGCATTTTCTGCAGTTGGATTTCCCCAGCAGCAAGGTTTATCAGGACGGTCAACTCTTCTTCTTCTCTAGCATTTAATCTCTGCAACTCCTAGTCTGGCAGCTCTCCCCTTCACCTCTGGCTGCACCCTATGTCTTTTTGCTGCCGCTTTTTATTTCCACTTCCTGCCATGCTACTGTCGTAAAGCAGGCTTGAGGGGGTGGGGGGATGATTTTTCTCTGCAATTTTTTCTCTTCATTCTTCCCAAAACTCTGTTGCCTAAAACTGAACCTACATAAATTCTCCATAAAGAGAAACTACCTTTCCTGAGGATTTTAAGGAATCTCAATAATCAGGTATTAAAAAAGATGCTCAGCAGCAGACTAAAATACAGATTAGTTATTTATTTCTACTCCAGTTATCCATATATAGTGGCACAAACCCTGCTTAAAATATTAACAGAGGAAGCATTGTCAGTGACCTTTTAATGTAATTTTTGAAAAAAAATTATTGGACATATACCATTTTGGTTTTCCTACCACAAATCTCATGGTATCTCAAAGTGATACTATAGCTAAGTATGATATATAGCAATTTAATATAGACAAATGCCTGGTGGCAATATTAAATTTTCCACATAAAAGGCCACTTCCCCTGTATACATAGGATAGGCACGAGGGGCTAAACCAATATTTATTTATTTTTTCAGTGTTCAGCCACCACAGCCACAAGTCAGTTCAAATTCCAGCAATAAGAACAGGGCGAGAATAAAACTGATCTCCGTACTGGAATGTCCAGTTTCTTCTGCTTGTCGATACAAATCACGACTTCACACCCTCTCTCATAATTCTTAAACTTGTGATTTTTACAAGTGAGGGTTGGACATTAAAATGATTTGTATCCTATACAAGGAAAAAAATGCTGAACAAATGTTATAATTAAAGATTGTATTCCCTTTGCATGCCCCCCCCCCCAACATTTGAGAACATTTTCTCTCCTATTTAATCACATGGACAACTGAAAACTTTCTTGCAGGAACAGGTAGTAGTCTATAATTATTGTAACTGTTCCCCTTCGTTGCAATTTTTTTAGATCTATTATGCAGCAAAATAGGATAGCTGTGATATTCATATGCAGTGCTAAATGAAGACCTCTTCTCTGTGCCACTATTTGAGAGAAGTCTGTTCTATAAGAGAAGTGTTCACCATAAACTTTTGTTACTTTGTTTTAATGGATAGATTATCAGAAAAGCTTGGAAATAGGAGCAAATACCAAATTTTAACTGTGCAACTCTTGTAATATACACTTTGGACCTCATCTGCCCTAATGGAAGCAGATCTCCAACAGGAATCAGTGGGAGTTCTGAATGCATAGAATGAACAAGCACATGCAAAGGGACAATACCCCAGTAATCTTGACCTTTCAAATTTTATACTGACATGGTGAACACACTGAACATTCCTAATATCCAAATATTGAACTTCAGTTTGAGTAAGGAAGTTATTAAAGGTGTTTTTTTTTTTAATCTACTGCCTACAGCCTAGTGCTTTAGAGATCCTCAGATGAAAGGTACTGTATCAATGCAAAGTACCTTTTACACCAGCACTAGACCAAAGAGCCTTAGCTGTGAAAATTACATGGGTCATTTGTTGAGGACACATAATCCATACTGCACAGGACAAACAATCTGCCTGCACGAGCTTACAACCTATAGATAAATATTGACTTTCTGCAAAACAGAATGATTAAATAACCCTTTCTTTGCTGTTCACTCTTGATCTACTCCAATCTATAGTTATACATAAACTTTAGCAAATCTATCTTCTTGACTAAGTATAACAGCTATTGAGACATTTCCCTTGGCATACTCTGTGGATTATGACTGGGTACAGGTGGTTAGACTGTATGGAGATGAGTCAGAGGGGCAGGGGGTGAGAAATCCCATCAGTATGTTCAAGGCTTGACCAGAAATGTCCACATTACTAGACACTTCAAGCTAATTTTAACAAAGCCAAAGCCCAGGAATAAGATATCCTTACAAACAGTGCCAGTCATTTGATATACCATTTCCCATCTCCTAAATGTTTAGTTTTTTAAATAATTTGAGATCCCGTTTCCATTTAACATTGTGTTTTACACGAGTAAGTAAAATTCCAATACTTTGAATTATTCCTTTTTGTAAAGTCAAAGCTGTAAGTTATACCGACGGCTCTCACAGCCATGTAATACTGTAGAAACAGGTGAAGTTTAATTGTTGACTTTTTACAAGGTTGCTAATGAGTATCTTTTCCATATTAGTTAGAACATCTCTAGATAAGTCTATTCTTCCAAACATGTTCAGCCTTTCAGCCCTGAGCACTTTATTAGCACAGGGAGGAGGGGAAGCAATGGTGCGATAGCTGTGCTTTTTAAACTAGAAATTGGATTCTCTTCAACTGATTTAACTTATGACCTTCTCAGCTGTTGGATCAAGTTGTTTTAGCAGGCACCTAGCCAGGGCAAGTAGAGCATAAGGGTATGCAAGTTGCTCTGCATTCACTCTCTGGACATTAAACTATTTGTAAAAGAAAAGCTCCTCCTGCGATTTGTCAGATTAAAGCAATTTTTATATGATTTTAAATTAAACCTGTTATTTCAGCCTGAGAACCATTACAATGTTTTAAGAGTTACATGGACCCTTTTTTTTTTTATCATCGTGTCAGAGATAAGTGAACGGGGGTAAGTTGGCATCTACTAGTAAAGAATGAGTCTTCGAGTAAGGAAAGTCTTCCTGGACTCTCACTTTGGTAACTGCTTTCTAGGTTTCCTGGGAGCTTAGGTTCTAGGCATTTATTGTCAATTACTGTATGGTGCAAACTTCAATCATTGTTTTAAAAATGTAAAAATCTATAGATAACTTTTGTATTTGTAACCTTAATCTAAAAAATTGCTCTGGATTTGCTGAAAATTTATGTGAAAAACTGCATTTACGTACAAGTTGAAAGACCGATGTATTTGCTAGGCCAGGGGACTTTTGAGTCAGGAGATGTGGGTTCTACCCCTATCTGCCACTGGCACAGGGAGTGACCCTGTGCAAGTCACTTATCCTTTCTGTGACAGTTTCTTTTTCTGTAAATGGGGACTACTTACCTATCCATGTATTGCATAGATCTCTTCAGATGGAAGGTGCTGTATCAATGCAAAGTTTTATACCAAAAGCCTAACTTCTAAGCAGAGTGCTTTACACAAGCATGGCTTTCATTTCTTAATCCAAAAAGCTATATATTCGGCCATCATTTAACATTTATTGTATTTTTTTCCAATATATACTCCTGGGGTGAAATCCTGGACCCAGTGAAGTCAATGGCAAAACTCCCATGGTTTTCAATGGGGCCAGGATTTCACCCCAGGAGTATGTGCCTCTAGTGTTGAGACTTCCTGCACACGAGATAAAAGTACAGAACAAATGTGAAACCAAAAGAGGCACAGAAAATGAAAATCAACCATACATTTACAGCCATCGGGAGAGAAGGTGAGTTTCCCAGAGAAAAATTAAGAGACTTAGCTATATTGTAAAGACTGGTAATTTCAAAAGCCAAACACATTACTGTAAACTTTATTACAAAGGTTTAACCAAGTACGTACAGAATGTAAAAAAGTATACACTGCTTTAACTCAGCTCTTTAGAAGTTTCTACTTTCAAAAATGTTAAAAGTCATCATGCTTGTCCTTGAACATAGTATTCATAGTTTGCCTTTAGCACAAATTCAAAATAAGGATTGGATTTCAAGTTGCCAAGTTCATCTGCCTGCAGCAAGTCCTTCACCTCCGGTAAATATTCACTGAGCTGAACTCCTACAACACAAATAAACTCGCATTATAGAAACTGTAAGATACTTAGAAAGGATGCTTGATGCCAATGGAAACATCTGTACCTGCATTTCAGTTCCTGAATCATTTATTTGCAGTTGTAAAGACTGTTCTAATTCTATTCCAGCTACTGTGTCATGCAGTGCAACAACTCTATAAAGTGTTCTGTAAAACTGAGTTCATTGTTTAAAGATTAAGATTATATTCCCCTCCTCAATTTGACCATTTTCATATTCTATATTTTAATAGTTATATAAACTCCACAAAGTGCCTGTTTAACAAACAAAAAAACACAACGATGTTGAATCATACTTTTGATCCGTTAAAATAGACTTAGTCCAAATGACTGGATACTGCAGTCCTTAAAAAAGGTCAAGAATCAGATAGGTTTAAAAATGCAACATAAAACTGTTCTGAAGAAATGCACTTCCATAATTATAATCTTCAAGCTTCTCTCATTTGACAATATAGCTTTTTTAAATTTTAAATTAAAGGTTGAGTTACTATTCTAATCTCTTTTAGCTGCTTATAAAATTTCCCCCCAAAAATTCCTTTTGAGTTGTCATGTTGCTTGATTGGTCTGAACACAGGGCTTTTTGTTAGTTTTTTAAAAGTGTGAGTTAAAACAATTAAGCCATTCTGAATTAGTCCTGGTGTCTTAACATTCCTCCTGTCCCATAGGGGATTTTTACACTGGAGGCTGAGTTCCATTGTATAATAATGAGTTACTAAAAAAATAAACACTATCTTCCTGCAAAACACATGCAATTTGGAGGCTCCGAGAGAGAGAATTTACATGTTTTGTCGCCTCCCTAACAATACAAAAAGCTAGAGTAGGGTGCCACCATGGTCACATTTTTATCTAATGAATTACTGATGCAATTTTTTTGCTTCTTTTACATCTTACTTGTTCTACTTTTTATAGATAAAAGCTGTTTATTTTGTTAAGTATGTTTTAAAACAAGGATGACAGCAATTTGAGGAAGTATTTTTTACATATAACAAAACTTACCTTCTTTCAATAACTTTTGTAATATTTTCACAAATATACTGTCTTTAGATGCTTCAATTGGATCATCTTTACCTTCTGAACTGGACCAACTGCAACTCAGAAAGTATAAATTATAAGTTGTAAAGTTGATTAAAAACTTGATCAAATATGAGAACAGGATCATTAAAAACCTGATACTAAAACAGTAATACATTTTCTTGGAGTATACCTGTATTCTGTGTGCATTTTTACAGTTGAAAGCTAGTGTTCGTTGCATCCTGAACTGGTTATCTTTTTAATATTTTAGAGGAAAATTTTATTAAAATTGTGGCATTACAAGACAATCTAATAAAGAAGATAATAGGAATGCCTCCCCACTGACTAAACCGTAACAGCAGAAAAAAAGTTATTTGCTTCAATTAGAGACCTCAGAATCAATTACACACATGGGTCTAAGTAAGATTGTTTAAACAATTGTTTTAATTATCCACAATCACCATTCTGACAAGAGTTTTCTGTAAAAAGACATACTTCAGAACACAGAAGCAAAGGCAACTTGCCAACAAACTTTTTTAAACAGGAGAAGCAAAGGAAGAACAAAACGTTGAGTGAAAGGTTTAAAATTTCAAGGCCCTAACTCAGCACAAAATATCCATAGTTTCCATGCAAGCCTTAATATGTGATCACATATGCTGAGTCATTCAAGGGAAAAGGTCAGGCTGCTGCTGAAGCCCTAATTCAAACCATTCTTGCTTGGCAGAAAGGGGGGGAAAAAAACCCTGATTTAAAATAACTTCCCTTGCTGTTGGCACTGGATTTTTCAGTTGCTGAGGTTTCTTGTCCCCAATGTCAAATGCCATGCAGCCTGGAATTATGCTGGGTATGGCTACACTGCAATTAGATACCCACAGCTGGCCTGTGCCAGCTGGCTCCGGCTAAGGGGATGTTTAATTGTGATGTAGATGTTGGGATCAGGCTGCAGTCTAAGCTCTGGGACCCTCCCATCTCACGGGGTCCTAGAGCCCAGGCTCCAGCCCAAGCCTGAACACCTGCACTGCAATTAAACAGTACCTTAGCCTGTGAGCCTGAGCCAGCTGGCATGAGCCAGCTGCAGGTTTTTAACTGCAGTGTAGATATACCCATTATTTCAGTCCTAAAATGGACATAATTATCTTGTGTGGTCACTGGGAAATGGATGATTTGGTCAGTTCTCAGCCATGTCTCCAAAGAGGTACGCTAACAACAACAAAACATAGCATCTGGGGAGAAACTCTCACTGACTACAACCAGAGTCAGGATTTCACCCATGATTTTATTGGGGAGAAAAAAGACAAAGTTCCCTGTTACCCTCCTTTTCCCCTATCTTCACTCCTTCAACAGGCATATGAGTGGTGAAGAGAATGAGAGAAATGAAGTCCAGCACTATGTTAGGATGTTGCTAAGCATGCTTAGCGAGTCTCCGTGTTGTACCAGTCACCATGTATAGTAATCAAGTTAGGGAATGTAACAAGCTCCATCCCTAAAAGCAGGTACTGTGGAATGCCTAATGTAGCATTTTGCAGACGCTAGAGAATGGCTACTACCTCCTTTGGAACAGAGATTAACCTCCTTGGCTGCAGAACCTCAGTGAACTGGGAAGCAAATCTGGAAATTATGTGTAAACTACCTAAACACTATTCCACCCAAACTGGTTTGAATACAGATTAGCTAGCCAATGTGGATGAGAGCCATGTTTAAAATTTGTTCTAGCAGAGTTTAAATACCATTTCTAAACTCTGTTCTTGGCCCAGCATGGACAAAGCCTAGGGTAGGCTGTAATTGTGAAGACTTTTTTAAAGTAGGACCTACCCCCAATATAATAAAGAGTGGGGAAGGTTACTAATCAGCAAGTAACTATATTGCCTGCATATTCCCACTTGTAGGATAAATGCTCCCTGGCCATGCAAGCTGGGAATTTTCCAGAAATCCCTGTCCTTTGGAACCTCCCCTTTAAGTGGGAGTGGCTCCAACTGCTCTTCAGCTCCTTTTGGCTGCCAAAGGTGCAGTGCGCATGGAATATGCTCTTCCTTCATTGGTTATTTTTTTCCCTTTTGTCCCTTTGGAGTGGGGGTGGAGTATGACCATAGTTCAAAAATCTGACTGACTAGCATTTGAAAACTAGAAGGAAAGGGTGCCTACATGTCATGGGCATTATCTAGAGCAGTGACTCTCAACTTTTCCAGACTACTGTACCCCTTTCAGGAGGCTGATTGGTCTTGTCTACCCCAAGTTTCACCTCACAAACTACTCACTTAAAAAAAATCAGACAGCAAAATACAAAAGTGTCACAACAACTATTACTGAAAAATTGATGCCTTTTTCACCTTATAAATCGATTGGAATATAAATCTTGTACTTACATTTCAGTGTATAATATATAGAGCAGTCTAAACAAGTCACTGTAGGAAAACTCAATTTGTACTGACTTCAATAGTGCTTTTTATGTAGCTTGTTGTAAAACTAGGCAAATAGGTAGATGAGTTGATGTACCCCCTAAAAGACCTCTGTGTACCCTCATGGGTAGGAGTACCCCTGGTTGAGAACCACTGATTTAGAGATCTGTGAAGAGGAGGGTTGCCTCAAACGCTGGTGATGAGGGAAACTCTTCAGATCCAGTTGATTAAGTCTAGTAAGGTGTGTCCAGCACTGACTTTGGAGATCAGTCAAAGGGGCTCTATAGCTAGCTAAAACAATATTTAGGTCCCTGGTCTCTTCCAGTACCAATGATCCTGTTTTGTTGACTACAAAGTGAGGAACAGCTTACCAAAGCGTTTTGTGTCCAACATAGCAGAACCAAGGAGCTGTCCAACTCAACTAAGTCCAGAGCTGAACATCTAGCACTGCGGCTCTAGAGAATAATTTGTCAAAGTAGTTCTGTGCCCAGCGTAAGTGACATGAAAGTCTCCAGCAGTAGTGTCAATGGACAATACTCTAGAACAGTGTTTCTCTACCTTATACCAAGGACCAGCTTGCTGCCTTCCTAAACTGTGACCGGTCATTGAGAAACACTGCTCTAGAAGATCCAAAGCTTGGGATCTGCTTATTCCAGAAGTGGAAATATGCTGTTAGCCTCAAAGAAGAAAATCTAGTTTCATAGCCAGTCATCTCTCTCCCCCATTAAAGGGCAAAAGAAAATTCAAGAAACCACATAGTTGCATTTTAATTCCCTAAATGTTTAAAGTATTTGTAAAATAGCTAGAGGATTTAATGGATAAACTATTACAGAAGTAGCTTTGTAAGTGATACCTCTCCCCTCCCTCTAAAAAACACGCACTGTCCTGGACAGACTTTTCAGAATCTATATTAAACATACATACATACCATTTGAACATTCAATCTGATATTAGAAGCTGGAGATTAGTACAGAAATTTACAATTAAGAAAAATCAATGCTATGAATAGAGAAAATTGTACACTTCATGTATGTTCAGTTATGACCTACCTGTCTCTTTGGAGAGCTTTACAAAGAATTTTAAGCTTAAGATCATTTACATCCACTTCTTCCTCCTTCAATTTAAAAAGAAAAGGAAAATTAATATTAACTGCTGCTTTCTTTTAAAGACAAATAAAGGGTTTTTCCTAACCACCACATCACATCCAGAACCCAGAGTTGACTTGGATGCTTTCATTGGTCTTGTTTACAAAAGAATAATTGATATTGGTAACTAGTACATAGGAACCTGTTTGTCACTTCACTGCAGAGAGGCAGTACTGTCTAGTGGTCAAAGCAGCAGAACACCTCTCAAAACCCTCAAAGCAAAACTGCCTAGTTTTGTTACCACTTCAACACTTGGGACAGGTACCTGAAATGATGCCCAGTTATGACTTGGGATGGAAACAGTGAAAAATGCAGTAATTTCACATGGTTTTTACACAAAAACTTACTAAAACTTGCTATTTGTCCAAATTTCATTCAGTCATTTGGTTCATTTGATTTCACAAATGCAGGGGCTTCAAGCTTCACATAGCCTCTGCATTCTATTCAGCTCTGCTTACTGTAGATAAGCAATAACCTTCCTGTGCCTCACTTTACTGCTCTATTTCACAGGAGTTTTGAGACTTAGTTCTTTGAAATCTTCAGATAAAACAGTACTGCATAAGCACAATGTAGTATGAGAGAAAGTAAGCATTGTAATATGTATGCATGTTTCTATGCAGCTGTATTATACCCTTGCATTGTCAAACCATCTAATTGGCCAATATATCGTCATTTGACCCTGAGTAATTTTGCACTACTGCCCTAGTGGCAGGACAATTGTTAGCACCAAATCTGAGAGGCTTGCAAAGGGTAAATAATCTTGTGTTCTAAAACAGAAAAGAATCAACAGGAGAGAAAAGATTGAAACTTACTCTACATTCAATGCAACAGTTAGGGCACAATTCCGTGTTCTACTTTTTTGTATGCTTGGCGCATGTTACAAAGAACAAAACTTGTGGGAAAGTCAGCAAAAATGGTACAAAATAAAAGCAAATACAAACAGGTCCTCTAGTTAAGAAGCCAAGCAGCACAGCCCAAGCAATATAAGAGTGTGATATGAACATGAGTAGGGCCTAAGAGATAAACCAACAGTGACTAGCAGAGGTAGGTCTTAATAAATATAGAAAAATCAACTACAGCATGATGGTAAGGCTGCCACGTTTTTCAACTGCCACCCATTTATGGGAAAGACCCGTTTCAGGAAACCACAAATTACTGCATTTTGGTTGAGATATAGTGACTAGATGAAAAAGATGAAAGATCTTGGTGCTCATGTCAGACAGTTAAGGATGATTTCATCTATTTAAACCTAATTGAGAAAGGAGTAATAGCTAATAAGACCTAAAAGCATCTGATAGAAATTAGAAATAAAAAAAATAAAAACCTTCTGAAAATATCAGCCCCATGTTTGAGCTACTGAAAAGGGAGCATTACTTGCTGTTGTCAAAATTTTTGAGCTGAACTCCCTCTGCCCGCAAGTTATAATTTTTGGTTACACCTCCCCGCAACCCAGGCTGGGTGGCCTGCTGCGGTGAGTCAGGGGATGGAGGTAGCACTCCCTCCCTGAGCCAGACTACGTGGAGCTGGCCAAAGCTGCCTGGCGTCACTGCCTCTCTCCCTGGATGTTATTCCGCATCCCATAGTTTGAAAACCTCTAGGAGCTGTTGCTAAATGGAAGGCAGAAATCGGACGGCATGCCCACCATGCATCGCTTCTGCCTGTCTCAGATAGGGGTAGATTAGACTACATTATTTGGAAAGGGGCATGCAACCTAAAAAGTTTGAAAAGCACTGCTCTAAAGTATTGCCTTGAAAAAATGCCCTTTGATGTTTGAAGACAGAGTGAGAAATGACTTTAGCTTTGACTTGCAAAGCCAAAAGTTTAAGATAATGTCTCTCACAAAGGGGACAAAGAGTGCCATTGGCACTCTGGCAGCCATGAAGGCCTTGGCTATTGTAAGTCTGTGAAGGAGGGGAGAATCACTTGTCTGAGTGCAACTCCTATTTTAGGACAACATGGGCTAACCTGGCTGAGACTTCAACCATTAAAGGCAGTTTCTCTCCACCTGCAGCTGAGGCTATGAATTTCTCTAACCCCATATCTATCTCTATCTATGTTTTAAAAACCTACTGTGCCCAGGGCAAGTTGTCTTACATGCTAGCTAGGTGTTCACCATGACCAGATAACTCTCTCATGTTAAAATACAGTTTACCCTATCTACATTAGAGTTTTTAAATGTGTTAGCTAACATGTCTTTAAAATACACCTTTACCCTAGTGCAGACAGACCTCTAGCACAGATACAAGAGGCTTGGCATGAGACCTTCCTGCTCAGATAATGATGCTGTCACTACAAAAGGCCATTTGTTTTCCCATTAGCCTTCTTGGGCATCTCAGCTATTTAACACCTCCCACCCCCTGGAGAAACTGAGAAACCTAGGCTGAGGGAATTCTGGAAGCAAGAGTGTGAGCAAAATCCTTGTGCTATTAGCTTTTTGCCAGTTAGGGCATTTGCTGCGCAGGCAGTGTGTGCAGGGTGTGACACAACACTCTCTGCTGCGCTGCAAATTGGCGCGCGTACAAGTGCCAGTGTAGCAGCAGCCAGCGCTGGGAGCGCTCCCAGCGCTGTCCCCCGTCCCCACGGGGATGTGGGGATGGGGCAGCGGAGGAGAGTTTTTCTCCAGCGCTGGGCGCTGACTACACGCTTCGCTCAAAGCGCGCTGCAGCGCTGCCGCGGCAGCGCTTTGAAATGCAAGTGTAGCCAAAGCCTTAGATAGAGTGTCACTGGGACAGCTAACAAGAGCAATTAGGCAACCCATGTCTAGCCTCAAAATTCTGCAGTTTCTCTTGTCAATCATGCTTCTCCATGGGTGATACACATGAAATCCTAATCCTTGTCCACTCAGAAATTTTAGTTTAATTTATGCTTTCCCATTTGCAGCGTATATTCTTTTTTCAGACATCTAAGTTTCTCTAATTTAAATGAAAGATTCTTCTAAATCTTATTTTCTTAAAATTACACTATATGATTATTTTCATAAAGGATGGTGGGAATTTGGAAAAAGGCAATGACAAATGAAAGAAGAGTAGCAACTAAGACCAGTAACCCCATTTGCTGCTATTCTCTCCCAAAGTAATGTTATTACTTATACTTAGTTCTTATATAGCAGTCAAATCAGGGTATGTGTGTTAAGCAACATTTTTCTGTTTAAAGTGGAAGAAAACTAATTCTGGGTCTATCAATACAATACAATGTCCCAAACATTAACATTTTTCTCCTCCTCCATTACACACAATAATGTGTAATAAAAGCACAAAATACAAACAAATATTTTCTACATAAAACTTTTCATACATGGAGCACAAATAAGAATTACTTAAGAGGCATTACAAAAAGGAACTTTAACAAGGGAAAGACCATAACTTAAGGTCTAAATAATCTAAATTTAATAACTATGTGACCTACAAAGTTATTGTTGGACAGCACAATGGCCTTATTGTAGCACAAAGCACTATCATACAGTAGATTCAAGCTGGAGCCTTTTCCCTCCAGACTAGGAAGAGCTGTGAACATCAGAGATGATTCTCCCCATTCCAAGAAGCACAGAAATGCTTTCCAACACTTCTGTAGCAACCTTTCCTAGATAATTTGGAAATAACCCTGCTCTGAAATGACATGGCTTTTATTTTTGGCTGAAGAATACTGCTGAGGATGCCCGGAGTAATTGTGAGCAAACAGGGAATAAGAGTGTGGAAGGAGAAATGGTGATCTCTCAAAGATGCAAGCTTAAGACAGCAAGCTTTATGCCCTAAATAGTACTATCATAATGATAAAAACCACAGACGTAGGCCAAAAAGGTCTTGTCAATTTGAGGAGGCATGGCAGACTCATTTTGGATCATTTATTGGCACACACATAAACTGATAATAGTGGACACTGATGGACACCCCACCCCCTTCTTGTCTGGTGACAAATTCTAGACTGGCAAGGTTCTCAATATAACACAGATGGCCTACCCTGTTGCAGTTTACAAGAGTAAGTGTTATTTCACTTATGATCTAAACCACAGTTACTTTGACCTACACCACATTTGACATTATATCTCCAAAGATTGAAAAACTAGAGAAGGTCACTTCCATTGGTGGGCACCAAGGGCCAGTATTTAATCCTCTAGTTACAGTAACACCACCAGCTCAGAGAAGTTAAAATATACTTCCCTCTGATTCTGTGATCATCCAACCAGTTTTCCTACCTCATCAATATATTCCAGCAGGTCCAGTGCTTTCTTGAAGTCATACTCATTAGCTCTTCTGTTCTCATCACATATGTACAGCTATGGTATGAAAAGATTAAGTACAGAATTATTCTTAGCTTGCAAATTGATGTAAACTGATACCGTGAAGAACCCTGTGGGAAGACCACCATGTATTTTCCACTTATGTGACCTTTTCGTTGAAATATGTATTGATTCGGCTGCAAGTATTTTTATGGTAAGGAATATTGTCAAGGTTTTAGACTAGCATTCCACCCACATGACAATGGTCTGTGGAAAGACTATATTGGATATAAGGCTGCTATAGTACAGGTTTCAAATTTAAATGCCGTTTAAGGCTGCAACATTCCTAGCCTACTGTAGCCAGAGCTGAGCTCCACAAATAAAATGAGCTCACAGCAATATAAAAATGCATGCACTATCGTTCGTCTCCTGAAAACAGACATGCTTGAGATCAAAATTCTAAATCAGCCTTTTACATTTAAAGCTGCAGACACGTATTTTGCCAACTAACCCTTTAATACAGAGTTTCCATACAGGAAACCCTCAATCAGGATTTTAAATTGAAATTTAAGATTAAGACTAATATATTTTGTTCCCAGCCCCTGATTATCACTTCCTGGTTGTAAACAGTGACTAAGGACACTGATTTGATGGTAGCAGAAACTTATTAGAGGAAAACTGGACAGCTGACAGTGTCCCAACTGCTTGAAAAGGGATTATGTGATATCTCCTCCTCTCCCTCTTCCTTCTAACTAGCCTAGTTTAAGGTGTGGGTAGAGGACTCAAAACCTGCTGACTACCAGGGCAAGTCCAAGAAGACAGAGGGACAGTAATGACAGAATGTGCAACTTGCTGCTTCTTTTATAGAGGCTGTACAGAGAGCAATGAATACCAGAACAGACATCACTGATAGGTTCGGGTTTCTTTTGATGGTGACTGTAGCAACATGTGCATTCCTCTATAACTTTCTGCACACATCAGTGGATGGTAAAAGAGAAGCAGATGAAAAGATCATACTATCTAAAGGACATAGGAACTGGTAAGGCAATTTGTGATTGTAGCTACTACTGCAAAAAGAAGTGAGGGACAAAGGAGAGAAAGTCAGCTCTGGCACACTGTTGGCTGGATTTTCTGTAGGGGATCAAAGACTTTCTATTGGCTCTCAGTGCAGCTGGTTGTCAAAATCCCTCCTTCCTGGTTGCAGCCCTCCCCGCTCTTCCACTTTGCAGCATCCCTGTCTTCCAAAGGGTGGCAAGTTCTGGGCCCCTTCTGCCTCTTAAGCCAGGCTCCAAGTTACCATGTATCCACACAGTGCCCCAATCCAATAGCTCAGCTTTTGATTCTGTTCCGATCTGCTCTATGCATCATGGCAGTGCACATGTTCAACCAGGAAGCTAAAGCAGGAACTGGAAGCAATACCTTGAAGTTTAATCATAAGCCATAATGGAGGCTTAAGTATAAATAACCAATTCATATTTTACAACTGAGGGTGGGATGGAAAACCATCCTTTAAATAACAAAGACAATTCAATTCTGATCTTCTCACCAATTCTGTGGAAAATAGCAGCACATAGGTAAACTTTAGCTAAGAAAATTTGAGGTACATACATCAATAAGCTGAGGTGCAGTCAATACAGGCATGACACTGAGGTTCATCTGCTTATCAGCCAGCAGTTGCTCAGGTAAGGTCTCCTGATGCAATAGAAAACGCTCCTGTTCTGATATTTCTTGCATTTAGTTAGGGGGAAGAATATTTCAAATTATTATTCATATTATGATCATTAAACATACAAATAAATTCTGACAAGTCACAAAACTATTCAGTTTACAAAGTTATTTGTCTTAGAGTGTGTTCATTTAGTTTTTTTTTAATTATTTGTATTACAGAAGCACACAGACTCCCCAACTGAGACTGGGGCCCTGATGTCCTAGGCACTGGACAGAGGCAGTTCTTGTTCTGAAGGGAGTACAGTCTAAATAGCCAAGACAAAAGGTGGGAGAAAGGACAGATTACCCTTATTTTAATAAAAGAGATTATCTGACTAGCCCACAGTCACATAGGTAATCTCTGGCAAAACCAGGAACTCAAGCCAGATCTCCTGAGTTCCTAACCACAAGACCATTCTCCCTCACTCATCTGAGGCTCTCATCACTACGTTTCAAAGGCGTTTCTTCACATCAGCATTGCTATGTGTTTCCAGAGTGGCTGCTTCCCCAATGTGAAAAATATGACTTTTTAACTTCAAAATTTCATGCTGCCAGTTTATTTTATTTAAAAAGTTTATGTAGGAGATTAAACATACACCTCCACCCCGATATAACACGGTCCTCGGGAGCCAAAAAATCTCACCACCTTATAGCTGAGACCGCGTTGTATCGGGTATGGTCCGGTACGCCGTGCCAGACTGGATTGACTTCCCAGATGGTGATTTAAAGGGCCTAGTGCTCCAGCTGCTGCGGGGAGCCCCGGGCTCTTTAAGTCACCACCAGAGCTCTGGCAGCGGGGCTCGGGCAGGGATTTAAAGGGCCTGGGGCTTCCAGCAGTGGCTGGAGCCTCTGGCCCTTTAAATCACCGCCCGAGCCCAGCTGCCAGAGCCCCAACAGGGATTTAAAGGGCCCGGTGCTCCAGCTGCTGTGGGGAGCCCTCGTCCCTTTACATTACCATTGGAGCTCTGGCAGCGGGGCACGGGGGTGGGGTGGGGTGGGAGGTGATTTAAAGGGCCCAGGGCTTCCCACAGCGACCAGAGCCCCGGGCCCTTTAAATCACTGCCCGAGCCCGGCTGCTAGAGCCCCGGCGGGGATTTAAAGGGCCCGGTGCTCCAGCTGCTGTGGGGAGCCCTGGTCCCTTTAAATCATGGCCAGAGCTCTGGCAGCAGGGCTCGGGCAGGGATTTAAAGGGCCCAGGGCTCCCCGCAGCGGCCAGAGCCCCGGGCTCTTTAAATCACCGCCCGAGCCCGGCTGCCAGAGTCCTGGTGGGGATTTTAAAGGGCCCAGGGCTCCACATGAATTTGGATATAATGCGGTAAAGCAGCGGGGCTCGGTTGGCGTTTTAAAGGGCCTCAGGCTCCCCGCTGCTTTACCGCGTTATATCTGAAATCGTGTTATATCGGGCCACGTTCTATCGGGGTAGAAGTGTATTAAAAACCAAAGGACACAGTTTCAAAAAGTTTGCTTAGTTACCATTAATATCCTTTGTAATTTTCAGTATTATTTCATTGGGGCTATACAGATTACTGGTCACCTCCCTACAAAATCTGAATGAGGAGCTTTATACATCCCCAGTCCGAGTATTTGAATTAAGAATGAAAGTTATGATGACAATAGTGTTGATATGCAGTGAACTGTCATTAAGTTTAAAAACACAGATAATAACAGGTTTCAGAGTAGCAGCCATGTTAGTCTGTATCTGCAAAAAGAACAGGAGTACTTGTTGCACCTTAAGAGACTAACAAATTTATTTGAGCATAAGCTTTTGTGGGCTACAGCCCACTTCATCGGATACATAGAATGGAACATATAGTAAGAAGATATATAAATACATACAGAGAACATGAAAAAGTGGAAGTAGCCATACCAACTGTAAGAGGCTAATTAATTAAGATGGGGCTATAATCAGCAGGAGAAAAAAAACTTTTGTAGTGATAATCAAGATGGCTCATTTTAGAGACAGCTGACAAGGTGTGAGGATACTTAGCGAGGGGAAATAGATTCAATATGTGTAATGACCCAGCCACTCCCAGTCTCTATTCAAACCCAAGTTGCTGGCACATGATGGAATATATCACATTGGTAGATGTGCAGGTGAACAAGCCCCTGATGGCGTGGCTAATGTGATTAGGTCTGATGATGGTGTCATTTGAATAAATATGTGGACAGAGTTGGCATCAGGGTTTGTTGCAAGGATAGGTTCCTGGGTTAGTGTTTTTGCTCTGTGGTTGCTGGTGAGTATTTGCTTCAGGTTGGGGGGCTGTCTGTAAGCAAGGACTGGTCTGTCTCCCAAGATCTGAGAGAATGAACTTTTTCATGAACATGAACTTTTTCATGTTCTTTGTATGTATGTATGTATAGATAGATAGATATAGATAATCTTCTTACTACTATATGTTCCATTCTATGGATCTGATGAAGTGGGCTGTAGCCCACGAAAGCTTATGCTCAAATAAATTTGTTAGTCTCTAAGGTGCCACAAGTGCTCCTGTTCTTTTTGCAGATAACAGGAAAGGGATGATTCAAGAACAGCCATAAATAGGTACTAAACCAAAAACAAAATACTATTGTATTAGGGATTGTGTGAAGTATGTTATAATGCTCCCCCTGGTTGGCAATATTATAACAGCTATTCATAACGAATCTTTCATGAGCCTTTCCACAATCTGGTAGTAAAGATGCAGCAATAGTTACTATCATTGGAAAGGTATATTACACTTTAAAAACTGGAGCAAGGTTCCAGGACCTGTATAGCCACTTGGAGAGGGGACAGGTGCTCTCAACCTCAATGCGTTTTGAATTAAAGTGTTATGAAACCATTTCCCTACCAAAAAAATTAAGTGACATATTAAAAAAAAAAAAGACAACCTGAGTTAACAGTACACATGCTTAGACTTTCACATTGCAAATATACTAATAAAGGAAAACTGAAAGGCTTTTAAAGCTCCAAAGGCTCTCTCCTCCAACTAGATGAGGGCATGTAGCACCATGCAACCTCAACTCCAAAGGCAGTCGACACCATACACCATCAGGCTCCAAGAAATGATCAGAGGTGGTTTAGAGTTTTTGTTTTTTAAAATTGCAGTAGTTTTATTAACCTATTTACCAGAGGAGCTGATAGTGCCTTTTAAAAAATAACTATACACCCTTGAACTAGGGTCCAAATTTTCCAGTGACACTGGACAACAATGATGGTGAAAACGTCCAAAGACGCAGCACTAAGGATTTAACTTTACCATATGTAACACTAACAAGATTCTGATTAAAGAAATTCATCTTGCTGTTCTCTTTGCTCTGCTCTTTATTTCTTACCTTCTATTTTTTCTTGCAATAAGTCCTCTGAAAAGTCAGATGCCAATGCAGCTAGTTTACTCAAGCCAAGAAGAGTTTTCTTCTTTGCAAAATATTTGGTCTCCACATTTGCCAAAGCCTGTAGTGTTCTGTGAGCCTAAAGTTAAGAAGGGTATTAGAAATAACATCAAAGGCACAGAGAGAAAGAGAATAGACGAACTCCTTTAGAACTAAACCCTTATGGCTATTTTTTCTTTAACCCCGTCCCTCCCCCCCAAGATTTTATAGGCTACAACACTCCAAAAAAAGTATCGCACAACTTGGAAATTGAAGTTTTGCATTTTGCTGTTTAGGACATGTGGCAAGAAGACTTCATTATTGATGCAAAAGTGATATTAATAAAATTATCGTAACTTAATTTTTTTAAGTTGTTACAAACTTGTCTGCGTCTTTTAATACATATAGCTACAAGAATGTTATTGTAAGGATGATTGGAAATGTAACAATACATATGTTTCACTATCGGGGTAGAGGTATAATTTAACTCCCACTACTACAAATCTCTATTAACTCAGTTTATATTGACGATTTTTAGGTCCTTTGGTTTACAGAGTCATTGAAACCGACATTACAGATCTATAATGCATGGGTGGAGGCTATGTTATTCCGTATTTTATACAAGAAATGTACATATGAGTTGAAATTAATAGTTTCTGGTTAATGGCTGGGAAAACAAACTAGCACCACAGAGTTCTACTCAGGGGGTGGATGAAGGGAAGTGGTCCATGAATCAAGAAAAATGGGTGGGAGGAGACAAGAGAACAGTGAGAAGTAGGGAGGAAAATTTGTCAACAAACTGGGCAACAAAGATCAATATTTCAAAGATACCCGCCACAGAAATCAACCCGAATGTAGTAGAAGCCAGTTTCAAGACCTATATGCACATTACTCATGTTCACCATTTAAAGGTAACCTGTAAATAATTTTAAAAATTGGACCAATGACCTTTTTTTTAGCTTCTTTACGATGTACAAAAAAAATTGGAAAGGATTATTTAAAAACAAACAAACAAAAAAAACAACAAAAGATTTACCATCTTTTAAAGAATCAAGAATGTCAACTTCGGGTTTCCCTGATTTTGCTGGAAGACTTATTGAGGGCGTTAGGAAATATTCATTGGGAATGCTTTTACTTTAATTGAAGGTGTGACGGGTGTTTTAATAAAAGCTTCCTTGATCCAAAATATTAGTCAGTGACATCAAAGAGTCGTGACTAGTACACCCTTACACTTCTATGTGTATTCAACAAATTGTTAGTTTTAAAACAAACATTTCAGTTAATTTTATATGAAAAAATCCTACCTTTTCCAAATCATGACTATTGATTTCATGTAACCAACTGAGATGCTCATGAGCTTGCAAGAAACTGGCCAGCTGTCCATGCTGAGCAATAGGTTGAGATAACAGCTTTCCTCGCTTTCCTTTTTCTAAGTACCAACGAAACAGGAAATCTGAAAAATTCTGAAGATTACAGGAGATGTTAAAAACTGATGTCAGTTTTTATGTCCAATTTAGTTTCAACACAAATGCTATACAGACCACAGGTGGTTAGAACATGGATTTACCTGCTCAACAAAACCAGAGGGAAAAGTGTTTAACAAAATCCTAGTGAAAAAGCTAGTGTTTTCATCAAAAATATAAGTGTCTATGGAAGAGGATCTACACCATTCTCTATATTTTTTAATCTATAAGCAACTCAATATTTTTGTCTCAAAAGGAACATCCTCAGTATGAACTTTAGTTGTTACAGATTACATCTTTGTTCTTTACTCTTGTAATGTTCACTGTCATCAATAAGCAATCTGAGTAGGAAGGGAAAGTAGAATATTAGTTTGGAAGTCTGCCACAGGGCTCTGAGTGGAGAATTTTGCCCCTCGTTATGAATTATTCTCACATGCAGAATCATTGTACATAAAATGCATTCAAGACTGTGATCTATTAATTCTCAAATTTCAAACTGTGTACACATTGCTTATGATTACCACAGAGTTTTACTATATTTTGACCAAATTATTTCTAACTCAACAGTTATAATAAAAACAAAAGGATTCTTTTGTTTGTATCTTTTCGGTGTGATATATAAAACCACCGTAAAGAATCACCTTTTTATAAGGCTTTAAATTAGATGCATGATTGTGGAAGTCTCTCACACACTTGCAAAGACAGAAGACTCCAGAACATTACAAGTAACTTTTCCTTGTGCATGTACTTGCAAGACTTAGAAATAGATTAGGATTGAACATATGTTATGTAGTACAGGTGAGTCAAACAATTTAAAACATTTTACTTTATTGCCAAAATGACTCAGAAGAAAATGACTAAAAACGATAAAAACTGTTAGTAATAGATAAACTGACTACTGAATCTCCTGTTTAAAATTCATATCCTGAAGCTAACAGAATATCAGAAGAGGGATACCACCCACTAAACAAGTTTAAATCCCATTTCTAGATACAATCTTTTTGTTCAGCAAGATTCATTTTACTGTTGTACCACTTAGAATGGAGAACCAAAAGAGTAGGAAAATAATTTTTTAAATATAAAAATGACCTAAGATATCAAAGTCTATTAACTGGATTTTGAAAGCCTAAAATTACCATCAGTGTTTTGTTGGCAATGATTTATATCCCATCGTACTGCAGAACAATGTCTAAATGAGTGAGAAAAAAGTTACCTGATCTGCAAACTGTGTCATATAACGTTGTAGTCTGGCCTGATTATCAGTCTGCTCACACATTTGTACCAAGATATCGAAGTCACAATACTTCTCTGCTAAAGCAGCTGCCAGCTGATACTGTCCTAGGGAAACTAGGGAACCCAAAAGAGAAACAAGTCAATCAAACACACACTGTCTGTAAGAGGATGCATGCTGTTTTGGATCACAATAATAAAAATAATTCAAAATCCCTGCAATATAAAAATAGTTGTATATCAAGTATGCATTTATTTGTGCTTTCAAACCACAACTGATGTGCATGCTTATGTAAACATGCCTACACATGTAATATATACAGTAAGTAGCACAATAAATCTGGAGAGATTTTCAGAGCCACACAGGCTTGTTAGGCACCCAGCTACCTCTGAAAGTAAGCAAACCACTCCCATTTAAACCTTTTGAAATTCTTTGTTTTCATAAATATTTACAGTTCATAATCAGGCATCACCAAAAGTGAGAAAGTAACAAGACAAGACATTTTGTCAATGTACAAAACAATTATGAGGATTACTAGATTCATATACACAATATGTTATTGGTCACTTCTATTTTGATCCAAGTAAAGTCAAGAGAAATGAGATTCAAGAGCCATCAGTGTGTTAAGGAAATTAAAGCTTTAAACTGAATACAATGCTACAGAGCTTGTATATATTTACACGCTACCAGAATATATGTATGTTAGTATAAAAAGACTAACAACATGCAATTTCTTTACTTAGCAAAGACTTCCCTAATCATATTTTTAAAAACTGATGGATTTAATATTCAACTGTTCTATTAATTTAATTCATTTTAAGCCTAAAAAATCAGGTTAATAAATTTACCAAATATTGTGCTACCTATTATAAGTGAGCACTGTTTCCAAGATTACATTATTCAACCCAAAATATTTTGGCTACATCAATGCTATAATTATTTATGATTAAGCTATGATTATTAAAATAATATATAATCAACATTATACAATTAATATTTATGCTGTTAGACGAATGTACCACTTGATAAATATTCACACAGATCTATGGCTAAGTGGCAACAAAATAGACTTATTTAGAAATATATTTTAAAGCTATTTTCATACGACACTGTCAAGTCATATCAAGTTGCTGGCATCAGGCTATGCAATAAGTAATTGGAAAGAATGCACTGAATTTACAATTCAGGAAGGAGACTTCCGTCTGCTACACAGGTTTGATTTAGGATCATTACAATAAGAATTCCATTTTCTTCAATCTATTTCTATAGCTAACTTCCCCATTAAATAGTACAAACAAACCAACAACTAATATGCTGCATATAAATATAATTTTACTCTAGATATGGAACAATTTTTTTTTTTTTTTTTTTACTTTCTGTATTTGCTTGGATCCAAACATTCCATGCATTGTTTCCTAGATGAATGGTTAATCCTTACACGAAAGAAAAGAGATCAGCACTTACGAAGAGGAGACAAAAGTTCCGATCTTTTCTGAACATATTCCATTTCCAGATTATTGTATCTATCTTGATCAGCAGGCCGGTCCACGGATTTAAGCTGAGAAACAAAGCCATCTAGAAAGCAATCTAGCAGTGCCACCAACTGTTCAGCCACAATGCTACGGAGGTTACTGTCCACTTGAGGATAAACAACCTTCAGAATAATTCCATGCTGACGTATTATTGCTGTTCGTATGCCAGCTGGACCACTAGATGCTTGGAAAGATAAAAAATAGTAAACATTTACAAAATTAGATTCTGAAACCTATAATTAGCTTGTGACTTAATATATTATGACAGTATGAAGGGAGCACAATTATAGACATTAAAGCAGTAGCTCTCAAACTTTTTTTACTGGTGACACCTTTCACATGTCAAGTCTCTGAGTGCAACCCCCCCTTATAAATTAAAAACACTTTTTAATATATTTAACACCATTATAAATGCTGGAGGCAAAGCAGGGTTTGGGATGGAGGTTGACCCCCCCATGTAGTAACCTCACGGCCCTGAGAGGTCCCGACCCCCAGTTTGAGAACCCCTGCATTAAAAGACAGACAGATACATCACCACATGCAAAATATATCTAAAAGATTGTAGTGTTTCTCACATTTTCAGTGTTTACTTTGTGCTTCTGTCAGTGCCTACATGTGCACTAGAAAAGCATGAGAAGTTATCACACTGGTACAGTACTCTGGGAACCCACAGGTACACAATTCCCCAAAGGGTGTTTAAAGGGAACATAACAAAAGTGGAGGAGCTGCTGTCTTAGTTCAGCTGGCTGCTGCTTTTTCACTATTTTTAATTGGTATAAATGGTATAATTTCTGAAGCTCTATATTAAATTTTTTAAAAATTATACACAATGTAAAGATCTCACAGGAGCAAAAGAAGGTAAGAGAGTAATGGTAGAAAAGGTGTCCTTCCCCTCTCTGTGATCCCTAGACAGAACTAAGCAGTAGGGAAGTAGTGTACACTTATGAGCTAGGGAGGGAGCTTTTTCTTGGGACATTTCCATAGAGCTGGGGGAATACAACAGGATCCAGCTAACACCTCTTGAGAACTAACCAAAGATCAACGAATAGCAGGGGAATCTTTTGCCCTTCAGTTCTTGTCAACAAAGCAGGAATGTACTGAAAGGCCAGAGCAGATGGAACAGGAGGCGCATAAGCTTCTGTGAGAAGTAGCTAGGAACCTGTTTGAGCGGAAGAGGGCCTGGGAGCTGGAAATGTCTTATTTAGAGCTGTGATGGCTATGTACACCGCTGCTGGTGTGACTCAAATACCAGTGGGGAAACAGAAAATATGGAGAAAAAAATATAAAGAACATCTGAAACACTCAGTATAGAATGCACTATCACACTGCAAATTTCAAATCTGAATTTGTCAGCAACCCAGAAAAAAAATTGCAATGAAATTAGCTTTTTTTTTTACATTATTAATACTAAGCATTAATTCTAACCTTCCCATTTTATCCACAGGTTAACTCTGAGCCCTTAACTTCTTATGCCATATGTACAATAAAAACCAAGTACAACTAAAGCAATTTTACTTTTAAGTAATGAACCAATTTACATACCATAAATATAGACTGACATGCTGACACTGACACATACTAAAATTTTAACTGATTACAAGAGATTTGATGAGCAGTAGGAAAAAAGGATTTCTTTCAATCCAATCAATAAAAAAAATGAAAAGTTTATATTAGGATTTTTTTGGACCTGTTTTATTGTAACAATTTAATTTTAAAAAGTATAAAGATCAGAAAATATTCTGAAACCCTTGTTATGAGGCACTGCAAACAACTCTAACTACTACAGGACAGTTTTAGTCTACCAAACTGTTTGTCACAAGGTTCTGCATGCATCAACACAGCGCACTACAACACAGAGAGGCCTTAATCCGCAAATTATTTCCCAGAGTTACTATTCATGCCACTGCTAATTCAGCTGCACTGATGGGTACCCTGACAAACAAGTCTTCAGTGGCTTCCAGAGATTTTAACCTGTGCCAAGTAAACACTTCTACTGGAGAGGCAGCAAATATACATGAGAACAGAATCAAACTAACAAGTGACTTAGAGATCAGAGCAGTAGAGGTTGCAAGAGCGAGGAGGAGAATAAATGTTATGTCCTCTCCCATAGCATAGGACTTTAACAATAACAATATTCATCACATTAAAATGAGTATTTTCATCTCATTTCTCCCCCCCCTTGTTCCCTCTGGAAACCTGCTTTGCTGACTGGCCTAGTAAGGGAAACTGGGGAAGGTGATCTAGGTCATTTGCAGGAAGGGTGTGAGTAGCTCCTAGAGCCAGAATGCCCAATAAAGCCAGAGTGGTAAGCCAAATGGCTAGAGCTGGGTAGGTGCTGAGGCTCAAAGGTGATGTTTGCCAAGGAACAGGTTGAGGGGGGAGATCTGAACATCTGGAGAAGGGTCCTTGCTTGATGCTATCAAGAAAGAAGGGGTGGGTGGGAGAAGAGGAAGAAGAGTATATTTAACCTACAGGTGGTTATGACCTCTCTCTAATGAGACGGAGAATACTGGTGTTGAAGGCTTGATTCTTTTTGATACTGGGAAGGTCTGTGCTGGTAGCACTGGTAACCAAGCTGGTGCTGGTGGCTCAAGGTCTATAGTTGAATTATCTGCTGGTACTGTATCAGTATTGGGTCTGGTACCAAGAGTCTTGGTGACAACAAGGAGTCATTGCCAGTAATGAGTTTTGGTATTGGGAGTGGACCTGATTTTGCTTGGAGCTGGGTGGAACAAAGGCAGTCTGAACTGATTAGACTTTTCGGATCAGTTAACAAGAGTCAGAAAACCCATGACTTTTTTTTGTTTGTTCGTTCTCTCTGGGAAAGAGGACTGCCACATTGAGCCATCCTTAGAAAATAGCTTAGATCTGCCCTGCCTTGATGTGGTGTAAGTGATACAGGGCTTTGGCACCAAGCATGCAGCCAGTGCTGAAATCGGTTTGGAGTGTCGAGAGGAGTTGAAAGGGTTGATGCCCTTTTCTTGATACAGGTAATGGGAGTATTCATACCCCAAGGGGTGCTGAAGGATGGGTATCCCTGGGAAGGGCATCCCTTTTTGGAGTTTGAGAAGCATTTTCAGAATCTTGTGGATTGCTTCAACAGGTAGAATTTTAACAAAGTATCTATGGAGAAGTGGTTCTGACAGAGAAGAAGGACCTGCATACAGAACAATGGTCCAGGACATGGCTGTCGGCCAACCAAAAGTTATCTACCATGCCCAACCAGTTAGACTGAGTCCATTATGTGATGGGCATGGCTCGAAGCCAGATGGTTTGGACTTAGCCATTAAGCATGGACAGATCTCAGCTCATAATAGTCAGAAGAAAAAAAGTTAATACATTAAAATAACAGAACACTTAATAGACTGCCAACAGGACAAAAATATCACCTTAAAAACTAACTGGACTAGCTACCTTAATAATCAGTTTAGAAGAAAAGGCACTATGAGGCAGAGTGCAGCAGACACCACAGCGATAAGTCTTGCTGCCATGGATGAGAAGTGGGAACAGAGGTGACCAAAGCCAATCCGATCTATATATGCTCTTGGACATGGGGTCACCATGACATGCAGGACAGACATAACGCCAACGCATCCTGCTGTTCGGAAGATTTTGATTTTGGGTACATGAGGCACATGCATACCATAAGAGGGGTCCACATGGACAAAAGCAGGAAGAAAAACTTTAAAATGTTTACATTACAAAACAAAACTTGTTCTGACAAGTTTTCACAGCATTGCATCCTCGAGTAGCAAAGCACAAATACTCAACAAAGAAGCAAAGTGGGCAACTGTCAGTTTTTTACTCTTGACAGGGAGCCCTGAACACTATCTGCCTGTTTTAAACAGAGCAAGATTAATATTTTATGCTTCATTTGAAAGTTATACAAAAAAATCATGATCTTGTCAGCTGGAATCAAGACACCCTAAAAACAAAAATTAGACCTGCCCCCCAACTTTTGGAACCTTTGTTTTGTAGCCAGATTCTCAGTATCCAGTGCAACAAGCTTAAAGGAATACCATCAGTAATGGAGAAACCAACCATTCATCAACAAACTAAACCATTAGGTTCTACTATCCACATGGATACTGTGACAAAGTTCCTCCTCTACCTTGGTGGGTCCTGCGCTTATTGGCAGATTTGCTCACCTCAGTGATCTTCCCCACAGTCTGGGTCAACTCCTCCTGTCTCTGATCAGGAGTTGGGAGGTTTGGGGGGAACCCAGGCCCGCCCTCTACTCCGGGTTCCAGCCCAGCGACCTCTGGATTGCAACTGTCTATAGTACCTCCTGTAACAGCTGCATGACAGCTACACCTCCCTGGGCTACTTCCCCATGGCCTCCTCAAACACCTTCTTTATCCTCACCACAGGATCTTCCTCCTGGTGTCTGATAACACTTGTACTCCTTAGTCCTCCAGCAGCACACCCTCTCACTCTCAGCTCCTTGTGCCTCTTGCTCCCAGCTCCTCACATGCACTTCCTCTCTTCTGGCTCCCCCGTCCCTGACTGGAGTGAGCTCCTTTTTAAACCCAGGTGCCCTGATTAGCCTGCCTTGATTGGCTGCAGGTGTTCTAATCAGCTTGTCTGCCTGAATTGATTCTAGCAGGTTCCTGATTACTCTAGTGCAGCCCCTGCTCTGGTCACTCAGGGAACAGAAAACTACTCAGCCAGTGACCAGTATATTTGCCCTCTACCAGACTCCTGTACCCCACTGCTCTGGGTCTGTCACAATATCTACATACAAGCTTAGAATAGCACATAACAGCACTGTCCAGTTTAATATTCACAGTTTGAGCTAACACAAAGACTTCAGAGGATACAGTCAAATGTTCTGAAAAACGTGAACAGTATTTGCTAATGTTTTAAAACCAATATTAATTTGCCTAACGTTTTCACTATTCTCACCTGTCCATGGAACATATTCAGGTTCTCTTTCCGGAAGCTCTCCTGTTTTATATAAAGAAGCTCTAGACTGGCGATACTGGCTGGCAGCTTGTAGCATATCCTGCACAACATTAAATGGACACCTTAAAAACTGGTCAATTTCACAAACTTGCCACATTTTCTCTTTCAATCACATTTTTCCTGTGTCAATTCTTTTTCACCCTCTACTGCTGCATGCAACTCTCAAACAGCAGGAGAGTATGCAGAGGCCCAGCAAGAACATTAATGTACATGCCCAGGAGCTGTAAATTCTCTGCTATGCACATATGTTATCAATAGTCTCTCCCAGGCTGCTAGCCATCCTGCTACTTTTAAGGTTCCTATGAAGAGTAGTTCAAGAGGGAAAGTCACCATGTACCCTCAATTCCACCCCAGTACTTCAGCTACCTTCTGAGCTCAGAGGATGTGGCCAACTATCCACCCCCTGTCTAATACTGGTCTTTCTCCCTGCTCCTGTGCACTGCTGCAGTTCATGGCAATCACTTCATCATCTCCTTCCTGCTAAAAGGATGAGAAGTAAAAGTGGCAATGCTGGCTTCCAGAGACTATTAAGGGATCCACTAGGAAATGGAGGCCCCCCCCCATTACGATTTTACACTAATTTCGGTGCCTCCCAGCTCTGTGAAGGGGTTCATCTTGCCACCTCGAGGTCTGTGGAGGCATCCAAACTCCTTCAGCTCCATTAAAAGATCTGGTGGTGATCGTGAGCCTAAGCGTATCTCCTTCCACCTTTCTTCTGGATCCATTGTAAGGTAAAGAGGGGTGGTTAAAACTAACATGACCTTGCTTTTCATTACTTTCCTTTCTGCCTCCCTGCAGTAGTTTGGGAAAGGAGACTTTCCAAGCCCCACATACTGACACAGCAACACTTAATGAATTGCTGTTACTGTTAAGCAGACTCTTAAAATGCCTGGAGAAGTATGTGCATTATAAGCTCTTCCAGAACAGTGCTTGACTGTGTGATATCATGGTCTTGTTCAAGAGACCAGGAAGAAGTGAAACTGACCAATACAGAGGTACACCTTTACACAAAGCTCTGTCAAATGGACAAACTGGGGAAAAAACAAATCGGGAAAATGTTTGAGCTCTAGTAATTGGGCAGGGCAGATGTAGTGGAACAAAAGGGAACTCAGACTGAATCAGATCATCAGGACCATCATAACAAAGAGAACAAATCCAAGATTTGGGACATAACAGGGAAAAAGAAGGCCAAAGTGGGTGATTTGACACATTACTGGGGTTAGTGCCTCTGATTTTCTGGGACTTGAGCTGCCTAAGCACTTGGTTTCTGTCAGAATTTTAAGAGAAATTGGCTCTCAAGATAACATATGGTTCACTACAGTTGTGTTACTCTGTTCTGACAAGATCTTGGAATGTGATTCTATATTTCTGGAATATATCCATGCCAGCCTAGAAAGTTCAGTAAGCTTTTATCTAGTATGACACTTCTAGGAGTGGAGACGAAAAGTCAAATAATTAAACATGAAAGGAAGATGAGGCACCTAACGGATCCTTCTTAAAACTTGTTTTGTGCACTTTCATTAGTTAATGGGTAGTTCTTCTATTTGGGCAACTTGTCTATGAGAACTACCCATGTTACTGTACTGAGAAGCAGTGAAGGATTTCCGATGACTGAATCCAGCACCACAAATAATTCCTGTACTATATGTGAAACCATCTAACTCTACCAATTTCACTTCTTTTAATATTAGTAGTACTCATTTGTTATTAAACAAGTAATACATATTCCATGGTTTTTGTTCAGCCAAGAAATGCAAATTACTGTTTTCTGTATTTCTCACCCTATCCCTCCACTCTGCCCTTCCAATATTTGGGCTGGCTGAAGTGAAAACCTTGTTAAAAAGGGTTCCATATATGGCATTGAGTTTTGTTTTGTTTTCTTAACTCTTGCAGCTTATTAATTTCTACTACAGAATGAGCAGGTCCAGAAGTTTACATGATTCTATTAGTAATATCCATATAATAAAATCCTACATTACTCATTGGTTTATTAGTACCTTGATATTCATGCACATGGCATTTGATATTTAAATAGCCTAAATAAAGGACAAAAATGAAATTAGATTTGCAAAGTCAAAGTATTTCTTGAAGTTTCCTACCCAGATGTGCCTTCTTTAATGATTTTGTTTTCAACATTGCAAGGTCCTTTTTCTTATTAATCAGGTGGGGAAACTGACATACAATTACTTCACTTAGGAAAGAAAAATCAAATGCACAATTACAAAATGTATAATAACTGGTAAGGAGGATACCACTGCTGAAAAGGATCTGGGGGTTAATAGTGGATCACAAATTCAGTCTGAGTCAACAATGTAATGCAGTTGCAAAAAAGGATAATATAATTTGAGGTATGTTAGCAGAGTGTTGTACATACGACACAGAAGGTAATTGTCCTGCTCTATCCAGCCCTTGTGGTGCTCAGCATTGGCCTCAGGTGGAGTACTGTGGTCAGTTCTGGGCACCACTTTTCAGGGAAGATGTGGACAAATTTAAGAGACCCCAAAGGAGAGCAACAAAAATTATAAAAAGTTTAGAAAACCTGACCAATGAGGAAATGTTAACAGTCTTCAAATATGTTAAGGGCTGTTATAAATGACAGATCAATTGTTCTCCATGTCCACTGAAGGTAGACCAAGAAGTAATGGGCTTACTCTACAGAAAGGGAGATTTAGGTTAGATATTAGCAAAAACTTTCCAACTATAAGGGTAGTTAAGTTCTGGAATAGGCTTCCAAGGGAGTTTGTGGAATCCCCATCACTGGAAGTTTTAAAAACAGGTTGCACAAACACCTATCAGCAATGGTCTATGTTTACTTGATCCTGCCTCAGAGCAGTGGGTTGGACTTGATGACTTCTCAAGGTCCTTTCCAGTCCTACATTTCTATAATTCTATATTTAGAAATAATTCTTATGTTTTCTTTATTTCTCTTTCCTGTTTTTTATGAAACAATACTGCATTCTCGACAACTTTCTCTTGCTTACTAATACTCAGAAAAATAGGGTTGGACTCAACTTGCTAAATTCTGGTCTTGGTTTTTTTCTTGAGTGTTTCATTTAATCAATGTAATTTGATACCTTTATGATGTTATTCACATCAACAACTATCTGGGCCCACTCAACGGATTCAATTGGTGTATCCTTCAAGATTTGCTCCTCATGATCTAATAAGCATTCAAAGATCGTATCTATCTGGGATACCTGTAAAACATACAAAAATATTTGCACTGAACACAAGCCTACCCATTATCAGGTGATGTGTGACAGCCAAATGATTACTATATATGAAAATAGTGAAGTATCAACAGGATCTTGATTAAACAGCGTACTGGAATACAAAAAAGTATTAAACATTTATATAGATATTGAAACATCCAGTTATTTTAGTTGAGTTTTGGGTTTGTTTTTTTTTTAAAGGGTTATAAGCCCTCTCGCTTCTGGACACAAACCAATTGGGTTAGGAAGAAACTCCCCATATGTTCAGGTTTTTCCATGATTGTCCATTATGGGGCTCCTTGTGCCTTCTTCTGAAACATGTGGTACTGACTACTGTTAGGAAAAGGATAATGGACTACACAGACAACTGTTTCAATCAGGCATCACAATTCCTATTATTTATTTTCTCCACAGCTGACACCAGTTCTCACCTCTCCTAGGGAGAAATCAGTCACTGGTTATTAATACTCTGTACATAATTAATCTAAAACTAAATCTAAACATTTTATTGCACATTGTTAAGATGAAACAGAGGAAATTAATGTAAACTGGACACAACTGGAACGTTTGCCTTAAAAATGTAATTGATTAATTGGATTACACATACTGCATCAGAGAGGACAATATATTATAGTGAAAGGCTCTGAGCAGTTACAACTCATTCCAGGAAGGGAATGAAGAGATGAGGACACATTTTGCTAGCTTTGAGAAAGAGACCTACCAAGAAAGCATTAGTGTCCTTCAGTGCTCTCCTGTAACATGGCAATCCTAGTATACAATTCTCTGATGAGAAGGGAAAACGTGGTAGTCTTTTCATCCTTCCTATAGCTGAACTGGTTGGAGATCAGATTAATTTTACTCTAGCTATGTGATGTCAATCAGGATTCATACTTTAGTTGCAGATGCATGCAAAAAGTTATGTTTTAAAATGAGAGAAAATGCTACCAATAAAGTCTTAACAGGAGAATTCTGGAAAGTTAAATTTGTTTTAAAAGAATCAAGTCTTATTTTACACATTAATGTATTTCAGTTTTTATAACATAATAATTCATCATGAAAAGGGTTCCAATTAATCAAGGAGACTTCCTCGTCTTACCTCTCTAAAGAAAACATCTGCAGGGGTAAGACTTTGTGGAATATCACATTCCCTTTTGTTTAAAGCAATCAATATAGCGGTGTTCACCAAGTCTGGCAGTCTGGAGTGGTGGTTCTTGAGAACAATGGCTGCTGATAACTTTTCTGCATGTTCACAGAGCAACAATCGAGTTGTCATTGGCATCCCTCTTACAGGAAAACTGCCCAGACATTCAAATAAGCCAACCTTTTATTAAAAAAAAAAAGTTAAGCAATGTGCAAAAAATGATTAATATAATATAAAAAATATAAGTGTTCAGGCCAGCAGAATTTTAGGACCTTACCTGATGAAGAAAGTCAATGAAGAAGGAATGGGCTTTCGTCTTATCCTCCAACTGATGAAGGAGAATAAGGGATGTGTTGCTGAAACCAGCTGCTTCTGAAAAGAGTGTGTGTGCGTGAAGAGAAGATTTTTAGCTAAGAGCATTTTTTAAAAAGTCCATGGTATTGCAAGCTGGAATTTAAGATCTCTTACATTTTGCAGCTTTTCTGTCTTCAATTATTACAAAAAAAGAACAAAAGCAAACCCTTGAAAAAAACGTATTTGATACTAACAAAAACTTTTACACAAAGACTGGACTTTTTTTTTTTAAATCAGATCACCTTGTTTTGATCTTAAGAGACTGAAAATACAACCTAAAACTAAGTTTTTGTAATATAAATAAAACAAATATATAAATATGGAAGACGGACAACATTAAAATGAAGATAACTATCTGAATCCTGATTAAAGGTTTATTAAAGACCTAATACACCTCCACCACTGCACAGATTTTACACTCCATGCACATATGGACTTAGCAAAGCAAAAAGAAATTGCTCCCTCTTCTTCACCCTGGATGTAGCCATGTATTGCTGTTTTAAATATGATTGGCCCAAGCTCACTCCTTTCCCTCAGGGTTTGAATCTGAGGATCCTGATAAAATTTTTACACAAAGGAGCAAAGACTTTAAGGAACCAGTGAGTGGAGTGGAAGCTTCTTTGGGTATATATGTGTGTTTGACATCCCAGTAGGGCTCCACTGTACCTTTTTATTGCTTTAGAATTATCACAACTTCTACATACTCTATTATCAGAAGACTGCTAAGATGTGAAACTCACAAGAACAGTTGTGTCTGCAGTTTCCATCACATGTAGGCTTATCAAGATTTTATTTTTATTTTCAAATATTTATTGATCAATCAACACCAGTTTTTGCACTAACAGGAAATCAAATCAGATAACGCATTCATAATTTAATGTCTATTTTTCAATATTGTGGCAAATTGCCGGCACTATTATGATGGTCTCGCACTTTTTCTTCTTTGGGGGGGTTCAGGGCGCCATTTCTTGCCCCTGAATCAGAATATTAATTGCCCCACTAGTGTCCTAGAGGAGGGGAGTGGAGAGGGAGGGACCTGGGCCCGCCCTCTACTCCAGGTCCCAGCCCAGGGGCCCTGAGGATAGTGGTGAGCCACTTGAACTGACAGTTCCTTCCCCTGGGCTACTTCCCTCTCCTGCCCTTCAGCTTGTGGGGGGCTTCCTGCCCTCCCTCTGCACAAGCCAGGTGCCCCTTACCTAGGGTCTTGGACTTCTTAGCCCACCGCAGCACTTCTCCAAACTTTCCTCTGCTTCCCTTCAAATTGTTCTCTGCTCCAACACCAAGTCTTTCTGCTCCAACTCCTTCAAACTGTTCTCTGCTCCAACACCAATCCTTTCTGCTCCAACTCCCACACTGTCTGACTGAAGCAGGGTTTTTTTTTATCATGTGACTGACTGCAGGTGCTCTAATTGGCTTCAGGTGCTCTAGTTAATCTATAGCAAACTTTCTTCCCCTTACAGGGAATAAGGCTCCCTTCTAACCCTCTCCTGTTGCCCGCTGGCCATGCTGTATCACAATATGTTGTGAATCTTTAAAGATTTAGTATTTGATATTTCATAATTTCTTATAGATTGCCAGGTAGAAATGATAGCCAAAAAAAGCATCACATGACCATACATGCTACATATAAAACTTCCAGCCAAGTCCATGCTCAGCTCTGGGCAACTGCTGCCTGGAGATATAAAGGAAGGTCTCTTCTCATGGGTAGTTACTCAGGAAGGAGAGTCTGATCAGAAGGTGGCTTGCTTTAGTGCTTCACCTACACCAGATTCCTCCAGCAGGGGTTGGGGAGGTAAGAAAGTGGCACTTAGCCTTTGCATGTAGCTTCTCTCTGCAGCAACTGCTACCCTCCTCTCTTCTTAGCATTACTAGAGAAACAGCAGCACTAAAAGGAGTGAAAAGGAGCTATTTAGAGTAGAGGTTGCCATGCAGAAACACATGGTCAAAGGCAAATACTCTTTACCCCCATGAAAGTACACTTGAGAGCGCATAGGAAAAATTGTGGGGAGGCTGTTGGTGATTAGTTTAGGAAGACAGAGTGAGGGTAGGGAAAGAAAGGTCAAAGTGGTACAATCAATGCAAGTTGTTGAATACTAAGCAATCCACAAGTCCCCAAAATTGCCTTCACGTCATGGAGCATAGGGCTTACCTTATGATTTATTTTTTAAACAGAAAACTGTGCACAACTTCCCACATATAAAACCCCAAATAATATTAAGCCTTACCCTCTGGTACAGATTCAGCCCATCGTGGGTCAGATGCAGGGTAATCATCCACTAAGTCTACACTGATCTGAATTACAGCTCTATCCAGTTCAGTATCAGAATCCAGGTCTGCATTTGGTGGAAAGAGCTCAACAACCATGCTCTGTGCACTAATTACATCTTTTCTGAAATGAAAGAGAAAGGCTGCATAAAACAAAGTGTAATCAAAAGTGGCCAGAACGTTAAAAATTCTCCCAACCAGCAGTTTTTTCTACTATCCTTTTTATGAAATTTTTAGGTTATAATCACTAACACTGTTTGTACGGACCACCTTTAACCTGACTTTTTAAAAAGCATCTCAGTATAATTACCTATTTCAAAGGGGTATTATCTATTTTATTGATGGGTAAGTAATTTGCAGTCACTTTTGACCCAAAAAACCCTGATGTTTAGCTATGCCTGCTGAATGCCTTTCCAGTAGCCAAGCTAACAGGAGCAGTCAACACAACATTTTAACTAAAAAAATGTATGTGCCAAATGCTCCTGTTGGCTTGCTATTGGGGGCTAGTAGCAGTTGCAGATGGTCCACATGACGTTGTAGGCAATCTCATCATACCATCTCCTCCATACATTTATCAAGCTCAAGCCTGAAGCCAGTTAGGTTTTTTGCTCTCACTGCTCCCCTTAGAAGGCTATTTCAGAATTTCACTCTTCTGATGGTTAGATACCTTTGTCTAATTTCAAGCCTAAACTTGTTGATGGCCAGTTTATATCCATTTGTTCTTGTGACAACAGCAACACTTAACTTTAATAACTCCTCTCCCTCCCCGGTATTTTCTCCTCTGATATACTTATAAAGAACAATCATATCTCCCCTCAGCCTTCATTTGGTTAGGCTAAACAAGTCAAGCTCCTTGAGTCTCCTCTCATAAGATAGGGTGTCCACTCCTCTTATCCTAGAAGCCCTTCTCTGCATCTGTTCCAGTTCAAATTAGTCTTTCTTAAACATGGGAGACCAGAATTTCACACAGTATTCCAGATTGGGTCTCACTAGAGCCTCGTATAATGGCAATAACATTTCCCTATCTCTACTGGAAATACCTCGCCTGATGCAAACTAGGATTGCACTAGCCTTTTTCATGGCTGCATCCCATTGGCAGCTCATAGTCATCCTGTGATCAAACAATACACCCAAGTCTCTCTCCTCCTCTGTTGCCTCCAACTGATAGGTCCCCAGCTTATAGCAAAAATTCTTGTTAGCTCTTAAGTGCATGACTTTGAACTTTGCATTATTAAATTTCATCCCATTTCTATTACTCTTGTTTTCAAGGTCCTCCAGAACTTCTTGTATGATATTCCAGTCCTCCTCCATGTTGGCAATACCTCCCAACTTTGTGTCATCTGCAAATTTTATTAGCGTACATCCACTTTTTGTGCCAAGGTCATTAATAAAAATGGTAAATAAGATTGGTCCCAAGATCGATCCCTGAGAAATTCCACTAGTAAACTCCTTCCAGACTAACAGTTCACCTTTCAATATGACCCATTGTAGTCTCCCCTTTAACCAGTTCCTCATCCACCTTTCAATTCTCATATTTATCCCATCTTCTCCAATTTAATGATTTCTCATATGTAACTGTATCAAATGTCTTACTGATATCCAGATAGATTAGATCTACTGCATTTCCTTTGTCTAAAAAAATCAGTTATCTTCTCAAAGAAAGAGATCAGGTTGGTCTGGCAAAATTCAACTCTTGTAAAACCATGTTGTATTTTATCCCAAATACCATTTACCTCTATATCATTAACTACTTTCTCTTTCAACATTTGTTCCAAGACCTTGCATACAACTGAGGTAAGACTAACAGACCTGCAGTTTCCCAGATCACCTTTTTTCCCCTTTCTTAAAAACAGGTACTATATTAGCAATTCTCCAGTCATAGGGTACAACCCCCAAGTTTAAGGATTCATTAAAAATCCTTGCCACTGGTCTTGCAATTTCATGTGCCAGTTCCTTTAATATTCTTCGATGGAGATTATTTGGGGCCCCTGATTTGGTCCCATTAAGCTGTTTGAGATTGACTTCCATGTCGGAAGTAGTCATTTCTACTTTCATATCCTTGTTTCCATTAGCCACCCCGCCACTACTCCCAAATTCCTCATTACCCTTATTAAAAACTGAGGCAAAGTATTTGTTTAGGTGTCATCTACCATGGCTCAGATTATCCATTCCTTCTCATATCTGGTACCATTTGATCCAATAACATCTTTTTCCAAATAATGGCTCACTTTCATGCAGTTTCCCTCATCACAGCTTCCATTTACCACTCCAAGTTTGCACTTCACCTCTTCACCCCGTCCTTCCAACTCTCATCAAATACTTCCTCTTATCTTCAGTCTCTTAACTGCCATCTTCCCCTTCTTTCAGTTTCTCTACAGCTGCTTCCTACTCTCCTTCCTCCAAAAACACTACTCACCCAGTAATCTACTGCATACCCCATATCCTTTCATCATCTTCCCTTTTCCTGCATTATCCTGCAAAACGATGTCTCATTCTACAATTTATTTCTCACTCTAGCACTGGCGCTCTCTCTGACCCGGCACCATTCTCTGATGGTGATTTCTCCTCCCAGCTGCCCAGGTGGCAGCTGTATTTGTTGTTCCAACAATTCCTCACTTTCCCCTTCCTCTCTGAAGTACACACCTAACTATCCACCCATCCCTTCTTGCCACTGCTGTCGTTCATCATTCCAGCTTGCTCTCCCACCCTTCTCTTTTCTCTCCATTTAACTCTTGACTCTCTTTCTAGTTCCATACCATCAACCTTCAGTTTCAGCTTCCACGTTGGTGAGCCTCACTGTTTCTTGTTCTCTTACTAATACCCTTACTCAACCTGCTGTCACAAATCTATTCCCCCATTAACCTCTATGGCTGCAACTTTCTACACCAAGAATTGAGCTCAATTATTTCTCTTTTCCCAGACTAATTCAGGTCCTCTTCCTTGCATTTAAGGATCTCCACAACTCAATTTTTTATCTCTCTGCTTCGCCTGACAGTCCCCTTCATGCACTTCTCCCACACAAATCTCTGTCTTTCTCATGCAGCCCCTTATCCATGGAACGCTCTTTCTGACTCTCTCTTCCATGCCTCCATCCTCTCTTTGAAGTCCTTTCTCCAACCTCAATTATTCTAGGAGGCTTAGTTTTATAGATTATAGATTACTATATTCTTTCTATTCTAATATAAAAAAATATAAGTCTGCAGCCCTAAAGACATGTGCACAAATCACTAAGCAAACAAACTTACTGTTTTCACCCTTGGGTCACTCCACCTTTTCTAGCGTTTATTTCCTCCTCTAGTTTTTGTCAATTTAGATCACACATTTATCAGGGCAATCACTATGTTTTGAGAAGCACTATGCACATTCATGGCACTGTATAAAAAATATCTTCTAAAGTAATACTGAAAATTGCCCATTTAAATGTAAATAAAATAGTCAGGACTTTTCCATTCTTCCCTAACTTTCTTCACTAATGCCAGTTACTGAGAGAACAGACAAACAAAATTTTAAGCTTAAAATAGCTTTATTTTGTGTCAATCAGACCATCAATACCAGCTCTGGCAGGTTAGTCATTTTTTACAGCTATATACAAGTCTACTCATTTCTAACATGAATCACTGCCTAGGTGGTCCAAGAATGCCAATTATTTCACGTGATAAGTTTTTTTAAAAAATTGGTTCTTTTTACAAAATGTCTTGTGATTTTTTTTAACCACAAAAAATCTAAAAACTGAAAAATGTTTTTGAAAACCAAACAACATTTTTACCAGTTTTTTGTGGGCTTTTTGTTTGGTTGGTTAATTTGGGGTTTTTTGGGCTGTGGGATGTGTGTGTTGAAAATCCAGAAAAATTCAACCAATATGAAAAGCATTTCAGGGAAAATAAAACAGCTAGTCAGAACAAAATTGTCAATAACAATTTACTCAACAGTGTCCAAGGTGTGTACACACTTTTCTAGAAAAGGGATATATTAAACATGTGTACATGGTGATTTTTAATTAATCAGCATGCATTTTATTTTTATCAAGAGAATCCCTTAATTAAAAACAAACTTGCCCTCTCTAGTATATCAACATAGTGACTCCTCATACCTGCAGTACTGTAGAAAAGCAACTTTCAGTAATTTAGTTTTATCCTCTTGTGCTATAATCTCCATTCTACTGGTGGCATCAAATGCAGAACCCTGAAATGTAAAGTAAAAATTTAGACCGAAGGGAACATAGGCAAATACAAACCTCAGTATGGAAGGAAAGTAATCTTTCTAAAATAACAATGGTTTAGGATTATAATAGACCTGCCAAATCTAAAGTTTTTATTCCTGTGGGATGTTCTTGCTGATCACAACAACAAAAGAGACTGGGGCAAAGGTAACAGGATCACAGTTCAGAAGCTGTACAGACTGATCTAGACAAAGTAATGGTCATAAGGTCCCTCCATTATGAGGTACTACTACAGCAACTGATCCTAGAGGTTAAGATAAATGGGATACTGACCAATTCATTCTTAGTTATTAGCTAACTAAAGAACTGGTCAGCCCCATACTAAAAGCCCAGCTTCCATCTCTCTCTAAAAAATTTTGGGCAAAACATTCTGCTTTAGAAAAATATTCTTGACAAGGTAACTCATCTGAGATTTTAAGTAAATGCATATTGTATAAAAGTTAAATACGGATGTGAAAAAACTTTTTTCCATTCTAAAAAGAGTGGGTTACTTGATAAAAAAAAGTAGAATTAAAGTAGCACATTATTCAAATGAGTAGAGCTGGCTGACAAATATCAATTTGACTGGGAATTTCAAAATATTGTAAAAATTGTTTTCAGTTAGATCTATACAAAAATTAAAATTTTCTGTGAATGAAACTGTGAAGGTGAGTGAACTCTAGACATACTTTCTTTTTGCATTCCGAGGTTTTGAATTTTCATACTAAATATTACCTCATTGTTTGGTCCAGCTACAGAAGATGACAGGGAATCCTCAAGGTCTTCAGGAAGCACAGTCACATTTTCCCTAGAAAAGATGGCCACAAGCCCACTTTTTCTGGTGAAAAATATGGGAACTCCGGTGTAAGAACCTGCTCCTAAAATGCTATCCCCTAATGGGAAGGGAAAACAAGACATGTAATAAATAAAATGATTATATAATGCTGCATTCATAGCTTGATCTTCAAGTAGACATTTACTAAATTTTCCCATGAATCAGCTAACAGCAGTAATTCACAAGAGACTTGATGATTCAAACAAACAAAAAGACTCACTGCAGATTACTGAATGATATGAGGTAATAACTAAGCAAACAAACCTAATTTTAGAAAAAAATCCAAAAACCAGATACTTTAATATGTGAGAATATTTAATGAAAGTCCAGCTTTATTTCATGTTATACAGCATACTATCCTAGTAAAAGAACTGTACTATAAAATACTAATAGCAGACCTCACTACAGTGGTCTACTCAAATCTCAAATTTCCAGGTGGAGAGAGAGATTTGTTTGGTTTGCAGAGAAGCCTTCCTCTGCAACATGGGTCACCTGCAGGTTTAAACATGTGTAAATGGTGGATTCTCTGTAACTTGAAGTCTTTAAATAATGATTTGAGGACTTCAATAACTCAGCCAGAATTTAGGGATCTATTACAGGAGTGGGTAGGTGAGTGAACTTCTGTGGCCTGCAATGCGCAGGTCGTCATGATGATGATGGTTTGTTCTGACCTTAAACTCTATGAGTCTATCAGAATAAGCAAGATTCAGTTGTATTTAAAAATAGGGCTGCACAGTTGCACAATATCATCTTATTTTCATTTTCTGTCCGTCTCCTGTCAAGTGAGTTTCAATCCCATATTTAGAGTAAAATCCCAGACTTTTTGCAAGCAGTATATAAAAAAAAATATACTCAGCACTTGTGTGTGTGTATATATATATTCAAAATTGTTTGCACAAACAACTTATTATACATTTCACACACAGGGAAGCTGATGCAAAGTAGTAAAGTGACTGGCTGCAGGCCAGAGAAAGAACTAGCGGCAACAACTAGCATTAGAGTTCAGACTTTTGACTACCAAACCTTTGTTCATTCCATCAGCCCATGTTGCCTCAATCTTTAGTTTTGAGGTAACTGGGGATCCTTGCATGAAGGAACAGAATGCCAAAACATATGGCTCAATCTAAATGCAGTTTGGAAATAATTAAAATCAATGAAGAAATATTCTGTCAATATGGTTAACTAAGTGAGTTAATACAAATTACCGTATATACTCATTCATACGCCGAACTTTTTTAGTAAAAAAGGGAAGCACCAGAGAAGGGGGTTGGCTTATGAATGAGTATAGAGAGGGAGAGGTGGGACACAGCCCCTCCCTCCAATAGAGGAAGCAAGGAGAGGCAGCACAGCCAGCAGATCCAGAAGGGAAAAGGCGGGGCCAGAGTCTCTCCGCTTCTGGCCAAGCTGCAGCTCTGGGGTTGGCAGGCTGCAGACTCGCTGCTCAGCCCTGCCCCCCAGAGCAGGCTATGGCCACGCTGACGAAGCATGCTGTAACTGTGCCACCCAGCCCAGCCCGCTGGAACATGCTGCGGCCGCACCGCCTGGTCTGGCCCGCCGGAGCAGGCTGCGGTCACGCTGCCCAGCCTGCCGGAGCAGCTCCAGCCAGGTCAGAGACATCCTCTCCTGGCCCTCCCCAGATAAGGTAGGAAGGAATGGGATAGGGAGTGTGTGGGGGTCCAGGGCTAGGGGTGGGGTCACGTGAGGGGTGGTCACAGGGGTTATTCCCCTGACTCCCAGCTTTTCCCCCCACCCCCCACAAAAAAAATTCCCCACCAGTTGCTGTCCCGGCCCATCAGGATAAGCCGCTGGTGCACCGGGACACTTTGTTTACTTAGGTTTACCTCTGTGCCTGCAGACGCTTGAGATAAATAAACCATCTCAGCCCGCCAGCGGCTTATCCTGATGGCCTGGGAGCCAAAGTTTGCTGACCCCTGAATTATAGGGTTGGCTTATGAATGGGTTATAAAAATTTTCCATTTTTACTTATCCATCTTGGGGGGCGGGGGGGGGGGGGGAGTCGGCTTATAAACGAACCAGCTTATGATCAAGTATATACGGTAAGTTTCCTGTTGCTATTACCTTGTGCACCAAAAAAAATTTTCTCCTGTGGTAAAGAAATTCTTCCAGTTCCAGTTGAACAAGCAAAGACCTCATCTTCAGTGTACAGGTAGGCAGCATGGTTAAAGAAGTCTGGGACCACGAAACAGCACACCAGTTCTTCAGACTACAAGTGTTCAGAAGAATGACAGAATACATAAATAAACAATATTTAACACTTAATACTGCACTTTAAAAATGTTCAAAAAGTTGTACAAACATGAATATCTGCCTTTTCTTAATTTTAAGATGACAGACACATCTATCACAAAGTTATTTTAAAAGGATCCCAATTTCTATTTCTAATTTGCTCTGAATATTTAAGATCTGTTTCATCACCTGCCAACTCCAAAAGAGATGGAGGTATACTTTCACCAGGATAGGAGAGAGGTGAACAAATCAGTAATTCAGCAGCCATTAGATACTCCTCCTAATGTAAGAACCAATTTTAAAATTGACACCATGGAAGAAATACCAGTCATATTAAGTTAGGTCAAAGCTAATATTCATGAACGTAAAAGCTTAATTAAAGAGACATTGACACTTCATGAAACATTTTTTGTGAAGTGTCAGTTGTGTAAGCAAATATACTTTAAGCACACTTCATGGATTTCTGTTAGAAATCTGCAGTACATCTGTAACTAAAGATCTGATTGCTGAAAACTAGGTATAGATGGGTTTAATTATCAGAGATATTCAAGATTATTGGTATTAGAGAGGCTAGTAAAGCAGACTGATGTATCAAATAACAGAGTATATACATTTTTTAAAAGCTAAGATTCTGACAACCTCCCCCGCCCGCCCCCCCAAAAAAATATCCATTAGAAGCCAGGAAATTTAAATTCAAAACTGGTCTGGTTTTTCAGTTCTTAGCAAAAGCATGAGGTTCTAAAATATCAACAAGCCGGACAGCAGCGGAGGCAAAGCCTCTTTTTTGAGCATATGATTGCATCTGAGGGGGGGAAGAAGGGTATGTATATTGGGGATACTAGACGGAATTCAGAACCTTCAGCTGGCTTTGCGGAGCATCAGTACAAAGTATAAAAAAATAAAGAAGCAACTGCAGATTAGAAAATTAGTTCAGTATATATAGCACAAGGTACCCTATAAAACAATCTCAGCAGTGATACTGAAACTGAGGCTCACGAGCCACAAGTGGCTCTTTAAAGAGTCTACTGCAGCTCCTTGCAGCACATGATATTAAAACACTGATTTAATTATTAACCAAAGTTATTAACCAATCAGGATGCTTTTGCTATGTTATTAACCAATTGTAGCTGATAAAATAATACTTAGTCAGTCATTTTGCTGTGAGAATAATATTTATTTTCCCTGTCATACTGTTTAAATATATAGTACTATAGTAAATGAAACAATGAATTCACACTACTGAGGCTCTTTAGGGTAATGTTGATCGCTAATTTGGCTCCTGAACTACTAAAGTCTGAATATCACTGATTAACAGCATATAAATCCATGTAATCAGGTAATGCCCAAATCTCACAAAAGATTCACTTTAAAATAAAGACAAGAAGATTCACATCTGGCTGAAATGCTCAAGTATCCTTTTTTCTTCTTACTCAGTATTATTTAACTGCTTTAAAAGCTCTAAAAAGACAAAGATCAAGCTTTAAAATTAAAAGCTATCTCAACAATCGCTTTTAACCTCTAAGTCAGGGGTTCTCAACCTTTTTCTTTCTGAGCCCCCCCCCCCCCAACATGCTATAAAAACTCCAGGGCCCAGTGGGGGCGGGGGGTGTAGTTTGACTTCTACTGTGGGGAGGGCAGGAAGGGACAGCCTGCCTGGGTTCTGGGGGAGAGGAGGGTGCAACCAAAAATTATAACTCAAAGAGGGGTGGCTCAGCTCAAAAAGTTTGAAAACTGTTCAGAGGGCAGGGGGTAGCTAGGTGTTGTGTGCAGGCATGGGGGAGTAGCTCAGAATGCAGGGAGGAGGTTAGCTAGGGGCTGAGTGCAGGCAGGGGGGTAACTCAGGGTGCAGGGAGAGAGGTAGCTACGGGCTATGTGCCTGGAGTGCCTCCCCACCCTGTGGTCACTGCTCTCCATTACCAGCTGCGTGAGCAGTCAAAGGGGGCTGGGAGCTGAGGAGCAGCCGCAACCCCAGGCACAGCAGCAGGAGGAGGAGACAGGGGAACGCCATGGCTGCCAGCTCCATGGCACCAGCTGGAGTAGCAGCTGCCCCACACTGCCCGGCTCCAGCTTCCATCCTCTAACCTGGTGGGGGAGGGGGGTGTCTCAGGGATCTAGGGGAGATACGGAAGTGGAGGGGGCATGGAGCTGCCCCCATGACTTCCCTGCTCTTGGTAAGGCACTGCAGTTTGGGGGAGCAATGCCCCCATACCCACCCAAATCCACCCATGGACTCAGGGCATTAGCCCCAGGGGGAGTGCCAGGGCACCAGGGCTTTGGTCCCATGGGGGGCACCGGGGCTCGGGGCTTTGGCCACAGGCCCTGCAGCCCCCCTGAAATGGCTCAGACCCCCAGTTGAGAACCGTTGCTCTAAGTTTTACTCTTAACTTTTCTGTATTTGCTGTTCATTTTCAGCAAAATTCCTTCAGCCTTCTCCTTCAGATTCAAGACACTGGGGATGAATTACTTCATAATTCATGCAAAATTGATTTTATAATAAAGCTACTTACAACAGAGAGATAGATGGCGGTATGTAGAGGGCAAGATAGTAAACCTAAACAGTATGAAATATCTCAGCAATAACCATTGGGAAAAAGGAGAGAGTTTCTGTGGGTTTTTACTTTATATATTTTACGTGAAATTTAAATATTTTACATTGAACTTTAGGTACTGCTCTCATCAAAAGCTGTTTATATTAATTCTGAGGAAAATAAAACACACAAAAAATGTTGCCTGTATACATTATTTCCAAGACCAATTCCAAATTCACTTTAGAGCAAAGGTCCAATGACTCCATACCTGAAAGGGTGGATTATATTGGGTGACTTCCACAACAACATCATCAGACATGTGGTAACCTTTATCCTCCACTGTTATGAGAGTGTAATAGGTGAGACATGGACTGTCTCCAAGATGCCATGCTGCAGCCAAAATTACCAGTCCATCACTATTCATCGAAAAAGCAACACACAATAAGTACATGCACCATGGTTCAGAATACAGGAACATAGGTAGGACGCTACATAAATAATATTTTTAGGTATCTAATGTATTAGAAAAGTGTCTTTTTATTAAACAGAAACTTTAGTCTCCACTTAAAACAGTGAGGAGGTATATGGAGTATTTTCTTGTTTTAACGGTCTTAATGCAACAGCAATGGTTTCTAGAAACTGAAAATCTGTGGAAAACTAAATTCCCATCAAGCTGTTTAAGTAATACCAATAGAAGCCAGAGAGAGACCAGTTATTCTGGTTCGCTGGCACAGAAGTTATATTTGGCTTACCCAGCCTCCTGGAAAAAAACATTGCAAAGAAAATTATCATGACATGACAGAAACCTAATAGGGTTATTCTGGGTAAAGAATTTTTAAAACCATTAAGTTACTAATACTATTGCATCTAGTACAATTAGTTATTTGCACTGAGGTGTCTGCTTTGTCACCAACAGCTTTCAGAGTAATTAAAATCCCAATCATTTACATATAAAACAATGTAGGAAAATAGAAAGCACTTATCAAATCAGCACATGGTTCATCTCTTGCTAGACACAATGCTCATGCCTACCGGTTTCGCTGCAAATCCAAATACTGAACGTTGACTCCTCCTTTAATATCTTCATAGTTACTTTCAGAGCCCTGTAAAAGACACTAATTTACACTGACAGAAATAAAGCAGCTAACTACCAATTTCATTTTATTTTTCAAGTTTACTGCCTCTTACCCAAATTGCATCTGTGATGTGTTCTTTAAGGATTCTGTTGATATCCCAGCTGAGAACTTGACGTTCAGTAGAATCGTCTATCTCCCATTTGTTTAGATTTGAACTGGTCAGTGCATAAAAGCTTGATCTCTCTTTGTCCCAAAGAACACTAGAAAGCTGCATTAACAAAAAAACAAACAAAAAAAAAAGGCAAGCTTTGTCAGCAAGTATGTTCTGACTATTCTGATATACTGTGCCACTCCACTCTTAATTTGATAAGACTTATGCATGCTCAATTTGACAACTATTATTACTGTAGTGCCTACGAGCCCTGTTCATGGACCAGAACCCCATTGTGCAAGGGGCTATATAACCACAGGATAAAAAGATGGTCCTGAAAGAGCTTACAATCTCTGCTTTAACTCTGATACAAGATTTAAGTATCAAAATAATTCCAGACAGTAGTCTTATTTTATGGGATAAAAAAAAAATAGCAAAAATCTCTCTCATGCTCCTCTCCAGCTTTTGTGAAATTCACATACAAAACTTGAGTTGATCCACAATCACTGGCATCCCTTTATCTAGGGAGAACCTATGAGTTACTAATAGTTTCTCCATTGTCATTCAATTTGCCCTGCGTCATTCTCTGCACATCTCAAGTGTACACCAGGCTATAGTTCAATGTATACTTTAAAAATCATGCTTTGGGTGATGCAAGGACCTGAAAGAACATTTGCTAATAAACTAAATATGTTACAGATGCACAGGAAATGAGGCATGGTCTCCACAGAAGTGACTGCATGAGTCTTTGTGCATTTGAATGTTAAAACTGCAGCTCTTCAGATAGGAAAAAGTACCCTTTTGTCTAGGATTCTAGTAAGGTGCATGGGATAGGATGTTTTGCTGATGTTCAACTTAACAGGTTTTTTGTTTTTTGTTTTTTTGTTAATATGAGTTGTATGGTTAAGAACTCAAAACATAAAATGCCAAAATTAATATTCATATGCAAGTTAAACTATGTCCTTCCTTATGGATATGCATGACAATATGATCACAAAATAAGTCACAAATAATACTAATAGATGTCCATATAACCTTGAAAAGTGAATATTATATAACATGCAGCAAATAACACAGGGCCTGCTTCATTCATTGCTCATCTTGTATGTAAGTGACTTTCAGAGACTGTCAGCATAAGCAGAGTATATATACAAAACTACAAAATACCACACATCTAGTTTTATAGAAAACTGTACATTATATTTGATAATTGGTAAGTGGACATATAATTAAAGACTCTTAGAATACACAAGTACCACTACACTGGATACAACCTTAACTTTGGCATTTCCTGACTTGAATGATAATACTGGACAGTAAAGCACACACTAAAGTTTCTTTCGATTAACTTTAATTAGTCCTCCTGTGGTGAAAATCTTAAAAAATACACAAGCACTCAGCAATTAAATTGCTAGATCAGGTATGGTATGGACCAGAAAGGAAGACAATATGCTGTGTAAGACTAATGCCACTCCACAAAATAAACTAAGGAGCCACAGGCTGTTGAGAAATACCACATCTAGATAGGATACCAACTATAGTTTGCTTTTGACATTCAATTACCACAGGGATAATCTATGACAAATGAATAAGAGGGACAGTAGTACACTCCAGTTTTATAGGCTTTAAGCCACTTGGTGTTTGACAAACGCAATGCAGGGAATCTTCTGGGAAGCGTATGAAATACCAATTCTGGAACACAAATCAGGTTGAGGATTCAAGTCCAAGTGATCATATTGGATGCAGATCATCCATTTAATGAGCACACAGATGCTATGATTTCTGAGGAAATTTAAAAACAGTTGCAAGATAATTATTCCTTCCTGTTTACAACAGTGCTGTAAAGCAGTGGTTTTCTTTAGGGGTCCGCAGACTATGTCGAAGAGGTCTGCGAAAGGTTGTCATTACTAAAGAACAGTGGTTTTCAACCTGGGGTCCACAGACTATGTCTAAGATTTCCAAAGGAGTCCATACCTCCATTAGAAATTTTTTAGGGGTCCACAAATGAAAATACAGTAGATTGAAAACCACTACTGTAAAGTATTTCTTTTTTAAGCCTTAATGAATATAATTGATATGGAGTGGGTTTCAGAAGTTCTGTATTCTTATACAGTATGTCCTTAAGTAGCAGTGAGTGAAAAGGGAAGGAAGGAGTGAGACAAGTTGGAACATGGCATTATAATTTATTTTTTTAAAAAATCTATTTATAATAATTTATTTCTTGAACTTACCACAGCATCATTACTGGGAGATAAAATCCCCAAGAGAGAGGAGACTCTTCGGCCAATTCCAGAAAACATGCCCTGCCCCTGTGGCAGGACATGCTGGTGGATCTTACCAGAATTGTCTGGTATCAATCGAACAAGCTGGCCTCTTGAAGATGATAAAACAAAACTTCCTCCCTAACAAAAAGTAAAAATGTCTACATTAGACACATAAAAGACACACCATCAACTTTCAGCAACAATTACTGTCAAACAAGGATTATTTGTACCAGGCCAGGAGAAAAACAGGATTGGGAACACAGCCATTGTTGCTACTGTACAAAGAACCCGAGGGCTAGCAGAGATACACCATGAGACATTTTTCCAGCAAATTAATTTAAAACTCAGCTGGCTGTAAAAGCCTGGGAAAAACTTTACTTGGTTAAAAAGGTCAGCTTTTCAATAGGCCATGCTCTTTACCTGGAAATTGTAAAACGTTACATAAAAACTGAAATGTATCAGATGTTTTAACAACTATTTATAGTTCTTCCAAGGCTTAAATTATGGCATATAGCACACAATATATTTGTTAGGTTACTCATGTTTAAATTAATATTTAACCACATTTTTTGAAAAACTGTTTTATTGATCACAAAAATAGTCCACCTTTAATGAACATTTTTACCAACTATTATTTGTGAACTTAATGCTCATTTTCATAATCTCCTTATTAGGAACGGCTCTGCTCCATAACAAAAAATTATTTCCAAGGGTAGCTTGCTGTTTTCACGGAAGTGTCCTGGCCTACGTAGGACACATCACAACTAACTGCATAAGAAAATATCCATCAGACTATATTGTGAGACTTATTTCGGTATCTTTTAAAAATGATTTTGGTAAGTGAGTGTAGTTTTTGTAAAAGATGCCAGATTGTTTGTAAAAGGAAATGCAGCACTATTTGGCAATAGCAGTGGAGAGGACAGGGACAGGCTCACCTCTTGTGCAAAGTCATTGACTTGAATGGTGTTACATGGGAGATGAATATAGCCCATACTGTGAAAAACACATTACTCAGAAGTATTGAAAGAAGTCTGTATAAAGCAAATATTAAACTGGAGTTCAACAATGATTAATGTTCTAAACACTGCACAAGATTTAGCCTATGAAATTATATTTCAGTCAACAAAAATTGCAAAGCTAAAATTCTATGTAATGTTTTCAAACGAATGTTTACACTTCTCAAAATGCTATGGTATAGTTCCATTTGAACTTTCTCCCGAGTCTCAGTTTACCAGTTTAGCAAACCTACCTTCAAATCTCTGAGATGCCTGCACACACACTTTCAATTGCTTTCATTTTCTGATAGAAGCTTAATTCTTTTATCAGACTTTTTAAGTTAAACAAACAACAGATGTGTTGTTTTGGGATGTTTTAATACTCACTGCTAATCAAAAATGTTACATATAAATATACTAATTCGGCCCTAAAAGGAAAATCATTTTATTTAAATTAGACTTCAGATGTGCTACGTTTTAGAAGTTGCAAAATGCAGGTAAAATTTTTCCAACAGGGTCAATCTACTGACATCTGAACTAAATGAACAATTACACGTAATGTTTAAATGAAAAAAAAAATCACAAATCCTTAGTAAACATAACAGGTTAAAAAAGAATATAAGTAGTCCTACCACCATTTTATCTTTGCAGTTTACTCTGCTTACATCTAATTTCTGAACTGGGATTTATAAAAAAATATATCCAGTTTAACAAGCTCATGCACAAAATAATTCTCTGTTCATGTTTGTCATATTCTGGAACTTTTGGGAGGAAAGGGATCTTGCTCTCACTCATGGTGGTATCGCCTCTCTGTCAGTTCTGTGAAGTTATCCATAATGAAGTCACATAGTTCACTCTGCAACTGTTTAGTTTATTAAAGTTCCTAGGGGTTTAGGACTTGATGCTCCAAATACTCTTTCCTGTTTCTAAGTTAGCAATCAAATTAATACTTTTGATGTAAACAAAATTTGTACTATACCTTTACAGCTGTTAGAAAACTGCACAGAGAGCCTCCAAAGTCCGTAAAAGTCTCCGTATAGGAACCTTCATGCACAAGGCTGGGCCAATAACGTACAAACCCTTCGCTGGTGGCAACCATTGCTGACAGAGACTTGAAATTACAGAAAAATAGTCAACACATGATATAGATGGACTATAATAAGGATGAAACTTTTTATTTGAATAATATTAATCTCTTTTGACTGTCCCAGAGGTTAAGACGGTAAAAACACAAAATTGGTAAATATATACATACACACACACACACAACTAAAGCACATTCAGGGGGGAGGAGGAGGATTATGTAAAAATGGCAATTTCTAACTCAACAGATGTATATACCGAGTCATTACAGTATATATAGTTTTTACTACTTTTTACTGCTGATCATGTAGCAGGGCCAATATAGCTATGGAGTGCAAGTGAGATTTGTTGCTGTAAGAACCAGCAAAGGACTTAAGTTCCAGATGCAAAATCTTTGTTACTGGTCATGACATGAGACCCCAGAAACTCAGCTTGACTAATACCCAATGTCAGCTGCGAGGCTGACAGAGAAAAAAATTTCTTTACCTATAAACCAAAAAAAAATTGTTTTGGAACCATTAAGAGAAACATAAAACTCTACAATGCCTTTTTTACAAATGTATTCGTCAGAGAATAATCACACAAACTCTCAAATGTTTCTATCAGGATGTTTTGGGTGAAGAGTTCTTCACTGTAGGACTCACTCTCCCTGGAGATCCACCCAAAGTCAAGTACAAAGAATGGTGAAGTGCCTTTATCCAAGTAAAGATCTGGACAGGAAGCACTACCTCTCATCAACTGATTGGCCAAAAATCACAAAATAATAAGATCATCATAATGGCTGTAATGGGTCAGACCAATGGTCCATCTAGCCCACTATCCTATCTTCTATCAATAGCCAGTGCCAGATACTTCAGAGAGAATTAACTCAACAGGGCAATTATCAAGTGATTCATCCCCCGTTGTCCAATCACAGTTTATAGCAGTTGGAGATTAAGGGCCATGGGGTTACATCTCTGACCATCTTGGCTAATAGCCATTGATGAGCCTATTCTCCATGAATTTATCTAATTATTTTGTAACCTATTTACACTTTTGGCCTTTACAACATCCCCTGGGAAGGAGTTCCACAGGCTGACTGCATGTTGTGTGAAGTACTTCTTCCTTATGTTTGTTTTAAACCTGCTGTATATTAATTTATTTGGATCACCCCTGGTTCTTATGTTACATGAAAGGATAAATAACGTTTCCTCCACACCATTAATGATTTTAGAGACCTCTATTATGTCCCACCCATTGGTTGTCTCTTTTCTGAGCTGAATCGTTGGTCTTTTTAATCTCCCCATCATATGGAAGTTGTTCCATACCCCAATCATTTTTGTAGCCCTTCTCTTTACTTATTCCAATTTTAATATATCTTTTTTGAGATGGGGCAACCAGAACTGCATGCAGTACTCAAGAAGTGGGCATACTATGGATTTACATTGTGGCATTAAGATATTTTCTTATTATCTATTCCCTTCCTAATGGCTCCTAACACTGTTAAGCTTTTCTGACTGTCATTGCACATTGAGCGGATGTTTTCAGATAACTATCTAAGATGACTCCAAGATCTCTTTCTTAAGTGGCAACAGCTGATTTAGACCCCATCATTTTGTGTGTATAGTTGGGGTTATGTTTTCCAATGTGCATTACTTTGCACTTATCAACATTAAATTTCATCTGCCATTTTGTTGCCTAGTCATCCAGTTTTGTGAGATCCCTTTGAAACTCTTTGCAATCATCTTTGGACTTAACAATTGAGTAATTTTGTATCATCTGCAAACTCTGCCACCTCACTGTTTCCCCACTTTTCCAAATCATTTATAAATATGTTGTACAGGACTTGTCCCAGTACAGATTCTTCGGGAGGACCTGCTATTTACCTCTCTCCACTGTGAAACCTAACCATTTATTCCTACCCTTTGCTTCCTACCTTTTAACCAGTTACTGATCCATGAGAGGTCCTTATAGACTAACAGGTGAATACCTCTTCTCCGGATGCAAGAAGAAGTGGGTATTCTTCTTGCATCCAAGAAGTGGGTATTCACCTTGTAAAGCTCATGCTGCAAAACGTCTGTTAGTCTATAACCCAATCATCCTTTGCTGCTTTTACAGAACCAGACTAACACGGCTACCCCTCTGATACTTGACACCTTTTAACCAGTTACTGATCCATGAGAGGTCCTTCCCTCTTCTCCCATGAGTGCTTACTTTGCTTAATGACAACCTATTTGCCTGGTACTGAAGTTAGGCTTACTGGCCTGTAATTGCCAGGATTGTCTCTGGAGCCTTTTTTTTAAAATGGCTGTACCAGTCATCTGGTACAGAGGCTGATTTAAGCAACAGGCTACATACCACAGTTAGTAGTTCTGCAATTTCATATTTGAGTTCCTTCAGAACTCTTGGGTGAATATTTGTTCCAAAACCTCCTTTACTGACACCTCAATCTGGGACATTTCCTCAGATCTGTCATCTAAAACAATGACTCAGGTGTGGGACTCTCCCACACATCCTCTGCAGTGAAGACCAATGAAAAGAATTCATTTCTGCAATGGCCTTGTCTTCCTTGAGTGCTCTTTTACTACCCTGATCATCCAGTGGCCCCACTGATTGCTTGGCAGGCTTCCTGCTTCTAATGTACTTCCAGACATTTTTGCTGTTAGTTTTTGTGTCGTTTGCCAGTTGCTCTTCAAATTCCTTTTTGGCATGCCTAATTATACTTTTGCACTTGACTTGCCAGAGTTTTTGCTCTTTTCTATTTTCCTCACTAGGATTTGACTTCCAAAGTTTTTAAAGGATACCTTTTTGCCTCTAAATGCCTCTTTTACTCTCTTGTTTAACTATGGCGGCATTTTTCTGGTCCTCTTACTGGCTTGTTTTGTTTTAATTTGGAGTATACAAGACATTTTACTTTTGTGACTATTCCTTTTAATTTCCATTTAAATAGCCTCCTCATTTTTATGTAGTTCCCCTTTTTGAAGTTAAATGCTACTGTGGTGGATTTCTGTAGTATTTTCCCCCACTACAAGGATCTTAAATTTAATTACGTTATGGTCACTATTACCGAGCAGTTCAATTATATTTTAAAATTTTACAGTAATTTATTTTATAATGTTGTAGTTTAAGATGTCATTGAGCTATTCCTTTGACCCAACCTCTTGCAGTTTTCCCACCACTAATATTCCCCTTACAGCCTTACTACTGTGGTCCACAAAGCAATCATGTCTTTGCAAAACATACCCAGCTAAGGAAAGATGAATTTAATAATTTAGGCTTTCGCATGTTCTCGCCTCTCATACTACTTCTAGTATGACTAAACTGTGGCAAGAGTTAAAGGGGTCAAGTTTGGTAGGAGGGGTGTGACAGCAAAATGCTACCTCCTCTTTTTATCACCTAGAAATTCAAGATGATGCCAGGATGGATGGCTTCTTCCCTTCAAGGACTAGCTGCTGATCTGACCCTCACTGAAAAGCTCTGGGTGCACTGAATGAATGCTGTGTACAACCTGAAACTGAAAATGAAAACTGGCCACTATCTCATGTTCTTTGTGAATGGTAGTTACACAAAATATAGTGCACAACAGTGCAATATAGTGTATAACTAGTTGATCCTGGTTTCTCATCCTTGCACAGTGCAAGAAGTATTTAGCAAAGCAGCAGGCCCAGGCAGGCAAATCACCTATTTCTTCCAGTGTTGGATGGCATTCATAATGAAACTTAGCCAAAAAAACAGTTTTCATTTGCAGGCAGTCCACATACCCAGAATGAAAACACAGATAATGCATAACTTTTTCAGGAAGCACTAAGTTCAAATTTCACTTGTCTGGACTAAACTTTTGAGCATCCCACTGCTGAATGATGGTATTTTCCCTAGTCTGATTTTTTTTTTAATTAATTAATCCTTTAAGAACTGCAATATAAGAAGTTTCTAATTACTACATTTAATTACCAAACAAAGAATAATTATTTAAAAACTGTCTTAAGTATATTAAATGTGTGCCTGCTATCTTGACTGTGATGTAGTTTATAATTAGGCTTTGCAGATTTCATTTCTTTTCCCTAACTTTAAACATAAAAAACAATAAAAAATGTTGATTATTTTTACAGTTGTGGGGAGTAGGACTGAGGCTAGGGGTAGGGCAGTGTTTCAGGGCTGCAGGGTGCTGCCTGTGCAGCCAATGGGAGGGCCAATGGAAGAGCAGAGACCCCCAGCCAGGACAGCAAAGATGACAAGGAGCCCCAAGCCACAAGAGACACCACCCCACGGCCAAACAGTTCCTGCCTGGGAATGGCTCCCAAACTCCTGGCTCATGAGTGAGTGGGACTGTGACAGCAGAGCTGCAGAGAGATCCCTACAGGCACAAGGAGCAGGGAAGGCTGTCATCCTGGTGGAGCAAAGCAGAGACCACCCAGCACTCCCAGCTGGTGAGTGAGAATCCATGACAGCAGTGCTACAGAGGGCTCCCTGCACTGCCACATAAGCCAATCAGCAGTGGGGTGGCCACACCCACAGCCAGGGACTCTTCCTCTTCCTCACAGTCCTGGACAAAGATCCCTGCTCTGCCCTTCCAAGACTGCAGCCTCCCCCTGCACCTTGTGTGCAGGGATCGGGGGTCACCAACCCAGAGGCAGCACAGAGAGCCCTCTGCAGCTTCATTGCCACAGAGTGACCCACTCACTCCCGTGACAGCAGAGCTGCAGAGGACTCCCTCCAGGGCCGGAGGGCTGGTGACACCAGATCCCTATAGGCACACTGACAGTTACCGACCAATGTTTTTTCCGTCAATTTCAGTGTGTCAACAGAAATCGATGTTTATTGACAGTTATCGATTAAAACTGAATCCTGCCAAGCTTAATTATAACACAGGGAATGCAGTTGCCAAATGAATGAATGACAAAGAAGGATATTCATAGATGATTTTTTTTTTTAATTGTTAAGTTGCTTACCTGTAGAGAAGGTACTTCACTTGAGGTACTGAGGCAGGATATAGCTGCCAAGCTAGAACTCCACTGGAAATCACTGGATGGCAACTGTAGTTCCTTGCATACAGATAACTACAACAAGGAATAAAGAGACACTATTATAAACCTGCCTCAGACAAAGTCATTTGTATATCCATTTTACAAATTCTACTAATCTTTGTTCTGACAGTAGGTACTAAGGTAAAAGAAAATAATTAAATTACTCAAATTACGTGAAACTACAGCAAAGGGTTTTAGAGAGGATTATCAGAATACAGTCACATTTGTGTTACCCAGGCATGCTTCATTCCCATCTTAATGACAAATACAGGAATTCTAGATTCCAGTCTTCTGTCAACCAGACAGAAGCTTGTGTCTGCCAACAAGCAGGCAATTGTTTCACTGAACTTATTTCTTTATTAAAATGTCTTAAATGTGATTTATAATGCCAGCCATTTTTCAGATTATGCTCCCTCAGCACTTGGAGAAATTCTTCAGGAGGTGAAGGCTGGAGAAGATACAACAGTCCCAGTTTGGCAGTAGTATGAGGCCTCTCAGATAACCCATTGTTAAAGAACATAAATTCACCCCACTTTTACCCCCAATTAAAAAAAAACATACAACTAACAACCTGTGCTAATCATCAGGTTCATCTGCATGTATGTTATTACCATGTCCCCAACCCTTCATTTGCTCGAGTCTTTTAGATTGAAAGCTCTCTAGAGCACAGACCATATCACTATCTGCTTCTACAGCACCCAGCACAATGGAGTCCTAATCCTGGCTGGAGTGGGGAGGGGAGGGTTTGGGTGCTACTGGAATAACAATTAAAAATAATAGAACTACTTTTTATTTTGCACTAATATGGGTTTACCAATCAGAACAATACTGTTAACGTATCAAGCACTTTCTTTTAAAAAAATGTAAGCTCTGAATTTTGAACTATCTTAAGTTCTAACATTAGGTCCCCATATGGAGTGTCACAAATGTCATTTTTAGCAAGATTGCCATAACCAGCTGATAGCTCAGAAATGTATTTACACATTATTTCCAAATACAATTCACAAATTACACAGGATAAGAGTGCTTCTCAACACTACAACGGACAAAGCAGGTTTATTTGAAGCCTTTTAGCCGGAACACTGATTGTACCTTTTCAAATACAAGATGGTAAAATCATCCAAAGAAATGTGCTTGAGAAAATCATGACTGTTGAATAGGGAAGGAAAATGCACACTGCATTTGACTGAGGAGGAAAGACATACTCCCTATCATCAAGAGAGACTGGAGAATGTCTCTATTCCTTGTTGTTATAACAACTACAGGCTCCTACAGATGTTAACTGCTATGCACTGAAGTGTTTTTTCGCTTAAGTGTTTTTTGGTGCATAAGTAAAAATATTTTCTTGACAAAAGAAAATGAATCAAAACATCCACTTACAATACAAGAGGCTTATACAGAATCATTTTTCATGGTACATGTTGAAGAGCAGGCACAGGATTATCAAAATCAATCTTAATATATTAGCTAATTTCTAAAAACATTGTTTAAATCACTAGAGTGCATCTGCCTTGAGAGACATCTATTAAATAAAAAAAACCCAATACAATATTAAGGTTGCACAGAGAGAAAATACAAGAGTTAAGTTCTAACAGCAAGCTTTCACCTTTCTTATGGAGTTGCTACCACCAATTTGTACAAACCTATTCATCTTTTTCACATGAGTTATGGGTCTCAGTTCGTCGACTACCTTTTGGGTCAAACCACACAATTGAAAAACTTGCTCAATTAGCATAACACATACATACCCACTTTTTCATCATCATTTTGACAGCCCATTTACCTTAGCAACTGGTGATTGACCAATCTTCCAAATAATCAGCCTCTCTTTGTAGACTAGCCAGGCCCATCCACTTTCATCCACCTGCACGCTTAATGGGTCATCAGCTACATCCAAAAAGACCATATAAAATTTCATGAAGCAATAAGATTTCTAAAACTCTGTAGAATAATCTTTAAACTACCAAATATTCATTTTGGTAGGAAAAGGGGAAACTTTTTTCTAATAGATCCAATGCCACATGAAAAATTCTATGTCCTTTAGCTAATTAAATGCAAGAAGCTCATTTACCAAATATTGTTTAAAATACATTTCAATGTAACACACATTTCTCTCTCAAAAGTTGAAAGTAAGTCACTCCAAGAAAATGACCCATTTACATTTTATTTACATCTTATTAGATAAGAATTGAGAGCAGCAGAATCACTGACAAAATTACTTAAAGTTATTCCAGATATAATGTAAACCTAAAACAGTAAACCATTATAAAAAAGAAACAGCAATGTAGAGAAAAATCTCTGAAGAGAGATTCTTGGTTTCAAGGCAAAGCCCATTTGCCTGGATTTTTGGAGAATGATCAGAAGATAATAATGAGTACCTTTTTCTACTTATCTGCTGGTTTTATATCATTACGTAGGATTGGGTTATATCAAGCGGATGTATTTGTGTTTTAATAGTTTGGATTATGTGTTCTTAAAAAACTATTAAAGCACCTGAAGTGTGAGATATGTACAAAATAAATGAAAGATTAAAAAAGATAGACAAACATATACACAACTTGATTTCTTTACTCAATCCTTTGGATCTGACACACACAATCCCCTTTTATACACTATTTTAGGCATTTTTAATATGCCTCTAACTGTATTATCTAGGTGCCAAATTCAAAATTAGGAATCTCATTAACTTTGTCCATAAAGGATCCAGCTCCTTCATCATTCCTAGATTCAGCTATTTATATTTGGAAGGGATTTTTTTTATATTAGTTCAGCCTTTGTTATTGAGGGAAGACTTTTTCATAAAGTTTTGCATTGCACTCTCAAAACAGACATCATTTCCAGTAGTGTGGTGCCCAAGTCTTGAATTTTAGAAGCCATTTGCATTTACAAGTATAAAGAGATTAACCATTTTTCCTTTATCTAATCCAATTCCCATGTGGAGAAAAAAGAAATGCAAACCTTACCATCAGCCATTCTTAGGGCCTCCATAACCTTAACAGGGAGAGAGGATCCAAAACTCTTAACATCATAGTTGATAGTCTCACTGGCTGAAGGATGTTGTATGACCCTTGTGGGTGTTGCTCTAAAAAAAAAAACCACACCAGCTGTGATTAATTTTCTATGTTTCCTGAAATTTTAATATATAATATTTATTTCATTTTTAATTATTTAAAAGATAGATTTGATTAAATGGCCAGGTCTGTGAAAAAGGGGCACAAGTGCATATCTTTGGGAACACTCAAGACAAGTCAATATATTAGATTTCCCTTGTTGTATTAATTTAGATGGAATAAATGGACCAAATGTGTTAACGTAACCCAGTATAAACAGTGTTAAACAAAGGCTATGTCTACACTACAAAGCTTTTAGTGACATGGCTGTGTCGCTACAGCCGTGCTGCTAAGTCATGCAGTGTAGCCGCTGTTTGTCGGCTTTCCTGCCGCCAACATGCTAGTCATACTGGCACTTGTCACGGCAAAACTTTTAGCTGGAAAGAGTTTTAGAAGGAAAAAAATACTTTGTGAGTCTGTCAGATTATATTAAAGATGGTAATATCTGTCCTGTTTGGTAAAAGAGAAGAAGTTGGTTGGTACAAGCTGCAGCTGTTGCTGCTTTTAAAAATGTAAAACTCCTTTTGGGGAAATGAAAATAAATTAGTTGAGATGGGCTGGAACTGATGTTATTCCTGCTTCTGTAAAAGTCAGATCCTGTTTTATCTCAGGTGGTGTCGGGGATATAGCTGGAGCTGGTAGGGGGTAGCAATATCACCTGGATCGCTCCCTCTGACCCCATCTGATCAGGACATCCCTCAGGATTAGGACAAAAAAGGCCTGGGTCCCAGGAGACAGTGGGGGTGACAGCCATGATGGTGAAACTCACTCCAGTAGGCTCAGTCTGATCTTTGCTGTGTATCCCCCCGCCCCCCAGACTCTCTTTTAAGAAACCAAAAAGGGGGTGAAGGTGGAATAGCTCATATCCTTCATTATTTTGTCCACCAATTAGGCCTAATATCTGACACACCAATTTTGGTACATTAATTTCCAGCTCCACATCATCTGTTTTTAACAAGCATAATTTCAACAGATGTCAATGACTTTTTGGTTTAGACTAATCTAGTTTCTCTGACTGGTTTTCTTGCATCTATTCCCATCAACATTTGTTATTATAGGTCAGGGATCGGCAACCTTTGGCACGTGGCCCATCAGGGAAGGGTGGCCAGCACTTCCCTCAGCCCGCACTGCTTCCCGCAGCCCCCAATGGCCTGGAGCGGCAAACCGCGGCCAGTGGGAGCTGCGATCGGCTGAACCTGTGGACACGGCAGATAAACAAACTAGCCCGGCCCACTAGGGGCTTACACCTGATGAGCCGCGTGCCAAAGGTTGCCGATCCCTGTTATAGGTTATTGTGACATTTTATGAACTTGCACTTTTTACCATAAAACTCTAAACTATGGTAAATTTGTAAGCTCAATTATCACAGCTACTTCTAGAAAGTTGTTAGGTTGCTATTAGATTCCTTTCTACTCTAATTCAATTCTTTACAAATTTTCCCTGCTTCTCAGCAGTGTGCCCTTTCCTTGCCAACAAGCCAGAAAACACTGCAATGGCATGTTTCAATCAGAAAGAATGAAAGACTCTCTCTGTAACCCAAACATGAAACCAAGTGAGAATTGGCTGCCATGCTAAACAGGCTGAAAGTTCAGTCTAGCAATCCCCCAGGGCTGAAAATGTCATCTGAGCAACACTTGTCAGTCTCAAAAGCAAATGACTACTTTTGAGATTGAATTCTAAAGGGTCATATAACTGTTCTGGATTTATAACACTTCTGACCTATGTGGGACAGGGAACAATGTATGTTTTTTTGGACAGTGATTTTTTAAAGTCATGGAAACTTTGACAACCAGAGGCCCAAAAACTAAAAAAGGTACAACTAACAATCATTCTAGACATAAAATGAATGGAAATCATCATATGCTAGGCTTCAGTTCATGTAACTTTCAGGGTTACTATCAGCAGCCACAAGATTACGCAAGACCTAACAAAGACCTGTGCCCCATCATCTTAGAAATGTCAAACAGAAAATGAACACTATAATGAGCTAAAGGAAACACTGTTTGTTTATCTCAATTATCGCAGCATTAGGAGCCTTAGTTGTGCACAGGAGCTCACTGTGCTAGCTGCTGTAGGAACACAGAACAAAAAACAATCCTTGCCCCAAAGTGCTTACAATCTAAGTGGGCAGACATCGTGCTTACATCACCCACGTTAGGAATGAGGTGTCCTCTGCACAACACCACAAAGGAACTGGCCAATGCACAAACCCCTGGGTGATCAAGCAGATTACTTGAACCACAGTCTAGGTCCCTATACTCATGAAATAAACCATACAAGTTTCTGAAGAGCACTACAATAGCAAAGCAGGCTTACAGAATGAGCAAGAGACCCAAAATGTGGATGACCACATCAAAATTACACTGGATTTACAAATCCTACCTCGCCCATCTACCCCACTGGGGCATTTCAGTTGTGAATAGGGGGGGCCCCGCTGCAGACTGTTAATTTAAACAACACCAGTTACGTTTCTAGCCCTTTGCTGGGAAGGGATGAGGCTTCCCGAGCCGGCAGGCAGCTCAGTGCCTCTGCCCGCGGCTCTCCCAGGCAGCAGCCCCGCGGTTACACCGCACAGCGCGGACATGCCAGGCGCAGCCGGGTCACTCCCACGCCCACTCCAGCCCCGCTCTGGAGCACTGAGACCCACCGCCCCCGCCGCGGACTCACCGCGCCGACAGGGAGCCGCTCCGCCTCCCCACCGGGGAGAACAGCCCCGGGGAGCCGGCCGCCGCCAGACTCTTCCTGCCGCCCGGCCGGGGAACGGAGACAGCGGCGGCCCCGAGGGGCCTGCGGGCCGGTCCGCCCGGGGTGCGCGGGGAGCCGGGGGCGGCAGGGAACATGGTAGGAGCTGCAGGGAGGGAGCTGGCGCGAGGTACCAACTGCCGGTGCCGGGCCTCGCGCGCGCGCCGCCAACGTACGCGAGACACACGCTCAGCTCCGGGCGTCGCAACTGCCTACGTCACACTCCCGGCCCCGCTCCCCGAGAGAGGGAGGAGTCAGCTGGGGCCCAGGCGCGCGCCTCCGGCTGCAGGCTGGGGGAGTGGAGGGGCGGCTCCGCCGAGGTGGTAGCTCGCGCCGCAGGGAGGCCGGGCGGCGCGCGGGGCACCAGCATCCTCGCTGCCTCCGAGCCGAGAGTCACGCGCTAGGCACAAGCAGGGGGCTGGACAGGGGTCCCGAGTGCCTGACCGCGTCCGGGCAGAGCGCTGCAGGGGCGGGTTGCACAGCTTCCCGCGCCACGCGGGGGCAGTGGCGGTGCCGCCAGGGCCAGGTGATCCCCATAACAAGATGCAGGGACTGAACTCTTGTGGGGGAAGCCCCAATGCGCCCTGTCCTGGGGCTACCAAGTCTCCAAGATTATGTCATGTGATGAAACCTCCAGGAATACGTCCAACCAAATTGGGAACCCTACCTGTGGCCAGGCCAGCTCCAACTGTTGGATGGTCTCAGCGGGAAGGAGCGTTCTCTGTCTATGGCACACAGGAGTGCTGACTGGGTGCGGGGGCATGGAACTGAGCTCCATGCCTTGGAGGTTTTCCGCTCAGACGCGCTCAGTCCATCAGCATCCTCATCTGGGCTCGGATTAAACATTGGGGTCAGGCAGGGCCAGATTTAGGGGCAGGTGACCGCCTGAGGGGTGTTGGGTTTGAGGGTTTGTTAGCGGCGAAAGGGAAAATAGCATGTTTGAAGTAACGTGTTTCAGGTATTCGATACATGGATTCATTTTTCACTAACCACCATGTTTTGGATCTTTGTAGAATCTCGTGGAACCTTCCAGACTTTCTGAGAACTACATTTAACATCAAATTTGTGAAATGGGCTACAAAATGCAATAAAAAATAAGGTAGTCAAAAGTTTAACAAATGGCAGGGGTGGGGAGAACCGAAGCTGTTCATTGCCTGGGGCACCATTTCTAGGGCCAGCCTTGGTGTCAGGCATGAGGTTTGCCCAACCCCCTTTCATTCTGAGTGAATGGAAATCAGGCAGAGATTTCCCTACACCCCTCCTGAATTTCCCCATCATCCACCCAGAGGTCAACTGGTTGCATGCAGTGTTGCCTATTTAGTCTGTTGGAAATTTGACTTAAAATTGAAATATCAATACAGATTTTTAAAGCATATATAGTATATGATAAAATACTGAAAAAGCATAGTGGGTTTGAAAAGTATGAACAAAGATTAGCGTCTCACACAGCTGTTTTTTTTTTTATGACAATGCTGACACATTCAGTTTGGTGATGTTGGCCGACTTAATAATTTCAAGTTATGATTTGTAAGTAAGGTCTGAATGAGCCTTCCCCTGACAGCCAGTAATGAGCCGGAAGTGGTGGGGAAAGGCTTCAGGACCAGACTATTTACGTGAACACACCTACTCTGCCTAGGTATCCAGCAGAGCTGTGTTGCCTAAGTGATCAATTTTGGCTGGTGTTGAGTTACAAATCACTGTAGTATTGAATGCAGGAGTAATGAAATGTTATCATTACTGTATGAGTAAAGGGCAGCAGAACTGTACTTAGCTTGTCCTGAGTGAGGGGGGTTACACTCAGTGATTAATTTGTGCCAGTGTATGCCAGGACTGAGCCCCAGCATATCTAGGCTTGGCAGTTCATAACCCTGGGACATCTGGGCTTGCCACATCAGTTATGAAAGTAAAAAACTTGCTTGAGTCCTGGCACCTCTTTCATTACAAATTAAGCATTGGTCACTCTCAACTGAACTGCACTTGCTAAGCAGGGGGCTTGGATGCCAGATCCCAGTGACAAGAGAGGGTGGGCTCTGCCTAAGAGTCACAGGCACTGTTTGGCCTGCCCTCTCTCCTGTTTAAAGATAGACCTGATTAGGCTCCATAGAGGGTCTTTTGTTTTTTTTAAGTAACCCTAGAGCTGAAATCACTGATAATCAGGTCTAAGTGCTTAGCTGCTGTGGGATAGTATTTCTCTGGAAGAAACAGCCCAACCTGCACTAGCACTGAGATCTGGGTGGAATCTCAAGAGACTGACTTGCAGATGTCACAGTGGGAGGTGGCATCAGAAGATGACAGCGCAGGACCACCGGCAATAGAGCAGTGGAGTGAAGAGTGGCACAACAAACAACAGTGGCCAGAGCAAGCAGCTGGAGGAACAAGCCAGGTGCCTTCTCCTCCCCACCCCCAGGGTGGGAGGTGGACTCACATGAAAGCATCTCTGAACTCTGGATCTCCACTGACCAAAGACAACAACTCTGAGTGGGGTGCAGTGGAGGGAGAAGGGAGGGCACATTAAAGGAATACTTGTTTGTTGGAGTATGTTTTAGTGATTTTGCTCCAGAATGCTTGATTTGTAACAGGGAAACATATAAATATACATATTCTAGTAGGCCAAGATTTTTAAAATGCATTATTTGCCAAGATCATTATCTCACACATTGCTATCTCAAGAGGTCATTATCTTGGAGAGTTTCTGTACTAAATATTTATTACAATATTAATTTGTACATGAGAACGGCCATACTGGGTCAGACCAATGTTCCATCTAGCCCAGTATCCTGTCTTCTAACAGTGGCCTATGCCAGGTGCTTCAAAAAGAATGAACAGAACAGGCAATCATGGAGTGATCCATCCATCCCCTGTCGTCCATTCCCAGCTTCTAGCGAACAGAGGCTAGGGACACTCTTTGTTGCATCCCTGCCCATCCTGGCTAATAGCCCTTGATGGACCCATTCCCCATGAATTTATCTAGTTCTTTTTTGAACCCTGTTATAGTTTTAAACTTCAGAAAAGCCCCTGGCAAAAAATTCCACAGGTTGGCTGTGTGTTGTGTGAAGAAATACTTCCTTTTGTTCATTTTAAACCTGCTGCCTATTAATTTCATTAGGTGACCCCTGATACTTGTGTTATGTGAAGAAGTAAATAACATTTCCTTATGCACTTTCTCCACACCCGTCAAGATTTTATGGCCCTTTATCATATCCCCTCTTAGTCATCTCTTTTCCAAGATGAAAAGTCCCAGTCTTTTTAAATCTCTCCTCAGATGGAATCTGCTCCATACCCCTAATCATTTTGATTGCCCTTCTCTGAATCTTTTCCAATTTCAATATATCTTTTTTGAAATGGGGTGACAAGAACTGCATACAGTATTCGAGATGTGGGCATACCATGGATTTATATAGTATAAGTGGAGGAGCTTGGTTTGCCAGAGTGATCAGCAAAGCCAATGCTGACATCCTCTGTGAAAAGGATGCAAAACACAAAGCCTCTGGACTGCATTGACGTGCAGAAAGCCTTATAAGCCAGTAACTGTCAAAGCCAATTTTAGAAGTACTTTATGAGGCTGTTAAGAATTCTGGAGACTCACACAGTTTATGCAAACAAATATGGCTTTCGCATCATACTTTCTATTTAAGCAAGCAATACTACAAATGAGGCCAATGGTAGGGGCATTGTCATTTCCTAATCCTGAAGTTGGACACTGGTTCTAAACAAGATCAGAAAATGCTCACTCTCTTTCTGCAAGAAACTCAACTGACTGGTTAGAAGCATGCAATGCAACAGTGAAAGACTCAGCAGTTAAAAAAGTGAACTCTCTGACCACATTCAGAAAATGTGACTACATGACTGATGAATGCACTGATGCAAATGGGCATCAAGAATTAAGTCATTGCTAGGGCCCTACCAATTTCATAGTCTATTTTGGTCAATTTCATAGTCATAGGATTTTTAAAATAGTAAATTTCATGATATCAGATACTTAAATTTGAAATTCCACAGTGTTGTAACGGTGGGGATCCTGACCCAACTCTGAAGGCAGAAGTAAGGATGGCATGGTATGATATTGCTACCTGTACTTCTGCGCTGCTGCTAGCAGGGTGTTTCTTTCAGAGCCGGGTGACTGGCCAGCAGCTGCTGCTCTCCAGCCTCCCACCTCTGATGGCAGTACAGAAGGATGGCAATACGGTGACCCCACTACAATAACCTTGTGAACCCCCCCGCAACCCTCATTTGGGTCAGGACCCCCAATTTGAGAAATGTTGGTCTCCTCTTTGAAATCTATATAGTATAGGGTAAAAGTACACAAGAGACCAGATGTCACGGTCCGTGACACATTTTTCTCAGCCATGAATTTAGTAGGGCCCTAGCCATTGTATTTGTTATCTTGATGTCAGTGGTAGGCGAGTTGATGCATTTCTAGATGTTCAGGTTATAGAAGACATTGGCTGCTTCTGTTACAACCCATATCTTAGAAGAGTTAAATGCTTGTAAATTGAACCCCAAAGAGATGGCTGCTTGTGCAGTTGATGGAGCTGCAAACTACTTTGGAAGACATGGTGGAGTACAAGCTTTGACCAGAGAAAAGTGTAATGCTAATCTCTCTTATACATACTGCAAACGCCATCTACTCCAACTAGCACTAGTACAAGTTGCAGAATCTTCAAAAGACATAAAAAGCCATGCAGTTAAGGTCTTAGTCATATTCTTTTTTTCAGCAATAGTCCAAAAGGACTGAATGTCTTGGAAAAAATAGAAGATATACTGGGACTGAAGTTAAAATTAGTCCAACCTGGGAAAACCCGCTGACTTTATGATGAGTGATCCTTGGTAGTTGTCTTAAAATTACTGCAAGCATTATTATTGGCTTTGGAAAGTATCTACTGAGATGGGACAGATATAAGTAGTAAGGCTGGTGGACTACTTTTGCTACTAAGTTCAGTGAAGACTATTGTCATTCTCTCTCTTGTAAGTCTACTGTTGAAACCACTGGGGTCATTAAACAATGCCATCCAAGCGCCTGCTACAATAGTAGATCTTTGTCCAGTGATAAAAACTGTACTGGGATCAGAGAGTTATCAATTGAAAACGTACTAGAAGCAGCGAAGACTTCAGTTCAGAAGTTGATTAATTAAGGCACTTATGTTGACTCCTTAAGTGAAGAGGCCAAGAAGTGTTTGTTAAGCCATGTGAAAAAGTACACGGACTTGATTCTTACAAATCTACAACAGCAACTTCTGGATTCTACTCAACCTCTACGTGGCTTTTACAGATGCCTGTCTTATAAAACAATGACAGTTGAGTAGAGTGAGGCACTACCAGCAATGGGGCTACTATGTGATCAGGACAGAATAGAGAACTTGAACACAATGAAACATCATACAATGAACGAATGAAGGTTTGACTTCAGCTTCTACTTTATCATCACTGGTGGTTCGACCCAATCTTTATGCTAGGTTTCCTGGGATGAAAGAAGTAGAAATTCATCTCTTGCTCCTCTCAGTCACAACAGCTACAGTTTAAGATGAGCATTCTTTTTCCTCACTGAATAGAATTTTGTGTTCGGAAAAAAATTACCTTCTGCCTGATCATGAACATATCGTGAAGGACTGGAAAAACCGGACACACAAGAAGCTACCAAAGATGAATGCACTGCATTCGAGAAGTTCATTAATGGAGTTGTGCAAAATTACAGTAAGAAACCAAGAAGGATGTAGCTGTAGTGCTTTTAGGCTTGAGTAGCCAACTTTGTGTGATGATTTTAAAACAGGAGTTAAATCTAATAAAATGATCGTGAAACATTTTTCAGTTTTTACTGTGGTGCCATGCAGCCCACCTTCACCCTCACGGTCTCACCTCTCATTCCCCTGTAAATTCAAACACCTCCCTTAATTTCAACTCCTGGGGAAAACATTGAAAGAAGGGACGGACATAAGTGTCCAAACCCAAAGCACAAGCACATGGCTCTACCCCAACACATAGACTAATGCAACCAAGGCTGCCAGCAATTGGAAGAAGCAAGACTGAGGTATCACGGAGTATCCTATGACTGAGGGGGCAGGTGTTCAGGAGAAAAGTAGGAGATAGCCTGGCCCACCTGTGACTCTGAGAAAAGCCTAGGGAGGAGGCTGACTAAAGAGGCTTGGGGCTGTAAGCAAAGAAACTGCCTCCTGTGTTTTATTTCTTCCTTGGGAAAATAGGTCTTTGTATGTTCCTTGTAAATAAACGGGGGGGGGGGGGGAAATAAATAAAAGTACCTATCCCTCCATCTCACTTTGCTGCGGCAACCTGCAACACCCCAAATTTGACCTGAGTGGTTAGACAAATGGGGTAACAATGTCATGAATAGTCCCTCATCTAGTCTAGTATTACATCTCCAACAGAGGCCTTTACCAGATCTGCCACAGGAATTATCCACCTTTTTCTTACCTGGGCTCCATGTGTGATTTTTCCCAAACTAATCCTCCTCAGATACACCCAAGTCCTTTGGGTAAGTCCCAGGGTACTTCAAAATAGTTGCTTTGGAAATCAGTGCAGTGGTTTATGGGGCATACATAGCAGCAGTAGATAAGAGTTTACTACTTGCAACCTGTTATTAGTGAAAATTAGGCACCCGAGACAACTTGCTAGGAAAGCTTTTGAAATTAGAAACCATTCGTTTAGAGGAAGGCAAACTAATACTCAACCCAGTGATGCATGTGCCATCTCTCTAAAATTTCCTTTGTTGTGAGCAGTGTAACTTATTTTTGTCCAAGTTAACTATGTTCTACACAGATTTGTTGTTACTCACCCTTAATGTTGAAGATGACATAAGAAATAAGGAATCATGAAAGTGAAGTTATAGAAAAAACATTATAGATGTGCAGTAGCACCTCCATATTAGGTAAAGGTTCAGTTTTTCCGTTCAAAGCAGACATGCTTTTTATGAAGAATACAGATTTGGGGAAAGCACACTTACAGCATGAACTCTAAGGAGATTGAAATTGAGTTGTCTGGGGATTTTTAATGAAATCTGTTACTCGGTTTATGAGAGAAAATTAATTAAACAAGATTTTAAAAACATTTTTCTTTACTTTTTGCTAACAGCCGGTTTGCGTCAGTCACACTTTTCACAAAATCATTGCTAGCATGTTTCAAACATACCTTCAAAGAAATAAGGTTGCAAATCAGCAAAGCTATTACTGTTTTTTCCTATCTTCTCCATTATATTTATAATTCTCCCATATAAGAAATGGCTGCTATTATAATTTTTTTTTTAAATTTCTAATAGGATTGAAGCTACCCGGTGGGACTGAAACAGATTTGGAGAGCAGGAGACTTCAGGCTGCATCTCCATGGTTAGATACTTATAACAACAGACCTCAAGCAGCTGGGAAGAACCACATGGATATAGTCAAAGCATAGTCTCCCCTGCCAACCATGGCCACAAACTTGGAACTATGTTACTTGTGTGATGCTGGTGAGCAGCCACGAGGGAGCAGCATGAAGGGGAAGCCAGAGGCCCCTAGGTTTTAGGAGATGTAGTTGACAGGCTCCCTAGCATCAGGAACACACACACATCATTATGCTGAAGTAGAGAGGGTAGAGATGGACTCCGCTAACCCCACAACCCAGGCACAAGTAGCACCCCTCTCTCATTGCAAACATAAGCACTTCTTCATACTCCACACGCCACAAGGGAAGTTAGGGAGCATCCCCATCCCTCGCACCCCATTCCATGTTCTTCCAAAACCTTCATACACTCCCTGAATTACAGTAATGACTCCTACATCATTAAGCTTCCAAAACCAAATTGCATAAATAATTCTTATATCTCTTGCTTTGGGTGGGTCACACATTGCATCTCATATTTGGGCCTTGGTACATTGAGAGGTATGGCACCTGGCCAATTGTACAGTGTAAAAATACAGGGTATAAGGAATTTCTTCCTTACCCTCACTTGGGGATTAGTTTCTTATTTTAAGGGATAAGTTTAACAGTTCTTGAGCCAGATCCCCGGTTAGGGACCTATGTCAATTTACACCAGTTGTGGATGTGGCCCACAGGCTATTTATAGGCTTACTCTTGCTTCAAGACAGACAAATCCTCCTTTGCATAATTTGAAGCCAATAGAGCTCTGCTGATTTATATCAGTTGAGGATCCAACCCTTTACTTTTCCTACTTAGAGAAACAAGTTACTATTCATATTCATATGTCCATTTTTTAAAATATTACTAAGCTATTAGCCTCAATCATACCTGCAGTATTAGATTTATTAGTTATAATTGCTGCATAAAATTCCTTTCAGGTGTTTTAAAGGTGTTGCCTTTTCATTTCAGCTGGTGTCCTCTGGTTCTTGCTTTACAGGAGAGGATAAATCAGAAATGTCCAATAGGACTTCACTGTACCATCCTATACTAATTATTATCCTGCAGTTCTTCCTTGTTATGATAGTTCACCCCTATGTAATGGCATGGAACTCACATGTTATGGCTGTTTCATAAAAACAAAACAACCACAAAAATGAATGCAAACAATACAAGGAAGTGAGGGCTGGAGAACCAAAAAAGGAACTGGAGTGCAATCCACTCCTCCCAACACCCATTAAAACAGATTTAAAAACACTTTATAATGTTATTTAGTTCCCTGTCACATAACTTATGTCACACTTTAAAAGAATATAGTACTTACAACAGGTTTGCTTAATTAAATTGCGTTTACTAATTAACAAAGCAGCTACTGTAGCAATGTAGCTTCCCCTCATTGCCTTGTCAACCCATCTTAACTGTTCTTGTGCACTGCCTCCGGGGGAGCGGAGGTACAGTAATTCAAACTTTGGCACAGGAGAAAGAATGCCAACTAGTGCTAATTGTACCTATTAGCCATTTTCACCTAGGAAATTAACTTAGACAATCATCTCATTTCACACATGGCATTGAATAAAAGACTATGCTGACCTGATCTGGATTTGAACTAGCAACTTAGAAATTAAATTATTCTTTATTATTTGTATTATCATAGCCCCTAGGAGTCTGTCATGGACCAGGACCCTATTGTGCTAGGTGCACTTGCCCCAGAACTGCCCTGCCCCAGAACTGCCCTCACCCATCACCAAGTATTTGAAATGTGCAGATATGTTAATGTTCAGGTACACCTCTTCAAAAAGATCAAGCTTGTCTTGAAATTCTGGAAAAGTAATAGGCACAAACTAGATTTTTGTTTAAAGGCTACAGCAGAAAATTAGGGAATTGCCTACCTATCTGGGAAGACAGTTTGTTTTAGGAGATACAAGCAGGCAGACTTGTGATCTGCAGAGTTAGTATACGACTTCAAGAACTGATATTGTGACAGCTGGTTCATATAAACCTAATTTATTTGAATACAAAGGTATCTTCGGGGACAATACAGAGGCTCAAACTAATGTGCCAAACTGACAGAACAGTGATGTTTTTCTTCAAAAAATAAGAAATGCAGCTTCTTGCATCACACAAAATACAAAAGACTATCCTTCACTTGTAGAGTAAATCAACTGGTGACCTGGCTCCTTTCTCCAATAATTTGTAGTCTCCATTTTAAGGTGCTGACAACTTTTTGTTGACTGGTTTAACACAGCCACTAAACTTTCGCAAGACAATTGAACAACTGTTACCCTAACCCCAGCAGTGTGGAAGTGGTGTGAAGGCAGTATTGTTTAAGCACTTTGTCAGGAATGATAATCTTTTGTATTGCACAAGTAGACTGCCAATATGCAGAATTTGAAGAGAATGAAGGAGGTTCTATGTATCAGACGATAAAAATATAGTTTGACAGCAGCAGTCAGCTACTTGAATTAAAGAATCTTCTCTATTTCAAACACATGCCAATAATTAACAATGATAATACTTTATTCAATATTTAAATATAGCTAATCAAAATAATTCTTGCAAGACAGTGATTTTATTTTCAGTGTCCTAGCTGCCTCAGGAAAGCATTCATACTATCTGAAATTAGAAACACAGTGAACGGGGCAGTCAATGCTAGCCTGTCACTGGAGCAGCAAGCACTCAACACTAAATACAATTATATTATACATTACAGAAAAGGTTTTTATTTTCTTTGGGTCAAATCCTGAGAGATGCTGAACCCCTGTTGAGTGCCTACAACTCCGAATGAAGAAAGTAGTTACTCATTCTCTCTGAGAATTTGGCTTTTGAAGTGGACAGGCTGGTCATCTTATTTAATGTGTACAACAATCCAAGAAATGTGTCAAGTACGGAATAATTAAATTGAAGGAGTAACTAAATGGGGATTCTTTTTTTTAAGTGTGATACCACAGGAAACAGCCATATTCCACTTTCAGAGTTTTGAACAAGATTTCCATTAAATTATATGGGAGTTCTATGTACTCTCATTGAGTACATCACCACTAATGTTCTAAATTTCAAGTCTTTGGAAGGAGAACTGTTTAATCATTCTTTGAAATGATTAAAGTTCTTGTCACATCATTATGAAGCAGTATGTCTTACCATGAGATGACAGATGCAATAACATTTTTATTTATAAATTTTAATTCAGGATACAAAAAAATTACTAAAAACAACTGAAGAGGGCAATGCTGGAAAATGCAATCAGTGAGTATAACAAACAAGTTCATTTTATATAGGGTGCTACAGTGCACTATTCAGATACTCCAACTAAGCGTGGCCCGTTTTCCTTCATAAGACCACACTGAATGAGCAGACTGGATGAAATAAAATTGTCTTTGGCAAAGCAAGTCTGTCAGTGTGCAATCAAGACACTATCAACAGTTTGCTGGGTTTAGCCTATACGGTCAACCACTGAAGGTTTCCTTAATGAACCAGAATGCAATACTGTGAGCGTTTTTAAAAACACACTGGTTTTCTTAGCAGAAAGATTAAATCTCCCTACAAAGCCTCCAAGCTGAAGAATTGTATTGTTGAAGCTTGGACTAGTAGGATTGCAGTGATATAAAACAAAACTCTGCAGAACGTCACTAGCTATGCTGTATTGGCCACATACAGTGTGCCACATCCACATACAGTACTCCCAGCATGCGCTGCAGGATCTGTGGATTGGGCACCTACCCACAATGAAAATGACAGCTCCCTGCAGCAGGTGCATGGTGGTTATGGTATATACACCTTCTCTTTTCAAACTGGCTAAATTTTTCAAAAAGGCTTAAGTGACTTAGGAGCCCAAATCCCAATGACTCTTAGGGCTTTTTTATAGGAACACTTAATTCGTGGCAAACTGGTGTGTAAATCTACCCATGTTAGCCTGCCACATACTAGGTGTCCATCTGGACCCTGCCGCCACACATTAAAAGTTCCGCAGTGCACTTAAATCTACTCCCATTTCAAAACAGTATAGGTGGTAAGAGTTTCATGGTGTGCTTTAATCTAGGCTGTTTTGAAATGGGAATAGATTAAAGCATGCTATGGAACTTTTACAGTGTGGCAGCAGGGTCCAGACACCTAGTGCACAGTTTATGAGCTCATTCTGCAGCTTACCTGAGGAATGATTATTCACATGAGTAATGGTTTTTAGGAACAAGCCCATCCTTTGAAAGGGTACATAGAGAGATAATGGGTAGGAAGTATTGAAGTTAAAGCATTTTCTGTCAGCATTTTTAGCCTGTGGTGGTTTTTAGAATTGTTTTTAATGTTTCACACAATGGCATATAGGGTTGCCAACTTTCTAATCGCACAAAACTAAACAACCTAAGCCCACCCCTTCCCCGAGGTCCCACCACCTGCATTCTACATTTCCCCTGCCTTGGTGGCTCGCTTTCCCCCACCCTCACTCACTTTCACTTTAACTGGGGTTGTGGGCTCCAAGATGGGGCCAAAAATGAGGGGCTCAGAAGGGGGCTCTGGGCTGGGGCAGGGGTGTGGGAGGGGATGAGGGCTCTGGCTGGGGGTGCGGGCTCTGAGGTGGGACTGAGGATGAGGGGTTTGGGGTGCAGGAGGGGGCTAGGGTGCAGGATGGGGTATGGGCTCTGGGATGAGGAGTTCAGGGTGTGGGAGGGGGCTCTGGGTTGGGGTGCAGGGGGCAGTGAGGGCTCCAGCTAGGGGGTGCAGGCTCTGGAATGGGACTGGGGATGAGGGGTTTGGAGTCAGGGGGGCTCAAGGCTGGGGCTCGGGGCAGGGGCTTACCTCAGGCGGCTCCCAGTCAGGGGTGCAGCAGGGCTAAGGCAGGCTCCCTGCCTGTCCAGGCACCGCGCTCCTAAGCGGGGGGGCCAGGAGGCTCCATGTGCTGCTGTTGCCTGCAGGCACCGTCCTCCCCCAGCTCCCACTGTCCGCAGTTCCTGGCCAATGGGAGTGCAGAGGCCAGTGCTTGGGGTGGGGGCAATGCACAGAGCCCCATGTCCCCCCCACCTAGGAGCCAGACCTGCTGGCCACTTCCGGGGTGCAGTGTGGTGCCAGGACAGGTAGGGACTAGCCTGCCTTAGCCCTGCAGAACCGCCAACCGGACTTTTAAAGGCCTCGTCAGCAGTGCTGACCGGAGCCACCAGGATCCCTTTTCGACTGGGCATTCCAATCAAAAACTGGATGCCTGGCAACCCTAATTATTGGCATAACTAAGGTAGAAAGTAAAATAGAGCTTTTCCTCCTAAAACAGGGACGTTTAATATTCATGCTGAAAAGTTCATTGTCTGGTACATTCCCCTCCTCCCCCAGCTGCCTGCTCTCTTTCTTATTTACCCCAAGCTGTTCCTGAAATGTATAACTGCAAGCAGCTGCAGTACACCATTCTCAAGCATACATTTTACTGAGGCCTTACCCTGTACTAGGAAATTCACCTGCTGCTTACAATTATTTTAACAATGCATAGGCTTACGTCAGCATAGACTGCTCTTAAGGTGAGTTGTAAAAGAATTTTTTTTTAAATTGGCTTTGGATTTTTGTTTATTTCTTCACAATGAATAAAAAAAGGTCTGTATTAGAAGGGGATGTGTGTGGTTTTGTTTTTTTTTAAACTTAAGTATCAGGAACATCAAATTTGGTCCTGCTTGGTTTTGCTGGTGCTCTCACACTTTTGTGTACTTCTCCTTAGTTGAAGGGACAAACAAGGCATCTTTTCACCCAAGCATTCAGGTAGTCATGGGAGTTAGGGAAGTGTTAAACACTGACTAAATATTCCCTCCCATCTCAGTTGCTCAACTTTCAGTCTTTTATTGTGATATTGTAATTTCACTAATTTTCTGGTTGCCACAGAGTCTTCATAGCTAAACAAGACTTGAATTTCTAACAGAGAATAGAAAAAAGTTGTAAATAAAGCTTTGAGCATGATTTATATACCCTTTACAAGGAGGCAAAAAAGTGCACAAGCCCACTGTTTGTTCCTTTAAAGGTCACCTTTAGAGTGTAATGAAAGTAAAGACCAGAAGAATACAGAAATGAGGAGATGCATGCAAATTTTAGAATTTTCTACTACAAGCTAATGTTTAGCAGCAATTCTGCTCCCTTTGCCCTAGCTGTAAAACCTGAAGCTCTCAAGAGTACTACTCCCCATCCAAGCTTCCAAATAATTTAAAATAACTTCTGTTTATAAATAATTATCTACAGTTACTGCAGATGGTGATTACACCCCTCAACTTCCAGTTTTATTTTGAAAGGGAAGAGAAAAAAGCAGCATGTGAAAAAGGAGACTGAAGAGTTTTTCTCCTGCCACTTCTGTCACACAATTCTGAACTTCAGTCTTTTAAAGTCAAAGTACAGTGACAAGCCCAGAAAACAAAAGGTCCCTGGTACGCAAGAGATGGTGGTGGTGAAGTTACCAGGTTCTGGATTTCTAATTTCCCTAAAATTAGGAACTTGCTTGAGAATAGAGTTCATTGCTATACAGTGAGTTAAAATAGAGAAAATGCCATACTGAATCAATTAAGTTACCACAAAGCAGAAGAATCTATACACTTTGAAAACAATTTCAGTGGTGTGGACATTTAAAAAGTTACAATAATTATTAAAAATCTCTGAATAAAAAGTTTAAACACATCTACATTTCAAAATGATATTTTGTACACTTTGGAAAAAATATAACATTTACTTTACATAACTAGAAACAAGTTATATTCTTTGTAGTTTGTAAATTTCTATTCCTTATACTTCCTTTCACATATTTTCTTTTAAAAATTCCTTTTCTCTGGATTTTACACATTTAATGCAAAAGTTTTACTATTCTGAAGAAAAGCTTGTTTCTTCATTAGTTTCCTGAAAAGTCCATTTGGATTTGCAAGAAGTTCCTCATGTTTTCCACATTCAATAATTCTGCCTTGGTCAAGAACTGCAACAGAATCAGCATTCTGAATGGTAGACAGACGATGAGCAATAATTAGGACTGTCCTCCCTTCCATAAGCCGATCTAGAGCTTCTTGCACTAGATACTCATTTTCAGCATCCAAAGCACTAATTCAGAAGAAAAGAAAAAATAAGTGTCATTATTCTCTAAAATCAATATAGCCTAGTTTACAGTAGGCTTCTTTCTCTAAGCTCTCCCATCACAGCCTTTCCAACAGGGTAATAATAGTGGAGTTGCTAGTGAAGACAAAGTGTTGGCAGCTGCCAGCATTTTAAGCACCAAGTCATGTAGACTCATTGTGAGCAGAATTAGTTGAATTAGTTGGTGCTTACAATACTGGCAGCTGGCTGGAGAGCTCTCTACACCAGGGGTGAAATCCTGACTCCACCAAAGTCAGTAAAGCTCCCACTGACTTCAGTGGGGCAAGGATTTCACACTAGAACTCTTACATCTGCTACCATTAACGAAGCTGAGCCAGTAGTAGCAATGGTGAGAAATTTTTAGTGAAAAAGTCTAGTGCAGACAATCCATCCTGAGTATGCAGATCACACACACGTACACCCCTGAAATTTAACACTGAATAACTTACAGTGGATGTGGTGTACTTCTACCTATCCACTCAGGACTTACAAACATTAATATTTTCATAAAGTGGAGATACAAAAATCTTTGAGATTGTGTAATGCTTTAGTATTAATGTAAATCACAAATATTTCATAGGAGTTACATTTTATTTGATAAGTAATAAGGTACTGTCTGTTGCACTTAATCTAGTAGCTTTCATCAGAGCATCTTTAAGTATTTTTCCATTCAGCTGATAGGGGGAAAAAAAAAAAGTTAAACGACTTGCCCAAGGCCACACACAGACAGGAACAGAACATAGATCTCCTGACTCCAAGTCTCCTGCTCTAATTATAGGACATTTGCTAGCTTTACTTTATTTTATTCCTTACCTTGTTGCTTCATCTAGAAGAAGAATTTTAGGATTCTGAAGAACAAAGTAAAATTATGATTAAAATCAAAGTTATACAAGACCTGAAGGATACAAATTCTATTTATTATAAAAATTCACAAACAGGACTAAAACTACAAGCAAGACTATTTGCTTCATCAGAAGACTTGAATACAACGTGAGACTCAATAGGTAATAAGTCTAGACGGTAAAAGGATAGAATATAAATAAAAATATCACATCTATCTTATTTTTTTCACCTACTACTGTTACTTTAACACCTAAAAATCACTATTACAAAGATCATAAATCTCATCTTTTCAGTTTGTTTACTTTGTGCATTTGGCAGCACTTAAGGGTTGATTTCACTGTTTCCCCTGATTTTAGAATCTTTCATGCGGGTCCATTTATCATTTGTTTATAATCAGTCTCAGTCCTGTTACACATGAAAACAACATTTAGCTTACACCTGGGACTTCCTGCGTGGCTGGAATGCACCAGGCCACTGAGAATATGTCTACACAGGAAAAAAAAAGTGGCCGGTCCACTTTGGTTGCAGGGCTGTTTCACTGCTGCATAGGCTACCAGGCTCGGGCTGGAGCCAGAGCTCTGGGACCCTGCCACCTCACAGGGTACTAGACCCCAGGCTCCAGCCAGAGGCCAGAAGTTTACACAGCAATGAAACATTCCCACAACCTGAAGCAGATGTTGTTTTTTCTTTGCTGTGTAGACATACCACTAGAGGCCAAGAACACACACTGGAAATGTAAAGAACCATAGTGTACGGTGGAATTGCCCACAGCATGTATTTCCAAGAACCATTCCAAAACCAGACTGAACAAGCAGAAGAGATTTAGTTAAACACAGAAGGAACAATGCAATTTGCATTTTAACACCACATTCTTCCTTCATCTCTCTTGGAGAGGGTTGGATGCAGCTCAACTTCCTAAAGCAACACAAGGCTTTAAGAGTAGGTCTATGCTGCAATTAAAAACCTCTGGCTGGCCCGTGCCTATGTGCAGCGCTCAATCTGCAGGACTGCATAATTGCAGTATAGATGTTCTGGCTTGGGCTGGAGCCCGGGCTCTAGAACCTTGCGAGGATCCCAGAACTCAGGCTTCACCCCAAATAGGAACATCTACATCACAACTAGACTGCTGCGCAGCCCCGGTCCAGCCACAGATGTCTAACTGCAATGCAGACATATCCTAGGAAACACAATTTGCAGTCATCTAAAATGCTAAAAACAAAGCGAACACCAAACAGACTATGTTAAGATGGAATCTTTCAGTGTGCATTACTAGGGGTAATGAGGATCCACTGGTGTTGAAATATATGAAAAGTAATTTATAGATTCTAGGCTTTAAAATAAAGGCCCCCTTCCTCTGGTCGACAATCACGAGAACTTACAGGCTGAAAAAAGATTATCTTCAGAAGATGGTCAACTCACCCCAAACCTCACTCTCCTTCATAAAAGGCATGGAGTTTCTATTCTTAATGACATCAAGGAGTTCCCCCAAAAGACATGGGAGAGCCATTGGTTTATATTCTACAGAAACTTCAACAAACCAAGCTTTTTATCCAAAGTGCCCTGCAAGCAATAATTAGCAACGCCATGAAAATGCATAAAATGACCTAAACAGGCCTTTTATCATCTCAGATGGCTAAAGTTCTGGTTTACTTTCCTATTCCTGGTACCAATTCAGTTTAATCAAATTAAAATGGCAGCAATGAGCATATTGCTGTATGAGGAGCAGAAGGAGTGTGGGAGAGAAGCAAAACCTCACTCGTAATTTGTCTTGTGTTCCTAAAGCTGAAGCTGTGGTTGGATTTTTGGAATCCAGGCTCAAAGATAGGAAAGTGGTGATGCAGTTAGCCCCAGGCAAGGGCAGTATTCAGCTCCTGTTATGGTAGGCAGTACCATTACTTTTCCCCAGTCAAACTCTGTTACAATTCCAGCTCTGACACTCAATTTCTAAGTGACCAGTGTGAAGTAGAAGACTACAGGCAAAGCAAATAAGTGACACTAAGTTTTTGGCTTGGTTAAATAAAATTAAGTGTTTAATTAATATAGTAAAAATCTGTACTGATTCCTCTAACTAACACCGCAGCGTGAAATAGGAACAGAGACAAATCTTTTGGCGACGACTAATTTTGCAAATGATCTTCCCATTATTAATTTCCACGCTGCCCCCACTGGAGGTCTGGGCATCTCCAGTGTTATTGCTCTGCATTCACCTTCCCCTAGAATTGTTCTCGGACATTCGCCTTCCTCTGCAGCATGGGGCACAGGTCACTTGCTGGAGGATTCCCTGCACCTTGAGGTCTTTAAGCCACAATTTGAGGACTTCAATAACTCAGACATAGCTTAGGGGTTTGCTACAGGAGTGGGTGGGTGAGATTTTGTGGCCTGCGTTGTGCAGGAGGTCAGACTAGATGATCATAATGGTCCCTTCTGACCTTAAGTCTATGAATCTATGAATCTGGCTGGAAACCAAGTTGCGCAAGGACATTGACACCATATTCAAAGTGGAAATCATCCTTGGTCTTGAGCAAGGCTTATTAAGTGAACCATCCCATCTTGGCCTACAGTCTTCCTTATAGAGTGGCTCTAGTCAGAGCCTAACCACAGGAAAAAGAATGCATCAGGCATAACAGAAATTAAAGGGCGTTAAACTTGAAATAAATATATTGCCTTAACCATATCTCTCTCTTCCAACTCCCTCATCAATATACAGAACTTTGAATATTTCAAAATATTTCTCCCCCCCAATGAGAGAGACTCATCCCCTCCTTTTCCTTCTTGAAATAATTAAATAAAGAATAGCTGTTTTTTAAGCTTACCTTGAGCAGCGCTCGAGCAATTGCAATTCGTTGTTTCTGCCCACCTAAGAAAAACGTTTTATTAGATTAAACTGAAAGGTAAAACAGAAGAGGTTCTGATTGTAACTAAAGATCTAAACTGACTGTAACTAGACATGAACTGATCTCTGCTAGTTACTGAAATGGATTTTATGTTGGGGGAAGAAGGGATTAAGTGCTTAGGACAACAGTACTCCAACAAAAGCTACTGACTGAAAAAGCAAGCTGGATAAAGCCTTTTTTTTGTTCTACTGTGGCAATATCTTTTTTTTAAGTCAGAGGTATACCTGAAAGGAGAACACCTTTTTCTCCAACTAAAGTGTGGAATCCTTCTGGAAAGTCTCTGATGAAACTGGCAGCATTAGCTATTTCAGCAACTTTCTGGATTTCTTCAACAGTTACCATAGAAGGGTCCTCGGCACCATAGGCAATATTTTCAGCAATAGAACAGGAGAACAGAATTGGTTCCTGATAAATGCAAAAACATAGTTCATATGGTATCTCTATAGTATATATGTTTTCTTAGTAAATCTCAAGTAAAATAAGTCCCTTTTAAAGCATCAAGTAGATGACAGAGTTTTAAGATTTATTGTACACTCTAATGTTTTCGGGTTAATGAATAATGTTCCAATTATTTTAACATTGAGGTCAGAGGTCAAAGGTAAGTCCAGATTATAAAATTTGAGGAAAACTTTTCAAATGACACTTTACATGACCACTGACTCCTAATATTCCAGAAGGAGTTCAAGGCTATCTGTTCATTCAGAAAACCCAAGTTTCTAGGATACCAGGTCATCTCTTATTAAGGCTACCTACATTGTATGCTTTGTGTACTGAAACAGCAAGAAAGTGTAAACACAGGCATAGGAAATAGAAGGCAAGTCAAATGATGTACAATGAGAAGGTATTCAGGACAAGATAAGACTGCTCTCTGTATGAAACAGAAAGGTTTCCTATTGTAACTTTTATTATTAACTCAAAACTGGACAAGGTGAGATTTTTAAAAATGAAGAAAAACTAAATGTTGACATGCCTACAAGGAAAAGAGATTCTTCCTACATGAAGGATATTCAGTGGTACTGTCTTGCAATACAGATGATGTTTTGGAATGTGAAGTACATTTGGATTAGAAAAATAACTGGGCTGTGATACCCCAGTTAGCTAGCCAGCCAGTCATGTTATGAAGACTTTCTGTAAAAAGCCTGTACTACTTTCAAACTGTTCGGGTGGCTCCTCTTTAAGGGATAATTGAATGTGTACTTTCTGCACCTTTAGCATGGTGGACAAGAGAAAAGTAAGCGCCAACAGTGTCATATTAGCATGCCTTCATAATGGAAATAATTGTGTAAGCGAGGAAGCAAAAGGATTAGCCAATAGAAGGTAAGTTTTCAAAGCAGCATGTAAGCACAGGATTGTGTAACTTTGATTAATATCAATGGGAGTCATGGAGCTAAGCAGTCATGCATATCTGCAGCATTAGCTTCTGGAGGTCCTTTCTTGACTATTTATTCATAAGAAAGTCCCTCGAAAATCAAGCAACTTATGTTCTCAGTTGTGAACTATGTCCTTTCCAGTCCTCTACACCAGTGTTTCTCAATGACCAGTCCGTGGATCAGCACTGGTCCCTGAAATCTCCCTGACATAGTTTAGGAAGGCAGCAAGCCGGTCCTTGGTATCAAAAAGGTTGAGAAACACTGCCCCACACAAGAGGTATTTTACCAGTGATTGCTATCTTTCAGGAGCTACTTACCTAACCTACACAATCAGACACTTGCAGACCACAGAACAAGCAGTTTGGGACTAATTGGGAATTTACCATTTTAGAATATAGTATAACATGACAGTGACTAATTAATACGTATGAGGGCAAGAGGTCTTGTTTTTTCCACAAAAAGAAAAACTCCAAGTGGCTTGTCTACACTACAGACCTTTATCAGTATAACTACATCACTCAAAGGTGTGAAAAAATCCACACCCCTGAATGAAATAGTTATGCCAACCTAACCTCCTGTGTAGACACCACTATGTCAGTGGGAGAGCTTCTCCCATCAACATAGCAACTGCCTCCCAGGAAGGTGGATTAACTACGCCGACAGGAGAGTTCTCACCCATCAGCATAGAGTAGGGTGAGCAACCTGCGGCCTGCATGCGGCCCATCAGGGTAATCTGATTTTGGGCTGAGAGACATTTTGCTGACGTTGACCGTCCACAGGCACGGCCCCCCGCAGCTCCCAGTGGCTGCGGTTCACCGTTCCCGGCCAATGGAAGCTACGGGAAGCAGCGGGCCACTGCCACTCCCCATTGTCCGGGAACGGCGATCCGCAGCCACTGGGAGCTGCGGGGGCCATGCCTGCGTGCGGTCAACATCAGCAAAATGTCTCACAGCCCAAAATCAGACTACCCTGATGGGCCTTATGCAGCCTGCGGGCTGCAGGTTGCCCACCACTGGCAGAGAGTGTCTTCATTAAAGCACCAGAGCTGCGCCATTGCAGCATTTTAAGCATAGAGTTGCCCGGAGTGTACAGCAAGCTGGGGTGTGAATCTACAAAATTTTAGTATGTGGTAGCAGGGTCCACATGACTAGTTAGTGCATGGCAAGTTAGTGTGCTGTAGAGTCTCACCCCAGTTTGCCGCACACTAAGTGTCCATGTAAACAAGTCTTTAACAGTACAAAATTAGAAAGTGAGACAGTAGTAACTGATTACAGATTTCTTCTTTCACGTAGAAATTCCCCTATTCCTTACCTGACTCACTGTTCCAATTTTAGTCCTGAACCAGAGTGGATTCAATTGACGGATATCAACGCCATCAACGGTGATAGTACCTTAATTTAAGAAACATTAAGTTATACAGGATATAAGATACTGACAAAAGGCAGAAAGCAGTGGAGGAAAATACTCAGTTTTCAGGTGTTCATAAGAGATGTGCTCTCTCTCAGTCCTACAAAGGTGGAGTACTTGATGGAGCAATTATTTATCCTGTCCCTTTTCAGGCACTCTACTGTGCTCATTTAAACATGCGAGGCAAGATCGCGCCTCAGTCTGTCAGGTGCAAGAAAGTAGAGATGTGGCGGGGGTGAAGCAGAAAAGTGTCCACAGAATCTCCTTGGGTGCAGGGGCCAGGTACAGTGGTTGTCCTTGCGCTTCTGAGTGCACGGGCTGACACAGGCTAGTACCGTTGGCAGTGCTAGTCTCTCGCCAGTGGGTGCAGAGGAAGCAAGGCAACTCTACACAGAGTTTTCCTTATTTAAACTGCTGGGGCCCATTCTTCCCCCTCTCTGAGGCAATGACTGGCAGGTTACTCCACAGATTGCCTTTTAATGTTATCACATCGGTTTTGCCCCATGTCGCAGTGACCATGACTACACAGAACAGCACAGGACTCTACAGAACTGCTGCATCAAGCACCCAGCAATTTGAGGCACACTCTCTCGTAAAGAGGAAAGTGTTGCTTCTGCTTAGCTTTCAGGCTGGGACCTCAACTCAGAACCCTTCCATTACACCCCCACTGGTTGTTCAGAAAAGTGTTTTCTTAGATGCAGAATATTAATGATTTCTAATGGCAGTTACAGTAACATATAAACGTACCTGAGATGGGATCATACAGCCTCAACAGAAGAGATACAATGGTTGATTTGCCTGAGCCACTTGGGCCAACCAATGCCATAACAGAGCCAGCCGGAATGGAAAGGCTGAAGTCTTGGAAAAGTGAAATTTCTGGACGTGTTGGATATGCAAAGTGGATCTCTTTGAATTCCAAAGCACCTTTGAACATGTCTTTGTTTAATACAATTCCATCTGAATGATGAAGAATTAAAATACAGAAGAAGCTGAATGACAATAAAAATATATCAACCTCCACAATGGCAGGTCAGCTTTCCATAAAACCTGCTGGCTACTACAGAGGCACCCAACATTTGCCAAACCACAGATCACATTATCAATTTACCAGGTGCTTGAGTGCTGCACCTGTTATGCAAAACTGTAGTGGATCCCCCACCATTTTTAACATGTAACACATGGAGACCGAACCTCCTAGCGTACAATATTGCACCTTTAACAATAAGAGTAGTTTAATCTCTATTGGCTATTCGATGCTTAGCTTCTCAGCCAAGCTGTCACCGGAACAAATCTGCTTCCAGATTGAATTCAAACAAGTCACTAACGGCCTTTTTCAGATTTTTAACATAAAAAAGAATGGTTGATGGAATTAACTGAAGTCCAAGGCAGAACAGACCAATCAATACAGTGTCCCTTAGCGACAGCTCAGTAAAAACTGAAAGTCTTCAGTTTGTGAAATACCAGAACAAGCTATTGTGAGTGAATGGTCAAAGAAAAAAATGTCACTTTTCTTTTTTTGAAACAGCATAAAGCTTGTAAATAACTAAGACTTAAAGGATCACAAGCAGTTCAGGCCCTGGTAAATCCTACAAAGTATGTATAGAGTACACCAACTTTGAAAAAAAAACAACAAAAAACCCATATGTTATGTGAGTTTACTGTCTGAGGATAGGAAATCAAGAGGGAGCCTGCAATAGGTGCAGTGAAAGTAATTTAGTACATTTGGGCCCTACCAAATTCACATCCATGAAAAACGCATCATGGACCGTGAAATCTGGTCTCCCTCTGTTAAATTTGTTTTTTTATGTGCTCTTAGCCTATATTATACAGATTTCTTGGAGAGACCAGCATTTCTCAAGTTGGGGGTCCTGACCCAAAAGTGAGTTGCAGGGGGAGTTGCAAGGTTATTTTAGAGGAATTGGGGTATTTCCACCCTTACTTCTGTGCTGCTGCCTTCAGAGCTGGGCAGCTGGAGAGCAGCAGCTGCTGACCGAGGGCCCAGCTCTGAAGGCAGCAGTGCAGAAGTAGGGGTGGCAGTAGCATACCATGCCATCCTTACTTCTGGACTGCTGCTGGCGGTGACTCTGCCTTCAGAGCTGGGCTCCTGGCCAGCAGCCGCCGCTCTCCGGCCATCCAACTTTGAAGGCAGCGTCGCAACCAGCAGCAGCGCAGAAGTAAGGATAGCAGTACCACAACCCCTCCTACAATAAACGTGCGGTCTCCCCCACAATTCCTTTTTGGGTCAGGACCCCTACAATTACAACACCATGAAATTTCAGATTTAAATATCTAAAATAATGAAATTTACAATTTTTAAAATCCCATGACTGTGAAATTGATCAAAATGGACTGTGAATTTGGTAAGGCCCTAGTTATAGGATTGCACAGTCATAGGATATTAAAAATTGTAAATTTCATGAATTCAGATATTCAAATCTGAACTTTCATGGTGTTGCAACTGTAGGGGTCCTGACCCAAAAAGGAATTGTCGGGGGGTCGCAAGGCTATTGTAGAGGGGGTTGTGGTACTGCTACCCTTACTTCTGCACTGCTGCTGGTTGCGATGCTGTTTTCAAAGCTAGATGGCCGGAGAGTGGAGGCCACTGGCTGGGAGTCCAGCTCTGACAGCAGAGCCGCCGCCAGAAGCAGCGCAGAAGTAAGGATGGCATGGTATGCTACGGCCACTCCTACTTCTGCGCTGCTGCCTTCAGAGCTGGGCCCTCAGTCAGCAGCTGCCCCTCTCCAGCTGCCAAGCCCAGAAGGCAGAACTGAAGTAAGACTGGCAATACCACGACCCCCCTTAAATAACCTTGCGACTCCCCTGAAACTCACTTTTTGGTCAGTACCCCCAGTTTGAGAAACGCTGGTCTTCCCCATGAAATCTGTATAGCGTAGACTAAAAGCACATAAAAGACCAGATTTCATGAAGGGAGACCAGATTTCATGATCCGTGACACATTTTTCATGGATGTGAATTTGGTAGGGCCCTACCTACGACCGTAAAATTGACCAAAATGGACCATGAATTTAGTAAAGCCCTAGGTATAACAGATAATCATATTATGCAAAGGATAATTTAGTGCAATCAGGGTATTAATTTATTCACTTTATTAAACTGGTAAGCAGGTAGATAGACAATAGGCATGGGTGAGTATAGTAATAAGTGATCATCTGTAGCAAGTTTAACTATATTTGTAATGCTTCTTTGTTTCACTTTCCATTCCCCTCAGATTTCCTCCTCTTTCCCAGTCTCTTATCTTCATTTAGTTCAACTGTAGTTGCTCTGTCAATAGCTGCTGCATGTGGATTCAAACTGCTTCTCCAACATTAAACCATGGAGGTACTAATGTTAAGTTGTGTGATAAATGTGTAAATTCATTAAGTGTTCATTTAAAGATGCATTTGCTCAATAGCAATTTAACAACACTAAGTTATTTAGTACAATTGTTACTGTATCAGTGAACTCTCTTTTTGAGTCCGGTTATTCTGGAATGCCTGCCATAAACTGCACTGAAATGCTTCAACAGTACAGGAAGTCTGATGCAGCAAGTCCTTTCTTTATATTTCCCCATATATTAATGTAAAAAATATCAAAGCTATACACAATTTTATTTTTCCTCTTTGGATTCTGGAGACACGTAGAAAAACAGTCTAACTAGGATACTGAGATATTGTCAGGAAAAAAATTGGAGTAAATGAAGGTCAGAACCATGCAGAAGAGTGAGCAGATGTTTTGTTTGAGTGTGGGCAACAAAGCTGTTTTGCCTTTACTGTATGCTTAGTTCTGAAATCACCTCCATATTTACTCCTTGAGGCAGAGACCTATAGTCTTCTCTACGAATTTGTTTCATGCTGAAAGGAAATTAAAAACCTCTAGCTATCTTAATTTAGAAAAGTTACCTCCAGTTTGTAATACGCTGAAGTCTAAGACTGCTGGAGGAGGTTACATTAGCTAATTGTTAGTTACCTGTGAGACTAAAGATTTTCTGCTCCAAATTTTAACCCCTGCTCATCAGATTTAATACTCATTTCCACTTATATAAAAGAGCGTTTACATCTTCAAAAGCATCATTCAGACCAATTTTCATAACACTCCTTTCAAATACGGAAGAGTCATCCCCATTTTACAGATTAGGAAACAGATGCAAAGAGGTTAAAGGTGACATAGTGAATTAGCATCAGAGCCAGGATTAGAACTCTTAGCTCTTCTAGCCAAAGAAGCAGAAACAGAACAATTGATACAAAACTAAAAACATACAATAAGATGAAAAACCTATTCCTTATAGCCAGAGCTCACTCAAAACACTTCTACTTGGTCTGCTGCCATATTCTCCCCTCCCACTCTGATAGCTACATTTGTAATCAAGAATTTCTGAGGACAATATAAATCTTGAGAACAAAACTAGAGTGTTTTTCTTACATGTCACTTGAACTCCAAGATAAAAATACTGCTTTATGATGTTTGTTATCTACATACATGGTGCCAAAAGTAATACATGATTTTTGTTCAGTGGGATCTAACTGATCAAGTCCAAATAACAGTTTCTGTCTTTATGATAACCTCACTGAACTAATTAAATGCAGATTAGGAATTAAGTACACATTGATCAGAGGTGTTTATCCAAAAATTCTTCAATGGGTTCAACCACTGAATGACCCTTGCTGGCTTCACACTGGTGATAATGACTAAAGAAAGCAGCAATACATTTCAGGTGCTGCTGGCAACAAGCCTTTATTACAACATCAAGGAACAAATGTCACTCAGATTTATAGATGGATTTTGCACATCTAACTTTTTTGAGAGCTTTTTTTTAAAACAACTGTATCACTCAGATTTATAAAGAGAAAAATATAACACCCATAGAAGAAAACTTAGATAGTAAACTAAACATGTGAAAACTATATTCATTTATATACTTGTTATATCCACATCATTAGGTTATTAAATCTGTGTAATATTTAACAGCATAAATCAATGAGCTACTCTTAACCTGATCAATGTGAACATTTGTCTGTAGTAAGTTAGAGATTTGCCTCATTAAGAGAGAAGCATTTGTACCATTTGGAGTCCTTTCTTCACCCTTCTAGTCCCTTATCTATTCAGCAATTAAAGACAGTAATGTGTTATCTTCTTTAGCACAAATACTGAACATTAAGGAGTGCAATCCTGACCAAAACCCCCTTCTCTTCCTCCATCCTCATACTGTAAAGATGGCCTAATATGAAAGACATCAACATTAGAGTAATATGCTGATGAGTAATACATTTTGTGTCTAAAGAATTAGAACCAGGCCAGGTAATAAACTCATTAGGGCACCCTGAATGAAGAACTGTTGAATTCAAATTCTGTGTTTATAATTTCTATGAAAAATCTCTTTAATCAATAAAATATTGTTGCAAAGAATGTAGATGTGATGCTGGCAGACTGAGTGCCAGCTCATGCTAAGGACCCTGGGCCTCAACGAAACACTGGCAAATCCATAAGCTGGAACCAGTCTGGCTAAACTGGCATGTTAGTATTCTTAAAATAGGTATTAGGTTTATGAAACTGTATTTAGACTTTATGAAATGCTTGTAAGTTGCTGCATGCAGTCAACTCACTTATATATGTATCCCATGTTACAAGGTAATATTTAAGTGTATGCTCTCAAACTGTAAACCCCCACACTCAGGAGAAAAACATTTCCAAGTGTGAAATACTAGTTTACCACAGGAGGTGTTATCTCCTGCCCAACCAAAGGCAGCCCATAGATATCAGACAAATGTCGTGGAACATCAGAGGACAAAATAAAACTTTGTTGATTGCTCCCCCCATACCCATGAAGAGGAGACATGCATGGGAACTCTAGGGTAAGAGAACAGAAATTCCTGACAGGAAGAAACTGCATCTCTGTGCTTCTTGGACTTGGAGAGGGCAAGATTTCTAAGCATGAGCAAGGGATCCCCAGTGCTTAGCCTAGGTTAACCCTAGAGGATTTATAGCATTTGCATATTACAGCAGCTTCTATTATCTTTTGGAGCCTAAGACTATAACTAATTTGTGTGTGTATGTTTACTTGCTTTAACCTTGTAAATAACTCTCACTTTTTCAAAGTTAATAAATCTTTAGTTAATGAATTATAGGATTGGCTACAAGCATAGTCTTTGGTGTAGGATCTAAAGTGCAATTGATCTGAGGTAAGTGACTGGTCCTTTAGGGCTGGGAGCTACCTGAATATTATTGTGATTTTTGGTGTAAGGGACCATCTATCACAACAGCAAGATTACTTGGGTGGCAAGATAGTTCAGAGTACCCAAGGAGGCTGAGACACTCCATGGTGAGGCTGTTGTTGTGCAGAGCTCACACTAGATACTTGGTTGGTGAAGTGTAAATACAGAACTCACAACCAAATCGAGGTGCGTGCCCTGCTTCTGTCTGCCGTTAGGTTGATACTTTTGCTGAGCCACTCCAGATAACTTGACAGTAGCCAAGGAAGATTTCTATTGAATCTAGCTTCTTTATGAGAATTTTCAAGATGGTGTTAATTTTAAGTAATACCAACCTGTTGTCTCTGACCGGTTATCAGGCATTTGACAACACTAATGCAAAATGGTAAAGAAACAGGAACCCACCATTAAATGGAAGCTCTGGCTTTCTTTCAATAAGTTCCCACAGACGTCCTCCAGCTCCTAATCCTTTCATAAGCTCAGAATAGAAAGAGCTCAAACCTAAAACAAACAACAACATTATGCATCGCCCAAGAACATAGAAGACATCATATTAGGAAAAAAAAACACGTTTTTTAACATCCATGAGTATCATAGAAAACATGGAGATGGGCTTAGTAAAGAGGCCCAGTGAAAAATAAAAGTGTATAAGTAGACCTCACTGCCCTTCCAGAAACACTGAGCCAATGTCTGTTTTCAAACTAACAAGGCACAATAATGTATCAGAAGCAACAGACTCACTTTAAAAACTCCTCTTCCAAGTAGTTGACAAGCTAGCTGTTTGAAATACCTTATCTTCATTTTTGCCTGTGTGCAGTAGTGATGATTGTTCCCTAAAGAGGAGCAGTTAGTCTCTGGGTCAGCAGATTACAGTTTCTGATCTTCACTGACAGGGGAAGAAGAGCAAAGCAGGAAAGAGAAGAGATGTCCTTTTCTGCCTTTGCACTAGAAGGCAATCCCCTACAATAGTCTTCTGCTGGCACTTAAAGATCCAATGCAGCTTTAGACAATTATCCGTGTGGAATTACAGCTAATTCCTACATGCCTTCCTTTGTAAAATAATTTCTTTGAACAGAGACCAAGACATTTTATTCCAAATAAAACCTTAATATTTGTTTAAATTATAAACACCATCATAGGCTACAGAAAGATCATCATCAAGAAAAGTTAGCATTATAAACCAGACACTGAAGAAATGCACCTTGAAAAATTTAACCATTGCATTCTCTTGGGAAAGCTTTAAACTAACTATATGGTCTTAATGAGTCAAAAGCCATTAATACTGATTGACTCATACTCACTGGAAAAATACTTATGAATCTTCTCAGAAAGACCATTCTCAGCTGAAGACATTCAAAGAATTACAAACACACTTGAGGTTTTTGTTTTGTTTTTAAAACCAATGTTTTCCCTTACATCAAAAAAATTCCTTTATCCTATGTTTTACATTGTGTATTTCATACCTCCAATGCTAACTCCAACCCAGAATGCATACATCAAGAAGGAAGAGAGTTCACCAACAGTCATGTGGGCACTACCCATCAGTAATCCTCCTTTGTACAGAACCAAAAGGACAATCATGTTCCCAGAAAGCCCAGTCTGGGAAAGAAAAAAAAAGCGACAGTGAAGAAAAACTGGATCTTCCCTTATAAATTCAATTTCATCTTCTAAAATGCTCTAAGTTAAGGCTTTTGGGGGTTTAAAAAAAAAAGAATATTCTCCATAGTAAGTGGACTTTAGTGTAATCTTAAGATTCTATAGGATTAAATTTTGCTCATGTTTAGTTTCCTAACTTGGTTTCTTAGAATGTAAATAATCAGTCTGGTGAGCCAGACGCCAGGTAAAATGCTACTGTGCAGGGGTTTGGAATGCAGGCACTTGAAGACCAGTCTTTCACTTTCCAGGCTGGAAAGGACAACTTTGCATCATTCCCAACTGATCTCTTCCCCCACCCAGGAACAGCTGTGATGGGCTCTAGAAGAAATTGTGCCCCACCTCCAACAATTATTAGATACAAAATGGCCTAACCATGGTGAACCTCAAAATAAAAATCATACAATGGGACAATTCAATCCTGTGGAACACCACCTTTTGCAGATAAAACTCGTGGCACAGGGCCCATGGCAGCAGAAAGTCTATCCAGAGGGACTTTGTTAGGACACAAGCACCTATATCTCTACTGGGAGGCACAATGACCAATGTTAGCCTTGGAATTGGCCCATGGCTAGGATAACCCTAAGACGAGCTAATTCACCCACCCAATTCTGGCAGGACACCTATGGAACCCCAATCCACAATTTAGAACTGTGGTACCCTAAGCAAAACGCTGAAGGAGGGTGGGAGCATATGCATTACCTGTCCTATCCAAAGGTGAATCTCCTGTGAGACAGTGGTCTCTGCTGGTGCAGGGAGGTGTAAACTACAAATGTGAATTAAGCCTCATGACTTTGCAAATGCAGTAGAATTTGGTATTCAGCTCCCTACTTAACCAAATGATATGAAGAGGAAAAGAACTGAACAAACTATTTCTTCTCATACCTTTATAGGAATCCAATTTAAAGTAAATTGGGTGGGTGGGTGGGTGTGTGTAAAACTTTGAAAGCACACTTGTGTGTATTTAAAAGAATCACAGGTTTCCAGGACTTGATCATATTCTGTGGATTCTTCGCTACCATAATATACTTACTGCACCAAAGAAGCCTGCCCGAGCTAATGCCTCTCTTTTAGCTAATTGCAGCACGTAATCAACTTTGCTTGTATACTTCTCCATTTCAGTCATCTCCTGCCCAAAAGCTCGAACAGTTCTTATGTTTCCGATACGTTCTTCAGCTAACTATATTAAAGCAAAAAAACAAAAAACACATACAGATACTCATGGTAGGCTCACATTCTGGAATGCCTGAAAGTAAAATCAGTACAACTATCCTAGTCTCTCAATACCACTGAAAATTTTGCCCTTCCTTCACTTCTGTTTTTTAATTCTATTAAGCTGGAAACAGTAACTATGTCAAGGTAGTTTGAAAAAAGAGTTTCAAAACTGGTTGAGCTTGAGTAGTAGTATGAAAGGATTGTGCCAAGTGATTAGAAAAAGGAGTTCTAAACATCTTAATTTAGAGAAAACAAGCCACCCAAGAAAGGAGTGAACATTAAAAAGGATTATTTATCATTATTTGTAATTGTGACAACAATGAGGATGTTAGAAATTAAAAGGACCTGTCATAAGGGTAAAAAGTCTACAAGCAGCATGGAGACTACTTAAAAACACACCATTTAATAGATGTTCAGAATAAATGTATGCCCCAAATTAAAAAAAGACAGCAGAAGGACCAAAAGAATGCCACCATGGCTAAACCACAGCATAAGGGAGGCCATTAGGGGTAAAAAGACATCCTTTAAAATTTGGAAGTCAAATCCTAATGAGGAAAATAAGGAGCACAAACTCCGTCAAGTAAAAGTGTAAGGCAGACCAAAAAAGAATTTGAGAAGCAACTTGCTAAAGGTAAAAAAAAAAAAAAAAAAAAAAATTACTATTAGTTTTTGGAAGTGTATCAGAAGAAGAAACCCTTCTAAAAAGGCAGCAGAGCCACTATATGACAAAGATGTTAAAAGAGCACTCCAGGAAGACAACCATGACAGAAAAGCTAAATGAATTCTTTGCATCAGTCTTTGCTGCAGAGGAGGGGAGGGGGGGAGAAGAGAACCCCACATCAGTACTATTCTTTTTGGATGACAAACCTGAAGTACTGTCCCAAATTGACGTTTCAACTGCAATATCAATTTTTCAAAAAGGCTCCAGAAGTGATCCTGGCAATTATAGGCCAATGAACCTTCAGTACCAGTCCAACTGGTAGAAACTGTACTAACAAACAGAACCAGACACACGGATAAACACAGTTTGTTGGGGAAGAGTCAACATGGCTCTTCTAGAGGGAAGTCATGCCTCACCAATCTATTAAGAATTATTTGAGGCTGTCAACAAGCATGTGGATAAGGGTGATCCAGTAGATATAGTGTACCTGGATTTTCAGAAAGCCTTTGACAAGGCCCCTCTCCACAGGCTCATAAGGAAACTAAGTAGCCATAGGATAAGAGAGAAGGTCCTCTCATAGATCAGTAACTGATTAAAGGATAAGAAACAGAGTATAGGAATAAATGGTCAGTTTTCACAATGGGAAGAGGTGAACAATGGGGTCCCCCAATGATCCATACTGGGACCTGTGCTGTTCAATATATTCATTAATGATATGGAGAAGGGGTGAATAGTTAAGCGGCAAAGTTTGCAGACAACACAAAATTACTCAAGATAATTAAGTTCAAAGTAGACTGCAATGAATTATAAAGGAATCTCACAAAACTGGGGACTGATCATCAAAATGGAGGATGAAATTCAACATTGATAAGTGCAATGCAATGTAGACTGGAAAAAATAATTCCACATACACAAAAAATGATGGAGTCTAAATTAGCTATTACCACGCAAGAAAGATCTTGAGTCACCATGGATATTTCTCTGAAAACTTCCACTCAATGTCCAGTTCTGGTTGCCCCATCTGAAAAAGGATATAGTGGAACTGGAAAATGTTCAGAGAAGGACAAGAAAGATGATCACGGGTATAGACTGGCTTCCATACAAGGAAAAACTAAGAAGATTAGGACTGTTCATCTTAGAAAAGAGGACAAAGGGGGTTATGACAGAGGTCTATAAAATCACGAATGGTGTGGAAATAAATTAATGGAGAAGTGACATTTACCCTTTCACATAATACAAAAAACAGGGCTCACCCAATTAAATTAACAGGCAATAGATTTAATACAAACAAGAAGAAGCCCTTTTCCCATACGATGCACAACCAACCTGTGGAACTCATTGCCTGGAATGTTTTGATGACCAAAAGTATAACTGGATTCAAAAAAGAAATGGATAAGTTCATGGAGGATAGGTCGATCAATGGCCATTAGCCAAGATGGTCTGGAATGCAACCCCATGCCTGGGGTAACCCTAAACCTCTGACTACTGGAAGCAAAAGACAGGCATGGATCACTCCAGAATCACCCTGTTCTGTACGCTCCCCCTGCAACTATGGTATGGGCCACTGCTGGAGACAGAAAACTGGGCAAGATGGACCATGGTCTGACCCAGTATTGCAGTTCTTATGTTCTTATGACTTGAAGAAAAAACAAAACAAATACTCTGATACATACTATATTAAATAGAAAAGGCTGAATTCGTTGCTTGCATAACGCCATTCATTTCAATGGAGTTGCTTTAGGTATGAATTTAGCCCGACTAGTCTTAATTCCAATTAAGTGGGTAAATTTCACTTCAAATGAACAAATATGTTAGTTCTAGAAGTATCCAAATGCAATCAGACTGCTTACTAATGGACACCAACATGATCTTATGCCAGAACAATGCTCCGGCATGAGAGGTAAGGCAGGATTTGGGAGCAGCATATCTACAAGAACAAAAGCACTGGAAAACGGTACAATTTTACCTCCTTTTCAAAGCATAGGAGGCAAATCTCCAACCTGTTTTCAAAGAGATCAGCTTCTTTTGGATGAGAGAGATGAACAAAAGGCTAATCTTTCTTCTGCACAGGTCAATTTGCCAAGGAGTCTATAACTATGACATTCCAGGGCTTACACAGATGAAGGCTGTGGATATTTCAGCTAGATCTTGTCCCCAGCATTGCTATTAAAGGAGATCACTACCATCTTCTCAGTAATTTTATTTTACAATATATAAATATAAATGCCCCAGCACAGATAACAAAACCCCTTCCACAAAATGTCCCTTCAGTAATGAGGTCCTTCCAACTTGCATCTTAACCCTTCGCCAATTGTCTATGAGAAAAAGATTAACTTTGCAGCATGCCCTTAAGGTTAACAAATCTGGGCTCAGGTGGCTCCAAGGGGGAGTGTGTGGTCAGTTCCAAGATCAAGGCCACTCACAAAGAATGACTTACTGGCTGCTACCTCTTATACTAAGAAGCTCAGCTGGAGCAACTCTAGTAATCTCAAATGCAATACTATGGCCCAAGGAGAGACGTAGTCCCACATACAGCCAGGTCCCAAACCATATAAGATTTCATACGTCAACATTTCTCCCCCTCATACTGAGAAAGCACCCAATTCCCTTAACCTCTCCTCAGCAGAATTCCTAAATCTTGTATGATCTTAGATACTCCATGCTACATCATAGATAAAGCATTTTTTTTTTTTTTTTAAATGAATGTTAGTACTGAGATACAGGTCTGACTCAGCGCAATGAAAGGTATTCTTATCCTCAGCACCTCGGCAACTCTACAATATTTATTTAACTTAATTTTAGCTAACATGATCTCTCAAGTTTCTTAACAAGATTACCTGTGTTGCTTCTGCAAGGGAATCCTGGGTCATTCTAGTAAGTTTTCGCAGATATCTTCCATAAATCAAACCTATGATAGCCAGAGGGGGCACAACACTCAGAACAAATGCAGCAAGTTTTGGAGAAACAAAAACCTAGAAGAAGTAAGTGTCCGGGGGTTAATATTTTGGCATACAAATAAAGAAGTCTTGCTAAAATACACTAGTACATAGACTTAATGCAGTGTGGTTGCTTTCAACAGACATTTGTAAAATTAGCGTGATCACAAATTCTTCCCTTTGTCTTCTACTTCTTACAGACAAAACGCCCATTCCTCTATTGCATTTGGGGGATGTTAGCTACTGGTCAGAACAAGGGACTGCAAGTCAAGGGGTCTGGATTCAATTTTTGACTCTGCCACTTCTTTGCTGTATGGGCTTGGCCAAGTCACTTAACCGGTCTGTAAAATGACAATGCTATTTAGCTCCCTTTCGAGTGTGTTAAAAAGCCTAATTTTTTTCATATTTGTAAAAGGCTTCATCTTTTTTAACAGAAGGTGTTAGAGAAATGCAAAGTATCACCATCAACAATGAAATACTGAAGAGAAAGTTTGGCGTAAGGGCATGTAGAGAACAGATATATTGCATGGTATTTTAGTGGGGTTGAGGAATGGAAGAGATCACCAATATTCTTTACCATCTAGCAGTACCAGCAAAGGTAATTCCTATTTACTTTTTTTGTGCGTCAGAAGAATGGATTTAGTTAATTATACTATAAGGTCATCACCCACAATTAACAAGCAGCAGCAAAGCATCTATGCAAAAGTACCCGAATACTATAAGAAGGCTTTTTTTTTTAAAGTGTTAATTTTATTATTGCATGTTATTTCAGTTGGTTGTTTTCCTTCTGGTGTCCTGGATAAAAAATTTTCAGATACATTTAAAAAATGATCCTACAGATGTATTATTAATATGACAGACGGTAAGGCACTTTTACAATAGCCTTTCCACCCCAGGTAATTTTTTTTCCTGTCAACCTAGTAGGACCATACCATACCAGCAATTTTTAAGCAGAACTCCTCATGGGAATTAATGAGAAGTTATTCTTAGACAATCTATATTGTGGTTATGGGCCTGCCCTTATCCATTTACTTTAACAGAGGACTGAAAGTAATATATCTTATCAGAGATAAAATTTTAAGACTTAAATAATGCTTTACGTTTTTAGAGAGTAGAAACTCTTGCCAACTTTTGCTGGCACTGCCAAACTAGAAAGCCTTTCTTTTTATTAAGTGACTTTTTCCTGTCGGTCTTTCCTCAGAAGACACCAGAAAACCACCATGCTTATCATTTAAAAGGATTGCCACCAAGTTGCCAATTCTCTGAGATAAGATAGCATAACAAAGTTCAGTCTAGATAAACAACAGAGGGAGGAGAGGGAAGTGTCCGTTTTTTATGTACTAAAAATTAGGTAACTGACCCACCACCAGAAAGTGTTTTGCTTGCTGTGCAGCAGTAACACTGAAACCCTTTATTGATATTCTACCCACGCAAGCCATTGCCTCAGTCTATTATCCATTGCAAAATTCTTATCAGTAATTTGATATTTAAGGCTGACCCTGCTCAACGAGGCTTTGGCCCAACGCACATGACTTCACCCAGTTTTAGATCAGGCCCCTTGTGCCCTCTCCTGCTCCTACTGAAGTCAATGACAAAACTTCCATTTACAATTTCAGTGGATGCAGGCACATGCCACTTGACAGCTATATTCTGGGTAATATATGAATGGGGAAACCTAAGAAATATGGCACACGGTTCATTTTTGATCCTTCAAAAAAAGAAAAGGACAGAACACAATGAGAGTTCCTCCCCCATCTCTCTTATCATGGCTTGTCATACAGAAGCGAGTATCCACTTTGTAGCACACTCGTAACTGGCTGCAGGCACAGTTTATTACAATGGAGTACATAGAATCATAGAACTGGAAGGGACCTTGAGGGGTCATCTAGTCCAGTCCCCTGCCCTCATGGCAGGACTAGCTATCCCAATGGTCCCCAGCGTGGTGCCCACAGGCGCCATGGCACCCACCGGGGCATTTATGTGCGCCTGCCTAGTGTCCAGCAGGGGAGAGAAGCCGCTCTCTCATGCCTGCCAGGGACAGAGAACTCCGGGGCTGCAAGTTGCGGGCGCCAGTGTTCTCTGTGCCTGGCAGGCACGGGGCTGCAGCTTCTCTCCAGCTTCTCCGGGGCTGCAGGCTGCGGGCGCAGTTCTCTGTCCCCAGCAGGGGCGGGGCTGCAGCTTCTCTCCGGCTTCAAAGCCGGAGAGAAGCCGCGGCCCTGCCCCTGCCTGGGACAGAGAACTCCGGGGCTGCAGGTGCCGGTGTTCTCAGTCCCCGGCAGGTGCGTGGCTGCGGCTTAAGCCGGAGAGAAGCCGGGGCCCCGCGCCTGCTGGGGACAGAGTACTCCGGGGCTGCAGGTGCCGGTGTTCTCTGTCCCTGGCAGGCGCGGGGCTCCGGCTTCTCTCCAGCTTCTCCGGGGCTGCAGGCTGCGGGCGCCGGTGTTCTCTGTCCCCAGCAGGTGCGGGGCCGCGGCTTAAACTGGAGAGAAGCCGCGGCTCCGTGCCTGCCAGGGACAGAGAACTCTGGGGCTGCAGGCTTCATTCTATGTTAAAGTATGAATAATAAATATATTTGGACCAGCAGTTCAACAATGTTTTACTTTTTTAAAATAAATAAGATGAAAACTGTTTATGATATTTATTTTTTAAAAACTCCTTATCTTTTCTTACAGGTAGATAAAAAAAGAGTAAATTCACATGATAAGGTGAAAGAGTAATTGCTGAATAATTTAATTAATACCTTTTCCATGTAAAATTACCCTTTTTATCTTATAGATTCATATATTAGTAATATTAAATATGTTTTTCATATTATTTAATGTACAAATACAAAATAAGCCTTGAAAAATTGTTGGCGCCCGCCACACACTTCTGAAAACATGAATGTGCTACCGGCCACAAAAAGGTTGTGGACCACTGGTCCAGATCATTTTGAATTTTAATCCTATCCTCCAAAGCACCTGCAACCCCTCCCAGCTTGGTATCATCCGCAAACTTTATAAGTGTAAAGGGGATTGTAGATATTAAGAAAACAGGGGAATAAATCTGCCTCGACAAAGCGCAAACAGCTTTTATAGCAGACTACAGAACCTTCACACACACAGCCATTACTGGATAGCAAGTTATACAGCCTTGAACCTGCTGTGAGCAGTGAGGGAGAGGCAGAAGATGACAGACATACCATCATTCCAACCCCAACTGATGCCTGAGCTCCTGCTCTTAGTCCATCAGAAAGGTTTTCGGTCACGGAATGGCCCAACAGTGCTGTGTCTGAAGACAAGCGGTTAATCAGTTCTCCTGTGCTGGTTTTGTCAAAAAACCCAACTTCTTGCTTCAGAATAGAAGAGAACATAGTTGCTCTCAGTCGTTTCACAATTCTTTGTCCTATAAGGAGCAAAAAGGATGACTATTTCCAGCAAAGCATGACATACCAAAACTTTACATACAGAAATAGCCACAAACACACACACACAGACCAGTTACTGACTTCATACAAGGTTCTGCAACACAGAAGTCATGCTACAATGTTATTAAATGCTGGAATTGATACAAAATGAGTTTTAAGCTCTCTCTCATCAAATAAAGATGATTAACAACTCTCTTGGAAGGGGTAAAACACACACATCCTATGTGATAAAGTACACTGACGGTTATGTCAGAGAAGATCTCAGCTAGCTTCAGGGACTTCTTTCAGACCATTATACAATACTTTGTTTCTATGGCAAAAAGGGAGACAGTCTCCTGACCCCATTTTGTTTTTACCTGCAGTCTGCATGAGGTAGACACGAATAGCATTAGCAGCAGCACCACACACAAAAATTCCACTTAGCAAGGCACAGAGGTTGGTCAGGCTGTCGGTGACATCTCCAGTGGGATTTGTATAAATTACATCGATAACTTTCCCCAGGAAGAAAGGGGCTGACATGGTGATGACACTGGAAACTGTCAGAAAGCCAACAGCAGCTGGAAACAAAACAAAAAAGTCACTCAGTTTGTGTAAACTTTAATAGTACCTATAAACTGTCCTTTACTTTCTATTAATACTTGAGTTCTCCAGAACTGTATTTCAGGGCTCTATTTTGGCTCTTAATCTTGAATAGAATGCTGTAAAATCAATTTTACACTGCTTATTAAATGCACCAGCCTCAACAAAACTGTATGCAGGAAGGTGTGGCAGAGCCTATTTCAAAAAAGTGTCTCTCACAAACAGATGCTTTGGAAGGGGGGAAAAAAAGCATCTTGTCTAATACAGAAGATTCCTGATGTATTTTCAACAGGCAGAATAACATACAGCTCCCTCTTGCAGACAAAGCTTGTGTGTCTTGGTGGTTTAGTCAAACAGAATCCATAACCCAGAACGTAGTAGAACAAAAAGATATATGCATTCTTGAAAGAACACTCAGTGAGTGGAAAAATGATCTTGTCAGAGCAGCATCTGCAGCCACCCTATTACTACATCAACCGCCTTTTATAACACTCTGGTGGTTGTGTGCTGCTTTCTTTCTCATGAGCACCTAAGAGAATTAGTCTGGGCTCAAACTTTCCCCTCCAATTGGATGGCACCTTATTTTGCAAGGGAAATTATGGCAGGTACAGGGAGGAACAAAAACCACAATGGCTCCTTTTTTGGATCTTGAAAGGTCTGTACTGCCCAACATGGAAGAACTGGAATGTTTATGAGACGGAGAGTGTTTCTCAATTTGAGGTGAGGTCTTCACTGCCTCGGGCCCTCTCTATGCTAGGGAAGTTCTAGACAAGTTTTTCACTAACACCAACCCTATTTTAGCAAGCCCAGTGGCTGCTGACACCTTTTTCAGCATAATGCAGATTAGACTTGCTACCAGCTAGGTTAAATAACAGTGGTGGAAATAGTCAGCAGCCAGTAGCCTAATTATGCTAGGGCTTCCAGTGTTATTTTTTCAAAAGTTTTTGTAGAGTAGACAAGGAACTGAAATGCAGGTCTACAAACTCTTCAAAGCACTCTCCTCTATCCAGCAGTATAATTTGTCTTGCTTGGGTTCAGCTTCAATCAGCTATTCCTCATTCATCGTTGGTGCAGGTTTTGTTATAATTCTTTGTTAGTTTACTTTGATACTAGTAAAGTAAATATTACCAGCGTAGTAAACTACTGATTACTGAACTATTCCATTTATTTAAATACTAGACACAATGGGTTAATACTTCTAAACATTGTCTTGGTGAAAAACCTAGTAATCCATGTTACAGTAACTCCTCAAGTAAAATTGTCCTGGTTAACGTTGTTACGTTGCTGATCAATTAGGGAACATGCTCATTTAAAGTTGTGTAATGCTCCCTTCTAACGTCCTTTGGCAGCCGCCTGCTTTGTCTACTGCTTGCAAGAAGAGCAGCCCGTTAGCAGCTAGCTGGTGGGGGCTTGGAACCAGGTTGGACCAGCAGCCCCCCTATCAGCTGCCCCTATCAGCTCCCCGCTTCCCTAAGTTCCCTGTGCAGCAGCTGCCCAGCAGGCTAGCAATTGCAGCTGTCCCTCCCCCCACTGCCATGTGCTGCTCCTGCCCTCTGCCTTGGAGCTGCTCCCCGAGACTCCTGCTTGCTGTGCAGGGGAGAGGGAAGGAAGAGGGGAGCTAATGTCAGAGTGTCCCCCTCGCCCCTGCTCCTGCACTCTGCCTTCCATAGAGCAGGGGGGACACACCAGGGCTCAGGACAGAGGGAGCTTGCAGCTGCTGCAGTCTCAGCAAGTTGATCTAATTAACAAGGCAGTGCACTTAAAGGGGAAATGTGCATACTATTCCTACTGCCTTGTAGCATGAGAGAGTTAACCCTTGAAGGCTCAGCCAATTGCTAGTTCATCATTTAGCAGTAAGGGAAATATCCCACCCTCTGACTCCTCCACCTCAACCAAGTTTCACAATCATCACTGTGTACCAGTATTAAATTGTTTGTTTAAAACGCGCGCGCGCGTGTGTGTGTGTGTGTGTGTGTGTGTGTGTGTGGTCGGTCCCTGGAACCTAACCCCCTCATTTACATTAATTCTTATGAGGAAACTGGATTCACTTAACATCGTTTCGCTTAAAGACGCATTTTTCAGGAACATAACTACAACGTTAAGTGAGGAGTTACTGTATTACTAATCCCTTTTGCCTTCATAAATATGTTGAGAAGCTAGCAAAGAGACATCTTCAGACATTTGTCCAACATCAGTAGCCTCGATCCTAGGGTCAGGTTTCAGGCCAGAATCTGGAACAGTATTAGTATTGATGGCTGCTCTCTTTCTTTCCATGGAAAAAGGGAAAAGATCTATACTCATACTCTTTGACTTCCCCACAGCAGTCAGTACAGTCAATCACAGATACTGTTATCCTGTCTCAGAGAAGTGGCAGGGGTCCAAAAAGCACACTATGAAACTGATTGAGTTCTTCCTCACAGGACATATCCAGAGGGTAGCAATTGTGTCATTGGTTCCTTTACCTGCAGGGCTGGCTCCAGGCACCAGCTGAGCAAGCTGGTGCTTGGGGCGGCAGATTCTAGGGGGCAGCATTCCAACCAATCCTAGGGTGGCACTGACGCTTTTTGTTTGTTTGTTTGCTGCTCTGGCCGCCCTGCTTTGCCATTCCAGGTGCACCGTTTTTTGTTCCCCCCACCCTGTTTTGCCGCTCTGGCTGCGCCGTGTTTTCTTTTTCTTCACCTGCTTTGCCGCTCCAGCGCCCTGTTGCCCCCCACCCCCTTTACCGCTCCAGCTCCACCGTGGTTTTATGTTGTTGTTTTGCTTTTTCCCCTGCTTTGCTGCTACAGCTGTGCTGCAGTTCCCCCCTCTCCCCCTTTGCCCCCTGCTTTGCTGCTACAGCTGTGCTGCAGTTCCCCCCTCTCCCCCTTTGCCATTCCAGCCCCGCCTTTTTTTGTCCCCCCCACCCCGCTTTGCCGCTGTGGCCCCGCTGTGGTTTTGTTTTTGTTTTTCCCCAGGCTTTGCCGCTCTGGTGGCCCCTCCCCCCTCCCCCGTTTTTTTTTTTTGCACTTGGGGCAGCAAAAGAGCCAGAGCCGGCCCTGTTTACCTGTGGCGTACTACAGGGATCTACACAATAGCATTTGCTAGTAGAAGTAGTGAAACTTTATGGGCTCAGATGCCAACAATATGCAGATGACTCCGTGCTGTTGTTCAGCCTATAACACCAGACATTCACGTGCTCCAAAGTCTGGCAGAGAGATCAGAATATGACATGATACAAACAAAATATATGAAGGGTTACAAGTAAATTAGGCATTTATGGTATGTCATTTTAGTAGTAAGAGGTGTTAATAATAGGTATAGAATTTATTTCAAACACATTTGTTTTTTAAATGTCAATTATGTTTCCTTAATTAAGATATAAGCTAGTCTATCTCAACAATAAAAATGCAGTGAGTTTCCAAATACCAACATTGGGACTGAAATAAGAAACCTTCAAGTGTACAGTATCATATGAAGTACTACTTTATCCCCATTTTATTTTAACCATTAAATGTTTCAAATGGGTATAATGCAAATATGAACTTGAATAAACACACACATAATTCACATAAATCTAATTGTTATCCACTATCTCCCTAACTTATTCAAACCTATTGGTGTGACAAAAGCATCTCCCCGGAGAAAGCTGAGTATATTAATTTTTAAACAATCAGCGAATTGCAAGTAAGATCAATGACTTAGACAATGCACTTTTCCATTACCACAATTTTCTTTTTAAAGGATCACTACCACCTTAAATCACACTGCTGATTGAATTACTAACAAAGCTATAAAGTTTTAAAAAGTAATACCAACAAAACACTGTAGCAAAAAAACAAAAAACACCATGCTAAAAAAAAAAAGTTTTTAAACTAATCTGGTTTATTTGATAGCACTTTCTATATAGGTGAACTGTTTCACCTCTGTAATTATATAAACAGGGGGAACTGATTGGTTGGATTGTACTCACAGCAATAGGGGAGAAAGATGTTTTAAAAGAGAACATGATTTTAAAATGACAAATCATGCCACCAGTGAATTTAGGTTAAGGTGCAGTCATATTGACCAACATTTTCAAATTAATTTCAGGGAGATTTAGAGTGAGGCGGGTCCTGAACACAGGGGGCACGATGCAGAAGAGGAAGGGAAGTGACCCCATCCAGAAATCACAAACTACTGAACAAACATATACTAGATTAATTTTTTAACAAGATTAATGATACAGAGTGTAAGTCTGAAAAATTAACATGGATAAATTGGTAATAATACTGTTCCTTAACTTTAAGGTTTTTTTTTCCAAAAAAGTATGTTTTTATAGGGTTTGAAATTTCCTAATCAAAGGTATAAAACCAACCACCTACTGCAATTTTATGCAGCTTTTTAGAAGAATGAAAAAGTATCATTTGCCACAACTGAAGTGTAAATAAGATAATTATTAGCACGAACCAGGAAGTGGTGATAGCAATATTTTTATAGTCACTTACGAATAGGGTCCTACCAAATTCACAGTCTATTTTGGTCAATTTCACAGTCATAGGATTTTAAAAATAACAAATGTAATTATTTCAGCTATTTAAATCTTTAATTTCAGTGTTGTAATTGTAGGGGTCCTGACCCATAAAGGAGTCAGGGGAAGGGGGGAGGAGTTGCAAGGTTATTGTATGGGGAGGGGAGCTGTGATACTGCTACCCTTACTTCTGCACCGCTGCTGGCGGTGGCACTGCCTTCAGAGCTGGCAGATGGAGTGCAGCGGCTACTGGCCAGGAGCCCAGCTCTGAAGGCAGAGACGCCAACAGCAGCAGTGCAAAAGTAAAGGTGGCATGGTATGATATTGCCACCCTTACTTCTGTACGGCTGCCTGCAGAGTTGGGCCCTCAGTCAGCAGCCGACAGTCTCCAGCCACCCAGCTCTAAAGGCAGCAGTGCAGAAATAAGGGTGACATGGTATGGTATTGCCCTTACTTCAGCGCTGCTGATAGCAGGGTGCTGTCTTCAAAGCTGGGCGCCGGGCTAACAGACGTCGCTCTCCGGCCGCCCAGTTCTGAAGGCAGCGCAGAAGTAAGGGTGGCAATACTACGACCGCCCTAAAATAACCTTTTGACCCCCCTGCAACTCCCTTTCGGGTCAGGACCCCCAATTTGAGAAATGCTGGTTTCCCCCATGAAATCTGTATAGTATACAGTAAAAGCACACAAAAGACCGGATTTCATGGTCTGTGACGCATTTTTCATGGCCCTGAATTTGGTAGGGCCCTACTTATGAAGAAGTGATTATGGTGAATGAGCACACAATTCCAAAACATTACTCACTTGCAGAAGAGCCTGGTGGGGAAACACTTGTCTTTTACTCTGAGCAAATAAGCACTGAGTATTTATAGGAAAGAGACACTCTACCAATGGAAAGCAAGAACAAGATACCTCTAGTTTTGCATGCAGGTCAGGAATGGAACTACAAGTAATTAGAGTGTAGGATTGGACAAAGCACAGCAGACAAATGAGATGGGAAAAGGGCAGGAGGAAAACCAGAAGAAACTAAAGTAAAAGACAAATGCTAGTGACCTAGAATGCAATGTAAGATCAAGCATAATATCAGTTTAATAATGAATACATCCTCTCTCTCCAGGAGCTGGACTTGATCTCATACATCTTTTCTATTTTTAACTCCTGTGATCTTGATCTCATATTTTCTATTTTTAACTTCTGTGATCAAGGTGCCATCCTAGACAGCCAAAGGCACCATTTGCTGATCTCATGCAATCAGGTAAACACAGGAGTCCTGAAGCTATCTTCTTTATAGTAGTCACCCTCCTTAATATTTGGAGACATTACAGAATTAAGAACCCTGTAACTTCATTGTACAAAACAATCAGGGTAGATTTGATTTAAATCACTAGTCAGGAAGACTCGATTTAATCATGGATTTCTACATTAAAGTGCATAATTGTTGGTTGTTATAACCTTAATACATATTCTTCACAACTCCGAGATGGATGTAGGTTTCATTTTTAGAAAGTACACACAATACATTTTTAAGTCATTTATTTTGAAAACTTGTCAGATTAGTTTTACCAGAAAAAGAATGAATGTTTGGTTATTTCATTTACCAAAGGTAATTGAAGCAGATATTTATGAAGTCATTGGGAGGTGAACTATCTCCAATTCAACAAGTTAATCATTAATATTTGGAGGATTTTCTTGCCATGCTGTATTAGGAAGAGAACATCACCAGACAGATATTTAAATTGTTTTATTTAACTAAAACAACAACATTATGTATTCTGGATTTTCTTCTTCAACAAACGTAATATTTTCACAAAACAAGCATATGAATTTTTGAATTTAGTTAAACATTCAAGTTGTTTAAAATCAGGTTTTTATTAAAATTGTTTTTAACTAAAATAGTTAAATTAAATATTTAAATAAAATTAATTAAATCGACTATGTCAGCCAAGTCAACATGAGAAACTTAAAATACTGGCTTCTTCAGCTAACTCAGTTGTCTTCACCTTCATTTTCCTGTTTGTTCATAATCTGGAAAAGAAAAACAAGCTTTCCTGCTTTTTCAGGTCCCAAACGATTTCTCAATTTGGAATGAATTAGTCCAAAAGGAAGAAAATATTCTTTCTACACCAGCAGAAGAAGCTACTGCTGTTAAAGTGAGATTCTCACTTCAACAGTCTCTGAATCCAAGTGCTTAAGTGAATTCCACCAGTTCACTGCTGTGACTTTCTTTAAAACATCAGCAGCAAACATATATTTCTTGAATGGTTCTTATTCCCAAACTAGGTCTCTTTTACAGCCTGCTGCCATTATAGGTTTTCCCTTCTAGTGAGAGAATGGTATGGTAGATCTCAAATCAATGAAGGCTACACTCAAAAAAGACCTCAAGACTTCTGGAATATGCTGCTCAAACAGTTTCACTTTGGTTTCTACTGCTTGTCCCTCCCTTCTCACATTTATCTCCAGACTTCTTCTCCTTATCCAGATCTATTCCACCCCCAACAATCTTCTATTCATTGAACTTTCTGAAACTTTGCATTTTTAGAGAGAGGTAAGGGATTGACTCTCTGTATACAAATTTGCAGAGGGACAATAGGGTTGAGGTCTGTTATTTCTCACCTCTCTATATTATTTATTTATTTTAAAACATTTTTGTTGTTAACAAGCATGTTATCTCTGGAGACACAAATCCACAGTTTGAGAACTGCAAAACTAAGCATCTCTGATGGTATCTTCTAGACTGAGCACTGAGTGCCATTGGGTAGATAGAAAGATTAACCTAAATCATCTATATAGAAGCCCCTGGAACCCCATAAGATTGGGTCCCTAATCCATGAACTATTGAAATCATTTACAAAAAACTTTTCTTAAACATTACATGAATATATTGTCTCATACTATAGAATTAGAATTTATAATCCCAATTCCATTATGAGATATCTTTGAGCTATAATGTATCTTAATTAAAACTCTCTTTAGAAAGGTTTTTTCTCATAAAGCATTTTATCAAAAAAACCTATTTAAATCACAAAAATCCTATTTTTTTAATATTTTTTTTAAATCATTGATTTTTATCCAGCCTGAAAACAACAGAGTAACTATGGAGTAAATTCTCAACATGGCATGTAATCATATTTTTCATTAACATTAATGAAAATACGATTAAAACTCGTGTTCTGTGTTTAAAAAATATTCCCAAATGACTAAACTACAAAGTTTAGTGGTTGAAGCGATGGTGCTGCACCTGAGAGGTGTCACTATTGTTATGTGTATGAAAGGAATTTTGAGGAGTCTAACTTTTATTAAACAAAACTGTACATACAAACTTTTTAATAGACACTAAAACATTTGTTTGCCATTTGTATCAGCTAAGAACACTGAAGAGATTAACCAGCATTTTATATCCACAGTGTGTTTCGTACAGTGAAAGTGTTACCAAACAGTAAGCCTCTGTCTTCTCACAAAAAAACACTCTCAGATAAAAGTAAAAGTACTACCAAGGAGTACTTGAGGGTCAATTTCCCAACCCACAGTAGTAACAAGATAGTTGCAAACCCTGGTTGGTTTTTATTTAAAAAAAATGTAAGTTATGAACAAAAAAGAAAAAACAGCACAGGAAATTTTCCCCTTACAGACGCATCTACAACAGTATTTGCTACTTCTACTGTAATTAAATGCCTGCGGGAGTTTTCATTATTAATGTTTTTCAGGTGTTTATAACTTGGCAAGTGCTAATCAGGGAACTTCTGTTTGCGGGAAGCAGCACGGGCTGAGAGATGTGCTGGCTGCCTATCCCGCAGCCCCCATTGGCCTGGGACAGCTAGTGGGAGCTGCGATTGGCCGAACCTGCGGACGCGACAGGCAAACAAACCGACCTGTCCTACCACGGGTTTTCCCTGATGGGCCGCGTGGCAAAGGTTGCTGATCCCTGAACTAAATGTTGGCATTGGAAAGGCTGCCACCACTTTTAGCAGACTAACTAAAAGACCATGGAACAACCCAAAACTTACCATTAAAACCAAAACGCTAGTGTATTAAGCTTGCATCCTCAGCACTCTCATGTATGGGGAAACATGGACAACTTATACTCATCAGGAGAAAAGGTTGAACAGTTTCCACCTACGCTGTTTATGCCACATATTCAACACCAAATGGCAAGATTAAGTCACCAACACAGAGGTTCTTCAAAGGGCAAATTTACCAAGTGTTTCAGCTCTGCTCAAGCAAAGACGACTGTGCTGGCTGGGCCATCTGAGTAGGTTGGAAGATGGATGCATACCCAAGGACATACTATATGGGGAGCTATCAGAGGGAACAAGATCAACAGGATGTCCCAAGCTTCACTATAAAGGCACATGCAAGCGAGATATGAAGTAATTTGTAATCTATCTTAATCAATGGGAAACCTTGGCAAGTGATCATAACAAGTGGTGCCATCATCTCCATTAGGGCATCAAAGTCCATGACAGAAGCTGGCTCCTACAGCTTGAAAAGAAAAGAGCCTGTAGGAAGCAAGCGGCTCCCAACCAAGACACACATATTTGCAGTAACTGCCAAAGATCATGCAAATCTTGGACTGGACTATTTAGTCACAGGAGACATTGCAAACCATCTACATCACAGGCTGCAATTCCCACGGTCTCTCACAGACGAAAGGATGCCAACTGCTTATAACTTGGCAGTAAAAAAAAAAAAAATTGCTTCAGGCCAAAATCTGGCATTAAAGATGTCAGTTGGGAAGAGGTTAACAAAAAGGAAAAAAAAAAAGAAAATCAAACCTAAATGTTCAGCAAATCAACTTCCTTCAAGGCCTCCAAACAGCAACATAGCAGAACGTCAGTGATTGCATTAGCTACTTGGATCACAGAAGCCCCCACAATAGATTTGCCCACTCCAAATTGATTCCCGGCTGACCGGTAGCAGTCAGGCGTTGCAAGCTTCCACAGGGCTATTGCCACTCACTTCTCAACTGTCAGGGCAGCTCTCATCTTGGTATTCCTGCGCTTCAGGGCGGGGGAAAGCAACTCACAAAGTTCCAGGAAAGTGGCTTTATGCATGCAAAATTTTCGCAGCCACTGGGAATCATCCCAGACCTGCAACACTATGCGGTCCCACCAGTCTGTGCTATTTTGCCGGGCCCAGAATTGGCATTCCACTGTATCAACCTGCCCCACTGCTGCCATGATGTCCCAATTGCCACATCCCATGCTTTCAGGAACGTCCATGTCCATGTCCTCCTCACAATCGTCCTCGTGCTGGCATCTCCTAGCCAGGTTCTGCACATATTGCAGGATAATGCGCGAGGGGTTTACAATGCTCATAGCAGCAGTGGTGAGCTGAGCAGGCTCCATGCTTTCCGTGCTATGGCGTCTGCATGGATAACCCAGGAAAAAAGGTGCGAAACGACTGTCTGCCATTGCTTTCATGGAGGGAGGGAGGGAGGGAGAGAGACTGATGACATGTACCTAAAACCACCCGCGACAACATTTTGCCCCATCAGGCACTGAGAGCTTAACCCAGAATTCCAATGGGCAGCAGAGACTGGGGAAACTATAGGATAGCTACCCACAGTGCACCGCTTCGTGAGTCGATGCTAATCATGGTATTGAGGATGCACTCCGCCGACTTAATGCACTTAGAGGGGTCATACACAATCGACTGTATAAAATCGCTTTCTAAAGATCCTGTGGCACCTTATAGACTAACAGACGTATTGGAGCATGAGCTTTCGTAGGTGAATACCCACTTCGTCGGATGCATCCGTCGACGGATGCATCCGATGAAGTGGGTATTCACCCATGAAAGCTCCAATACGTCTGTTAGTCTATAAGGTGCCACAGGACTCTTTGCCACTTTTACAGATCCAGACTAACATGGCTACTCCTCTGATACTTTCTAAAGATCAACTTCTATAAAATCGACCTAATTTCATAATGTAGACATACCCTGAGTCATCTTGTTATTCCCTACCTCCAGTGAGAGGTAGTTTTCTTTGTCTGGGTGCCAGCTCGTTACACTACCAGCCTTTCAGTCACTCAAGCACTCTCTTTTGGACTTTGTCAGCCCTAACTTCGCCTTTCAGGTTAATAGGTGCACTCCAATCCCCGAGTCCCTTTGAGTTGTTCCCCTGTGATATCGAGCCTGAAATTGCCTACTCACAGAAATCACAGAGCCTCTGCACCCAAAAGTGCAGTGTACCCCAGTTTACCCGTTTTACCTTAAAGCACTGCCCCTTTAAACCATATAACACTTGTAAGCACTTATAATAAAACAAAAGAGTTTATTTAAGAATGAGGATTTAACTAGAAACAAGAATGATGGAAATAAAAGATTACAATATAAAACAAAACCATAATGCGAACCTGGGCCTACACTTATCAAGAGTTATCTTTCTTATCTCATAAAGTAGGTTCCTCCTTTCCCCTCAAAGTTCAGTCTGTTTGCAGAGTTGGCTGATGTCCTAAACACCAGGATCCAAACATTTATGAAAGCAGCCCTGTTTCACAAGGGGTTTCCTCAGTGAAAGGATACAGAGTGCTACTCCCTCCTCTGTTATACTGAAAGCAGCCTTTTGTTTCTATTTGCAGACAGGGCAAACCCCAGTCCTGTTGTAATGTTTCTTATTTACCTTTAAGGCATTTCAGTTGTTTGCCATTGCCTCTGATGGTGTCCCATTCAAAGTCTTACCATTGTGCAAAGCTAAACAATTGAGCCTTGCATTGCATCACCAGCCAGGTTAGTCAGGGTGACAAATCCCCCTTGCCCAAAAGGGCCATTACCGAGACATATTATCCCCTGCTGACTAATTTCTACTCCAAGTCTATAAAGCAGACTTTTAAGGTAAATACATTATTCCTTCAATATTACCCAAGCACACAGCTCACAAAGAGTCTCACTCTCGACAGGCTACCTCCCTTCCACCTTCCTCTTTGTGAGTAAGTGCCCTGTAAGACACATGTTGGGTGCAATGAGTTTGTCAGGTCTGCGGTGACAGCTGTTTGTGAAGATGGGGGGCCCTTTGCCAAGGGGTGCTGGTGTCACAGTGAGCTTGGGGTGGCTGACAGTATGGGGCAGCAGGGCGCTGGGGCAGGTAACAGCCACTGGGCTGGGGGGCAGGCGGTGCCGGGAGGGGGCAGGGGCAGGTACCTGTCAGTCTCCAGCGCTCCTGCCGCGCCAGGGCCAGCAGCCTCTTCACCTCGTCTCTCCCGCTTCCCCGGGGCCCGCTCCTCCTCTCCGGCTCCCCGGTCGCCGCCGCCGCCGCCGCCCGGGAGGACGCGGAGCGGGGGGCGCCGCCGCAGAGGAGACGCAAGGGGCCGGGCTCAGCTGGGGCCCCCCACCTGCCAGCCGAGAGCAGCAGGAACCAGGCGCCGCTCGGGGGCAGCTGGGTGGCCTGAGCCCAGGGCAGCGGCAGCCTCCGCGGCAGCAGGGGCAGGTGGGGAGCGTAGCCCGCCATGGGGCAGGGGAGGCCGCGCCGGCGGCGGTGCTGCTGCTGCTGCTGTTTCCCGGCTCTGCCGCGCGGCGCAGGAGAAGGAGGCGCCTACAGCCGCGGCCCCCCGCCGCCCATGGAGCCGGAGCGCAGGTCCTGGGGCCCGGCCCCGCCTGTGGCCCGCTGATAAGGGCCGGGCTGCGGCTTCCTGCTCATCGCCGCAACGCCAGCCCAGGAGCCAACCCAGCGCCCCCTGCTGCCGCTGCCCCTGCCCGGCTCACCACGGCGGCGGAGGCGGGAGCGTGTAATATGGTTCAAATACACCCCAGGGGCAAACTCCTCCCCGTACCGGGTGGGGTTGCTGCGCCCCCTGCCTCGTCCTGGCCCTTATTCGCCAATCTCCTCTCAGCGCCGCATCACTTTCACGGGCTCCTTATTATCTAGCCTTCCAGCCAGCTGCCTTCCTGGGGGAGAAAGGAGAGGGAAGGTCACGGCTCAGCAGCATGCACCGCGGGGCACGACTCATTCTGGCGTCGCAGGTGGAGACACAGGTTACCGACACTTCCTTCTTTGCTCCAGTCGCGGAGGAGCCAGCAGAGCCCACGGGCACGTTCGGGGCCCCCAGGAGGAAGCCCAGCAGCGCTGGAACTCACCCTCATGTTTTGATTATCTGCCCAGTCTACTGCGAGCCGTTGTGACAGTTCACATGGGCAGAATTTGTAATCTCAGCCTTGTTGAGGAGAGCTCTGTGGCCTGAAGAGCTGACAACTTAAGTTCCACCATCTTCCTGGCCCCTCACCCAGACTACATACCTAATAATAATAATAATAATAATAAACACCACTTAACACTTACATGGCACTTGCCATCCTCAGACCTCAAATCACATTCCAAAAGTAGCTATGGGTTATTATCCCCATTTTCAAGATGGAAAACTGAGGCACAGTGAGAAGAATCATCTTTCTCGGGGTTGCATAGTAAATCAGCAGCAGAGCTGGCAATCAAACATAGACGTTTTAGTTCCCCCCTCCAGTAGCCCTGACTGCTCCTACCAGTAAAGGCTCCAGGATCAGACTCAAAGGCCATAAACTGGCATGAGTGTTTAAGTCAAATAAATTCCCCGCTAAAATCAGTGATGAGATTTGCTTTAAAACATATGGCAACGTGTAACAGCAGTTCTTGAACAGTGGCCTGAGAAACACCTCTGATCCACTGCATCCTCTTTGGTGGCCCACAAAATGTTTTGAGAACTAAGCTGTACTGGCAAATTGGGAGGTCTCTGTGGAGATCACTATTCTACACTGGTCCAAAGAGAGAAATGGAGAACTACAAGTGCTTACTACTGTACTATCTACATTTCTGATCTTGTATTCCTTACATACTCAAAACTCTAAATGATTTCTGAGAGTTTAGGTACATAGTTCTGAGTGCTTTTCAGGCCAGGGTCAGGTTCCCCCAGCTGAAATCTTTAGGTTGCAAAAACAACCTGGAAAATATTACATCCAAACAAAATCCTGGAATTGTAATTATTTTCACAGCACCCAAAAGTGTTCTAGACACTTTATAGAACAAGTAGAAAACAAACTCCCTGGCTCAAGGAGCTTAAAATATAATTTTAGAATGGCACATAGTGAGGGTAACAAAGATGAGGGGGATAATGACATGGGGCAGTTCCTAAATCTTTATGGTTCTCTTAGTAAAGTATCCAGGGGTTGTCTCCCAGCTGCGTTTGTACAACTTCAAGCACAAGGGGTCCTCAATCACAAATTATGCCATTGGACACTGCCATAGTATAAATTTTTACTATTACCACAGATTGTTCTTATGTAGAGTGAGTGTGTGTGAGAGGAAGAGAGATTCAGCCCACTTCTTGTAGGCAACTCCTTGTTTTTTATTGATGAGATCTAAAACCAAATACTCAAATACCTGTTAGTACTAAGTTCTTGTTTGTTTTTTTAAACAAGCTAGGTCTGGGGTCTAAACTACCTGAGTTTTCTTTTCATGCTAGGACAGAATGGGGCAGAACCTACCTGAGAGAGGAAGACAAGTTGTGCACGTGTGCAGTAGAGACATACGAGACTAATTTCACATCACTCTCTGGTTAAGAGTGTCACTGGGATATTTCTCATGCTCCTCCTTGCCAGGGATGCCACAGAGACGCAACCAATTGATCAGATGAGGAGCAAACTATCCCTAGGCGAAAGATGAACAGAAGTTGGTGCTTCTGTCCCCGTTGCGTTTAAATGAACAGAACTGAGAGTATGGTTTGTATCTCTCCTTGAATAATGCCGTGTAACCAGCTCTCTTCCTCTATTTCTGGCAGCTGTTTTCCAAGTGTGGTTCCCAAAACATTAGCTAGCAGCAGGAAGAAGGTAATGAAAAATCTTTAACTGGAATAATGTAAACTGCAAAGCATTATCCAGACCTGCCCTAATTCTTATTGCTTCCTTAGGGGTCGAAGCAGACTCCCTCACTGGGAATTAATTTGGCAACAATATTTTACAGTCTGTCCTTTCATGGGGATGTAGATAGATAAATTGTGCTGTATGTTACTCTCCCCTGTGGAAAAAGGATGATATTTGTGTATGCTTGTTTCCATGAGGCATTTGTATTCTCACTAGAGTGGGATTGAAATTTTGTGCTTAAAAAGTTCCTTTCCTCCCACGTGACTTTTTAAAAATATATTTTTAATATAAAAATTGCCAGTATTATCAACATTTTCCAGGAATGGTGATTTTTACTGTACTTTTTTTTTTTACCGCCCGCCCCGTTTCCTGGGAACCCAATAGATACTCCTAGAGCTGAGCATGTTCCTGATGTCATCAACATACAGGGTCATATACACAGAATTAGGTTACCTTCTCCTCCATTAGATACACAGGGAACACTGCATGTTTCCCAAGTGGTTAGGAGAACAATATTCCTACCCTTTCAAACTTCTCAGAATAGATAAAACACCATACTTTTTTTAAAAAGACAATTCAAATTACATTTTAAAGAGAATTTAGAGTTTGTGAAAGAAGCCCCGTTGATAACTCTGACTAAGCCCACCTTAATTTCGAGAACAGGGACAGGATAGGCAGCAGCAGTAAAAGTTTCTCTACTCTGCCCTGCTCTGCCATTATGCCTCAAGCCTAACCCTTAGGGACCATCACTTTCCTCACCCAATCCTTGGCTTTTCTCCTCATTCTGCGGAGAAGGGTGTCAGTTCTGACAGTGATTTTGGTTACGTGATTTTGGAGACTTTTCCTCTAAGGTCTGGACTGAAGTAATCAACTCATTTAAACAGGCCATCAAACAAACAGCTTTCAGTGTTTACCACATTGGGACTCTTGAATCAGTGACCTAGATGTGAAAGACTAATCCCATGACCCCAACTTGACTTTTAAAAAACATGAAGAAAGCTTCCCTGAGTTAATTTTTTTTATATCTATATATATTCCCAGCTTTTAGATGGTCATTGACACAGAGCCTTCAGGGTGTAGTTCAGATGTGCTTGTCAAACAGGTACTCCCCCATGCCATCCTGGGACACTCCCAGGTGCTTCAGCTTCCTGAAGTAATCTCCCTACTACTTGCTGGCCTTCACTTGTTCATCCAGGCATTTAAACTCCAGGAAATCACACAGATGGGAGGTAATTTTTCTCTGAAGTCAGTTCATGCAAGTCCAGTAGGGCCTGGTTCATAGTCTTCTCCAATGGCAGGGCCTCCAGCCTGCTCCCCCACTCATACTGCTCTGACTTCTTGCACCCCCCTTGCATGTTCTGCTATGTCAAGAACTTCTCTGCATGCTCCCTCTGGCTCATGGGACTGCTTTTTCAGGAACCTGGTCATGTGCCTGAGGAGCACATCATCACAGTCAGAGTAACAGTATATATAGAGAGAAAGATAGCTGGCATACAATGTCAGGTTCACCATATGATTTATGGCAGCCTTGCACTCTGCATGGAGTTCTAGTGTACTTAGGACTCCATTTCAGTATCTATAAGATTTAGCAGTAAAAGAGCAATAAGAATCTCTAGACCAGGCTGTGTTCAAACATTGCTGAAGCAAGAATACAACCCACCAGTGTTTCTCTGAGTAACCAGAGGGATAGAGCTTCTGATGAGGTGCAGTGTGTCAGAAAGCCCTAGAAGCACCTGTTCAGAATCTAGATATCAGGTCTAATAGGAAATAAGGAGACCCCAAAGCCATGACTGGGATGTAGAGTACTAGAAGCTTACAGAAACAGACTGGTGCTTGCCCATGCTATCTTTAGGAAAGAGCCCAACAGGCAGAATTCGTGTGTTATCATTCTGAGGGCCTTCACAGCTTTTGAATATTAAGGCCCAGAATCCAGTCTCACATGAGCTGCTGAAAGGATGTTTAGCAGCAACTGGAAGGGGTAAAGAGTGCTGCAAGAACTGAGTTTGCATGTAACAAAGTCTGACCGAGCCACTCACAATGATCAATGTGGAGCTCTCTGGGCAGGATATGAAAATGAACAAGCTGCTTAATACAGAAGAGATTAAAAAGTATGAGGGGGCATGCAAGTGAGACTGCTTAAGGAATATGATAACAATTGCATAGTTACTGCTACCTTTAAATAGATGTATTCCATCCATAGGTCTATTCAAGAAGGATTTTAACTACCATGAACTATTATTCTATTTATCTTGTTGCTGTTTATTTTGACCTGATCTAGGGATATTAATGGATTTATGTATTTAATATATTTAAAAATTGTTAAGAGTGCCCCAAACACTGGATGGGAGCTCTTTGGGGGCTTGTAAAAATCCAAACAAACTGGAACCAAGCAAGTAAATTTTAAAATGTTTAGTGGCATGTATTATCCCTGGCAGGAGGTATATGCCAAGATGTGGAGCTGCATGAGAAAGTTAGTCTATAGAGAGTAAAATAAGCAGTACAAAAGTAAAACAAAGCACACAAATGGCACAGTATGTGATCTGATACACTGTAATTTAAACTGTAATTTAAACCCACTTAGCTAAAAAATAAACCTTTACTAAAGAATGAAACTTTCACCGCAAGGTGCATAGTGTACAATAGCTGAAAAAGTGCATGCAGCTTTATCAGTGAAGCATATAGGAGAAATGCTTTTCACGCAGTTCAGGCATTGATGCATGCAACTTCCTCTGAAAATGTGTGATTTGATATCTTGATAATACTTTGTCAGTAAATAATGTCACTTACTCTGTTAAGTATGTAATTTGATCCCTATTAGCAAGAGAACTCAATCACTATGAACACAAACAGAGTTTCAGATAAGTAGGGTCCTCTTTACTCTCACATTTCCTGAATTTGCTGCAGCAAACTCTGTGCTGGAGAATTAGAAATTTGCATGTCTCTTCCTTGAGGGAATGTTGAAGAGGGGTGATTAACTTTTAACCATTAAGAAATACCTGTTCCAATTAATGTACTCGGTGGCTAGGTGATCTGGTGCCAGAATTGGAATTTGTGTGCCATCTATCACCCATCCGCAGTTAGGGAAGCCCATTTGTGCAAAGCCATCCACAATGTCATGCACATTGCCCAGAATCACGGTCTTTCAGAGCATAATGTGATTAATGGGCCTGCACATTTCTGTCAACATAAGTCCAACTGTCGACTTTCCCACTCCAAACTGGTTAGTCACCAATCGGTAGCAGTCTGGAGTAGCCAGCTTCCAAACTGCAATCACCACCCAGTTCTCCAACAGGGCTGCTCTCATTCTCGTGTCCTTGCATCACAGGGCTGGAGCAAGCTCATCACAGTCTCATGAACGTAGCTTTCCTCAGCTGAAAGTTCTGCAGCCACTGTTTGTCATTCCAGACCTGCATGACCATGTATTCCCACCATTCAGTGCTTGTTTCCCAAGCCCAAAAGCGGTGTTCCACTGTGGTCAGCACCTCCATGAATGCCACAAGCAATCTCAGCAAAGAATCCTGTGGCACCTTATAGACTAACAGATGTTTTGCAGCATGAGCTTTCGTGGGTGAATACCCACTTCTTCGGATGCAAGCAGTGGACAAGCAATCTCGTGTCAGAGCTACTACACGTGGCAAGATCAATGTCACACTCCTCTTGCCTTTGTAGTTTGAGGAATAACTCCACTGCCACTCGTGACGTGTTAGTGAGAGCGAGCAGCATATTAGTCAACAGTGTGGGATCCATTCCTGAAAACCAAAGAGGCAGGGCATGCAGTACACAAACCGTTGAAAGATAGCACCAAATGCGGACGGAAGCACAGGGATTGCTGGGATGTGAAGTAATGCATCACGGGTCATTGGGACAGGATCCAGGATGCCCTACGACCCCCTCCGCCTTCCCACAACTCTTAGTGGCAGAAGAGGAAGAGATGCTCTGTGGGATAGCAGCCCAGAGTGCACCGCTCCGAATACTGATGCAAGTGCCGCAAGTGTGAACATGCTATTGTGCAGGCAGCTGACAGTGTGAACATACAACAGGGGTTTCCCTTCAGCCCTCTCTGAGCAGTGATGTAACTGCTGGTGATGTAACTCTGCCAGCGTAGACATACCCAAAGATGGAGACAAAGGTGACCTTAGTAATTTGGACAGGCATGTGAAAAAATTTGCCACTTTCCCCCTTCCCACAAAGAGCTTGTTCAAGTCAATTATGCCTTCATTGTGTCCAGGGCTGGTATAAGGAATTTGAGGAATGTCAAGGAAATGATTCTGAAACAGAGCGAACTCATTTTAAATAAGGTGTGTGAGCAGGGGGAGGGATGGATGGAAAATCTCTATCCCCCCCTCCACCCACCAACCAATTCCTCAGAAGTTGAGCCCAGCTGCTTGTTCTTTTCAACCCCAGCAATTGCCTTACATAGGTTTATATCAATTTATGTTTTCAAGGTCCTTCACGATAAGGGGTAGACTTTTTAAGTGAGATTCTCCTCCTTTACATTTTTTGGTCCTCCAAGTGGGTGTGGGAGCAAAGGCTCTCTCTGATAACAAAAATTAAACTTATCTAAGTGATGAATTGTCCTAAATGCCCACCTTCCTTTCCTTCTACTCCTTATTCTCGAACAAAAGACATTTTTGAGCTTCTATAGCACTGTTATAAAATGCACTTTGGAAGTATTTATTACTTGCTCCTGCTTCCTCCACTGAAGTCTATGGCAGTTTAGACATCAAATTCCACGGGAGTAGTATCACACCCTTTATCTTTTTTGGATTACCTGCTTATTACCCCTTTACAATTTAAGTGGAATCTAGTCAGACATCCATCAGACAGGTTGGTGCCTTCAGAAAACTGGGGCAGGAGGAGGTCAGTAATGATTTCTTCCAGCCATTCCTTCCTCAATCTGTGCACAAAATATTTGTTGAACCATTTTGAAAACCAGACATCTGTAAAAAAAACAAACCCATGATGTTTACAGGCAATTTGTGAACAGGAAATCCAACAGACATTGTTTCACCAAATAAGTCAACCAGCTCTCCTAATTATCACAGCTATTTGATTACAGATGAGGCTTTAACTGAAGCTCCTCAAGCCCCTCTTTTCCTTGTATTAAAGTCTTGTTGTTGAATGTGTGACATTGCTATGACAACAAGCTTGATGGCATAAGCAGAGGATCATAAATTCATTGCAGACAGCAGAACAAGAAGCCAAGCAGAAAGGAGGCAACATTTAAAAAAAAAACACCAAAAACAAATATTTGAAACTAACAAAGATAATGCAAAGCTATTGGCCAAAGAAATGTGCCTGAATCATACTTGCTGTAGGCCTGAATATAATATGCATTATTACTTTCCCTGTTTGAAAACAGAAGTCATATCTTCTAGTCACAAAATAACACTTATGAAACAGAGTTATAGAAATATCTTTCACAGCTGAATTGTCCAAGAATGTTACAGGCTTGAGAAATACTGTTTCTACTGGAAGCAGCAAAGAATCCTCTGGCACCTTATAGACTAACAGACGTTTTGCAGCATGAGCTTTCGTGGGTGAATACCCACTTCTTCGGATGCAAGTAGTGGAAATTTCCAGGGGCAGGTATATATAAGCAAGCAAGAAGCAAGCTAGAGATAACGAGGTTAGATCAGGGAGGATGAGACCCTGTTCTAGCAGTTGAGGTGTGAAAACCAAGGGAGGAGAAACTGGTTCTGTAATTGGCAAGCCATTCACAGTCTTTGTTTAATCCTGAGCTGATGGTGTCAAATTTGCAGATGAACTGGAGCTCAGCAGTTTCTCTTTGAAGTCTGGTCCTAAAGTTTTTTTTGCTGCAGGATGGCCACCTTAAGAGCTGCTATTGTGTGGCCGGGGAGGTTGAAGTGTTCTCCTACAGGTTTTTGTATATTGCCATTCCTAATGTCTGATTTGTGTCCATTTATCCTTTTCCTTAGAGACTGTCCAGTTTGGCCGATGTACATAGCAGAGGGGCATTGCTGGCATATGATGGCATATATTACATTGGTGGACGTGCAGGTGAATGAACCGGTGATGGTGTGGCTGATCTGGTTAGGTCCTGTGATGGTGTTGCTGACTCTGCAACACATATCTACACCAGCAACACCATCACAGGACCTAACCAGATCAGCCACACCATCACCAGTTCATTCACCTGCACGTCCACCAATGTAATATATGCCATCATATGCCAGTTTCTCCTCCCTTGGTTTTCACACCTCAACTGCTAGAACAGGGTCTCATCCTCCCTGATTGATCTAACCTCGTTATCTCTAGCTTGCTTCTTGCTTGCTTATATATACCTGCCCCTGGAAATTTCCACTACTTGCATCCAAAGAAGTGGGTATTCACCCACGAAAGCTCATGCTGCAAAATGTCTTTTAGTCTATAAGGTGCCACAGGATTCTTTGCTGCTTCTACAGAACCAGACTAACACGGCTACCCCTCTGATACTGTTTCTACTGGATGAGGCCACAGTACGTAATGTGTTGTTTTGTAAAGTAGATGCCTAGACAGAAGGAATCTTATCTTTACACCTCCTATGAAAGATTGTTGCATATTTGTGATCAAGAAATGGAATCAAGTTGTGCATATTTATAACTTCTTGTAGTCGTAAAAACACTAGCCCTCTGACAAATTTTGCTTAGGTTCTTTAACTGAAGCAAACTGAACTTGGTGAGCAAGATGAGTTATTTCAGTCAATCTTGGCTCCCGTCCAATACATTAAAAAAAAAATCAGAGCTAACGTGTAGCATGATGGGTTAGACTTTGGCAAGGCATATTCATGTCATTAATTAAGCTGTCATATAGGTGCTTGTAATGGTACAGTTTTAGATCCTGGCTCACCACAAGCAATAAGACACCTTCACAATGAAGGCCATTTCAGGACTTTCTTTTGAGGAACCTACTGAGTCCACAAAGCTATCAGGCAGAAACAGTTGGAAAGGGATTAGAAAACTTGTCTTGAAGTCCTTTTATTTTTCCTGGAGAATCGTAAAGAATATAATGGAAAACTCAGTTCTGCAGAATTTTATCTCAGACTTGAAGACACTGGTAGGAAAAGCTATTTAAAAATGGTTTTGAATGGAGAGAAAAATTAAAAACTTGACTTACAAAAATTCAGTTTGGTTTTCCCCTTAAAAACATCAGGAATGACAAGTGTATTGTTCCTTGGTTTTGCCTGAGGCTGTTGATGCCACAGCTATGCATTGGGAGCTCTCAGCCTTTACTTGAAGGGAGGGCAACTTGTCTCTCACGGCTCGTGCAGGATGCTGAATTTTACTCTGGTCTACCAAATTGTAACATGGGATGGAATTTGTTTTATCGTTTTGTTTTTTTAGCAAAGCCATTAGGAACATTAAAACACTGAGGCTGTATAGGGCAGCACAGGAGTCTGGAAATGCTAAAGTTGTGCAGGGCAACCTTAACTCTGTTCTTGTGGGTATGCATTACACTAATTACTAGATCACATGCTATTTTTTTGCAGGAGCCCTGACTCATTTAGTGCACGTCACTTCTCTGTGGCCTATTCACTAATCCCTTGGATTTGTGCCTTAATTTTGGTCATAATCTAGTGCAATTACCATGGTGGAAATCTGAATTTTACACAAGTGAAACTGATTTGGAGAGGATGGAAGAGATGGTGAATGTAAGGTCAGGGTACCCTCTTGAATTGTGAAGATAAAAATAAGTACTGAACAGCTGCCTCATCCACTGTGCACCATCCAGGCTGCATGTGAAATGAGACTAGATCCTGTGTAAAAAAAAAAAAAATAGTATGTGAGTATATATAATTAAGAACTGTTAGAATACATACTCACCGGGGCAGGAAGAGTTGCTCAACCAACCTTAGCTTTGGCATTTCCTGACATCTGAGTGCTGAGCTCCCCTATGCAACCTTAATGTTCTTAACTTTTTGTGGTATGCAATATTTAGAGTGCTAAAGGGGAGAGATGTACAAGTGTAGATTGTTTCCTGAAATACAGAATAATTTAGAGAGACTTGTCTGAGTTTTGTCAGGCTTCTTCTAATATTTATTCCTCCCCCTCTCTGACTACTACTGCTCCTTTGGAATCCAGGCTGTTCTCAAAGTCTTAGCATTTCTAACAGTTCAAACTGAAGGCAGGACACCAGGAGATAAACATTTACATACCATAAGTACTGCAATAAAAATTTCTACACTGCACATACATAAGTTGTAAGCAGCTCATTGGTGGTATCAGTATTTTCCTTAGAGCTCTAATTATGTATGTATGCCGTACATAAACACACTGCCTTCATATTCCCTTCACTATTATTATGTAGCTCCTTATTGCAAAATCCTTTGGAATACCTTATTAAAGCCAAATTCTACCCATTATAGAAACCTGGAAGCTGTGAAGAGGATTCACTCATGCATCATATTGCAGGGTTTGATTCTCACCTCCCATTTCTGTTCTGCTTGAGCAACCTCACAACCGAGAATGATCCCTGAAGGAATTACTTTGTTGGTGTTTTAACAGGTGAGTAACATGTAAGTTTTCCTGTGAGTAGCAAGTACCAGGTTCCCCAGAAAGCCAGATAAGCACATCCTACCTAGGGCTATAGCTACAACTTCAAAGCGCTGCCGCGGCAGCGCTTTGAAGCGCTAAGTGTAGTCAAAGCGCCAGCGCTGGGAGAACACTCTCCCAGCGCTGTCCGTACTCCACCTCCCTGTGGGGAATAACGGACAGCGCTGGGAGCGTGGCTCCCAGCGCTGGGGCTTTGACTACACTGGCGCTTTGTAGCGCCGCAATTTGCAGCGCTGCAGAGGGTGTGTTTTCACACCCTGCTGCAGCGCTGCAAATTTGTAAGTGTAGCCAAGCCCTAGGTAAGTAAACAGTTCCTGAGCAATCTCATGTGTGCCTTGTCTGTTATTCTGTAAGAATTTTTATGACAAGATCGTTGGACCACTGATTATTTTCTTTAAATGTTCTTTTTACAACATTTAGCAGGAAACTACGTTGTTCTTAGGTCAAGAATAAAAGTGCACCGGATGCTGGTGGGCAGTATCAGATAGACAGCTCTGGAGGTGAAGTACTCTTTCCAGAGATCAAGTACAGCACAAGTAGTAACAGCGCAATTCCCCCACCCCTCCCCCGTCCCCCCTCCGCTCTTGTAGTGTGCCTCCACCATGAACTGGAAATAACTCTGGGGTAATAGATCAGTCAGTCTCCATGTTAAGTCAGTATTTGGTCTCTCTGCCACAAGGTTACCAATTCCAATCAACTGCAGTCTGTGGTACAGTGGTAGTTTCTGTGACTCAAGGACTGAAACAACCTACCAATTTCACATAGAGCACCACACAACTTTCAGATTGTAACAACTTTTGGTCACTACCAACTAGGGGAGATAAAAATCAATGATTAAAAAAAAATTAAATAAAAAAAATCGGATTTTTTTTGATAAAATGCTTTTTGAGGAAAAAACCTATCTAAAGATAGTTTTAATTAAGATACATTATAGCTCCAAGATATCTCATCACGGAATAGGGATTATAAATTCTAATTCTATAGTATGAGACAATATATTCATGTAATGTTTAAGAAAAAGTTTTGTAAATGAGTTCCAATAGTTCATGGATTAGGGACCCAATCTTATGGGGTTCCAGGGGCTTCTGTATAGATTTAGGTTAATCTTTCTATCTACCCAATGGGGCTCAGTGCTCAGTCTAGAAGATACCATTAGAGATGCTTAGTTTTGCAGTTCTCAAACTGTGGATGTGTGGCTCCAGAGGTAACATGCTTGTTAACAAAAAAGTTTTAAAATAAAATAAATAAATATATAGAGGTGAGAAATAACAGACCTCAACTCTATTGTCCCTCTGCAAATTTGTGTACACAGAGTCAATCCCTTACCTCTCTCTAAAAATGCAAAGTTTCAAAAAGTTCAATGAATAGAAGATTGTTGGGGGTGGAATAGATCTGGCCAAGGAGAAGTCTGGAGATAAATGTGAGAAGTGAGGGACATATGCTTGTTTTGTTACAATATTATGTGTTTGTTGTTGAAGAAAAAAATCCAAAATAGTTAACGTTGTTTTAGTTAAACAACGTAAATGTCTGTCTGGTGATGTTCTCCTAATACAGCATGGCAAGAAAATCCTCCAAATATTAATGATTAACCTGTTGAATTGGAGATAGTTCACCTCCCAATTTACCTTTGGTAAATGAAATAATCATTCATTTTCTGATATAGCTGTAAAACTCATCTGAAAAGTTTTCAAAATAAATCGCTGTTTAAAAATGTATAGTGTGTATCTTCTAAAAACGAAACCTACATCTATCTCTGAGTTGTGAAGAATATGTATTAAGGTTATAACAACCAACAAGAATGCACTTTATGTAGAAAACCATGATTTAAATTGAGTCTTCCTGATTAGTGATTTAAATCAAATCCACCCTGCTACCAACCTGAGATAGATTTGAAATGGTGACAAAAGCGAAGGTATATTCCATTACCTGTCCCATAAGCCATTCATTCAATCCTCAGATTGTTTTTGGTCTGAAAGGGGGAATCCCACTCACAGTCCATAACATTTAAGGGTATATCAGAGACAATCAGCATTTTAATAGTGACAGTATTTTCTCCAAAGACATTTTGGTCATGCCCTTATTTTGCTGCTCAAAAAACATGTAAAATAATTATAAACATTTAAGTTTCAGGTAATTTAAACTGAGGGGGATGTGAGATGTGTAAGACAAGACATCTTAGGAGAAAAATTATGGTATCCCGCACTTTAATTCCTTTAGCGGCAGTTCTACTCCATTACTTGCCATCAAGGTTAGTTCTGTTATGGGGGCACTAGTATAGCATAACCAACAACAAGCATCAACTCTCCTTGATGCAAAGTGTATTGAGATGTAACCCAACCAATGAACCTGCCTTCACCTTCCACACAAATCAGCGCAACCCTAAATTCCCCACAAAGAGACTAATGCTTTTTTTTTTTTAAACTAAATGCTTTTAATAGAAAACAAAATACAAAATAACTCTTTCCAGAAAGCAGAAGTATTTAATCTTCTCTTCAAATGACAAATTAGGACTTGCATTTTCCTCAGATCCTGATTTTAAATGCTGACTATTTGTTTCACAAAGTTCATATAATTGATATTGCAACATTTTGAGAAAAATCCAACACTGGCAAAGCTGCCTCTGTGTATGCACAATAATTTAGTAATACTATTTTCCATTTCATGTGTCCCCTTCCCATCCTCCAAAGACTGCCAACTTCCATTTGCTGAAATATTTTTGGTGAGGTGCAGACATGACCCTTTCCTATGACGAGGCCAAGTTTCTGCTGTTAAGTTCCATCAGGCTCTCACACTCTTCTCCAGCCAGGGTGAGTTATTAATCACCCTCAAATCACCACTCTTGCCTACTCCCTCTACCTCCAAAATACAGTGCAACAAGATTTGGAAAATCCCAAATTCCTGGACCAGGAAGAGTTACAAATCTCATAGGCAGTGCCAATAATTTAACCCAAATGATAATGCAGAGATGGGCTGTTACATCAGATTTCCCTCCCCTTACTAAAAAAGGCGATTTTTTTTACATTATTAGTCCAAAACACCTCAGTAGTGCTATTGTGAGCTGTAGTGATTGGGACCATTACTGTAAATAGCCATTTTATTTTAATATAAGGATCTTAAATTCTGGTCCTCTGCAATACCAGAAAAAGAGAAAAGCCAACTGGGCCAGTAGTTACACATATGCGAGCGCACTCATGCCTCCGCTAATAGCGCTGTAGGATATGCCCATCAGTCAATACAGAGTATTTAAGTGCAGGTCAGCAGCTTGTCCAGTTGATAATTTCACTTGTCTGGACTAGGTTTTTGGCTGTCCCAAGCTACTGAACAACAGGCTCTCTTCCCCTCTTCCTCTGCCCTACCAGTATCAGACTAGGTTAAAGTTTTCTGCCATTCCCTCTTCCTCTCTCTCTGTTCAACAGTATAGGTCCTTTTATGGGAAAGCCATTTGAAAATATTTGCATCATTCTGAACATGTCTGCTAATGGGAGAGAGGAAGAAAGTGTTTCACAGTCAGTAATTTAATCTCAGCTGGTAATGGACTCTGGCATTCAATACCCCCACCCACCTCCCTAAAAAAATTAATGTTCCTGATTTTCTTGTGCAATTCCAGTCACCAGAAGAAGGTTACAGGCCATAAATTGTACACTCAGTACACTATTCATCTGTCCGGTATATACACCAACCAGTTCATTGGAAGAACCATCTGCAGGGGCATTGCAGTATGTGTTCCGAATGTCCCAAACCCGAATAGAATTGTCCATCGATGCAGAGGCAATCAAACTACTGTCGGGGCTAAAAGTAAGGCTGGTTATATTGTCCGAGTGCCCCCTCAGTTCTTTGTAAAGTGTGCCAGATGCCAAGTCCCACAGCTTTAACCGCTGGTCTTCTCCTGCTGAAGCCAGATACTTACCATTGGGAGAAAATGCAAGTGCTAGCACAGGGCCACGGTGACCTGTGAAGAGGCGCACAGAGTTCCCCTGCTGAGTACTCCATAAGCGCACAGTTTTGTCTGTGGATCCTGTAGCCAAGTAGTTGGAATTGGGGTGAAACTTTACACAGTCCACATCTGCTAAGTGGCCCGCGTATATTCGCAGTGGGTATGTCCGATCGAATGACCAGAGTCTTGCTGTGCGGTCATGGGAACCACTGGCAAAGTACAGGCTCCAAGGACTTATGTCCAAATCCCAGACAGGGTAGGCATGCCCTTGGTACAACACAGTGTTTGTAAAACTTCCAAGGTCCCAGTATCTGATGGACATGTCCTCAGAACAAGATAAGAGTCCCGAACTGTCCGATAGGAACCTCGTGCTATACACCGGTCCACAATGTCCTCTCAGTATCTTCATTTCTGTGCCTACATTGTTGTCATCTTCCTCCTGGACAGCGCAGAAAACAAAAGAGCATATTTATTTGTTCAACAAGAAGCAACAAGTGAGAACCAGGCTGGAGTGATCTCAGAGGATCCTCTCCTTTGCCACTGCCAAAAAAAGGGAGAACTAGTGGTAGAGTTATAGATGTCCGTTCTGTGTAACACAGCAACGTCCACTTCTCAAGCATGTTTGCTCCATGCTGGATCTTATGCAGACATGCTGAAAGAGTTTTGGTTTTATCTTCACTTTCCATACCTCCATTCCCCATCTCTGAAGGAACCTTAAATTCAGGGTTTGTCTACATGGGGAGACAGGAAAGTTAATCCAAATTAATTTATAAAGTGGATTAGTTAAACCACACTAAAAACCCTGTGGGGATACTCTTATTCAGAATCAAAGTGGCCTTAATTTGGTTTATCTTAATTCACTTTCAAAGTGAATTAAACTAAAATGAATTAAAGAGACAAGGTGTGTGAGGTAATGTCTTTTATTGGGGACCAACATGGCCACAACAACACTGCATAAACCAAGTTAAGGCCGCTTCAATTCTGAATAAGAATTCCACATTAAATTCTTATGTGGTTTAGTTATCCACTCTAAAGTCACATCTTTATTTAATTTGGTTCAATTTTCCTGAGTGCCCTGTGTAGACAGGACCTGAGATTATATTAAAATAGACAAGACAGGCTATTTTAAGATGTATTCTTTTCCAAATTTCTCCTCCTTTGGCACACTTGCTAAACTCATTTGGTAACTTCCTATTCACTCTCTACTAAGCTCTTGGCAGTAGTGTGGAAACAGATTTTGGCACCCAATGCTTTGGTGTAGTCATTATTGGAAATTAATGTCGCTCTGGATAAAAGAAACCCAGACTTCTAGCAGAAAAAAGATGCAGCAGATTAAAAGAAATGAAGGGCAATTGAAAGCAATGCTACTATGCATTTCCTCCTCCCCCAGATGTGAATAGAAATATAATAAAGTCACAAATCTTTCCTTCATCAAAGCAGCACTCACGGGAATTTCATGATATGGTTTACAGCAACCGAATCTCTACTATGGGGGTGTGGCACAGAGACTACAGGTTCTAACATGCAAAGCTCCATTTTTAGCCAACTGTCCTCCTCTGCCCTGGATGTAGCATTGCTTGCTGGAGCCTGCACTGTCTGTAAGCCACATCTCCATATATTAAAGGTGAGGGCTTGCAATCTGCAGCATGTTATGTCAGTTGTTGATTCCTGACAAAGTTGCCAATAAAAGCCCACTGAGGTTCCTTATTTTACAGTGCAGTTTTAGTAATTTACATAAATCCAGAATTTTAGTTTTATGCCCTCCCAATAAATTATGATTTCTAGACAGTCAGCAAGCATGTGTAACCTCTCTTCTGCTCAGAAGCTGTCTCGTATTCCAGTAACCTTCTTCTGTACTCAAAAAAAAATGCACCCAGATATTCACAGACCACAAATCTACCATTGGTTGAGGACTGAGTTCAATTCCTTTGTTTCCAGTGTCACACAGGAAATGCTAACCACAAAGAACTTTCTACACTCCATTTTGTATTTTAGTTGAGTATTTCACAGAATTATGGAAATTTATGGTTGAAAGGGACCTCAAGAAGTTCTCAAGTCCAGCCCCCTGCACTGTGGCAGGACCAAGTAAACCTAAACCATCTCTGACAGGTGTTTGTCCAACTTGTTTTTAAATGCTTCCAACTTTCCCCTGGAAGCCTATTCCAGAGCTTAACTTCCCTTATAGTTAGAAAGTTTTTCCTAATATCTAAATTTAAATCTCTTTGCTGCAGATTAAGTCTATTACTTTTCGTCCTACCTTCAGTGGACATGGAGATCAATTGATCACCATCCTCTGTGTAACAGTCCTTAACATATTGGAAGACTTATCAGGTCGCCCCTCGGTCTTCTTTCCTCAAGACTAAACATGCCCAGTTTTTTCAACCTTTCCTCGTTTTCTAAACCTTTTATCTTTTTTTTCCCCCCCTCTTCTCTTGACTCTTTGTAGCAGTTAGAACAGTAACAGAATTAGGACTGTGCTGTCATCAATTGTGGGGGTGGGGGAATCCATTCTCCTTTAGTAATTTTTCAGAATTACTGTTCCAGGCATGAAATGTGATAATACATACTTTTCTTGGATATATGATAGCATTTGATATTCTCAGTAATGCTCATCATCCCTTCCAAAGCAGTTACTACTGCAGGTTAGAGCAGTGTAAACATTTTTTTTCCTCACATTTCAATATGCAAAACACTACCCTTTTACAAGCCAACTACATGCATTAACAATTGTATTTTATTATTTGTACAATACGGTCTGGAAATTTTTTTTTTTAAAGAAAGTATTAAAAACTTTCCGAATGTCATAATCTCTGGTACGAGATCTTAGAAAAAAAAAATCCCAGACAGGTAAAGTTCTACAGAACTGAAGTGTTTTTATTTCTAAAGCCCTTTTGGTTGCAAAGGTTACCTTTCAAATGTGAACCAGTGCAGTGTCATCTTCCTGAGTCTACAGAGAGCTTAATGTGCCCCTGCTGATGCTCAAATCTTTCTCTTACAACAGCTGCTGTGTGACAATTTAACCCTGGTAAATTTCACTGCTGCTGTTTATACCTCTGTGGGAAGTAGTTAAACTCACAAGAATCATGGTGATTTAAATTTCACTCTGCCACTACTTGGAAAAGCTATGAGCAGCAGATGCAGGTACTTGAGAAGGACCCAAAAAGCAGGCTGAAGGACAGGCAGAATAGCAGAGACCCTTGGTTCCCTGCAGACATACATGCACACAGAGGGCAACAGCAACCAACACTTGGGGAAGAAAACAATTAAGGCTGTGGTATATTGCCTGAAACTAAACAGGAGGTGATTAGGTGTGTGTGTAAAATGAGCATGCGTGTGCGCACACACACACATGCAGAGACAATAAAGAACTATTTTCTCCCACAGAGCAGTTTTTTATTTTTAGTATTGTCCCTTGATCCAGTCTGTTTTTATTAATTCTGGGAACCTTTATATAAAGTGACTGAAGTTACTCTTTTTTAAAATGACAAATTTCATCCTCAAAACCCTTTCATCCCAGTCACATGTTGCAGGAAATGAGCCAGGCCTCAAGATCTTTAGTGGGAACAATGTTGGGGCCAGGCAGTATTTCATTCTTCCACCCCCATCCCTGCACCAGCAGATTATCCTAGACACCTACAATCTCTCTCTTGTCCAGCAGAGCTCCTAAGGTTTTCAAGCGGGAAGCCCAATTCCTGCATATAGCAGCACAGCAGGGGAAGGTGCTTGCTTTGAAGAGCCTCTACCCTCTGCTAGAGAAGAGGCTCTGAAGGACAGTCTTCAGGCTGCTTCCTCCAGTATTCCTCCTGCCTGGTACCCTAATCCCTCTCTTTCACTCATATGCCCCCTGCCACTCAGTATCTTCAGAGCAGAATTTAAGTAGAGCTAAGGCTTTGGCTACACTTGCTCTTCAAAGCGCTGCTGCGGCAGCGCTTTGAAGCACTAAGTGTAGTCAAAGCGCCAGTGCTGGGAAGAGAGCTCTCCCAGCGCTGTCCGTACTCCACCTCCCTGTGGGGAATAACGTACAGCGCTGGGAGCCGCGCTCCCAGCGCTGGGGCTTTGACCACACTGGCACTTTGCAGCGCCGCAATTTGCAGCGCTGCAGAGGGTGTGTTTTCACACCCTGCTGCAGCGCTGCAAATTTGCAAGTGTAGCCAAGGCCTGACTTCACATCGGAGTTTAGGAGCAGCCACTCCTACAGCTTGGAACAAAATGCAGCATTTTTTGCTGTTGATTTATGTAGTCCTAGACACTTACATGGCAACCTTGCAAAGAGGACAATTATGAGGCTGTTTGCACAGCTGCAAAATCACATATTCAATTGGACTGTGAGTATACAGTTAAATGAGAGAATATTAATATAAAGCCTATAGCACATGTGATTATAAAGACAATGGACTTGCCTTATCCCAAAAGGGCAGGCTCAAGCCTCCAGCACTCTTCAGAGATGAGACATCACCAGCATGTTGGGGCATTACACTGAATAAGGAACTTGTTTTCAGCCCTGTAAGTTAGACCTGCTAAAAGCCTTTTGACCCTAATAATTTTAGGGCGTTGTGCCAAGTAGAAGCAACTGCACTTCTGTAACACTCATGCTCTGGAAATTATTTTAATATCTGAACCTCTCTTTGTGTTCATACACAGAGATGAACAAAAAACCCGATAGTGTCACCAGTGCAGTTACGGCAAATGATCTATTGAACATTGGTGCAATCTTACAATTTTACATCATGAGAAACTGAATTTAGTCATTTAGTTTACTGCAAATTAGAAACAAAGTTGAAGGAAAATTACTTCAGGCACTAAGGATATGCAATAATCTCCCCAAAACCAAAAGTATCTGGAGTGAGTGGGACGGGTGGGGGTGGGGGGAAGGAGAAAAACAAGACAATATAGAAACCCTGTATCTCCAAAGTGAGGCATCAAAGGCTATTCTACAGCACCCATCGCTGTAGCATCCAGGTGCTTTTTATCTAAGTTATCCTGTGTATTGTATATTTTCCACAGTACTGATCATTTATACATGAACAGCTCTCCCGGATATAGCCTTTCCTTTCACTATCACACATCATGGCACCTGTGACCAGCCAGAATGCTCTTGCTCCGCCTATATAGGTATTTATTGCCTCCATCCCAATTGTATCTGAATGCCCGTTCTCAAGTTTGAACTCCTGGAGGCCTGTGGCCGCATATTCTCATTGATGGGCTCTCCATTCTATATTTTTTTCCCTTTCTAGCCCAGAATTTGGCAATATTAGGACATGTTGTAAGAAGTGTGTTCATCCAGGTTTTCCCCTACATTTGGTCCTGCTACCAGGATGGTGGGGTATTTTTGGTCAGTGGGTGAAGGTGGTGGGGCAGTAATTGCTTGGACGTGTGCTAATTTTTGACAAGATATTGTTTTAAATTTGTATGCCGATATTACAATGGACACAAATGTTAAATAATCAGCAAGAGCCATTTGCACCAGACTTCCAAAGCCATTTCAGAATACATATAAAAGGTATGTAAACACTTGCTAGCAAGAAGCAATATATACTCCAAATAACTTGGCAGTGTTTTGCTATTCAGAAGTTAGATATGTAAACAAGGGAATGTATATAGCATAGGGCAGCCTGAAGCCAAGAGGCAATCCGAGGTGACCTGCATATTTGTCACAGCACTGATTCAAAGTGACAAGTCCTATGGACTCCCAGAACCTTATGATGGAAGTCGTTCACAGCCTGATCTTGGGAAAGCCTAAGCTACCAATTTGTACACCCACCTGAAATGGTTAACTCAAGTAGTACTGAGTATTGAGCTACATTGCTACTAAGCCTGGAAGTCTGCCCCAAGATGACTAACAAAACAATCCCTACTCCTCATAATTAGGGCTCGGAGTTCTCTTTACTATGCTGAAGTAAACAGTCCCTCACTATCTAGATCAGGGTGGTGTGCCCAGTCTTCATTTATACACTCTAATTATAAGGCTTTGCGTGCCAGTAATACATTTTAACATTTTTTAGAAGATCTCTCTCTAAGTCCATATATTATATAACCAAACTACAGTTATATGTAAAGTAAACAAGGGTTTCAAAATGTTTCAGAAACTTTATTTAAAATTAAATTAAAATGCAGATCTTATCAGTTTACTATGATCCTTGCCCTTGCTCTTCCTTGCTGAGTTTTCCAATGTCTGGCACGTATTTGGATACTTTAAGCTGCACACTGGCGTCTGAGTGATCAATTGTTAACTGGCTGGCAGGAGGTCAGCGGCTGGAACCCCAGATCGGCAGCTGAGGTGAGTGGAGCTGGCGGCTGGTAGGGCTGAGCAGGAGGCCTGGACCCTGTCTGGCAGGGGGCCTGCGCTTCAACTCCAACTGGAAGCAAGGTGAGTGGGGCTGCGGCGGGGACCCCGGCTGGCAAGGGGCCAGCAGCCAGAACCCCAGAGCAGCAACTAAGCGGCTCAGCCCCCACAGCTCTGGGGTTCTGGCCACTGGCTCCTGCCAGACGGGGTCTCAGGCTGCTGCCAGCCTGGGGTTCCTTCACCCGGGCCAGCAGCGGGCGCTGAGTGGGATGGGCGGTGGAATCCCGGTTGGCAGGAGCCGGCGGCGGAAACCCCCACGCGTGCCATAGGTTGCCAACCCCTGATCTAGATGCTACTGGGTTTTCTTTAAAGACCACCACAAAATGGCAAAACAGCAGCAAGAGGATGTTCTCACAGCAAGCTGCTGGACACAAGAATAAGGGAGGCCTTGCTTGGAAGGATGATTAAAGAAAGTCAGTCACAAGTCCTGATCTCCTAATCAGATGCAAGGTGCCATGTGGGTAGCTGCAATCGGAGGGCAGAAATGGGGCAATTGGCACTAAGTAAAAGAGATGTGGAATAAACTAGATGATGCCATCTAGCAAAGCCTTGGGGAGAAGACCAGGTATGCAAAGGCATACGCCTCATTCTCCTCTCAAACATTACAAAGATAGACTGGCAAGTCTCTTACATTTCTACAGTGCAGTTTCCTTAATATAGACAGTTCTGCATAATTTCTCTACACTAAACATTTACCCACTGATCAGTTAAATCACAGCTTCTCAACCTTTATGGAGCCTCCCTGGAGACAGTTTGGGAAATGGGCATGGCTCCCACTTCCATGACTCCTCACACCAGGCCCAGCCCCATTCTGCTCTCTTCTTTTTCTGTCCATTTTCTATCTCCTACCCTCTTCTGTCAGCTCCTTTTTCCCCCTTCTTGTCTTGTTTTCCCTGGTAATTTTGCTTTGTATTGTCTTATTCACTGTTCTTGTTTCACTCCTGCTATCCATCCAGCCTCACTCTCTCACTCACAGGATGGCTGTGTGTTTCTGGGGTTGGGCCTCCACTAGTGGTTCAATGATACCAGGTTGCATATGTTCTAGTGCAGGGGTGGGCAAACTATGGCCCACGGGCCAGATCTGGCCCGTCAGGGCTTTGGATCCAGGCCACGGGATTGCCTCCCCCAGGGCACCGCAGGCCTCTCACTACTCCCAGAAGAGGCTGGCACCACATCCCTGCGGCCCCTGGGGGAAGCAGGGCAGAGGGCTCTGTGCACTGCCCTCACCTGCAGGCACTGCCCCCTGCAGCTCCCATTGGCCGGGAACGGGAAACCATGGCCAATGGGAGCTTCGAGGAAAGTACCCGCAGGCAAAGGCAGTACGCCGAGCCCTCTGCCCACCCCCTGAAGGGATGTGGTGCCGGAGCGGCGTGGGGTCAGGGCAGGCGGGGAGACTGCCCTGGCGTGCGCCGCTGCCACCCCACAGTTGCTCCAGGTAAGCAGCACTGGGCTGGAACCCGCACCCCTCCTGCACCCCAACCCCTGCCCTGAGCCCCCTGCTGTACCCCTCCTGCACCTCAACCCCCTGCCCTGAGCCTCCTCCCACACTCCGCACCCCCACCCCCGAGTCCCCTCCTCCACCTCAACCCCTTGCCCTGAGACCCTGCCTGCACACTGCATCCCCTGCCCTAGCCCTACATTCATGGCCCTGCATGCAATTTCCCCACCCACATGTGGCTCTCGCGCCAAAAAGTTTGCTCACCCCTGTTCTAGTGGCTAAGACAAGTACAGAGGGAGCAGGAAAAAAGCAGCTAGGACTGGCAGGCTGCTGCCTGAGCTTGTCCACATAAAATCCTCCCACAGCTGTCTGCATTAAGGGCTGCTGCAGGAGAAGAGAGGGATGGCAGTAGCTCATAAGACTTTCATATTGGGGTGGAGCAGATTCAAGGTCATTCAGCTTTTCAATGCCCTCACAGTTCCTCTCCCGTTCCATGAAGCCCTATCCCCACATCCAAGTTAGAAAACATTTCTTTTAGCCTTTCTTATATAAATAGTCTACACACATTCCAAAATGTATAGGGTGAAAAATAAGGATATTCAGACCTCCTCATCCACGATGTCACAAGCCAGGCGGATTCTCGACACGTCTACAAGATGGGGCTCAGATTTTAACTTCCTGGATCGCAAGCTCCACAGCTTTACACAAGAATTATCAAACCCAGCAGCAAGCAGCTTGCTATCCGGTGAGATCTCTGCTGTGTTCAGCAACTGCTCTGTGTTATAGAAGGCATAGAAACAAATGGTGGTTAGTGAAGGAGGCCCGTCCTTGACTCGTTTAATGCTGTCCTGCAGTAAATCCAGCGCTGCCTCATTCTGCAGTATGGAAGCAGGCATGTCTGTTGTTTCCAGGCCATTACTCTCGTTGCGTGAGGAGCTGCCACTGGCATATAGCTGGTAGTCTGTCCTCTTGGCAGGCTGCACATCCAGGTGAATGTGCAAGGTAAGAACCTTGCAAAGAGCATTGTTGTTGTCACTTTGGAGGTAGCGGAGAAGGTAGTTGTAGCTGTCTTCTTGAAGGCGGATAACATACTTGTTGTCCAGAAATGCCCGGAGCTTGAAGTTGGACAGAATGTCTTGAATAGTCAGGGTAGTCTGCAACTGCTCAATGATATCCTTCTGGCTGGCATTCTGCATGAACATCCCATGGAAGCGACTGTAGAAACTGTCCACTGTGCTCTTTAGGCCATTTTGAACCATGTTAAGATGGAGGTAGACGAAAAGGGGATACAGAAGAGGCATCACTTCATGGCTGTGCTGGGAATCTGAATCTAAATCAAAACAACAACAACAAGCAGCATTTTGGTTTCTCTCAATCTATTTTCTGCTAGAAACATAAATCAAAAATTTATTTCAAGCTGCTTTCAATGGCATTAGAGGACAAATGTCTAGCCTTCTGTTGGTGTTTCTAAATAAATACTTGGTGTCCCTAAAGGGGGAATAGAGAATCTATTGCATCTCTGATTTAAAATACATTTTTAGCTCAGCAAGAGGGAACTGTCAACATAAAATTCAGTTTGAAAAAGCTTACTTCTGTTACTAACAGCACTTTTAATTAAGGCCCATTTATTAAAATACACACCATAAACAACATGACTCCTGGCATTTCTTTTATGAATTTAGAAGAAAATTTTCCTATTTTAAATGCTTTATGTACTGAAATAATTGCACTTTAAAATTAGGATATGTTAAAAAATGTATTTGTACACAAGACCTCCGTAATGTTTAACACAGAATTATTTACCTACTTTAATTTGGGCCTGTTCTGAGTGGTTTTCCCAGCTCCAGTAAAACTTGCGTTTGGTGCTTTTAAATGCATGGAATTGATTCGCAAATGAAGGAAGAGGAACATACTCTCAGTTTATTTTGAAAACGTACTGCAACACGCTGTGCTTCACAGTTTTATTTCTGTCTCTGCTCTCTCTCTCTTTAGCCAAAACAAATCCCACCAGTAATTTCTGGAACACAGTGTAATGTACACCTGATTGGGATACACACATACAGTTTCTTCAAGGTACAGTGTAACAATTCCACCCCTTTTTAAGCCAGCTTCTTGGGGCTGTTTTCCTTCCGGATTCAAGTGGCTGCAGGGAGCTGTAGCATGCCAAGCAGTGCCACACACACCGTGGCAGCATACAGGGCCACAACAGAAATTTACCAGCCGCTCAAGCCTCAACGTTTGTGTATGATGCATTCAGATGAATGCAACAAAATATTTTAAAAGCCTTAAAGGTGGGTCTTTTTCATCCCTTTTTATTTCTTTATTCCCATTTCTCTCTGCCTCTTGCCTTCCCAGACATCATTTTCTCTTTCCTTTCAAATCAATGAGAAAAGACAATGGAAAAGAACCTATGTATTCTTCCAACACTTTTTCCTTTCCATCCTGCCATTTTGCCCCTCTCTGTCTCCTTTTGTAAGCCTCTCCCCCCTCTGCATTCTTTCTCCCTTCTCTCCCAGGTCATACACAACCACTTAGTGCTTTGCACACTCTGAACTCCCAAGCTGCCAGATGGTGCTCTGTTCCATTCCCATGCCTCAGAAGTGCTGAGAGGAGCAGGACCTCACTGGAGAAGAGGCTACAAGTTGGCAGGAATGGGGGTGGGAGAGAATGGGACCTGCAGGAGCCCTACAGGAATGCACTACTAAGAAATGTGCAACAGCAGCTTTTCAGTGCCAGTGGAGACAGAGACAGCAAGCCCTTGGTGAGCTTCATTTGGCTGTCTGGCTGCAGGTTACACATCATAGATGCAGATACAAAAGTAGGTTAATGTTCAAGTCAGAAGGGGATCAAGCAGGTAAGATCAAAACCAAAACAGAAGGGGATAGAAAGGGGAAAGCAGCTGACAGTTGGAGCCTTGAAGGCTGTCTTAAAGGGCACCTGTGAGCCTCAAGCAAGAAGATGCTAAGAAAACTGCACCCTGCATCTAACACATGAGGTTTACCTGCAATCCTGAAAAGAATGTCCACACTTTTCAAAACTATCTCCACCCGCCAAATCATAAAAGCATGCAGTAGTTTGCATTACTGATGGTCACGATAAGTCTACAGACCAGCTACATTACATACTGTGATGGGAAATCTTCCCAACTAACCCTCCTCAACTCCAGCAGGAATATTAATCCTAACTTAAATATAACTGTAATCAATAGAGCTCTCCCCACAGCCGTGAAGGCTGGCAGTCACACACACACACACTTTGATTGGCCACTTCTGTACTTCTTTCCCCAGAAGCCCTCCCACTTTTTACTGCCACCTACCCTCCCCCCAAGGGTATTTTCCTTTCTAGAAAGATCAAGTTTTCTTTCTATGTTGGGGGGCACACAGTGACAACATTGTTGGTTTCTTCCCCACATCCTCTAGTTCCAAAAAAAACTTTGGAGCAATGCTCAGGTAAATTTAAAGGAACACAGTTCCCCTTAAGATCTAGACAATGAAAAAATGAGTTAAAAATAGCTTCAGGCATTCAGATACCACAATGTCTGAAAAGCTAACGAGAACAGAAATAGAATAGCACTACATCTACCTCTAAAATGATCTGCCAATTTTAATGTTTTACAATCACACCTTCCTTTTGTCATTTCTTAAAAAAAATTATACGTCTTTCCCACTCTCCTGTTGCTGCATGGAAGATCCACGCAAACATGAAGGGTAAACTGACCGACTGAGAAGGGAAACAGCAAAACTGACTATGCACAAAGTGCAGTCAAATGCACAGAGTAAATATACTGAAAAAGAGAAATATTTCTCTCTCTAATCTTTCAGTTGCAGTAATCTTAAATGTTAATTTGTTTTACCTGTTTTTAAACGTAAGTGGTGGAGTCCCTTTACTCATGAAGCTACAGGACTTCAGATTTAGGTCTTTTGGAATTTTAAAGACTTTGAGCTAACACTGTACACTATACAAAATTAAAAATGTATACTGCCTGTCCAGAATCTGCTCTCCTCCTCCCACAGCTGCTTACCTGTGAGAAAACTGCGTAATCGTCCAAACTGCACTTCATATTGCTGTGGCTCTGCCAGGCAGGGAGCTGCAGACACTACGTTGGCACAACCAGATTCAGATTGGACTGGGAGAATAAAAAAAAAATTAGAATCCAAGGGTATTTGTATCTGAAAGTCAAAATTCATAACATAAAATTGAACAAAATGCTACCAAAGAGACAACATTTCAGGATGAATGTGGGCCATGTACTGCAAAGCATTTAGATACTGTCTCATAGGGCATTTGACAAACTATTAATCCAAAATTACATAAATTAGGGAAAAGGACAAAGGTTGCACACGTTAAGTACTGTACTGAAAGCTTGACAAGAAACAATAGTTACCCACCGTTTAACTTTCAAATAAAGCACAAAGTTCTCGGTCTCAAAACATTGTTACAGATCCCTTTAGATTGCCACTAGATACTTCAGCACAATCCTACAACCCTGTGTGCGCTAAAATAAATCATTCTTATTGAAGCAAACTTGTGTTTCTCTCTCAAATGAATCTATCACATGAGGTGAGGAATTCCCAGAGAATATAAATTCTACAATTGGGGATATTAAATCAGATTTCTTGAGTATAGGGACTGCTCACCAATTACTACTTATCTGTATTACAGCAGTGTCTAGAAATCCCGTTAAAGAATCAGTGCCCACAAATTCATACCTTTACTTTTTCAAATACCTAGTTTTTATCAAAATGTATCCTTATGCAGTCCACAGCAACATGAGAGCATGTTATAGAAAAGCTGTATCCACCAACTGATCTGAGCTGTATCTTTCGACCAGCCTACATGTACAAAATATCGAATAATTTGCAGGAGGGAAGAAAAAGACCTTGTAGTGGTGCTTGTGACTACCTTTCCAATGGAGTTTTGTTTTGACAAATACATGCCATGGCCAAAAAATAGAGATTACATTGTTTTTCAGAAAGATCAATATTAACTCTAGTAAAGATAGCTTTGAAGTATTCAAAAAAAGGGATCCCCATCAGAAGAAGGAAAAACCAAAATCTTCCACCTCCTACACCTATACACAACTCTCTGTGACACTCTAAGCAGACTACATCTGTACACTATTACATTTTGAATGTCAAAATGTAAATTTTGAAATTTGTAATGTCTTGATTCTTTTGCTTTTCCTTCTCACCTGTTTTTTTTCCTTTTTACTATACTTTTTCTTTCTTATGAATTTGTTCATTCCCTCTTTCCTTCACTCCCCTTCTTTTATCCATGTTTATACTCTCCTACATCCTCTCCTTCTCCCCATATGTTTTCAATCCAAACCCCTCCATTTCTTCCTCAGTCTCTTTATTCCTAATCCTCATCCTGGTCCCCCTCTTGCTCTCTAGCGTTCATAAGACTCAGTTATTACAGGCCCGGAAGCCTATAAACAAAGTTGCCAGTTTCCACATGCTGAAGAGAGAAAGGCCAGTCTCCAGCTTACCCCTATTGTGTCCCACTGGAAAGAAATGAAGATAGCGTTGAGCCAAAATTCACATGTGCCTCAGCATTACCCTCACCCCTGCTTTATAACAAATAGGCATATCTTCCATCAGCTTAGGGACATGCAGTGGTCATGTTTACAGGTTCCCAGAGCTGAGCTCAATTCAACTGCAAGAGCATAAGGATAGCTGCAAAACTGCAGCCCCCGCTGTGAACAAACTCAGTGCTAGTGAAGTCACATGGATAACAATATCCCACCCCTCCCAAATCCCCTATTTCCTAAATACACAAGTCTAAACCCTGTTGGAAGATTGTTTTCCCATAACCCAGCTACTTTGGAAATTCAGAATTGGTAGGAATTCCATGCAGAAGCAAACAGTAAGGTTCTGAAGGCATGCTGTGTTGCATAAAATCTTAGCGGTGAGGCAAAAAAGGAAAAAACCTATATATTTATTGAATGACTTCAAATTTGTTTTTCTACTTCTAAAAGACAAAGTTTTTTAGGCTCACTTAATGCCTACAGTTCAGATTCTCTGTTAGTGCTTGGACTTATGGCTCAACAAAGTCAACATTCTCTATTAGAACTATAATATACAAACTTTGCTCAAGTTAACCTAAAAAAGCATTGCACAGCAGTTTACAAAGTCAGCTGCATCAGTCATCTGAACAGCCCAAACAGTAGCAGACCCAATAGCTTGCCTTTTATGTGACTCACCCATGTACGCAAATATGGCTATTCCGTAATAAAAATCTCTATACAGGGTTAAATAAAAGATTTAGCGTCAGCTCTTTAGGATGTTCCAGTTTCCCCAGCACTACCCTTGGCAATAGGTCCTGATTTTGACATTCCCATAGGCAATGGGAGTGATCTGCCACTCTGCCCATACCACACAGGTGCACTCTACTGAGTACCACTAAATCTCCCCTTAGCCCTGTGTAACTGACTTAGTTTTTAAAACCACGAAGATCACCTTACATGCAAGACAGAAGGGTGTTACCTTTGAGTAATTAACTCGGGAAAAGGCTAATCGGGCAGTTATGTTGTTGCGATTTGCTCTCTCAACAATGCCTCCAATGCTCATTGCCATCATGCAAACAGTAACCAGATACTACATATGAGCCAATTATAAGCAGTTAGAATTCTAGCTCTTCCCCTTCTGACATTTTACACAGGAATCAAGAACTCAATCACTCCCTAAAAACTCGTCTGGAGCAGGGAGAGCTGTTTTCAGGTGTATTTTCCTTCTGAAAGAGAGAGAGATTTGGGGCGTATATACATTTCTTTCAGTTCTACCATGGACAGTTTCCCTCCCACTCTCTCCATTGGCCATGAGAGCATCTATTGATAACATCTATTTCCTGATTTCAGTTCTTGTAAATGGAGCCAGTTATGTGACCTGCCAATAGATTGAAAGGAACTATCCTAGCTGAAATGATGATCTCCCTTGTAATTTTCTATTTTGGCTAACAAAAGTGTTCTCTTCAGCTGATACACACAGGATGGCTACTCTCACACTTTTATTTGACTGTTAGAAAGTTATCAATTTACCTCACCCACAGGTATATGTATACCCCTGTATTAGAAAAACCTGCTGCAGGTTCACTTGCGCATTATGCTTCTGGTCCCATAAGGGGCAGAAGATGAGCTGGGAGGAAGTTCTGCTCCCCAGTTTGAACGCTGCAGTGAAGGCCCTAAAACAGACAAATAGCTAGAGAGATATAGTGACCATATCAAACATTTGGAATGGGCTGAGGTAAAGCAATTCTGAAGGAAGAAGGAAAAAGTAAGTGCCAGTATAGGAAAGAAAAGGAAAAGTATATAAATCAAATAAAGAGTATGAAATATATCTAGAAAGAACATAAACCACATTACAGGAGATAAGCAAGAATAGGAAGTAAATGACCCAGAGAATTAAATGGAAGGATTGTTGTTTAGAAAACAATATGGCAAAAACAATCAGGGAAACAACTGAACAGGAAAAGCAAGGGTGGGTTTTGTTAGGGAGTCAGCAGGAGATTTTTAGGAAAAGTGATGAAAATAGTTATTCCAAGAGTATTTCAACAGAGGCTTTTTTATTGCAGTTAGATGTTAGTCTAATTATCAGTCTTCAAGACCAAGGCAACCTCCATAGTCAGGATATGTTGCAGGAAGACCATCCAACCTCCATAGTCTGGATCAGCCCAGTTTCCATTTTTATATTTGTTTTATGTCACGAAGAAGGAACTTTCCAGAGGCTTGCTCTCATCTGGAGAGCTGTAATTTATGCACATTGTGCTCCCACTGAACATGTCTGAAATGAACTAATAGTGACCACCTCAACAAATGACCACTGACTGCCCAGAGTTTGGGATCTAATGAAAACTGATCACTGCGTTCTGGATCACCAGCAACAAAATCCTTGAACTGGCAGGAGGATACACACTAATGAACAGAAATATATTTACAGTGTTTGGTGGTCAGTTAAAAACATACAGGTATTCATACTCTCTTATCTAAATTAGGTTTTTATCTGTATGCAAAATAGTAAGATTTGCAAACACCAACATAATCCCACCAGCATCTACTATCAGACTTTATGCCACTGAGATTATGGCTCCTGAGTCCTAATCCCATTGTTACACTGCCTTCTTCTTTCCCACTGCAGCTTTCAGCAAAATCACTTCATCTTTTTACTTCAGTTGCATCCCATTTAAAATGAGAATAATACTTCACAGGTTTGTTGTGAAGATTACATGGAATCATAGAAATGGAGGACTGAAAGAGACCTTGAGATGTCTGAGGCAGGATCAAGTAAACCTAGACCATCCCTGACAGGTGTTTGTCCAACCTGTTCTTAAAAACCTCCAATGATGGGGATTCCTTGGAAGCCTATTCCAGATCTTAACTATCCTTATAGTTATAAAGTTTTTCCTAACATCTAATCCAAATCTCCCTTGCTGCAGATTAAGCTCATTACTTCTTGTCCTATCAATCACCAACCTCTTTTAACAGTCTTTAACATAACTGAAGACTTATCAACCCTTGGTCTTCTTTTCTCAAGACTAAATATGACCAGGTTTTTTAACCTTTCCTCATAGGTCAGGTTTTCAAAATCTTTTATCATTTTTGTTGCTCTTTTCTGGACTTTCCATAGTTTCTCCACATCTTTCCTAAAATGTGGTGCGCAGAACTGGACACAGTACACCAGCTGAAGCCTTACCAGTGCTGAGCAGAGCGGGACAATTACCACGCTGTATCTTACATACAACACTCCTGTTAATATACCCAGAATCATATTAGCCCTTTTCGCAACTGCATCAGATTGTTGACTCATATTCAATTTGTGATCCACTATAACCCTGCTATAGCTATTGTCTGAAAATGGTTTGAAGATGAAAAGCTGTAAAAAAAGCACCAATTATCATTTCTCTTAGGTCTATAAAGAGTTGAACCTGCCATTTACCCACAGCATGTTACACTGCGCTTCGGTATTGTGGTGGGTCTATTCTAGAAATGGAAAAGATCTATTTTATCATCTTCTAGTCCATCTCCCTGCCAATGCAGGATTGTGCAGTAACTAGTATTTTGTCCAGGCAAGCTGTATGTATCACAAGAAACAGAGTGTGTACCACTCCCCCTTGGGAGGCTGCCACAGGATGAGAACTCACCAACAGAAAACTCCTCCTCCTCCCACCGAACATTCAGCCTATATTTTCTTTTACCTTTAAACATGAGTTTCATCCTTCATTATAACCCCCACCCCACCCTTTGGTGTTTACATTCTTGCAATATTTGTGGACTGTTGTGTCCCTCCCCTTCAGGTTTTACAGCGAAGAGTGCCATAGACATGGTTTGAAAAACAAACAAATATGTTCCTGGGGCGGAGGGGGATATGTTGCGGGTGGAGTAGACAGTGTAGCAGAGATCCAGGAACTCTTAGAAGGGAAAGAGAGAGGGTGCATGTAAACACTTTCCATTCCAGCCATTACAGGGTTCTTTTGAGGAATGTGGAAGGGTCTTTCAAAACTACATGACAACTACTACCCAGAGAAAAAAACAGTTCCTGTTATTTTTATTTGATATGATTCTGTGCTTCTGCAACACAAAGTTGTACTGGCTTTTCCTATTCATACACAATTTCACCCTTAGGTTTTTTCACCATCAGTACTCACCAGGTTTCTCCTTCCCACAGAACATAAATGGGTGTTTCAGAATATTTGACCAGATTAATTAGCTTACTTTTTTGACACTGCTTTTTCGTTTCAATCTAGAATAAGACCTGAACCTGTACCACTTAAAACAATGGGATTAATGGCTCAGACATAGGTTTGATACAGGAGTGGGTGGGTGAGATTCTGTGGCCTGCGTTGTGCAGGAGGTCAGACTATATGATCATAATGGTCCCTTCTGACCTTAAAGTCTATGATTCTCTATCATTAATCATCTTATTCTTCTGACCACGTTTCTGGTCTAGGCCCCTTTACATTTTATCTTCCCCACTACTGTTTGTAACTCCTCCCAATTTAGTATTTGAAAAATTCCCTCTGAAAATAAAAAGTTACTATATAGAAACTACATATTTTCCCCTACTCCTCCCATAAGTATGCATGAAAAATTTACCTGTGAGATTAGCTGCCATCTCTTCAGCAGTCTGACACAGCCTCAGCCCTTGTTTTAGGGGACCTTCCGAGTCCACATACTGACGGCGCTTGAGGTAGCAGGACACTGCCATCTGAATCTGTTCTGTGCGTACGCGTTTCATGACCTCAAAAGAAAAGAAAAAAAAAAGATGGTGCATAAAAATATGGTTTACAGGTGGGTTATGTATCTTTTTCCATAAACATAGTATCTGCATTAAACCTGACTGAAAACAAATGGCTCAACACTTCCATTATACTAGCAACCACAAAGGCAGATTCTTTAGATACTGAAGTATGAGAGATACCCTTAAGTGCTCATCTCTGAATACCTCAGCATAACTAGACACTGAAAGAGTAAAAGAAAACGGTAGTGGTTAGCCAAAAGATTTTACTTAGCTAAAAGAACATCCATTATTAAGGTAGCAAAAGTAATTTGCAAAGTTTGTTTTTTAAATTGGCTTGTGCCTTTCCCTCACCCCCTTTTTCATTGTGATGTATAGGGAGGGCCTGAAAGTCATGTTTCTCCTACTTGCTTTTTCACATTAGAAATTCAAGTCCTGTTTAGCCTTAAAAGACTCTGATGACTGCAAAACCAGTGAAATTACATCATCACACAAATAAAAGTTGATCAGCAAAGAAGGGAACAGATTTTTAATCATACAACTAAAAACTTTTTTTAAAATGAAGTTTAAGAGGCAAGAGCTAACATTATATAACTTCTGGGACTTCCAGGAGATCCTCCAGCAAAACCCTGGAAGACCAGTTACCTTTGAAGTAATAGGAATGTTAGGAAGCAGAACTCCCTGTACCCTTCTCTCCCTTGCCTTCCCCCTACCCAGCCACCTCTTTCCCACACATCTTTTTGGGCAATCCTTATTCCAAAAGAAGCAATACAAGTTAATTAGAAATTATTTGCAGTACTGTAATATCAGTGAATTTTGCAAACATTTTCTAAAAGTGTCATAGCGCCATAAAAGAATGAATCTGCTTGCATCAGTCTATAGTTTGTGACAAACGGAACATTGGTCAGATGTTACTTGAATCCCCCTTGCCCACTAATGACACTTAGTCAAAAGCCATAGACTCTATTCAGAAATTTAGGGATTAGGGAAATTAAGAGTTTTAAGTGAAATAAACACCAAACATGGACATATGGTTTATTAAATATGGATTAGTGCCAATTTTCTTCTGTTAGAATAACGAGCTAAAGAACTTAAATATTAAGTCTGCTTCCTACCTCTCTACCCTATGTCCCCATTCCCACTACAAAAAGACCTGCATTTATTTACCATAAATACTAATGTTTTCTGGTTTGAGCAACTATGTTTTATGAGGTACATCAGTTCTCAGACAGACATTAGTTTTAAGGATGCCCTCTCCAAAAACAGAACAAGAGGATTTTAACAGCTTTTTAAAAAGCATGACAGTTGCTTAGCTTTTGTTAATACTCACACACATTTTACAGTTTACAGGAGCAGTTAACACAATTAGCTCTTCTTGAAGTACCAAGTGGGTGTGGATATGAAATTTTAGCAATAGTGGAATTAAGAGACCTGTGCTATAGCAAAGCCATATTTGCTCTGGGGACAAGTTTAAAAAGTTTTCCATCTGTTCACCTAAGTGAGTCAATTGTGGGGGGGGCCCCCACAAACAAGTGCATTTTTCAACTGAAGAAAAATGAAGAAATTGTATGATTCAACCACAGCTTCCTCCACTCAAAAGAGCTAATAAAATCATATAAATCAATGTAAGTTCTGCTGATATCTTTAACACTTCTCTGCAGAAGGGAGAGGTATAATAGGATTCTATTTAAGTCAACAAAAAAGTGAATGCAGAGAACTCCAAACCCTAACTCCCACCCAGAGACGCTTAAATCAGATTCAGAATCTGTTTTGTTGCAGTCTCGTATTTTATCCAATACTGCAGTTAGTATAACTGATGTATAAGTGACTCGCCCAAGCTCACACTAAGGCCTTATTGATGCATACTCTGTGCACAAATTTAACTAAATCAGTTTAGAAACAGATTTAATTAAATCTGTGAAACCCCCTCTTGTAAACGTTCTTATTTCAGATTATGGAGTACCTTAAACTGAGTGATTTTACATTTTTTTTAAACCAATTTAAACTAAATCACAATACCACGCTTAATCCAAAATGTGTGCATCTACAAAAGGGCATTGCACTGATTTAACTACATATGTTTCTAAACTGATTTAGTTAAATCATTGCACAAACTGTGTGTATACCAGCCCCACACCAGTGGTTCAATATAAAACAGAACCCCTAACCATCAGAGTCTTGTTTTTTTGCTTTAATCACAGCCTGATTTTTCATTACTAAAACTAACATGAAGCTGCATCAAGGAGAGGTGCTCACACATTAGGGCACAGCTCACTTATACAGCTGATTCATAATAAGCCTGTAACGAGTGAGGGGCATCACTCATTACATTGAGGCATAGAGGTGTTGAACTCCAGCAGATCCTATAAAATGGTAATGCCCATAAGAGCTGGAGGGGAACAGAGCTCAGTCTTCACCAGCAATTGCTGAATCAAGCAGATGACTAATGGAGAAGAGGGTAAGTTTGAAGCAAGGGAGAAAGACAAGAGTTTAAATAGGGCTCTCAAATCCTCATATACAGGGATTGGGCATTTTAGGGATGTTAGACCAGGGTTTCTCAAACAGGGGTCACTGCTTGTGTACAGAAAGTGCCTGGCAGGCCAGGCCGGTGTGTTTACCTGCCCTGTCTGCAGGTCCGGCCGATCGCGGCTCCCACTGGCCCCGGATCGCTGCTCCAGGCAAATGGGAGCTGCTGCAGGTAAACACACAGGCCTGGCCCACCAGGGGCTTTCCCTACACAAGCAGCAACCCCTGTTTGAGAAACCCTGTGTTACGCCAATTAGATTAGGACTTGCGATACAGATCAGTTACTGGAAGCTCATTCAGGCTTGGACTTTTCAGAGCTTTAGGGGGAACAGGAAAAACCCTAGCTTTTTACATTTGTAGAACCCTGCATGGTTATAAAATTTGTATCCACATCCGATCTGCAAAAATGTTCCACGAATAGCCGTGAATATAAAGTGGATCTCTCTGAATTTGCAGGGCTCTATACATTTGCAGGAAAACACTTACTCCCCTTCACTCTCTCTCCCTTGCGTGCAACAGGACTGGGACTGACACTAGGAATGACATCTCCTAAGAAGATTTCTTTTTTCTGTAGATAAAGGATGGTTTAAAGTTACCAAATAGGTAACACAGGCAACTGAGAACTGAACTTAAAGAATCTAATTAACTACTTATGCTGCTTAGCAATTCCACTTTTGTTTAATTCTTGTCACCCAACAGGAACTGCTTAGATGGTTTACTACTGAGCAAATCCCCTAAAACATTGCAAATGCATGACATTACTGATACAGGTGCTGTGGAGGTCCAATAAGGCCTCTCTCCTGGAAAGGTATTTTTGCTCCAGCTATCTGCAGCTCAGTTCTTCCACCGGCTATCGGACCTGACTCCTCAGTACTAAAAAGAGTGTTATAATGAAAGCAGGGAAATTATCTGCAGTAAAAGACACAGGAAGAAAAGCCCCAAAGCACCAAAACCAATATTCCTAAAGATACTGTGATTTTGATGGACATTGCAGAGAATATATCAAAATAAGCATAAAAAAATCAGCCCTTCAGAATGCTGTCAGCAGGGTTCAAATTAGGCCAGATCACATCAGGTCAGAGATCCAGATTTTTATTCCCCCTCCCCCCTGCCATCTTGTTCTCTAAAATCTCACCTTTCACTTACAGTCTTTTGTTCTCCTGATTGTGATGAAAGCTTTTAAAATGTGAAATGCCTGAGTCTGCACAAAGCCTGAAAATCACTCAGAGGTCTGAGCTACCTGATTCTTCTTAATGGGGCATCAACTTAAGTGGCCAGGAATGATAATAGGTCAATATTGTTAAGTCGTCTACTGCTGATCAAAATAAGAAAGAAAGGAGAGGAAAGATCATGTTATGAAGTGCTGCACAGTCTACACCGAATTAAATCATCTTCTTCTGGTGTCATGAGGGGGTGGCAGGTGGAAAAATGACATTTGCTTTCCCCCCCCCCCAAGTCAGAAGCCCAGAGAATACCTCAGCCCCAAAGGGGGTGCCAATCCCATAGAACCCAAGCCAAGCTCCCCTTCCCCAGAGCAACAGGAACCTAGTCTGATTTGGTGGTTAGTGTGGTGCCAAGGGCACCTTCCCTGGCTACAGTGGTTGCCGCTTCTCCTTCTGGAAGCTGCCTGCAGACTCAGGCAGACCCTAATGCAGTTATGCTCCATCCATGTTTTCAAGCTTTTCTTCACATACAAATGGGCTAGTAACAACTTTTCAGAAGCCAGCTTAGATTTTGAACTCATCACATGACTGCAGGAGCTGGGGCCTCTGCCTTTGTTGAGAACTGTGTAGCCAAGTCTCCATATGAAGAGTCAAACCTGACCAGTTCAGCTGAGCACCTCTGATCATATTTTGAACATCTGCAGATTCTATGGTGAGTGTCAGGCATTGACTTGTAGGCAGAGTATCACTGCCTTTTATCCCCAAATTGAGCCCTCACTTTCAGGTCAATGTTCTGTTACTGAGGGGCACCAAAATTGGAGTCCACGTGCAGTATAGCAAAACTTCATTTTTGTATGGGGCCTTTCATATAAACTGTAATCCCAGAACACTTTATAGAAGTAAATGGACTCAGCTAAAAAAAAATTATTTCCAATATTTTTGCCTGTGTCACTGACAACTGAGAACTGAACTTGCTCAACAGCATAAGTAGTTAGATTATTCAATTCCACTTTTGTTTACTCTTGTTCTCTCTCAACTTCTCAGTACTTCAATGTTTGGGTCACAAATAATGCAGGGAAATGTTTAATTGCTTAAAAGCTACTGCTTCCAGTCAAATTAAAAAAAAATAAATTATTTCATGGCATTACTTCTACTAGTCTTAGGGTTCTTCAAAAACTTGTTTTTACAAATTCTAAATTTTTGCTCAAATTCTACTTAAGTGCCCCCATATATAGTAACAGAAATAGAGGTCTGGGTAAGTGAGACAAGATACATTATAAACTGAAATGGAAATTAACGAGGTGCAGCAAAATAGGAGAAGCATTCCAGATGGTAGAAACAGTAAGCAGGGGTAGTCAGCAGGCAGACTGTGGGCCAAATCAGGATCACCAGATGCTTTTAAACAGATTGTTAAATCTTTCTATTTACTTATTATTACTACTATTGAGGTGTGAAAAATGTTTCTCTGGAGTCTGGACCTTGACCAAGAAATTTGGACCTTGACAAAAAATAATTTAACTACCTGCAGTAGATTATACCCTTACCCAACAGTGGAGTTTGGGCTCAGAAATAAAGACAGCTGTTTAACAGGGGTTTTAGTGGAGTTGTGTCCATTTACACCAGACCTGCATTTTGGGCACAGTCCATAGAATAAGATTGACCAACCCCATGAAGGAAATTTCAAGATTGAGATTCAATGGCAAGCTTTGTCTGCCTTATTTCCTGTGTTCCACACGAGCTTGATCTATTTTATTTCCGCTCACAACAGATCACCCTCTCCTTTCAAATTCTAATACATCCCTGCCTTCCTTAAAGTGAAGCTGTGGGGTCAAATCTTACTTCAGAATTAGATTTTGTAAAAGGCAAAGTTAGAGTAACAGACCAATTTCCATGAATTCCCCCCCCAAAACTGAAACAGTATTTTTAAATAATAAATTTCCTTTACAACCCAAACAAAACACCAATGAGCAAGCACATAAAGACCAGAAAGTGAAAATCAATTTTTCATTTGCATAAGCATAAAAAGAACATTAATAAATCCTGAATTTTTAACACTTTCAGGATTTATTTGTAACACATAAGAAAAGCTTGAGTTTTACACCGCAGTTGTATTTTGGAAGGCAACTCTGTAAGAGTGGGAATTTGTGGTTCCCTATGTCTCACTGAGCGCAAATCAAATGTGCTCAGTAGAAAGTCATTCATAACTCCCAGCCCTACAATTTGGGAACGAAGCTGGGTTTTTTCATGCTTGTGCACCATCAACAGCATGAGATTCTGTAGACCAACTTTTGCCTGCAGTGCCACCTGGACAACCTGATTAGCCATCAGTAGAGCTGCACAGGTGTTGCTGAGGGCAGAACTAGACCTGCAGGGCCTTTAGTGCTGGCTCTGATGAAATTAAAGGGAAAGCCCCAGCTTGATCTTCAGATCCCAGACTCTGTTTGTAGGGGTGGTAGTTACAAAAGTTATGGTTTTCCTACATATAAGCTGAGCTCTTGTGACCTAGAATCAATGAAACACAATAATCAAGGAGTCCCACGGGGCCATTTTTACAGGATCACTTTTCAGGGCAGAATCAGTTCGATAGTCCCCCTCCCAGGCTAATAAAATCAGTGCAGAGCACAGAGGGGGGAAACCACGGGCAGAGAAGGCAGCAGCCGCCAGGGGGGAATCAGGAAGCTGGGGAGGAAGGAGATAAAAAGCAAGAGGGAGCAAAGGAGAAGCGGATGGGGAGGCAGGATCCTCATCCCGCTCCCTGTTGCTGGGGCTGCACCGCTACAGGGAGCGGAGGCCAGGCAGCTGGTTCCCGTCCCCGTGCAGGCGGGCACAGCTGCATCTCCGGCGCGGTGTGCGCCGCCCCCCCAGCCCAGGCCTGCCTCCCTCTCCCTCCCCCGGCCCGGGCCCGGGACGGCTGCCGGGCGCGTTGCACGGGGCAGCCTGCTCGCGCGCTCCGCCCTGGGGCCACTCACTGAGCATCGCAGGCGGCGGCGGCGGCTCCTGCTGCGGGCACAAGGGGAATCCTGGTCTCGCGCTGTCACTGCGCCCGCCGGCGCGAGACGCCGCTCTCCGCAGCGCGCGCGCAGCCCGCGCCGCCTTCCTTGGCTGCAGCTGCCGCTGCCTCCGTCTCCGCCGCGGCTCGAGGCAGCCGCTCCATGACTGACTGACACAGAGAGAGAGCGAGCTAAAGCGAGGAGGGCTGGGGCGGCGCCACGGCGCATGCGTGGAGGATCCCCCCAATGGGAGGCCCTCGCCGCGGCGCTCGGCTAGCGCTGCCTGGCGCCTTGAGCGGGCGAAGGGCAAAGGCCACGGGCCGAGCGGGGCGGAAGCACGTGTGCGCGGGGACTCGGGGAGCCGCGGCCGGGTGAGGAGGGAACCCGCGCGGGGCCGGGGGTGAGAGGCGTGAGCGAGCTGCGGCCGGAGGAGCCGGGAACGGGCTCGGTGGTTCGGGGCGCGGCGAGCCCCAGCCCAGGAAGGGTCCCCCGGCGGGTGGCTGCATCGCGGGGGCTGGGCGCAGGGTCTCGGAGCGGGGCGAGCGCGCACTGGCCCGACCCGAGGCTTGTTGCGGGCCTGGGGTGGGGTCCGTGGTCTCAGGTGACGCTTGGGTGGGTCTGGCGTATGGCGGCAGCAGCAGCTGGCACGTGCTCCGTGTGGGAGTTTGGACATAACTGAATCTGGTCCATTATTATCCGGTATGTAGTTAAATACCAGCCCCCCCGGTTCACCTTTGGAGGGGTGGGTGCGGTTCAGATGTAGGCATTGGCAGTGCTGACTTTGTAATGGAGGGCGTGCTGGGGCTGAAACAACTTTTTTACATTCATAACCGATGCAGCAAGCCCAGAGGTGCAGGGGCTATGTACTGCCAAGCCTAGAGGTGCCGGGGCTCAGACCATGCAAACCTTAGGACAAATTAGGCATTGGATGTAGGGTCTGATCCTGAGAAGTGCTGGGCATGTGCAGCTTCCTGTCATTTACAGAGGAATGGTGGGTAATTCAGCCCCTTTCATAAAAAGGCCCAGTTTGTGGTGATGTCTTCCAAGTTTTCCCAGCTCTTGTTTGCCTGGTATCCAGTGCTGTTTCCACTGATTTCAGTGGATTGGATCCTCAGTGACCAGACCTGGGTATCAAACTCAAACCCAGGTCTCTCGTATTGTAAAGATGAATGAACACAGGGCTAGCCCAAATAAGAGTCTGCTTTAATAGAGAGGAATAACTGTTAATTCTGGTATTCTTAAATTCTTCTGGTTAATGTTTATTTCAAGTGCATCTAATATTTTAATGAATATTTGATATTTCAGATACAGTAGTAGTCTCTATGGCTGCAATTTACTCTGGAATTCACCTGAAGCTGAAAAGTGCAAAAACCTCTTGGGAAGACAAAATCAAATTAGCTCACTTCGCATGGATTTCCCATCAGTGCTTTCTTCCAAATAAAGAACAAGTATGTTTTCAATAAATATTTTGTTTTAATTGTCAAATACAGAAAAATGTACCAATCCATTGCTGTGGAGACCAAGCTGATTCAGAGGATGAATGATGCATTGCATAGCCCAGGTGTCGGCAACCTTTCAGAAGTGGTGTGCCGAGTCTTCATTTATTCACTCTAATTTAAGGTTTTGTGTGCCAGTAATACATTTTAACATTTTTAGAAGGTCTCTTTCTATAAGTCTATAATATTTACTTTACATACAACAATAGTTAAGTTATATAAGGTTTTTAAAATGTTTAAGAAGCTTAATTTAAAATTAAATTAAAATGCAGAGCCCCTCGGACTGGTGGCCAGGACCCGGGCAGTGTGAGTGCCACTGAAAATCAGCTTGCGTGCCGCCTTCGGCACCCATGCCATAGGTTGCCTAGCCCTGGCATAGCCTTTCACCTCTAGGCACTAGTGCAAATACAGCTGTAATAGGGACTAACTGAAAGTTGTTGCTGCTGGTTGCGAAGTAGCCCAGTCTGTTTCCTAACAGGTTTTCCTCTCCATCACAACAATGACCACTAAGAGGCAGTTATATGGCAGTTTTGTTTAGTGCAGGGGTTCTCAAACTAGGGGTTGGGACCCCTCAGAGGGTCATGAGGTTATTACCTGGGGGGGTCATGAACTGTTAGCCTCCACCCCAAACCCCACTTTGCCTCCAGCATTTATAATGGTGTTAAATATTAAAAAAAAAAAGTGTTTTTGATTTATAAGGGAGGTCGCACTCGGAGGCTTGCTGTGTGAAAGGGGTCACAAGCACAATGGTGCCCATGCTATACTTGTTTTGTGGATAAATGGAAGACCTCTGTCTCCAGAGTTGTAAGTCTAGCATCTTTCATCACATCTCCTACATGGCCCCGCAAAGTCTTGCCAGCCTTCTCCCGATACTGCCTAAAATGACCATCCACCAGTCCAGTAGGGGGAAATTGACTGGTGGTGGAGAGTTCTCTGTGGCTGAGAGACCTGTTTCCTGGCACATTATCTGTGTGATTCCGGGCAGCATGACCACTCACTCCTTGGATTCTTCCTTGGAGTAGTGGGTATTGTCCAGCACGTTCTCTGTGTGGTGTTCCTCTCGGGATACCATGTTTTGATCCTGTGACCTGTTTTTTTTTGTTCCTTGCAAATAGTTGATTTCTGGGACTTGTGGGTCCTCCTTTCACCTGAGAGGGGCAGACCTTACATTGTTTGGTGGGCTTTGCCTGTTGATCCAGCTATCAAACCAGCTAGCATTTTAGTTGAGAACTGAGCACAAGAAGGACCTGTAAAAGTGTTTTTTTAAATTGCTATATGAATCACGTTAAAACATGAAATTAACCTGTAATGAAACGGTTAAGTGAACAACATTATACAATTTAATTGTATTTTAATGTGTTTTGTCTAAATTTCCTTTTTCTTTTTAAAGAAAACTGAAACTTTAAAATTGTTATTTCAAAGTATCTTCTTTAAGAACTTGGAAAAAAAATTAAGAAAAATCTTATTTATTTCACATCTATATACAAAAACGGAGCAGAAATTGAAGGCTTCCTCTTTACTCCTCCGGGAGACTTGGCTTCAGTGGCTTTAATAATTTTAAAATTCTCTTATTATTTCTTTTACTGAATTTAAAAACTCCATTGTCTTTGCTAAGAGAGATTATTGTTTCCTTGATTGAGAGCTATTTGGCTCACTGGTTTACAGTATGCGCTTCTTCCTTAACCATAGTTGTAGGTCTGAAGGCTTTGTAAGAGCTGTGACACTCCATAATGGTCAGCATGGAGCTTACAATCTATGGACGTATGACATTTATAATCCTTTACAGGTCAGACGGGGCCTTTAGCGCTTGTACTGTGTAGTGGTGATTGTGGAGTTTACAAGATATTCCAGTTTGTTCTGTAGACCTTGTAGTACATGGACTATGTCTGTACACCTTGTAAGCAAAGCAGGCACTGCCCAAGGATTTTGTAAGCTCTACTGATTGCAAAGCTTCAGAGGTTTACAATATACATATATACAGAGAGAGAGAGTCTGAAAAAATAGGAATTCCAAAAAGTTAAATCAGGCCTGTGCAATCATTCTATTTGGGGATCAAGATTTTAAATAAACTTGCAATCTTTAGGATAAGCTGTTTTTGCATTTTGGAAATTAGAACAATTTTTATGAAGTGAAAATCCACCAATTCTTTTTGTAAGTTCCCTCACTCAAAAATGTCCTCACTGATATAAAAATTTCATGTGAGAAATTTTCTCTGCTGGTTTAAGAGAAGCTGAAAGGAATCCAGCATTTTCACCCTTGAAATTAGCTTTACTATGAAGGTTAGAGCACTAACGGGGCCAAAATTGAGTTTATAAACTGTGTTGCAAATTTAAGCCCTGATCCTGCTTGGAGAACTGCATAGACAGACTTTTGCATCCACATCAAGCTCGTTCTTCATGGGCATCTGTCCACATAATTCTCAGGTGTGAAGTGGCTACTACAGTTCTTTAACCTTTTCCCATGGAGGTAAAGATGATCACCCACAGCTGTATATTTTTCTTTGTTTAAATAACACAGGTATTGATTGATTGGGTGAGCCATGCGTTGGTTTCATATTACAACAAGAAACTTGAACTGGAGGATGAAATTGTTGAGAAACTTTGGACATACCTGGATAACATTCTCCATAGCAGAAAACTACAGAATCTCTTAAAGAATGGAAAGACAATCAACCTCAGCTTTTTGATTGCACAGGTAACTCAAACCATACTCTTTGTTAGGTGATGAATACCGTTGCAGTATGTGATACAATATGATTCTTCCTTTTAGAGTGAGGTGTAGTATGAAATGCTTATGGATAATTAGCTCACATTTTTAGGCCGTTGTATTTATTTTCTTTTCTATCCCCTTTGTTGCAAGACAGCTGATATTTGTGGAGAACAAAAATTGAAAGCAACACCACTTCCCAATAGCCTCATACTCGGATGATCTCTCACAGGTTTTACCCTCCCCAAACCATCGGGATGGAATGGGATTAAATGTTGTGGTTAGTAAGTAAAGACCCAGTCAGGCAACTCCTAGTCTCACAAGTAGCCTAGATGACTTCATTCAGATTACTCATGTGAGAGAGAGTTAAAGGCTTGCAAATGTATATTAATACAGGAAACTCTGGGAGATCATATGGCTGTTTTAGAGTACAAGTGGAATTATTTGCTTACTAATGGAGATCCTTGCTAAATAGGTTGCCCAATTTGGGATAAGGAAGGAATTTTCCCCCTGTTGGCAGGGGCCTTGTTGGAATGGGGAGGGCAACTTGCCTTTCTTTTCTCTGCAGCACTAAGTAAGTTTCCTCACTGTTAGAATGAGGTAGACTATCATGCATCATTGTTGCTCCTGTTGTTATTCCTATTACAGTAGGCAATCAGGAATGGGGCCTCATGTCAGATGCTGTGCAAAGACACAGTCCCTACCCTGAAGAATTTACAGTCTTTATATGATCAGTTGTCTATGCCTGGGGTCAGGAATGACCACTGGTGGGTCTATGTCCTTCCCATCTTCTGTTACTAATGATTGTTTAAGTGCTGTTGATGTGTCCAGCGAGAGCTGTCCAGCACATAGATTATGTTGTCTGTTCCCCAATGACCTTTGTTTCTGTGTGCAAGATTGATAGTGATGGGATGTTTGATTTTTTTAAATCTTCAGGTCATAAATGAAAGGATATCTGAGTCCTGTGTTCAAAAATCCCACGGAAATGTTGGCACAGTGCTGGGTTGTTGCAGAGGCATCCTTTCCACTCCGCCTCTCGCCATCATTTATACAGCAAAATGTGAGCTGATGGTGAATCTCCTAAGCAAGCTCTCCTGGCTGGCCTGTCAATTTCTGACCTCAGAAGATGCTGTGACCTCCCAGTTGTTTGATGTCCTACAGCTGACCTTTGCTCAGTACCTCCTGATTCAGAGGCAGCAGATCAACCCAAATCGTGTGTTTGGGCAAGTGACCAGCCACTTGTTTCAACCATGTTTGCTCCTGAGGCATTTGCTTATGGCCAGAGTGTGGACACCAGCCGATGACGGCCGTGTACGTCAGCATCTGAGCCGGGAAATCCGAAACCAAGTAGAGGCTGTGCTGCAGGCTGGGATTTTCCAGCCCGAGCTCTTGTCCTCTTACAGAGAGGAGCTCCTGCCAGAACGGGAACCACAAGAGAAAAAGAAAAGGGCTCTTAAAACTATTCTGATGCCTGTTAATACAGTGCTGTCCAAGCTCCGTGATGCTAGCTTTTGTGAACCAACGCTCCAGGTGATTATAGTAGCAAATTCAGTACCTCTGCTTTATAAGCTCTTTTTGGACTCTTACTGCAAGGCAGAAAACCACATGGTCTGTTTCCACATGTTCACCAGGCTTTTTGGCTGTCTAAGGATTTCTCACCTGCAGGAGGATCTATGGCAGGAGACGCTCTCACCAGTAGACTGGAGTACAGAACTGCTTGCTGTGGAACAGCTCCTGAACTTGGTGCTCAGTAACGATATCTATAACGTTGCTGCTGACCGGATCAGGCACAAAGAGACCCAGTTCCAGTTTTACCGCAAACTGGCAGAAATGTTGGTGAATCACTCACAGGCTTCCATCCCAGCTTGGTTTAGGTGTCTCAAGGCCTTGATTTCATTAAATCATTTAATTGTCGAGCCTGATCTGGATGACCTAGTGGCCTCAGCTTGGATCGATGCAGAGGTCTCTGAGCCACGTACAAAGAAGCCCCAGGAGACTCTCATAAATGCCATGTTTCAGACTTACACAAAGCTGCGACAGTTCCCTAAACTCTTTGAAGAGGTTCTGTCTGTGATCTGCCGTCCAGCTGCTGATGAGTTAAGGCTGCCAGTCTTGTCTGCTGGGCTGACGGAAAAACTTCGTGAATGCCTCCTCGAGCTGCCACCCAATCAGATTCTGGATATTTTGTTCCTCATACTGGAGAAGTGTCAGACTCTAATAATTCCTGATGTTAAAGATGACTCTGACATGGCACTGAAGCTGTTGTCTGTGAGCTCAGTACTGCACACTTTTCTGTTCAACATGAAGAGTTTGGATAACGTCACGCCATTACCTGTTGTCCTTCGCACTCAGAGTCTGTTGGACAAGATGCAGAGAGAGGTAATCCATCCATTGCTGGACCTATTGAAGGATCACTGGGCAGAGGAAAATAAACCAGGGCTTTGGCTAGAGAAGGTCAGTGACTCTGCACTCCTCCTTGTCTACACATGGGTGGAGCTTGACACTCTGCTTAGTATAAACTGCAGCAAATATGTGTCTCGGCTGGCTGAAGCAGCTGGTGTTACTGACTGTGCTGCAGAGAGCTGGGACTTCTCAGCCCTTCTCCCTGGCGTGGATAGACAGTGTTGGAAGAGGGTAGTGAGACTCTCAAGTAATTTCTGTTCAGCTAGTAAATATTGCTTAGAATTGCTCATGCTTCAGAAAATAAAAAAGATCTTAATGCAAACCAGTTTTCAGACTGAAGCTGATCTTCACACCTTGCAGCATGCCGCAGCTTTCATCCTTCATTCTGGAAGATCAAGCATGAGCACGGAAGAGTCAGAACCTTGGAATGGCAACATTAGTGCAATAAATGCTCTCACCTACCCAGCTGCACACTGGTACCTTGTAGTCTCAAATCTAACAATCCTGATTCCTCATCTTTCTCTGAAAGATGTAGAGTATGTTGCTGATGTGCTTCTGAAGATTTTATCATCAACTAAAACTCCGGGAGTTTCTGCAGATCAGGATTCCTTCATCACAGCTGAAAAGGTTTCTAAAGCTTTGCTGCATAGTACTTTTCTTCCAGAAATTAAGGTGCTGCACTGTGCTTTTATAAGCCGCGTTATTCAGCAGTGCGCTAGTGTGCTGTGTTCTGCTACTCAGGGCGTCGCAGATCAGCCTATTCAACAGCTGTCTGCAGATAATATACCATGGCATGAGGAAGTCCTCTCATCTTGCAAAATGGTTGGCATGGTGGAAGCACAGTCAAAAAACAATCAATCAAAGGATGAAGCCTTCATTTGCTGGACAACAATGGAAAAAATTGCTCAACATATATTATTGTTATCAAGGGCTGGTTCCCCCATTACTTTGGAAGAAGATCAGATAGAAAGCTTTTTGCATTTACTAGAGATTATTTCTGCCTTGAAACTTGACAGTCTTTTTCCTTCAGACCATACCCGTTGTTTTCTCTTGCTGCTATCCTTGGTAGCCAATACCAGAGCTAACGTCTCTTGCAGTAAGTTGCTATCACTGAAGTTTCTAATTACCTGCTTCCACCTCCTAACATGCCTACAGACTGGCAGAAGTGTCAATTCCATCTTTAAAGTTTTTCATGCCAGTGATGCTCTTGAGGCTGTCATGACCGCCCTATTTGCAGCCAGCAAGTGCTTTGCTGATGTTTTGACCACTCCCGACTGGGCAGAATTTCTCCAGGTGATCCAAACCTTTTTGGAATGTTTTCTTCAGATGATAGTTGAAAAGAGGCAGAGCCTGAAACTCAATTTGGAAAAGTTCAGTTTTTTCCTAGCGAGCTGCAAACCATATGCTGATGCAGACAGAGGCAAGCCCTGGAACACTGCAGTCAGTCAGCTGCTCCTAGTGCCACTAACCACACTCTGCCATGTTCTGACTCTGTACCTCCAGCAGCAGTCAGAGAAGAAACAGAAATTGACAGAAATGCTGTCTATTTTGTTGGAGCCAACTGTCCTCCAGACAGGAACAGCCATTCAACTCTGCCTTAGAAACCTCACCAAAGACCAGCCTTTGCCTTTGGCATTCATCCCATCTGTCACAACCCTACTGAAAGCAGATCTGAGCTACATGTCCATGGGTGGCTTTATGAAAATGGAAGGCGAGCAAGAGAATCCTAAAGACCCAGGAAAATATAGGGAGTATTCCCACACTGAACTGTACCAAAAGTTTTACATTCAGATACTGAGAGAGCTGAGCTCTGCAGGAGGCCATCTCCAGTTCCTTCACTCTGCCTTGCAGTTTTTAACTGTTTTTTGCTCAGTAACAGATCTGTATCCTGGAGAAGAGACTGCGCTCACTGTGTTTCATGCTGTAAAAAAACGACTTGCTGGTACAGAGCTTTTTTCTTTTCTTCAGCTCCTCTGTTAATTTTGGAATACAGGGGTGGGTAAAAGCATCCAAGAAGTTCTTAAGAAAGTCATGAGATACTCACTTATGCTAGCCCATCAGCAAATGGGTTCTATCTTTAATTTAAAAAAAAGTGGGGGGGGGGGAAGGAAGCTTTTAGAGGGAAACTGTTGTCATGACTGGGACGCAATGTTGACCTGTCTTGGTAGTGGTCTCCTCTGGAAGGTCTTTGTGGATGTCAGCCACGTAGTTATTTTGGTCTCTTTGTTTTCACAGAAATAATTACTCATATGCCTAAGTGCTCTGTTTTTATGCAAAAATATGTATTTTGCGTATGCTAATACATGTTTTGTGTGTGCACATGTATATTTTGTGACACAAATCCATCAAGGTTTGAAAATGTAGCCCTGAGCCCTTTTAAAAATGATACTACAGTGTTCTATAAGTGATGGCCCAAGGCACTGAGAAACACCCTTGAAAAAATATTCTGATTAGGACCATTTCACCAAATGTGGTCAAACTTTTGGGGACTGCTCTGAAGATGCATTTTTTTGGTCTTATGTATCTGGTATAGCAGCTAGCACTGAAGGAGTTAATGGATCAGCTTAGTTAAATAACTCAGCGCTTTTCATCTGAAGATCTCAGAGGGCCTTTCAGAGGTAGATAAGTATCATCTCTATTTAAAGGTGAGGAAATTGAGGAATAGAAAGACTACTGGCCTGGTTTTCAGAGGTGCTGAACACAATATACTCCAGGCAAAGTCCATGGTAGCTGTGGGTACTCAGTGCCTCTCTGAAAACCAGACCCTTTATCACCTGCACACAGTGAGCCAGAGACAGAATTGGGATTAGGGGAGCCTGGTCTTCTGACTGCCAGTGTGATCTAATGACTATGCCATGTTGCCTCATTTAAAATATAACCTATACTGTCATTGCACATGTGCAGTGTAGTAGTACCAAAAAAACCCTGGCAATATTATTTTTGTCTTTGATGCCTGAAAAGGTTTGATTTAGTCTAGTTTGCTTACTACAGTGATCTTACAAATTTATATTACTCCCTAATTGTTAGGGAATCACAAATGTGCTTAATCCCTAACAGAGTAATTGTAGAACAATTCTGTATGGAGAAGCCTTTTTGTAAATCTGTTTGTGAGCCTGGCTGAAGCTCTTGCTAGTTGAGTTGCAAATAGATTTTTATATAGTGTCTATATATAATATTTCTTATAGTCTATCTGTTGTATGCTGTGTATCTCAATTCTTTCCAGTTACAGAATTCACCATAGGAGGCAGTATGATGTAAGTGTTAAAACAGGACTGGGAGTCAGGATTACCAAATTCTGACCCTGGCTCTTCTGCTGACTCCCTCTTAACATCTCTGTACTGCACTCTACTCCTGTACAAAGCTGGTATCCTATTTATTTAGTGCAGAGGCATAATTAATGGTGATAAAATGCTTTGAGATTCTCGGATGAAATGTGCTGTAGAAGTGCCAGGCTTTAAACAGATTAAAATTTTCTCCTCAGAAAATCTTGCCACAAATCCCAGGAGTTACTGCTACATTTGGGGTGTTTGTGGAGCAGATAAATATGCTTGCAAAGTAAACTAAAATTTAAACTAGTCATAAATAATATAAACTTTGACTTAATATGTAGGAGACCTGGTCACTGCTTAACAGAAATCTATGCTTTGTCAATTAATGTTCATGTCTTGTGTGGGTCTCCTCCCAACACCCTGATATTCTGCAGCTTGTGATCAGCTTGTTCCCCTAGCTTGTGAACAAGCCTCATTATAGTGTTTTCACAGAGTGAAGGCATTTAATCAAGATAATGACTGCGGGATAAACAGTAGGATGGGAATGTTCTGAATGAACCACTGCTGCTGTGGTAGGTGGGAGAAAGCAGTTCTGTGCGGGTGAACATTAAAAAGACACACACAGAGAGCTCCTTTTCAAGGCTTGATTTTGAAAGGGTTTTTTTATGGTAATGTCCAATGTGGATAAGCAATTCAGACGTGTTTGTGTCTCTTGAATATGCAGGCCCTGGCACCACAGTCCAGGTGATTCAAGATCTAGAAATGCAGCTGATAGAATTGATGACCCAGCTGGTGGAAAGCTGCACTACTGAAGAGTTCTGTGTCATGATGAGGCTGGTGCTCCAAGGACTTGAAGTTAGCAATATTTGGAAACAAAATCCTAAAGTAGGGAACTTTCGGCTTATTTCTTATAATTTATTTTCTTTATTTGTCTCTCCATGGCTTGAAGAACTGCAATAGAACATGGATGGTATCTGATAAAATTGGCAGGAAGAAAGACTGAAACGATATGAGGAAGAAATAGGAGTTCGGTTTTAAATGTGTTTCTATGTTATGCTGCACACTCAGGGTAGCTTACATAGCAATAAAACTGGTGCTTAGATACTGTGATGAAGCGTGCCCTAGAAATACCTGAGATCGATAGAATCCACTGTGAAAAAGAGAGAAAGTTGCTACCTATGAAGAAAGCTTTCAGTAGGAGCCCCAGACATTTAGCACTCTGATTCCAGTAATAGTAACAGGAGTCTCACATCAGTGAGTTCCTGTAGACAGTGCTGAAAGTCGACTCCTATGTGTTAATTCTAACACGACAAACTGGCCAAATAAAAGTTTTACTTATGTTTCCTATTGTGTTTATCCAGTAGAGTCCTCAGACTCAGCACCCAGAAAAAATTGTCTTAATTATGTAGGTGATTACCAGGAAGCTGGTTCAGTCCATGAACTTCATTCACTCAAAACAAAGATTTGCCTAGTTCATTTAAAAGTCACACCTAGTGTGGTCTGTTCTTTGTAATTGTAGGTGTAAATTGGCACAGGCTAATACACGTTTCTTGTAGAGTGGATGGTTCTTTGCTAATCACAGTTCTACTTAGCACTAACTGAGCACTTTTCATAGGCAAAGTGCTTTACAAACACAAAGGTACTGATCATCACAAGACTGCTTTGAGGAGGAGGGTAAGTTAGTACAATTATTCCGATTTTTCAGATGGAGAAACCGAGACCTAGACCAGACAAAAGGTTTTATCATTAAAAATTTCTCACTGTTGTTACCACCAAAGCTGTAGCATAGACAAGATACTTGCAGCCACTGGCATTTTAACCATTTTATTGTCCAAACCTACTCTGAATAGGGTCAGATGGCATGGTGCTTTTAAACACCAGCAGTTATGTGAAGCACTGATTATATTAGTGCTCCTACTATTCTATTCTATATAGGTTCCTATACAGTGCTCATTACTGTAGCATCTGAGCATCTTCCAGTAGTTCATTAAGTGACATGAGTAACATCTGTCACCAATGGAACTGAATTGGTAGTTGTAACATTGGGAAGAAATTTGGCAAACAAGCCTGGCATAGACCCCTCTTGGAAGGTTAAGTGACTTGGAACTCAAAGCCTTGCTAAAGCTCAGGAGTATCTGGCTCCCAGACCTGCCCATTTGGAAAAGGTACCTGTGTCCTCTCTGTAGATAATGTCCATTTAAAAAAAAAAAAATCTAACCTAGTCTTTCCACATTGTTTGTGTAACACTAATCGCCCTAGGATATAGGCATTGAAATCCACGTGTTTTTGGACTGCAAGGCTGAAGTACGTTCATGTTCTGTGTTTTCATCTTAGTTATTATAAGCCAATATGTGATGACATGTTAGCTGGTAAAACATTATGCTGGTTATATGGCAGGCTCAAGCTATGTTCACACTACCTCCCTCCATTATCTATAATGGGCTGGTACATGAGTTGATCTGCCTTTATTTTATCATGTTTTAATGTCATGATTTGCTTTTAAAATAGACAGTACAGAATGCTATTATTTCTCAGCACAAATTCTGTTGAACTGCTGATAATGTTTCCACTGAGAGGTGCCGTATTTCAAGTGAGCATATTTATCTTTTTGCAGTGATTGTTTATCCATTTTTTGCAGGAAGTATTGTCAGCTGTTACGCTAATCAAATTGCTGCTCAGCTGCCCATTAACTGGAGAGAAAGAGAAAGCTTTCTGGTTTACCAGCCCACAGATAATCACAGCTTTAGTGGTAAGTAACTCCCACAGTATAAATTACCTATCACTTTTGTTTGACAGAGCCTGTAGCTATTGTGTCTGAAACATACACAGAAATATATTTAAAAAAAAAATGAAATTCTACATTTGACATCAGTTTGGCTAGGATCCATTTACACCGTTTGGCCCAAATTTCCCCAAGTATATCCCTGTATATTGGCATGGCACAAATGCTCATTCATTAACATCACTGTCACTTTGGGGCTGCACTGCATTGTGTAGGGGTTGAACGTGTCTCATTAGGCTACATGGAGAGGCTTAGAGAGTTGCCTCTCTCCAGGCCTGGGCAATGATTGTTCTGATCCAGAGGAGGAAAAAACTGTTAGTTTGGCCTTACAGCAAAGCAAAAAGCCAACAAATAAAAAAGAGTCTATAAAAATGATTGAATAAGTGAATGAAGATAATTAAATCCGATTCCTTACCTGTGTTGTGCTGCACCCAAATGTAGTGGTCTTGGTGCTTGCCATCACAATGTCTGACCCTCTGGGACCAGAGATTGTCTGGCAGTGGCTTGGGGTGACTGGGAATCCCCTGCCATGGCATCTACAATGCCTGTGAGAGCATTTCTCCTGCCCTTCGTGGTAGGTGAATCAATGCTTGTGAAGGACAGAAATATCCACTGAAACAGTGTAAAAACATGAACAGGTGCAAATAGACCCTGTCTACCATATTCTGTATGCATCTTCTCTATGGGATTGTGGGATAGATGCAACAATGCACAGGCCCTGCAGTGCTTTCAGGGAATGCTGTGTGTGGATATAGTGCACGGCATATGCCTAAAACGGATTGATTAGTACGGATGAGGCTTTATGCAGTTGCAGTTTGCGCCAGTGTACTTCTGCTGGTTCAAGTTCAAAAGTACAGTTCTTTAGTGTGGAAGAAGGGGCTGTTTGTAGACAGCCACATTCTTTTTTGTTGTTGTTGTCTTCACTTTCACATGTAGATACAAACCAAAGAGGCTTCTCAGGACCAGTTGCTGATTCCCACCATTGTTGTTCCTATACTGGAGACGGTAGCAGCCCTGCTGAGGCAAGGAGAAGAGATTCTCTCCAATCCCCATCATGTGACACTGGCATTCAGCATTCTTCTGACTGTCCCTCTGGATCATTTGAAGATGGAGGAGTATGGGAGCATCTTCCTGGGAATTCATGAAGTGCTGTTCTCCATACTGCAGTGTCACCCTAAGGTGAAGGGAGAAGGGCTGGAGGGTGGGGAAGGTTTGGTGATCAGAAATTTTAAGAAGCCAATCCCAGACCTGTGACCATAGGTTGAAAACATGTAGAGGTTCTGAAATTATAACCGATATTTGGAAGCAGATTATCACAAAACCTCTAAAGTTAGATTAGGGCAAAGTTTTCAAAAGTGCCTAAATTCCATATTTTAAAAAAATGATATAGGCACTTAGCCTAAGTCTCTTTGTAGATCAATAAGACTTAAGCACCTGGCTGTGTAAGTCACTTTTGAAAATTTTCCCTCTAGTGCCTATGTCAGCTGAAAGCTGATTTTTCTAAACCGTTTTCAGATAAATAAGTGTGTTGGTCCTTAAATCTCTGGTCCCTTGGGCAAGCACTGGTTCCATACAGACGGCAGTAAATGTCCCAGGCATTAGACTAGCATAACTTTCAACCTCTGCTTTGTGGATGTGGGGTTACTTTGAGATGATTATAATTATTTGTATTAACCATAGCACCTATGAGCCCTAGTCAGGTACCAGGACCCCATTGTGCCAGCAGCGGTAGAAACTGAACAAAAAGACAGTCCCTTCCCTGTAGCGCTTACAGTCAGTGTACCTTCCTTTAAAGCACAGAAATCCACTCTTATTTTGGGGTGTTGCATGTCATGCTGTGTGCTCTGCTTTAATAAAGGAACCATTCTCAAAGCCTTTTTTCTGTACTGCATTAGGTATTATCTGATCCTCTTTCATTTGATGTTCTTGCAGGTGATGCTAAAAGCAGCTCCATCTTTCCTGAACAGCTTCAATAGGCTGGTTGTTTCTGTTATGCACGAGGGGCGACAGAAAGGAGACAGAGGTACTGTGTCATCGTTTTCATTAACATACCCAACTCTGATTGGGTGCAATGCACAGAAGAATGTGTAGGACAGGGCAGGCTGTGTGTAACATTAGAAGTTGAAGCAAAGTCCCAGGGCCAGATCGTGGCTCAAAAGCTCACATAGGCAGAAGTGAGGATGAGCCACATAGCAATCTGCGCTCTGACGCTCTTTGAAAGGTTCTTTCCAGGCTTCATCCTGGGAGACTAGCATAGTGCTTTCATTCCGAACTGTGACCCTGGCTGACATGACACAGACAAGGGCAAGGCTCCTTGTATCTTATTTCGGTTCTTCTCCCCCACCTTTGCATTCTCACTCAGAAACAACCAAAGTAGCCCCATTGTATAAGGTCAGTGATGGTGTTAGGAAAAGCATGTTTTTTCTGGTATGATGGCTCCAAATGTGCTGATTTACACTAGTGCACTTGGGAGAGGGCTTTATAGATGTGCTACTAAACAGAGCCCTGTGTTGCAGATGTTAGCTATGCTCCAGACTACATGTTCATCGCTGTGTGTTAGATACAAAACCAGAATCTTGTAAATGTTTAAAGTGTTACTTGGGATTTACTTATTTGACTCCATTAATTCACGTGGCTAAAACCAAGTTTGCTGCTTTGAAATTTACGTGTGTGTGTGTGTGAGAGAGAGAGAGAGAGAGAGATAGGCAGGCAAGTGTACACTAAAATATTCCAAAGGGGAGAGAGGAATGTTACATTGGTGAACCCATGGCATAAAAGCTGAGCTTATACATTTCAGTAATATCCACTTTTTCCAAGGAGAAGAATCAGTGGAAAGCTACAGATTCAGGAAATCCTGTGATTTAGATTCACTTGGTCTATCCCTGCAGAATTATTGTATTTTAATAATAAAAAACAAGACACATGCCTAGATTTCCCCCCACTTTCCTCCCTAATTTCTGTTAAGTTATCTCATGCCTGTCAGTGAAGGATTGTTCCTTAAAATTCAAGTCCTCGGTCCCATCTAATTTTTAAAGTATTCTGTAAGTGGCACTTGCAAAAACATCAGATTTTTTTTTTCTTTTTCCGGTAAACTGGGCAGAGGGCTGGACTGTGGGAGGTACCTTCCCCGCCCTTCTCTCTGCTTCAATTCATGTAACAAAAGTTGGCTGCATCCTAGTGTGAACAGCCTTATGCCTTTATTCTTAACAACATTGCCCTTGAAAGAGAGTCTATAAAGTGTTGTATGGGAGTGTTCATTTTCATAAGGGCACAGTTGCTTTTAAACCAACAACTAGCCAGCCAAATGCATTTTGGCAAATCCAAAATATGAATCCATGGCTGGCTAGTTGTTGGTCTTATTTGAAGTTTGTCTTTTTTGTATAGCAATTTTTTTAATCTCTAATTTTGAACCACACTTTGATTTCTGTTTTAGGGAACACGGATGAGTTTGGAGTTGTATTGA